>NC_134015.1:50379296-51620963 GCF_040712315.1 Castanea sativa | reverse complement strand
CTTGTGCTTGTCACGGGGTGTGGATGAGGAGAGTATTGGAGAAGTTTGGTCATTCTCAAGGCAAGTGTACCACTGTGTTATGTAATAAAATAAGAATGAAAGAAAGATTAAAAATTAAAAAATTAGATTGCAAAAAAGGAGTATGATTTTAATGGGTTCCGTTAACTTAATTAGTAATTTATTATAGTTAAATAAGGTATTTGGAATTTTTTCCCCCTACCTTGTTTATATTGGTTTAGGAATTAAATTTTAGTTTGTTTTCAAAAAAAAAAAAAGATATTTAGAGTTTGCCTACACCCAAAATTCAATTGAGGAGTACAAGTATGATCCAAACTAGGAAGCACTGGCCATGGCAATTGGCAAGCATTGGTTGGAAGAAAGAGAGCAAAGTTTTAGATATGCAGGAGGGGCTTAAGCCTTGATGGATTTCTGCGTGACATAAGTGATGTCAAACACATTTGCCATCAAGCAACATAGACTTCAATATAAAACACCTAAAAATCAATTGAGATTTTAACTTAGATCGAACATAAAATTAGAAAGGGTATCATTTTCAATTCTCTAGTACTATTGAGATCTAACAGTAGTTGAATTGTGATGTTATAAATCATTTTTTAAAAATTAATAATTATAAAATAAATAAATACATAATAAGTTTATAAATAGTAATATTACAAATTTATAATCCATCTTCTTCTTCTTCTTGACTTTCCTCTCCATCTTCTTCTCATTTCTCAAATGTCCAAACCCACTTCTAAAAACCCAAAAATCATGATCTTGGCACCGAAGCTACTTGGGTTTGTTGTTTTCTATTTTTTGGGTTTGTTGTCTCCAAAATTGGGTTTGAGGTTTTGAGAGTTAGAGAGATCGATTAGATGTAAGTGTTTAGGTTCAAGTTTAGAGAAAAGGCGAAGGCTGAGGTTAAACCATGGAGATTTGGCCTTGGCGATCCGAAGGTTTTGAGATTAGAAGAAAAAAGTGTTGACCATGGAGCTTAGGACAAGATTTTGAAGAAAGAAGTGTTAAGGGAACTCGAGTCTCGATTTAAAGACTCTATTTCTACGAAGATAAATTTTCACCTCAATTCTGTCAACGTATAGAACTCAAGTCTTTAAAACTCAAGTTGCTACAATGAACTTGAGTCTAATAAACTCGAGATGTTAGTTTCTTAAATAATTTAAAAACCATACTAACTAACGAAATTTTTAGGAAAATGGTTATTTTGCAAAAGAGTAAGACTTAGATACAATACTTAGATATTGTTTCTTAGGTTCCTCTCTTAAAACTCTACCATGTGGCTTTTTTCTCATGTATGGAAATGTATATTTTAAGTTAAGTAGCCACATAGCAGAATCTTAAGAGGAGACCCTAAGAAACAGCACCTAAGATACTATATATAAGTTTTGACTTTTGCAAAGATATCCATTTGGCTAGCCTAATATTAATCCTGTGCCACACCTGCAAAACATTTGTGAACTCAGCATTTCCAAACCGCAGGGAATAGTACCTTTTTGGGTCAGAGAAAGTGGCTTAGGGAACAATACCTTCAAGGCCCAACAAAAAATCAGTCTTTTAGGCCCAAGCATATATGATTTGCAGGCTTGTATTCTCAAGTCTCAACCAACAAAATCACAAGTGGGCGGAAAAACATTGCTTAAAAGTGCATTGAAAATTGCTTCTTATGCAATAAAAAATAATTAAAAGAGAAAAGAAAAGAAGCAGCATAGATCATTGAAATACGTTCTCCTTTTTCCAGAGGATTAACACTTATCCAAACCAAGTTTGACCACATCCCGAACAATGGTAGATTTTGGAGAAATTCACTACTTTCATCTGCTTTCTAATCATGCCCAAAATTGGATATCAATAACAGTTTGTTGACAAAAGTTACCAACATTCACTATAAATGGTTAGTTTTACAAAAGAAGAAGCTGAACCAAATGGCAGTTACACTTCAACATGCAGGGATTACAATTTAATCATTCAACAATCCAATCTTTTACCTATATTTGCTAGATTTGAAAACTTTCTTATTTTTATTTTTAGAATAAGCTAGATTTGAACTCAGGGCAATAGCTTACTATTAATTGACATGAAATTTATGTTTTTATGATTCAACTATCAATAAGATAGGAAGATGACATGTCCCAATAATGCACATGACTAACTTAGTTTATTATCCTGTCTCTCAAATTTTTTTTTTAGAGTTTCAACCTATAGCATCCGCTCATAATAATAGCTCTTTACATCAAACCAAGACACTAATCGGTTTTTGGTGTAGGCGGGGATTGAACCTCAAATCTCTTATTCAACCATCAGAGACTTTCCCCTATATGTGTGTGTGTGTGTGTTTCTCAAAAAAAAAAAAAAACTTACTTAGTTGGGTTAAATAATAAATGGTCATTTGCAATGCACATGACAATAATAAGTATCACTTCTTATCAATGAGTGGACCCAAACTTTGTCATTGATTTAATGCATTTTCTAAAAAATGCCCATAAATATAACTAATAGTCTAGTTACTAGTTAGGAGGAATTTGGTAGCAATTTTTCTCTAGGTCGTGAAATAGGTGAGAATGATTTTGATACTTCATAGGGAAAATTACAACTTACCCAACTGTGATTTGGCCAAAATTTAAGTTGCATATCTGTAATTTAAAATTGACATTTTACCTACCTAAGGTTCACTCCTTTAAGTTTTCGTAACCATAACCTACCTCCGTACTTTCACCATTTAAAACACAAAAAATAAACAAAAACATAAAAATCTAAATCCAAAAGCATATTTCTTAAAATGATGAAACTTTAGCTTAAGAACATTCTCAAACCTATCAATCTAAAATCAAGCACACCGCAAATTAAGATACTTAATATCTCCACACAAAAAAAAAAATCAAATTAATATCTTTCAATGGATAATCAAAAAAGTTGAATGAGGTGGGTTACAGAAACCTAACGGAATGAACCTCAGGCAAGGGCGGCCCAACAAATTTGGAGGCCTAAGACAATATATTTAAATGAAGCATTTTTATTATCACTTAAATAATATTTAATTAGTGTTTAATATCATAATTTTTTTATAACAAAAATCCAATCCTTTATTTTGTAATAAGCAATTTTTTTTTTGTGTGGAAAATATGCTACAACTAGGACAAATTTTACTAAAAAAAACTTACAAACAATGTAGAAATGAATGTGATTAATAACACTTCAAGAAGATAATAAACAATTTAAATTAATGATATTAAAGACATTATAAATTTTACAACGTGAGACTTAAAAGGATGTATCACAAATCACAAAACACAAAAAGTAATTCAAAAATACATTTAATAAGTTATTGACGTCAACATATCATATTAATTATCACATAAATTTGTAAAGTTTTCAAGTAAAATTAATAATATTTCTATCATTTTCTTATCTGAATTATTTATTGCAGTTGGTGACACATGTATTTGTAAGACACGTGTAATTTAAGTTATATTATCTCTAATATTACTCAGTTATTTGGGACTTCTTTCTTAAAAGTAGAGAAAAAATGTAAAACTATTTTTTCCCCTGTATCTCCAAAAATTTATTTGTAAAAGAGAATACACACACACACACACACACATATATATATATATATATCAATTTTTGCCCCAAAATTTGGGAGCTCATTTATTAATCGTAAGATGGGGTATCCCCCACCCCCTAACACCATACTTGCTTTCACTACCTTGCCTTCCTCTATGCGGTGGCCTAAGTCACCTAGGCCTAGGGCCGGCTCTGATCTTAGGTGAGTAAAATGCTAACTTTTATAAGTGAGTAAGTTGTAATTTGCCCTTATTTTATAATCACATCTACCAGGACTACCAAAGATGTATTGTCCCTTCTCCTAAAGAACCCCGAGGAGAAGAAGAAGCCTGATCAAAAGAAGCCCGATCAAAAGGCCCAACTTTTCATACCCTATATGCCTCGCTACTCACAACTACTGGGTATGTGAAAGAATGGGTGGTGTTGTCCATGTTGGCCAATGGCAGGACCCAATCGTCGACCATGCTCTATAGTCTATACTGTGACAATCCAATACTATAACTCTGTCTACATCTCATATTTTCTGTGAAAAGGCAATGTATCTATGACCATTAGTACAAAATGATTAGAGTTTTTTTGTTTGCCTCGATAGATTGTCTTGTTTTGTGGTGTGGCCCTTGGCTGATTTATTATTATTATTATTATTATTATTACAGTTTTAAGTTGAATTGTGGGCTGCTCTGATTTCTTAGTTTTGACAAAATGAAGAGTGATGAGTACACAAATTTGAGTCTTCCAAACTCACCATGGAACAATTATAGTACCTTAAATGAGTACTTAGTATCTGTTTGACAAAAATTATTTTGCCAACTTATTTTACTATCTAACATATTTTTGCTATTATTTATGGGTTCTACTGCTTTTTTTAGTACTATTCATAGGTCCTATTGTACTACTTTAGCTAACTTTTACCTTTATCTACAATATTTTCAATAAAAAGTTTTCAGCTTTAAGTTTCAGCAAAATAAACGGATCCCAAATAGACTCTTAATACAAAAACTGTTATTAACAGATACCAAGACATGACCATTGACGGAGTTATCAATAACCTCATTAAAGCACCAAGGATGTTACTAAAAGCGCAAATATGGCCATTAAAGGCCTCCTTTGACTAGAAAGAGATCAACTATATAAATCACTCTAGAACATAATAAAGGTACACACTCACATACAGATACACTTAGCTATTTGGTTATATTTCCTTTTTCTCCTTTTCTCTAATTATCTGACTTTATCATCAAAGACTCGTCGACTAGCACAATGTCGGTGTCCCCAAATGGAGGAGCATCTTTGTTATTATTTTTGCAGATCACGACTACGTTCACGCCAGACTCCTTCTAGACGACCTTATTACTGACAAATTATTGTTTCATCAAAGAGAATCCCTATTTACATTGTATCGTGATTCCTAATACGATTGGCATCGTATAAATTGAATAAAACTAAAATATTCATATTTCCAATTTGAAAAATCCTAACAATGAAATGCATGGTGCAAATATGCAACCAATGTGGAGAATTTGACTTTCCCCAATCAGGCATGGTGCCTATTGTCGCGTGGAGGTACCCAACCGGCCAACCCGAGTACCCAACAAACTTGGATCCCCACTGAATTGTAATGTATTGCCATGTGTGTTCAACTATACACATACACATATACGTATATTTAATATTTTTAGAAGGCAAATTCCACTTTCACCCCTTAATAATTTCTTTAAATTTTTCAAAACAGTAATATATAAAAAATATTTTATTGCAAGCAACACAAGTACTCCCTCAAGTAAATCTATGGTCATCTAGACTTGAAAGTATTAACCGCGTAAGGAATGTAATATTTTATACTACAATGCAGGTTAATCAAGTTTGAGGCAAATGCTAATGAATAAGAGGATGCTATGAAGAAAAACAAGATTTTTTTTTTTTAAATTTTTATTAGAAGACTTGACTTTTTATTCATTATTTGAAAAAGATGAAACATCATGATTACATGCAAGCAGTGAGTTTTGTTTTCTTATTTAAATGAATGAAGACACTATTTTGATTTGAATAAATGAACATTTAATTTTTATATTATTTTGAAATGTTTCCATATTATTTTGATAGTGATACAAGGTAAATCAAATAATGTTTTTGAGCATATAAGGGAAATCACTTAATAAAGGACGTGTAGTTCCCATGTTGTGCCCTTGTTATGATGCACATTATGATAATGTGACATTAAGATTATTTATTTATTTATTTTAACATTGTTATAATTTAAAATTACAAAATATATCACATCATTTTAATTTTATCACTCTCCTAAACAATATAATGTTGTATTATTATATTGAGATTACAATAACGTAATATTACGGTGTAATGTAACATTATGACAAACCAAACGTCCCCATACAACATTATGTAATATATATATATGTGTGTGTGTGTGTGTAACTCATAAGGAGTTATACCAGATTTAACTTGAATCTGTCTGTCTTTTATATATATATATATATATATATATATATATATATATATATATATATATATATATATATATATAAATCTCACGAGTTATGGAATAATTAGATAGTAAATCAAAAGGAATTTTTCATTCAAATTAATTAAGAAAGAAATTTCTTAAGGATTTTTTTTTTAAATGAGCATAAAAGGAAAAATAAAGTTTTCATTTTTATTATATTTTATAATCAACATAATCACTAGAGTACATAAGTATAATCTTATACTCTAGGGTTGACAAATTATTTCTATACGGGTGTGCGGTGTTTTATTCCCTTTATTTTATAATAATTATAATAATGATTAATAATGTATAACTCAAATAAAAAAAATCCTCTTTTTTTTTTTTAAGTTGAAATTGTGTTATTTTTTTTAGTTGCGCTGTTAAATTCTCTTTAACAAAGAAGATCCTAATACATATATGGTTAATTATTATTTAATAAAACTTCTTTTAAATAACAAATACCTTATAGAACTTATCCAATTTTTTATTTTTTTAGAAATGCCTACTTATATTATCTTAGATTAAAAAAAAAAAGGTACTTTTGTTTCTCAAAATAAAATTAAAAAGAAAATAATTACTATTTAACAAAATATTAAATTCAAATCGTACGGTACGGGTCAATTATTAGTTTTAATTCATTCTCCAAAAAAAAAAAAAAAAAAACTAGTTTTAATATAATACGAGTCAGAGGTTGAGGTTGATTTTACATATCTAACCCTATACTCTGCTTAAAACTTCAGTCGATGCCCTGCCCCTAATTGTAATTAACAAGCCGGCCTTGGTATCCGAATCTATAGAACTTTGAGACTTGAAAATGGCGGACCGCACGTACGTAATCAAACTCTCCGAGTTTTCTGTGTTGTTGGAACGGCCAATACGAACCTCGACGAGCTCCGATTCCTGTCCGATCCAATCCTCAACACATTCTCCAACAACTCTTCTTCTCTTCTCTAAAGGTATATACACATTACACATTCTCTAATCTTTGTATATATATATATGTGTGTGTTTGATTGTACAAAAATAGAATTCTAATGTAGTGCTTCATTTTGTGAATTGGATTCACAGATAAATAGCTTTGACATTTATTATGTATTTAGCTTTTGGTGTTTATTTATCATATATATATATATATATATTAAAGTCGAAGCTCAATGAGAATCCAAATTGAATTTAAATTAGATTGTATAGTAAAAATAAAGCTCTGAGCGTAGCTCATTTTAGGGTCATATCCTCTGTTATAATATGGGCATCAGGTTTATCCTTTTTCCTACTTTGATTTTTGTAAGTACACAAAATATTTAATGAATATTTCTTATATTGAATTACACGACATTTTCTTTAGTTATTTGTTTTAGTTGTGAAGGAAAAAAAAAAAATGATTTCTTAGAGTTTAGCTTATGTTGGGACATCAGATCAGATTTGATATTTGTTTCTATCGATAGTGGATATCTGTGGGGTTAATAGTGTAAGTGGGGTTGTGTTCTCAAATGCTGGAGCTGCTTTTGCTGTAATGATGATTGGAAGGCTTGAGAGATCCAGAGATTTTTCTAGTGGCAATGAAAAATCTACAGTTGGTTTAACAATGTTTGTGGTTACAACTCCTTGTGTAAATGATGTCCAACAAAGATTGTATAAAGAAGGTAATGACTTATGAGACCTTGGTTTTTCATGCCACTGGGGTAGGGGGAAGGGTGATGGAGTCTCTTGTTAGAGAGGGATTTACAAGTAGTTCTCTTTATACAATCCATTTGCATCCAAAACTCCAAAGCTTGAACAAGACGCATGCTTTGTCAAAAGAAGTGGATCTTTTATGTCTTTGGAAGTTGTCTACAAAAAATTTGAACCTTCTTGTATGTTTGGTAGTTAGGAAATGGTAACCAAAAGTTTTCTTAGATTGTTTTTCGACCTTAAATTTCTATATTGAATTGATGATGTTAACATCATCAATTTTAGGTGACTTCCAACTTGTCTTTGAATAACTAATTGAAAAGACATCTGCTTAAGCTAGAGATAGGTACTTGTGTTTGTTATTTGAATGTTTCTTGAGTTAATGTTGGTACTTAAGAGCTGATGTTAAATTTTCAAACTTACATTTGTGTCATATCATGTTATAATGGCATGCATCTATTAAGAAATCTTTAATTGACTCTCTTTGCATGTATAGAATATTTTCTGACTCATATATCTTTCTTTTATTCAGTCTGTCAAGGTGTTCGTTATGGGTTGAGTTGGTGGAGCCAGATTATTTAATCCTTATAATTTCTCTGTGATTTAAATTTATTTATTTTTTTAAATCCTTTTCCCCCCAGCTTGGTAATGGCTTCTTCCTTTTATATATTTACTTTCTTGCCTGTTCATTTTACTTAGGGTGTTTTGGACATCACAACAACAGAGGTCGCAGACTATTTAGTTGGAGGGGCCATGGCTTGTGAAGATTCCTGCTTTGATGCCATTATAGAGAAGAGGATCCCATTAGTCCTACAACCCTTATTCTAATTTTCAGCAAAGAAAGATTCATGAGCATAATAAGCGGGTGATGAGTCTCTACAACCCTTATTCTTCTCTTTAATCTTTGTCATTTTATTCTGGCATTATTTTAGGCATTTGAGTGCTTCAATTTTCAACATACTACAAAATTTATCGTCTTAATGTTAATCTATGCATATGACAAAAGTGGTTTCATTTTCCTTGTGATTCTAATGGAAAAACAAAGTCTCTGATCTTTGTTTGTTTCTCTGCTGGAAGATTGGAATCTCATGTGTTATGCCATAGCAACTGTCTAATACATCCTCAGCTCTGATAAATTATATATCATAGTGTGTATGACAGAATCTATATTGCCATTTTTAGGTTTCACTGATGCGAACTATGCCAGATGAGAACAAAGGATTTGCTGAATTTATAGCAAACAAACTATACAAGTCATCATCAAAGATCTGCGTTTGCCTGCCACAAAAGGGTTTCTCTGCTCTGGATGTGCAAGGGATGCCCTTTTATGATCTTGAGGCTACTACTACTCTTATAAATGAACCACAAAGACTTATTCAGACAAATGAAGATCGACAGGATCATTATTGCTCATTGACTAGAGCATGTCTGATAGGAGCTAAAGCTGCTGAAGTCAGTCATGCTGAGCTGGAGTTATTCTGTTATGGTTGTTACAGGTAGTTAGTTGGTATAAGTAATTAGCAGTTAGTCTGTAGCTTCAGTGCAATGGAATTGGCATTGTAAAGCCTGTAAAGGGGATTATATGAATTGTAAAGAATCATTCAGAATATTGATGCAGAACTTCTCTCTATTCACTTGTCTCTCTCTCGTCTGCAATTTCCTTCGGTGGCCTAGTTCCTTTGAAGAACTACTCAACTTTCTCTCTATTTTTCTTGAATTGAATTGTTTCTATCAAGTGGTATCAGAGCCTAGTTTTGTCACAATGATAGAAACTCGATCCTTGTCTGCTCTTATTGATAAGGTGAATGCACTTTCAAAGACAACTGAGCCTCATCAAGCTGAGATGCATGAGATTCATCAAAAGTTGGATGCAGTGACTAGTGTGTTGCAAACCTTATCCGAGACTATGCAAAATTTTATAGAAGCTGGGCATCGTTGGCAGCAAAGACTTTCATTTCCAGGTGGTTCAAAATCAGTTTTGACTGTTATTCCAAAAGCTGTAAGGCTGGAGTTCCATAAATTCAAGGGGGAGAATCCATTGAGGTGGGTTTTTAAGTTTCACCAATTTTTCCAAATATACAATACTCTACCTAACCAGAAAATTTTTTTGGCCTCATATCATCTGGAAGATGAAGCTCTGGTATAGTTTCAGGATGCTGAGGAATCTGGGCAGTTCAAGAGTTGGGAAGCATTTGTGAGAGCCTTACATGTTAGGTTTGGTGCATCAGCCTATGATGACCCTCTAACAAGGCTAAGACAAGTGAGTTCAGTAGCTATCTCGAAGGCCAATTTGAGGGTTTGTCTAATCGAATCAAGGAACTCTCTGAGAAGCACAAGCTGAGCTGTTTTCTGAGTGGGTTGAAGGATGAAATAAGGTTGCGAGTGAGAATGTTGAATCCTCAGAATCTGAACACAGCATTTGGACTTGCAAAAATCCAGGAAGAATACCTTCCAGCTAGTAAGAAGATAAGGCCATGGAATGATAATCAGAAGGGATTAATTTTTGGTCCACCACCATTGATCAAGAATGAAGCTAGGGGTGCGAAATTGCCAATTCAGAAGCTATCACCATCTCAGATAGAGGAAAGGAAGGAGAGGGGCTCATGTTTTCATTGTGATGATAAGTGGGTTGTTGGTCACCAATGTGAAACCCCTGGAGTCTTTTTGTTGGAAGGGTTACAACAACAATTGACCTGTTCATATGAGGTAGATCCTAAGGATGAGTCAATGGAGGAAGTTAGTGACCATTTGGAAAGTTCACAAGCCATAGTAGAAGGGACTGTTGAAATTACTCTTTATGCTCTGCTTGGTAGTCCATCACCAGGTACTATGAGAGTGTGGGGAAGGATTAACAACCAGGAAATGATAATCTTGATTGATTCTGGTAGCACTCATAATTTCTTGGATGTGTCTATGTGGATGTCCTTGCAATTACCTTTATCTACTGCAGACTGTTTTGAGGTGAAGGTAGCTAATGGAGCTATGTTAAGAACAAAGGAAGCTTGTCATTAAGTTCCTTTGAAAATACAGGGCACTAATTTCTTGTTAGATTTGAATGTGTTGGTTTTGGGAGGCTGTGATGTAGTTTTGGGGAATCAATGGTTATACACTTTGGGCTTGATTCAATGATATTTCAAGAAGCTAACAATGGAGTTCATTCAGCAGGGGAAACCAGTTTTGCTTCAAGGATAAAGACCGTCTGGTCTGCTCTTCAAGATGCTGATGTTTTCTTCAAGCCTACCATCAAGAAAGGCCAACTGTTGCAGATCATCAACTGCAAAACCAGTTCAACAACATGCTGAGATTGACAACTTGCTGCAAGAATTCAGCAAGGTCTTTGCTCTACCCACTGATCTACCACCTTACAGAGGCCATGAACACCAGATTGTGTCAAAGGAGGGCACTCAACCCATTTGCAAAAGGCCTTACAGGTATCCATTTGATCAAAAGTCTTCCAGAGACCAGCTGCCTTGTTCTTTCAGTGGCTCTTTGTTTGACTAGTCTCAGGCTTGGAGGCTCACATCTAGTGAATCTCTCCCCTTATTCCTAAACTCTCTTCTCCTTTGTAATTAATTTTCTGTTTTGTTTTCTTTTTCTCTGTAATTTTTGGTTTGCTTTGTGCCTTTCTTGCATAAAGCAGCTTCTTGAATATACTTCTTTCTTACTTATCAAAACATTTTTTTTATCAAAAGTCTGAAATAGAAAAAATTGTGCATGATTTACTTGAGGCTGGTTCTATTAAAGTGAGTCACAGTCCATTTTCTTCTCTTGTCTTACTAGTGAGAAAAGCATATGATAGTTGGAGAATATGTGTTGAGTCTATAGATCTCTAAATCATGCTACTAATAAGGATAAATATCCTATTCTAATTGTGGACGAGTTGCTTGATGAATTGGGTGGTGCTACAATTTTCTCTGAGTTAGTTCTTAGATCTGGTTACCACCAAATTAAAATGGAAGATTCTGATATACCTAAGACCGCATTTAGAACCCATGAAGGGCACTATGAATTAAATTTCTAGTTATGCCCTTTGGATTAACTAATGCTCCATCTACTTTTCAATCATTGATGAATCACATTTTTGGTCTTCTTTGATGATATATTAGTCTTTAGCAAGACCTTAGAAGATCATGTGGAACATTTGAGGGCTGTTTTAACCATCTTACTTGCTAATCAATTATATGCAAAGCAAAGCAAGTGTGCCTTTGGTTGTGTAGAGGTGGAGTACTTAGGTCATATTATTTCAGGTCAAGGGGTCAAAATTGACCCTACGAAAACTAAAGCTATGTTACAATGGCCTAGTCCTAAGTCTGTGAAGGCATTGAGGGGTTTCTTGGGGTTAACTAAATATTATAGGAAGTTTATTCAGGGTTTTGGTGTCATAGCAGCCCCTTTGAATGCTTTATTGAAGAAGGAAGCATATCAGCGGACTTCACAAGCTAAATCTGCTTTTAATGCTCTCAAATTAGCTGTTTCAAGACCTCCAGCTCTAGCTTTGCCTGACTTTTCAAAACTGTTTGTGGTAGAATGTGATGCTTGTGGTGTGGGGCTAGGTGTTGTTCTTATGTAGGAAGGAAGGCCATTAGCTTTTCATAGTGAAGCCCTTAAGGGTAGATGTTTGCACCTCCCTACCTATGAGAAGGAGTTCTTGGCTGTGGTGAAGGCAGTAAAAAAATGGAGACCTTACTTGGTAGGGAAACCTTTTGTCATCAAAACTAACCACCAAAGTTTGAAGTTTCTTCTTGAACAAAGGGTGGGTACACCTGCTCAACAAAATTGGATTACGAAGCTCTGGGGATATTCTTTTGTGGTTGAGTATAAAAAGGGTAGGGACAATAAGGCTGCTGATGCTTTATCTCGAAGAATGGAAGGTGTTCTTAATTCCATGGTCTCAATTTCTGCTGACACTGATGAAGACAGTGACTTGGGGTATGCTAACCAGAATGTGGCCTTGTTTTTAATTTCTTTCCCTTGTCCTTCTTGGCTGAGCATTTTACAGGACAGTTATCTTAATGAGCAGGAATACCAGCACTTGCTTCTTTTACTAGCAATAATTCACCTGCAGGGTTCTCTTTGCATAATGGTATTATTTTGTACGAGTTCTCTTTCTCCTTTAAAACCTCTGGTTTTACAGCACATGCATAACTCACCCCTTGGGGGTCACTCGGGTTATCTGAAGACTCTACATAGAGTGAAACAAGATTTTTTTTGGAGAGGTATGAAATCAGATGCCAAGTCCCATATCAAATGTTGTGAGACATGTCAAAGAAAGGCAGACACATCAACCTGCTGGGTTATTACAGCCACTTCCCATTCCTGTCAAGCCTTTGGTTGACATTAGTATGGAATTTGTAGACGGCCTTCCTAAGTCCATGGGGTATGAGGTTGTTTTTGTAGTGATTGATAGGCTCACAAAGTATGTGCATTTCTTACCTCTATCCCATCCTTACACAGCTACTATGGTAGCTACTGCGTTCATGAAAGAAGTTTTTAGATTGCATGGCATGCCTACATCTATTGTAAGTGACTGGGATGCAGTTTTTACTCTTCCACCTGTTGATGCTGATGGGTTGTTCAATCCTGAACCTATTGCTATCCTTCAAACTCAATCTAAGTAGTTGAGGACTAGATCCATCACTGAGGTTCTGGTTTAGTGGCAGGGCCAACTTCCAGATGATGCTACTTGGGAGTCTTTGTTCTTCCTCCAGAATAAGTTCCCTCACCTTGTGGGCAAGGTCCTTTGAAGGGAGGGGTGATGTGTAGTGATTTGGAATATGTTGTTGGTGATGGTAGTGCAGAATTAGTTGTGCACAGCTGGTGTGCTGTAGTGGAATTGTGCCTTTGAATTGCTTTATGCAGCTGGAATTGTTATGTTTGCTTATGTAGTATGTTGTTCAAACTGAAGTTACAACTATTAGAATGTCTGGGAAGGTACTTGAAATCTTGCATAGACCTTGTGGACAAGGTCTTTCTTAAGGGGAAGGAAATGATAGGAGCTGAAGCTGCTGAAGTCAGTCATGCTGAGCGGGAGTTAGTTATGCTGAGCTGGAGTTATTCTGGTATGGTTGTTACAGGTAGTTAGTTAGTTGGTATAACTAATTGGCAGTTAGGCAGTAGCTTCAGTGTAATGGAATTGGCATTGTAAAGCCTATAAAGGGGATTATATGAATTGTAAAGAATCATTCAGAATGTTCCCTCTAAGAAGTAAGAACTACTCAACTTTCTCTCTATTTTTCTTGAATTGAATTGATTCTATCAGTGTCACAATTTCAACCTTCTCTTTGCGCTTAAATATCCTTGTTTACCTTGTTCAATTAAAAGTTGTTCATGTTTTATAGGTGAATTTGTATCCTTGTCATATTAATGACTCTGAGTTTGCAAATGCATTGGTCGACTCAATTCTAAGGATTCCAGTTTTCTGCAAATTGCTAGCCCTGAAGCCAATCAAAAAATTTCAGGAAAATACTGTTTCCAAGATGAATTCATCAAGCTTTGGGACCATTCTCTACAGCCCAAGTGACTTCCCAGGTGCAAGACCAGGTTACTGTTTTAGAACTTGAATTCATATGTTACATATGAAAGTACAGCTCAATGAAATGAGGCACTTGAATTTTTTTGACAACCAATTTTATCTCTAAAAAGAGACACTCAAGTGGACAGGGCATGTACGAATTAGACCACATTGATGGAAATTGCCAATGCAAAGTCAATACAATATGGCATAAGCATCCATTATATGAAAGATTAACAAAGCCATTAATATTTCCAATATACTGTCACAAAAACCAGCAATTACTACTTCAAACATTTTTAGTAGTCTAATTTGTGATTTAGATTTTATTATGAGAAAAGCCATGTCAATATGTATAACTTGATTACAAATTAACTAAGAAAGCAAAATAAGAATAAACTTATTACTTTTGTATCACAAGGTTTCAATTACCAGCTACCATAGTAGTAAGGGGTAGATGTTGTTCTTTTTCATGGTGGACTCAGAGCTAACCAGTTACCAACTATTTTTGCAACAGTAACTTTACAAAGAACCAGGTCAAGTAAGGGAGTTCCAATAATAGGAGCTAGTGCAGGGACAGGCATATCTGCAAAGTTTGAGGAGGCTGGTGGTGTTGATCTTAAGTGTTGTACAATTCAGGTCGCTTTCACATGGCCGGAAGGGGCTCCTTAGCTGGCTTGTTGCCTTTTGCTGATGCAAATGCTATAGTACTTGACATGGCCAATGAAGTGTTACCAGTAAGTTTCAACTGCTTGCTTGAATTAAAAGTTGTTCTTGAATTAAAAGTTGTTTACAAGAGAGATCCTTATTAGGAAGCTTTTTATTAAATCATCTGGAAACACTGTCCTAAACTTCTGCTAACTTTCACTTACGTTACTAAGCATTTATTCAAACTTAAGTTCAAAATTTTGGTCATAAAAGGCGTTGAGGGAACTAAGAGTCACCATGTTATATAAGAGGGACAGCGGATCATCACCAGTTTATGGCAATTTTAACCAACGTCTGACTCAAAAGAAACGTTTGAATCCTATGAATTAAGAACTTGAAATTTGTAGAATTTTTCAGATCATTATAGAAGAGTTGAACATCCTTCTTGTAACTTGTAATTTATACCAAAAGTTCAATCAATTGGATTCAGACCGTAGAGGTAATATGTTTTAATATAAGATCATTTGGTCGATTATCAACATTTTATTTGCCTAATAGATTTTTTTTTTTATATTTATTTTAACTCTTATTTCTGTTTCAGTTATCTTCTATGTCCACTCATATATATATATACACACACACACACACACACACACACACATACATACATATATATATATATATATATATATATACATACACACACAAACATACATACATACATACATATATATATATATATATATATATTTTGTATTTTGTATTTTGTATTTTGTATTTTATGGGATGACCAATATAACTTAAAATAATCATCAAAAGACCTGCTTGGTTATGTTTCTAAGTCAATTTCAGCTCCCCCTTTTGTAAAATTTGTTACTGACATGGAGCTTACAAGCATGTATAGGTGGTGAAGGAGGTACCAGTTCTTGCTGGAGTCTGTGCTACCAATCCTTTTCGCCGAATGGATTACTTCCTAAAGCTGGTGGAGTCTATTGGATTCTCTGGGGTGCAAAATTTTCCAACTGTTGGGCTCTTTGATGGTAATTTCAGACAAAATCTTGAAGAAACAGGAATGGGATATGGGTATGCCCTCACAGAAATTTTTACCCTCATTTATACCATTATGGTGTTTTTTGTGCCTATTAAAGCTATTATTTTTCTTGTTTTAATGATCAGCTTAGAAGTTGAGATGAATGAAAAAGCAAATAAATTGGGTCTCTTGACAACGTATGCTTTTAACCAAAATGAAGCTGCAGAGATGGCAAAGGCGGGGACTGATATCCTAGTGGCCCATATGGGACTCAACATCTGGCTCCATAGATGCACAAACATCTGTATCAATGGAGGAAAGTGTAGTTCGCGTTCAGGCTATAGCTGATGCTGCACATAGAATTAATCCTAATGTTATTGTGCTTTGTATTTAAAATCTAAGAAGTATTTGCTTCTTGTTATGAAGACTGTTGTGAAGTTTTGGTGTTTCCTTAATTCTGAATTTAGCTTCTTTATACACTGGCATGAAATGCTTTTAATTAGCCACTCCTTTGTCCTTTGTGTGTGTGATCGCACACTAGCATTAACATTTCTTCTGTGTCTTTGTTGAAGTAATCATTTACCTTCTCTATGGTAGAAATTAGTTTTGATTGGCTTGAAATTGGTTTCATTTGAAAGGAAATTAAATTCTTTACAACTTTTCCAGGAATAGAGATTTTTTTTTTTTTTTTTTTTCCAAACATCAAATTTCGAAACAAAATGTTGTATTAAACTGACCAAGAGATTTGAGTGTATGTTCTAAAATATACTTAATGGTACTTTGGTCTTGCTTTCTTAGGCAAATTCGTATCAAAAATCCAATACCAGAATTAGTAGGGCCATTATGAATATGGTAATTTTAGAAAGATTTCCTGTTATTAAAAATTCATACGTACTCCTAAAGGCTTGGTAATTGATTTATAAAAACATAAAAATTGTAGAGACTATCATCGAATATAAAATTTTAACCTTTAAAAATATCTCCAATTAATGGATCCAAATTTCTCCATATCATTCCTTGATTTTCTTCCCTTTCTGTAAGTCGCAATTTTTGAGTTTTTAACATCCCTGTAATTAAAAGTTTCCTTATTCAAATAATTATAGTAAATTACCTATTTGTTGGAAAAAAAAAAAAAGAAAAAGAAAAAAAAAAAAAGAAGCTACAAGAAGTTACAATGGGTGTGTTTGGAAACCGCCTATTTGCTGAAAACTTATTGCTGAAAATACTATAGCAAAATAATTTTTAAATGTATAAATAGTACTTTGAGACCAAAAGAGAGAGAGAGAAAACTGTGTTTTGCTGACTTTTGTGAGTCTATGGACAATACTCATGGATCCAAAAAAAATGTAGACGCACAAAATTGCTGAAAAATGCCAATCCAAACGCACACTAAGTGTTACTTTTTTCTTTTTTGAGAAAGTAATAAGTGTTACTTTATTTTTTTGATGAATAAGTGTTACATTATAGAGCAAAAGTAATGTGAAAAAGGAATATATCAGCTACAACATCTTCTCCATCTCAGTTAAGTATACTTTTTATGGTTTATGGTGTAATAAATTTTGTAAGTAAATGGTATCTATGATTTGAATTTTTTTTTTTCTATTATTTTCTTTTAAGTTCTCGAGTACAATGAAAAATTTGCTTCATTAGTGACATAGCATACAAATAAAAGTAAATAATATAATACACATGTCTTTTTGTCAATAATTACACGTGTCCTTCTACCTAAAGTTAAAGATACAAACAAGAGAAGGCGATTGTGTACGCATATATTTGGTTGTGTGTTTTAAATTGTCCAATAAACATGTAATGGTCTTCAGAGAACAATGTTTTTGGTTCCTTTGATTTAGGACAACCTCCCTCCTGTTCTGTTTTTATTATAAGGGCGGAGGGTTGTGTTTTCTCTCCGCAATCCTTCTGTGTTGAGAATAATTTTTTTTTTAGTTATGAAAAATAAAAACATGTAATTGAATTTCAACTCGACATAGAAGAAGAGTTCAACCATGCAGGCATAACTTATATTATGCAATGAAATTAAACCCTTTGATAATACCTATTATTTTTTCAAGAAATATATACATATATATATAAGAATATTATAATATCTAAAGACTAAGATTTACAAATTTACAAATAAAGAAAATCTCAAGCAAAATTACGAATAAAGAAAATTATGTGCAAAACATTGTTCAACAACTAGTTTAATATAAAAGTTACAAAAATTATATCTGTTGATAAACATAATGCAAATAAGCTACCAACAATAAGTCATTGCAAACAGTGGTGGCTTTACATTATAGTTAGGTTGTTCACATGATCACTATGCGTGCATTTAGATTGGGATTATAAATGAAAATTATTTCACTATTCAGTTTATTTTTGTTACTATTTATGGTCTTCACCGTACTTTATGACACTATTCACCACACTTTATGGCACTATTTATAGGACTCACTGTACTATTTCAACTAACTTTTACCTTTATCTATAATATTTTTAACAATAATTTTTCAGTTTCAGCAAAATAAGCGGTATCTAAACACACCTTATGACTTATAAAAAATAAAATAATAAATTATACTTGCAAATATATATATATATATATATAAATTGTTTTATCTACCTAAAAAATATATTAAGCATCCTGATTTGAGAATCCCAATAATTCGGGTTCAACAAAAATAAAAGTAATGTTATGTCCATAATATATTCACAACAAATCTGAAATAGTAAGTTGTTACTAGTTTTAATTTTGACCCACTCTTACATAACTTTTGTACCCACCAATAATAGCTTGTTATATAGAATTTGTTGCGGAATTATTGTTAAAATATTGTGAACGTAGCATTACTCCAAAATGTTGTTAAAGTTTTTTTTATATTAGATTTTGTATAATTTAAATTACTTATTAAATATCCTATAAAACTTTCTAAGAGCCTCCACTGATCAAACATGAAAGCACTCACATCAATGTTTATGTGATAGAAAAATGACCACATTTTAGCGAATCAATCCCAAAATTCACCTACATTAGGCCATGCAAAATGTGTAAAAAATACATGATTTCAATAGCAACCGTTTAAATTTAAATTGACACTATTCATTGAGCATTTAGTTTTTCAATTTTTATTTACATATCTCGATAATGAAAGAATAAAGTAATTGATAATTGTTGTGCGTAAAGAAATATAAACAATTTATGTACAAAAAAATCAAGAAAAATGATATTTGAATTAAATATAGTGTAAAATAGATAATTTGATTTAGAGAGTTTTAAAAGTGAGTATGTAAAATAGAAAAAAGTAAGATGCTAAAATAGATAGAAATTTTTGCATAAACTGATGTAAATGTTCTTAAGTCTGCTCTTGGTTAGTGATTATAAGCAGATAAATCTAACTTTTTGCTTTTTTTTTATACTATTTATGGGTCTCAAGTGAAAACCCACAAATAGAACAAAATTTCTCTCCAAACTAGTTTGGAGATAAATTCTACAAACTCCTCATATAACTTTGTATTTAGTGTAAATTTTGAAAATCTAACTACTAGATTGCAAGTTCTTATTATGTCATTAAATAAATATTAAAATTTCAAGTTTTCGTAATCTAAAATTGTGTATAAAAAGTAAGTTTATTGATCAAATAGTAAAGAATATCCAATATGAATGAAATTTGATATAAATGTTAATTAACTATTTGTGGGCCCCATGTCATACGTTTTACCCTAGATGTCAAGTCTTTTTGCTTATGGTAGGTCTCACTCTATTTTTTACTAACATTATTTTTAGCCAAAAAAAAATCTAATTTATTTTATTTAACTTTAATCTACAGTGCTTTAAGTAAAAAGTTAAATAAATTGTTCAAGAAAACAGATACTTAAAAGCTACATGCTTGCATAATTGAACATTCTACATTCAAGACCAACTCCAAGTCTAAGCCAAGGTTGTCCTGTGACCACCCTGACTTGGAAAACATGCTATATACTTGCAAAAACAAATTATATTCTAAATTAACTTATTTTGAATACCCTAATATGTTAAACACCTTGACTTTAGAATTATAAGGACTGGTGTGTAGCCTGTGTATATATTTGTATATGTATGGTTACAGTTAAAAATAATTACAGTTATACGATTTAAATTATATATGTGTTTTTTAGAAGAGGCTCAAATTATTCATGATATTACCTTACTCTTTTTCTAAACCATACATTTTCAAAATAAGTAATGGTTTCTCATAAATGTGTGTGTGTGTGTAATTTAGAATTTAATTTTTCAGTTTTTCACCCAATAATTCATTTGGCATAAAATTAAAAATCAAATGGGACACGTGGCGCAAAATTGAGAATCCAATTAAAATTTAATTAGATTTTCTCTGAGTTTTGGCTATATATATACATACATACATACATACACAGAGAGAGAGAGAGAGAGAGAGAGAGAGAGAGAGAGAGAGAGAGAGAGAGGTTCAACAATAATAAGAGTAATGATACATCAACACAAATAATTCTATGTGGTAAGCTGTTACTAATTATAATTTGGCTCAGTAATAACATCACTTTTTTATCTACCAATAACAGTTTGTCGCATAAAATTATTATGAAAATATTGTGAACTTAATATTACACCAAAATAATTCGAGTTCCCCAAACACATAATCCTTAAATTCTTAAACAAAATAGCAACAATAAAAATAGGTCAAAATAAAAACAGAAATAACTAAACCAAAACAAGACTAGACTAGACAACGATAAATGAACAAATTATTCAACAACAAGCTTATTTAAAAAAAAAAGTCTCTAATAATTCAAATTTGTAACGTTCAACCCATTGCATTTAAATAATCTCCAATTTTATTTTTCCTAAAAAAATATATTAAGAGAAATATTGTAATCATGGATTGTCCTTAGTGGTTATTACAATTATGCTTTATTTAGTTTTGCAATCAAAACAATTTTTCACTCTTAATTTAACGACTCAATTGTAGCAAATACCATCTCCCTCTTTTTTCCATTATAATTTTCTACTTCTTCTTACTTTATTACTATAATCTTGGTGTGGGGGCAAAAGTGCCAGAATGTGTTTTTGGGTTCTTGGGCTTGATCCGAGGGTACTAACTTGTCTGAGGAGGGTTTAATGGTCCGAAGGATATCGAACTTAAAAGCCCACAAGCAAACTATTATGATAGAGGCTGATAAGAATGGTCCGAGGAGGGGCATGTCCTTGACTAAAAGAGGTGGAGATCATATGATACGCTAGGATATTTAGGAGGGAATTCTAGAAGGCCTGGAGAAGGAAGATGTATTTTAGAAGAGCACAGAGAGGAAGAATGAATGAGAAATATCTCAGAGAAAGCTGCTACCACCGCATTAAAGACTCTGCACCTACTTCTCTGACCGCATTAATGGAAAAATGACATCTGAACAATGGTGATAAACCTTACAGCTATTATTTGAAGACTTCAAGAGAGCGGTGGATGAGACAAGTATCTAAGTTGGTGATTTGTGCTACATGTGGAAGGTAAAGGGAAGAAGGATGATATAAAAGAGAGAGAAAGACATTAGAGCCAAGGAAGAGGAGGAGGAGGAGAGGAAGAACACTGTACACACTACTATCCATTGTAATCTGATTTTAGAATAAGGAAAAGCAATACAAGTTATTCTCGACATTCGTCCAAGAAGATTTTCTTTTGCCTTACAGATCACTATGTGCGAATTGTGGGTCTAGCCTATCATCAATGTTATTCAAAATCCATAAAACCTAGGTTTCAAGCCCACACTCTACAAATTTCATTGTTTTGGGCTTTTTGGGTCTGTTCCGTTCACAGTGTTTGGTTCGGGTGCGAATTGTGACCTTATAATTGGTGTCGTCTGTGGAAAATCTTGTGTTGAAGGAAAGGTAACGCGATGGCAAGCTCAGGTCCACACTATGCAAAGTCTTTGGGGTCCCAGCAAAAAGGCCACTCCCAACATCTTGAGCAAGGAAGAGAACGAGAGTTTAGTGTGCATACAGGGCACACCATTAGGAGTCACTCACGGGGGGGGAAGCAGACGTCCTCAGCAGGACGACACTAAGGCCATGCAGAAGGAGATTGATCATTTAAAGAAGAAGTTACGTCGTGCGAGACGGAGGCGAACACCTTCGTTTTCTGATCCTTCTTCCGAAGACTTTCAAGGTAGTAGTTATAGGCCTAGGTCAAGAACTTCTCCCAGTGAATCTTTCTCGTATGAGGAGGATGATCTTCATGGTTGTAAGGATAAGAAGTCTTCCTCCAGGAGCTTGGGAAATGATGCTATGTCTAGGGCGTTGCACCAAATCTCCAAGTCACCTTTCACACATAGGATGGAGAAGGGGAAGCTTCCACAACGGTTCACTCAACCCACGTTCACCATTTACAATGGCCGAACAGGCCCAGTGGAGCATGTGAGTCATTTCAATCAAAGAATGGCGGTACACTCTAAAAATGAAACTTTAATGTGCAAAGTCTTCCCTTCTAGCTTGGGACCTATTGCGATGCGATGGTTTAATGGCTTGAAGGCAAGTTCTATCGATTCCTTCATGGAACTCACTAGGGCATTTGAGTCTCAGCTCATCAGCTGCAGTAGAGTTCCTCGTCCTCTGGATTCATTATTGTCCATGGCCATGAGGGAAGGAGAAACCCTGAAGACATATTCTGACAAATATTGGGAAATGTTTAATAAGATCGATGGTGACTTTGGCGAGGTGGCAATCAATACTTTTAAAGTTAGTTTGCCAACTGAGCATGACTTAAGGAAATCTCTGACCAAAAAGCCTATAAGGAACGTGCGTCGGCTTATGGATTGAATTGATGAGTACAAATAGGTTGAGGAAGATCAACAATAGGGTAAGGGCAAGGCGAAGGTTATCCCTCAGGAGAGGAGGGATTTCAGGTCGGACCGGTATAACAATAACAGGCCTCGGAGAGATTTTATTGGGCAATCCGGTCCTATAGTTCCCCAGGTGGTTAACACTGTATTCCGAGAACCAATGCATCAAGTGTTGGAGAAAATTCGAGGTGAACCAAATTTCAAATGGCCCAACAAGATGGCTGGGGATCCTAGGAAGCGTAATTAGAATCTTCATTGTCATTATCATCAAGACATAGGTCATACCACTGAATATTGCAGGACTCTTTGGAATCATCTGGAGCAGTTGGTCAAGGAGGCTAGGTTGAATCAATTTTTGTACCATCCCAATGGGCAAGGAAGCCATTCAGGGTCGGTGAGTCAAGGGAATAATTCATCAAGGCCTCCTCTGGGAATGATCAATGTTATTTTTGCTACTCCTAACAGAATTGGTTCTGGTCATACCAGGGTGATGTCAGTATCACAAACTCTTGCCGAGGAGTCTAACTTTGGGCCGAAGAGGCTTAGGGGAAATACTCTACCTATTTTAGGTTTCTCGGAAGAAGACAAAATTGGTACTATCCAACCGCATGATGATGCCTTGGTAATTACGCAGAGGATAGGAGACTATGACGTGAGAAGGGTAATGGTTGACCAGGGTAATGGTGCAGATATTATGTACCCTGACTTGTTCAGGGGGCTCAACTTAAAGCTCAAAGATCTTACGGCTTATGATTCGCCACTAATAAGCTTCGAAGGGAAAGCTGTCACACCAAAACGTTAGATTCGGTTACCTATGCAATCAGGTCCAGAGGTGGTTAATGTAGATTTTATTGTGGTCGACGCTTATTCTCCCTACATGGCCATCGTGGCAAAGCCTTGGCTGCACGTTCTAGGGGCTGTTTCCTCAACTCTACATGTCAAGGTGAAGTTCCCGTTTAGGGAACTAATTGAAGAAATCATTGGAAGCCAATATGTGGCAAGACAGTGTATATCAGCTGCAATTCTGTATCAATCTGAGCTAGGGTCCTCGGCTACGGGGAACTCGTAGCAATTAATGTCTCTGGCTATGCCCAATGTGGCAGCATCTGAGGAAGCTACGTGTGAGTAGTTAGTGAAGGTCCTTATAGATAATGACCCAGAAAAATTCTTTCAGGTGGGATATCAGCTACCACTTCAGGAGAAGATGGAGTTGGTTGCGTTTTTGAGAAAAAATATAGATGTATTTGCGTGGGATGCTTATGAAGCCCTGGGGGTTAATCCAAGTTTCATTTGTCATCACTTAAACGTCAACCTAGCTGCCGTTCCAAGAAGGCAACCACCTCGACGTTCCTCTAAAAAGCATTCTAAGACTATCAAGGAAGATGTGCTTAGGCTCAAAAAGGCCGGTGCTATCAAAGATGTGTTTTACCTAAAATGGTTGGCTCATACAGTGGTGGTGAAGAAAAAGAGTGGGAAGTGGAGAGTATGTGTTGACTTCACAGACTTGAACAAGGCTTATCCTAAAGATTCATTTCCAATGCCTCGTATAGATCAATTGATGGATGCTACGGTTGGGCACCCTCGGATGAGTTTTTTGGATGCTTTCTAAGGTTATCACCAAATACCTTTGACTTAGGATGATCAGGAGAAGACAACCTTTATTACTCCTACAAGGCATTGTCATTATAAGGTAATGCCTTTTGGTTTGAAAAACGTAGGGGCTACCTATCAAAGGATGATGACCAGGATGTTTGAATCACAGTTGGGAAAAACAATTGAAGCATATGTGGATGACATGGTGGTGAAAAGTAAAGTGGTTGCCATGCATGTGGAGGATCTTAATGATACGTTTCAGATGCTAAAAAGGTACAATTTACATCTTAATGCCTCAAAGTGTTCTTTTGGTGTGGGATCAGGTAAATTTATGGGTTACATGGTGACTCATCAGGAAATTGAAGTTAATCATGCACAGGTCAGGGCCATAAATAGCTTACAGGCACCTCGAAACCCTAAAGAAGTTCAGAAGTTGACAAGAATGATCGTAGCCCTCAATCGATTTATTTCCCGGTCAGCAAATAGGTGCAAGTCTTTCTTACAACTATTGAATAAGTGGAAGGGATTTGAATAAACAGAGGAATGTGCTTTAGCTTTTCAACAACTTAAACATTATCTTTCACAACCACCCATTATGTCTCGGCCAGAGGTTGATGAAGTTTTGTTCGCATATATTGCCGTGGCAAATCATGCTGTTAGCTTGGTTTTGATTTGGGTTGATAATAGCGTCCAAAGGCCCGTCTATTATGTGAGCAAATCTTTGCATGTAGCCAAGGTGCATTATTTACCTTCAGAAAAAGCTGTCATGGCAGTAGTGCATGCTACACGTAAACTTCCCCATTACTTCCAATCGCATACGGTCGTTGTTTTAACTCAGTTTCTGATAACGCTTTAAAATGTATACTTGTTATATATTTATGTTAGCGTTATCTCCTTATTACTATACTTAATTTGTACAATTAAGCCATGATTTGCATTAGTCCCTATTATTTATATTTACATAATTTCTTGAATAAGATGACATTCATTGTGTGTAATTTTTTACTTTCAGAAAATCATGTGAGAAAGATAAGTTTATAGAAATTTGTGAGAGAATGGAAGCCAAACTAGAATTAAGTGGAGCTAAAGGACCATGCTTAAATGTCTAAGAAGGTGCAGCTGGAGTGCTCGGATCATCTACCATGATTGGAAGCTTCAAATAAGAAAAGAAATCAAAGAGGCAGAATCTGAAAAGGAAAAAATCTAATCTGAGCACCGATCAGTATTTTGGGCGTATCTCTTTCCTCAAAAATCCAATTGACACAAGGTTAGATGGGTTGGAATTGTGACTTAATTATCTACAACTTTTCAGTTTTAAGTTTTTCGAAATTCTTAATTTTTGAAGGCCGAAATTAACTCACAAGTTACCTCTGTAAACCTAAACGGAAATTAAAAATAGTAAAAGTTTTATTTTCTGAAAACACTTAGACATTAGGGTTTTGAAGGGAGGCTATGAGAACGAATTTTTGGTAGAGAAAACCTTGTATTTTCCTTTCTCTAATGGCAGCCTAAACTCTTTACTAGGGCTAGGGTTTATGTTTCTTCTATACGGTGTGAATATTCAATGTGATTCTTTCTAAGATTTTATCAACAACATATTTGATTGTTCAATTAGATTTCTTTTGATGTATTAGTTCTTCCATGCTTTCAATAAGTTCAATCATGTTTTTCTTATTATTTAGATGAATTTCTAATAGCTTCAAATAGAAATCAGATTTTAAAGTGAATGGGTTTTTCTGAAAAACTTTTCTAATCGCATTATTAATCGAGGTTATCATGCGTTCTTGAATTGTCTCAGTTCAACCGAATCATAAGTTTTTAATTATATAAGAACAATCAATTATTAAATAGATATTTTCTTAGATCACAAAGAATCTCGTATCGATATAGGGAAACATTCTGATGTCTTAGTATTTACATTATTGATTTAAATCAGTTTTTATTATTATTCTTGTTAACAATCACCAAGTAAAAGTATTTTTCTTCTTCACCCATATTGTTATCTAATTATATTGTCTTTGAATTTACCCTGCTTCTTGTGATTCGACCTCGGTACTTTGAGAATTATATTGCTATGATCTCCTGCACTGGGGAGTGAGCAAGCAGCTTCCTCTTAAGTCTGTACTTCAGAGCGCTGATTATACGGGAAGGATTGCTAAATGGGGTACCATCTTGAGGGCTTTTGATATCCAGTATATGCCTCGCACCTCCATGAAGGGTCAAGTTCTTGTTGATTTGGTTGTGGAGTTTGTTGAGCCTTCATTAGAAGATGATCCTCGGAGGTTGGACATGGATGAAAAATCAGTTGGTATGATCTCATGCAAGAAACCTTTGACATGGAAAGTGTACATTGATGGAGCAGCAAATCAAAGAGGGTCTGGTCTAGGACTCGTCTTAGTGTCCCCTGAGGGACTTACTTTTGAGAAATCCTTGAGATTGAGATTCTTGGCCACTAACAATGAGGCAAAGTATGAAGCTTTATTGGTGGGAATGGATATAGTTCAGAAAATGGGTGAAAAAATGGTGCAAATATTCTCAGATTCACAGTTAGTTGTGGGCCAAGTGAAAGGGAAGTTAGAGGCTAGAGATCCGAGGATGCAAGAGTATTTAACCAGGGTCAGGTATTTACAATCTAAGTTTGAATCTTTTACTTTGTTGCATATTTCTAGGAGTATGAACACCCATGCTGACTCACTAGCCACCCTTGCCACATCCTCGGCACAAGGCCTCCCACGGGTCATCCTTATTGAAGATCTGTGTAAACCTACTAGAACGAATAATGACACCATTTGAATTCATCAGATTAGTATGGGACCTAGTTGGATGGATCATATAGTGTCATTCCTTAAAAATGACATCTTGCCCGAGGAGAAGTCTGAGGTAGACAAAATAGGCAGAAAGGCACCTTGATTTTGGCTGTTCGAGGATCGAAGATTGTACAAATGCTCTTTTTCAGGACCATCTTTGCTATGTATACATCCTGAAGCAACGAAGTTACTTTTGGAAGAGTTGCATGAAGGGATTTGTGGAAGTCACACGGGAGGCAGGTCTTTGACTCACAGGGCTCTTACATAGGGATATTGGTGGCCCAATATGCAAAAAGAAGCATAGGACTATACAAGAAAGTGTGACCAATGCCAGAGATTTGCTCCCAACATTCATCAACCAGGGGGTGCACTTAATCCTTTGTCTAGTCCTTGGCCTTTTGCTCAATAGGGCTTGGACATTGTAGGACCTTTCCCAAAAACGTCAGGGAATAAAAGGTGGTTGCTTGTCCAAACGAACTATTTTACTAAATGGGTGGAAGCTGAGCCACTGTCTAACATTAGGGATGTGGATGCGAAAAGGTTTGTTTGGAAGAATATTGTCACTAGGTTTTGAATCCTTCATACTCTTATTTCAGATAACGGCTTGCAATTTGACAGTAAGGCCTTCAGGAGGTATTGTTGTGATCTAGGCATCACGAATATGTATTCCACTCCAGCATATCCTCAAGAGAATGGGCAGACTGAGGCAGTTAATAAAGTTATAGTCAATGAACTCAAGAAAAGGTTGGATGACGCCAAGGGTAGATGGGTGGAAGAACTACCTCATGTTTTGTGGACGTATCGGACCACACCTCGGAGATCTACTGGAGAGACGCCATTTTCTATTACTTATGGAGCTGAGGCTGTAATCCCTTTGGAAATTGGGTTTCCTACATTGAGAACGAGCTCTTTCATTCTCAGCAGTAATGACAATTTACTGGAAAGAAGCCTAGACCTAGTTGATGAACGACGAGAGCATGCTATGGTTCAGTTAGCTTATTATCAGCAAAAACTCAAACAGGGGTATGATTTTCATGTGAAATTAAGACCGCTAGCCCCTGGTGATTTGGTATTAAGGAAGGTTTTGGGTACGGCCAAGAACCCAGCTTGGGGAAAATTGGGACCGACCTGGGAGGGACCTTATCTTATTACTTTAGAAGCTGGTATAGGGGCATATTATCTTGCAGACCTAGATGAAAAAGTTGTACAACGTCCTTGGAATGTAAATAACCTACGAAAGTACTATTATTAATGAAATGCGTTTCTGCCATCTTGTTTCTATTATCATTGTGTTGCGTTAATTATTAGTTCTGCAAGTATCAAACAAAAACTTGGTCATGCATGACTCCTTGAACAACATACCTTGTAGAAATTGATATTTTTATTAAGTGTTAAACAGAACTTTAGTTACATCTGGCCTTCGGATCATCTACTTTGGGGAAATTAACACTTTCGTTCATTTCTCTAAGGATCAAACAGAAACTTAGTCATACATGGCTCCTCAGACCACATACCTTGTAGAAATTGATATTTTTATTAAGTATTAAACAGAACCTTAGTTACGTCTAGTCCTCAAATCATCTACTTTGGGGAAATTAACATTTTCGTTCAGTTTTCTAAGTATCAAACAGAAATTTGATCATGCGTGGCTCCTCGGGCCACATACCTTGTAGAAATTGATATTTTTATTAAGTGTTAAACAAAACCTTAGTTATGTCTGGTCCTCGGATCATCTACTTTTGGGAAATTAACACTTTCGTTCAGTTTTCTAAGTATCAAACAGAAACTTGGTCATGCATGGCTCTTCGGACCACATACCTTGTAGAAATTGATATTTTTATTAAGTGTTAAACAGAACCTTAGTTATGTCTGGTCCTCGGATCATCTACTTTGGGAAAATTAACACTTTCATTCATTTCTCTAAGTATCAAACAGAAACTTGGTCATGCATAACTCCTCAGACCACATACCTTGTAGAAATTGATATTTTTATTACGTGTTAAACAGAACCTTAATTACGTCTAGTTCTCGGATTATCTACTTTGGGGAAATTAACACTTTCGTTCAGTTTTCTAAGTATCAAACAGAAACTTGGTCATGCCTGGCTCCTCGGACCACATACCTTGTAGAAATTGATATTTTTATTAAGTGTTAAACAGAACCTTAGTTACGTCTGGTCCTCGGATCATCTACTTTGGGGAAATTAACACTTTCGTTCAGTTTTCTAAGTATCAAACAAAAACTTGGTCATACTTGGCTCCTCGGACCACATACCTTGTAGAAATTGATATCTTTATTAAATGTTAAACAGAACCTTAATTGTGTATGGTTCTCAGATTATTTACTTTGGGAAAAAATTAACGCTTATGTCCTACTTTCTAAGGATCAAGCAGAATTTAGGCTATATTTAGCTCTCGGACCATATACTTTGGAAAGGTTTGTGAATTACTTTGTGCCTAAGTTTCACATAAAGTCTAGTTTTAGACCATATTCCTCTCGTTTTGAATTTATGAATGCTTTACGTACTTAAATATGTGTTGTTTCATAACCTAATTCCACCATACAAATTATTTATTGAAGGCATAAGTCCAAAAAATGAAATTGTCATTATAACAGACTGTTGTTATTATCTAATGCATTGTTAAGACCTATCATGTTCATTTGCGCACTAAGCCATTCATATTATGTACATTAATTATAATAAGAGTAAGAATTAAACATTTCCAATGAATGAAATATGTAAAGAAGTAAAGATTAAAATCTTGAACTTTTCATTATAAAGGTATTTGATTACATTGAAAAAAAAAAAAAAAAAAAGGGAATAGAAATAAAGAAGTGCTATCTGGAATTTAAGCAAAAGGTCGAGAGAGAGAGGGCCCTAAGCTGCTCATGTCTTAGTCTTTCGCTAGAGGGTCCTCTTTGGACTTGGTCTCAGTTTCTTTTGTTTTATCCTCTGCCCCTTTTTGTTCAGTCCTTTTGGGTTTAGAAGCCACTTCCTTGATAACTAGGGGAGCGTCTGAAGGCTTGATCTCGGACGAAGTCATAATTTGCTTTCCTGTGTCTTTCGCCATGAGTGGAGGATCAACCTGGTCAGCCTTCTTATTTAGATCCTTATCAGTCTCTTTAGCTTGGGCTGCAGCTTGATCAGAGCCTGTGGACACTACAGTGACTGGAAGTGAGCCCTGGATAGCTGAGGTTTGGGTAGGAGGAAGAGGTATGACTTCAATCACGTGGATGTCAGGGGGAACCCACATGTTCTCGTTTTTTCTCCACTCTAAGGTGGCAGGGACCCCTACAATATTGAGGGCTTCTGCTCACACCTGCTGGCAATATTCCCTACACACCTCAGCCAGTTCTTTTGTCAACCGGGTCTCAGTCTCTTCAACCCCCTTATTGTAAGAAGCTAGCGAAGCAGCATCCACAGTCTCCTTGATAGTGCGGGCTGCTTCTTAGGCTTGAGCTAACTCACCCTTCAAGCACAAAATGTCTTTTTGGGCAGTAGCTAGCTCTTGTTATTTGTCAATAAGCTATTTGCGCTGTTCCTCTGCCTACTTCTTGACTGTTTTAAGCCCAGCCTCAGCACTCCTCTTTAACTGGACCTCTTCTGTCCGCAATCTTTTTCTTCTCTTGCTCGGCCCGGCCCAGAGCTCTTTCGGTCTCAACTTTGACGTTGATCTTAGCATCAGCCTTGTTCCGAGCATCTTCTACCCATTTTTCAACCACAAAAACCTCCTGGATGGCCTGTGAGAAAATGGTGAACAAGTACATTGTGACGAGGACAATAGGAAAGCATATATGGGAAAGTCTAAATAAAGAATATAATAAAAATATCAAAGTAAAGATAGTTGAATAACACGTACCAAAGCTTAATCCCTTTTTAGGGAAAGGAAGAGTTGTTGTTGCTTCATATTCTCTAGGGCCTTCATGTCCTTTGGTAAAAGGAGGGGCTGTTCCAAGGCTTTAGATAGATAGTGCGAGTGCCCTTTTTGGAACTCTCTTATAGTAGAGTGGCAGGGGATAGGAGCCCCATCCAATTCCAATGAAGGTGACTAATAGGATTGAGCTTGGCGCACCTCAGCCAATTCGTGGTTGTCCCTACTCTCCATGGAAGAAGCTCGGACTTGGCCTTTTTTCTAGCTTTTTGTTGCTTTTGTTTCTTTTTCTGGGCCAAATCCTCTTCTTCAACCTCAATTGGTCTTTTCTTCTTAAGGTTGGATGCAGGAAGAACAGGGCCTGGTTGAGGGGGAGGAGGAGGGAGATTGGCAGGAGGTTGAGATCCCGATGTACCCTTCACAACGGCTTGCTTATTCCTCATTCCAAGAAGATCCTTCAAACTTGACCCTGGATTTTGAGACATTTCTTCTTTTTCTTCCTCATCACTGCCATCAACACGCGTAACTATGAGGCCCTGGATACGAGAGCCCTTGGCAGATTTGTTTTCTTCGTTCGAGATGTTGACAACATGGCCCTCTAGATGTCTTTCTGCTTCCTCAAGACAAAATTGGTCTATTTCTTCCTCAAGAGACAGACGAGGAGACGTGGGCTCTTCTCGGATGACTGTTGCTTTAAGTGGTACCGAAAGAGGGACAACACTTATTGGGCGTATGTATAGGACGACAGAGGGGTCGTCTGGTAAGTCGTATGGAGCGAGAAAATCCGGTTTTGATACGTCTATCCTTCTACGTCTCCGGTCACCTGCGATGATAGTGTTGCCGATATCTTGGTAGGTTGACAATAGCGGTTCGTATCCCAAGATGAGATGAGCTGCCCTTACTTGCAGGTCTTCGCTCACAAATATCTCGGATCTTAAAACTCTATTAAGATCTGTGATGTTTGTTTCGCTCAGGCGATACATGCTGTTTGTCTGTAAAGGACACATTCGAGAAGTCAAATATGGTTAGACCAATAATAAAGCGATAAATAAAGAGAATAGTGAAGTATAATTTAAATCTAGGCGATAAAGTTAGAAGAGCTAAACCCCAGGCCAAGGAATCTAAATCCTAAGAAATCACACCTAGTTTTCCCTCAGTCAAGTTTTTCCTCTTTGACTGGACAGTGAGGGCCATTGGACCATCTCCCGGAGACGATTAAGTAGTCGTCCTTCATGCCTTTGTTGGATTTAGGAAGACATGATATGAGTCTAACAATGCTAGACCTAGATTTGAGGTAGTAACCTACGCCTTTAAGTTGGTGACACTCATACATATGGACGACATCGCGCCATCTGAGATTCAGAACCAATTGCTCGTTGAGAGCGTCCACACAACCTAGGGTTCTAAACATGTTAGGTGTACATTGGTCTGGACATAATCTATGGTTACGCAGGTATTCACTAGTGACATCCTTCATGGGAAGTGTCAATCGACCATCTAAAAATGCGATTATGGGAATGACTATGGTAACGTTCAACCCATTACATTTAAATAATCTCCAATTATATTTTTCCTAAAAAAATATATTAAGAAAAATATTGTAATCATGGATTTTCCTTAGTGGTGAATACAATTATGCTTTATTTAGTTTTGCAATCAAAACAATTTTGCACCCTTAATTTAACGACTCAATTGTAGCAAATACCATCTCTCTCTTTTTTTCTATTATAATTTTATACTTCTTACTTTATTACTATAATCTTGGTGTGGGGGCAAAAGTGCCAAAATGTGTTTTTTGGGCCTTGGGTTTGATCTGAGGGTACTAACTTGTCTGAGGAGAGTTTAATGGTCCGAAGGATATCGAACTTAAAAGCCCACAAGCAAACTATTATAATAGAGGCTGATAAGAATGGTCCGAGGAGGGGCATGTCCTCAGCTAGAAGAGGTGGAGATCATATGATACGCCAGGATATTTAGGAGGGAATTCTAGGAGGCCTGGAGAAGGAAGATGTATTTCAGAAGAGCACAGAGAGGAAGAATGAATGAGAAATATCTCAGAGAAAGCTGTTACCACTGCATTAAAAACTCTGCACATACCTCTCTGGCCGCATTAATGGAGAAATGACATCTGAACAGTGGTGATAAGCCTTACAGCTATTGTTTGAAGACTTCAAGAGAGTGGTGGATGGGACAAGTATCTAAATTGGTGATTTGTGCTACACGTGGAAGGTGAAGGGAAGAAGGATGGTGATATAAAAGAGAGAGAAAGACATTAGGGCCAAGGAGGAGAAGGAGAGGAAGAACACTGTACACACTACTATCCATTGTAATCTGATTTTAGAATAAGAAAAAGCAATACAAGTTATTCTCGGCATTCATCCGAGAAGATTTTCTTTTGCCTTACAGATCACTGTGTGCGAATTGTGAATCTAGCCTATCATCAGTGTTATTCAAAATCCATAAGACCTAGGTTTCAAGCCCACACTCTACAAATTTCATTGTTTTGAGCTTTTTGGGCCTGTTCCTTTCACAGTATTGGGTTCGGGTGCAAATTGTGACCTTACACTTGACATTTTCAATTCCCATAGTATTTCTTATTGGTCAATTTTTTTCCTTTTTCTCTTTTGTTAGTAAAAACAAATTGTAATATTTTTTGGTTGTGTTGTTTAAACAACTTCCATAACACTTTTTCACTCACATGCATTTTAACAACACTTACAATGTTACTAGAACAACATTACCCAAAAAAAGTCCTAAAACTTTTGATGTAAAATGCATTATCGAGTAAGATTTTAAAATAAAATTTTGTATTGTTAAATACTAAAATTTTTTGAAATCTTTTAATCCGAATGCTCTAAGAACATTGCCTCTCTATTGTCCATTTTATAATAAATTATTTCACTTTTTGCCAAAAGCAAATTAAATAATGGCTAAGATTTATAAAAAAAATAGTTATCACATTATGCTTTGGCAAAAAAGTTGAAACAGTGAATATTGTGGTGTCAAATCTCACCTGCGGTCTTGCAGAATAGCCTACATTAGTTTTAAATTTTTATGTGAGCTTACATTAGTATTTTTTTTTTATAAGAGTTTTTTTTTTTTTTTTTTTTTTGAGAAAAAGTGTAGTATTGGTAGTATAGAATTGCCCTTTTTACATTTAACTTTTGTGAATTAGTTAACTGGTATGGTTACCACAAAAAAAAAAAAAAGTACCCGAGAAGAATCAGCAGTGGGAGGAGCTGAACAAGTGAACAACAATTAAAAACGAAAAGATAAAGGCTGATTGATGTGATTTTTCAACACAGAGTACAATAGTTATATCGATGGTTCTGATGAATAGTTAAAAAAGTTTACTTTCAATCCCAACCATCAGACCTGAAAATAATTAGAAGGTAAAAAAAATAAAAAATTTACTTATAATCCAGATGGCTGAGATAAAAATTTTGCTTTTTAACTTTCCATCCGAGCCATCCATAGCTATTGCACGGGATTTTAGGTTCTAGCAAGCATCCTATAGACATGAGGGATAACTGATAAGACACACTCACAGTCTCACACGCATAATGGTTAAAAATGTGAATCTCGACTCTCCTTTCAAAATATATATATATTCACACATACACACGCAGCCAATTGGGAGGGGTGAGGACGTCATCGAACTGGAAACTAAGCAGTTACTTTATTAAGGCCTGTTTGGTAAAGTAATTTAGAGTGTTTGGCAAGTGTGTTTAAAAACATAATTACATATTTTAAACAACATTATACACATTTTCACTCACATATATATTAAAAACATTCAAACAAAATAATTTAAACTACTTTATTAAAACCTCCTTAATAACATATTTTTAGTTTTTAAATAATATTACACATATTTTCACATATTTTTTCACCCACACATATTTTAAAAAAATACAAACAACGTTACTAGAACAATATTACCAAACGGTCCCCAAATTGCTCACATCAGTATTTATATAGTAGAAAAAGAACCATATTTGAGCCAATACAATTTAAAATATATAATTGATATAGTAATTATATATATTTAAATTGATTCTATTCATTTTTTATTTATTTTTTCATTTTTTATTTTTATTTACATATCCCGATAATGAAAGAATAAAGTAATTAATAATTGTTGTGTGTAAATAAATATAAACAATTTATATACAAAATTAAGAAAGGTGATATTTGAATGAAATTTACCGATATAGTGTAAAATATATAATTTGATATGAAGAATTTTAAAAAGTGAGTATGTAAAATATAAAAAGTTGGATGCTAAAGTATATAGAAAATTTTGCATAAATTGATGTGAATGTTTCTTAAGTGTGCACTTGGTTAGTGATTATAAGCAGAGAAATCTAATTTTTTTATTTTATTTTATTTGTGGGTCTCACGTGAGGTCCCACAAATAGAACAAAGTTTCTCTCCAAACTATTTTGGAAATAAACATATTTTGTTCAAATAGTAAATATCTATGGTAAGTCTCACTCTACTATTTACTAACATTATTTTAGCAAAAATAAAAAAATCTAACTTATTTTATTTAGCTTTTATTTACAGTATTTTAAGTAAAAAATTAAATAAATTGTTAAAAAAAGGCTATATTCTACATTCGAGACCAACTCCAAGTCTAAGCCAAGGTGGTCCTGTGACCACCCTAACTTGGGAAACATGTTATATGCTTGAAAAAAACAAATTATATACTAAATTAACTTGTTTTGAACACCCTAATATGCTAAACGCATTAACTTGAGAATTACAAGTGTGAGAACACAATTTGAACTCCCGAATGTCATATACTATTCGAACTCCCGAATACAATTATGGATAGTCAGATTATCATATACTATTCTTTCTTTTTCCAAAGAAAAAGCCTCCCCCTCTTCCGAATGTCACTTCTCTTATTTATACTTCCTCTTTCCCTCCTTCTCATCTTCCACCTCATGGTTATAATGCTGGTTTTAGATACTTGTCCCATCAGATTTCCCTGAAGTCCTCTAGGGTCAGGGACCAAGTTTCAAACCTCATGCTTAGGTCCCATTTCTCCATTAATGCAGTCAGTATATCAATTGCAAAATCTTTAATGTGTGGACGGTGGTAGCAGCTTTATCTTAGATATTCCACCGCCCTTTCTATTATCCTCCACGTGTATCTAGTATTTTTTTTTACGAGGTACATTCACACACCCCTAGATCATTTGATGTCCTCGGATTGGGCTTTTAGCCCAAGAGATATTTTTGGGCCATCCTTTATAAATTACTAGGCCCAATGTCCCTACAATAACCTCTTGAGATTCTTATTTCTCCAATTTGGGATGAAAAGAGGATCTCGACCTCAATCTCCTTTTGTCCTGCGGATTTTTGGCAATATTGCTGACAGGGATAATGACTTTTGAACTACCCATTGCATGTTCCCAACACTTCGGCATGCAAAAAGTCCCTAAATTAAATTATGGCGTCTCTATGTTCCCCACGTTCAGCGATGTGACACATATCCAACGGTTGAGAATTGCTCTTGGGCTGAGGCGGGAATTCTCCCGCTTCATAATTCCTATTGATATATAAATACTAATTTCTTTCAAATCTTCTCACACACCACAACGCTCCTATAACGTACCTGCCACATTTGCCATCTCCACGTGCCTTCTCTTTTTACCAAATACCCTGTCCGAGGTGACCGTGCCTTCTTCTTTTTTTAAAGTCAGTTCTCCCATACTCTCTCAATTTCTTATTAGCTCTTGTTCTTTTCGTTTTTCTTCATTTCCTTTTCTTTTTCTCTGTACTTCGTTGTCCACGGCTTAGTCTATTTAGTTTCTTTAACACACCTACACCCCTTTTTTTTCAAAAATGGGTAGATTTACATCCCTAGTGGATTCAAATGAAAAAATATAGCAATTTAAGGCTAAATACCGAATTCCCTCAAGGGTATCTATTAGGTACTGTACAGAAGAGGAATATTTTGTAAAAAGAACAACGAAAGAGGTAGTAATCCCAATGATTGCATTCATCGAAGGAAGGATAAGAATCCCAATGGGGACTGTGACTAGGGATTATCTTAGGGTTTTTAGATTAGCTCCTACCCAGTGCGCCCCAAATGTCTTTAGGATTCTAGGTTCCATAGATGCCCTAAATGAGAAGATGAACCTAGGGCTCACTCATCACGATGTGAACTGGGTTTATAACCTCTACTACTTAACGAAAAAAGATGAATATTACCTAAAATCTAGACATTCAGCAGTTAGGTTAATTCAGTGTCTGCCCAAATCCAATAAGGGTCTAAAAAACGACTTCTTGATCATATTAGGAGATTGGCATGACAGCTTACCCTGTCCGACAAGGGAGGGGACCCTAGGTGAAGTTTTGGATTTATTTAAAACCCTTAAAAACCACCCCTTTTATCTTTTTATTTATTCTTACCTTGTTTTTCTTTCTTTTGGACAATTTTGCAGACTCACACGTAGCGGATCGTCACCCTCTCCTTGTTGATTTTGGGAGATTGGACAGAATTTTAAAAGCGGAAGTTTTCGTGCATACAGACGGCTAACTCCGAGTGGCTCATCTAATCCTCGGCTACGATCCCATTTCCAAAGCTTTTTAAGCGTCGAAGTGTGTGATTAAAGCCAAGGACCCCCGTCTTCCCCAGATCAGCGTTGTCGTTGAAGGTTTCCTGCTACTCGAGGGGGCTCCTATTCCTCAAGGTACCTTGATTACCCAACCCGTACAACCCCTACAACTAGTTCCGGTTGGGATTCCCTTAATCCCTATTTCAACACAACACATACTTGGTGAAGCAACCTCATCCCAACCCAGCATAAAGAAAGAAGAAGAGATTGTCGAAGTATTCGATTATGAGGACGAGTTCGAGGTTTTTAATCAACCCCACTCTCCCGAAGACCAAGTTTCTATCCTCGACACATCCTCTCAAGTCTCACAAGACATCATCCAACAGTCTGATCCTATGGGTATCCAGCGCAAGGCCAAGCCGAGTTTAAAAGATGTACTAGAGGCTTAAGCAGGGCCTCAAGAGCTTCCTAAGGAACCTCGCCCTAGGGTCCAAGATAAAGGTGCTGAAAAGGGCCCTGAATCCAGGCTCCCTCCTCCTCCTCCTCCTTCCCAACCTCAGCGTACCAATCTGACTGATCTTAAAAGAAAACGGGACCAGCAAAAAGGGAAATAAGTGATGGAGGTAGGAAATGGCTCTCTTCCTAAAGAGCCTGAGATCGAAAAAGGAGGAAAACAGGCCTACACCGTGCAGACGAGGTCAGATAGATGAACCAAATCTCACGTGGCTGTACACGCTCCACTCTGGCTCCCTGACATGACTATGGATGACCATGCAGTCATTGTTGACGCATCCATTAGAAATTTCGATGAGGGGACTGCTGCTTGCGTAGCAGACGCATTAGAGCAAGCTTTGCTGCTCCCCGAGGATATGGGTGAGCTCAGAAAAAAGAGAGACCACAATGTTTTTATGATTCTGAAGAAGGAACTCGCCATGGTAAGCATCTCTTCTAAACCTTATCCATTTTTATTCCTGTTATTGCATAAAACTTATAACTTTGTCTTTTTTGTATTGTTGTCTTTTCGTTCATTGGCTGTTTAGTTTGCCCATAGGGCAGAAGAGATCACCATTAGCTCATACAAATCTTTGAGGGCCGAAAAATCAAGGCGCGAAACCGCCCAAACGATCTCAGACCTACAAAAGAAAAAACTACAAGAGGTCTCAGATAATCTGGTTAAGGCAAAAAGTGAGAAATCCAGTTTGAGGGATGCTCTTCGAACAACTGTGAAACAGATCGAGGACCAACGACTGCTGCTTAGGCAAACTGATAAGAATCTTGCTGCAGCATGAAAGCTCGTTGAGGACCTTAAAAAAAATTTGAAGGAGTCTGAGAGGGTAAAAGAGGAGGCTATCAAGAGCAAAGAGAAGGCCCTTCAAGAAAAAGAAGAGGCTGAGAAGGCAAGGGAAGAGGCTAAGAATGCAAAAGACCGAGTCGAACAGGAAGGTTATGAGGTTGGTGTGAAGGAGATCACAGAAACCTTCAAAGTTCAGGTCCCCGAGGTATGCAGGCATTACTGCCTCCAAGTGTGGAACGAGGCACTCTCCCGAGCTGGGGTTGAGGCTTCTTCTACTCTTTGGAAAGCAAAAAGTGTCTACTACCCCCCAGCCATTCAAGCCTCTAACCTTCCTCAAATTGATGATGATGCTTCCCTACCACAATCTGAGGATAAGGATAGTGAGCTGGCTGAAGACTCTGCTTTTGCTGAAGATCAACTCCCCAGGCAAGCTGATCCAATAGAAGGAAAGGCACTAGAGGACACACAGCCCTCAAGTGACCTCAATGACCCTCCCAAGGACAAGCAAGGTGATCAAGCGAATTCGATAACCTTGAAGGATGATCCCAAGGGTAAAGGAATAGCTGTTGAGTCTTCGGCGCAACCTCAACTTCCTCAAGACCCTAAAGGCCCTTTGAAGATAAAGTTGAAGCAGTGACTATTCTCCTCTCGTCTTTAGCCTTTCCTTTATTTCTACTTAGTATAATTTCCGATATTTCGTAAGTACTTTTGTAATTTCAAAGAATTTTTGAATTTAATGAAAACATAAGTTCTACTTCCTTTGTTTGATGTTCTCTTTTTCTTTTGTTTTGCCTTGATCATGCTACTTCATAATTGTTTTGCCATATTTAGAACAGTAATCCTTTTACCCTTATTAGTTTACTAAAGTCAAAGCAACAACCTGGATTGATTTTTAGGCAATAAACATGTTCAACATGTCTATAAATGCATTAAGTGATGCTCATGGATTTTTATCCATTTATCACTATCTCAGGGAGGCTTTAAGATATACGTAGTTGAATTTCATTTAGATGTGGCATGGCTAAGGATCAAAACGTTTATTAGGCTTTGTTTGATACTTAGATAAGGCATATGGTCCAATGATCTAGGCATACCAAGTTTTAGTTTGATACTTAGTGAAAAGAAATGAAATGTTAATTTCCCAAAGTAGATGATCTGAGGACTAGACATAACTAAGGTTTTATTTAACACTTGATAGAAAGTATCAATTTAGACGAGGTATGTGGTCCGAGGATCCAGGCAGCAACGTTGGGGAAAAAATTAAATATATGGCAACAACGTTGGCTGCCAAGGAAACACCCTCCAAGGCAGCCAACTTGTTCATTAGAGAGCTTTGAAAATCATACAATGGATTCGCTCATAGACTCAAACACCATGAAATGGAATGAGGAGCTAATTGATGGTTTATTTGTGGAAGAGGATGCTCAGCTGATCAAGAAGATTCCTCGTAGCCAAGTTGCAACGAAGGATACCTTGTATTGGCCTTACACCACATCAGGTCACTGCACATGCAAGTCTGGTTATAGGTTCCTCAAAGAAGAATCAAAGTTGGAATCAAACCAACAAGTTCCACCAATTCACGTTAAACAGGTCTGGAATAGGATATGGCAGCTGCAAGTCCCACCGAAAATTAAAAACTTCCTTTGGTGGGCATGTCGCAATGCAATCCCTACAAAACAGGCGTTGATGAAGAGGAAAATCTTGGCTGACTCAATCTATGAGAGGTGCCATGATGCTGTAGAGGGGTCCATGCATGCTCTTTGGTCATGCCCGGAGTTGGAAGTGGTTTGGAGTGATAGTGATGAGTGGTGCTTCAGATCTGAGATTGAGTTTACAGATGTGAAGGAGTTGCTGTCATGGCTGATTGCAAAAGGTAAGTCATTAGAGTTGTTTGCTTATACGGCTTGGATTGTGTGGAATCAAAGAAATAAAGCTCGTGTGAATCAACAAGCTGCCCCTCTCCACCAAGTGGCTCAACAAGCAAAGCAAAAATTGGTGCAAGTCAAAGCTGATCTGCAGAATGATTAATTGTAGGTTACGAACAACAGTATTGGAGGGTCTAGATGGAGTGGGCCACAAGCTGGCATGGTGAAAATAAATATTGATCGAGCTGTTTCCAATCAGTCCAGAATTGGAGTGGTAATTCGGGATAATAATGGTGTTGCGTTGGCCTCTTGTTCAGAAAAAATCCATCAAGCTTACAAACCTAAAGAGGTTGAGGTGTTGGCTGCTCTAAGGGCAGTGTCCTTTGTGCTTGAATTGGGTTTCCGAAATGCTATACTCGAAGGGGACTCTCTCGATCTGATTAAAGCTTTGAAGTCAGCGGAGTGTAGCTTATCTCCAATAGGTTTGCTAATAGACGATGTGAAAAGGGTTGCAAATAATTTTGTAAGATTGTTTTATTCTCATGTTAAGAGAAACAGCAATAGGGTAGCTCATAGTCTGGCGAAAAATGCATTACGCATACCAGATTTTCAAGTATGGATGGAAGATGTCCCATCGCATATTGTTTCGTTTTTACAATCGAATGTAGTTGATTCTATTCAATAAATCTAAGTTAGCTTCTTTCTCAAAAAAAAAAAACTTCTTAAACAAAATAGTAACAATAAAAATTAGCCCAAAATAAAAACAATAATAACTATTAAAAAAAAAAAATCGACTAAACTAGACAACAATAAGTGTACATATTATTTAACAAAAAGCTTATAAAAAAAATATCTAATAATTCAAATTTGTAACGTTCAACCCATTACGTTTAAATAATCTCCAGTTTCATTTTTCTTTAAAAAATGTACCAAGAGAAATATTATAGTCATGGATTGTCCTAAGTGGTGACCACAGTTATGCTTTATTACAATTTTGCACTCCTTAAGGACTCAATTGTAGTAAATACCATTTTTTTTATATTATAATTTTATACTTCTTCTTACTTTATTACTATAATCTTAGCATTTTCAGTTCCCATAGTATTTCTTATTGATTAATTTTATTAATTTTTCTCTTTTAAATGAGGCATTTTTATAATTAAACATTAATTAAATAATATATATATTAAAATTTTTTATTTAAAATATATTTTTTTTGTTAATTAAATTTTTGTATTTAAGTTCCTCTAACATTTTTTTTAATTAATAATATAATTAATTTACTTAATTTTTTTAGACAGTAGAACCTGATTAAAGTTTAAAACTCCACAAATAAAAATTTATTTAATAATCAGTATAATAATCGGTAAAGTGTCAGATTAAAAATAAAAAAAAAGTGCGGGAAGCCGACCAGCCTGCACAGCTGTACTCCACTGCTCCTAAGTCCTATCATCCTATGCCTATGCCTATGGCTAAGTTTTACAGAAAAAACGTGTCCTACACTCCTACTCCTATCAATTATCATGGCAGAGAAGGGTACAAAGAGGGGCAGAAAAGCTATCATAGCAAAAAAAGAAAAATCGTGTCCCATCCCATCACAGTGAAAGTGTGAAACAAACTAAATATATATATTTTTAACAAAAAAAAAAGTATCTGAGTCTGTATTTTTAATTTAAGTTATAATTTTATTTTGTTTCACGCTTAACTTAATTTATTCTTCTTTTTCTTATACTAGTTGGTGTGAACTATATTAAAAAAAAAAAAAAAAAAAAAGCAAGAAAACTTCATAAGACAATCTCCAGTATATTCTTCAAATTTTTTATCGTTTGAAAAATAAACAGTGACACTTAATTATTATCTATCAACTTTTTCAAATACACATTCTAACAAATTATCTATCTCATTTAAATATTATTTCTTCATTTATTGTTTATTCTTTTTTTAATCATCATTTATTTATTTTTGACAATTATATTTTTTAATGAGAAGTGTTATGTTCATAATATTTTACGCAATACTTTTACAAAAAAATTTATGTGAAAAATTATTACTAGTTCTAATTTGAACCCACCACTAAAATTATGTTTTTACTTGTCAATATTAACTAATAACAATATATTACTTAAAATTTATTATAAAAATATAGTGAAAGTATTGAAGTAATATTTTTCATTTACGATTTTTTTATTTTTTATATTATTTTTCTTTCTTTCATTTCTTCCTCATCCATTCACGTTTCATTTCTTTTTTATCTTTTATCTTTTTATTGTTTTTCTCCACCACACAACTCCCATCTCTATCCCCGCTTCTTTTATTTTCTTATTCGCCTCCAGAACATTCCAGCACAGCAGAGAAGAGAAAAGAGAGAGAGAGAGAGAGAGAGAGAGTGAGAGGAGAAAGACTGCTGCTCGGCCGCCGCCCCACCGCCAGTGGAGATCGAGTCGCCGTAAGGACAAAGCCGGTGGAGATCGGCGTTCACCATGCAGCACCAGGCTGGGTCAGATCGGCTTGCTTTTTTTCTTTTTCTTTTTTCATATTTTCTTGTTCTGATTCAATTTTATTTTAAGAATTGGATTTTGTTTTGTGTTTGGATTATGTGAGGAACGGAGAGAATGATTCAGATCGGCTTCTATTTTTTTTTTCTTGATCTTTTATTGTTGTTCTAATTTTTTTTTCTGTTGTTGATGTTTTGATTTTAGATTTGTTGTTTAAATTATATCAGTTTTATGAGAGCAAGAATTGTTTTGTGAGTGAACGAGAGAAAAAAAGAAGCAACGGAGAGGATGAGAGAAAAAAAGAAATGTGGAGGAGAGAGAAAGAATTGATATAATCCCGGAAATGGGATTGCTAATGTACAGTAGCCCATCAGATTTGATGAGCGACTGTTCATCAGCAAAAAAAAAATTTCAGGTACAGCGAATCCATTGGAGACCATTTTTATGGTCTCATTCTCTATTATAGACAATATTTTGCCTTTACCTATACTGCTGGAGATGATCTAATGATCTGTACGTTGATTATTTCCCCTATTTGCTTGTGGTTTGTCTTTTATTTATTTATCTATTTTATTTATATTTTTATTTTCTTATACAGGTTCAATTTCCTAGACTCTATTCAAGTTCATTTGACTCAGACTGGCCTACCTTTTAAAAAGGTTGTTTCTTTTTCTCTCTCATCTTTTTTATTTGACGATTTTGAGTATACTAAATTGTTTTTTTTACATTAAAATTGTAGGGGGTGCTGAAAGTGTTTTCCCAGTACAAAAAAGGTTCAAACAAAGTGAGTGTTTATTAACTCTTTTTAACTCTTATAACATTGCGGTGATTTGGAGCCTTCACCATTGATAACCTTGATAATTGGTTTTGCTCATGTTGCTATGATGGGGGTCAGCCCTTGAATGGTCTTGTATTTGGAGGGTTCATGCAGTGTATTTCAATTTCTGATTTCCTTATATCTGTTAGTTCTCCTCTTTGATTTGTTTGTTTTTGTTACAAGTGCATAATACAAATCTTATAACATTTTCTCTTCATAGATAAACTTTATTATCTATATATTTTTTAAAAAATCTTATAACCTTTAAGGACTAAATATGTACTTAAATCTACAACTTTTAGGTCTTCACAAGTCATTTTCCATGTAGCCTCTCCTTGTGCATTTTACCAAAGAAAACTTGCACTTTTTATATTTTGATATTGAAAACGGCAGATTGAATAAATTTTTCTGATGCAGACAAATACAGTACTCAAAAAGTCAATAATACCTGATTCAATAATTGAATTTCATCGAATGTGGAAATACTTTGGAGCCTTTTGTTTTCAAATCACAGTAAGTATATTTATTAATGTTTTGAACTTAAAATTTTTTTACCGGAAGAAAATTAAAGTTTTTAATGTTCCTTCATGTTGAATTTTGTAGATGTCAACCAATTTCGAAGAATCTGATGAGGACCTTGACCGTTGTGAGTTATGACGGATGCCAACCTCATACCAATCTCATTTAAGAGCATCAGTAGAAAGGAATGAGAACTTCTACGAATTGCTGGGAACAATTATTGTTGGGGGAGATTTTGGATAGTGGAACAAGTTGTAATTAGAATTTCTACGGATAGGACAGTTCCTACCAATCTCATTTAAGAGCATCAGGAGAAAGGAATGAGAATTTCTACAAATTGCTGGGAACAATTGCTGTTGGGGAATTTTGGATAGTGGAACAAGTTGTAATTAAAATTTCTACTGATTAGGACAGTTCCTTGTTCTTTCTTTTTTATTTTTCTGTTTGTTTTTTGATGGTGTTGCTAGTGTTGTAGCTTATAGAGAAGTTGTTAGAATTATATGATCCGATGGTGTTGCTAGAAATGAAGAAAAACCTTTTTGACGGTGTTAGTTTTTTATTTTTCAACAGAAATGACCTTTTTATTTATAGCTTTTAGTCTGTTTCATCTGATTAAGATACCAAATGATCTGGCTTGGATTCTTGCTTTGTTTAATACGATCTTTATTCGCTACCAGTAGTGATACCAGTAGTGAAGGACACGTGAAAGAGTGCTCTGGTTCTGAAAGCTCGTCCTGGTAAAATTTCCAAACTGCCTTATAAAAGTCCCTTATTTCCTTGAAATGCTCCTAAATGTGCCTTTTAATATTTCTTTTCTCAATTGATTTAGACAATTCTGTTCTCTTTGGTTTAGACAAAAAGCCTCGTGTTGATTTTTTTTTTGTGGACACGGTGATGGAAAAAAATATGGTAGTGTCCAAAAGAATTCAGATATTGAATAGACAATTCAATACTCTAATAGTAATGCAAATTTCTATTTCAACTATGTGGCCTTTTTGTGTTATGCAAATGTTTCAAATATGAATTGCTGATTGCAATCTGAAAGAGGCAGTATTCAATTCTTGGATGCTTAGTCCATTTGAAAAGAATAATAGAAAAGTGAAAAAATAGAATGCCCTGTCTCTTGTGTTTTGAGGTAGTTGAGTTAATTGATTAATACATTTAATTGATTTTCATAAACTACATGTGATTTATTTATAATTTCAGTTAATAGAATGCTTAGTCCAAAATAGAATACTTAGTCCAAAATATAATTTCATAAACTACATGTGATTTATTTTCATAAATGATTTTCATAAACTACATTTGAAAAAATAGAATGCTTAGTCCAATTGATTAATACATTTAATTGATTTTCATAAACTAGATGTGATTTATTTATAATTTCAGTTAATTTATTTTAGTTAATGGACGTGTCCAGATTTATTTTGAATCAATTGTTGATTTACAATTCTGCGGGACCCTTTTTAATAAAATGCATGGGCCAATGGATGTTGGGCTTAAGTCTAAAATAAGTTTGGACCTAGGTCTAGTGTGGATTTCGGATTTGGGCTAGCTTAAGACCTGATGGGTTGGTTTGGCTAGGCTGATCAGATGTAGGCTTGAACTAGAAGATTGAACCAACGATTGGGCCTAACTGTTATCAAAAAATAAAAACGATTGGGCCTAAGGGATTGTGGATTAGCACAAGATGATTTGGGCTTGTAGGTTTTGGTCCGGGCCCAAGGCTGACTGAGACATGGGTTGGACCTCATAAATGGGTTGGACTAGACCTGGCCCAACTCTCTTATTTCCTTTGTAAGAACATTAGCATGGGGCGTAAACACCCCCTAGTTGCTATTTTAACCATTAAGAAGCCAAATACTCGCCTCCATCCTAGTTTGTATTTCTAAAAACATTTGCTAACCATGAACAGTGGGTTCTATACTAAAGCTGAGGATGCAAAATTTTTAATAATATTTTAAGAAATGATATGTCCATAAATTTTTACAATATTTTCACAATAAATCATAGGTGGCAAGTTGATATTGTTGGGCCAAAAAATAATCTTAGTGGTATGTTCAAATTTGAACCAGTAACAACTAACCACCTATGATTTGTTTTGAAAATGTTGTAAGCGTAACACCTCTCATTTTGTTCCTTAAATATAATATTTTATCCACTCTCATATCTCATTTGTCTCTATCTCTCTCTGTCTCTTGTCCCAATTGCCCATCTCTCTCCACTCTCTCCCTTGCTTCTCTTATTTCTTGACCGAACCAAAATGCTCTCTTTGGTTTGAATGAGAATAAATTGGCGATAATGGCATGTTTCTCTCTTCTTTCTCTGTTGTTCGAATCGGTTGCTGTTGGGGTTCTCTTACTTAAGTTTCAGGTTACATGATCAACCGAGAACCATGGCTGTGGTGGCGCGTGGGTTCATGGCTTGAGGTACGTGAACAACACATGCTTCACAAAAGGTAAGCTATCGAGCTTTTTTGTGCTTGTGTGTGCTTTGATGATCATGTATCGTGGTTGTTGAAGAGGGAAGAGAGCTTAGAGTTGAGCTAAGAGTGATACGGTTTAGAGAAGAGATGAGAGATTTGGGGAGGTTTAAAATTTAGATTAGTATGATTAGGATTTGAATTTTGAAGTTCATAATATATTTGAAATAAAAGAGATATAAGCTTGGGTGATGTGGCAATACTTCATTGGTGACATAGTGTGCGTTTGCATTTTACTCGGCTGGTCCCGTGGCATTGTTCATGGACCAACCAAGTGATGAAAAATGCGTGAACAATATTTTTATTAATGAAAAATATTTTGCTACAATGTTTTTTGTTTTCAATAAAATAAGTGGTAACCAAACACACCCTTAGAGATGGGAGATAGGATTTCATTAAGGCCTTTTCAAAATACTTTTCAACTCCAAGCTATGTTAAAATTTCATTTTAACCCTCCAAATTTTACAATTACATTCTTGATCCAAAACATTTCAAACTTACATTTTCAACCCAAATTGTTTTACAAAAATTGCATTTCAACCCCCTAAATGTTTTCCAAATTGTATTTTGACCTGAATCTTTCATGAAATCATAAAATGACCTTCAAAATTTCCAATAATTGCATGAGGGCCTTTTAGGCCATAAAAATGCATTTTCGATCCTTTTTGTGCCAAAATAAAATATTTTCATCCTAGAATAATAAATGGTCAAATGTCGATATTCTCATCTATACTATTTATAAGAGGATTTTTATTTTTAAGTTGGACTTTTATGTGTTTTAAAAATACCCATAAATCTTAGGTTTAATAAGAAAAAACTTAAAGATAATTTGGTTAAAATATATCTTGAACTATACTTAAAATGTCTACAAAATAGAGTATTCTTACGTTAATTCATGTTTTCAAAAAAAAAAAAAAAAAAAAATCCACGTCTTTGAACAGTAATAGTGCATTTCAAAAGCTCATTAGTGTAATCCGTTCGATTTTGAGAAGAAAGTGTCAAAAAAGTGTGATTTGCCCTGTAACATACTGTATATCATCAACAGCCTGGTCTAAAATATAAAGACTACGGTTTTACATATATACCCTCCAAGGCAATAATATCCGCAAAATCGACACCTGAAGCTAGCGTGAATCGTGATACGCATATATTTTTATTTTGGACCTTTTGATAAAGCTCCAACTACCCAGCCTTGAAGGCTATATTGGTCATTTCACCTGAACAAACCGACACGCGCCAAAGAAGTTGTGTACATTTTTATCCCTTCCCGAGCGTGTGCCACCGAATACTGGACCACGTGTCCACTCCGCAGCAAGTTTACGAAGAAACACACAAGGAAACACAAATGAGAGGAGCCTGAGAGCGAATAGTGTAAGAGCACACGGATCGATGACGTGGCAATATTTTTTGAAATCCCGCTAAATTTTTTCCTGATTCAATTTTAATTTTCGTTTTAGAGCATCCACACTGCTGGTGCTATTTTGTATTTTCTCACTTCTCTCACTTTCACTCTCACTTCTCATTTCTCTTCTCTCCACTCTGCACTCTCACTTCTCTCTATCTCGTTTTATATGGATTTTATGAGCACCACCGCCGGCGAGCTGGCCGGGGAAGCAGAGAGGAGATGAGGGAGGCCGGAGAGAGAGAAAGAAAGAACATACCTTTCTCCATTATCTCTATCTCCAAAACACTCTCTCTCTCTCTCTCGCTTTCTCTCTGCGCCGAAAACCCTAACCCTAGAGGTAAACTTCTTTGACTCGGACCGAGTTGCGCCGATTCTCACCGTTTTTCGTGGTTTTTTTTGCGGAGTTTCAGAACTGACAGCAGGTGAGTTTTTCTTCGTCTTTGATGGTACCGAGTTAGATCTCAGATCTGTTAGAGCATTCTCAACAAGAATGCCAAATATTTTAGAATTTAGCACATCAAACATTTTACTTTTTTTTACAATTTCATTTAAATAATATTATTTTTATTTTACCACTGTGACTCTCTCTTTCCGCCCCTTTCTTCACATGCACAGTTCAAGCAACTCCGGTCATAGCCACACCCACGGCTAGCCACTGCCAGCCACCACCACTATAAAAAAATAAAGAAAACCACCAGCCGGCAGCCACCACAATCCCTAACCACCAAAATCACAAACCCAAACCCACAACTTCATATCCACCGAAACCCACATCCTCATACCACCATCAACCAGAAAAATAAAAACAAAAACAACCCAGAGACCCACGACTGCCACAACTAGTACCGCCTCAACCACATCAAACACGCCTCAGCCACAGCAACCACACCTCAGTCACGGTCACACCCCCAACCACCACAATCACAAAAAACTGCAACCCACCACATCCAAAAAAATTTATCACCCAAGCAAGCTTAGATTGTTCTGGAACAATCTCTTCTTGATCGAATCGAGTAAACCCAAAACGGTGCGTTTAACCTCATGTTCTCTGGGATCCACGTAAGGCTTATTGTTGGAGCACTGTTTTCTGATCAAAACAACAAGCTATTTGATGTCGTCGTTCAAATCGAACCACAAAACCCACCACCCACCACCCACCACCCACCGACCCCTATCTCAACCCCAACAAAAAACCCACCTCCGCCCACCCACCTCGTTCTCAACCCCAACCAAAACCCACCACCCCGATCACAACCCCAGCCAAAACCTACCACTCCGATCTCAACCCCATCAAAACCGTTGCCGAGCACCACCGATACCCACCAAATCAGACCCACGAAACCCACCAAATCATGACCACAATCGCCGACCACAAACCCTTGAAGCTTAACGGAGAGCAGATGAGTGAGGGAAAGTGAGAAAGTGAGGGAGAGCCAGAGATGAGGCAGAGGCGTAGGCGTGGGAAAATGAGAGAGCCAGAAAAAAAAAAAATGAGGGAAAACAAGAGGAGATAGGCGCGAAAGGAACGAGGGAAAACAGAGATAGGCGCGTGTTTTATTAAACAAATATTTTTTCTGTTACAATCTTGGCTGCTAGAGATAGCAGTCTGAATTGCAAAAATAATAAGATTTAAGAGCATTGATGAAGTGTGTTTTTTAGCCTTTATAGTATTTGGTATGTTAAAATTTAGCATTCATAGTATTTAGCATTATTAATGAGAATACTCTTATTGTTTAACTCACTAGTAAATGTGTGTTATTTTTTGGTGAGTTCAGGCTGAAGAGTAAAGGTACTGCAGCGGCGGGAAAGAAACAATCGAAGAAAGCTGCTAGTATTTTTGGTTAATCTTGTTTTTTAAATTAAATTGTTCACATGTCCATACATTCACATGTCATCATAGGATAGCTTATATATGTCATTTATGATTCACATGTCATCCTAGAGTATATTATACACACATTTTGTGCATTACATGTCACCCTAGGGTAGATTTTACATGTTATAGATCCACTTGTCCTTCTTAGGATAGACTTGCATCCTTTTGAATTTTTTCAGTTAAAAAATTTGAAGCCTAAAAAATTGCAAAATATTTCCACCTTCAATGTTTTAACCGTTTTTTCATTTCATGTCAAAATTTTTCGAAAATGGATGATTAATAATTGCCCTAAGTACAATTGTTAGAATTGCCCTTTATATATTGATATTGAAAACATCATATTGAATAAATTTTTCTGATGCAGACTAATATGGTACTCAAAAAGTCAATACCTAATACAATAATTGAATTTCAATTATTAGGTATCGAATTTCAATACCTAGTATTAGGTATTGACTTTTTGAGTACCGTATTTGCCTGCATAAGCAAAAGTTATTTAAAATAAGGGTTATATTTTTATATATATATATATATATATATATATATATATATATATATATATATATATATATATATATATATATAAAATAAGGATTCTGTAACAAAAAGCCAAGTTGTTATACAAAATCTTATTTTAAATGGAGTAAGGATTTTTCCTTTAAAATAAGGGAGAAGATTTTTTCCTTCTTTTTTTTTTTTTGATTTTTTTTTCAAATATGGGTTTTTGTTTGATGGTTCATGTTTAGACTTTAGACTTTAGATGAAAGAAGAATCCTTTTATATATATATATATATATATATATATATACACACACAAATATATAGGATTTTAGCAAGTATATTTTGCATATAATTATTATTTTGCTAAGATTGTAAGAAGGAATTTGAAATAGTTGGGGTGGGTTGTAGTCCTCCGCCCCCTTTAACTTTGTTAGTACTCTTCTTTGAGAGTATCTTCCCCCTCATATTGGAATTGAGTTAAAATGTTCAAAATTTCCTCATTAGAAATAAGTTCAGCAATAACTATTTGGAAACAAAAATAAAAAAATTTCAATATTATGCAAACATATAAAATAGAACAAATAAAAAAAATCTTAAAATTCTCTAAATTAAAAAAATTCATAAAACTATCTCACCGTCAATGAGATCCAAAAGCTGCTTTCCAATTGGGTCTACAATATTAAATTATGGAATCTTCAAATCTAGTAGCTCCTCTTAGTATGTTATTTGAAATGATAATTTTATTCTTGAAAGTATTTAGCAAACTACCTTTAAATTCATTTGGAAATTTAGTATTCTTATCATTATTAGAATTACTATTTAGAGATATTTTGCTAAGTACTTAGAGGAATAGAATCATCGTTCCAACTAACATACGATGAATGCTACTATTTTTGAGGTCTCAAAATTTAATATTGCAAATTTAATTGAAAAGCAACTTTTGGATCTTATTGTAATGAAATAGTTTTATGAACTTTTTTTTAATTTAGATAATTTTAAGATTTTTTTATTTATTATATGTTTGCATAATATTTGAGATTTTTAAAAAAAAAATGTAGTTATTGCAAATCTTATTTCTAATGAGGAATTTTTGAGCATTTCAGCTCTAGTGTGAGAGAGAAGATACTCCCAAAGAAGAGTACTAGGAGAGCCATGTCCCTTCTCACTTTTTGAAATTCTTCTTACAATTTTAACAAAACCATAAATTATATGCAAAATATACTTGCCACCTATATTTTTGAGAAAAACAAATACACCACAAATTTAGTAAGTTCAGTCTCAAATTTCGTATTTGGTAAAAAAAAATAAAAATTAATATAAAGAAGGAAAAAAATTCCAAATTGACAAAATATAATAATAAAGTGAGACCAAAGGGATGGGAAGGGAGTGTAAAGAGTGGAGTGAGAGAGCCAAGAGAGAGTTTTGGTTGGTGGAATATTGGGATGGAGAAGAAGTGTTTGTTAGATGTCCTTGTGTTAAAAGTCGAAATGAGGGGTGGGTGTGATCGGATGTGGGTGTGAATGTGTATAGTTCATGAAGGTACAAAGATTGGCAAACGCTTCTGAATGCATCAAGAACATGGCTGCGGCTTCTGCCACTCTTTTTTTAAGTTTCTCTCTTATTCAAGAGACTAGGTATCTATCTCCAAAAGGAGGGAGATACATACAAAGTAATGGTCCGTTTGGATTGAGGGGGAGTTAAGTAGATTTAGTCCAAAACTAGCCAATTTTAAGCTAACTCTACTCCCCTCTATTCTCTCTTTTCCCCCCTCTATCCAAACAAGCCATAAAAGATTGTGCCTGGTTTTGAACTCTTGTCTCGTTTGTAACTCTTAACTGGACTTCAATGATACCCAAATACTCATTGATCCGCTGTCAATCCATGATGGCGGCCAACTTGTGAACACATCTTTACAACTTTACATTGATGGTACCAATCCTTGGGGAGTCTAGCATCACGTATGCTAAATGCTAAACAAACTCAACTGCATCAAATATTTTGAATCTAAAAATATTTAGCATTTTCTATATTTATGATTACTTTCCCTTCATACCGTCCAACTTTTACTTGAAATTTCTTTGTTCTCTATTTGGGTTTTGCAGTTTGCATGTGTGTTATTGGCATGGAGAAGCAAAATAATTGCCAAAAGTTTTTATTTAAATAGTAATTCTAATAATGATCATGGCAATGTTCCTCTTGCAGTTGCGTTGGCTTGGTGATAAATATATGTGTGGCCCTGATGGAAATGATATTCCCAAAAAAAAAAAAATCCCCATTTAAGTATTGTATTTCAACATGAGGCAAGTTTTATGATTATTGATATAAATCATAAAATGCAATCAGTTTGATGTTTGTTGTTACCAAATAATGAGATTGATGTTTTGCAGACATGGAAGGAGGAGATGCAGTATGTCTACACAGGAGAAGCCAGCTTTCCTGAAATAGTCCCATGAAATCAATATAGATTTCGTTATTTCCTGCTAATGAAATGTGGATTAAAATTGGGGTTGATGTTAATATTTATGATGGTTATAACTGCCAAATTCTGTCTTAAATTTACTTAAGAGCCTTCTTCTGAGTTCTAACCCACTGCTTCATTCAATAGAAAAGTAAGTAATAGTTTTGAGAAGGAAAATTATTAGAGCTTTGTTTAGTTTTATTAGGCCCATATAAATGTTCCATCACAAATACTAGCTTAACCAATTCTGTTCAGGGTATGCACTATTATAGTTCTCTTCTTGTTTCCTATTTGCTAGAAGAAAGCCTCTATCTCTCTCTCTCTCCATTTCTTTATGTGTTTTTGCATGTGTGTCCTTGTTTGTCTAAACTGAAGGCAATTGCAATGCAGGTATGAGCTGAATGTTGATTTGTTGGATGTCCATGCTGAAAAAAGCACGTTCCATCGATTTGATGGAATCAATGTTAAGTATAATCCTTGCGGACAGAGTAGAATCAGAGGGATATTCTTAAAGCAGGGCAACCTTATCCAAGGTTTGCTTTGTAATTGCAGTTTGAAACTTGCTTTTTGTCTGCATAATCTTTAATGGTTGCAAACTGGAATGAAAATCAATTGCATTTAGAGAAACATTTTGAAATTAGTACCAGCTATATCTTTTGTCCTTCATATTTGATTTATCATTTTCATTATAAGTTCCAAAGTTTGGAAAAACATCAAACAAACATAAACATATTATTTAGAACTCTAGTTTTTTTAATACCAGAATTCAACAGGTATGTTTACAACTATCAAGTGTCATGTGTCCCTAAACTGGTTTTACAATATATACTAGGTAAATTAATTTAAATGGATTTTTGAATCTGAGAATATGGTTGTATGTTAGCAATATATTGTTGACTAGTGTAAGAAACGCTTTTTGGTGGATGGAACAGGTTTGAATAAGCATGTTTAGCAGTGTTATCTTAATTACTTGGGTTGGCTGTGTGAATATTTTCTTTCCATTTTTACTATAAGCCATATGTTAATCACCCGAAGTGAATCCCCAAGCACGAGACCAATCAAACAAAGTCCCTGCAAATGAAGTTGTGACTTGATCCCTGGAACGCTCTAATTCCTCAAATATATGATTATTGTGCTACATCCAAATAATCCACATCACACACTGCATTACCAAATTCCAAATATTTGACGAATGCTTTCCCAAACAATTCCTTCACCTTGCCAATAGATCAATCACCCTCTTTGGTAAAACCCAAGAGACTCCAAAAGATCTAATTGCAAAACTCAATAACCGGGGAGCCCCCTCACAAAGAATCAAGAAATGGTTAACATCCTCCCCACTACATTGGCATAGGCAACACCAATCCACTATTGTGACTCATCAACACATTTGCCAGAGACACCTCCCTATTCATAGCCTTCTCAAATAAAAGTGAGAAAGTCACTTTCAGTGGCTGATCTCCCCAGCAGCAGTCATGCCAAGACCGAACCTTACTCCCTAAGCCAGTCTAAAAAGTGTAGGCCTATATCCTATATCAGTCTCCCTAAGCCAATCTAAAAAGTGTTGGCCTATATCCTATATCAGTGGGACATACGACTGCTGCACATATAAAATTGATTCATTTCAATGGAAAATTTTCTGTGCTGTAATGTTGTTGGTGTTGGTTACTTGGTTTTCATTTGGGCATGCCTATCTCAATCTCATTAGTTGCCTCTTAAATATAACTCAATAATTACACCAATTAGACTCTTGGTGGTCTCAAAATAATAAATTTTAAAAAAATCTATTTGAAGAAATATTTTCTTTGCAATTATGTCATATGATGACACACTCGCTAACTTCATTTACCTTTTACATCATAGATATTACAGCTTGGCTGCATTTTAAGAATATGTCACTTTTCCTATTTCATTTTAACTGCCAGCTTTCATTTTTGTATTTTGGAATTGAAAATAATAATAATGCAAGCTTTTGTTGGAATTACATTGTAAGCACTGGATCTAAAGTCTCAAGTTACAGCCTACCAGGTACTCAGGTACTGCTCATAAATATTATATGAGTGAAAAGAGCACAACTGAATGAAAGATGGAAGTATGTTTTACTCCTGTCACATAATGAGCGATAGAGTTGCCAATACTTTTTCCCATAAAATGTCTACTTCAAAAATCAATGTATTATTCTCCCATAATACTTTATTTTAAAAGCATGTGTGCACCTCAATTTGCCTGTTGATTTACCTTTAATGGAGAGTTCTGAAAAGTTATGCTAAAAGTTCAACATTTTTGCTCTTCCTCAAATTTGTGCATTTGTCAACTAAGCCACTTATCTTGGGACAGACAGAAACATAGTAATTGAATAAGGAAATCGATAGATTGGCAGGATGTCCATTTGGTGAGGATTAGAAATTAAGGACACTATGGTACATGTGATTCTTAAGTGATATTTTGAGGTAAAATGGTTGCTCTGACTTCACTTTTTGTGTCTTATGATGTACTCTGTCCTTGTTCAGGTTGAGCCTCTGTTATTTATAACTGATGATGACGTTTTACTCAATGCATTTGAAAGGCCAGCTGATTCTGGCATGCAGCAGGGCATGGAAAGTACAACCCTACTGAGTGAGTGTTGATGAACTTTTAAATTCAGTAAATTCTCTATTTTTTTTGTGTGTATATATATGTATGTATGTATGTATGAATGTATGTATGTGTACAGGCGATTTTGTTTTTTCGCTCATGAGTATACAGACGAAGTTTTTACTTTTTTAGTTCTCACACTTCATTTGATATTAGACGATCCAGATCCCAATGTTATCAGAATCATGATCCAGATTGTAGAATTATATGATGGGCAGCTGCTTCCATCCCGAACTGCCCATAACTCAGCCATAGAACTTGATTTGCCAATATGTCTGGAGAAGCCGAGAACCCATTTGCCCTCATTCTGAAAAATGCCACCTCCACCAGCCAACCCTGGATTACCCAATGACTAACCATCTGTATTTAGTTTTATCCACCCCCTAGGGGGTTTCTCCCACCTGATAGGCTTAAGGACAACACGGGTTGGTGCTTGGTAATTCACTGCACAGTAGGCAAACTCCTTTGGTCTTTGAAGAATCTTGACATGAAGATCAACTGGGAAAGGGTTGTTCCGGAACATAATAGCATTTCTTTTTAACCAAATGCACCACTCGCCAAATAAGAAAATAGAAGACCAGTGGGTTTGACCTCTGGTAGCTCCAGACTTGAATTTTGTATTAGCCACAAACCAACTTAGCAAGTTTCCTCCAAAGAAAGCGTTGTCATTTCTTTGGACCCCAAAATTCCACCAAACCTGCTTGATCACCTCACAGTCACGAAGGATATGAATAATAGTCTCTGTTTCATGTTTACAAAGCGGGCAAAGTAGGTCTGAATTAATATCTTGCGCGGCAAGGCATGTTTTAACTCCTATGCTATTGTGAAGGCACTTCCAAATGAAATATTGGATTTTGGGGAGGGTTCTCAATTTCCAAATCCACTCCCCCTCAGAAGGAGTAATCTCGCTGCTAATAGCTAAATCATAAGCACTTTTTAGATCAAAAACACCTTGAGGATTGCAGGCCCAGGCAAGTTTATCAGGTCTCGGGATGGAAGCGGCACATGGAATGGCTTGAATTTCAAGTTTATATGGTAGGGGGAGCTCCATAGTGATTTTTGACCACTCCCATCCCCTATCCGAAACTACATCCCTTACTCTTAAGACCATTCTCCTCCTGAGTAAGAGGCCCCTGAATGACACTCCTTAGAGTATTCGACCATCCTAGGCAAACTTTCATCGCCTACTTAATTGGGCTTTCAAGCGGAGTAACACTTCATATTCCCATCAATCAAGTGGCTTTAAAATGCGGCCGAACCCAATGCAAGATCTTCATTTAATTACATAATCTAATTAAATAATCCATCCAATTGAGTGTGTGCACGTGTTTGTAGCCGCAGTATATAAAAATTAAGCGTGAGTTACATGCGTCTTGGCTTTAAAACATTCACTTTCACAGATTATCTTTTTCCTTAGGCTGCATGGCTTCGACCCAATTTGGGAAATTCATTAGCCGATCTAGAAAAGTGTGTCCGGTATGAGAGCATGAGAGTGAAAATCAAAATTTGTTTTCAACTTTGAAATAGAAATACATAGGTAGTGATTGTTGCATTTTCTTCAACAATGTTATGACTTTGAAAAACAACAGAAATTGCAAGCGATCCCAAACTCGAGGCATAAAAATATAATAACCGTTAAAAAATATAAAAGAAATTAATATTGAAAAAACCCAAAAGCCTATTAAGATTAATGATTATATTGCTGGCAAATTGCTTCTCTATTCAATCATCTTGTGACCAAGTGTATATAAGCGTTATGTAAAGCTTAGTGTAAAAGAAACTTTGCTGGGAAAGAATTTCCAAATGCATTCTAGGATGTTGCACAATATTCTAATAATGTAAAAGAGTAACGAAATCCATTCATGCAGCTTCTTTATCTGTGGAAAAAAGAAGTTATGTTTAAGTTTTACTACTACCAAAATATTGAGAATAAACTCCTCGTTTTAAAAAAAGTGGAAGCAAGGGCTCTACCTTCAACCTCAGGGCTCTACTTGAACATGAATTACATAATTTGTAAAATCAAAGCTGATAATATCTTGGCAAAAGTTCTATTAAATAGTTGGGTTTTTGTTTTATTTATGAATATTTTGGCTTTCTTTTACTGGTACAAATATGTGTGTATATATTTATATATATGCACACATTATTTTCTTCATTTTCGATTGTTATTATATGTGATTACTGATGTACATTTTGAGAACAAATAAAAGACAGATTGCAAGGGAGAATCCGTTACAGGGCAACCACCTGTCGGAGTTTATGAAAACAGACATTTTATTTCTCATTTTTTATGTCCATTTTATTTTTTAATGTAATTCTACAGTTCTGTTATATTTTAAACTGTTCAAAAAAGTCAAGCATTTTATGCATACTAAAAAAAAGTAAGTGAAGATTACAAATCGATGTATATTATTTTTATTAGAAAATATAGTCTTTATTTTTTTGGGTCTGTGTGAACTACTATTCAACAGACAAATATGGGTAAAGACGTGTAGCATTTTATTACCCAATGCAAGTAAGAATGAGAAATTGTCTACCATCATATTTTATAGATCGATGTAAACACTTTAGATATATTAAAATTATGATTATACATCAAATGTCTCTCTAAAGCATACCCATCCGATCTCTACTCCAAAAGCCAAAATCTTAAACAAGAAATATAGGAAAAAAAATCTTTTAAGGAACTGAATGGGCATCAAAGAAAGGTCAAAGTGAGCTTTTTTTTTTCCCATCTAACTCGAAAGTTCCTTCCTAAGGCACGCGAAGAATTAGTATGGTGAACTTCATAACTTATTTATTTGTTATTATTATTATTTATCTAATTAAGTGTCTTTAGAGGGAATTTTTATTTTTAAACCGCAAGAAAAACAATAATATATTAATAATGCAATTTTATAACGCTTTTTTTCTTGGGTAGATAATCAAGCTTTACATTCTTATATATATCACCGTGTAAATCTATGTTATGAAAATAACCCGAATTTAGCTCCCCTTCAAACACACACATTACTGTAACTTTAAAAATACCAAATATAGCTTTAAGTAATTAGACCATTAGTATTTTTTATTGGAACAAATTCACCATTAGATTCAGTGGTAGAGCCAGGTTTTTAAGGCGGGGGCAAGATTAAACATATAATTTGATTCTTCTAAATAAATAAATAAATGTAAAATATATCAATATATCTATGATCATTTATGGTAGACTCAATGGCTTGAATGGTATTAAAATTTTAATAGAGACTCTAGGTTTCAGATTGAAAGAGGCTGGTACCAAATGAAGAAAAAAAAAATTGATGGGAGGTGTGCTTAAAAGTAGCGGTAGAGAGGATTAGGATCTGGTGGAGGGTGCAATCAACCTCTCTCTCTTGCAACATTTTTTTTTTACCATTTTTACTTGTTGACTTTAATTTTTTAACTATTTTTTTTATTCAATGATGGAAAGAAATTGTTTTAATTTTTTCATGACTAGGTGGACCCATTATTTTAATATTAGAGTTTATGTAAGACCGTAGATGGCGTAAGAAAAGTTGTTTTGGGAATTGGAAAAAAAGAAAAAAGTAAAAGTTGTTTATGTGCCCCTCGCCTCCGCCTCCGCCTCCCCTCAACCCTAATTAGATTATATATTCTTTTTATACTTTAGATTACAAATTTTTAGGATAATTAAAGATTAATAACTATGTCATTTATAAAATATTTAAATTTTAACTTTTTAAAATTTTAAATTATGTATAAAAGATGAGTTCTAGATCGAATATTAAATAATATCTGATTATTATAGAATTCAGCATTTATATTAAGAACATACGAAGATATAATCCAATCGTAAAATTTTCAAGTTTTTTTTATCTAATAAAAAATTATTAAATGTTGTAAGAGCATCCATAACATTGGAGCCAAATTTTTAGTTTTTTAACACTACAAAAAGTTACTTTATCTATTTTACCATCTTACATTCAACAGCAATGGTTTTATCTTAGTTTTTAACACAGTAAAATAATATAAGTACTACAATAAAATAATATTTCATTCAACCACCAAAACACAACCACAACAAAAAATAGTGTGAAAACAAGTTAGACATTAGGAGAGACATAGAGAGGTAGTGAACAAAAGCAGTTTGAACATAATATATATATATATATATATATATATATATATATATATATATATTACCTTTCAACTACAGTGCACAGCCAAAAGTAGTTGTGCATTATAGCTGTGGAGCCAAAAAATATAGTTTTCGCTCCACTATTGCAGGGTACATTTTGATATTTAGTGGTGCTAAAAATAGTTATATAGCTATTTAACACTACTATTGCTAGTACTCTAATTAAATCAAAGTTAAATCTAGTGTAACTTAATTTTCATATATATATATATATATATATATATATGTATATATATAATATGGAATTCTGCAATATTATATTCCCACCTCTTTCGTCCTACGTGGCATTAAAAATTTCCATGATAAGGTATAATATGTATGTGCCTTTTACCGTCGTAGTTAAGTTGGCATGGTGAGGATAATTCATTTTTCTAAAATTGTTAAAAGAATTTTATCAAAGAGAAAACAATACAATTACTCTATTAGAATAAACTGGACAGGAAAAGCTTTTTATGATGTGATTTCCTCCATCCAAATAGCTAGACGCAAGTTATAACCCATTGACAAGACTGCCAACCAAAGTAAAGCCCTATTCGGAGTTAAGAAGTAGAACTGTAGAAGTGCTCCACTAACTCCTATTGCTACCAAGAAGCTCCAAAAATTGAATCACAAAGTCTATTACTTTCCAATCCAGGGCCTATAGGGATGAACACGAAACTTGAAGTCATAAGCTTGTCTCATTTCTATGATTCCATGGATGCCAACTAATAATTCAGAAGATCGATAGGTCCAGGTTGCTCAAGTGAACTATCATATGGATAGTAATTTCAACAAAAAGAAGCGGAAGATAAATTTCTGATATCTCCATTGTATGGACAATCATCTTACTATTTGCTAGAACAAGATTTATGCATATGTGAAACCAAGCTTATTTTAGGAAAAAAAAAAAACTACCAGTATTAGTGATCTATATAGTGATACTTTTTCTCACATAAATATGAGTTACAGTGTTATGGGTCCGTTTGAATAGAACTTATTGTTGAAAACTGAAAACACTGTAGCAAAATAATTTTTAAATGTGTGAATAGTACAGTGAGACTTATTTTTAATAAAAAATTGCTAAAAAGTATATGAATAGCACGCACTGCGCACTTTGTCCCCAGTAGCAGAAACGAGAAAAAAAGAGAGGAGAAAATGCAAGTTCAGAAAACGCAACCACAATAATCTCTATCTAAACACATTCTATGTAGTTAATTAGTGAAACTTATCATTATATGAGATGAAGAAATGTCATATCACTGTATTTAGGAAATATTAAATAATTACTTCATATTTTATGGCATCATGTTGGTATGAGAAATTCTAGCTTAACCTCTAACTACTGAAAGGTACTGATGTCATTTTTTTTAAGATCCTCCATTGCAGGAAACTGTAGCTTCAAAGTTTAGATCTCTTCTAATTATTTATTTTTAGTTTATTTTATTTTATGGATGTTTAGATCTCTTTTAAATGGTCATATTTAATGTTGTTATATAACAAATTCTAACATGTCCGTGAGGTATTTATTTTTGTTTTTTTTTTTTGTCTTCTTGGGGACAATGGGGACGGGATGGAACATATATTAAATATTTCAATATTGTTGTTGCCATGAGAAGTATAGGCACATGAACATATATATTCTATATATCTATTCTATTAAATAGTTGATGATGCCCGGGCCAGCCAGCTAGCTAGGCCTTGTGCATAGTGATAGTGTTACCGGCAATGTTACGTTTGACAGTCCAAATAGTTGACCAATGATATTAATGGTGGTAGGCTGGTTGTCCTTTCTATTTCCCAATAACAACATTGGCGAAACCGAAAGTTGAGGTGCTTTTACTCATCTTGTTCCTATAATGTGAGGATAACTCATATTTTAAAGCTCAAATTCTTAGGATTGTCGCAGCTTAATTAATTGCGTAAACCAAGAAATAAGAAAAATAAAAAATAAAAACTCGAACAAAAGAAGTCGACTATAGCTTTACGTGCACTATAATTAATGGTGGACTAATAGCGTGGTGTGGTGTTTGATCCTCTATGCACTCACCCAAGCAATTAGTGTGGCACCACAACAAGATTTGGGTGATTTGTTGGATATATATTACATGCCCTAATTGAATTTTTTTCTTGTAATCACCGTTACAACATTTCAAACATTACGGTATTATTATAATATTTATTTTTATTCCTATGTAATTATAGTTATAGAATATATACCAACTTTCATTCAACACTTGCTTGAATGAAAATTATGAGAAGCGTAATCTAACTTCTTGTGACGCCAACTCTATCTAATTTTTCATTTATAACCCAATCTTTAATCTAGAGAGAATCATAGAAGCTACCATAAAGAGTAAATTTGAGAGTCAAATCCCTTGAGCCTTAGAGAGTTCTAAATTCCCTTCCATTTGAATGTTTTTCTGTATGAGATATTTTTTAGAGTTTCTCTTTGAGCATAAACTGTTGATTCTTTAAAGAATTCGAATTTAGTAAAGATGGGGTGTAAAACCCATATTTTATACTATCCAATAAAAGATTGTTACATCAGCTTTTTACTTAATACTCAATACATCTTACTATATATAATAACATCTCAATAGATTCACAGTTAAGTTAGATTTTCAAATGGGTATTATAGTTGACTGAGTGTGGCTGTATATATTATTTAATTTGTAATATGATAACGTGACTAGTTAGGATTGGAGGGGTAAAACTTGAGTTTTACATTACATCTTTATTGAATTTAATCTCTTCTTTAAAACCATAGAGTTAGTTTCTCAATAGTGGGATATTGATGTAGTTGTTCGAAGTACCAAGTTTCAGATAAGGTTCGTTCATGGAGGAGATTCGCATAGAAGAATTTCAGAGGTTTTAAAGCCATTGAGGTGGGAAGGAAAGTAGGGAATTGGTAGAAGTTACAAAAGTGAATCTAATTTTAGAAGTTTCATAAGTATGTTGTTGTGAGAATTTCTTTCTAGTGAATATTTTTACAAGTTTAAATCCCCCTTCAATTAAAGATGTTTGTCGTTGGTTTTTCACTTTGTTACTAAATCTTTGTGTTAATTTTATTTCTTTCATTATTACTGCTTTTAGATTTGCTGTTATGGTTGAGAAAATTGTTTGTACTAATATTTTTGGAATAAATCATAATCTACTTAGTTATTTTAGGGTTAAAATAAGGGGAGTCAATCTCGTACTGAAGGCTGTACTAGTTTAACCAGTAGAACGATATATTTTAGTACCGGTCAATACTGGTGTACCGTTTCGAGTTTACCGTTATTTTTTATATTTTTAAATATATATATGTATGTGTGTGTGTATTATAATAAATATAAAAGTTTATCATAAAACATTACCTCAATTATGAACAAATTATTCATGATTTTAGACTTTAGCATCAATTAAAAGAAAAAAAAACACAATATAAAAAATAGAAAACTTAATTCTTCATTGCATACTAAAAAAACAAATAATACTAATAAGTTAATACAAATAAGTTACGATTTTGCCCTTACAAAATTTCAAAATTCACAAAACTAAAAAGAAAAATAATTTTTTTTTTGTACCAGCTGGTACGTCCAGTACTGGTCAGTATTGTTTGAAATTGGCCAGTATGGCCAGTATTTAAACCGGTACAAAATATTGGCGTTTCGATACCGGTATATGTATCGATACGGTACATTCCAGTCGGTATGGTATCGACTACATTGGTTAAAATAGAATTCTTTAGTTGACATTTTAAACCTTAGACTTTATAAGTCATAACGATCTAAACCTTTGCCTATATCAAAAACCACAAACAGAGCAACCTATATAATGGGTGAAAATTTTCACTGGCACCCATTACACTCAAATCGCATCATTATGTTCAATAAAAGGAATGAGGAAAGCTCTAGTATAACAATAATAGAAAGTAAAAATATTTTGAAGATGGACCTGTAAATATCCTAACTAAAATCATTTGTTCCCACTCATTATAATGGAATTTACAGATATTTTCGCTTTTTCTAATTCAGCAATGATGTTGTTCGGGGGCCTTTTTTGGTTGCTCGACCACGTGTGGTCTGTTAGAAGGGTGACCTTGCTACACCTAGGTTCATTTGGGAAGTTACGTCTAGAATTTAACAGTGGTCCAACAACTACCGGTGTACGTTTAAGCCTATAAAATCATTAAAGCCAAACCTAAAGCCAAAGTCTAAGAATCATGATAATAGTTGAATAAATATGTAATATGTGTTTGAGATAATAGCTTTAATTAATAATTGTAATAGTAGTTAAAATAAAGTAATATATATTTAAATGTAAAGTAATCATGTACTCAATGATGTATATTTAAAGATAGGGAAGCAAAATTACTTATCTTTGTATGATTTGTAGCTCTAGCTATACAGTTTCTATGAGTTGATAATATCTCAGCAGAGTGACCCCAGTGGTAGAGATGGGTGCAATTGGAGGGAGAGAGAGTATGCCTAGCTGTGTGTAGAGGCTGGTTAAGCTTGCTTCTTTTATCATGCACTTAAATGAGTTTTCCCCTTAACAATGCTCTTTTAGTTGTTGTGAAGTTATGAATAGTGTTGCCTTCCATAAGAAGGACTTTGATATGAGATCTTGGTGCCTTATAGGGGAAGGACTTTAGCATTAGAAGTTTATGCCTTCCATGAGAAGGACTTTTAGTATGAGTGTTTGATATCTCTTGAGAAGTGTGGAGATGGTAAAAGATATAAATGTTTTGTGGGATGTAGTATTTGTAATATGTATGATATATAAAAGTATGAGAGATATGAAGGTTAAGGATAGTAAAAATATGAGATTATAATTGTTGGAGAAGTTGTAGAGATTGCTTTCCAAGAGGAAAGATTTTGTAAGAGAAGAGTATGAAGATGTGTTTAGGTATTTGGAGATAGGTGCAGTAAAATAGGTGTATTTTTTTGAACATGTGAGTATAAGAGAGTAGTAGTGTTATAGTGTGTTTAGCAATGCTGCTGAAATTTTCTGCTAGAGGATGTATGAAGGCTTATGAAGGGTGTTTATGAGCTAAGGGCTGAAGAGTTTAGTTCCTGATTTGGAAACTATAAACTCAAAATTTCATTAAGAGCTTAAGAAGATAATTAGAGGGAGAGAGAATAGAGAAGTTTTATGAGAGAGTTGTTCTTCTTTCTTGGCCACCTTTTGAGATGTTGATGAAGGGTTCTAATTATAGCTGAGTTTAAGGGGGTTTTTAGAAAATGATCTCAACCAAAATTTGTCCCAAATAGCAATGAATTTTCAGAAAATTCATCCTAGGATTTGGCCACAAATGGTAGGTTTAGCTTTAAGGTGTTCTTGCTGTTTTGGGTAATAGTTGCTGGGGAAAGAGAAGCAGAAAAGGAAAGTATTTTAGCAAGAAAAAGATAGTTACTTAGTTGATTTTTGTTCTTAGCCAAATGTGGAAAAATCAGTAATGTTAAGGCTGTTGGGTCAGTTGTCACAGCTGTTCTGAAAAAGCAGTCCCAGCTATCAAAAAAAGCTGTCACATCTGTCATAAGATAGCTATTGCTTTGGGCAGAAGTAGATCAGGTTAGATGTCAGGCTTCTGGGATGGATATTTCATGGATTTGGCTGAAGATGATAAGATCTCTTTCAAGGGTATTTTGTTATTTTGGATATAACAACTGACTGCTGGAATTTCTGCATTAAATGGCTGGTGATATCACTTTTAGCCAAGTGTCAAGTGCTGAATACACTGCTGGGGTTTTGTTGGAAATGCTTCCTTTTTTGGGTGTTTGTATTTTTGGTCCAAGGTTCCATTACAACACTTTTTAGTAGATAATAGAATGATTGGTTGATAGTTGATGAAATTTTAGAGATTTAGTCAAGATCTCATTGTATTTTGACTTAATCTTGGTGAGCAAGAAGAGTATTTAATGCTATGTTGTAGCAGTTGGCAGATGGATATTTAGTCTGATTGTGGCAGATAGCAGCTGGGTATTAGAGATATCATGAATATTCTATGTATTTGGAGATTAAAGATAGCCACTCAGATTAAGCCATGTGTTTGAGTTGGATTTTAGTTAAAAGTAGTAATGAGATTTATGTAGAATAATATAATGAAGTTTCTAAATTTGTATAGGAACAGCTGGGGATTGAATGAATAGTTAATCACTCAGCATTTAGATGGCTGGGGATATTGAGTATTTATAATATTATGAATATTAAGTTTTAGGAAAAGAGCAATGGAGAGTTTTATCATTTTAAGTGTTATGTGATAAGAGATGTTTACCATATGTTACCCGCTGCACACGGATTCGTCAGAGCTTAGGGAGTTGGAGAAGACACACCAAGCAACATGTTTCTTTTATCAACTTTGAACCTCTGGAGTTTTACTGAACATACCTCTTGGCCCTCCAAACACGACTCCTAAAGTTTCTCCAAAGAGACCCATGAGCTTGGATCATAAGCCGAAGATGAGATGACGTACCTTGGGTTTTGTTGTCGTTTTGTGTGAATATGGGCTTTTGTTGAAGAAGTTGCTTTCCATGAATATGAAAGAGGTAATATGGGCCGTGAGCTTTGATTCATTGTGTGAGCTCCGATCCATATGTTGATGTTGGTGATATCATGAGTTATGATCCCAATTGATGAAAAGGAAATGTGGTCTATGAATCTGCCTCTCGAAGTAAGGATCTCACAGGCCATGTGAGCCTAATCCATGTAGTTGAATGGAAAATGAGCTTATTTAGGACTTTAAATAGATTTACCCAAAAAATCAATAATATGTTGATGTGGCATGAATTGCCAATGAAGTAGTGCCATGTGAGGCGAAAAAAGAGTCCCCAACAGATGTTTTCTAGAAAATGAGTCATTTTTCAAAAAGTATTTTCTATAAAACTATCTCATTTTCCTATGTTTGGTTGCAACTTTAAATGAGTTGAAAAAAATCTCATAACTTCTTTTATTTAGCTTGCTGTGAGATAAAGTTATTTTTTTAAAAAAAAATTAGTAGAAAACAATCTTTAAAAATAAGTCATATTTTTTATGTTGACTAAAGATAATTTTTTTTTGATTCATTTTTTTTTTCTAATAATGCCAAATAGTGAAAAACACGAAAAACTATCTTTATATAAGGTTTTCTATTGAAACAAACAGAGCGTTTCAATTAGAAATATATATCAAAGAGTAGTTGGCATTGGACTCGTATAAAATAAAAGATTATGACAAGTTTAATTAGTTTCATTATTAACTCTTTGACAACACAAAAATCCATTTTTCAACTCTTAGATAACATGAAAAACTAACCCTTCTCTATCTATCCAAGGGATGGAAGGGTTTTATGTCTTATCTTTCTCTCTCTTGATCTAATGCTCTTCCCTCTTTAATAAGGAGAAAAACTCAAATCATCCACGAAAAAATGGTGTTGTTTAGGTGTAGTAGGTGCTAAGGGAAATATTCCTCCTACGAAATAAATTGCTCCATTAGTATGTGATTTTTGATAAATATAGATTACATTAGGAAAAGTAATCTTTATTATTAGGAATAAAAAACATTGTAATGGAATAACTATTACTATTCATAAGTTTGGTTGTTACATATGAAAAGCTTGTAAATGATGTTTTACAAGGAAACTTTATATTTTTTGAAATATATTAATTTTAAAATCTATTATATGTAGTAAGGAATAGCTATTACATCCATTTAAAAGAGGAATAACTATTTTTCAATTTAAAGAATGGTTATTCCAATGTAATAACTAATTCATGTAATAAAGATGCAACCAAATGACCGAATTGCTATTACACATGAATAACTATTCCATTACAAGAGCTATTATAGCATACCAAACTTACCCTAAAAGACAATCCGGTAAAAATGCAACTCTAACTCCCACTAAAACATTGCTTAAAAAAAAGGACTACTCTTTTGTTAATTTTCAAATTGCTTTATCTACTTATAAATTAGATTCTCAAAATAAAAATTATATATATAAAATAAAAACACAAGTTTTTTTTTTTGCTAAAAAAAAAGTCTCATCACACGCGTTTTTTTGCTATATAAAAAAAACCTCATCCGATGCGCTTCGCGTGTGCGATGAGGCTAGTAGTACATAATCAATCTTGATAATTAAGTCTTAAATAATTAAATCTCCTGCCTGCAAGTTTGAATTCCAAGTTCTACCTATAGCTTCTAGGAAAAGATTGAAAAATACATATTTATAATTAAGTCTTAAATAATATATTGTTATTGATTATTACTAATGAAAATAATTTTAATAATGAGTTTCTATTTTTATTCTTTTTATAAAGAGAGTTTCAATTTATGACGTTCGCTTCTAATGATAGCTTTTTATTGTTAAATTATTTTGCAGTTTTCAATAACAATCAATATCACAATAATTTGCTGTTTTTATATTAGATGGCATTTTCTGGTTTGGTTTTTATGTTTGCAACTTTTGTGACCAAAACGGGTTGGAATTATCACAAAAATGGAAAAATATGATAAAATAATGAGTTAAGTTCAATTTACCAAAAAGAAGCAAAAAAAAAAAAAAAACTCTTCTTCTCAACAAAAAAAGAAGAAGCAAAATTATTAATGTTCCATCAGTTGAACATGTGGTACCAACTTATATCTATACTACTATTTAAGGCGCTTCCTTGTTTGAATTCCTCATTTTTTAGTTCAAAGATGCCCCTATATCTTTATGTTTAAGTAAAGACAAAACTAAATGACAATTTGGTAAAAATGCAACTCCAACTCCAATTAAAACATTGCCTAAAAAATAAGACCACTCTTTTGTTAATTTTCAAATTGCTTTATCTACTTATAAATTAGATTTTCAAAATAAAAAATTATATATATAAAATAAAAACATAGGTTTTTTTTGCTAAAAAAAAAGTCTCATCACACGCGTTTTTTTGCTATAAAAAAAAAGTTTCATCACACGTGCTTCACGTGTACAGTGAGGCTAGTAGTACATAATCATCACACGCATTTTTATTGTTCTTGCTCATTAGTCAAGGTCTCATTACACTTACAAAGACAACTGATCACCCCTTTCTGAGCGACGCTCCTATCTTGAAGCGTCTTCATACGCACCAACACCTAACTCTTTGAAAAAAGGACGTACCCTTTGGTGACACCCCTAACTCTTCTATCATCTGCTTTGCACAAGGATCCAAGTTCGTGTCCTTGATGATTGACTTAACCATCTCAACGGCATATTCCTTATGAGTGAGAAGATGACGGACGGTTCCCTGAGTGACGGGACCAGTTGCTGTCATTAAACCCTTGCCAGCTCCATGGCTAGGTTTGGGAGGCAACAACTTCTTTGGTTTATCACCTGCAAGGAGGGTTGGTCCTTTCTTGAGTGGATGGTCGTCCTTCTCCTCGCTCTTTCACTTAGACGCCCTTGAGAGCTGATGAGAAGGCCCCCTCTTTCTCCTTTTGCTTCTGCGTCACGGCTGACGCCCTTACTAAAGCCCTTTGCTTAGCTGCCTCCATTTCTGCAAATGGGTAAGAGATGAACGTTATGCAAACAGGCATAAGTATGAAGCAGACGAGAGGAAAGAACTAAAATGTAAGAACTTATGCCAGCGAGAATAAGTGTTCAGTCTACGAGCTGCAGGCGTCAGCTCAGGACCATCGCAATAGGCGTGCAACGTGTCAAGGGTGATCAGATTCCGGCACTTTTGCTTGTCGAAGGGGATCTTAAGCACCCGTCGGATAAAATCCTCCTGCTTGTTTGTTATGTGTGGACGAACGCTAGCTAAAGAAGAAAAAGCAGATGACATTAGACACTAGAACAAATAAATAAAGAAAAAATAAAAATGCAGACGGTACTAGACCTGAGTCCTTGACAATACCCCAAGTATTGTCAAAACCATGAGGCATCGTCACCCACTCTTCTTAACGGCATACCTAGTCCGTCCCTTGAACAAAAAAGTACCTACCCTTCTAATTTCTATTGGAGTCGGGCATGTTAGACACCAGCTTAAGTGTCTTCTTCCTTGCTGTAAAATGGTATATCTCCTGAGACGAGAAGATATGTTAGGGTTTGTAGCACCAAAAGAACTCGTCCACTGTAAGCTGATGGTTTCCCCCACTAAGACGACCCCAAAGGATCTTAGCCCCTATGAATATCCTCTAAGCGTTTATGGCGATTTGGCTGATAGACAGACCAATAAAAATGGCCAATTGATAGTGTAGCACTGTCAAAGGAAATTTCAATCTTGCTAAGAACATGGCATCATACATGTCGACGTCTGTGGTCTTCCCAGAATAACACTTTTCATACTTTCCAAGCAGACAGATTTGAATGTTGTCAGGGATTTGGTAACGGTCCCTTAAGTTGTTAAAAACTTTAGTTGTCATCGTCGTCTTAAAATCATTAACAATCCATATCGCGGGAAGAACCATCCCCTGGGCTTCCTGGACTTGCCTCCACAGAAGCTCCCATGTCGCTCTCATCCTTATCTTCGTCATCTTCTCCCTCTAACTCCCCCTCATTCTCTCCTTCACCCTTGTCATACTCATCCTCATCTCCTTCTCTTTCCTCTACTTCCTCTCCTTCATAGTCTTCCTCCTCGTCAATAGGAGAATGGGCAGACGGTTCCCTCTCTGACAACCAGGACAAGCCCTCCTCGGGCCCATGACCTGATAGGAAGACTTCGTTGTAACTTGCTCCCTCACAAACTGACAACAACTGGTCACTCGTTGCTTCACTATCTCCTGACATTTGTTCACCTACAAGTGATAGAGATATTCTAAGAACCTAAGTTGACGGGTCTCTCTGTAAAAGTAATGACCAACAAGAAAAACTGAAATAGATAAATAATGAAAAAGAGGAGAAGACTTACAAGGTTAATAGACAAGTTTGTAGAGGTGACAAGATCAGCAAGTAGACGGCAACAAAAATGACAAAACGACAACTTTCTCTCTCAAGAATTTTAAAAGATGAAATAAGGAAAAATGGAAAGAGGTGAACTATTTATAGGCCAAATACACACGAGAAACGAAGCAACGCTCTTGTTCAGAAACGAGGCCAACTAGCTTGTGCCACGTATCCTAGCATTTAATGATAGCTACTCAAGGAACCGTTAATGAGCACCCCTTTTCTTGAATAAATAAAAGTAATAGAAAAGCTACAAATTAAACTCCATAACCTGTCAGCTAAAGCTGATGGAGCCATGAAGTAGGGGGCAACTGATAAGGGTAATTCCAAAAAAAAAAAAAAAAAGGTGTTAAACTCGTTCACATAAGATGAAGACATCGGTCTCAAAGAACCCGTCAGCTATACTATGCATTCAGAGAAGAAAACAAAGATATTGTAAGGTTGACGAGTCCTTTTCGAAGCCGACAACTTTACGTCCAACTCGACGACATCTGTGTAAGACGCCCATTACGTCTAGACTAGATAAGAAGCTGGCGGAAGGAAGTTGAAGGGGAGAGAGAAACTTGTGATGGGTCTAGCATGGCTTTGCTTGGCCTCCACGAATGTGTATATAAAGAAACATCTTGTGCCCACGGTCAACCCTAATCAAAAGGATCTCTATAAGGAAAAGATCCTGCAAGATACGCGTATTAATGAGGATCTTTCCTACAAAGAAAGACTCTCTCCGCTAAGAAACGGATGACAACTCTACGCTACTATAAAAACCTTAAAACCCTCACAAACTAAGGAACGCATAATTTACTCCAGTTCTGGCACTCTAAAGTTATAAAAGTTCTCTAACTTGACATTCGTAGGATATTTGACCGGTACCACACTGGTACTCTCTACAAGGTCGTCTTTATTTCTGTTTCGTAGGTGTTATCTCAGGCACATAAGGACTGTGCGATTTACTGACGATTTTTGACATCATCAATTTCCAAGACACACTGTACAGTTGTAGCTTTGTTGGCTAACTTGGCCATGTTGTGCAAGCATACCCTTGACCAAAATCTGGGATTCTTGGCATCATCTCCGCATTAAAAATTATTTTTCCAAAAAGAAGTAGATGTTAGGTATAATACGATCATTAATGCCAGGATATTTAACTACAATATCCTATATAGGTCAAGAGGAATTACACAGACACGTTAACTTCGCCTTTCTCACTCATTATCATCCTCCAAGAAGAAATCCTTGTCAAGGCATCTGAGGAAGGAGAAGCTTATTCAACAAGCCCATTCTGGGCATCTTGTTTGCCATGGGTAGGAGCATCACAATTTTTCTTAGGACTTCCATAATTTTCCAAGAAAGCCGAAACAACCTGATTTATGAAGAAACGAAGAAAGCTGTTGGATGCCAACAATAGTTTTGCTACATAAAACCATAAGGTAACAAGTATGCCACTGGAATTATTAGGAAGACTGGTGCTGATAAAGGAAAAAGTAACTACAGAAATTCTAAAAAGAAGAACAAATAGTTAAAAGGTAATATACACACACACACTTATCCTGAAGGGGAGATAAATGAAAAAAAAAATTGTCTCAAAAGTATTAAGCTTGGTGCATAATACTTCAACAGCTATCGAATTCAAAAAAATCGATCAAGTGTTTAGTTCTCAGACAAAGAACACAACACTAACATATTAACAAGTTTTGAAAAAATCTCTAGCAATACCAAAATACTTTTTTTTTTTTAATACAAATCTAGCAACACCAAAATACTTGAGATATAAATTAAGAAACAGATGGTAACAAGTTAACTCAAATGATCAAACTGAGTTGAAATATGGGAGAATTCGCCCATGAACCAGACCTGCAAGTAGAATAATTAACCCAAGGTCTGAATGATATCAAATCTGTCAAGCAGGAGAAGCTGCGATGAAATGGCAATGGTTTCAATGGAAACACTATCTAACAAAAGGGGAAGGCTTGCAACAAGACGAAGATATTTATATGAAAACGTGTAAAACAAAATGATCAAAGCCTCATAAAAGACTAAACAAAATATAGATTCTTTTAGAGTGTGCATCATGATCCTGGTTTGTTAGGGATAACAACTCTTATACGGCAACATCTGATCCTCCTTTTATATGAAGTTTTTTCCTCAAAATATTACTTAAGAATCACATGTACCGTAGTATCCTTAATTTCTAATCCTCACCAAATGGTATCCTGCCAGTCTATCTATTTCCTTATTCAATTACTCTGTTTCTGTCTCTCCCCAAATAAGTGGCATAGTTGACAAATGCACAAATTTGAGGAAGAGCAAAAATGTTTTACTTTTAGCATGACTTTTCAAATCTCTCCATTGAAGGTAAATCAACATGCAAATTGAGGTGCACAAATGCTTTTAAAATAAAGTATTACGGGAGAATAATACATTGATTTTTGAAGTAGACATTTTATGGGAAAAAGTATTGGCAACTCTATCACTCATTATGTGACAGGAGTAGAACATACTTCATCTTTCGTTCAGTTGTGCTCTTTTCACTCGTATTGTATTTATGAGCAGTACCTGAGTACCTGGTAGGCTGTTACTTGAGAGTTGAGACCTTAGATCCGGAGCTTACAATGTAATTCCAACAAAAGCTTACATTATTATTATTTTTAATTCCAAAATATAAAAATGAAAGCTGGCAGTCAAAATGAATTAGGAAAAGTGAGATATTCTTATAATGCGGCCAAGCTGTAATATCTATGATGTAAAAGGTAAATGAAGTTAGCAAGTGTGTGTCATCATATGACATAATTGTAAAGAAAATATTTCTTCATATAGATTTTTTTAAAATTTATTATTTTGAGACCATCAAGAGTCTAATTGGTGTAATTATTGAGTTATATTTAGGAGGCAACTGATAATATTGAGATAGGCATGCCCAAATGAAAACCAAGTAACCAACACCAACAACATTACACAACAGAAAATTTTCCACTGAAATGAATCAATTTTATATATGCAGCAGTCATATGTTCCACTGATATAGGATATAGGCCTACACTTTTTAGATTGGCTTAGTGAGTAAGGTTCGGTCTTGGCATGACTGCTGCTGGGGAGATCAGCCACTGAAAGTGACTTTCTCACTTTTATTTGAAAATGATTCGCAAAATTCTACTCTAGCTAGTAATTCACATTACAAATGCCCCTAAACTTTTTCAAATAAACGAATGAATAATTAATATACAAACAAATAATTTCCACATACATGTTTATGCTTATATTGTGAAATTAAAGTGCGGCTCAAGGCCTAAATTTTACACATTTTTTCTTAAAAACTACCAACACCAGTCCATCTATAACACTGTACATATATAAAACTATTACAGTAACCGTGTGTATTTACATTTTTCTCTCTGCTCTCACACTTGTCAACTCTCTCTTCCCCTGACTCTGTTCAATTGAGGAAAAGGAGGAAGAATAAGATATCAACCCAATCTAGGTCTCTATCTCTCTACAACTGATCAATCTATCCACATATCACTGCAACCCAACATCACCCAACTACCACCACCGTCATAACATTGCAATACATATAATCCAACCACAAAATCAATGAAAAATCAAACCCACCCACACATAGACGCAAAACAGAGACATAGGGATGATTGTTGTGAATTTGTGTTTGTGGGATGGTGCTATGACTGGAACAGGTCTCAGTGCTTATGGTGGAGATTGGTGTTTGTGGGAGAGATTGGGTCGATTGGAACAAATCTATGTGCTTATGGATCGGTGCTTATGGTAGAGATGGATGCTTGCGGTGACTTAAGGGTTTGAACAGAGGGAGAGGAGATGTGACCGTGAGGGAGTGAGGGAGAGGAGATGTGACAAAGAGGAAGAGAGGGAAAGACGATTTGAGCAAAGGAGGCTTTGGAGCTCTCGTCCATGGAGGCAGGTAATCTGAGCGTGTGATTAGAGAGAGAGAGAGAGTGAGCGTGTGCGTTGTGTGTGCGCGCACGCTTAGAAACGTTAAAAGAGTAGTGGAGAGAAATAATAAAAGATGGAAAAAAATTGATTATTTAAATTAAATAAATTGTAAGTGAGATAAATTGAAGTGAATGTTTTCTAAGAAGTGAGCGTGTTAAATAGCAAAATTAAGTTTTTATGTCAAAATAGACAAAAAATTTTAGACGGATTGATCCGATTGTTCTTATACATTTAAGGTATATATTGACATTTATTTCTTTCTTTGTTTTGTTAATAAAATTACTATATTTTAATTATATTAAAAAAATACCAAATATCAAGTTTGAGAGGATCGAGTTGCTTAAAAATGAAAAATTATTCAATTGAAATAGACATTAAAAAAAATAGAAAAATTAACAGATGCTCTAAGAGTATTGGTACATAAAATTGGTGTCAAAACTTTCTTAAAATATATAGTTATTTAAAAATTAATTTAAGTCATGATTATTAAAAAAAAAAAAAAACTTAAGTTTACCACTGCACTTTTTTGGTGCGATGGTTAGTATAAGTGCTTGTGCAGGGCAAGAGCGGATGTATGGTCAATATAAGTGTTTGTGAGGGTCAATGACAGATATTCAAGTCTACGGGAGAGAGTGATTAAAAAAAAAGAATCAATTACTAATATAGTATTATATTTGGAGAACAGAAGCGCAGTAAGATGTTTGGAATTGAAACGTATATATTTAGGACTAGGAGGGTAAGAGTATTTTTAAGACCACAAATTATTCCACAACTTTTTTGCTACAACTCTGACATGACATATTGTGAGTGGTTAATTATCACTTACACATGGACTCACAATATTTTCTTTACCAATTACACCATGCCATGTCACAGTTGTGGCAAGAAGTTGTGAAAAATTATGTGGTCTTAGACTTTTCCAGGAGGGTAGGGCCATTTAAGGCATCTTAATAATGGATGGTTGAACAATACATTAAGAACCAAACAACAACCCACTAGGCCACCATCATGAAAGAAAGAGAATAGACTTTATTAGGTTGAAACTTGAAACACCTCAAAACAACACAAAGAAACAAACAATACCTACTAGACCCGACCATCTTGAAACATAGAGAAGAGAATTTATTTATTTATTTAGGGGACCTCAAAACAAAAATATAAGAACCAAACAATATCCCACCAACAGGGCACTGTAATGAAAGGAGGGAAGAAAGAATACCCCACCAGGCCACTGTCATGAAAGAAGAGAAGAAAGAAAGAAAGAAAGAAAAGGGGTTTAGGAAAGAGGCAATAGCATATGGCATCTACGACTTCGTTATTTCCTTCATCATGTCTCTGTCTGTACCTCCTTGCCAGAATTTTCCTCGGTTTTGCAACTGTGGTGATCTCCCATCGGCCTAGCTACCGACATTGGACCTTATCGGTTTCGATGCCAACTGGGGGCTCGTTATCTCCGGTACATTTCTCTATCCTCCTAACTCTCCATTCTAGCTAATTCCTGTATAATATGCAAATCCATTAATTATTAGGCAAAGAACTCTAAGAAGGTAGTTATTAATCAACGCATGGACCCAACCACTTGGACCCATTGGGTTCACGCGCCACTCGCATGAGGTCCACACACATTGTCAATTTTTGGTGATGTAAAAACTGATTAATTAATGGTCCCTTTGGATTGAGGTAGAGAGAAGTAAAGTAGAGTATAGTAGAGTAGAGTACAGTAGAGAGGAGTAAAGTAGAATAGAATTAGAATAGAGTAGAGTAGAATTAGAGTGGAGTAGAGTAGAGTAAAGCAAAATTAGAGTAGAGTAGAGTAGAGAGGAATATAGTAGAGTTAGAGTGGAGTAGAGTAGAGAGGAGTATAGTAGAGTATAGTAGAATTAGAGTAGAGTAGAGAGGAGTAGAGTAGAGTAGCTTATTTTTAGCTAACTCTATTCTACTCCCCTCTACTCTCCTTATTTCCCCCTCTATCCAAAAAGGCCATAAATGAATCCCACGCACAATTAGCATGGGACGATTGGGCCCACAGAACTGAGTTTTAATTTATTTAAAAAATAAATAAATAAAGTTTGAATAAAAAAATAATATATATATATATATAGATTAAAAGATTTATTTTTTTAGAGTTTCAAAAAAAAAAGATTTATTTTTTTAGGGAGTAAGAAGAAAACAGTACTTCGATGTGATTGATTGTATGGGGAATGGAGATGGTAAAAATAAAATGGTCGGGTGGCTGTCTTGCAAGGAAGCCAACAGATAAATATATATATATATATATATATATATATGTATATTATAAAAAATAAAATAAAAATCTTCTAAAAAAAAATGAAAAACTTAGGTTTTTAATTTTTTAAAATCTATTTATTCCACACTAGTGGGCACGTTCGGCTTCACACAAGGCCTACAAAACCTTATACAGATCTGAGTCTGTGTTCTATTCCAAACTCTGTTCGAGAAAGATGTGGATGTGACTTTAATTACGTTTTGCGTTGCACAGGAGAAGAATTATGATAAAAAAAAATGCAAAGAAATACCTTTATTGTTGTTGAATAGAGTAGAGTAGAATTAGAGTAGACTAGAGAGGAGTAGAGTAGAGTAAAGTAGAATTAGAGTAGAGTAGTGTAGAGAGGAATAGAGTAGAGTAGAGTAGAGAGGAGTACAGTAGAGTATAGTAGAATTAGAGTAGAGTAGAGAGAGTAGAATTAGAGTAGAGTAGCTTATTTTTAGCTAACTCTATTCTACTCCCCTCCACTCCCCCTCATTTCCCCCTCTATCCAAACAGGCCATAAATGAATCCCACGCACAATTAGCATGGGATGATTGGGCCCAAAGAACTGAGTTTTAATTTATTTAAAAAATAAATAAATAAAGTTTGAATGAAAAAAATTATATATATATATATATAGATTAAAAGATTTATTTTTTTAGAGTTTCAAAAAAAAGGTTTATTTATTTAGGGAGTAAAAAGAACACAGTACTTCGATGCGATTGATTGTATGGGGAATGGAGATGGTAAAAATAAAATGGTCGGGTGGCTGTCTTGCAAGGAAGCCAACAGATAAATATATACATATATATATATATGTATATTATAAAAAATAAAATAAAAATCTTCTAAAAAAAAATGAAAAATTTAGGTTTTTAATATTTTAAAATCTATTTATTCCACACGAGTGGGCACGTTCGGCTTCACACAAGGCCTGCAAAACCTTATGGAAATCTGACTCTGTGTTCTCTTCCAAACTCCGTTCGGGAAAGATGTGGATGTGATTTTAATTACGTTTTGTGTTGCACAGGAGAAGAATTATGATTAAAAAAAATGCAAAGAAATACCTTTATTGTTGTTGAATAGAGTCGAGTAGAATTAGAGTAGCGTAGAGAGGAGTAGAGTAGAGTAGTATAGAGAGGAATAGAGTAGAGTAGAGTAGAGTTAGAGTGAAGTAGAGTAGAGATGAGTATATTAGAGTATAGTAGAATTAGAGAAGAGTAGATAGGAGTATAGTAGAGTATAGTAGAATTAGAGTAGAGTAGCTTATTTTTAGCTAACTCTATTCTACTCCCCTCCACTCCCCCTCATTTCTCCCTCTATCAAAACAGGCCATAAATGAATCCCACGCACAATTAGCATGGGATGATTGGGCCCACAGAACTGAGTTTTAATTTATTTAAAAAATAAATAAATAAAGTTTGAATAAAAATAATATATATATATATATATATATATATATATATATAGATTAAAAGATTTATTTTTTTAGAGTTTTAAAAAAAAGATTTATTTTTTTAGGGAGCAAGAAGAATACAGTATTTCGATGTGATTGATTGTATAGGGAATGGAGATGGTAAAAATAAAATGGTCGGGTGGCTGTCTTGCAAGGAAGCCAACAGATAAATATATATATATATATATATATATATATGTATGTATATTATAAAAAATAAAATAAAAATCTTCTAAACAAAATGAAAAACTTAGGTTTTTAATTTTTTAAAATCTATTTATTCCACATGAGTGGGCACGTTCGGCTTCACACAAGGCTTGCAAAACCTTATGCAAATCTGAGTCTGTGTTCTATTCCAAACTCCGCTCGGGAAAGATGTGGATGAAACTTTAATTACGTTTTGCGTTGCACAGGAGAAGAATTATGATAAAAAAGAAATGCAAAGAAATACATTTATTGTTGTTGAATATAGTAGAGTAGAATTCGAGTAGAGTACAGAGGAGTAGAGTAGAGTAAAGTAGAATTAGAGTAGAGTAGAGTAAAGGGGAATAGAGTAGAGTAGAGTTAGAGTGGAGTAGAGTAGAGAGGAGTATAGTAGAGTATAGTAGAATTAGAGTAGAGTAGAGTAGAGTAGCTTATTTTTAGCTAACTCTATTATATTCCCCTCCACTCCCCCTCATTTCCCCCTCTATCCAAACAGGCCATAAATGAATCCCACGCACAATTAGCATGGGATGATTTGGCCCACAGAACTGAGTTTTAATTTATTTTTAAAAAAAATAAATAAAGTTTGAATAAAAAATAATATATATATATATATATATATATATATATATATATATAGATTAATAGATTTATTTTTTTAGAGTTTCAAAAAAAAGATTTATTTTTTTAGGGAGTAAGAAGAATACAGTACTTCGATGTGATTGATTGTATGGGAAATGGAGATGGTAAAAATAAAATGGTTGGGTGACTATCTTGCAAGGAAGCCAACAGATAAATATATATATATATATATATATATATATATATATATATATATATAATATATATGTATATTATAAAAAATGAAATAAAAATCTTCTAAAAAAATGAAAAACTTAGGTTTTTAATTTTTTAAAATCTATTTATTCCACACGAGTGGGCATGTTCAGCTTCACACAAGGCCTGCAAAACCTTATGCAGATCTGAATCTGTGTTCTATTCCAAACTCCGCTCCGGAAAGATGTGGATGTGACTTTAATTACGTTTTGCATTGCACAGGAGAAGAATTATGATAAAAAAAATGCAAAGAAATACCTCTATTGTTGTTGAATAGAGTAGAGTAGAATTAGAGTAGAGTAGACAGGAGTAGAGTAGAGTAAAGTAGAATTAGAGTAGAGTAGAATTAGAGTAGAGTAGACAGGAGTAGAGTAGAGTAAAGTAGAATTAGAGTAGAGTAGAGAGGAATAGAGTAGAGTAGAGTAGAGTTAGAGTGGAGTAGAGTAGAGAGGAGTATAGTAGAGTATAGTAGATTTAGAGTAGAGTAGAGTAGAGTAGCTTATTTTTAACTAACTTTATTCTACTCCCCTCCACTCCCCCTCATTTTCCCCTCTATCCAAGCAAGCCATAAATGAATCCCACGCACAACTAGCATGGGATGATTGGGCCCAGAGAACTAAGTTTTAATTTATTTAAAAAATAAATAAATAAAGTTTGAATAAAAAAATATTATATATATATATAGATTAAAAGATTTATTTTTTTAGAGTTTCGAAAAAAAGATTTATTTTTTTAGGGAGTAAGAAGAATACAGTACTTCGATGTGATTGATTGTATAGGGAATGGAGATGGTACAAATAAAATGGTCGGGTGGCTGTCTTGCAAGGAAGCCAACAGATAAATATATATATATATATATATATATATATATATATATATATATGTATATTATAAAAAATATAATAAAAATCTTTAAAAAAAAATGAAAAACTTAGGTTTTTAATTTTTTAAAATCTATTTATTCCACATGAGTGGGCACGTTCGGCTTCACACAAGCCCTGCAAAACCTTATGCAAATTTGAGTCTGTGTTCTATTCCAAACTCCGCTCGGGAAAGATGTGGATGTAACTTTAATTATGTTTTGCGTTGCACAGGAGAACAATTATGATAAAAAAAAATGCAAAGAAATACATTTATTGTTGTTGAATAAAGTAGAGTAGAATTCGAGTAGAGTACAGAGGAGTAGAGTAGAGTTAAGTAGAATTAGAGTAGAGTAGAGGGGAATAGAGTAGAGTAGAGTAGAATTAGAGTGGAGTAGAGTAGAGAGGACTATAGTAGAGTATAGTAGAATTAGAGTAGAGTAGCTTATTTTTAGCTAATTCTATTCTACTCCCCTCATTTCCCCCTCTATCCAAACAGGACATAAATGAATCCCACGCACAATTAGCATGGGATGATTGGGCCCACAGAACTGAGTTTTAATTTATTTAAAAAATAAATAAATAAAGTTTGAATAAAAAAATTAATATATATATATAGATTAAAAGATTTATTTTTTTAGAGTTTCAAAAAAAAAAAGATTTATTTTTTTAGGGAGTAAGAAGAATACAGTACTTCGATGTGAATGATTGTATGGGGAGTGGAGATGGTAAAAATAAAATGGTCGGGTGGTTGTATTGCAAGGAAGCCAACAGATAAATATATATATATATATGTATATTATAAAAAATGAAATAAAAATCTTCTAAAAAAAATGAAGAACTTAGGTTTTTAATTTTTTTTAAATCTATTTATTCCACACGAGTGGGCACGTTTGGCTTCATAGAAGGTCTGCAAAACCTTATGCAAATCTGAGTCTGTGTTCTATTCCAAACTCTGCTCAAGAAAGATATGGATGTGACTTTCATTACGTTTTGTGTTGCACAGAAGAAGAATTATGCTAAAAAAAAAATGCAAAGAAATATATTTATTGTTGTTGAATAGAGTAGGGAAGAATTAGAGTAGAGTAGAGAGGAGTAGAGTAGAGTAAAGTAGAATTAGAGTAGAGTAAAATAGAATTAGTGTAGAGTAGAGTAGAGAGGAATAGAGTAGAGTAGAGTAGAGTTAGAGTGGAGTAGAGTAGAGAGGAGTATAGTAGAGTATAGTAGAATTGGAGTAGAGTAGAGAGGAGTAAAGTAGAGTAGAATTAGAGTTGAGTAGAGTAGAGTAGCTTATTTTTAGCTAACTCTATTCAACTCCTCTCCACTCTCCCTCATTTCCCCCTCTATCCAAACAGGTCATAAATGAATCCCACGCACAATTAGCATGGGATGATTGGGCCCACAGAATTGAGTTTTAATTTATTTAAAAAATAAAAAAATAAAGTTTGAATAAAAAAATTTATATATATATATATATATAGATTAGAAGATTTATTTTTTTAGAGTTTAAAAAAAAAAGATTTATGTTTTTAGGGAGTAAGAAGAATACAGTATTTCAATGTGATTGATTGTATGGGGAATGGAGATGGTAAAAGTTAAATAGTCGGGTGGCTGTCTTGCAAGGAAGCCACCAGATAAATATATATATATATATATGTATATTATAAAAAATAAAATAAAAATCTTCTAAAAAAATGAAAAACTTAGGTTTTTAATTTTATAAAATCTATTTATACCACACGAGTGGGCACGTTCGGCTTCACACAAGGCCTGCAAAACCTTATGCAAATCTAAGTCTGTGTTCTATTCCAAACTCCGCTCAGGAAAGATATGGATGTGACTTCAATTACGTTTTGCGTTGCACAAGAGAAGAATTATGATAAAAAAAAATGCAAAGAAATACATTTATTGTTGTTGAATAGAGTAGGGAAGAATTAGAGTAGAGTAGAGAGGATTAGAGTAGAGTAAAATAGAATTAGAGTAGAGTAAAGTAGAATTAGTGGAGAGTAGAGTAGAGTTAGAGTGGAGTAGAGTAGAGAGGAGTGGAGTAGAGTATAGTAGAATTAGAGTAGAGTAGAGAGGAGTAGAGTAGAGTAGAAATAGAGTAGAGTAGAGTAGAGTAGAGTAGCTTATTTTTAGCTAACTCTATTCTACTCCCCTCCACTCCCCTCATTCCCCCCTCTATCCAAACAGGCCATAAATGAATCCCACGCACAATTAGCATGGGATGATTGGGCCCACGGAAATGAGTTTTAATTTATTTAAAAAATAAATAAATAAAGTTTGAATAAAAAAAATAATATATATATAGATTAAAAGATTTATTTTTTTAGAGTTTCAAAAAAAAGATTTGTTTTTTTAGGTAATAAGAAGAATACAGTACTTCGATGTGATTGATTGTATGGGGAATGGAGATGGTAAAAATAAAAAGGTCGGGTGGCTGTCTTGCAAGGAAGCCAACAGATAAATATATATATATATATATATATGTATATTATAAAAAATGAAATAAAAATCTTCTAAAAAAAATGAAAAACTTAGGTTTTTAATTTTTTAAAATCTATTTATTTCACACGAGTGGGCACGTTCGGCTTCACACAAGGCCTGCAAAACCTTATGCAAATCTTAGTTTATGTTCTATTACAAACTCCGCTCGAGAAAGATGTGGATGTGACTTTAATTACATTTTGCGTTGCACAGGAGAAGAATTATGATAAAAAAAATGCAAAGAAATACCTTTATTGTTGTTGAATAGAGTAGAGTAGAATTAGAATAGAATTAGAGTAGAGTAAAGAGGAGTAGAGTAGAGTAAAGTAGAATTAGAGTAGAGTAGAGAGGAATAGAATAGAGTAGAGTAGAGTTAGAATGGAGTAGAGTAGAGAGGAGTATAGTAGAGTATAGTAGAATTAGAGTAGAGTAGAGAGGAGTAGAGTAGAGTAAAGTAGAATTAGAGTAGAGTAGAGTAGAGTAGAGTTAGAATGGAGTAGAGTAGAGAGGAGTATAGTAGAGTATAGTAGAATTAGAGTAGAGTAGAGAGGAGTAGAGTAGAGTAGAGTAGCTTATTTTTAGCTAACTCTATTATACTCTCCTCTACTCTCCCTCATTTCCCCCTCTATCCAAACAGGCCATAAATGAATCCCACGCACAATTAGCATAGGATGATTGGGCCAACATAACTGAGTTTTAATTTATTTAAAAAATAAATAAATAAAGTTCGAATAAAAGAATAATATATATATATATATATATATATATATATATATATATATATAGATTAAAAGATTTATTTTTTTAGAGTCTCAAAAAAAAGATTTATTTTTTTAGGGAGTAAGAAGAATACAGTACTTCGATGTGATTGATTGTATGGGGAATGGAGGTGGTAAAAATAAAATGGTCGGGTGGCTGTCTTGCAAGGAAGCCAACAGATATATATATATATATATATATATATATATATATATATGTATATTATAAAAAATGAAATAAAAATCTTCTAAAAAAATGAAAAACTTAGGTTTTTAATTTTTTAAAATCTATTTATTCCACACGAGTGGACACGTTCAGCTTCACACAAGGCCTGCAAAACCTTATGCAAATCTTAGTTTGTGTTCTATTCCAAACTCCGCTCAAGAAAGATGTGGATGTGACTTTAATTAAATTTTGCGTTGCACAGGAGAAGAATTATGATAAAAAAATGCAAAGAAATACCTTTATTGTTGTTGAATAGAGTAAAGTAGAATTAGAGTAGAGTAGAGTAGAGAGAAATAGAGTAGAGTAGAGTAGAGTTAGAGTGGAGTACAGTAGAGTATAGTAGAATTAGAGTAGAGTAGAGAGGAGTATAGTAGAGTATAGTAAAATTAGAGCAGAGTAGAGTAGAGTAGCTTATATTTAGCTAACTCTATTTTACTCCCCTCCACTCTCCCTCATTTCCCCCTCAATCCAAACAGGCCATAAATAAATCCCACGCACAATTATCATGAGATGATTGGGCCCACAGAACTAAGTTTTAATTTATTTTAAAAAAAATAAATAAAGTTTGAATAAAAAAATAATATATATATATATATAGATATAGATTAAAAGATTTATTTTTTTAGAGTTTCAAAAAAAAGATTTATTTTTTTAGGGAGTAAGAAGAATACAGTACTTCGATGTGATTGATTGTGTGGGGAATGGAGATGGTAAAAATAAAATGGTCGGGTAGCTGTCTTGCAAGGAAGCTATATATATATATATATGTGTGTGTGTATTATAAAAAATAAAATAAAAATCTTCTAAAAAAAATGAAAAACTTAGGTTTTTAATTTTTTTTAAATCTATTTATTCCACACGAGTGAGCATGTTCGACTTCATACAAGGCCTGCAAAACCTTATGCAAATCTGAGTCTGTGTTCTATTTCAAACTCCGTTCGGGAAAGATGTGGATGTGACTTTAATTACGTTTTGCGTTGCACTGGAGAAGAATTATGATAAAAAAAAATGCAAAGAAATACTTTTATTGTTGTTGAATAGAGTAGAGTAGAATTAGGGTGGAGTAAAATAGAATTAGAGTAGAGTAAAGTAGAATTAGAGTGAGTAGAGTAGAGAGGAATAAAGTAGAGCAGAGTTAGAGTTGAGTAGAGTAGAGAGGAGTATAGTAGAGGATAGTAGAATTAGAGTAAAGTAGAAGAATTATGATAAAAAAAAATGCAAAGAAATACCTTTATTGTTGTTGAAATCCCAGAAGAGAGACAAAAACATTTAGGCACCAAGGTCATTGAAAATTTGAAATAGATGATTGATGTATTATTTATTTCTACATGATGGTTTTGTGAGTTGCATGCATTAGAATATGGTCTATTGTTGCGTAGCTTTTCTTTCTTTCTTTCTTAATTTACTTTTGCGACAGATGAGAACAAGATCAAGGATAAGGGAAGGAAAGCACAACAAATAATAAAATCCTGGTCAGTGTGTAAGTAAAGTTGTATCTATCCACAAAAAAAGAAAAACGTGAGTTGAGTTGGCTTGAGCAATAAGTTGAGCTGGCAAACATTTATAAGTTTTGTGATCTAGACTTACCATTGAAATCCTTTTTTTTTTTTACCTATCACTAATAATTTGCAACTTTACTTGGGTGTGTGAAATTTTTTGCTTATATAAACTTTATTGATTGGGCCTTCCTAGTTGTGTTCCAACCCTAAGTTTTTTAAAATGAACATTCTGGTGAGCACATGTGTGAGGGGATAGTCTAATTTAGTAATTTTGTAAGTTGAGAATATTGGTTGTCTAGCTAGTTTTATTGTTAAAGAAAAAAGAAGCCACATTAGGGAGATAGGTTTCGGTTGTGGCTAAGAAAAGAAGCCATAGTAGGAAGGGTTTTGTAAAGACAAAGCCATTGTAGGGGGAGGGTTTTGTTTATTTGGCAAAGGGATCTAAGAAGGGCAGTGGGATCTCAGAAGTGAAGTGGGAGTCATGGCATCAAAACTGGAGGTACTTTCCTTTCTATTTCTGCTTTCCTTGCTTAAAAATCTTTGATATGCTATAGTATTCCAAAAGAAAAGATTGATTTATAAAAACAACAATGCTATTGAATATTGCTAGAGTGGAGTTCTTCCTTTAATCTTTTCCCTTGTTCTAATTTTTTAGAAATGCTTGATCTTTGTAATTTATGTGTTAGATGTATTGTTTTCCATGTACACCCCCAGTGTACTTGGATTTTTGATTAATACAATTTCGTTATTTATCAACCAAAAAAAAACAATGGTATTGAATAAGCATGAGTAATCAAATGAAATAAATTGCTCCGTGACTTTAGATCCTGCCATGGCTCATGTGGTATAGGAAGAGGTGATGCAGGACTGTTATGAATGTTCACTAATCAATTAATGGTCTGTTTGGATTGAGATAGAGAGGAGTAGAGTAGAGTAGAGTAAAGTAGAATTAGAATTAGAGTAGAGTAGAGTAGAGTAGAGATGAATAGAGTAGAGTTTTTTTTTACGGAAGAGTAGAGTGGAGTAGGGTGGAGTAGAGTAGAGAGGAGTATAGTAGAGTATAGTAGAATTAGAGTAGAGTAGAGAGGAGTAGAGAAGAGTAGAGAAGAGTAGAGTAGAGTAGAGTAGAGTAGAGTAGAATTAGAGTAGAGTAGATTAGAGTAAAGTAGAATTAGAGTAGAGTAGAGTAGAGTAGAGTAGCTTATTTTTGGCTAACTCTATTACACTCCCCTTCACCCCCTCCTTTCCCTCTCTATCCAAACAAGTTATAAATGAATACCACGCACAATTAGCATAGGCTGACTGGGACCACAGAGCTGAGTTTTATTTATTTATTTTTTTTAAGTTTGAATAAAAAATAATATATATATAAATTAAAAGATTTATTTTTTTAGAGTTTAAAAAAATATATTTATTGTTTTAGGGAGTAAGAAGAATACAGTACTTCGATGTGATTGATTGTATGGGGAATGGAGATGATAAAAATAAAATAGTTGGGTGGCTATCTTGCATGGAAGGCAACAGATAAAAAAAAAAAGTGTATATATATATATATGTGTGTGTGTGTGTGTGTATCATAAAAAATAAAATAAAAATCTTCTAATAAAAAAGGAAAAACTTAGATTTTTTATTTTTTGAAATCCATTTATTCCACACGAGTGGGCTCATTCGACTTCACACAGGGCTACAAAACCCTATGCAAACCTTTGATATTTATAAAAAAAATATAGGCAAGAGGGAATTGTGCTTGAGCAATAAGTTGAGTTGGCAAGCATTTATAAGTTTTGTGATCTGGACTTACCATTGAAATCCTTTTATTTTTTTTTATTACCTATCACTAATAATTGGGAGCATACCACTAAGCAACTAATCAGTTATGTCCTAAAGTTACATAAATATACATACATATATATATATATATATATCAGTTTGTTCGGTTGGTTTTGGGGTGAAAAAATCAACATCGAAACTGAATTGAAATATTTCGGTTTTCTAAAATTCAAACCGAAATCGAACCGCACCGAAACTGAACCAAAAAATTGAACTCGGTTCGGTTGGTTTCGGCCGATTTTTTTGGTTCATCGGTTTTTTGCACACCCCTAGCTACTTCTTTTTCTTCTTTTCTCCTTCTTTCTTTTTTTAGTTTCTTCTTCAGGCATAGTTCTTTCCTCTGCTTCTTCTTCTTTATTTCTTTTTAGTTTCTTTCTTTCTTTAAATCTTCTTTTTTCTGTGAGACCAATTTGCCTCTTCGCGTGAGCAATTTTCTGTGAGACCGATCTAGGAAGAAGCATTTTGGCGGTGGAGAGGAAGAATTGAAAGCAAAATTTTTGCCACGACTATCTGTGAGTTGTGTATTTGTGGGTTCCAATTTGTGTTGTTGAGATCTTTGTAAGTTGTAATTGGTGTTTTGTCTAGTGGTTTTGGTGGGTTGGGTTTTTGAGGGTTGTGATTGTGAGTTTGTGGTGTTCTACGTGTTGTTGAGAAGAAAAAATCTAAATAATGAGTTATATAAAAAAAAGAAAAAGAAAAGGAAGATGGGTTTGTGGTCACTCTGTCTGCAATGTTGCCGGCAATGGCTTTGCCATGTGAACTTGCTGGTCGTATGGTGGGTTTGTCAAGGGAGGTGAGTTGCTGATTCAGGTTTGGTTGAGAGAGAAATAGCAATACAGTGGGCTCCACAAATTTGAGTTAAGTAGCTTTTGTCAAGCTGAAAACTAAGGAGAGTATTGATGCCAATCATAGTCGTGGAGTGATTTAAGAAAAATAGGAAATTAGATATGAGAATGAGTTTTGAGATAAGAGTCATGAGCAATCCAAACAAGGCCTAAATAACCTATTCCTAGAATGAATAGAAATACTAATAATAATTAAATAAAAGACTTAATAATATGTAAACATAAAATAAGAGTCATGGGTCTTTGATACGGCCTAGGACAACCCTTTTCAGATTTCTGGAAATTACCAAATTGTCCTTACTCTAATATTACTTAATTAAAACTGATCCACCAACTTCTCAACCTAAAAGACTCAATACTAATAATTAAAATGACCTATCAAATTTAGGTGCTAAGAAGGTCCGACATCAAAACTAGACCACAATTCTTGAATCTTTGTATATTTAATCTTCTTTTTCCATGAGCTCTTCCTTATCCTCATCATTCTGCCCTGGTTAGAGAAAACTCGACCTCAAGTTTTGAAATGTTGAAGTAGTACAATTCCTGGCCTTTTGTATAGCAACCTTGACATAGGATAAAAATCTACTTTCTCTCTCTTTTATTTATTTTTAATTTTAATTTCTTTTGGATATACACATGAGTTTACCTTTTTTTTTATTGAGTTTTTGATGATTTATTTATATTATACATTTCATCTTTTGCACCTCATTAACTCACCTAGAACCAAAAAAAAAAAAAACAACTTAAATAGGACATGTGCCACAAAATTAGATAACAATTTAAATCCAATTTAAATCCTAATTAAGTTTTCTCTTAGCTTCGCCTATTAGTGCGTTGTGTGTGTGTGTATATATAGATTATAAAATTTTATTTTGATCATCTTTATCTAAATGATGTGTGATAAATAAGGTGATTGTTGGCTTGTGGGTTTTGTCTATTGTGTGCAACTTTTCGACCTTTCTTCTACATAGGTAATGACTTGATAGTTGATATATATGTTGATACCGTATTTTGTCTGGTTCTAAATTTTGGATTGAAATCTTGTCTTAAATTAAATGATTTCATGATTTTAATAGTTAGACCACATTTTTAGTTGACTTTTTAATTAATTTTTATGTGATTGACTAAATTTTGTTGAGCTCTAATTGAAATCTAACCATGAGATTAAATAAATTTTGATACTATATTTGAGACCATGAAATCTCCTTTAATTTGATTGGTCATGAGCGAAGATCAAGTTTAAATTAGATGAGATATCACTAATTAAAGATGTTAGGATTTGTGCCCTTAAATCCTATTGTATGATGCTATGTATGATATTATGTATGACATGATGTATGACTTAATATTGTGATTGATAAAATTATTTTATTATTATCTAAAATAATGGTAACATGAATATGAGACATTATCATATAGTCCATGAGATGCATTGTATGTGATTTATGTGAAAAGTCACAGAAGATGTAAATCACAAGTTCTTTGTAAACTCAGAATTTATAGTTCGTAGTCAGTGATGAAATTTGGCATTTCATCTGCGAAGACTATAACGTGTCAACTAAGATGATTTGTCTTGATCATGGAAGTGGAGACTTCTAGTTGATATGTTGATATGTTTTAAGATTTAAGACATATTGAACAGGACCGCTGTGAGATTTATTATTCTCCTAATGACTGTCAAATGAATAATAAATCTCACGACTTCTATTTGCATGAACTTTTAATCCTGAGAGAATAATGGACCTGATCATGAAGTGTAGGTTGCTTTGATATATCAGGAGTGAGATCTGAAGTGACGGTCAAAACCTCAGTATGTTGGGCAGCCACATTTAGTGTTGATGGAACATATATTCTCAAGATGGAATTCATAGTCTCTTGATAGAGATATAAAATATTCCCTTGAGATAAGTTTAATGGTTTCAGTTATTCAGAGAGTTAGGCCTAACCACTTTAGTAAGAAATGACTAAAGTATATATTTATGAAATTGGATTTCATAAATATATAATGAATAACTTTAAAGAATTAAACCGGGTACTCAAGGATAAGATGTAGTAATTTACAAAGTGGCAGTCTACATTTATGACTTTGTGTTACTACAAATATTTTATGAAGGGGTTACGTGTATAATAAAGTCTTGGGATATAATTTATTAATAAGGCTTAGAGTGCAATTATATTTATATAGTGGTATTAAATATAATTAATGGTAACTTTGGACTTGTCAAGAGTTGACGAAAAAGCCCAAGGCCCATTGGAGCTAGTGTCTTATTGGTCCATTTTGGTCACACTCCAAGCCACACACTAAAGCCCAATTGGAAAGGCCCAATAGGCCAGCCCAATTAGATAATCAATTAGTTATAAAGGGAGAAACATACAGAATTTTTATTAGAAGAGATTAGAAAAGAAAAAGAAACGGTGTGTGAGACAGTGTGAGACAGTGTGAGACACACTTTCATTCTCCCTTTGAAAAACTGATTGAGAGACCACACATCTTGGGCGTAAAGTGGAATTGGAGTGAAGATTAAAAGTGTTCCCAAGTGTTTCTAATCTTTGTTTTGAATTTCTCCACACCAAGGTACGCTATCTTGTTCTTAAATTCTAAAATTTACATTGTGCACGTTATCAATCATGAATGAAATAGATCCTAGTTCGTCGCTTCCGCTGTGGGTTTTGCATGAGATGCAAAACCAGAATTTTTCCTTCAAAAGAAATTACGCATTTTGCATTTTAAATGTGAAAAAAGTACATAATTTTTTATGTAACGCGTGCTAAATTGTTAGTGTGGGGTCTTGGGCTTCGGCGGAGAGCGTGGGGCTTTGGCCGAGATTGTGAGTAGTCCGAGTCCGAGAGGAATATCTCATTGGATAAGGTAGATCGGGTTTAGATCCTAATGATCAAAGTGACCTTCCAAAAAGTTCTAATGATAGAGACGAACATCATGAACATACAAAAGAGATAAGGACTCAACAAGATCTAAGAGAAAGCTGCTACACCGCATCGAATGCCTTGTAGCTAACTTTCTGACTGCATTTATGTGGAAAAGACCCCTGAACAGTGCTACCTCGGCAACCACAACTCATAGAGGGCTAGAAAGGGTGTCTGATGGGACTATATAATGGAAGAGGCCCTTCATGAGAGAGAGAGGATGAAAAAAGGAGAAGAGAAAGCACTGTAGTAATTTCAACAACTCTTGTAACCATTGTCATCCAATATATACTAAAATAAAACTTCTCGGACTATGCCGAGGACAAACTTTCTCGCACAAACCGGGTTCAATTCTTGTTGGCTCATCATCCAAAACCATATTAATTGTTATCCATGCACTAAAGCCTAGATCTTTGACCCACTCTCTACAAATTTATTGTACTGGGTTCACTGGGCCAAGATCCCTTACATTTTGGGCTTGGTCTGAAAATCATGTCCCTACAATTAGTATGATTTTTCACAAGAATTAATTAAGAAATTTCATTAATTTCATAAACTAGATTTATTTATAAATTCAGTTAATTTATTTTAATTAATGGACATGTCAATTTTTGATTTACAGTTCTAATGGACCCTTTTAAATAAAATGCGTGGGCCAATGGATGTTGGGCTTCTGATGGACCCTTTTTGTCTTCAAGCTCCCTCACTGAACCTCCATGGCCGAAGCTCAAAAAGCTCACCACCGCTGCTAGATTTTCCTTTCACCGAAAGCTCTCTCTCTAAACCAATCTCGGCCTAAAAGCTTTCTCTCCTTCTCTTCGATCTCTCCAATCTAGAACCAAGCAAAACCTCTAAACTCCATTGTGTCAAACACCGGCCACCACCACTCAACGCCTCTCTCTCTCTCTCTCTCTCACTCTCTCTCTCTCTCATGTAGTGATTCAGAGCATTTTGTTGAAGATTGAAACTTAAAGTATTGAAGTACCTACTTAAGTTTAATAATATTGTAACTTCTAACTTAGTTTCTAAAGCAAACAATTTCTCTAATTATTTTATAATATTGACTTAAAAGCACAAAACATAAAGGAATAAAAAGAAGAAGAAGAAGAAGAAATGCTAATGACTGCAATTGAAATTGTAAATTGTAATACTGTTTGTTTCTAGGTCTAAATGAGTTTCAATTGACTAATGTGGGGGTAAAATGGTCAAAATATGCATTTGGGTCTTGGGCCTGATTTGGTGGTGTAAGCCTGTCCGAGCAGAGCTTTCAAGGCCCACAAGTCAACTCGTGCTAGAAAGATTGGTGAGGTTGTTCGAGGAGAGGCGTCTCCTCGGCCAATTCAGGTAAAGACCGTATGACATGTCGTGATGTATGGAGAGAGAATTCTAGAAGACTTGGTGGGTAAAGATATGTTCCATATTGTTGTAGAGAGAAAGAACGTATGTGAAATATCAAGAGAAAAAGCTGCTACCACCACATTAAAGGCCCTGTACCTACCTCCCTGGCCTCATTAATGGATAAATGACCTCTGAACAGTAATATTTAGCCTTGTAGCTATTGTTTGGAGACTTCAAGAAGGTGGTGGATGTGATAAGTATCTAATTGGAAGATCTTGGCTACACGTAGAAAATAAAAAAGGAAAGAAGATTGGTATAAAGGAGGAGGAAAGGGAAAAAGAAATGGACTAAAAAACTTCAATTGTAATATTTTGTTTAAGGAAAGAAAGGCAATACAAGTAATCCTCGGCAATACGTCCGAGGAGAGTTTTATGTTATTCTTGTCCATTATTTGCACAGATAGCGGCAATCTAGCCTATTTATTATTTCTCTAATATCCATAACCTAGGTTTCAAACCCATACTCTACAAATTTTATTGTATAAGGCTCTTTGGGCCTAAGTCCATCTAGTGATTGGACCGGGTACAAATTGTGCACTTACAACTAAGATGATGGATGTGGTCCACAGATAAGAAGGAAGGGCATTGTGAGTTTCATAGTGCCCTTGAAGATCTATTATGATAGTTTTTAGGTATGGATTGTGTCTGGTTTTCTTTGGCTTCAATTTGCAATAGGGTTGTAAATTCCATTTTGCCAACTCTGCCTCAAAAAATCTTGCAAAGAATTTGGTTTCCTACTCTTTTTTTTTTTCATCTTCTAGGTGTTTATATATGCCACAATAACCTTTTGAAAAAGTTAGAACTCCTTTTAGAATTGTTTAAGAATAAGCCCATTGAGCTACATGTATTGTAATCTTAGTTATGATTATAGTTTTGTAATGTTATGTTTTACTAGTGTATAATCCGTGCATATGTACAGTACAATTAAAAAAAAAAAAACAATTACACACATGTATATAAACGGATTCAAATTATACTTTCTCTCTCTTTTATTATAATTTTTTATTTTAATTTCTTTGGGATATATACATGAGTTTACTTTTTTTTTATTGAGTTTTTGATGATTTATTTATATTAGACCATTTGTATTTTGCACTTCATTAACTCACTTAGAACAAAAATTTAAAAAAAAAAAACTTAAATAGGATACATGGCATAAAATCAGACAACAATTGAAATTCAATTTAAAAGCTAATTGGGTTGTCTCTTAGCTTCAGCTATATACATATAGATTATAACATTTTATTTTGATCATCTATATCTGAATGATGTGAAATAAGGTGATTGTTGGCTTGTGGGTTTTGTCTATTTTGTGCAACTTTTCAACCTTTCTTCTACATAGGTAATGGCTTGGTAGTTGATATATACGTTGATACCGTATTTTGTTTGGTTCTAAATTTTGGATTGAAATCTTAGTCTTAAATTAAACGATTTCATGATTTTAACAGTTAGACCCCATTTTTTGTTGACTTTTTAATTAATTTTTATGCAATTGACTAAATTTTGTTGAGCTCTAATTGAAATCTAACCATGAGATTAGATAATTTTTTATACTATATTTAAGACCATGAAATCTTCTTTAATTTGATTGGTCATGAGTGGAGATCAAGTTTAAATTAGGTGAGATATCACTAATTAAAGAAATTACACACTTTGCATTTCAAATGTGAAAAAAGTACATAATTTTCTATGTAACACGTGCTAAATTGTTAGTATGATTTTCATGAAAAACTAGTACCATTTTGGTACTTGTTAATCAAGCATGCAATTGAAGATCACGCACAAGAATTGATTAAGACATTTAATTGATTTTCATAAATTACATGCAATTTATTTATAAATTCAATTAATTTATTTTAATTAATGGACATGTCAAGATTTATTGTGAATCAATTGTTGATTTACAGTTCTGATGGACCCCATTTTATCAAAACTAGCTTGTGACCCCATGCATATGCATGAATATACTTAAAAAATATACATTAAGATGCATAGTATAATTCTTACATATATAATTTAAATATTATTAATAGTCATTTTTACTTTTTTAACTCTTTAAAAAGTCTTGTAAGAATGTTATTAGGTAGAAAATGTAAATTGTCCATTTTTCAAAATATTTCTATGTTAATTAATTCTAAACTTTTTGGTTTTTGTACACAATAACTCACTTGAATGGATATTTATGATATGGTCTTACATTTGATTCCAAAATTAAGAAATAAAACTCTCTCTAAAAATAAATAATTTATGACACATGATACAAAATTGGATTTCAATTATAGAATCTAATTGAATTTTCTCTAAATTTTACCTATATATATATATATTTATATATGACTTATAAATTTGAATTGTTTTTAGTTATAAAAAAAAGGCTCATAAATATAAAATTATCAAATTCTCTCTTTCTCTAAATTTATATATAGTGTTAGATATATAAATATGTTTTTTATGATTTATTTATATTGGATTCATCATTTTCTACTCTAAATTAACTCATTTGACACAAAAATTAAAAAAAATTTATTAGCTAGGACATGTGCCATAAAATCAAACTCTAATTGAAATCCAATTTTTACACTATACTAACTAATTTTGTACAAAAATTTTAAAATTTTAATTAGATGGGATATATAGAGCAAAATTAGACTCTAATTGAGTTCCAATTTGAAATATAATTATATTTTCTCTCAATTCTACCTATTAATTAATATATATATATATATATATATATATATATATATAGATAGATAGATGACTTATAAACATTGTTTTTAGTTTTACAAAAAAAAGGCTCATAAATATAAAATCATTCAAAATTTATGTTTTTTTTTTATGATTTACTTATGTTGGACTCCTTTTTTTTTTACACTATATTAACTCATTTGGTACAAAAATTAAAAAATTTAGATTAGATGGGATGCATGTCGGAAAATTAAACTTTGATTAAAATCCAATTTTTATATTGAATTAACTCACTTGACACAAAAATTTAAAAACTTAGATTAGATGAGACACGTAGTGCAAAATTAGCCTCTGATTGAATTTCAATTTGAAATCTAATTGGATTTTCTCTCAGCCTTACCTATTATTATAAATATAAATTTATGATATGGTCTCACATTTGATTCCAAAATTAAGAAATAAAACGTTCTCTAAAAATAAATGATGTAGGATACATGGCGCAAAATTGGATTTCAATTGTAAAATCTAATTGAATTTTCTCTAAGCTTTACATATATATATATATATATATATATATATATATATATATATATATATATATATATATATATTAACAGTGTTAGATATATGACTATATTTTTTATGATTTATTTATATTGGACTACTCATTTTCTAATCTAAATTAACTCATTTGACACAAAAATTAAAAATTTCGATTAGATAGGACATGTGCCATAAATTTAAATTCTAATTGAAATCCAATTTTTACACTAAACTAACTAACTTAGTGCAAAAATTAAATAAAAAAAAAGATTTGATGGGATGCGTGAAGCAAAATTAGACTTTAATTGAATTCCAATTTGAAATTTAATTAGATTTTCTCTCAGTTTTATTTGTTAATATATACTAACTCGTAACCCCATGCATACACATTAATACACTTAAAGATATACAATAAGATACATAATATAATTCATATATATATATATATATAGATAATTGAAATACTATTGATAGTCATCTTTATATTTTGTTAACTTTTTTAAAAAATTTGTAAGGATATTATTAGGTATAAAATGTAAATTGTCAATTTTTTATTATTATTGTGAAACACTTTTTTTTTACGATTCATCTAGACTCTTTAGTTTTTGTATTTAATAACTCACTTGGATAAATATTTATGATGTAGTCCTACATTTGATTCTAAAATTAAGAAATAAATCTTTTTCAGAATAAATAATTTAGAACATGTAGGGGTATTGGGCCCAGTAATTTATAATGGACGGCCTAACAAAGGTCTTTTGGGCTAGAAACCCAAATCCGAAAACATCAAAATGATCTTGGAGTGTTTAAGTGTCCCATACCGTCCGAGGAGTCGATTTGTCCTCAGAATGTTAAAGCCGAGGATACACAGTATACGTGGAGGACAGCAGAAAGAGCGGTGGAATGTCTAAAGTAAAGCTGCTACCACCGCCCATATATTAAAGACCCTGTAAATAATACGCTGGCAATAGAGATGGAAGGATGAGACCTGAGCATAGAGCTTGGAACTTGGACCCAAATCCCAGCGGGCTTTAGGGAAGAATGGATGGGACAAGTATCCAAAAAATGAGGGTCGCGGCCATAAAGTGGAAGATGATGAAGAGAAGATGAGGGATATAAATAGGAGGGAAGGCATACGAAGATGAGAGAGAGTCCTTTTGAGAAAGAAAAAGTGTATGATAAACATTATTTGTATCCACACTTGAGAAATACTATTAGAAACTGTCCTCGGAAACAGTCCGAGGAGGAATTCTCAATATTACTCTTTGCAAACGATTCTTTGTTTTGTTCCATTGGGCCCAAAGCCCGTTCTTTTTGTGATTGTCTAAAGCCATCCTTAAAATCTAAATTATAAACCCATCCTCTACAAATTCATTGTGAAGAAAGGCCTTTTAAGCCCATTTTCCTCCTAGTCGTGGTTTGGGAATTTGAATTGTGTCCTTACAATTGGCGCCGTCTGTGGGAATTTAGTTTTTAAGGAAGTTTAGGGCATCATGGTAGGATCGGAACCACCACGCAGTGCAGAGTCCGTTGGCTCCCAGCGTGAGGATCACTCCTTACGTCCTGATCATGGAGAGAACCGAGAAGGAAGTGTACATACTACACACACCATCAGAAGTGCTAGTCATTCGCAAGGAGGAAGTAGAGTTCCTTACGAGAGGAATGCCAGGGCCATGCAGAAAGAGATTGACGGCCTAAAGAGGAGACTGCGTCACGAGAGGAGAAGGAGAACTCCTCCGCTCTCTGACCCCTCTTCGGAAGGATCCGAGGATGACAATTACGAGCGGAGATCCAGAACTCCCCCAGGTGGATATGTCTCTTCCGAGGAAGACAATCTGCATGGAAGGCGTGGCAGAGACTACCCCCCCAGGGGCTTGGGAAATGACGCAGTGGGAAGAGCGTTACACCAAATCTCCAGATCACCCTTCACGCGCAGATTGGAGGAAGGGGGGTTACCTCGGCGCTTCACACAACCGGCCTTCACTCTTTACAATGGTCGGACGGATCCTGTGGAGCACGTGAGTCATTTCAGCCAGAGAATGGCAGTGCATTCCAGGAATGAGACTTTGTTATGCAAGATTTTTCCTTCTAGCCTAGGGCCCGTAGCCATGAGATGGTTTGACGGCTTAAGGGCAGGCTCCATTGATTCTTTCAAAGAGCTTACTAGAGCATTCGGTTCTCGCTTTATCACGTGCAGTAGAGTTCCTCGTCCATTGGATTCTTTACTATCCATGGCCATGAGGGAAGGGGAAACCCTGAAAACGTATTCGGACCGATATTGGGAAATGTTCAACGAAATCGACGGAGACTTTGACGATGTAGCCATAAGGACCTTCAAGGTCGGCCTACCAACGGAGCATGACTTGAGGAAATCCTTGACGAAGAAGCCTGTAAGAAGCGTACGTCGACTGATGGATCGCATCGACGAGTACAAAAGGGTTGAGGAAGATCGGCGGGGAAAAGGCAAGGCGAAGGTTATCCCACAAGAAAGGAGGGATTTCGGGTCGGACCGATACAACAACAACGAGGCCTACGCGGGATTTTTCCGGGCGAGGCCGGTCACATACCCCCACAAGTGGTCAACACCGTCTTCGGGGAGCGGTGCAAAGAGCCGTTGGAGAAAATACGGCCTGACCCTTTTTTCAAGTGGCCGAATAAAATGGCAGGAGACCCTTTGAGACGCAACCAAAATCTCCACTGCCATTATCACCAGGAGAGAGGTCACACCACCGAGGACTGTCGCACTTTGTGGAATCATCCGGAACAATTGGTTAAGGAGGGAAAGCGAAGCGCTTCGTACCAACCCAACGGGCGAGGAAACCAATCGGGAGTGGCAAACCACGATGGTCCTTCATCCAGGACCTCCTCTAGGTACTATCAATGTCATTTTTGCAGCACTCGGTAGGATCGGCTCGGCTCCTTTCGTGGTAATGTCGATTGCTCGAACATTTGTCGAGGAGTCACGGGATCACCGAAGAGGATTAAGGCAAGTATCCCGCCAGTCCTAAGTTTCTCCGAAGAGGACAAGATGGGGACCATCCAGCCTCATGATGATGCCTTAGTGGTAACCCTCGAATAGGGAACTATGATGTAAAGAGGGTAATGGTTGATCAAGGTAGTGGTGCGGATATCATGTACCCCGACCTATTTAGAGGCTTGAAGTTAAGAGTTGAAGATCTTATGCCATATGACTCACCCTTGATAAGCTTCGAAGGGAGAGCTGTCGTTCCAAAGGGACAGATTAGATCGCCCGTGCAATCAGTCCGGAGGTGGTAGACGTAGACTTCATCGTGGTCGATGCTTATTCTCCCTATACGGCTATTGTGGCAAGACCTTGGCTGCATGCGTTAGGGGCTGTTTCCTCAACCTTGCATGTCAAAATCAAATTTCATTCTCGGAGACCAGGTGGTGGAGTTACTTGGGAGCCCTGCGTGGCTCGACAAAGGTGTCACGGCCGCAATTCCGCGTCGACTGCAACCAGACTCCCCGTCCTCGGCTATCGGTGAAGCATAGCAATCAAAGTCTCTTCCCATAGCCGAGGTAGATGAGGCAGTATGTGATGAATTGGAGAAATTTATCATAGACAATGTTCCTGAAAAGTTCTTCCGTGTTGGAGTTCAATTGCCACAGGAAGAGAAGACAGAGCTGATTTTATTTTTAAAGAAAAATATGGATGTGTTCGCTTGGAACGCGTATGAGGCCCCTGGGGTTGATCCGAACTTCATATGTCATCATTTAAGGGTCAATCCGACTGTAGTGCCGAGGAGGCAACCTCCTCGGAGGTCCTCGAAGGAACATTCCGAAGCCGTAAAGGAGGAAGTGCTCAAACTCAAAGCGGCAGGGGCTATCAAAGAAGTGTTCTATCCTGAATGGTTAGCCCACACGGTGGTGGTGAAAAAGAAGAATGGAAAGTGGAGAGTTTGTGTAGACTTCACAGATTTAAACAAAGCTTGCCCAAAGGACTCATTCCCGATGCCTCGAATTGATCAATTGGTTGATGCTACTGTTGGACATCCTCGGATGAGTTTTCTTGATGCTTTCCAAGGTTATCACCAGATACCTTTAGCCGTTGAGGACCAGGAGAAGACTGCATTCGTCACTCCTACGGTAAATTACCACTATAAGGTAATGCCTTTTGGTTTGAAAAACGCAGGGGCTACCTACCAAAGGATGATGACGAGGATGTTTGAGGCACAGCTAGGAAAAAATATTGAGGTATACGTGGATGATATGGTGGTAAAGAGTAAAGAAGTTTTCGCACATCCGGAAGATCCGAGCAACACTTTTCGAAGCTAAGAGAGTATAAATTGCGGCTCAATGCCTCTAAATGCTCTTTCGGTGTGGGGTCGGGCAAGTTTCTAGGATATATGGTGACTCACCGGGGAATTGAAGTGAATCCCGCTCGTGTTAAGGCGATAAACAGCTTACACCCACCTCGGAATCCTAAAGAAGTGCAAAGGCTAACGGTATGACCGTCGCTCTCAACCGATTTATATCTCGGTCCGCGGACGGATGCAGGCCTTTCTTTCAATTATTAAATAAATGGAAGGGTTTCGAATGGACCGAGGAGTGCGCAGTAGCTTTCCAACAGCTAAAAGAATATCTCTCGCGACCACTCGCTTATGTCTCGACCAGAGGTTGATGAGATTCTGTTTGCATATATCGCGGTGGCTAACCATGCCGTTAGTTTGGTTCTTATCCGAGATGACAATAACATCCAGAGACCGGTTTATTATGTAAGCAAATCTCTCGCATGAGGCCGAGCCGAGTTATTTGCCACCGGAGAAAGCTATCTTGGCGGTGGTACATGCTACACGAAGACTTCCCCATTACTTCCAGCCTCATACGGTTGTTGTTCTTACACAACTCCCTCTTAAATCGGTTCTGCGAAGTGCAGATTATATGGGAAGAATTGCCAAATGGGGAACTGTCCTAGGAGCTTTCGATATCAAGTATATGCCCCGCACCTCTATAAAGGGACAGTCATCGCGGACCTTGTGGCGGAATTTGCCGAGCCTTCGTTGGAAGACTATCAAGAAGGCATGGGTAAAAATCGGTAGGCATGATTTCGTGTGAAGGGCCTCCATTATGGAAAGTCCATGTTGATGGAGCAGCAAATCGAGGGGATCGGGTATCGGACTAGTTTTGATATCCCTGCAGGGAATTACTTTTGAGAAATCTTTGAGATTGGGATTCTCGGCCACCAACAACGAAGCAGAGTATGAAGCCGTCCTCGCAGGGATGAACATGGTTCATAAAATGGGAGGAAAGACGGTGCAGATGTTCTCGGATTCACTATTGGTGGTAGGCCAAGTAGAAGGCAAGCTAGAAGCAAGGGATTCCAGAATGCGAGAATACCTAACCCAGGTCAGGTATATGCAATCTAAATTTGAGTCATTTCTACTATTGCATGTATCCAGATGTGGCAACACCCATGCCGACTCATTAGCCATGCTCGCGACGTCCTCGGCACAAAGTCTACCACGAGTTATCCTCGTTGAAGATCTGTTGAAACCCACTAGGACGGATGGTAACTCCACTCAAATTCTTCAAATTAGGACAGGGCCTAGTTGGATGGATCAAATAGTAACATTTCTCAGGAATGACATCCTGCCTGGAGAAAAGGCTGAAGCGGACAAAGTTCGCAGGAAAGCCACTCGTTTTTGGTTATCCGAGGACCAAAAATTGTACAAACGTTCCTTTTCGGGACCATATTTGCTATGCATACACCCCGAGGCAACGGAGCTACTTTTGGAAGAGTTACACGAAGGGATTTGTGGAAGTCACACAGGAGGAAGGTCTTTAGCTCACAGGGCCCTTACTCAGGGCTATTGGTGGCCAAATATGCAGAGAGAAGCGCAAGATTATGCAAAGAAATGTGACCAATGTCAAAGGTTCGCTCCAAATATACATCAACCAGGTGGAGTCCTGAATCCTCTATCTAGCCCATGGCCTTTTGCCCAATGGGGCTTGGACATTGTTGGACCCTTCCCCAAAGCAACGGGAAACAGACGGTGGCTTCTCGTGGGAACAGATTACTTCACCAAATGGGTTGAAGCTGAGCCATTATCAAACATCAGAGACACGGAAGCAAAAAAGTTTGTATGGAAGAATATCGTTACCATGTTCGGCATTCCTCATACTCTCATTTCAGATATCGGTTTACAATTTGATAGCAGAGCCTTTCGGAAATACCTTGTGATCTAGGCATTACGAATAGATATTCCACTCCGGCTTATCCCCAAGGAAATGGGCAAGCCGAGGCTGTCAACAAAGTAATAGTAAGCGGACTCAAAAAGAGGTTGGGTGACGCCAAGGGGAGGTGGGTGGAAGAACTGCCACATGTCTTGTGGACGTATAGAACTACACCACGAAGATCCACAGGAGAAACACCCTTCGCCATGACTTATGGGGCCGAGGCAGTAATCCCCTTAGAAACTGGGTTCCCAACCCTGAAGAAAAACTCCTTTATTCCAGATAGCAATGATGATCTGTTAATGAGAAACTTAGACTTAGTTGAGGAACGGCGAGAAAGCGCCATGGTTCAACTAGCTTATTATCAACATAAGCTCAAGCAGGGGTATGATTCTCATGTGAAACTTCGACCTCTTGGACCAGGTGACTTAGTACTAAGGAAAGTTTTGGGCACGATGAAGAACCCTGCGTGGCGAAAATTGGGGCCCAACTGGGAAGGACCTTATCGTATTACTTCGGTAGCAGGAATAGGGGCCTACAATCTGGAGGATTTGGACGAAAATGTTGTACAACGTCCCTGGAATGTAAATAATCTACGAAGGTACTATTACTAAATAAAAGGCACTTCGGCCGTTCTTTGTTGTAAACTACATTATATTCGTTATCTTCATTCGTCGAAGTATCAAGCTGAAACTTGGTATGCCTGGATCCTCGGACCACATACCTTGTCTAAATTGATATTCTTTACAAAGTGTTAAACAGAACCTAAGTTACGTCTGGTCCTCGGATCACCTACTCTGGGAAAATTAACATTTTAAATTTATTCGCCTAAGTATCAAGCTGAAACTTGGTATGCCTGGATCCTCGGACCACATACCTCGTCTAAATTGATATTCTTTACAAAGTGTTAAACAGAACCTAAGTTACGTCTGGTCCTCGGATCACCTACTTTGGGAAAATTAACATTTTAAATTTATTCGCCTAAGTATCAAGCTGAAACTTGGTATGCCTGGATCCTCGGACCACATACCTCGTCTAAATTGATATTCTTTATTAAAGTGTTAAACAGAACCTAAGTTACGTCTGGTCCTCGGATCACCTACTTTGGGAAAATTAACATTTTAAATTTATTCGCCTAAGTATCAAGCTGAAACTTGGTATGCCTGGATCCTCGGACCACACACCTCGTCTAAATTGATATTCTTTATAAAGTGTTAAACAGAACCTAAGTTACGTCTGGTCCTCGGATCACCTACTTTGGGAAAATTAACATTTTAAATTTATTCGCCTAAGTATCAAGCTGAAACTTGGTATGCCTGGATCCTCGGACCACATACCTCGTCTAAATTGATATTCTTTACTAAAGTGTTAAACAGAACCTAAGTTACGTCTGGTCCTCAGATCACCTACTTTGGGAAAATTAACATTTTAAATTTATTTGTCTAAAGTATCAAGCTGAAGCTTGATATTGTTGGATCCTCGGATCATTTACTTGAGAAAAATTAATACATCAGATATTTGCATAGACTACATGCCTTATCTTTACATAGTTCAAACTAGAGATCCAAAACGAAGAAACAAATTTGCATCACTTCCTTGGAGTATCAAATTTCAATTCAAGTTGTTGCTAATAACTTTGGTAAAAGACAAAAAGATGATATTTATGGAATGATATGATCAGCATAAAAAAAAAATATATATATATATGTATAAGAATCATCTAAAAACAAACATTCATTCTTGTATTAAATTCCAAAATAGTACTTTTGCACCTATACTTAGGTATTACACTTGGAGACAAAATAAAAATAAAGAAAGGAAAGACAACAAGCAAGTCACTGTTTCAGCTTAATCTTCAGAGGGCCTTTGGGGTCTTGAGGAGATGGAAGCTGAGCCGAGGACTCAACGGCAATTCCTTTGCCTTTGGGATCATCTATCAAGGTTATTGGGTTAGCTTGATCACCCAACTCATCCTTTGAAGATTCCCGAAGATCACTTGAAGGCTGTACGTCTTCAATTGCCTTTTCTTGTGCAGGGTCAAGTTGTTCAGGGGCATCTTCAGGAAGAGTTGAGTCTTCAGCCAAATCACCCCCCTTATCCTCGGATGATCCCTGGGCAGCTTCTTGTGCAGTGTCGGGAACGGAAGAAGCGCGAATTGCAGGAGGATAGTAGACACTCTCTGCTTTCCAAAGAGTGGAAGAGGCATCAACCCCAGCTTGGGAAAGTGCCTCATTCCACACTTGGAGGCAGTAGTGCCTACATACCTCGGGAACCTGAGCCTTGAAGGTTTCAGTGACCTCCTTCACGCCTATATCATAACCGTCTTGTTCGGCTTGGTCCCTCGAGTTCTCGGCCTCTTCTTTTGCTTTCTTAGCCTTTTTCTTCTCCTCAATGGCCTCTTCTTTGCCCTTGATGGCTTCTTCTTTGGCCTTCTCAGACTCGCTCAGATCTTTCTTAAAATCCTCTACGAGCCTTCGTGCTACTAAGAGGTTATCCTCAGCTTGGCGAAGCATTAGGCACTGATCCTCGGCCTGTTTAGTCGTCGTTTTCAGATCAGCCTCTAAGCCCGCCTTGGCACTCTCAGCCTTAGCCAATTTTGCTGTGACCTCCTGCAGTTTCTTCTTATGAAGGTCCGAGATCTTTTGAGCAGCTTCACGCCTGGACTCCTCGGCCCTCAGAGACTTGTAGGAATTAATGGCAATCTCTTCTGCCCTGTGGGCAGATTGAACGGCCTACGAACAAAACATATAAAACTTAGACATATGGATATATATAGGAAATAAAAACAAAAGTCAAGGTTTTAGAGAAAACTCACCATTGCAAGCTCCTTCTTCAAAGTCATGAATACGGTGTGGTCCCTTTTCTTTCTCAGCTCAATCATATCCTCGGGGAGCAACAATGCCTGCTCCAATGCATCTGCGACGCATGCCGCTGTCCCTTCATCAGAATTTCTAATGGACGCATCCACGGTAATGACCTCGTCGTCCATAGAAAGGTCAGGAAGCCATACAGGGGCGCGTACGACCGCCTGTTGGTCGGTTCTTCTTTCCGACCTAGTTTGTATGGTGCGGGCCTGCTTTGCACCCTTTTCCACCTCGGTCTCCTTGGAGACAGAGCCCTTCCCTGCCTCCACCACTTCCTTTCCTTTCGGCTGATCTCTTTTTCTTTTGAGATCAGCTATGTTGGTGCGTTGGGTTTGGGAGGATGGGGGAGGAGGAGGAAGCCTAGCTTCAGGGCCTTTGTCAGCACCCTTTTCTTGAGCCCGAGGGCGCACCTCTTTTGGTGGTTCTTGGACTCGGGGGGCCTTATCAGTGCCCTCAAGGACATCCTTCAAACTGGGCTTAGTCTTTCGTTGGATGCCCATAGTGTCAAGTTCTTCAGTGGTAGCCTTTGAGATATGGGTAGAGGTGCCGAGGATGGAAGTTGAATCTTCAGAGAGTAGGGTTGATTAAAAACCTCAAAATCGTCCTCGGAATCTGATACCTCAACTATTTCTTCTTCTTCTTCCTTTACAGTGGAGTGAGAGGGCGCGGCTTCCCCAAATGTTAAATTTGTGGAGAGAGGCACTGTGGGAATCCCAACTGGAACGAATGGTGGTGGTTGGATTGGTTGGGTGACCAAGGTGCCTTGAGGAATGGCAGTCCCCTCCGGTAGCAAAAAACCCTCGACAGCAACACTGATCCGAGGAAGACGAGGATCGTGGGCTTTGATCACTCACTTAGGCGCCAGAAAGGCTTTGGATATAGGATTGTAGCCGAGGATCAGAAGAGCTGCTCGGAGATGACCGTCGCATGCACAAAAACCTCAGCTTGTAGGATCCTATCCAACCGTCCGAAGTCAACGAGATTGGGATGACGATCCGCGGCGTGTGGATCTGTAGAGTTGTCCAAATAAGAGAGGGTAAGAATAAGTAAAAAGACAGAGGATAATAGTATGTAAAAGAAATTTCACCTGGAGTCCCTTCCCTTGTCGGACAGGGGAGGCCGTCGTGCCAATTTCCTGATATGATCAGGAAGTCGTTTTTTAGGCCCTTATTTGATTCAGGCAGACATTGAATTAGCCTAACCTCGGGGTATCTAGATTTTAGGTAATACTCATCTTTTTTGCTTAGGTAGTGGAGGTTGTAAACCCAGTTCACGTCGTGGTGAGTGAGCCCTAAGTTCATCTTCTCATTCAAGGCATCTATGGAACCTAAGATCCTAAAGACATTTGGGGCGCACTGGGTGGGAGCTAATCTAAAGGCCCTAAAATAATCCCTAGTTACGGTTCCCATGGGGATTTTCATTCCCCCTTCGATGAACGCAATCATCGGGATTACGACTTCCCCCGTTTTTCTTTTTGTATAATACTCTTCCTCGTTACAGTACGTAATGGATACATCCGAGGGAATTTTGTACTTAGCCTTAAACTGCTCTATTTTTTCGTTCGAATCTACCAGGGACGCGAACCTACCCATTCTTTTTTAAAAAAAAAGGGGAGGTGGGAAGAAAACTAACTACGCCGAGGATGAAAGACACAGTGAAAGGAGAAGACAGGAAGGAAAAGAAACAAAAGAAACAAAAAGCTGATAAGGAGGGGAAAGAGTATTGAAGAACTTACTTTTAAAAGAAGAAAGCACGTCACCTCGGACAGAGTACTCGATAGAAAGAGAGAGTACGGGGAGATGGAAAGTGTGGCAGGTACGTTATCAGGTTTCTGTAGTGTGAGGAAGTTTGAAGAAAATTAGTATTTATATGTCAAAAGGTGTTTTGAAGCGGGCAAATTCCCGCCTCAACACGGGAATCGATCTCGACCGTTGGATATATGTCATATCAATGAAACGCGGGGGACATAGAAGCGCCAATAATAAATTCGGGGGCGTTTCGCATACCGAAGCATCGGGAACACGCGGTGGGTAATTCAGAAGTTATTTCCGTTAGTAAATATTCCAGAATCCTGCAGGGTGAAAAGGTCTTTTAAATCGAGATCCTATTTTCCTCCCGAGGTGAGAGAAAAATAAAGAATCTCGAGGGGCTATTGTAGGGGTATTGGGCCCAGTAATTTATAATGGACGGCCCAACAAAGGTCTTTTGGGCTAGAAACCCAAATCCGAAAACATCAAAATGATCTTGGAGTGTTTAAGTGTCCCATACCGTCCGAGGAGTCGATTTGTCCTCAGAATGTTAAAGCCGAGGATACACAGTATACGTGGAGGACAGCAGAAAGAGCGGTGGAATGTCTAAAGTAAAGCTGCTACCACCGCCCATATATTAAAGACCCTGTAAATAATACGCTGGCAATAGAGATGGAAGGATGAGACCTGAGCATAGAGCTTGGAACTTGGACCCAAATCCCAGCGGGCTTTAGGGAAGAATGGATGAGACAAGTATCCAAAAAATGAGGGTCGCGGCCATAAAGTGGAAGATGATGAAGAGAAGATGAGGGATATAAATAGGAGGGAAGGCATACGAAGAGAGAGGAGAGTCCTTTTGAGAAAGAAAAAGTGTATGATAAACATTATTTGTATCCACACTTGAGAAATACTATTAGAAACTGTCCTCGGAAACAGTCCGAGGAGGAATTCTCAATATTACTCTTTGCAAACGATTCTTTGTTTTGTTCCATTGGGCCCAAAGCCCGTTCTTTTTGTGATTGTCTAAAGTCATCCTTAAAATCTAAATTATAAACCCATCCTCTACAAATTCATTGTGAAGAAAGGCCTTTTAAGCCCATTTTCCTCCTAGTCGTGGTTTGGGAATTTGAATTGTGTCCTTACAGAACACATGGCATAAAATTGGAACTCTAATTTGAAATTCTAATTTGAGTTTCCCTCAGCTTCACCTATTATTATTATTATAAACTTGAATTGTTTTTAGTTCTACAAAAAAAGGTTCATAAATATAAAATCATTAAAAAATTATGTTTTTTTTTAAATAGTTTACTTATATCGGACTCCTCGTTTTTTACACTAAATTAACTCATTTGGTACTAAAATTAAAAAAATTTAGATTAGATGGACGCATGTCGCAAAATTATATTAGAATTGAAATCCAATTTTTACATTGAATTATCTCATTTGGTACAAAAATTTAAGAACTTAGATTAGATGAGATACGCAGTGCAAAATTAGACTTTAATTGAATTTCAATTTGAAATCTAATTAAATTTTCTCTCAATTTTACCTATTATATATATATATATATATGTATGTATGTATGTATATTTAGATGCGTGGGCCAATGGATGTTGGGTTTAAATCTAAAAGAGGTTTGGACCTCGGCCTATGTAGATTTCGGATTTAGGTTAGCTTATGACCTTATGGGCTGGTTGGGCTAGGCTGATCAGACGTAGGCTTGAACTAGAAGATTGAACCAATGATTGGGCCTAAAAGATTTTAGGCTAGAACAAAATGATTCAAATATTGGGCCTAAGGGATTCTGGGCTAGCACAAAATGATTTGGGCTTGTAGGTTTTGGTCCGGGCCCAAGGATGACTGAGGCATGGTTGGACCTCATAAATGGGTCGGGCTAGACCCCGCCCAGCCTCCTATTTCCTCTCTAACCCAACCGGCCCTCTAGAACATTCTCACCCACCTCTCTCTTTCTCTCTCTCTCTCTCTCTCTCTCTCTTACTGAACCTCCATGGCCGAAGCTCGAAGAGCTCATCACCACTGCTCGATCTTTCTTTCACCGAAAGCTCTGTCTCTAAACCAATCTCAGCCTAAAAGCTTTCTCTCCTTCTCTTCGATCTCTCCGATCTCTCCGATCTAGAGCCAAGCAAAACCTCCAAACTCCATCGCGTCAAACACCGGCCACCACCACTCAACGCCTCACTCTCTCTCTCTCTCTCTCTCTCAGTATAAACCCGAGCCAAGCACTTCACTCTGTTCGATTCCCCAAACCCTATTTAACTTTCAAACTCTCTCTCCCAATCTAGCTCCTAGGAGAGCCCAAGCGGCGCGTGAGGAATCGATCGGTGGTTTGGAGGCCAACGAGAGTCAGAGATTGAAAGAGGAATAGAGAAACAGGTATGCGCTCTCTCTCTCACTCTCTATATATAAAATTTCCAGTTTAATTTGCTTCATTTTTGTTCATTTTCTCTTAATACCATGCCATTCTCTCTATTTTTGGTAAAATGCACTAGGAGAGGCTATACGGAAATGACTTGTGAAGACGTAAAAGCTGTAGATTTTTTTTTTTTTTTCCTGAATAAATACTTTATTCCTCAACACAAACAGGAGAAATACAAAAAGGTTTGGGCCTGGAACCATCTCTATCTAAAGCTTTCATCACAGATAAAGGCAGAAAGGAGATGGGAACTGGCCCAGACCGTGACACAAAAGCAGCCCATTGGGCAAGAAGATGAGCAGGGACATTGCCCTCTCTATTTACAAAAGAGAAAGAAACATTTACAAAAGATTTAGATAAATACAAAATATCATCATATATGGATTTGATACTCCAGTGAGGAACATAATCTACATTCTTCAAAGGATCAATAACATTGAGAGCATCACCTTCCAATATTATATTTCTATAACCTTCCATAGCAGCACACTTGATAGCCCACCAAGCTGCTTTGGCTTCACCTAGCAAAGAATTCCCTGGATCCAGTTGTTCTGCCCATGCCAACAAAAGCTTTCCTGAATCATCTCTGCCCACTACTGACACAGAAATTTTCTCTTCCCTTATTGCTGCATCAAAATTTAATTTACCCAGCTGTTTGGAGGGGGCTGCCAAATATTAATTTTTGGCAGTTTCCTTGGTAATTTACTCCAAGCTTGTTTATGCTCCTCGAAAACACACTTTATCTTTCTAGCAAGCTCAATTGGATTGCTTTTAGATCCCTCCACCCTAGCTTTGTTCCTGAAAAACCATATTTGATCACAGATAAGTAAGGAATATAATTGAAATTCTTTAGCAGATTCATCATCCAACCCCAAATTTGTTTTTGGGTAGAGAATAATCTTAACCCAATCTATAATAGATAAATTTGACAAATTACTCAAGTTAATAGGCCATGGGACCATCAACCAGATTTGTGCAACCCAGTCACATTGAAGAAAAAAGTGCTCTAAAGATTCTGGAGCATTATTACACAAATAGCAGTCTAGTGAGGGAAGAGGAAACCTGTTATTAAGAGCAGTACAAGTTGGTAAAATATTCCAACTTATCTTCCATAAAAGTTTTTTAGTCTAGCATTTGCTTTTATTTTCCATAGCTGCTTCCAATCCTTGGCTTGCAATAGAGGGTGAGTTTGAGTATTTGAGCTTCTAATGGCTTTGTAGGCTGATTTCACAGAGAACTCCCCAGAAGAGGTCAAACACCAAAAGACTTGGTCTCTCAAAAGCTGATGAGGCAAGTGAATTTTAAGAATTCTATTCACCGTATTTGGCTCAAACAAAATGGATAGTTTCCCTCTATACGATTGCCTGGTGTCTTGATCAATTAAATCAATAACTAGATGAACATTATCAATAGCTCCACTTCTGGCTTGGGGAATAAAACCAGGTTCATTGGGAATCCATGGATCTTCCCAAATCCAAGTATTAAAGCCATTGCCAATTCTATGGCACATGCCTTTTTTTATTACTTCTCTACAGACAAATATACTCTGGGATGCCCAAGAAGCATTTTTAGGCATTGGAATTTTCATGAAATTTCTATTTCGAACATACTTCTTTTTGAACACAGTCACCCATATTTTATCTTCATTACAAACCGCTTCCCAGGTCAATTTGGCCACCAAGGCTTTATTCATATCTGCCATTCCTTTAATGCCCAATCCTCCCTCTGATTTAGGACTACAAATGGAATCCAGGCTTTTAAGAAAGCACCCCCATTTGTTTTCTTCCTTAATTCCCCACCAGAAATTGCGATACAACGCATCAAATTTTGAACAAACTTGGTTTGGGAGAATGAGAGAAGAAGCTTGATAAGAAGGGAGGGATGGTGCCACAGAAGAAATAAGAGTGGCTCTACCAGCTTGTGACAATGTTTTCATCTTCCAGCCTTGAAGATGTTGTTTAACTTTCTCAACAATTTCTTCACACGCTGCTTTCTTATCTTTACCTGAGACAATAGGAATACCCAGGTATTTTTCCTTCTTGTTTGAAGCATTAATTCCAACTGAGTTAGCCAGCCTTGTTTTTAGACTATGGGGAGTATTTTGGCTGGAAATAATGACTGACTTGTGGAAATTAACCTTCTGACTTGACCAGCATGAGAAAACATCCAAACAAGATTTAATTTTCACCATGTTCTCATCATTTACTTGTGCAAGATCTACACGATAGAGAACAGATAACTTACTTTAGTACTTTACACCTATAAAATAATATAAAATAGTACTTGTTTGGGTGAATATGGCAATAAAATAATATAGTTTTTAGTGAAAAATAATTATTTTATGTTGTCAAAACGTTAGAACTGCAAGCTGTACCACAATACACAGTTTTAAAAACACACACCTGTTTTTTTTTTTTTTTTTGGTTTGCACATATTCACAAAAACTCACTTTACACCTCAAACATCAAATATGAAGAGTGAGATTACTGCAAACTGATGAGTGATGACTGATGTGGAGGCAGCCGACACTTGTAGTTGAGTGGACTTAGGTAACAACTTGGGGGTGGGGAGGCAAATTATCGAGGACTAGAAAGTTGGGAAGAGGCGTAAGGGCTACTCTTCTCTCTCTCTCTCTCTCTCTTTTCAAATTTGGGTTTTTGTTTGATAGTTCATGTTTAGACTTTAGATGAAAGAAGAATATTTATATACGGGTTGGGTTCAAGTTACACTTGGTGTAACTCTAAGCAATATTACACCACTCATTATTTCTTAATTAGATGTGAATTTTGACAAATCCATCGTTAGATTACATTATTTTTAAATATTCTCCATGCTTGTAAAATTTCAAGGCAATCAAAGATTAATAGCCATGTTATCAATCAATTGTTTAAATTTTAGTTTTTATAGTTTAAAATAATGTATAAAAGATGAGTTTATGGATTGAATGGCAAATTACATCTGATTGATATGAAAATTGGCATGCATGTTAAGAATATATATAAAACATGTAATTCAACGGTTAGATTTTCAAAATATAAATTATATATACACACACATTGGATTTATTTCGTTCTTTATGTTAATTTTTTTGAGGTTTTTTTTTTTACCAAATTCGAAATTTGAGGCTGAACTAACTAAATTTGTGGTGTATTTTTTTTTTCCTAAAAAATCTAGGGGGCTAGCAAGTATATTTTGCATATAATTTATTATTTTGTTAAGGATTGTAAAAAGGAATTTCAAAAAGTCGGGTCATGATCCCCACCCCTTAACTCTGTCAGTATTCCCAAAATTCTGTCAGTACTCTTCTTTGTGAGTATCTTCTCCCTCACATCAGAAATGAGCTAAAATGTCCTAATAACTATTAGGAAATAAAAAGAAACAAAAAAAAAATTCAATATTATGCAAACATATGAAATAGAATAAATTTAAAAAAAAAAAGCTTAAAATTCTCTAAATTAAAAAAAATCATAAAACTATCTCACCATCAATGAGATCCAAAAACTGCTTTCCAATTGGTCCGCAATATTGAATTGTGGGATTTCAAATCTAGTAGCACCTCTTAGTATGTTACTTGAAATGATGATTTTATTCTTGAAAGTATCTAAAATTGTTTGAAAATTAAGTATTCTTATGTCAAGTTCGATATGTCTTCTCATAAAAAAACTTTTAAAATCCTTCTCCCTTTCACTTAGGATAGTCCATTTTATAAAACTCTTTTCTTAGGTAGAAAACAAGATATCTTAACACCATTTTCCTTTGCAAATTGAATATCACAATCCATTGTTACAAACAAATTTGCCATTATATTACAATATCTGCTAATCCATTCAAGCCCTACATTATAACCCTTCCCCTCAAGTAAGTCATCTCTTAGCTTTTTCAGGGTTTTGTCAATCTCTGTATCCTTCAAAACCTTTTTTGGAACAAGATTTTGAAGGATATGGAGCGTATCCAACTGAATACGAAAATCCTTCAAGCCATATCGATCTATAACTAATTTTGCCCATCGACACGTGACCTTCACATCGAACTCCAATGTCCACAATATCTTATTTTTCTTTTTTTATCGATAGAAGACCATGATGTACCACAACATAATGGGTAGCAAGCTTAATCGGCCACTACAAGCTCGGTACCAGCCAACTTTTTTCTCGGCTCGATATTTATGCACTGCAATATCCTTAAGATAAGAAGCATCTCGCAAAATTCCTCAAGATTTGCAATAGAAGGCAAACAACGTGTATAAGACTTTTTGAACTTAAAAAAATATAAAATAAAAAAACTAACAATCAAAGTACAAAAATCAATCAAGCATATCATGTAAAGTAATAAAAGAAATAATACCTATGATAAACTTGATTTTTCTTTACAAAAATATGCTTGATTTTTGTATTTTGATTGTTACGTAGTTTTTTCCTTGTTGCGTCTAGCACACGGCCTGTGTGCTCTCTTTTTTCCCTCTTTTTTCTTACATATATTTTTAAGGCTTAAAAAGTCTTACACATACTATTTGCTTTCTATTGCAAATCCTAAGAGATTTTGCGAGATACATCTTATCTTAAAGATGTTGTGGTGCAGAGATACCGAGCAAATTTGGGAAAAAAGTTGGCTGGTATCAGGCTTGTAGTGATCAATCAAGATTGCTACCTATTATGTTATGGTTCATCGTGGTCTTCTATCGAAAAATAAATAAATAAATAAATAAATATATATATATATATATATATATATATATATATATATATATATATATATATATATATATATATATATATATATATATATTGTAGACATTGTGGAGTTGGATGTGAAGGCCACGTGCCTATGAGCGAAGTTGGTTACAAATCGATATGATTTGAAGGATTTTCATATTTAGTTTGTATACACTTCATGTCCCTCAAAATCTTGGTCCAAATAAGGTTTTGAAGGATATAGAGATTAACAAAACCCTGAAGAAGGTAAGAGATAAGTTACTTGAAGTGTAGGGCTTGAATGGATTAGCATACACTGTCATACCGTGGCAAATATATTTGCAACAATGAGTTGTGATATCCAACTTGTGAATGAAAGTGGTTTTAAGTTAGTTTTCTATAAAATAGACTACCCTAAGTGGAAGGGAGAAGGATTTTTAGAGTTTTTTGACGAGGAGACATATCGTATTTGGGATAAGAATATTGGACTTTTAAACGGTTTTAGAGATATTTTGCTAAGTACTTTAGAGGAATAAAATCATCATTCCAAGTAATATATTAGGAGGTGTTACTAGCTTTGAAATCTCACAATTTAATATGAACCTAATTGGAAAGCAACTTTTGGATCTCATTGATAGTGAGATAGTTTTATGAACTATTTTTAATTTAGAGAATTTTAAGATTTTTTTATTCATTATATTTTATATGTTTGCATAATATTTGACCTTTTTTTTTCTTCCAATAGTTATTACAGACCTTATTCTTAATGAGGAAATTTTGAGCATTTTAGCTCAATTCTGGTGTGAGAGAGAAGATACTCCCAAAGAAGAGTACTAGGGGGGCCAGGGGTGACCCGCCTGACTTTTTAACAAAGCCATAAATTATATGCAAAATACTTGCCCCTTAGATTTTTGAGGAAAACAAACACACCACCAAGTTAGTTCATTCTCAAATTTCGGATTTGGTACCAAAAAAAAAAAAAAAAACCTCGAAAAAATTAATATAAAGAAGGAAAAAAATTCCAAATTGACAAAATATAATAATAAAGTGAGACCAAAGGGATGGGAAGGGAGTGTGGAGTGAGAGAGCCAAGAGAGAGTTCTAGTTGGTGGAATATTGGGATGGAGAAGAAGTGTTGGTTAGATGTCTCTGTGTTAAAAGCCGAAATGAGAGATGGGTGTGAGGGGATGTGGATGTGGATGTGCATAGTTCACAAAGGTGCAAAGATCGGTAAAAGCTTCTGAAATGCATCAAGGACATGGCTGCGGTTTCCGCCACTCTTTTTCTCAGTTTTTCTCTCTTACTCGAGACTAGGTATTTTTCTCTGGAAGGGAGACACATACAAAGTAATGGTTCATTTAGATTGAGGGGGAGGGAGGGGTAGTAGAGTAGAGTATATTTAGCCCAAAATTAGCCTATTGTCAGCCAACTCTACTCTACTCCCTTCTACTTTCCTTTTTTCCCTCCTCAATCCAAACATGCAATAAAAGACTGTGCCTGGGTTGGGCTTGTCTCGTTTTTAACTCTAACTCTTAACTGGACTTCAATGATACCCAAATACTCATTCATCCGCATCGGTGCATGACGCTGGCCAACTTGTGAACACATCTTTACTACTTTACATTGATGGCACCAATCCTTAGAGAGTACTAGCATCACGTATGCTAAATGCTAAAAATCTCAACCACATCAAAATTGAAATCTCAAAATATTTAGCAGGGGGCTACAATGTCATTCTAAAAATGAGATGATACAGACCAAAATGCTAGAAAATTTATTTATTTATTTTTTATTCACTCTCTGTCCTCTGTACTGACTCTCATCTCTATCTTCTCTTCCAACTCTTTGTTTTCTCTTTCCATTCTCTCAATCTCTCTGGTCCCTCTCTGGAGGTGGCATTTTGGTGGCGGTGCATGGCTGATCTTGTGGGTCTTCAACGGTGGTTCGATCTAGTGGGTTTCAGAGGTGGGTTGCAAGAGAGGAGTGGTAGTACTAGTTTCGGTTTGTGGGTCGTTAGATTTTCGGTGGCTTAGCATTCTTATTGGTGGTATTGACACCTTCAACCTTCAACCTTCAACCTTCAACCTTCAACCTCAGGGCTCTACTTGAACATGAATTACATAATATGTAAAATCAATGTTGTTAATATCTTGGCAAAAGTTGTATGTTGTAGCTTAATTGATACCTTCTGGGCACTGTGTGTTCTAAAAACATATTGATAGTTGAGTTTTGTTTTATTTACAAATATTTTGGCTTTCTTTTGTTGGTACAAATATATTTATTATTTTCTTCATTATCAATTGTTATTAAACGCGATTCCAGATGTACATTTTGAGAACAAATAAAAGATACAAATATATATATATATATATATATATATATATATATATATATATTATTTTCTTCATTATCAATTGTTATTATATGTGATTCCAAATGTACATTTTGAGAACAAATAAAAGTGCTAGGGAGAATCTGTAACAGAGCAACCAACTGTCGGAGTTTATGAAAATTAAAAAACATTTTATTTTTCATTTTTTATGTAATCTCACAGTTTTGTTGTAATTTAGACTGTTCAAAAAAGTCAAGCATTTTATGCATAGTAAAAATAACTAAGTGAACATTACAAATGAATGTACATTATTTCTATTAGAAAATATAGTTTTTTTTTGTCTGTGTGAACTACTATTCAACATACAAATATAGGTAAAGACATAGCATTTTACTACCCAATGCAAGTAAGAATGAGAAATTGTCTACCATCATATTTTATAGATTGATGTAAACACTTTAGATATATATAAAAAATATGATTATACATCAAATCTCTCTCTCAAAAGCATACCCATCCAATCTCTACCTCAAAAGCCAAAATCTTAAATAAGAAATATAGGGAAAAAATCTTTAAGGAATCGAGTGGGCATCAAAGAAAGGTCAAAGTGAGATTTTTTTTTTTCTTCTTTTTTCCATCTAACTCAAAAGTTCCTTCCTAAGGTTTCGTTTGGGAGTTCATAAGGCACTAGTATAGTGAACTTCATAACCTATTTATTATTATTATTTATCTAATTTAGTGTATTTATAAGGAATTTTTATTTTTTAAACTGCAAGAAAGTACTATATATATCTGTGTGTGTGTGTGTGTGTGTGTGTGTCATTGTGTAAATCTATGATTCGAAAATAGCTAGACTTTAGCTCCCCTCAAACACACACATTACTGTAACTTTAAACACACTTAATAATTTTAAGCAATTACGCCATTAGCATTTTTTATTAGAACAAATTTACCATTAGATTCAGTGGCCGAGCCAAGAATTTAAGTCGGGGCAAGATTAAACATATAATTTTATTTTTCAAAATAAATAAATCAATATAAAATTATTAAGAGTATGCCAATACACGTGAATATTTATAGTTGACTCAATGGCTTGAATGGTTTTAAAATTTTAATAGAATCTCTAGGTTTAAGACTGAAAGAGGCTAGTACCGAAAGAAAAAAAAAAAAAAAATGATGGGAGGTGTGCTTAAAAGTAGCGGTAGAGAGGTTTAGGATCCGGTGGAGGGTGCAATTAACCTCTCTCTCTTACAACATTTTTTTACCATTTTTACCTGTTAACTTCAATTTTTTAACTTTTTTTTTCATTTCTTTTATTCAATGGAGGAAACAAGTTGTTTTATTTTTATAATGACTAGGTGGACCCATTATTTTAATATAAGAGTTTATGTAAGAGTGTAGGTGGTGTAAGAAAAGTTGCAGTGGGAATTGGGAAAAAGAGAAAAGTAAAAGTTGTTTATGTGCTCCCTTGCCCCTACCTTCCCTCGACTGTAATTGGATTGTATATTTTTCTTATAGTATTCGATTACAAATTTTTAAAATAATCAAAAATTAATAATTATGTCATCTACAAAATATTTAAATTTCAACTGTTTGTATTTTTAAATTATGCATAAAAAATGAGTTCTAGATTGAATATTAAATAGTATTCGATTAGCATAGAATTCGGCATACATATTAGGAACATACAAAGATATAATCCAACCGTAAATTTTTCAAGTTTTTAATTCAATAAAAAGTTATTAAATAATGTAACTTGCTCAAAGTTAAACCTAGTGTAACTTAATTTCGATGTATATAATATGGAATGTCGCAATATCATATTCCCACCTCTTCCGTCCTATGTGGCATTCAAAATTCCCATGATAAGGCATAATATATATGTGCCTTTTGCCGTCATAGTTCAGTTGGCATGACGAGGATAATTCATTTTTCTAAAATCGTTAAAAGAATTTTATCAAAGAGAAAACTATACAATTACTCTATTAGAATAAACTGGACAAGAAAAGCTTTTTATGATGTGATTTACTCCATACAAATAGAGGCAAGTTATAACCCATTGACAAGAGTGCCAACCAAAGTAAAGCCCTATTCAGAGTTAAGAAGTAAAGTACTCTCACTCCTATTGCTACCAAGAAGCTCCAAAAATTCAATCAAAAAGTCTATTACTTTCCAAGCCAAGGCCTATAGGGATGAACACGAAACTTGAAGTCATAAGCTTGTCTCACTTCTATGATTCCATGGAAGCCAACTAATAATACAGAAGATCTACAGGTCCAGTTTGCTCAAGTGAACTATCATATGGACAGTAATTTCAACAAAAAGAAGCGGAAGATAAATTTCTGATATCTTAATTTTATGGACAATCATCTTACTATTTGCTGGAAAAAGATTTAAGCATGCGTGAAATCAAGCTTATTTTTGGAAAAAAAACAATCTACGAGTAATAGTGACCTATATAGTGATACTCTTTCTCACATAGATATGAGTAATAATATGTAGTTAATTAATGGAACCTACTATTTATGTGAGAGGAGTGAATGCCACTCTGGAAATATTAGATAATTATTTCATATATTATGGCATCATGGTGGTATGAGAAGTTCTAGCTTAACCTCTAACTACTGAAAGGTAATGATGTCATTTTTTTAAGATCCTCCATTACAGGAAATTGTAGCTTCAAAGCTCCCCCACACCAAAGAGTTAGTTAATTAATTACTCTGATATCTCTACCTTGTTTAGATCTCTTTTATTTTATTTTATTTTATGGATGTTTAGATCTCTTTTAAATGGTCATATTTCATGTTGTTAGTTCTTGTTATGACAAATTCTAACATGTCCGTGAGGTATTCATTTTTGTTTTGTTTTGTTTTGTTTTGTTTGTTTGTTTGTTTATTTATTTATTTATTTTTTTGTCTTCTTGGGGACAATGGGGATGAGAGGGAAGAGATATTTAATATTTCAATATATTTGTTGCCATGAGAAGTATAGGCACATGAACATATATATTCTATATTTCTATTCTATTAAATATTTGATGATGCCAGGGCCAGCTAGCTAGGTCTTGTGCATAGTGATAGACTGGCAGGATGTCCATTTGGCGAGGATTAGAAATTAAGGATACTATGGTACATGTGATTCTTAAGTAATATTTTGAGGAAAAAAACTTCATATAAAAGGAGGATCAGATGTTGCCGTATGAAGAGTTGTTATCCTTAACAAACCAGGATCATGATGCACACTCTAAAAGAATCTATATTTTGTTTAGCCTTTTATGAGGCCTCGATCATTTCGTTTTACACATTTTCATATAAATATCTTCGTCTTGTTGCAAGCCTTCCCCTTTTGTTAGATAGTGTTTCCATTGAAACCATTGCCATTTCATCGCAGCTTGTCCTGCTTGACAGATTTGATATCATTAAGACCTTGGGTTAATTATTCTACTTGCAGGTCTGGTTCATGGGCGAATTCTCCCATACTTCAACTCAATTTGATCATTTGAGTTAACTTGTTACCATCTGTTTCTTAATTTATATCTCACGTATTTTGGTGTTGCTAGACTTGTATAAAAAAAAAAGTATTTTGGTATTGCTAGAGATTTTTTCAAAACTTGTTAATATATTAGTGCTGTGTTCTTTGTCTGAGAACTAAACACTTGATCGATTTTTTTGAATTCGATAGCTGTTGAAGTATTATGCACCAAGCTTAATACTTTTGAGACAAATATATATATATATATATATTTTTCATTTATCTCCCCTTCAAGATAAGTGTGTGTGTGTGTGTTACCTTTTAATTATTTGTTCTTCTTTTTAGAATTTTTGTAGTTACTTTTTCCTTTATCAGCACCAGTCTTCCTAATAATTCCAGTGGCATACTTGTTACCTTATGGTTTTATGTAGCAAAACTATTGTTGGCATCCAACAGCTTTCTTTGTTTCTTCATAAATCAGGTTGTTTCGGCTTTCTTGGAAAATTATGGAAGTCCTAAGAAAAATTGTGATGCTCCTACCCATGGCAAACAAGATGCCCAGATGGGCTTGTTGAATAAGCTTCTCCTTCCCCAGATGCCTTGACAAGGATTTCTTCTTGGAGGATGATAGTGAGTAAGAAAGGCGGAGTTAACGTGTCTGTGTAATTCCTCTTGACCTATATAGGATATTGTAGTTAAATATCCTTGCATTAATGATCGTATTATAACTAACATCTACTTCTTTTTGGAAAAATAATTTTTATTGTGGGGATGATGCCTAGAATCCTAGATTTTGGTCAAGGGTATGCTTGCACAACATGGCCAAGTTAGCCAAGGAAGCTACAACTGTACAGCGTGTCTTGGAATCTTTATTCTGCTATTTTGATAATGGCATTCTCTGGTCTCTAGAACATGGTGTCGCTCTTTCTGTCTTGCTGGACACAGTCAACGATAGAGAAATTTGGTATTTAAATTTTTCAGTTTCTTAAAATTGTTCTCAGTGAACTCAACCTGACTTACTTTCTAATATAGTTTTGTCCGTTATGAATTGTCATCTTGGACGCAATGAGTCCCTGGAAACAACCCTTGTGATGTGTGTAAATAACAGAAACCACCATAATATGGTTGTTCTGACTTCACTTTTTGTGTCTTATGATGTACTCTTTGTGTCCTTGTTTAGGTTGAGCCTCCGTTATTTACAACTGATGATGACATTTTACATTCAAAAGGCAAGCTGATTCTGGCATGCAGCAGGGCATGGAAAGTACAACCCTACTGAGTGTTGATGAACTTTTAAATTCAGTAAGTTATCTATTTTTTGTATGTATCTATGTATGTATGTGTACAGGTGATTTTGTTTTTTGCTCATGAGTGTACAGACGAAGTTTTTACTTTTTTAGAGCTCGCTCTTCATTTGATAATATACGATCCAGATCCCAATGTTATCAGAATCATGATCCAGATTGTAAGAATTATATGGTCCTATGATCCCTCTTTTAGCAAATGACTCTGATCACTCCAGCACTCCCAGAATCGCCTGGAAATGTCATTGTTTAGGATCAGTAAGACCATACAACTTTATGATGCCACACTAATCTTGCATCTATTATCATTTGGGCTATTACTGCTGCAGGCCAGCATGAAAACTGTTTGAGCTCTCATTTCTCTTTAGCGATTCGCACCTCTGATTCTCCGCTTGAATGTGTGTTTGAGAGAGTTAGTGTATTTAAATTTCATTAGTTTTGCATTCAAATATAGAAATGGTCTTAATGGTATTCAAAATTACTAATTATTTTAACGTTAAGTGTTTGTATTTGGAGCCTTACAGTGGTCCGAGATATAACAAAGATTTAGACACAGCAATATAGCCTCCACCCTGAGTGGTAAAAGATAATTTTGAATCACTTGTGATAATATATGAGAAAAGTTCGTGGTGTTTCCCCAACTCTCGTTGCAATCCTCCACCCTATCATTCCTCTCTAAAATATGCTATGCTTTCGTTTCTAGCACTCTCATTGTGAGCCATAACTGGTTATTATCTACTGTTACAAAAGTCCATCCTAGGCAAACTTTAATCACCTGCTAATTGGGCTTTCAAGAGTAACACTTCATATTCCCGTCAATCAAATGACTTTCTGTATCTAGCGGTTGAACCCGATGCAAGATCTTCATTTAATTACATAATCTATTTAAATTATCCATCCAATTAAGTGTGTGTTTGTAGCAACAATATATTTAAATTAAGGCTCCGTTTGTATTGGGTGTCCGCTCCCATGAACAGTGCAAAGAGGCATTTGAACAATGATTTCATTAATCAACAGTAACCGAAATATATATATATATATATTATTGTTTTCAGTTTTTAGCAAAATAAACGGTATTTAAACGAGTTACATGCGTCTCGGCTTTAAAACATTCACTTTCACAGATTATCTTTTTCCTTTGGTTGCATGGCTTCGACCCAATTTGGGAAATTCATCAGCAAATCTAGAAAAGGGAGTCCGGTATAAGAGCATGTGTGAAAATAAAATTTTGTTATCAATCCAAAAATGGTAACAAATTTATATATTATTTTCTTCATTATAGATTGTTATTATATGTGATTCCAAATGTACATTTTGAGAACAAATAAAAGATAGATTGCAAGGGAGAATCCGTTACAGGGCAACCACCTGTTGGAGTTTATGAAAACAAACATTTTATTTTTCATTTTTTATGTCCATTTTATTTTTTAATGTAATTCTACAGTTTTGTTATAATTTAGACTGTACAAAAAAGCCAAGCATTTTATGCATAGTAAAACAAACTAAGTGAACATTACAAATCAATGTATATTATTTTTATTAGAAAATATAATTCTTTTTTTTTCTTTTTCTTTTTTTGTTTGTGTGAACTACTATTCAACAGACAAATATAGGTAAAGACATATAGCATTTTACTACCCAATGCAAGTAAGAATAAGAAATTGTCTACCATCATATTTTATAGATCCATGTAAACACTTTAGATATATAAAAAATATGATTATACATCAAATCTCTCTCTCAAAAGCATACCCATCCAATCTCTACTTCAAAAGCCAAAATCTTAAACAAGAAATATAGGAAAAAAATCTTTTAAGGAACTAAATGGGCATCAAAGAAAGGTCAAAGTGAGATTTTTTTTTACATCTAACTCGAAAGTTCCTTCCTAAGGCACGTTAAGAATTAGTATAGTGAACTTCATAACTTATTTATTATTATTATTTATATAATTTAGGCTTCGTTTGGTGGGGCGTTTTCTAAATGAAAACTCGTGTTTTTGATAAAAAAAAAACGCTGAAAGCTATGCGTTTGGCAATGTGTTTTTAAAAAATTTTCATTTTTGGAAACTTTGATATTCGCGTTTGCGAAACACTGTGGTGAATGGCTTTTTAAAAAATGTAGGAAAAAAACGCAACTATCATGGTTGGTTGAAGTTTGAAATTTCTAAAATATCCTCACAAATACTTATGTCTTGCTTGCTACCTTACTATCATCTATCTCCTTTACGCCTTGCAACTATCTAATTCTGCTTGGCTTTGATGAAATTTCTTCTCTGTAACTTTTTTCATTAATTGATTATTCTGGGCATGCAAAAATTGGAGCGCAAGCAAAAATTACTTTGGTATGGGATGAGGAGTGGGTGACACAAAGAAAATAAATATGGAGAAACTTGGATGCAATTGAATGAATTTTTAGAAATTACTAAGGTTAGATGCGGACCATGTGATTGGCGGTAGAGGATTTTTGTCTAGCTACTCAGCAAGTGAAGGAGAAGCTTGTGGGAGTAGGAGATAGACAATGGGAAAGATAAAAATTAGGTGTCCTTCTTGTGTAATTTTTTATTATTATAATAACATAAATAAATTACACTATTAAATAGAACCATATTGCTATTATTATTATTATTATTTCTTTATTAAATTTTTATGGGACATTTTCTTGTTATTACATTATTAAATATATATATATATATGTATATATATATATATATAGCAAAATCAGTACCCATTATAGTCTTTCTATCCATTGAATGGATTTCCTCTTTCCCAAAGAGTTGACTAATCAGGTTTGATTCATCATGATGGTTTTGGGCGTAAACAAGGCAATTAAAAAGTTGGTCGGCAAAGGCTGCATTTTTAGTAGTAGGGTCAACAATTTGGGTAGTAAGGTTAACAAGGTGAATTTCAAGTGCTCTCATGGTTTTGTTGAATAGTTTGTGGTAGTTTGAAGATTGGGCAGCTTGAAGGTTATCTAGAATGAATTTAATGGAGTCTGGTAATTTACTATAGACTCCATCATGGAATTGCAAGTCTTTATTTAATACTTCCTGTAGGGTTAATATGATATCACCACTGGAATATGTCACCTCTGCCGGGACAAATTCCTGAAGGGATATTGCATTACTGGATTTTACTCTAGAAGATGCGCCTTCATGCATTACGAAAGGGTATCCCGCTGGGAACCTTTCGTCTTGAGGAAAGTCCTGTGCAGGTGCTTTCCTTTTGTCCCTCTTCTCTGCCGAAGAAGTCATAATATTCCACTTAGTAATGGTAATATTAAATCTTACTTTGTCCTGCCAAGTAAGGGAGAGGATGTTAAGCCAGTTGGCTATAGTTAATAATATGATAGAATATTTTTTTGACAAGTGAGAGTAAATAGTATCAATAAAATTCTTTTGAAAAGTATGTTTCAAAAGCCAAAGGTCAATAGTAATATATATTAGTTGTGCCGGACAATGAGTGTTGGAATGACAATGATTAGTTTGGAGAATATTGGAGTAAGAGGAGAACATGCTACGGACAAATTTGGACCAAAGCAAAGACTTGGTCAAAAGGCTAATGCAAAGAATGCTTTTTTGAGCCTTAGCATCTGTAGGACACTCTTTGGTGGAGATATGCTTTTCACTAAGGTTTTTGTCATCATGCAAGTAGTCAACAAAAGAGATATTCATATTGTGGGGGTAACTGTTATTCATCAGGACATTATAACAATTGGCAATAATTGTTGGCAACAAATGAGCATAGAGTTGTCCACTAGTCTTCTTAGAGCTATCCTTTTGTTTAATAAAGCTAAGATGTTTATCATTATCAATATGAGTTTCACATTTTGAAAAAAAATTGAATTTTACTTTCTGTCCAAAAGGATCAGTAGTAATTCCATCATCTTCAGTAAGAAAAGGGTACAAAGAATCAATAAAAGGCAAACCAAGAATTACTTTATCAGTCATGTTTTTAACAAGTACAGAGGGGATCTTAAAGCAAACACTATCATGGCAAACATGAGCATTTTTTAATTCATACTTGATTTTCATTTTAGTTCCATTAGCTGAAACTAATCTTTCAGTGGATTTTTCAAAATATTTAGAAGGAATCAATCCTTCTTGAATACAATTAACATCAGCACCAGAATCAATCATAGCAACAACATCAAAAGCATAATCATGAGCAACAACAATTTTGACTTTGGTGTACCATTTGGGCAACATATGTTTAACAAGAGACAATTGATTATCAATCAAATTAATCAAGGTACGATCAGAAACATTACCAGAAGGAGAAGCTTGTTGATCAGATTCATCTCCGTCTTTTTGCTCATCATCATCAGATTGGTGCTTATCTATAGTTTTATCAATCTTTAGAATTAACAATTCTTGTTTAAGATGATCATTATCATGTTTAATAGTTTTAACATCTGTAAGTGCACAATTGCACCTGGACCCAAAGACTATTATGGACTCAGGCCCAATGAGCCTTAAACAATGAAATTTGTAGAGTGTGGGCTTGAAATCTAGATTAGAAGTACTGAGAACTTGATAACAGGCTATAGTGTGCAAACACTTGTAAATAATGAATGATAATTGCAGATGGACCTCCTCGGACGTGAGCCGAGGATTACTTCTGTATTATTTCTCTTTCTTTCTTAAAGATTACAATTCTTAATTTCTTTCTTGGTTACTAACTGATGCTTTATCCACGTGTTGCTCTATCCACGTGTTGCTCTATCCACGTGTTGCTCAAAAACTCCCTCCCCTCTAGATATTTCTTCTCTTAGTGCCTTTGAATAGTGACCAGAAGTTTCAGTTCTACTGTTCAGGGGTCACTTCCCCATTAATGCGACCAGGGAGGTAGGTGCAGAGTCTTTAATGTGGAGGTGGCAGCCTTTGCTCATGATATTTTTCTAACACCGGTGTATCTAGAAGGTTCAGGGTTTCTCCCTCTTAACCAACAGTCTTTCCGAAATTCTGCCTTAACCTTCGTAGTGAATCTCCGTGTTCTCTTGGGTCTATTCGAGGAGAAATTGACCCTCGGATGTGTACTCGAACCCTCGCCGTATGGGCCGGTTCGCAGTACTAACAAATTCTTAGCTCAAGAACAGATCGGCCCTCCTTGCTAGAGCCCAAAGGCCCAAATGCCCGCTGGGGTCCTTTTACTCCCCACAACATCATTTTTTAATTGAATTATCTCTTGTTTAACAGTTTTTATTTCATGTTGAAGATCATTAACAGTTACCTCTTTTGATTTATTTTTATTAAATCTTTTCAGAGTTTCTTCAAAACTTATCGTAGAATTAGGTCTTTTAACCTTATCTTCTTTTGTTAAGTTTTTCAAAAACTTGTCAAGATAATCTTTCTGTAAATTAGGGTCTTCAATTTTACTTATCATTGTTAATAATAGGTCATCATTCTCTTTACTCTAGGTTAACATTTTAACAGATTTAATCACGTTACAACAAGAATCTCTACAGCCAAGTTTAATATTAGGGGATTTAGAAACATCACTATGGGAGTGATAATCAGAATCAGATGAGGAGGAAAAATCCTCTTCAAAGGAATCAGTTGAAGTAGCAGATTCAAGAATCTGAAATAACTCATTTTGATCATTATTATTAATGTTTAACATGTTCAACTTATTTTTCAACTTACCAGGCTTTTAGGTACAGTCTTTACTGAAATGGCCAAATTTGCCACAGTTAAAGCACTTACCTTTACCTGATCTCTGTTTATCATGTTTTCAAAAAGCAAATTTGTTTTTAGCATAAAAATCATTGGGTTTAATAAAGTGGGTTCTGTATCTTTTATGCTTTTTATGGGAATAACTTTTGTAAACCTTATCATGTTTACTTTTTCCTTTTTGCCTGGAAGGGGCAATAGGAGGTAAACCATATTGTTCACAGAAATTACCCATTTCATATTTGGCTTTCTTTTTATCTTTTAATTGTTGTTTTAACCATTTTTCATCATTGCACATATTAATTCCAATTTTCTTAATAGTGCTGAAAATATCACCATAGGTTAAATTATCAAAATCAATAGAATCATTTTTACCAATTAATTCATTTTTTACCTTATGAGCAAAGATAGGAGGCAGACCGTCAATAAACTTCTCTTTCCAATAAGGCTTCGTAGAGTCTTTTCTGAGCATGACTCTGGAAGTAAATACATCTTGGTACCATCTTGAGAACTTCCTTAGATCAAGATATCTCACTGATTACACAAAGCTTGTAACTAGGAACCAGGACCAGCTTTCAAGCCTTGTACTGTTTACCCAACCTGTTGATCACTGTAATCTTGTTGCTACTACTACTGTAAGTATTTTGATGTATATTCAATAAACAAGTCTGTTTTCAATATTTTGAATTATTTTGATATAACAACTGCTTGGCTGGTTTTACTGCCTTACTTTCAATTATAATTTACTTTGAATTATTCCATATCTGCTATCTGTTGTGCTTTCGCCTTCTGCGCTGTCGTCCTTCCCCCTTTATGGTATCAGAGCCATTCTTTCCTTGGCCGATAGTGTTGTTGAGTCTTTCATATTTTGTCTGTGTCTGCCTGACCTTGTGATACTTCGTTGTTGTGTTGATCTTGCCGCCGTTGGCGCCACCGCCATTGTAAAATGTCCCAGATCTGAACAATAAGGCCCGTGAAGCCAGGAGAGCATGAGGGCGTGAGAGGAATAGGGTTGATGAACGGTATGTGTTACGAAATGCAACGGCTGTGAGAAAAACGTGATAATTGAGTGTTATAACTAAGATAGATATTGATAGGATGTGGAGATTTGACTCTTCTATTAGCTCTAGGATTGGTTGTCCTCTTGATATTGTGAATGAAGAAGACCTCACTGTTGGAGAAAGTGAGTACCCAGATTTTAGAAAATGGAATATTCCTAAGATTTCTACTAAATCTGTTTATGATCTTAACTGGACTGAAAAAAGTATTTTCTCTGAATATAGAGCTAGAACTGTTGAACAAACCTTTCTATTTCTAAAACTCATGAAAAATGTTGTTTATTTTCCAAGAAAAATATTAACGAGTTTTTATCCAAGAAAAATCTTAAATATTTACACATTGGTCTGGTTCAAGTTGCTGTTAAACCTTTAACAAGAAAAGGAATTGATGCTTCTGTGCTTATGTGTTTACGTGATGCTAGATTTAAGAAATTTAATGATAGCATTCTTGGCATGATTACTGCTTCTTTGTATGATGGTCCTGTTTACTTTGATTGTTATCCTGATCTTGCTCTTGCTCTTGATGATCCTAATATTATTAAAGCTTTAACTTTGAATATATTGACTTTTGGTTATGATATGGATGATGGTAGTAGACCTTTTACTCTTATTTACCGAATTTTTTATAGATTGCTTGATTCCCAGCTAACTCCTCGGTCTAGAGGACGTGATCTTGCTAGAAAAACTATGTTGATTCAATGTTCCACCCTTGATGCTAAGATCCAAATTCCTAAAATGATTCAATGGCAAGATATTACTCTTCCCAAAGAATGGACTTTGGAACAAGTTGCACCACCTGTTAAACCTGTTTTTGATGAACTTGATCTTACTAAAATTGCTCAATACACTGATGGAACTATTAAAATATTTTTTGATGATACCAAATGTTTTCCTACTCACAAACCTTTAAAAATCAATGAAGGAAGAAAGTCCTTTGTTGGGTCTGAAAGTGTTGCTAAAAGAAATGCTGATGTTGACGAATTTTTGAAAAAGAATTTTGAACCACTTGATTTAAAGCTAAAAGGAGTTGCTACCAATAATTCCCAGGTTAGCAATACTTATTACTCAACTAAACCTGAGTTTCTCCCAAAATATGATCAAGAAGAAGAAGAAGATGCAAAATCTGAGGCTCCTTCTGGATCTGATTTTCCACCTATTGAACCTCCTCCTCCTTTTAAACATCTGCGTGTGATAAATTTGATGGATGTTGAAACCCCTGCTTTTCAAATTGATATGGTTGCTTTAAGTAATGAATTCTTTTCTAAAGCAAACCGTGGTAAAAGTAAGTATTACCAAAGTACTTTTGCTCAGTCTGAAAAAGACAGAATCAAAAGGAAATGGAGAGAAAAAATGAATTTGTTAAAGCAACATATTTTGTTTTTTGACTATCTTGAGAATTATTATGTTTCAAGAAATGAGGTTCATACCAATTACTTGAACGTAATAAAAAAATCTGCTTTTGTTAAATATGATAAAACTGTTGTTAAATCCAGTCATCCACCCCTTGAAACTGTTTTGATTACTTGCAAAAATGATAAAGAAAGCACTGAGGTGAAAGCCTCCCCTTTCAAAATTGCTGATGATAAAACTCATGTTTTTGCCATTATTGAACAAAACAATATTACTAATGAATCTTTGCATATTATTGGTCAACAGCTTGACTGTATTGAAGAAAAAATTGTTGAAAAACCTATTGTTTCAAAACCTGAGAAACCTTTGATTGATTTACCCAGTCAAAGAAAAAATATTGATTTTAAAACTTCTCAGAGTAAGACTTTTGATTTAGTTAATTCCCAAGGATCAACTGTTGAAAAGATTGAAAAAAATGCTTGCTGATTTAAAGGTTAAAACCGAGCAAACTTCTACTTCTAGAAGCGCTGCTTGTGCTATTTCAAGAAATAAGAAAGAAATTGTTTCGGATGACGACACAAATTCTGACTCATTATCTTCAAAATCTTCTAAAAATGCTTTTGATGATGGCATAAGTTTACTTGAAATTAAAAGATTTGTTGGAAAACCCAATCCCACAACTCTTACAAAAAATTGGTATTCTAAGCCTACTCCTCCTGATGTACAGTTTGAAGAAAGATCTTCTCAAACTCAATTTTCTGTTTCTGCTGATAAACTTTATGAATGGAATATTGATGATTTGTCTGAACAAGAAATTATTAACAAAATGGCTCACATGTCTATGGTTGGTATTGCATACATAAATAACCATGACAATCTTGATCATCCTGATATTGTTGATTTGCTTGCATCTGGTTTTACTGGTTGTCTTCGCGGATGGTGGGATTCACATCTCACAGAAGAATTCAGAGAATCTATTAAACATGCCGTTAAAAGAGATACTGATGGAATGCCCATTTTTGATGAAAATATTAACCGTGGTGTTCCTGATGGTGTCAATACTTTGGTTTACACCATTCTCAAACATTTTGTTGGTACTCCATCTAATATTTCGTCTTGAATTTCTGATTATTTGAATAATTTGAGATGTCCTACTATGTTCTGTTTTTTGAATAACTTGTGTGTGTGTGTATATATATATATATATATATATATATATATATATTACTCTTATTATTATCATTACAGCATAGCCTGTTAGGTCATTTTTTTGTAAATTTTTCAAGACGGCAATTTTAGAGCATTATGTTTTACCAAACGCTCAAATATTGCTTTAAAAATTGTTTTTTCAAAATGCTTGTTTTAAAAACGCTATTTTTTAAAAATGCATTTTTAGAACAGCTTATCCAAATAGACTTTTAGTGTCTTTAGAAGGAATTTTTATTTTTTAAACCGCAAGAAAAGTATAATAATATATTAATAATGCAATTTTATAATGCTTTTTTTTTTTGGGTAGATAATCAAGCTCTACATTCTTATATATATCAGTGTGTAAATCTATGTTATAAAAATAGCCAGACTTTAGCTCCCCTCCAAACACACACATATTACTGTAACTTTAAACACACCTAATATAGCTTTAAGCAATTACACCATTAGTATTTTTTATTGGAACAAATTCACCATTAAATTCAATGGCAGAGCCAAGAATTTAAGTTGGGGGCAAGATTAAACATATAATTTGATTCTTCAAAATAAATAAATAAACCAATGTAAAAGTATTAAGAGTATGTCAATATATCTATGAATATTTATAGTTGACTCAATGGCTTGAATGGTTTTAAAATTTTAATAGAAACTCTAGGTTTCAGATTGAAAGAGGTTGGTACCAAAAGAAGAAAAAAAAAAATTGATGGGAGTTGTGCTTAAAAGTAGCGGTAGAGTGGATTAGGATCCAGTGGAGGGTGCAATCAACCTCTCTTCCTATTGAGACATTTTTTTTTACCATTTTTACATGTTGACTTTAATTTTTTAGCTTTTTTTTATTCTTTTTTTTTTGAGTTAAAAGGATAGATATATTAAGCACCAGCAAAAGAGTTACACAGAGGCCAGAGTATTGGCAATATGCCTATAATAGTACAATCTATTTTTGTCTGATTCTAATAACACAATCAGATCAGCAAAAGGGGGAGAATAAAAAACTACAAGATTTTCCATCATGGAACAACCCCTTTTGGCCAAAAAATCTGGACATTGGTTCCCCTCTCTCTATATGCATGCTTCACCCGGACCTGCACCAACCTGCCTGTAAGGGACCTGCAATCATTCAGTAGAGGAGAGTAAGTACGGTTAGGACTAGGTGGAAACAAGTTGTTTTATTTTTATCATGACTAGGTGGACCCATTATTTTAATATTAGAGTTTAAGTTAGAGTTTTGGTGGTGTAAGAGCATCCACATCAGTGGATGTAAAAGTTTCTAAAATAAACCTAACTACCAATTTTACACATTTTGAGGAAAAAAACACCCACATCAGTGGGTTTAAAAATGTTTAAAATTTTGTAAACCCATCCCCGAGCTACAGTAACGTGTAAATTTACACGGTTACTGTAGCTCGTTTATAGCATTATTTTATCATTTCCGTTCGCTCCTTTTTTTTCTCTCTCCTTTCCGTTCTCAACCAACCCAACTAAAACTCAACACAGACACTTGCTCAAAAAAAAAAAAAAACATAGATACACAAATACAGATTGGCGCTTGATCGAAGCGGTCGGAGCTTGGATCGGAGTGGATCGGAACTCGGATCGGTACTCGGAGCGACTGGATCGGAGCGTATCGGAGTGGATCGGTGCTCGGAGTGACTGGATCGGAGTGGATCGGAGATCGGATCGTGCTCGGAGCGCTGGATCGGAGCTCGCGATCGCGCTCGGAGCGCTGGATCGGAGCTCGGATCGCGCTCCGAGCGCTGGATCGGAGCTCGGATCGCGCTCCGAGTGCTGGATCGGAGCTCGGATCGAGCGTTGATCTGGGTAGAGAGAGAGTGAGAGAGATGATCTGGGTAGAGAGAGTGAGAGAGAGAGAGAAATGAAGAGAAGAAATGAAGAGAAGGAGAGAGAGAGAGAGAGAGAGAGAGAGAGAGAGAGAAATTCATCAGAACTGAAGAAGAGAAGAAATGAAATGAAGAGGCGCGTAGGTTAGTTGAGAGAATTAATAAAAAAAGTGAGGAAATTATTATTTAATTAATAGAGGGAGTAGGATAGATGAACTGATGTGGGTAATTTGTAAAAATGAATGTGTAAAATTTTAAAAGGAGGTTTTTTGTGTAAAATAGAGGAAATTTTTACATGAGCTGATGTATTTGCTGTAAGAAAAGTTGTTTTGGGAATTGGAAAAAAGAGAAAAGTAAAAGTTGTTTATTTGCCCCTCACCTCCCCCTCCTCTCTACCCTAATTGTATTATATATTCTTCTTATATTTTAGATTACAAATTTTTAAAATAATTAAAGATTAATAACTATGTTATTTATAAAATATTTAAATTTAAATTTTTTTATATTTTTAAATTATGTATACAAGATGAGTTCTAGGTTGAATATCAAATAGTATCTGATTGTCATAGAATTCAGTATTTATATTAAGAACATGCAAAGATATAATCCAACCGTAAATTTTTCAAGTTTTTAATCCAATAAAAAGTTATTAAATGATGTAAGAGCATCTATTATAGTGGAGCTAAATTTTTAGCTTTTTAGCAATACAAAAGTCACTTTATCTATTTTACCTTCTCACATCCAATAATAGTGGTTTTATTTTAGCTTTTAACACAATTAAAAAATATAAACACTACAATAAAGTAATATTTCATTCAACCACCAAAACACAACCACAATCCACAACCAAAAGTAGTGTGAATGGAAGGTGGACATTGGGAGAGAACCGAAGAGGTAGTGAGCAGAAAGACAAAAGCAGTGTGAACATAAAATAAATTTTTTTTCTTTTTTACCTTTCAGCTACAATGCATAGCCAAAAATAGTTGTACACTAAAACTATGGAGCAAAAAAAGATAGCTTTGACTCTATTATTGCAGGGTACATTTTGATATTTAGTGGTGCTAAATAATTATAGTTATTTTTAGCACCACTATTGCTAGTGCTCTTACTTACTCAAAGTTAAATCTAGTGTAACTTAATTTTGATATATATAATATGAAATTCCGCAATATTATATTCCCATCTCTTCCGTCCTACGTGGCATTCAAAATTATGATAAGGTATAATATGTATGTGCCTTTTACCGTCATAGTTCAGTTGGCATGACGAGGATAATTCATTTTTCTTAGAGTAAAATCGACAAAAGAATTTTATGATCTGATTTCCTCCATCCAAATAGCTAGAGGCAAGTTATAACCCATTGACAAGACTGCCAACCAAAGTAAGCCCTATTCGGAGTTAAGAAGTAGAACTGTAGAAGTGCTCCACTCACTCCTAATGCTACCAAGAAGCTCCAAAAATTGAATCACAAAGTCTATTACTTTCCAATCCAGGGCCTATAGGGATGAACACGAAACTTGAAGTCATAAGCTTGTCTCATTTCTATGATTCCATGGAAGCCAACTAATAATACAGAAGATCTATAGGTCCAGGATGCTCAAGTGAACTATCATATGGACAGGAATTTCAACAAAAAGAAGCGGAAGATAAATTTATGATATCTCCATTGTATGGACAATCATCTTACTATTTGCTGGAACAAGATTTATGCATATGTGAAACCAAGTTTATTTTAGGGGAAAAAAAATCTACCAATAATAGTGATCTATATGGTGATACTTTTTCTTACATAGATATGAGTAACACTATGTAGTTGATTAGTGAAACCTACCATTATGTGAGATGAAAAAATGTCACATCACTATATTTAAAAAATATTAAATAATTACTTTTATGGCATCATGTTAGTATGAAAAGTTCTAGCTTAACCTCTAACTAGTGAAAGACACCTATGTCATTTTTTTAAGATCCTCCATCGCAGGAAATTGTAGCTTCAAAGCTCCCCCACACCAAAGAGTTCAGTTAATTACTATGATATCTCTACCTCGTTTAGATCTCTTTTATTTATTTATTTATTTTATTTAATTTTAATTTTACTTTATGGATGTTTAGATCTCTTTTAAATGGTCACATTTAATGTTGTTATATGACAAATTCTAACATGTCTGTGAGGTATTCATTTTTGTTTTTGTTTTTGTTTTTTTTGTCTTCTTGGGGACAATGGGGAAGGGAGGGAAGAGATATTTAATATTTCAATATTGTTGTTGCCATGAGAAGTATAGGCACATGAATATATATATTCTATATTTTTTTATTCTATTAAATAGTTGATGATGCCAGGGCCAGCTAGCTAGGCCTTGTGCATAGTAATAGTGTTACCGCAATGTTACGTTGGCCAGTCCAAATAGTTGACCAATGATATTAATAGTGGTGGGCTGGTTTGTCTTTTCCATTTCCTAATAACAACATCGGCGAAACCGAAAGTTGAGGTGCTTTTGCTCATCTTGTTCTTATAATGTGAGGATAACTCATATTTTAAAGCTCAAATTCTTAGGATTGTTGCAGCTTAATTAATTGCGTAAACCAAGAAATAAGAAAAATAAAAAATAAAAACTCGAACAAAAGAAGTCGACTGTAGCTTTATGTGCACTAGAATTAATGGTGGACTAAAAGCGTGTGGTGCTTGATCCTCTATGCACTCACCCAAGCAATTAGTGTAGCATCACAACAAGATTTGGGTGATTTGGATATATATTACATACCATAATTAAATTTTTTTTCTTGTAATCACCTTTACAACATTTCAAACATTACAGTATTTATTCCTATGTAATTATAGTTATAGAATATATACCAACTTTCATTCAACATTTGCTTGAGTGAAAATGATGAGAAGAGTAATCTGACTTCTTGTGACGCCAACTCTATCTAATTTTTCATATATAACCCAATCTTTAATCTAGAGAGAAACATAGAAGCTACCATAAAGAGTAAATTTGAGAGTCAAATCGCTTGAGCCTTAGAGAGTTCTAAATTCCCTTCCATTTGAATGTTTTTCCGTATGAGATATTTTTTAGAGTTTCTCTTTGAGCATAAATTGTTGATTCTTTAAAGAGTTCAAATTTAGTAAGGATGGGGTGTAAAAATCATGTTTTACACTATCTAATAAAAGATTGTCACATTAGTTTTTTACTTAATACTCAATACACCTTACCACACATAATAACATTTCAATAAACTCACAGTTAAGTTAGATTTTCAAATGGGTATTATAGTTGATTGAGTGTGGTTGTATACATTATTTAATATGTAATATATTGATGATGTGACATGTTAGGATTGGAGGGGTAAAACTTGAGTTTTACACTACATCCTTATTGAATTTATCTCTTCTTTAAAACCATAGAGTCAGTTTCTCAATAGTGGGTTGTTGACGTAGTTGTTCGAAGTACCAAGTTTCAGATAAGGTTTGTTCATGGAGGAGATTCACATAGAAGAATTTCAGAGGTTTTGAAGCCATTGAGGTGGGAAGGAAAGTAGGGAATTGATAGAAGTTACAAAAGTGAGTCTACTTTTAAAAGTTTTATAAGTAGGTTGTTGTGAGAATTTCTTTCTAGTGAATATTTTTACAAGTTTGAATCCCCCTTCAATTAAAGATGTTTGTCGTTGGTTTTTCACTTTGTTACTAAATCTATGTGCTATTTTTATTTCTTTCATTATTATTGCTTTTAGATTTGCTATTATGGTTGAGATAATTGTTTGTACTAATATTTTTGGAATAAATCATAATCTACTTAGTTATTTAAGGATTAAAATAGAATTCTTTAGTTGACATTTTAAACCTTAGACTTTATAAGTCAAAATAATCTAAACCTTTGCCCGTATCAAAAACCACAAACAGAGCAGCCTATATAATGGGTGAAAATTTTCACTGGCACCCATTACACTCAAATCACATCATTATGTTTAATAAAAGGAATGAGGAAAGCTCTAGCATAACAATAATAGAAAGTAAAAATATTTTGAAACTGGACCTGCAAATATCCTAACTAAAATCATTTGTTCCCGCTCATTATAATGGAATTTATGGATATTTTCGCTCTGTTTGATTCAACAATGATGTTTCTAGAAAATGAAACATTTTTCAAAAAGTATTTTCTATAAAATTATCTCATTTTCCTATGTTTGGTTACAACTTTAAATGAGTTGAAAAAAATCTCATAACTTCTTTTATTTAACTTGCTATGAGATAAAGTTTTTTTTTTAAAAAAAATAGTAGAAAACAATCTCTAAAAATAAGTCATATTTTTTATGTTGATTAAAAATAATTTTCCTTTGACTCATTTTTTCTATGAGGAGAAAAATTCAAACCATCCAGGACAAAATGGTGTTGTTTAGGTGTAGTAGGTGCTAAGGAAAATATTACTCCTACCAAATAAATTGCTCCAATAGCATGTGATTTTTAATAAATATGGATAGTGGGGATTATATTGTCATAACTTATAAAGTACAAGGTTTAAAATGGTGAAATTAAAAAGTTTAGGATTTAATTTATAATTGAAAATAAACTTTGAGGATATTTTTTGCTTTGATTTTCACAAAAAATCTCAAATCTTTTATTCGACAACAAAATACTTTACTAATTGAGCTAAATATACTATAATAAGTGACATAATATTGAATCTCGTCTACACTAAAAGAAACTCATTGATATCTTGACTTAGTTAAAAGTAATTATCATGACACATATGTCATAAATTCAAATCATATAGCATCTAAAAAACTTTTACCCAAAAAAAAAAATTGTATCTAATAAATTAAAAAAGAAGTAAAATCATTATTACTGAAAATAAATAATTACCAACCTATATTGATAATCTATGAATATGAATACTGGATAAGATGTGAATATTCAAGTACAATCAATATCACAATAATTTGCAGTTTTAATATTAGATGGCATTTTCTGCTTCGGTTTTTATGTTTGTAACTTTTGTGACCAAAACGGGTTGGAATTATCACAAAAATGGAAAAATATGATAAAATAATGTGTTAAGTTCAATTTACCAAAAAGAAGCAATAAAAAAATAAAAACTTCTCATCTTCTTAAAAAAAAAGGAACTTATATAGTACATAATTAGTTGAACATGTAGTACCAACTTATATAGTACATAATCAGTCAATCAAAACCTAATGATATTGGAATCTTTCATGATATCTCTTGTCTGCAAGTTTAAATTCCAAGTTCTACCTATAGCTTATAGGAAAAGACTGAGAAATACGTATTTATAATATTTTCACAATAAATTTTAAATAATATATTGTTATTGATGGTTAATAATGAAAATAATTTTAATAATGAGTTTTTATTTTTATTTTTTTTTATAGAGAGAGTTTCAATTTATGGCAATTGCTTTTAATGATAGCTTTTTATCATTAAATTAAGTTTGTAGTTTTCAAAAACAATCAATATCACAATTGTGCGCACCCAATACGACTAGTGGGCCTTAGAGGTATTTGGGCTCACAATCTATTTATGTGGTGGGCTTTTGGATTTCTTACTATGAGTGATGCTGTACTCGGCTAGCCCAGCTCTATAGCTTACCCTTACTCTAGAACCTTCCTTCCTTCATTTTTCTAGGTGATGACCCTTTTAGTTCTACAACTCTTCTCCCAGAATTGCCAACCCCCATTCCCCAATTTCCTTTGCCTATTTATAGAACAAGGTAGTGGGATTGGCATGATAGCTTTCTTGGTCAGTGGAAGGAGCGGTCCAATGTCATTACCCTTGAGTGGATGCTTTAAATGCGAATGAGATAAGATGAAAATGGCATTGGAACTAGTTCTACCGTTGGGTATGTTGCTCGGCCGAGATGTTCCCTAGGTAGTGGAAGGGAGGTCCAATACCGTTGCTCCTGAGTGGGCGTTTGGTGATGGGTAGAGGGTGGTAGTGGCATTGGAACTAGCTTCACCATTGGGTCTGTTGCTCGGCCGAGATGTTCCCAAGGTGGAATTTTGCTCTCTAAGCTATGGCTGTTCGGGTAGCCTAATCATCGGGGATGATGAAAACTCCTGTTGCCGACCATGTCATAGACGTCTTCAACTTTAGCTCTTGGGGTTTTGAGGAGCACCTAAGCTTATCCAAAATGAGATCGTGCATTTTGGCCGACACTAGATTCTACACTGTGGCGTTAGCATAAAGGGCTTTCATAACCATCTGGGCTTTGAAGAGGGGGACGCCCGCACAACAATAATTTGCAGTTTTAATATTAGATGTCATTTTTTGGTTTAGTTTTTATGTTTGCAACTTTTGTGACCAAAACGGATTGGAATTATCACAAAAATGGAAAAATATGATAAAATAATGTGTTAAGTTCAATTTACCAAAAAGAAGCAAAAAAAAAAAAAAAAAATCTATTCTTCTAAAAAAAAAGCAAAATTATTAATGTTCCATCAGTTGAACATGTGGTACCAACTTATATCTATACTACTATTTAAGGCACTTTCCCTATTTGGATTCCTTATTTTTTTAGTTTAAAAATGCCCTTACATCTTTATGTTTAAGTAGAGACAAAACTAAGGGTACATTTGGTATACTGAATATAGATTATATTAGAAATAGTAATCTTTATTACTGGGAATAAAAAACATTGTAATTGAATAACTATTACTATTCATAAGTTTGGTTGTTACATATGGAAAGCTTGTGAATGATGATGTATAAGGAAACTTTATATTTTTGGATATATATTAATTTTAAAACCTATTATATGTACTAAGGAATAGCTATTACATCCATTTAAAAGAGGAATAACTATTCTTCAATTTAAAGAATAGTAATTCCAATGTAATGACTAATCCATGTAATAAAGATGAAACCAGATGACCGAATTGCTATTACACATGAATAACTATTCCATTATAGGAGCTATTACAACATACCAAACGTACCCTAAAAGACAATCCGGTAAAAAAGTAACTTTAACTCCCACTAAAATATTGCTTAAAAAATAGGACCACTCTTTTGTTAATTTTCAAATTGCTTTATCCACTTATAAATTAGATTCTTGAAATAAAAATTATATATCTAAAATAAAATAAAATACAAGTTTTTCTTTTGCTAAAAAATAAGTCTCATCGCACGCGTTTTATTGCTATAAAAAAAAAAAAAAAAGCTTCATCTCATGCGCTTCATGCGTTCGATGAGGCTAATAGTACATAATCAATCAATCATAGCCCAATGATATCAAAATCCTTCATGATATCTCCTGTCTACAAGTTTGAATTCCAAGTTCTACCTATAGCCTCTAGGAAAAGACTGAGAAATACGTATTTATAATATTTTCACAACAAGTTTTAAATAATATATTGTTATTGATTAGTACTAATGAAAATAATTTTAATAATGAGTTTTTTTTTTATTTTTTTATAAAGAGTTTCAATTTATGACATTCGCTTCTAATGATAGTTTTTTATCATCAAATTAAATTTGTAGTTTTCAATAACAATCAATATCACAATAATTTGCAGTTTTAATATTAGATGGCATTTTCTGGTTTGGTTTTTATGTTTGCAACTTTTGTGACCAAAACGGGTTGGAATTATCACAAAAATGGAAAAATATGATAAAATAATGAGTTAAGTTCAATTTACCACAAAAAAAAAGAAGCAAAATTATTAATGTTCCATCAGTTGAACAGGTGGTACCAACTTATATCTATACTACTATTTAAAGTGCTTCCCTGTTTGAATTCCTTATTTTTAGGTTCAAAGATGCTCTTATATCCTTATGTTTAAGTAGAGACAAAACTAAAGAACAATCCGGTAAAAATGCAACTCTAACTTCCACTAAAATATTGCCTACTCTTTTGTTAATTTTCAAATTATTTTATCTACTTATAAATTAGATTTTCAAAATAAAAATTATATATATAAAATAAAAACACAGGTTTTTTTTTTCTAAAAAAAAAAGTCTTATCACACGCAATTTTTTGCTATAAAAAAAAGTTTCATCACACGCGTTTCACGCGTGCGGTGAGGCTAGTAGTACGTAATCAATCAATCAAAGCTAATGATATCAGAATCCTTCATGATATCTCTTGTTTGCAAGTTTGAATTCCAAGTTCTACCTATAGCTTCTAGGAAAAGAATGAGAAATACGTATTTATAATATTTTCACAATAAGTTTTAAATAATATATTGTTATTGATTATTACTAATGAGAATAATTTTAATAATGAGTTTTTATTTTTATTTTTATTACAGAGAGAGTTTCAATTTATGGCATTCGCTTCTAATGATAGTTTTTTATCATCAAATTAAGTTTGCAAATTTCAAGTACAATCAATATCACAATAATTTGCAATTTTAATATTGGATGGAATTTTCTGGTCTCTGTTTGTATGTCTGCAACTTTTGTGACCAAAACGGATTGGAATTATCACAAAAATGGATAAATATGATAAAATAATGTGTTATGTTCAATTTACCGAAAAAGACAAAAAATAAAACTTCTCTTCTTCTCAAAAAAATAAAAAACTAAATTATTAATGTTCCATTGAACATGTGGTACCAACATAACCAATCAATCAAAACCCAATGATATCGGAATCTTTCATGATATCTCCTACAAGTTTGAGTTCCAAGTTGTACCTATAACTTTTAAGAAAAGACTAAAAAATATTGTATTTATAATATTTTCACAATAAATTTTAAATAATATATTGTTAATGATCATTACTAATGGAAATAATTTTAATAATGAGTTTTTATTTTTAGTTTTTTATAGAAAAAGTTTCAATTTATAACATTCACTTCTAATTAACACTCACTTTTAATAGTAAAAATTTAAATTAAAACAAAAAATAACTTATCATTTAAAATTTATTTTAAAAATGTTATCAGCTTATCGTGAAAAAGAAATACTACATAACCTAATAATGGTTAAAAAGTTCATCGTCAGAGGGCAAATGTTTGGGTAAAATTGGTGGTCCAACCGTCCAAGCCCATATGCCACAGTCCACTGACCACAATGCAGTAGACCACCCAGATAAAAACACGAGATGTGCTGGGACTACAAAAAAAGAAAAGAAAAAAAAAAAGACATAATTTGGTGTCATAACTCGGGGTAAGTTGTGACACAAAATTATCACACTTTCGGTAATTCCAGCATTTTCCTGAAAACACGCTTTGAGTTTCAGCACCTTTTGTCTTTGCATGTGATGACCTGAATGGAAGCATCAGCAAATGACACACGTCCAAGTCCTACCTTGGAAAGCATTTTCATTATATATAACTGGCTAAATTTCGTCACCACTCAATATCATCCCCACCCTCAACACCACCTCTTCCCTTCGTACATATTTGTGCTATATATAGGCTAACACATTTGCCTTAGCTCAAACCTCATCAAAGTGAGCACCTCTATGTGACTTGAAATGAGTGCTAAAGATATTAAAAAAGTAGTCTAAATCAGGAAAAAAAAAACAGTAAAAATGGCTCTTGAGGTTAAGAAGCAACAGTCAGCAAGCTCATCATCTTGGTCATTCTGCAACATGAAATGCTTACAAATCATACCTTCAAGATTATCATCGTCGTCATCAAAGGAACAACAACAGCAACAAAGGGATGGCACAGTCTTATCAGATTCAGATACAAAGCAAAGAAAGCCTGGTGGTTGGAAGGCTATGCCCTTCATCTTAGGTCTCTCTCTCTCTCTCTCTCTCTCTCTCTCACACACACACACACACAAATACAAACACATAGACACAGTAAGGAATGCATGAGATCTGACACAAAAGGTGTTGGCGTTATATATATTTTGATGTGCAGGAAATGAAACGTTTGAAAGGATGGCATCTTTTGGATTGTTGGCGAACTTTATGGTGTATTTGACCAGAGAGCTTCACATGGATCAAGTTTCTGCAGCCAATATTCTTAACGTATGGTTTGGTGTCTCAAATTTTGCACCCATGCTTGGTGCCTTCATCTCTGATACCTATGTGGGCCGCTTCAGTACAATTGCTTTTGGATCCTTCGCATTATTTTTAGTATGTCCCCCCTCTTTTCTAAATTATCTCCTGTAACAGGTATACCACATGGGCATGAGCATAAACTATTCAGCCGGTAAGGGGTATTGTCTTTGAATTTTCCGACATTTTAGTAATTAAGTTATAGGTTTTACTGGTTAAGGGCGAGTACAAACATGGTTTAAAAAGGTTTTATACCAAAATTATAATAAGTTCAGTCCAAGTTTTACCGGTTAAAGATAAGTTTAAACATAATTCATTAAAAAGGTTTTATGCTAAGGTTATAACAAGTTTTATTGGTTAAAGGAGACTAAGTTTTACTGATTAAAGTCAAGTATAAACATAATTCATTAAAAATGTTTTATACTAAAGATTTAACAAGATTTTTTGGTTAAAAGTGAGTACAAACATAGTTCATTAGAAAGGCTGTGTATCAAAAAGTTATAATAATATAGTCACTTACATAATAATATTTTATAGTTTATTTAAGTCATAATATCTCTCTATTATAAGTTACAATTTTCTTTTTCTCACTTTTTAAAAATAAGTTTAGAAATCTTAATACTTAAACCCCACCTCAATCTCACCCCTCAAAGCTGATCTAGAAAGTCCATAAAAACCCCCCCAAGCTCCTATGGCAAGAGGAGGTGCCACTTTGTGCCCAACATCGGCGGTGTTTCCTCTCAATCTCTCATTTACGACATTTAATTTGGTAAAAATACTAAATGTTTTTGGAATATCCTCCAAATCATCATGATTTATGTACAAGAGCCAATTTTAATTTGTTTATGTGGTGAATTCACTTAAGGGTGTACGACAGTTATCTACACATGTGTGGTATTTAACGCAATGGCTGTAACTCCAAATACATCTTTTTCATTTTTGTTTTGGTTGATAGTGAAACCTCAAGAGTTGGCTCTGTCACCCCTTGACCGCCAAAATTCTATTTTGTTGTGCTTGTGCTTGTGCTTGTGCTTGTGCATATATGATCGATCGGTATTCTAGAAAGAAAAATTCTTGCACAAGTTAACCTTTTGCTTTCTCGTGGACCCAGTTGGATGGTTGATATTATTATGGTAGCTTCACGAAAACATAATTAATTGTTTGGCCAATTATTTATAATATGCATGTGACTCATTGATAATACGTTATCCAGAATAGACTATAGAGTCCCCCTAGGTGTCCCAATTTGGACTATTTAATAGTGAGTATTGTTAATTTTTTATTGTTGTTTTGGTTAAATAGAACTTTCAGGTGTTTTAATTCAATAGTCCTCTCACTTCAAAAAAAAAAAAAAATCAATAGTCCTCTTGTCAAAAATAAAAATAAAAAATAAAATTCATTAAAGTCCTCTGTATATGATTTGAATACCCCTGCAACGCCTAAAAATCTATAAAGAATTAATAATGATAGTCCCAGTTTAGTTCTTCACTTCTTCAACTATATATGAGACACATCAACTACAATTTTTTTTTTAAATGTAATTAATTAGATGGTGCTTTTTCTGAGGTAGCTTTAAGTGCATGATATCAGAAGGTATTTGATCATTGGATTGTGTTAAAAGGCACCATCTCGTATCCGTTAACATCAAATTGTGTTAAAAATTTTGTCTTTATATCAATATTTTGTTAGATTTATATACTTTAGAGTGAATTTTATACATATTAGAGTTATACCATTTCTCTTATTTATTTTTTTTCTTATTAAATGGGATCCATATTGAATACGTACAAAACTTCAGATAATAGTATTTTTTTTTTTTAGAATATTTTTTTTTTATAAAAAAACTCTGAAGTTTTGTACATATTCAATATGGGTCTTTTTTTTCAATATGAGCCTTTGTACATACTGAATATGGTCCCATTTAATAAAAAAAAAAAGAAGTAGTTGAATAAAAGCCGAGTGATTTCACTGCATTTATTTATTGATGCACAAACACTACAGTGCCAATTAATTAAGTATATCATATGTCACTTTCATCATTAAAGTAATTTTACTTCAAATCTTCATACAAAACTTTCTGTGAATTATTTTCATATTCAATATTATACTAACTTTTAACAATTTTGATCAACAATAATTCACAATTCAACAGGGAATGCTGACTGTGACTTTGACGGCCTGGCTGCCGGAGCTTCATCCTCCACAATGCACCAAACAAGTGCAAATATTGGGTCAATGCATAGGTCCAACCAAAGCTCAACTGGGTATTCTAATAATGGGTCTTGGCCTTTTGTCCATAGGCTCAGGTGGGGTTAGGCCATGTAGCATTCCTTTTGGTGTGGACCAGTTTGATCCAACCTCTGATGAAGGAAGAAAAGGAATCAACAGCTTCTTCAATTGGTACTACACCACATTCACAGTGATCTTGTTGTTCACTCAAACTGTTGTGGTTTATATCCAAGACTCTGTCAGCTGGGTCATTGGCTTTGGCATGCCAACCTTGTGCATGTTGTTCTCAATCATATTATTCTTCATTGGAACAAAGATTTATGTGCATGTCAAAGCAGAAGGAAGCCCACTTTCTGGGATTTTTCAAGTTCTTTCTGCAGCTTATAAGAAGCGTGGGATTAAGCTTCCATTGGACAGTGAAGTAGGTCCAATCTTTTATGATCCTCCATTGAAGGGGATTGTATTGACAAAGCTTCCTCTCACCGACAATTATAGGTAATGCATCTGTGTCACAAAAGATTTTTCTAACTTGTATATTGATTGGTTGATAGTACAATGATCTTTGTGAATGCTTACAAAACTCATTGATTATATTTCAAAAGCTGTGTGGTGGCTCGTTTTTCCATGTTTGATGTCAGATAATAATTGAGGATCCTTGAGTTTTATTTTTTCTTGCGTCATGCTCACACCTATTGTGGATTATAATAGACCTGTTTTAATAAAAAAATAAAAATAAATCGGTTACCAATTCTTTATTATTATTATTTTTGGTCTAAGAATCAGTGAACTGAGTGGAGTTACTGTTACTTGCTTCTAGTACGTATCGCTGGGTTTTATAAATAGATTTTACAATTTTGTAATATAGTAAATTATTAATTGTTCCAAAACTTTATATTATTAAAAAATTACAAATTTAATCATTTTGACTATTGTTTTATCTCGATTCTCAAAAAAAAAAAAAAAAAACTCGTATCATTGCATTGATAATAGGATAAACTACCACTCATCTTAAAAGTTTGAATTATTAAAAAAATTATGAATTTAATAAATGGTGTTCATTGTCACCTAACAAAATCTTAGTTATGTTTTGACATGTGTATGAAAGATTTATTACCTTATGCATTGGCGGAGCTAGAGCGGGTTTTTTTTTTTTGTATTAGTAGTCACATGGAGGAAAAAAAAAAAAGATTTCTACTTATTAAAACTTGAAAGTTACCAAACCACTTATTTCACTATTTTTTTATCTATATTTTATATCATTATTTACACAATTTTTACTATTTATGATACTTTTCACAGCATTTTATCTTTAAATGATGCTAGAGATATTACAAATTTTACAACTTATGTCTTACAAATTGGCATGTTATCAATTACAAAAAATAATTTCAAACATTTATTCATTATATTTTTTAAGTAACACTAATCATATTTATACACCATCAGTTTGTAAATTTTTTAAAGTTATGAATTAGTTGTTTTTGTTTATTTATTTTAATAATATGAAATATATTCATATTTGCTTTCAATCGTTTATTTGTTTTGTTATTATTGTTGACTAATGTTTTTTAGATAAATTTCACTTTTAATATCGTCTTTTAATTTTGTCCCCTCTAAACTAAAATCCTAGCTCCGCCACTGACCTTATGTAATAATTACATACAAGTATGAGATTTGATCATATGTAAATGAGATATTGTATGCAATTGTTACACAAAATACCAACTTGTATATGGGTAGTTTTTTAAGACTAAATGAATTAGGAAAAAAAAATTAAGCATTAGTGAAGAAAACTTGGTAAATAGGAATCGGACATCTATCATATATATATGTTAGTAAGTCCAGTTTTGAAGTTGTGCCATATGTAATTTGCTTGTTTACGTAATTAAATTCACTGACTGACTAATTTCCTCAGATTCTTAAACAAAGCTGCAATGGTATTAGAAGAGGATGAACTAAAGCCCGATGGGACTTGTGTGAATCCATGGAGGCTCTGCACCATACAGCAGGTCGAAGAGGTCAAATGCTTGATTAGAATCATCCCAATTTGGTCTGCTGGAATCATTAGCCTCATTTCCATGACACAACAAGGAACATTCACTGTGTCACAAGCCCTCAAAATGGATCGTCACCTTGGACCACACTTCCAAATCCCAGCAGGCTCAATGGGAGTCATATCATTCATCACAATAGGGCTATGGCTTCCATTCTATGATCGATTCCTAGTACCAGCCCTTAGAAAAATCACAAAACATGAAGGTGGAATCACACTTCTCCAAAGAATTGGAATTGGGATTGTGTTTTCAATTCTATCAATGGTTGTAGCTGGATTGATTGAAAGGGCGAGAAGGGCCTCAGCTATGTTGCACCCACAACCCTTAGGGGTTGCACCAATGTCAGTTATGTGGCTAGCACCGCAGCTTATTTTGATGGGGTTTTGCGAGGCTTTCAATATCATTGGACAGATTGAATTCTTTAACAGGCAGTTTCCTGAGCACATGAGAAGTATTGGGAATTCACTTTTTTCTTGTTCCTTTGCTGCAGCTAGCTACCTGAGTAGCGTTTTGATCACCATTGTTCATCATGCCACCAGGATGAAAAGTAGGCCCGATTGGTTGACCAATGATATTAATGTTGGAAGAGTGGATTATTACTACTTTGTTATTGCGGGGATGGGAGTCTTGAATTTGATATATTTTCTATACATTGCTAAAAATTATAGTTATAGGGGCAGTTTGCAAAAAGAAGATGAGCCATATGTGGATGTGGAACTTAGTTCGATCAAAGCTTGAATGTGATCTCTTTAAGTTTTACGTTCGTAGCTTTATTATGAATTTTCTTAAAACTCTTTCGGTTGTAATCTAAGATTGTAATCAGTACATTATTAAATAAAGGTGATATTAATGTTGGACTTACATAAAAGTGATATTAATGTTGGACTTACATAAAAGTGATGTTACTTTAATCACTATATATCAAGTCAACAATTATGAAAAAAATGTTGTGTGGGGTTTAGCAAATATAGAGTAAATGTTCTATTTCTTGCAACCTCGCTCAAGCAAGCCTTAATTAGATCTACTTGAGTGGTGTTTAAGTAACGAACCACTTATCTTGCTTGAGTGAGCTTGTCTTCACTCTCATATGTGAGCCTTTAACAGAAAAATAAATAAATTGATCTCTCTCTTTTTTAACATAAAATAACATAAACAAGATATTTAATTTGATTATAAGAGTATCATGAAACATACCAACACTAAAAACCTAACAAAGTAACATCTTTTTTTTTTTTCTTCTTCTTTTTTGACAATCGACATTATAACCCCACTTCTCCTCACCCCAAGATCACTTGAACTTGGGTTTATGAACCTCTCAAGCTTTTAAGGGCATATTTGGTACATCAACTTAAACACATGTTTTCAAATTTTAAACAATATTACATGTATTTCTACACAATTTTTCACCCGCATGTATTTTCAAAAAAACTGAAAACTATTGTTTAAACACATGTACCAAACGAGCCCTAAGACCTGAGAAAGTACCAACTCACCTAATGTGGGTGGTGGTCCTAACAAAGTAACTTTGTTGCATTAGGTCATTGTTGTATCATGCAAAAGTAAGTATAGTACCCACATGCACTGCTACCTAGCTAGGACAAGCACGTTTATTTTGGTTGGCTACTTGTGGTATATGTGACATTGCCAAAAATGCCAAAAATGTTTCAATAATTGAAGCTTTGAGTGTGTGAGAATGTGTGGCACAAAATGAGAGTGACCAAATTCTGTAAAATCACGAAATCTAGTGATGGAATAATGTGACAATGAGAAACGGTTAGAGACACTATAATGATTATACTAGCTGCAGAGAGGTTGTTTTTGGTGCTATATATCTTTTTGAATGTGCATGCGGGCACACATGGCATAGAAAAAACAAGGCGAAAATAATATTTTGGTCCCTACATTTTGGTGTCAAATTTAATTTGGTTCCTACATTTTGATAGCAATCAATTTGATTCCTGTTATTTCTAATTTACAACCAATTTGGTCCTTAACATTAATTCACTAACGAAAAATGTCTATGTGGCAAACGGCTTGGATAGTTGTCAAAGTTTGTGCTAACGTGGCTACTAGAATAGTAATTAAAATGTCATCTCAACATCTAAATTAAAAACAAGAAAAAAAATTAATTTCTCCAAAAAAAAAAATTTAAGATAGAAAATAATGCTTGGAAATCACAACCAACAACACTCGGAATACCTTCTCTGCAAACCCAGCCAAAACCCAGAAATTTAACTCGTACGTTGAAGCTCTCTTTACCAGAAGTATCATTTGTAAACCCAAAACAAAGAAATAAGAAAACCCACAGAAATAGTCATTCAAACAAAAAACCTAAACCATCCATATGCTCAAAGAATACCAAGCGGACCCAAGAACTTAACGTCTCGAACAACATTAATTGCTTACAAATTAAACAAAACCCCACTTCATATACCCGAGCACAAATCAAAGATTTCTCACAACTAAAACAAAACCCAACCATTATATCAACCAAAATGAAGAATTAGATTAAAAAAGAAATTTAAATACAAAATGGGTTTCAGCCATAGATGAGAAAAAAAAAGATGAAAAAATTAAAAAGAAATAAAAAGAGAAGTCGAGAGATGAGGAGCTGTGGCCACAGCTGGTGGTGGCGCAGTCGTGAGACCATTATCTGTTATGGTGGGTCTTGTAGAGAGACCGGCCATGGCTGAGGTCATGAACTCGAACCTGATTGGTTTGGAATCTGAGTTGTGTTTGGTTGCAAAGAAAGTGCAAGAAAATTTGGAGATTTTTCTTAATTCACCCTTGAAATTTTTTATTTTATTTTTTGTTGTGATTTTTTATTTAAAAAAATTGCTGATGTGGCTTTTTTAAATAATAATTAATTTTATTTTTATTATTTTGATAGCCATGTATGCTGCTAGCTGTGTAAGCTATTAGCCACATAGGTATTTTTGTTAATAAATTAATGGTAGGGATCAAATTGACTTTAAGTTGAAAATAACAATGACTAAATTGACTGCTATCAAAATATAAGAACCAAATTGACTATAACCCCAAAATATAAGGACTAAAATGATATTTTTGCCAAAAAACAATAAAACATTAAAAACATCCTTCATAATATGAACATTGATTATGAAGGATTGTATCTATCTGCCCGTGCAAGGATCGATCATGAATCTGTTTTAGAGAGATTGTGCATGGCGGTTTATCTTTTTCCTTGTCAAAACTCAAAAAGATGTATGGAAAGAATAAAAAGTTAAACTCCCTTGTTATTTAGCAAGTGTCTTCATGTAGAGCCATGACAGTGACTCGTGCATCTTTTGAGGAGTTTATGCAAAATAGTCTTAGAATGTGTTTGGATAGGGCATTTTAGCGTCTGCGTTTAGCCCAAGTGCGTTCTGCTGTTTTTTTTTTTTTTTAATTTTATTTTATCCCAGCCGCACTTGTTGACTTTCCTACGTTTCACCTTTTTTTTTTTGCTGCAGCACGCTTTTCAGGGGGACAAACGGCTACTGTTCATGAATATTAACAGTATATTTCTGATTTTTCAGCCACTTTCTTCCGTGAACAGTGCATTCGTGCATTTTTCAGCCACTTTTTTCTTTTCCTTTTTTAAGATTTGAGCCTATCAAAGTGACACAAGTTCAAGTGATTGTGAAGAGATTGTGTGTGTGTATATATATACACATATGTTAAGTCACATTCTCCTTAATTATGCTCATAATCTTTCCCAATAGAATTTTTGTAATCCATACATACACAACATTATTTACAATTTTGGTTTTTTCAATTACCAAAGATGATAATTTACTGTTAACTTTAACATGGGTCCATTAATATCAGTTTATTATCTAACATATTATTTATCAATTTAACAGTTACTATTCTTATTTTGTGACCTTATAAGGCCATGTCCACCAATCTCTACCCCCACAACTCTAGCTCTTGGTCTGTTTAGTAATGGATGATAGACTCAAGAAAATGCTCTTTAATTACCCGTTGTTCATCATTCCTATTGTGCATTTAGATCGACTTACATGTCGATGTTTCTTTGTTATTTGTTGAAAGCGGATAAAAATACAATTATACCTAGAAAAACAAAGTTTTTAAATATAAACAAATAAGATAAATAAACTATTAAAAAAAGACTAAACCCAAAGCACAACCGGTCTATATGAATATTATTAAAAAAACTAGAGAGAGGCGCTTGAATTAAAAGTCAAACATTCAGGTCTATCCAACATCATTATTTGCAAAGTATTTTAAATTGGATAATTCCCTTTTTAATATATATATATAAACACTTTATTAGTACAATAAGTTTAAATAAATCATTTTTCAAAACTTTTTTTCATAACATAACTTATTTTAATTGATTTTGTAATAAAAGCATGGTTTTAAAAACCGGTACGGTGAACGAACCGAAAAAGTAGCTAATTACCGGTTTGAAGGTCGGACTGGGGTCCGACCGATGGTCGAACCGGTGACGTCATAAATAATTTAATTATTATTTATTTAAATTATATAAATAATTAATAAATTTTTTAAAGAAGTATATAACATTTTTAAAAAAAATTTAACATAAAACATTACAAAAAAATCATGCTTAACATAATAAACTATCAACAAAACCAAATAAATAAGTTCCTTAGTCATTATATTTACATCCAAATGGCAAATAACAAATAAGTTCATTACATCCAAATAGCAAATAAGTTTTAAAGTTTCAAACAAACAACTAATAAGTTTGAAAAGTCAAGCATTATTTGTTATGAAGAAAATTGAAATCAATATCATCATGTAAACCAAATGCTCCACCACTAGCATCATTATCATCATCCTCATCCTCATTTTCTTCATCGTCAATAGGAATAAGATGATTTTTATCTCTAAATCTGGGAGGAGCATCATCTTCGTCACCAAATGATTCTAAATTGATGTCATCATCATCCTCAATCACTTCATTATCCATATCTATACAAATTCCAAAACCAAAGAACAATAAATGAAATAACGATTCTAATAATCATTTATCATAAATCATAAATAGTCTAATTAAAATATGCAATTAGGTAAAGAATTGTTATAAGCTAACCTCTTTGCACATGACTAGAAGACCCTTCTTCGATTGGATGAGCTCCCTCTTTATATAATGCATTCTCTATCTCCTCATGATCCAGAAATGGAGGTTTCTCATCTTCCACTACCCAAAATTCAGTTTTATCGATACTTGCATAATCAATAGGATCAAAATTGAACTTCTTCCTTTTGACTCTATATCACAAAATGAACATAATTAATAATTGATAACCAAATCACTTAAATTTCACAATCACAAAGAACCCACTCGACCAAATTAGTGAATCACTCATATTTTCCCACAACAACGTTAATTAAAAGAGATTATATAATGTATACCTTTCTTTCAATCGATAGTTATAATGAACATACACAAGATCATTAAGTCGTTGATGCTCCAATCTATTTCTTCTTTTGCTATGTATTTGTTCAAAAGCACTCCAATTTCGCTCACATCCCGAAGAGGCAGCTGTTTGGCTAAGGATCCGAATTGCAAACTTTTGTAAGGTTGGAGCACAAGATCCAAACAACTTCCACCACTCATCTAAGTTCCATATACAACACAAAACAAAGATACAATGAATCAATAAACTTACTTATCCCAAAAATATAAAAAAGAGCTATAATCTTTAAAACATAATTAACTAAAGTAAATAATATCTTACCCGGTTGAGATGTCTTGGCTGATTCTTGAGCAAGTTGGGTTCCAAAAGTTTGTTCACGCTCTCGAAATAGCCTTAATTCCTCCACCAACTTCAATCGGCCAACTGAAACTTTTGATTCAATAACATCTGTCATAGCAGATTGTGTCTCTAGCCTCTTATTAAAAGTAGATGAGTCATATTGGAATGCAGGATTCAACCAATAAGCAGCAGCATGAATATCTCTATAGAATTGATTATCCCAACGATCTTTGATAATATTAACATAAGGCTCCCATAGTCTCTTCTTGTTCTTAAAATTTTTTTTGATTCCATCAATTACTCTATACATGCCATCATATACATAACCCATAGCTGGTTTTTCATCAGAATCAACAATGCGTAATAAACGAATCAATGGTGACATAATATGCACAATTACATGACAATCATTCCAAAATTGATTATCAAGAATGATTTTCACCACTGCCTTTGCTTTCTTATCTTTTGCATATCTTGATTCAACATAAAATTTGCTAGTCACCAATGCTTGTAAGTCATGCTTATGTTCCTTAAGACTCCCTAAGGCAATGAAAGTAGTAGCAAACCTAGTTGGCCTTGGACGCACAATTTCCATCCAATTTTTTCTAGTCCTCAACCAAGCTTGCAAAGCCACATGATTATAGATGAACACTGTGATCTTGGATGCACGCTTTGCAAGTTTAGCTACATGATCTATCTTCCCAATCTCCTTAAAAATTAAGTTTAGGCAATGTGCTGCACAAGGTGACCAACTAATGTTCCTATATTTTCCACACAAAATTCTTCCAGCAGCTACATAATTTGCAGCATTGTTAGTAACCAAATGTACTATATTTGCAGGACCAACCCAATTAACAATTTCATCAAACAAGTTACTCAAATTAATAGCATCCTTAACCAAGTCAAAAGCATCAACAGAACGTATAAAAACAATTCCTTTAGGACAATAAACAAGGAAATTAATCAATGTTCTATGCCTAGTATCAGTCCACCCATCAGTCATTATTGTACAACCAGTGTCAGCCCAATATGAACGATAAGAATCAACAATCAATTGGACTTCTCTTTTTGCTTCTCTCAACAAAGGCACTCGAAGGGCATGATAATTTGGGCCTCTATATCTAGGACCATAAGAAGCTACAACATTGAGCATAAGTTGATAATAACTAGAATTCACAGCATTAATTGGAATGCAAGCATCATACATCCATCTTGCTACAGCCATATCAACCCTCAATTTCTTTTCTTTGCCAGCAAGAACACTTTTAATAGAAGGTTGAGCTCCCGGTGTTGTTCTAGGAGCGAAGTAATTACCAATATCACCAACCTTTCTCTTGCCAAGATTAGATCTTAATGGAAAATTACTAGGACCACCACTTCTATTTCCCCTACCTAACCCCTACCTCTAGGAGTAATTTCTTGGACATCTTCAAATTCTGGTGAGTCCTCTAATGGCGAATAATTAGATGCTTCTTGATCCTTTTTTGTTTGTTCTTTAGATTTAGCAATTTCCTTCAAATTCTCAACCATTTGAAACCTAACATCATAAGGTACACCCATACATGCAACCACATCACCTTTAATTCCAGCTAGATGTCTTTTCATCCTATTGATGCCCCCTCCTTTATAACTTTTCCCACAATGTATACATCTATAGCTACTTTTTCCGTCTTTCAACTCTTCAGCCACATGATCCCATGCAGGATCACATTTCGCTCTCACAGATGAAGAATTAGCATTAGACCCGGTTGTAGAAGCATGTTCATTAGATGGTACGGCGAGACTCCATTTCACTCAACAATTTCGGACTTGCAGCAACTATTTTACCAACAAATAAATTCATCAACACAACAATCAACATAGTGACATACACGTATAATTCTCTATAAAAAATATTTCACAAACAATAATCTCTGTAAATCAAATCCACAACAAATCCACACCATATAGAGAATCCACAACATGATCAAAAGCAAAATCAAAAGGAAAGAATGTTACCTGATGAACCCAAGCAAAGAAACAGATAGCAACACTTCAGAGGAAAAAAAAAACCCCAACAAACAAGAATTGAAAAAAACCCAGCAAACAACACTTCAGACTTCAGAGTCCACGATCACAACCATAAATTTCTCTTGCAAACAAGAATTGAAGCATGAAAATGAGAAATTTAAGTGAAAAAAGAAAAGCAAAATGAAAAGAAAGAAAGGGAAATTGAAATGAAAAAACAAAGGCAAAAATGAAATTGAACCATAGTTACCATACCCATTTTTAACTATATGTGGAGGCAGAGAGAGTGATCGTGGGTGTGGTGAGGGGCTGGGGCTTGCGCGCGCGAGGGGCTGGGGCGTGCACGAGGGGCGCGAGGGGCTGGGGTGCGCGCGCGCGAGGAGCTGGGGTGTGCGAGAGGGCCGCGAGGGTCACGAGGGTCGCGAGAGGCTGGGGCTGGGGCGAGGGGCTGAGCGAGGGGCGAGGGGCTGAGCGGTGAAGGCGTGAGGGAGAGCGTGACTGTGAGAGGCTGACTGGCTGAGAGCTTGAGGAATGACGCTGGAGGCGTGAGGACTGAGGAGAAGTGAGAGAGGCAGAGAGCTGAATCTGATAGGTTAGGATTAGGTTTAATTTTTTAGGGCAAAACAGCACAGTTTTGCCAAATGACCGGTTCCCGGTTCGACCGGCCGATTTTTCAGTTTTCAAGGTTGAACCGGCCGGTCAAAACTGTTCACCGTTTTTTATATTATTTTCGGTTTTATATCATAACCGGACCGGATTTAAGGCCGGTTCCCAGTTGAACCGGTCGGACCGGCCGGTCCGGTCCAGTTTTTAAAACTATGAATAAAAGTGGTGTTGACTATGGATTCAGGTTATAGCATTAATGTTACTCCCATGAAAATAAGATATGTAGTAGTTGTGGAAAAAAAATATATCATTTACATTACTCTTATTAGAAACCAAAAAGAAAGAGAGTTGAGGCAGATTCATATGAACATTTTAATGATTTTTATACATAACGATTGATGCTTTATTTTTCCAAATAATCACAAGAGCCTAAAACCCTTATAGTTATGGCCACTAGGAAAGGCCAAAGGAAAGACAAGAAAAATATGATATAATAAAAGTTGAATTTTAGAAGTTATAATTGGGTCAAGTGGTTATACTTTATTAGAAATTGTGGTAAATTAAATAATCCCCCTGTTGTAACTTGGGTGGTTTCAAATTAAACCCTAAAATTTTTAAAATATTAATTAAAACCTTAAATTCTGAAATCATGTCAATTCATGCCTTCAATGAGTCACTATTAACTAAAACTAACAAAAATTCACATAAATTTCGACTAAATCTATTTGAATGCAAAAATTCATTTCATGTGAAATTATAAACACTCTTATACGCTATATGAAATTTATATATAATAACCAATCATTTAATTATTATCAGCAACATATTCAAAATGAAATTAGTGTTACCTAAACTCATGTCCAAATCATCTATATCAAATAAGTTATGTCCAAATCATCCTAAACTTTAAAAAGTTTGTTTTTCATTCCTAAACTATTGAAAAGTTCAATTTTTATCCCTAAACTATTGAATATGTTTTACTTTATATTCTTAAATTTTATGAAAAGTTTTTTTTTCCTTAAAATGAAGATTTTTTTTCATCCATATTTCTATATTTAAACTATTGAAAAAACTCTTTATAAAATTTACGGATGTAAAAAGAACTTTTTAAAATTTAGGAACGAAAAAACTTACTGTTGGTAATGTTTAGAAACTAAAATAGTATTTAACTCAAATAAATATTACAACCAAACCCACCACAACTAAAAACAATGTTCTTATGAAAATGTTGTAAAATTTTATTGTATCCATAGAATTTCTTCTATCGAGCATCCTTTACAACCAATCCTCATCTCCCCTGCTACTCTCCCCCCCGGTCGAAAAAAAAAAAAAACCCTTTATGGTTATATGATTAGTTTAGTTTCAAATTTATAATGATGAAGTAAGAATGTGTGCTTATAATAAATGCTTGAGTTATCTTAGAGATTTGCACTAAGCCTTATCCACACATCTCTTTCATTTCTTATTTAGCATTTGTTTTTTTTTCCCCCACATAGGCAAAGGATCAAAAACAAACTTGGGAATTCATTATTCCCATTCCTTGCCTCCAAAAAAGTATCGCAATATTAAAATATGGTTAAACTTATTAGAAAATATCAAGTGATGATATAAAACAACTGATCAACGCAATAGTCCTACCTCTCTGTATCATCTTCTGTATAATTGTAATCTTGACCACTTCCACATTGTCGTCCTCTACATAATTATCATCTTCATGACCACCCTCCACTTGAGTGGTCAGTCAATATTCCCATGAGTCCATGTTGATGGCTGAGTGGGTACTGCCGTATTTGGCTGAATATATAATATCAATCAAGTTTGGAATAACATTGTTAGAGCTTTCAAAATATTAATTCCCAAATCCTAGAACTTAAAAAATTTTGCTGCCTGTCACTTCCTCCTTCGCTTTCACACTTTAGAAGCATTGTCATTTGGTTTTTAGTGAATAAAAAGAATATCTTCCCGGAATTTATTACTTTTTGCCCATTCTGTGTTTTATTATTACCCATATTAGAATCTCCACCTGCCACCACCAACATTTGTGCCATCTTTTCCAAGTTGAACTAATCATAATTTCATAGTCACTTAGATATGCCCACCTTCTAATTAGTTGACTGAATATCATGAAGTTGTGAAGTCACACATGAACTTTCACCCAAAAAAAAAAAAATCACATTCACATATATGATTGTCTCAGTAGGTTAGAATTATATGAGTGTAAAAGCTTGTGATATTATGTGGTTTATTCATGCTTGTGCCTGTCAACAAAGACGCAGAAAGTAGGACGAACCTTTAATCAATCAATATATATTTTGGCTTCTTCCATGAGTGCTTCTGTTCTATCTCTTCCAAATATCTGGCTTGTAGCTACCTTGTTGCAACTAGAAGAGCCCACCAATAACCTAAGCCTAAAGAAAACTTTGCACATGACTGACCTCTAGTCACAACGTGCCATTGGAAACAATCATACAAGGAACCCAATCTTTTTCATGGTTTATTTTACTAGTAGTTGATGATGTGTAAGTTCTTTAACATTATTCCATGTCATTTTATTGTATATCAGTCACAAGGTGCAATTAGAAATAGTGTTTAGAAGAGTGTTATTGTTGATGAGTAAAAAACTAGATAACAACACTAAAACTTAATTTATATGATTTGCTGTATACCAGTTTTCATGCTTGTAAAATTTCAAGATAATCAAAGATCAATAGTCATATCATCAACCAATTGTTTAAATTAAAGTTTTTATAATTTAAAATAATACATAAATGATGATTTTATGAATTGAATGATAAATAACATCTAATTGATATGCTTGTTAAGAACATATAAACCATGAAAGTATATAACACACCCAACCCACTTGGAAATCAATTCATATTCATGCGGAGCAATGTGGGGTCAGGCTGGTTGAGCAGATTGTGCGAGTTGTTACGCATCCATAAATAAAATAAGCATCAGCGTCATAGAGGTGCAAATCAGCTAGGCCTGGGTTTGATTAGGTAACTCACACTTTCGTATGGTAATTTAAGGCAATATAGTACATCAGTATCATCTAACCTAGAGATATTTATGAATTTTGCAAGTAATTTTAAGGCGTTTCCCTGATGTCAGTTTTTTGATAGTTTAAGTACAGAGTACAAAACGAAGTTGGAAATAATATTAATTCAATCAGCAGATTTGTCACAGATACTAACAGTGGTTATAGGGAAAAAATAAAGGGGTAGTGGTTATCCAAAAGATTAAAAAATATATAAAAATAAGCATGGTGGTTAGGATCTAGTAGACAATACCTACATTCTCAACATAAGAAAAACGTAAAAGAAATTTCTCACTCACTTTGATTTGACAAGTTTATAGAATTTAGAAACATTTCAACTATCAATTTGGTAATATTTATAACATGTATGTTTAGACTTTGAATTATTTCTATATTGATTATCTTAATCCTGTAATTTACTTCAACCAATCAATCATTTGATTTAGTCATAATGTTATGGAAATTGAAACAATATTTTTTAACAGTACCAACAAAATTATATCTATAGTGTTGATTCTTCTACCAGACTACTTAAGCAATGGTTTAAAGCCTCGAGATCAGTCTAGTCTTCCACACATCCACAAAAAGTGAAAAAAAAAAAAAAAAAAAAAAAACTCAAATCATAATTTCCATTTGAACAAATTCACAACCTAAAATATGAGCCATCAATGGGAAGCTGGTGATCCTTTTTTTTCTAAACTAGCTCATAGATCAATCCTGTTGATCAACATTTGAGTTTTGGAATTCTCTCATTTTAGTTTCAATTTTTTCAAGTTTGGCTCCCTAAAACTCCCTTTACTTTTAATAAAGTCTAAAGACACAACAATTTTTATAATTTTTTTTCACAACATTAATGTGACATGCTATGCTAGTGCTAATAAAATGAGGTTAATAATTGATTTATGTAAAAGTAATACTATTTCAGTCGTAATTTGTTACGTCAACAATCATACATGAAAAAAGAGTGTAAAAATTGTTTTGTACCAAGCATTAATTTTTTATTTTTCCTCTTGTTTACTTTACTTCCATTTCAAATCAATCTGGTGGTCATTATCTGTAGGTAAAATGGTGAATTGACCACTATTTATTTTTCTTTTGATTTTAATAGATTAGGTAATAGAAAAAGTTTACTTCCAACCCATAAACATAAAAAATAAAAATAAAAAACTAAATAAGTGTGCGTTTGCCTAATGCATTTGCAGCATTTTACGCTTTAAAACTTGGACTCACGGCACTGTTCACGTTTTAGCCAACAAATGAAAAAAAACACAGCTACAGTGTTGAGGGCACTGTTCACGTTTTGCTACAATATTTTCAGTTTTTAGTTTTCAGTAAAAATAAGTTATATCCAAACAGACCCTAAATATCATTTAATTCATACTCAAAATTCATGGAGCCAACTCTTTATTATGTAGATGGCATCTATAAGTTTCGATGTAATTTGTTTGTCAAACATTTGAAACACTAAAGAGCCTTGCAGTTAAAGCTATTTACCACAAAAGCTCTATAGTTTAAAGTTTTACTTCCTGCAACAATGTCAACAGACACCAAAGCTCAAAATTTCAACTTTAAAACTTAAAAATATTATTGTTTTGAATTTTCAAAGTGGAGACAAAAAAAGTACTAGTTAGTAAAATTGCCAAATGGATGTTGTTGGAGTTAAAAATAACAGTTAGTATAATAGTCAGATCACAGGTTTGACTCTCTATTATGCATGTGCAGGTGTTAGGGGTAGGACTGTTGGGCGGAGTCTAACGGCCCAAGTCCAACATTCCACTAGAGGCGGAGGTCAGGTTGAGCCAAGTTTCAATCAACTCATTGACGCTAGGCTGCCACCCTTAAGGAAAAAAAGTTGTACCTTTAACATTAGCTATAACTTTTGGAGTAGTGGGTAAATGCTTGATCCTAACAAATGACAATCTTGCTAAAACATTTAATGAACTTTAAAGTTCTTTTTCTTCTCTGAAGTCTAAACATAATACCAGATTGAGATAGGGCATATCTGAAACGAAAAGACAAATATCAATTGTATCAACCCCCTTCATTGTTGAATTCAAATTATCATCATCCCTATTTTTGAACCTCATCATAACACCAAGCCGAGATTCGTGTTTTCTTTCTGTATGTAAGTTGCTTCTGGTTTGCGCATGCTTCTTAAAAGGTAATTCTTCTTTATTCAAAAAAAAAAAAAAAAAAACATGAATGTAGTGGTGAATATAAATGTCTTCTCATTATTCATCTCTAGGCCAAAATGGGCATTTGCCCATTTTTCACAAACTTTTCACCAAAATGCCTTCTGTCTGAAACTATTTAAGAAAATGACTCTATTTTGAAACTCAATTTTTTGACAATCGAGTTATAGTGAACTGAAAATTAAAAGAAAAAAAAATTGTGGGACTCGAGTTCCAGAATTTTTTTTTTTTCTAAGTTCAATTTCACTATAACTCGATTGTCCAAAAATCAAGTTTCAAGACAGGGACATATCCATAAATAGTTTCGGACATGAGACATTTTGTTGAAAAGTTTGTAAAAAATTGGTAAAATCCCATTTTGGCCTTTCATCTCTATCTGAAGGACAACCACTATAGCTAAATCTTCTTTATCACCAAAAAAAAAAAAACACATGAATGTAGTGGTGATTAATGTCTTCTCAATAACTCATCTCTATCTAAAGGACAACCACCATAGAAAATTCTTCTTTATCATCATCATCATCAAAAAATTAAAAAAGAAAATCTAGCGGTAATGCATGTCTTCTCATATTCCTCACTATCTGAATGACAGTCACTACAACTAATTCTTCTTCAATAAAAATATTTAAAAAAAAAAAACCCATAAATGTAGTGATGATGCATGTCTTCTCAATATTCTTCTTTATCTAAATGATAACTACTATTGCATGGCTGTGGACATGACAGGATGAGGAAGTGTTATTTTTATTTTTCTTGACATCCATATTAGCTTAATGGCTGGTCTCCATCAAATTCTACCTACCAATATTATTGGATGTCTCTATGACATTAGCATTTAGCACAATTCTTTCCATCACAATAGATTAAGTTTTTCGATTAAACTTAATATATAATTGTATTGAATTTAATTGTTTTTTTAAAATGTAACATTGTTTTTAATTTATTAGTCAATGTAACAATGTGTTTGAATTTAATTAAGAAATCAATTGTACAATATCTAAAATTTTCCCATTACTCATTAGTGTGAAGTTAGAATTTTAGTTCAAATTGTAAAATTTCACACTATATACCTTTAAATAAAAGTGTACAAGTGGTAACTTTTTTTGGGTTAAGTAACAATTGGGTAAATACAATAATGTATATCACTTTAGTTAGTTTGTTTAAGATTAGGGCCTAACTAAGAAAACTAGAGTCTAACACTTCAAGTTTTTTCCAATAGAGATGACTCAACTAAGATTTTTATTTTATTTGTGTGTGTGAAAAATACAAATTACACCCTTTAAAATTCCCAGAGTACTTTAATTCACAATTTTTGTCAAAGGTGGTCCTTCAGTCCATCTCATTAAAAATTTGCCCATAACGGCCCAACAAAGCAAATTGGAGTACAACACCTCTGGGCTTTTTAAAGATATAGGCTCAACTAAGAAAATTTGGAGAACCTTCTTGGGCCCTCAATTCATCATGGCTTCATGGAGAGAATTATAAGAGGGGAAACAAAAATTTGGCTTGCCCAATTTTCATCACCCATTATTCACTTTTTGTGAGTCCTACGTCATTTTTACTTGTTTGGCTTGGTTTTTTTTTCTCACTTTTTATTGCTCATAATTCAAAAAAAATAGTTAAAAGGGAGTGAAAATGAGAACACAAATTGGAAGTTTTCAGATCATGGATTATGAGTTACAGTGGCAATGTTGTAATTTTTTAGAGTCAAGTGGGTCTTACCCATAAGTCAAGTCACGTCAAGTGTCAGAGCAATAATAAACCCCAACGGCCACAACTACTGTTCACTACTAATGTTTGGTTATAATTTTTAATCATTCTATCATTAGAGAACATTGTTAGTGATTGTAGTCTTTCTTCGTAGGTCCCACAACTTGACATAAAGTTGAGTTTATAATTTGGAATACTCACTGAGAATTTCCAGCCAAACACAACAAAGAGTAGAGTTATGAGAAATTTTGAGTTAGAGTTATAAAAATTGAGTAATAAGTTTGAGTGAAAAAATTTGAGTGATGAGTGTTGAGATATGAGTGACCTCCAAACTAAACATAGCTTTAGGATTTAAATCCTCTCATTCTCAATTATTGATATATTTTTTTCAAAAGATAGTTTTTTTTTTTGGTTTGTTAAGTAATAGTTGGGCAAATACGATACGATACTTCAAGCTAAATTTTAGATATGATCCCAACTAAGAAAATTAGGGAATGTTGCTAGGCTATTGATTCATTGAGATTTTTTTTTTCCTCTTTAATTGTAAGTCCAATATGTTTACGAGAGACGAGAGTGGATCATATGCTATGGGCGGGGGAGGAGGGTTTTTTTTTTTGTTAGGGCCAAACCTTTTATCTCTTTCAATCTTTTTTTATTATTTATTTTTTAGGGTCAGGGCCCTATGGGGAGTTGGGCAAAGAAAGAATAATGGCTGACACACTAGTTGATTTCTGTTACAAATTGAAGCCATAAGGCCCAATTGGTGTACATATTCACCTCTGGTCCACTATTAGTCATCGCATACTATCGTCATAGACCCTTAAGGTGGTCTTCATGATCTGGGCCACTGTAGGCCCGTCTCATCCCAATCTTATTTTGATCTTATTTTAAACATCCAGGCCAAAAAATAAGTGGTTATATATATAATCAAATTATAAGAGTGAATTGGCAAATATTATAAGAGTGGTTTTTTTCTTTTTAAGGCACGAATTGACATAAGAAAAATTCTAGGAACATAGAATAGTTCACATCTTTTGGCCACAACTGTGACATGTCAGAGTATTATTGGTGAAGAAAAAAATAGTAAATTTATGTAAGCGATAGTTAATCACTCACAATCTGCCACATCATAATATTAAAATACAAGAGACCTATTTGGTATGAATCATTATTAAACACATCTCACATACTTTTATGATACTTAAAATTACGTAATTTATCATTTTGTTACACTTCCATCACTTTTATTAGATGAAAAATGACAATATAGGCATCATGTGAGCCAAAACATGAGTACAAATACAATAACTTTTTTTTTTTTTGGGTGGGTACAAATACAATAACTGATTCTCAACAAACACACGTGTTCATGTGGTAAAATCAAAGCAAGTTGAAGAACTTGGGAGGAGTTGGAGAAGTGTAATGCTAGTAGTTGGCAAAAGTTAAGTAAACTAGTTTTTGAGAGAGCCGACAAGGTTTTTGAAAAGGTGGCACTTTAAGTGCCGTATGTAACCTATAACGTGATATACTAAAATAGTAGATGGAAATCATGGAATCATGGGAATATTCAAAAATCGTAAATTTTTGCACCAAAACTTTAAGAGAATTCCAACTTTATCCAAGTAAGCATGCATACTTTAAAAGCATACACATTTCAAGATGGTCAAAAAATAAAAATCCCACTTAATACTAACACTTACTACATTACAATTCATGCAAAAAAAGAAAAAGAAGCAATTCAACACTTTATTGTGATAAACTGATAATGCATGAAAGCCCCACCAAGTGAAAAGGAATTTCAAGAGAGAAAAAAAAATTTGTTACAAAATGCTAACACATGAAATTGAAAAAAAAAACACACGCACACACACAAATATTAGAGAGTTAAAAAAGAAAAAAAGAACAGGACTTCGTCAAGTAAAATTAACAATATTTTAAAAACTGGACCGGACCGGCCGGTTCAACTAGTTGAATAAAAAATTAGAGACCAGTCTGGTCTAGAAAAAAGTCCAAAATCGAGAAAAATCGAGAATCGGAAGTTAATCCGGTTTTTCTCTCAATCAAGTTTTTAAAACTATGGAAATTAATATACCTTACAAGTTAAAAGTTGCACTCCTAATCTCAAGATGCCCTTTTTTGTTCAATGCTACCGCGTCGTATGTGACCTTTTGCATGAACCAAATATGACAGCTACTTGTTGTCTTGCCAAACGAAGTTGAATGGGATTATTTGGGTTTGGATCTTTTTTTTCTTTTTTTTGAGAAAGTATTTGGGTTTGGATCTAAGTAAACTAGTTACGGGTTTTTTTTTATAGGAACTAGTTACGGGTTGATTCAATCATGTACAAGTTATAGTGGGTAGAGATCAAAAAAGGTTGGACCAAAAAATTTAGTAATAAATTTTCTAAGAAACTTACGAAAATGTACCCGTTGATAGTAGCTATCATAAAATATTTGTGATTGAGAAGTGTACCTCAAGCTGATGGATAATATCATCCAAATTTTCAAGTAATTAAAACAAATTAATTTAACTTTAGTATACAACAAAATTGGGATAATAAAAAAATTTACAATTTTAAACTTATATCTATGGTTTTATATAAATAGATAAATTGTTGCCATATATTTAAAAAATGATAGAGATTTTTTCTATAAAGAAGATGAAGAATAAAACAAATCAATCGGGTTGACTCACAATTCAACTTAACCTGGCCAATTATTGAAACGAGTATAACAAATAGTTATTGATAGAAGTTTTCATGAAAAATTAAGTATAATTGTCTGTGTTTGAATTGATTTATTTATTTAGAATGAATAAGAATATAATTGTATCTAAAAAAACCAACTATGCAAACTCATAAAAAATAAAGAAAAAATCAATTTCAAGTCTCACGCAAGGTTGTTAATTTCATTTTAGTGCCTGATGTGTCTATTGAAACTAAATATTTTGGTATTGATTAATTCCAACCTATCATTTTGAAATTATCACTAATATATATATATAGATAGATAGATAACCACATACATTTTTATTATCTATATTTAATTATCGTCAATGAAATAATAAGAATAAAATCAAAACAAACATAATTTTTATTTATTTATATTTAGAATCAAATTGAAATTTGACCGGAATGCCCAATCATGGATTGGCTAAAACAACTTGAAATGGATCAGAATTTAACCTAAAGTGGAACAATGAAATTATTCTTCTCAATTTGTTTACTAATATGGAATTCAATGATTACAACTTTTGCTACAACTTACTTACATGATAAATTATAAATAGTAAAGTAAAAGTGGTGGATTCACAATTCCACCATTCATAACTTTGCCTCGTGACTAAATTATGAAAAAAATTATGGTCTGGTATCTCAATTGGCTCAATCCAAGTCAATATACACACACATACACACACACACACACATATATATATATATATATATATATATATAGTGGATTCCAGTTAGCTCAACTGGCGAAGTCTCTGATGGTTGTATAAGAGATTTATGATTCAATCCCCGCCTACCCTAAAAATTAATTAATATTATAGTCTGATAATAAAGAGTTATCATCAAGAGCGGACGCTATAAAATGAAATACTATCTAAAAAAAAAAAAAAAAGAAAAAGTCAAGATACACATAGATTCTATTTTTCATTTAAAAAACAAATAAATTTGGACTTTTCCCACATTTTGAAGCACAAAAGCCATGGCTCGAACCTTGAAGTCTAACCTGATATAAAAGGGCCCCGTGAATCATTTCAACGGACAGAAGAACTGTTACTACCAGCCAAACAATTGCAGTGACAGTCCCTTACTCTACTCTTCGATTCTCACACTCGCTCATGACATAGGGTTCCCGTTTTCCGAAAATTCTTCAACAAGGTTCACGAAGAACCACTTTCTCATGGATTCGCCTTCAGCGTCGTCTCTGCAACTAGCCATGGCGGCCTTGGTGGGAGCCTCGCTCATGGCCATCTCCGCCTTCTACTTCCACAAGCGCAGCGTCGACCAGGTCCTCAACCGCCTCATCGAGATCCGCCGTATCCGCCCTCTCAATGCCGCTAACCACGAAGAAGACGAAGAAGAAGAAGACGAAGAAGAAGCAGAGGTGGAGGTAGACGGCGACGGAGGAGGCTCCGGTTCCGACGAGGAATTGGTGATCGATCGGAAAAAGTGGTCCCGGGACCTTTCGAATTCGCTCGACGAGAACTTGCTTCGCGGCTATAGAATCTCGTCTTCGCTGCCCAATGTGGCTCCCGGAAACGATTTTTTGGATGAGAACCACAAGTTCGATCAGCCGATGGGACTTCGAGCCAAAAGTTATGCTGCTCCATCGCTCGATAAACTCAATTTGATTCCCTCGGGGCTTCCGCCTCTTCGATTGGATCAGAGAGATGGTATGAAACTATGAATGCCTTCTATTTTCTCCTTTCAATTTTAAATTTAATTTTGATTTTTCAGTGATATATTCTTTGCAAATAGTTTGAGAAAATTCATTTTTATAGAAGAGGGATTAAGATAATGCTAACTGTCAAATTTGTAACTAGTAAAAGAATGTAATGTTTTGTGCAATTAAGTTGAATCAATAGTTGCTTTAGGGTGTAATAATTAATATTCATTACGAAGTTGATTAAAGAAGTAACAGAGAGTATGACTTTGGATAGAATACAATTGCGGAAAATGGCCGACCTTGACTAGCTTGAAATTTTGGCTTAGTAACATTTGTAGAAATAGTAAAAAGGGCACGTCAATTAAGGAAGTGACAGTATGACTTTGGACAAAATAGAATAAAGGAATACCCAAAAAAAAATGGGTCTAAGGCTTTGTTGTTGTTGTTGTTTTTTTTTTTTTTTGTAACTTTACAAGTAAATTTAACTACTACTCAAAAAATTTAAAAAAGAAAGAAAGAAGAGAAAACAAAAGGAAAAAGAAGCTGAATACTAATTGCCGTGATTAATATAGTTCTGGTGTTGCCAACGTAAGCCCCTGATTGCTTGATCTTGATGTGTAAATGCTATTTGAATCCTAAAGAGCAGCACCTTTTGTTATGCTTTGGTTGTTTGCAGGACTGGATCGGTTTGTTAATCATTCTGCAAAGTATACGAGGGTGGCATCTGTTGGTAGGCTAGTGACACCAAGGTCCCCTGGTGGCAATGCTTTTGATGATGATGGGGATTCTGACGACGATGGAACCGAGCTTACAAATGGAGAAGACATGCTTTTCAACTATGGAAACATAGATTCTCCAATTGATTTCACAAATGCACAAGTATGTGTAGTTATATCAACTTATTCATATTTTAATACGCATTAGCTTGAATTTTAAAAATGTTGTATTTAGTTTTAGAAAGTAAATCAGTCAGTTTACCAAAACTAGGTTGCGTATGCCACTGAATTTATTAAAATTAGCACAATGGCCTTGAAAATAAACTTTAATCTTTTGTATGTATTGTTATTCGTTACCATATGAGTAATGTCAATGTTGAGAAAAATACCAAACTGTGTGTGTGTGTGTGTGTATATATATATATATAAGTTTCTCAGTTTTCTACTTTATAGTCATTGTTTATAGAAAATCTGTGATAACCAAAAAAAGAGAGTATCCAGAATAAATCTGTTTTACCGGTTGCTGGATTTGCAGGATGTAAATTCAAACAACCAAAAAACTTGCAGCATTCAAAAAATAGATGAAGGTGGGAAGTGTATCCAAGATAAAATGTGTATGGCAACTGCAACTGAAGCGAAAGCTAGTGTAGATCTGCGTGGTGATGGAAAGGTAGATACACCTTCAGTGCACATGGTGGGGAATGATCCTAATTTTGACAACACCGTTTTAGCTCTGAGAGCAACACTCCATGGTATTTTTAAATTCCTTTTTCCACCTATTTTGTTGGAGATCTGTCTTTTAATTGCCTCAAATTTTGTTGAAAATTGAATTTGTTGGCTATATTATTTGTTGACTAACTCATTGGTGGCATTCAAAATTCTACTTTTTTACGCTACTTAATTGCAATTATATGTGGAAGAAGTAATGTGTTTTTAATAGTTACAGACAATAGCCTTATTCAACCTCTGTAAATGCACAGTTGTTTTAATATTATTATTTGAAGAAGGGACTAACCACATGATGCCTATTTCTCTATTTCTCTTGTAAGAACATGTGGGGTCGGAGTCAACAAGCAGAGAAGAGGAAGAAGTACAAAAAATGATTCGTGAATGTTTAGAGTTGCGTAAAAATTATGTCTATAGGGAAATGGTTGCTCCATGGAAGAAGGAAACTGAGGGGAAATCTAGTGCATCCAATACGAAAAGTGATCCCTTTCACTTTGAACCTGTTGAAGCAACAGCTGTGAGTCATTTTTTGCTTGTTCATGGTGTGAAATTTTTAAAGATTTTTTCCCTGATACGTATGAAAGCTATGTGAATGTATACATTCAAGTACAGCCATTCATTTGTTTGATGCTTTCTGATTTTCCAAGCAGCACCGTTTCAAAATGGAAGATGGAGTTGTACATGTTTATGCAAGTGAAAATGGTAAGCATTGCAAAGTAATTCATAGTTCAGTAAAATAAACATTCTTTGTCAAATACTTAATTAAATTTATTTTTGCGTTAGCATTTAGTTTTTGGATTATAAGAATATTAAAGCTCCCTCTCTCTCTCTCTCTCTCTCTATTATAACACAGATACTGTGGATCTTTTCCCTGTTGCAAGTTCAACAAGATTTTTCACTGATATGCATCAACTCCTAAAAGTAACATCTCTTGGAAATGTTCGCTCTTCATGCCATCATAGACTGCGATTTCTTGAGGAGGTAGCATCCTGCAATCTCTGTTTTGAACTTCTATTTTGTGTTCTTCATTTTAGCCAATGTATATCACTTATACCTGAACATTATACAGAAATTCCGCCTTCATCTGTTAGTAAATGCAGATAGGGAGTTTCTGGCTCAAAAGAGTGCGCCACACCGTGATTTTTACAATATCAGAAAGGTTGATACACATGTGCATCATTCTGCATGCATGAACCAGAAACATCTCCTACGCTTCATCAAGTCAAAGCTAAGAAAAGAACCTGATGAGGTTGAAATTGTTTTTTTCCGCCCCTCCAAACTGTTTGTTTCAGTGAATTAGGTCTATCTTTAGTTTCAACCAACATTGGTTGCATCAACTATGGGCAGTGCTGGTTTAATACGTCTTACCAACTTTCTCTCCCTTTTCAATTTATTTTTGTTGATGCTTCTTAATTACACTATAACTACATTGGACAGGTTGTCATATTCAGAGATGGAAAGTATATGACTCTTAGGGAAGTTTTTGAGAGCTTGGACTTGTCAGGGTATGCATTATTATAGTTATCTTGATTTTTGCTAGAAGAATTCTCTCTCTCCCTCTCTCTGTGTGTGTTTTTGCATGTGTGTCCTTGTTTATCTAAACTGAAGGCAATTGCAATGCAGGCATGATCTTAATGTTGATTTGTTGGATGTCCATGCTGATAAAAGCACATTCCATCGATTTGACAAATTCAACCTTAAGTATAATCCTTGTGGACAGAGCAGACTCCGAGAGATATTCTTAAAGCAGGACAATCTTATCCAAGGTTTGGTTCACAATAACAGTTTTAAAACTACTTGTTGCCTGGGTAATCTTTGATGATTGCAATTTGGAATGAGAGTCAATTGCATTTGGAGAAGCATTTGGAATTAGAACCAACCTTTTGTTTTGATCATTTTTTCTGCTCCTTTGTAATTGATTTATCTTTTTTATTATAAGTTCCAATTTGGAAAATACAAACATGAATACATCATTTAGAACTCTAGATTTTCTTACGCCAGAATCTAACAGATAGATTTATGACAATCGGATGTGTCATGTGTGCCTAATCTGGTTTTACAATATTACTAGGTTAGTTAATTCAAATTGGTGAGGCGTTTTGAAACTGAATATATGGTTCGTAAGGAAATGGAATTAACGTATTTTAGCATTATTGACTAGTGTAAGAAACGAAATAAGTTAGAATAAGCAAGCTTAGCAGAGTGTTGATCTTAATTACTTGGGTTATCTACATGAATTTTTTCTTGCCATTGTACTTAAAACCATATGCTTTTAGGTCCTGATTTTGCCTTCTCTAACTTCCTCTGGGTCCTTTCCCTTTTTGTTTTTTCATTTTAAATTTTATTTTCATGCTTACCTTTTGATTAATTTTGAATCAAATCACTCCAATATAGGGTGGGTAGGTACCTTGAGCCTAATTTAATATACAGAGTGATGCTTTAAACTTGACATCTCATATTTTGCGAAGTTGGATTCATTATGTATTGGTTTAATTCTTTTTCTCTTCTGTTTTACTTTATCTTTATTTAAATTGAACTGATTGTTATTTTTTTTTTTGTTTGGGTGAGTACTACAGGTCGGTTTTTGGCAGAAGTAACCAAGCAAGTTTTATCTGATCTTGAAGCAAGCAAATACCAGGTTTATATCAATTATGATGTTAGAAGATATGAATTGTCAAATTTATTTCTGCCTTGTTCTCTCTCCTGTTCCATAGTATGCTCATGTTCATAATTGTTGGGTGTCTTGTCGATTTTACTGGATAATCCTGCAGCTGCAGATATCTCAGCTTACCTAGTAATAACTTTTTACTGATTTGGTCTTTGAAAATACATTAGAGCAACTTGCAACAAGGGATGCGCATCATTTTTGCACCATCATATTCTGCTGCACTTAAATTTAAGCCAAATAGTCAGACTCTTATAGTTTCATGTACTTATATAGAGAGATTTTTTGTTATTTTAAGAAGAGATTTTTTGTTCTTTTTATAAAAAATTACATTGGAGTCTCTTCAAGCTTGCTGAACTCCTTGAATTTTGGCTACTATATCTGTACTTGCTGGGCAACTAGGTACAAAAGCCAAGATTTTTATTGATAAGTAATAAAGATGTATATTCAAAAAACTATCTCATGCATAACGGTATAAAGCATATCAAAGATTACAAAAAGAGAAAAGAAAAAACAAAGAGAAAACTAATTACAAAAGAGAGAACTTAGAAACATGGGAAGAGAATCACTAGAGGTGAGTCCCCAAGCCCTAGACCAGTCGAAAAGGGAGCCATTGAAAGAGGCGAGCAGCTGGTCATCAGTGCTTTCCATGTCCTCAAACGTCCGCCAATTTCGCTCCCTCCAAATACACCACATTAAGCACAACGGAGCTAAATTCCAAATGCTAGACGAATGCTTTTCCAACCAATTCCACCAACCAAAAAGAGTATCTGCAACCTATCTTGGCAAAACCCATGAAATCGCAAATGATCTAAAAACTAAGCTCCACAGCCGATAAGCCTTTCCACAATGAAGTAAAAAATGATCCACCGTCTTTCCATTACAACGACACATAATGCACCAGTCAACAAAATCAAACCCTCTACCTCATAGACTGTCACCTGTAAGAATCTTGTCCCATACGGCGGTCCAAATAAAGAAAGAAACACGCTAAGGAGCCTTAACTTTCCAAATACCTTTCCAAGGAAAGATAATAGGCAAGGGACCTCGAAGTTTATAATAAAACGAGCAGATATCAAAATCCCCATTCTTCGTTAACTTCTATCTCATACGGTCTCTATTCTCAGTTGGAGGTAAATTAGAACCCAAAGTACGAAGAAAATCATCCACAACACCCATCTCCCAATCATTTGGTCTCTGTATGAAGCAGACATCCCAGCTTCTTCGTTCCTCTATCCCTAACCGCTTTGGACAAGAGGCCACAGAGGCTGCTTTATTGGAAGCAATCCCAAATACAGTCGGAAAGGTTAGTTGGAATGGTGAATCCCCACACCACCTATCTGTCCAAAACTTCACTCTATCCCCCACCCCTACCTCAAACTGAATATTTTTGCTGAAAACCTCCCAACCCATCCGGGTACTTCTCCACAGACCACACCCGTGTACACCTTTACCTAGCTTGGATGTCCATCCCCCCACTCTTCCCCAAACTTCAAAGCTATAACCCTTTTCCAAAGCCTTGTCTCCTCAACCCCAAACCGCCATAACCATTTCCCTAGTAAGGCTTTATTAAAAGTAGTTAATTTCCTTACTCCTAACCCATCATTTTCCACAAGTGCACACACCTTATCCCACCCCACCAAATGTGTCTTGGAATCCCCCCACAAAAAATCCCTTTGCAACTTCTCAATTTTATTGGCCACATGTGTAGGGATAGTATAAAGAGATAAAAAGTAAGTTGGAAGGCTAGATAACGTACTCTTGAGCAACATCAGTTGTCCATCTTTTGACAAATAAAGCTTCTTCCACCCAGCCAACTTAAGATCTATTTTCTCCAAGATAGGATTCCAAATAGTAGGGGACTTGTAGGAAGCCCCCAAAGGCACACCAAGATAGGTCATAGGCAAAGACCCAATCCTACAACCCAAAATCTCTGCCAAGACATGGATATTATGAACCTCCCCAATAGGAACCATCTCACTCTTCAAACCATTTACCTTTAATCCTGTCACAGTATGGAAACAAAGTAGTAGCATCCGAACATGTAGAATCTGCTCCACATCTGCATCTCAAAACAGAATCATATCATCTGCAAACAAAAGATGTGATACACATTCCCCTCCACCCTGCCTACCATCAGCCCTAAAACCATGAAGTAAATCAGCACCTTCAATTCTTTTCATCATCCTACTGAAAACCTCCATCATAACCAAAAACAACATAGGAGGTAGCGAGTCCCCTTGTCTCAATCCCCTTGAGCTTCCAAAAAAGTCAGCTGGAGACCCATTTACCAAGACATAGAATTGAACTGTAGATATACAAGTACAGATCCACCTACACCACTTCACCCCAAATCCCATTCTCTTTAACAAATCTAGAAGAGCCTCCCAATTCACATGATCATAGGCTTTCTCAAGATCCAGCTTACAAATAACCCCCGAAATCTTACTCTTCACCCGACTATCAACACACTCATTAGGGATAAGAACTGAATCAAGTATTTGTCTACCGCCCACAAAACTATTCTGAGACTCAAATATCAGCTGATCCAAAACCTCTTTCAAGCGATTTGCCAAAATCTTAGCCAAGATCTTATATACACTACCCACCAAGCTAATAGGTCTGAAGTCGCGGATATTGGAGGCACCATTCTTCTTAGGGATTAAAGCTATGAAAGTTGCATTAAGAGATTTTTCAAACTTACTATATTGATAAAACTCTTCAAACACAGCTAAAACATCGCTTTCCACAACTCTCCAACAATGTTGGTAGAAGGCCATAGAGAAACCATCAGGACCTAGGGCTTTATCTCCTTCTAGCTCTTGGACAACTCGAAGAATCTCCTCCTTTTCAAACCTCCGTTCAAGCCATTCCCTCTCCAATCTGATCAAACTCCAGGCCTTCCACAAAAGGCTGCCACTCCTCTCTCTCTCCGTATACAATTTGTTATAAAACTGTACTACTTGGTCTGCCACCTCTGTTTTGTAAACTTTTTAAATTTATGAATTCTTTTTGCTTTCATCTGCTTAATTCCTTCTTATCATAATGGCGAGTGTTACACTTGCAATTAGTTTGGAAGTGAGTACCCCCCCTCCCCCACCAAAAAAAGAATAAACTTGGCAGTATGCTTTGTTTGTAACTATGGGGTTGATATGGAACACAGCATAAAATTCAATAAAATAAATGATATGGAGGAAATTTTGGAACGTGAATAATCCAAAATGTGGACTATATCCTCTATCAGTGGGACATATGACTGCTGCATATATAAAATTGATTCCTTGTATGGAAAAATTTCTGTTGTGTAATTTCATTGATATTGGTTTTTGTTTTGGGCCTTTTGGCGCACATATCTTAATCTTATCAGTTGTGTCCTAAGTATAACTCAATAGTAACACCAATTAGACAGTTGTTGGTCTCAAAAAGTTGGTCACTTTGAATTGTAAAGAACATATGTCATTCTGTCATTTTCAGATGGCTGAGTACAGGATTTCCATTTATGGAAGGAAACAAAGTGAATGGGACCAGCTGGCGAGTTGGTTTGTTAATAATGCTATCTATAGTGAGACTGCTGTATGGTTAATCCAGGTAATCTATGTTTTCGGCCTTTTCTTCTGATAGCTGCTTAGTGTGTATGGCTAATTGTCTGTTCACTGTACTGGTTCTTGTAAAATGATTGGTTCCACATTGCTGGTACCTCATGCTCGTTATAATATTGTTTATGTTCAACTTTGTATGTTTATATGTGTCATGCTTCTGTCTGTTATTGCATTATGGCGCAATTAATTGTTTATTTAGTATTGGACCAAATGGAATGGGGATAACAGAGGGGTGTGTGTATGTGTGTGTGTGAGAGAGAAAGATTTAGTGTAACTTTCTTTAGTTTTGCATTCAGATATAGACATGGTCTTAATGGAATCCATTAGTATGGAACATTTTCTTTTCGATGTGAAATCCCTAGTATATGAAAGAGCTAAAAAGTGCTATTGTTGTTGTGGTTCACTCGGTGGCAAAAAGATCATGTGGAAAAGTAGCTTCAGGCCGTTTGATGTTACTCCAAATTAAAACCCGTGGTAATTGATAGACCTCATTCTGCATGGGGCATTATTCTAACATTGTAACGTTTAATTAGTATGGAGCATTTTCTTTTCCATGTGAAATCCCTAGTATATGAAAGTGTAAAAAAGTACTATTGTTGTTGTGGTTCGCTCGGTGGCAAAAAGATCATGTGGAAAAGTAACATCAGGCCATTTGATGTTACTCCAAATTAAAACTCGTGGTAATTAATAAACCTCATTCTGCGTGGGACATTATTCTAACATTGTAACATTTAATCATACTCCACATTTAGACTCTGGATAATTATTTTAATGCAAGTGTTTGTATTTGGAGCTTTATGGTGGAACGAGATATATCAAAGATTTAGACACAGCAATATGGCGTCTATTCTGAGTGGGAAAAAATCATTTTGAGTTTGGACCACCCTATTGCTTGCGATATTATGTATGAGAATTTATTAGAATCTGTACAAAATATATTTGTCTGCACCTGTATGATCTTGAGCCTAATGATAATTTATTTATTTTGTGATACATAAGAGATTGTGTTGGATGCATATTCTAACTGGTAATAAAAATGACATAATTTTGCATCAATGGTTCAAATCTATTTTGGAGCATCACTTCTCTTAAGAACCTTATTGTCTTCTCTTTGGCAATTTTATTTCCTTGTTTCTTATTTTTTGGCTTGCATCAAGATTTTTTGTATTGGCTTTGCATGTTATCTTTACTGATGTATTGTTAATTGCTACGTTCTCCTTAAATTTTCAGTGAGCTTTATAGTTCTATGTCCTTTTCATTAACTTCTCTCCCCCCCCCCAATTTTTATATCAACTGGATGTTATCTTTACCAATGTATTATTAATTGCTACTTTCTCCTTAAATTTTCAGGGAGTTATATTTCTCTTTTTCACTAACTTTTTTCCTCAATTTTTATATCAACTTTAATGTGCAGATACCACGGCTATATAATGTGTACAAGACATTGGGAATTGTTACCTCTTTTCAGAATATTTTAGATAACATTTTTATTCCACTATTTGAAGTCACTGTGGATCCAAATTCTCACCCTCAATTACATTTGTTCCTGATGCAGGTTAGTTGAATATATCATATTTCTGTATATACCCTTGTTATTTGAAAATTTTATAATCATTCTACTTGTTGATTCATATGGAGTTCCACTAACTCAGCCAAAAAAAAAAGAAAAGACGGAGTTTCACTATATTCCTCATTCTTTCTTTTTGTTTCTTTTTCCATTTGTCTTTTGATAGTACTAGTGTTGTAGCTTCATAAAAATTTGTTATTATAGATCCGTGTGTTGCGTTTTACATTTAAAAAAAAAAATTTACATCTGAGATTTTACATCAACACAGCATTCTATTTTCAGTTAAAAATATAAATATATTATATTGGCTTACAGTTACCATTATAGCTGCCATCCAATGTGATTATTTTTTGACTAATGCTGCATGATACAACTGCCAGTTTGTCTTTCTATTTGACTGAAGTGGCTCCTAACCATGCTCTTTGAAGAACGATATGGCCATAACTGTGGGATTGAGATCAGATGTGTCGGTTGCCCTGTCCCATGTCAGTTGGGAAGGTGTTATTAGCTTCACAAGTCTTAAACCATATCTTTTTCATGGTTACTTATGTCAAACTCCTTTTTATTTAATTATCAAGAGTGATAAACCATTGCAAGGTGTGTGGTGAACTTCGTATTGCAAACCTCTAAAGAACTGTTGACATGTTCAGCAATTCCAAAATGGTACTTTTTGACTATTTTTCAATATTGTTGGCCATACCAGCTGACCCATGTGTTGAAGTCAATGATACCATAACTACTCAATGGAGCCTTGGTTCCATTACTTGGGGTCAGCCACAATTCCTTTCTCCATATGCCTAAGCCTTAATCATACACTTGGCAATCATTTCTTCTGTCATTACCCACCCTTCATTTTTCTGCATTTTTTTATTGTCCCTTGCGCTTTAAGTTGAATTGAAGCACTTGTTTAAATTGTTTACTTATAGATCCTACTAATAGGTCCTTGTGTTGAAGGCCAAACCATCCTAGATAATTGTTCCTCATTTTGTCTATGTGTGTGCCTCCTTAGCCTTGGGAATGCATTTATTTATTAATCTACTTTAACCTCTTCATTTCTGTTGTATTGGATTGTTACCAATTATGAGACCATGGATGAAAATAAGCATTTGCTATATTTATGATTACATACCCTTCATACCATCCAACTTTTGCTTGACATTTTTTTTTTTACTCTAGGGGGCATAATAAGATTAGTTGATTTTCAATTCAGGTGGTGGGTTTCGATCTTGTAGATGATGAAAGTAAACCAGAACGGCGTCCTACTAAGCATATGCCTACACCGGCCGAATGGACCAATGAGTTCAATCCTGCATATTCCTACTATGTTTATTACTGCTATGCAAACTTGTATACTCTCAACAAGGTATTCTTATATTTTGTCTTCTCAGCAAACTACACCTTGTCCTCTTACATTCTACAAATTCTCACCCTTCTTTTACTATATTGCATTATTTTACCCTACCTAAGAAAAAAAAAGTCGGTGGAAATTGATATCGCGCTCTTGTTTTCTTCTTTTTTCAGCTTCGTGAATCAAAAGGAATGCCAACAATAAAACTTCGGCCCCACTGTGGAGAGGTTTTTGTCTTCTACTGTTGTTTATGTTTTTATTCTTTTACGTTTACTAAGATGCTTATGATTTTTGGAACCTTTGCAGGCGGGTGATGTTGACCATTTGGCTGCTGCTTTCCTTCTATGCCACAATATATCTCATGGGATTAATCTGCGAAAATCTCCAGTTTTGCAGTACTTGTATTACCTTGCACAGGTTCACCCACTTGTTTATGCTTTCTGTCTTGTATTTGTTTATTATTATTTTAGTTTTCCTTGCTAGCCAGTGTGTCATAATCTGCTGTCCTAAAGTAATTCTCTTTTATCTTTTCAGATTGGTTTGGCCATGTCGCCTTTGAGCAATAACTCCCTTTTCTTGGACTATCATCGCAACCCTTTTCCAATGTTCTTCCAGCGTGGCCTAAATGTCTCGCTCTCAAGTGATGACCCTTTGCAAATCCATTTAACAAAAGAAGCGCTTGTGGAAGAGTATAGTGTTGCAGCACAGGTTGGTTCACTACTATTTTCTATCATTGGTCATTGTCATTTATCTCTTATAGAATGAAATTTTGCAGGTCTGGAAGCTCAGTGCTTGTGACCTCTGTGAGATAGCTAGAAATTCTGTCTATCAGTCTGGATTTTCACATTCAGCAAAGGTGAGGGACTTGACAAACAACAATTTTTTGAGTTGGCCTATACAAATCTGAAGAAAAAAAATTACACACAAGCTGAAATTAATTTTGTGGATCTGAAACTTTATGTTTCAGGAAAGTGTGTCCATAACTCCAACATGTCTACTTTTTACCTATTAGAAAGTTGAATATTTTGAAAGCGTGGAAAATCATACTCATAATGATTGTGCTTTATGCTACAACACAAGCAAAAGGAAATATGCTGTATTAGTTAGGGTCCATTTGGGATAACGTATTTTCATTTGCTTATATTTTGGCTTAAAAAATAAGTTGGGTAAAAGTACGGCTGAATCTAGCAAAAGTAATCTTTAAAAAGTTGTGCATAAGCTAGCAGAAGAAGATGATGATGACTTAGGGCCATTGCCTGGTACACTGGCAAGGTCTTTGGGTGTCAAGCACTTGTGCATGGGTTCAAGTTTTGTGAGTGTTCGCTTCATGCAAGAATAGGATCATCATGCCCATGCCACCCCTCTCATGACTCCACCTAAGTGGGACTTGCACTAGGAATAGTATTAAGTTATAACCTGAGGTAACGAGCTCTAACTCAAACTTTACATCCTCAATTATGGGATAGAGGTTAAAGTCGCGCGTTCATGATTCCCTGGATGCGTGTGTAACTTCATAATAAAATGTGTTGTGTATCCAACCTGATATTGAGCTACATTTCTTTAACATACAACTGATAGAAAGTGGCTTAAGTAGATGGTTCCATGAATTCCACTGCTCCCATGTTTGGGGAAGGAGATTAAAGTTCTTGCTATGAATTGGTGTATCCTTTTAACCTTTCCAAACACCTACTCCCTTTTGTTCTCTATTTGGGTCTGCAATTTGCAGCTGTGTGTTTTTGGCATGGAGAAGCAGAATAATTACCAAAAGTTGGTATTTAAATATTACTTCTAATAATGATTATGATAATATTCCTCTTGCAGTTGCATTGGCATGGTGATAAATATTACTTGAGTGGCCCTGAAGGAAATGATATTGAAAAAACAAATGTTCCCGAAATAAGGATTGCATTTCGACATGAGGCAAGTTTTATGATTATTGATATAAACCATAAAATGTAATCAGTTCAATGTCTGTTGTTTCCAGCTAATGAGATAGATGTTTTGCAGGCATGGAAGGAGGAGATGAAGTATGTCTACTCAGGAAAAGCCAGCTTTCCTGAAGAAATAGTCCCATGAAGAAAACAATATAGATTTCACTATATCCTGGTAACCAATGATGCTAATGAAATGTGGAGTTAAATTAGGGTTGATGTCAATATTTATAGTGGCTTATAACTGCCAAATTCTGTTGTAAATTTATTTAAGACCCTTCTTCTGAGTTCTTAGTTCTAATTCACTGCTTCATTCAATAGAAAAGTAATAGAGTAGTAGTTTCAAGAGGGAAAATTATTAGAGCTTTATACAATTTTGTTAGGCCCATATAAAAATGTCCCATCACAAATACCAGCTTAGCCAATTTTGTTCAAGTCGAGTGGGGCTTTGAGCTTTTATTGGTATATTGCAATTTTGGATTTGCATTGCAAGGCTCCTTGAATTGAATTTAAATATGATATTTAGAAAATGACATCTTTTTGGAATTTATAGCTTTTAGTATGTTGCATCTGATTAAGATACCAAATGATCTGGCTTGGATTCTTGCCTTGTCTACTATCATCTTTATTCACTACCCAATGGTGAGGGACACATGAAAAAGTGCTACGGTTCTGAAAGCTTGTCTCAGAAAAATTACTAAACTGCCTCATAAAAGTGCCTTATTTCCTTGAAATGCTCCTAAAGGTGCCTTTTAATATATCTTTTCTCGTTTGATTTAGACAATTCCTTTCTCTTTTGTTAAGACAAAAGGCCTCCTGTTGAGCTTTACTTTTTCACATGTTGATGGGAAATATATGGTAGTGTCCATAAAAATTCATGGAAGTGATATTGAACAGGCATTTCAATGCTCTAAATAGTGCAAATTTCTCATTCAACTATGTGGTTTTGTGTATTATGCAAATGTTTCAATCTAAATTGCTGGTCGCAATCTGAAAGAGGCAGTGTTCCATTCTTGGATGCTTCGTCCAATTGAAAAGGAATCATAGAAAATTGAAAAACAAGAATGCCAGGAAGCATGTCTCTTGCGTTTCGAGGTAGTTGAGTACTGAAGCATATGCCTCACATTCTTTAGCGTTAAAAGTTTCAGCTTTACTGCCGCAAATGTTATGACTTATGAGCATTGGTCTGTTTGCTATTGAAACTTTTAATCCATAAATAAATAAGTAAAAGGAAGATTTTAATTTTTTGTGTAGTTTTTATGACTGATTTCTTTTTATCATTAATTAAGAGATTTTACCAATTAAATTCAAATTCAAAAAATCTTTAGAGATTTTACAAATTAAACTCAATTCACAAAATCTTATTAATTTTTTTAAATTGAAAGTTTAAACTAGCGAGAAAAGAGGGTGAGATGAAGGAAATAAAGGGGGGGGGGGGGGTTATATTTTCCTTCAGGTGTATGATTGCTTTGAAGAAACTGGATGGAAACAGAATTATATGAGTCCCACAATAAATGTGGTCTTTATCTCTCTTATTAATAATAAGACGAAATAAATGCTGAGCCTTTCCGATTCCTTATCCTTTTATATTTTTCACCAAGCCAATTAAGAAAAAAAAAAACTCATTTTTCAATATTTTTTTTTCTTTTCATTCCCCAATCCAATTATATTAGCCTATAATTGGTTGACAATGATTGTGAAGGGATAAACGGCATACTCTACTCAAATGATATACTACTAGTACTAGATTACTAATTGGAATTTAACCAATAATAACACAAACAAACCATTCTAACAAGTAATTGAAATCTAACTAATAACAACACAAGCAAATCATTCTAATGAGCATTTACAAACAAACCATTCTAACAAGTAATTGGAATCTAACCAATAACAACATAAGCAAACCACTCTAACGAGCATTTACGTAGATTTCAGTTAGCTCAATCAATAAAGTATCATGTAGTTGAATAAGGTAAACTGTTTAATCCCTACCTAAACTAAATAAGTCAGCTCAACAATTTACTGGTTTCAATTAGCTTAATCAATAAATTGTTTAATCAAAAAAAAAAAACCAATAAATTGTTCAATCCTACACCACTCTTAGTTTTTTTAAAACCTTCTCTCCTCTCCCCTTGTGTGTGTGTTAAAATGTTTAGTATTCTAAAAAAAAAAATAATGTTCAATCATCGCCTAGACTAAACACTAAATGGTGTGTTGATCCGACGATAAATAAGAGATTTGATATTCAATCCTCAGATACACCAAATATCAAAAGGTGTCTTGATTTGATAATAAAAAGGTTTTATAAGGAGTGGACGCTATAAATTAAAATTTTATGTAAAAAAATCACTAATTGGGTTAATTTACATAATTACATCTAATCCAAAATCCTAAAAACCTTTCAAAACCCCAATAATATATCCAATGGAACCAAAAAGAAGTGCACCCCAGCTCAAAGTCATTACCCATAATAATCCCATAATAATAATCCCCTACTAAATAAAATTACTACTATTTCACTTCCCCCCCTAAAAAGTCCCCCCCTTTAAAAAGACTTATTAAAAACCCTATCCACCGATCCCACTCAATATCCACCCACCCAAACCCCCCCACTTCAGCTCACACATCTCTCTCTTTCTCTCACTCTCACTCTTTTCCTCCCTCGCCGCTTTCTCTCTCTACCAAACCACCTCTCTCGGTGGTTCCCTTTTTTTTTTAAAACCAAACCACACGCAAAAAGCCAATGGCGGCGACGGCTTCATCATCCGACGTATCAGAGGGTCCAGTCCTGAACCTAATCAACAAGCGCCTCCGCGCGCTGCGCAAAAAGCTCAACCGCATAACTCAGATGGAGGAAGCCATCGCCCAAGGCAAACCGATCAACAAGGAGCAAGAAGAAGTCCTCCGCTCCAAACCCGCCGTCGTAGCTCTCATCGACGAGCTCGACAAGCTCCGCCAGCCTCTCTCCCAAGCCGTCGCCGAAGAACTCTCTCTCTCCACTCAGCGCCTCCACCTCTCCCCCTCCGATTCCGCCGCCGCCGCCGCCGACGACACCGAAACCGATAACCACGACACCAACGACGACAACAACAACAACAACAACAGCGGCAGCAATTACAAATCCACCACCGCCTCCTCCTCCGACGAGCAGAACCGGAACGACGAATCTGACCTCGGCCTCGTGGAGGATCTTCTGAATCTGCTCTACTTCGGCTCGCTCTTCGATGTGAAGTCTCAGGGCGATTTCACCGCCACGATGCTGACCAGGACTCACGAGCGCGGATGCTGCTTGACCTACGATTACGTCACCGACGATGCCACCGATCTGCTCGGCGAGCGGGACCTCGATTCGATTTCGCTGCTCGGCGGCTTGTTGACGTCTCGTCCCGTCGATTCGAGCTTGTCGCATAAGAATGCGTTGATGCGTTGCATCGAGCACGCGAAGCTCTGGCTCGCGAAGTCCGATCAGCCTATTGATTCCAATGCCAACCTCACTTGTATAATCTTTGATTTGAATATAATTCTCTTTGTTGTGAACCAATTTTGAAGAATTGTGTGTGATTTTGATTTTTTTAAAATTTTTTTTTGGTGCTGTTGTAGATTCGGCATTGAGAGAGAGGCTGAATAAGATTATGGCTTCGGACTATTTCATCACCTCGCCGGAAATGAAGGCTCCGGTGGAAGTTGCAGCTGGAAATTACGCCTCTTTCCAGGTACCGATCTCGGGGCCAGCACAAGTGGAAGGTTCAGTTGCTCAGTTCCAGCATCAGGTATAACTTTTTTTTTGAATGATTTCGGTTTTGATATCGATATATTCTTCTTCAATCTTTGCTTTTTCGTTATGGCTGCGTTGTGGTTTGGTCTTATTATTACTTGTTATGGTATAGATTTGCGAATTGCTTTATCTGATGACTTGCATTGTAGTCTTAAATATGAGAAACGTTGTTGAGGAGTTGGTGGAATAAAGTATCTATAGTGGTTGGCATTTTACTCTGTAAATGTGAACAATATTTGCTTTTTCTAGAAGTTTAAGATGATTTGATCGGATAATATTTTGGACGGTTACACTGAAGTGTGATAATAGTAATGACTGCGCGTATCTTTTTATGTGCTTAAGGTGTATTGGGAGTTGATAATTAGCACTCACATTGCTAGAATCTACTAACAGTGAAAAAATAAATTTTGGTAGCTAGTTCCCATTTGTGTAGTAACCTATGGATTGTAGAAACAGTGGATAGGTTTTTGGACTAATTGTATATGAATGTGTAATGGAGTACATTAATTTTTGGTAATATATGAAACACAAAGGCCTTGAAATAACTATAAGCTGGTCAATATAAACCTTTCTCATTTCTGTATTATATACATAGGTTTCTAGTTCCTACATTGAATGCTGGGTGATGGGCATGAAAGTTTACCATTACATTACATGCATAGACGTGGGATTTTGTGAAGCTTTTTAGTTAAAGCCCATTAATTTTCAATCTTAAAGTGCATGCCTGTGCAAAAAAGAGCATCACAAAAGCAAATAATGATGGAAAAAATATTTTTAATAAGAGTAGTTGACCAAAATGCATAAATCATTAACAGTCAGATGCAATTGTCACATTGGTGGAGATAGGTGTTGTGTTGACTGGTATCTGGCATGCTGTTTTTTCATAGGGAATTTCTAATTATGGTGACACCGCCTTAGGAACCTACCTCTGCTTTACTTTTATAAGGATGGGTTTTGGCTCTGCTGCCGACAGAACTTTGCAATCTAAGAATACATATGCCTTTTTTTAATCATAAACAGAACAAATATGCCTGTCAGTATCCATGATTGACTGGTTTTCTGTACTTGTGTCTGTGTCCCACACTTCCACTGTCTATATGGTTGCTCCAGCTCTAGAGTGTGTTTGGATGGGGAGTTGTAGAGGTAAGGGGATGGGGAGGGATATCTTACTCATTTTTAAATTCCCCAAATACCCCAAATTTGGGGAATTTGAAGGGGAGGGGTTCCAATTATATTTAAAAAATATATAAATTATCAATTTTTCCATTATGCGTGTGCGTGTGTGCATGCAAAATAACATCGTAATTGTCAATTTTTATGACTATTCGCCTCCCCTCTGCTCCCCCTACAAAATATTAAACATTCAAACAAGGGGAGAGGTTAACCATTCTCCTTCCCTCTCCTCCCTTTAAACTTCCAAACACTCTGTTAGTGCTCCATGGTGCCCCTTATGTGTTTAATTAATGAACTATTTAGTATTTACAAATTTTCACCTTTGGAGAACACATAATTCTTTTATTATGATGATCCCAAGATTAGATGGTGTTTTTGTTCTAGATTGGTAAATTTGAATTTACAAGTTAGAACTTAAAGAAAACACTGACTTACTAAAGTGATTAGTGTGCTTTACTTTTGAAAAATATAAAAATTTGAATTTGAAAGAAAATCAAATTCTATTGAAGGAGGAATAAATTTCCATTATAAAAGGAATCCATCCATCTAACTCATAATTTAACTGGATAATGTTTTTAAAAAAACTATGATGCTTTTTTGGCGTGATAGAAATGTCTTGCTTTAATTTTTTTTTAAATTTAATTATTATTATTATTTTTTGTTTTGTTTGGTGTTTCTCTTGTAAGCTTTGCCATTTTCAATGTAAGTCTATTACCTGTTAAAAAAACCTTGCTTGCATGTCTTACATTCACTTTTCTATCTTGGCCTTTCCCTCCTAAAATGATATTCTTTTTTTTTTTGGGGGGGGAGCTCTCTTGAATATAAAGTCAGCATAGACAATTCTTTGTTAATTTTTACTTGTAGTTCCTTCAGCTTTGCTCTTATGCAACTCCATTTGCACTTTAAAGCTTCTTAGTCGTTTTTATTAGAAACTTCTGTTAATTTAATTTAATCCTTACCAAAAAAAAAAAACATTGATGACCCAAAAAAGAATAATTTGGTTTTTTTTTAATGCTTATTTTCCTAAGACTAAATAAAATTGATAATATTATATATCCAAATGCCTCAAGTCCCTTGAATCTCCCGTGTGAAGTACTTGTTGATTTCTGTCGTACTTTGTCTTCTTAAAAGTAATTTGTTATTAAACTTTGCTCCATAAGAATTAAGATACACCATGTAGGTTGAGATTTTCTCTCTTTTATTGAGTTTGGAGCGCACCCTCAGGAATAGATACTCTTACCCCCCTCATGTTCCCCCACCATCTTTCTTCCTCCCCTCCATTGGCACCCTATATTTTCTTATTTTCTAAGTTCCAGAACATATATGGAGTTATCTGGGTTAAGATTTAGGAATTTCTGTGGTTTCTTTTGGTTATCTTTTATTGAAAACTATTAATTATGCTTCTTTTGAATTGCATTTTAGGTTTTTATCTCATGATTTTTGTAATCAAATTCAATTAAGTTTTTCCATGATGTACTGCAACATGGCATGATTCAACATGATGAACCCAGTAAACTAGATTGATAAAAATAGAAAAGTCTTACCAGTAAACCAGATTGATGCAGCACAAAATTTTTCAAAGAAGTTTGCAGGGAAAAGAAAAGAGGGATGGTTACACATTACCGACCATTGGTTTGGGCTGGTTGCACTTTGATCACTTGTGGTTTAAAAAGTATCACTCTGCCTACCTTAGGCTAACTCGGCTACACAACTGTAACTCACCTCTGTGCCCACCATAAAAGAAATACAAAAATTACAATAAAGAACTAATTGAGAAATCAACCCAACCCTCTCTCTCGCTCTCTCTATAAAAAATTTATTCTTTGGGTCTATATTCAGGTTTTAACAAAACAAGCAAAGGATGGGTAGGAAGAAAGTTCTACTAAGTGTCAATCAATCACAAAAACCACGTTTCTCTTTAATCTTACTAGGTTTTCATTTCTTTTCTTTTTATCTTTTTTGTTCTTACAATCCTCAGATTTTCTTAGTCCTCTTGCATTTTTTGGTTTCTTCTTTCTCTCCTCTTGTTGTAAAGCATTATGTGTTCTCACCTATTCGGCTAGATTTCCGTATTCCCACTTTGAACTCTTTCTTTCTTCTCTGAACACTTTCTTGGATTGTTCAGAACAATTTGAGTTGAAGAAGGTGAAGCTGTATTTTATCTCTTTGTATTTGAATCGTTCAATCACACACCCACCTCTATTACATTTCTGTAAGTCTTTAGTCTTCTAGGTCTTTCTTCTTTTTCCTCTCTTTGTCTCTGCTTTTCTCTCTTGTAATAAAAGCTGACATAGGACACAAAATCAAATCAGCACTGGACAGCTTCAATTTTGAGGATTTCGGGTTGATTTTTGGTGCACAAAATGCTGGAAAATGATAAGTATGATAGGAAAAATAATTGTAGAATTTGGGAATGAAAAAAAAAACCAGATCTTGGTTTTCTTTTTTCCCCCATTCTTTTTATTCCGAATATTCAAATACTACCATTCCTTTTTGCCATTAGACAGACACCCTATAATCATTATTATTTTTTCAGCCTGTCTCTAAAACCTAACCCTAAATCCTTAAAATTGGAGCTCTCCAGATCTGTACAGGTTTGATATTTGTTCTGTCCTACATCGGCAACTTTTTATAACTTTAGTTTTCTTCCAAGTACAACTTCTCTTTTCTCAGCTTATTTTTATGACCACTAAACAATATTCCCGTGCTTCAAGGTTAGAAGTTGCAAAATCTTGCCAAACACTATATTTTAAGTGTTAGTCCCAAGAAGTGTAGGCCTTTCCATGAACAGAACTTCACATAACTGGCACACTTTTTTTTATAAAAGTTTTGCTGAATGTGCATGTGCCATGTAGTCATACTTTTTAACATGCTTTTGTCAACATGTTGTAAACAAAGTTTACTTCAACCAGAAAAGAAAAGTCTATCCTTAACTTTTTTTTTTAAATAAAAAAAAAAAAATTGTACATCTCATTTTAGATCCTGAGCTCACATTTATTTCTTTAAAGCTTTTGGAATCTTTGATGTCATAACTGATGTGTGTCTTTATTTGAATTTAAACTCTTACTAATGATTTCATATTCTAGTACTTCAAATTTTGACATCTTGTGTGGCTTGGTAATCTGTTTACATTGCTGTCCTTTTACAACTCCTTCAATTGAAGGGTATAAAGTATAAAAAGCTCTTGCTGCTTTTTTTTTGATAAGTAAAAAGCTCTTGCTACTTTTTATGTTAGAAATGAATGGTGTGAGTTTTGCAAAGGCTTCCTATCATCATTATTCAAGTTTCTGAAAATAGTAGTTAGTAAATTTGAAGCCTTTTGTTCTTCCCCCCAACTCCCCCTCCTCCCTTTCTCCCAAAACTTGATTTTTTTTTTTAAGTGTATTTTTTCTTATGCTTATGGGGATGTTACAAAACAAGAATTCTAGATTTTCTGTTGACTCGGTTTCCAGATGTTTTGATATTAAATCCTTGATGAATTGGACTCAAATTATAACAAATTGAGTGAGACTGCTTTTGGGGCTGGTAAAGGAGAGAATAGTTAATGCTTGGCTGAGGGCACATGATGGGTCAATGGAGTGATGGCCCTCTCAATGCAAGGAGAAGAGTGCAAGGGTTCTTGATAATAATAATTTTTTTTTGAATAAATGGAAGTCTTTTAGAATGGTGTAATGCAGTTTACTGGAGGAGTGCTTGTCTCAACTTAGAAGAAAGTTACCAGAGAGAATAGTGGAAAACTAGAGTATTGCAGTTTGCAGGAGCATTAGGAGGTGTTGAAGTGAATTGCAAAAGGCATGAAGGGAAAGGCCAAAGAGCTCTAACTCAGTTGGCAGTTCCTTCTCCCATAAAACATGGTTGAGGGTGAGGTCTTGTGGGTTCAAAAATCTGTAAGGGGTGTGTTTGTGTGTGTTTATGTTGGAAGTCCTAAGTTTCGATCTTTTTATTAGACAGTAATTGAATTGCTATTCATGCCATAATTTAGAGAACCTTGGTAATATATTACTCGTTCAACCAATCTTACATTAGTTTTTTAATAGTCAGAGGCCTGTTCTAATTGTTTTTCCTTTTTCTTTAGTGCTTGCTTCTGTCGAGTTGCTCTGATAAATAAATGAGTTCAAAATGAAATTTTACTAGTTTCTCTTTGGCACTCTCCCTTAGGCATTAATTAATGTTTATTAACAACTGAGCTGTTCCTGTCCTTGTAGGAGTGCTAATAAGTTAGTGTACTGCACCTTCCTTATATTGTTTCTAACTTACCATTTACATTTTTTTTTTCTTTTTTGGCTATGGATATCTCGTTATATTCTGTACTGTAGTCTTTTTACCTACCGTGGTTGCATCATATTCTCACCTTATTAACTTTACATCCCTACCCCTGGTTATGCACTCCTTAATTTCTTGCATCTTTGCATAGGACCAGGACGCAGGAGATTTTCAAGGACAGGAAATTGGTGATGATGAATCCAGTCCAGTGGATGAACTGCAAAAGGTGCTCTAAATTAGCCCCATCGCAAAACTTTCCCTTCAGTAGTTTCAATTCCTTTTACCGATCAAAAAAAAGTTTCAATTCCTTTTCTTGAATCATGTGTGGCTTCTGCTTGGCAGGATGAAGTAGAGACAGAAAGTGCTGCTGAGGTTGTCTCAGGTCAACACGAACATATTCCATCACAGGGAGAACTAGAGCATAATGAGGGAGATTCACAGTCAAAGGCACAACAATACAATCCCAGAAGGCCCTATCAGAACCAAAGAGGTGGGCGTGGCGGTGGTGGGGGTGGCCGTAGGGGTTATTCCAACGGTCGTGGAGGTCGAGGCAGTGGCAGGGGAGGTGGACCCTATCAGAATGGTCGCAACCAATATTATGAGCAGCCTGGAAATTATTATCCTAGGAACTATTATAACAATAGAGGAAGGGGTGGCAGGGGAGGTGGGCAGTCTTACAACAACCATGGTTCAGTCATTCAAGGTGGTCATGCCCCAGCCGATGTTGGGGTTCGTTCATAACATATTCAACCATTAGATGTTTATATGGTGTTTGTTACTAGCTTTTCTAGGTGGGTGGTGAAAATGCTTTTTCCCGAAACATATCTTTAATTTGGTTGCTGTTGATGAATTCACCATTCCGGACCACCTTTTTGTAGTTCGGTTAATGCAGGATTTTTCTTCAGAACCTTTTTATAAAATTAGTTTTTTTTTTTTTTTTTTCAACTTCTTTTTATCAAAAATTGCCATGCCTGGACTTATTTAAGTCTTGGCTTTTATTTTTTTGGGTGTGGTTGCCTGGCAGTTGATCATACCTGATGATAAGCACTTGAGATCTTAGACGGGCAACTTCAGCCTTAACCTTTGATGTTGAGAATCTTTGGTGTGATGATTACGCAGTTTGTTGCGTTTTCTGATCTGATGCAACTGAACCTTTTTATTAGATTTTAGAATGTCAGAAGATTTTAGATATCTGTTTTTGTCTGTTTAGATGTTCAATGGCATCTTCTCAAAAAAAAAAAAAGGTTCAATAGCAGAATATATATCTGCAGCAACTTTACCTTGTGGTTCGGAAGAAGAGAATTGATTGGGAGTACATTATATTATCATCAAGTTATAATAACACTCGATGGTGATTGCTTGCACCTAGTATTTTGTTAGACCAACTGTTGCTTAACAAATGTCACGGAAATGGAATACTAAAATAATGTAATTTATTAAGTGAAAATTATAGTCTTTGTATTGAATTTACTAAACAAGTAAGAAAAGGGTTTGATCAATAACGTTCAATTGTGATGAAATTTAACACGTTAATCGCTGTGAAATTTAACATACACTATAACTGTTTTCAAAGTAGTTCTGAAAATTAGATGAGTGATAAACCTATAAAGGACATCTATGATGAGTTCAACAAAGATATGGATTCTAATAAAATACTTTAATTTGAAGAAATGTAATGTAATTCTAGGTGCACTCGTTTGGATTGCATTGAAAGGGAAAGCAGATGCCCGTTTGCGTTTTTTGTGTGGGTTCTCTGTACTGTTTACGAAACTTGCAAATACTTTTTTCAGTAAAAATAACTTTAAAATTGAGTTCCATGCACTATTTACACATTTAAAAATTATTTTGTTATAGTGTTTTTAGTTTTCAGTAATAAATGGTATCCAAACAGACCCTAGATATGTATAATATGGCAATAAATAGTATCCAAACAGACCCTAGATATGTATAGTATGACAGCTAATTAGATGGTAGATTGATTCGATGATCACTTACCAAAAATAGAAAGAGCTTAGAAGCACTGGTGCAGTAAAATGCTTATTAGCTATGATGTTTAAGTTAGGGTTGTTACTTTCCATTTTAGAAAACATCGGATATATACCAAGAATCACGAATATGACGAGACATGTATGCACACCATTAGTCTAATGGTCACACTCCATAAGTTTTCTCACAAAATAAAAACTTATGGAGTGTGACCAATAAAAAGTAAACCCTCAATAAGAAGTAAACTCATCCCTTGCCCTTTATGGAGTGTGACCATTTGTAATGGTCACACTCCATAAGTTTTTGTTTTGTGGAAGAATTTATGGAGTGTGACCATTACACTAATGGTGTGCATATATGTCTCGTCATATTCGTGATTCTTGGTATATAGCCGATGCTTTTTATAATGGAGAGTAACAGCCTTATGGATTTAAAACTCGGATCTTGATGTTCAATTGTATTACACGGAACACTTACATTGCTTTACTCAACATACATTGAGCTCGAAATATTCTTTGGTCAAAATTTTCCCCACTTTGAACTCTTTAATCAATTTGATCAACGTCGTAGATATTCTAATAGTGGCGTATTTTTAATTTCCGTATCAGTATATATTATACCGTCTTCTTCCTAGGTCCAAATTACAATCGTCCATGTCAATTCGAAGCCTCTCTAGCCTGTCTTTTTCCAACAAATTGTTATATCCCACTTCGGTTTATTCGTAAAAGCAAATCCATTTGTCTCATAATTAATTAACTAATCCCGTGAACGATAAGCCAGATAATGACACCACTAGTGAAAGCGAATTACGAGTTATGCACTTAATAATTACAGAATGTCAAAAACAAAAAAGCGAACATGATTTGGGTGTGGACATTTTAAAAAGCGAACATGAAATTTTCAATGGGCTGATTCTTGGGCACTTGCCAGGCAATCCTTCGAGAAGGACATCTTCTTCCTTTCCCACCTGGAAAGAAAATATATAGAGAAAGTAATTCCCAAAAAAAAATTGAAGAAAAGAGATGATGTTCTAGAACTTCCAAATTTGAACTCGGCATCATGCGTGAAATATTTCATTAATGGCAATGTGGTGTCATAAAATATACTGATTCCTTTAGGGCGGTAAATGAGTTGTGCTGAGCATAGTATTAAAAGTTTAGACTTGTTTATTAGATTTTATTTCAAACATGAGATGAGCTCAAACTCATCGCAAACAAGATTACATATTTAAACTTGATTCATTTATTTGTCAAGCAAGCTCGAGCTTGTTTAGAAGCTACTTGATGAGCTTATTCTTTTTCTAAATATAGTAAAATTATGACCAAAATATTTTACCTCTTTACAAATTTATGAATTTTTACTACAAATGGATTGTTTATGTTGTGAATAAACTACATGTAATTATTTTATATCATATGAACCAATTTACAAATTTATAGAACCAAATTTCAAGTCTATATAAATATATTTTTAGACAAGTATATATATAAATATATATTATATATAATTACTTCGAATCCTCATGTTTATGAGCTAGTTCACAAACATATTATTATGTTTGAGCTTGACTTGTCTATTAAACAAATGAACACAAACAAACTTTTTCTCGAGCCGAGCTCAAGTTGTTCATAAGCAACTTAGTTTACTTACAACCCTAATTTCTTGAGAAAGATTAAGCAATATAGAATTACATATCGTGTTAAGCCATTGGATTTATTTTTATGTCGTTTCTTATTAATACCATTGGATTTATTTTATTTTATTATTATTTTTAAATGGGATAATACCTTTGGATTGATTTTGAAGAATATGTCAAACCCTTTGGTAACGAAATGAAGGAGCTTTTAGAAATGATACGGTGGAAAAGGACCTTATTCGTTCTACTATGTATTGTAATTTTATTTTATATTTATTTCTTTTTATACTTAAATCTAAATATTCAATTCTTTCCCCAAAAAAAAAAAAAAAATCTAAATATTCAATTAATGATTAATGTTTATTTAATAGTTACTTGTATTTAAAAATTAAAATTCTATTATTAACGGTTAGAAATTATTGATGCTAATTGATTGTGGAAATAGGTGTCTCTGAAAAGGAAAAAGTTTCTCTCCAAACTAGTTTGGAGAGAAATCCTTTAAACTTATCAAATATTTTTATATTGAGTGTGAAATTTGAAAATCTAATCGTTGGATTGCATGTTCTTATTATATTATTCATGCTTGCAAAATTTCAAGAAAATCAAAAATTAATTGTTATGTCATCAAACAAATGTTAAAATTTCAAGTTTTTGTAATCTAAAATTGTGTATAAAAAATAAGTTCATTGATCAAATAGTAAATAAAATCCAATTTGAACGAAATTTGATATGCATGTTAAGAACATAAGGAACATGAAATTCAACGGTTAGATTTTCAAAATTCACACCTAAAAAAAAGATATATGATAAGTTTGAAGGGTTTCTCTCCAAACTAGTTTGGAGAGAAACTTTGTTCTTCTAAAAAACTATGAGCATTTCAGACATTTTAAGAAGGAAAAAGTTTTTTTCCAAACTAGTTTGGAGAGAAACCCTTCAAACTTATCAAATATTTTTATATTGAGTGTGAAATTTGAAAATCTAACTGTTGGATTGCATATTCTTATTATATTATTCATGCTTGCAAAATTTCAAAAAAATCAAAAATCAATTGTTATGTCATCAAACATATGTTAAAATTTCAAGTTTTTGTAATCTAAAATTGTGTATAAAAAATAAGTTCATTAATAAAATAGTAAATAAAATCCGATTTGAACGAAATTTGATTTGCATGTTAAGAACATAAGGAACATAAAATTCAACGGTTAAATTTTTAAAATTCACACCTAAAAAAAAGATATATGATAAGTTTGAAGGGTTTCTCTCCAAACTAGTTTGGAGAGAAACTTTGTTCTTTTAAGAATCTAATGTATGTATAAAATAAGGAGCAAAAAAAAAAAGTAGAATAGAATCTTAAAGAGCTTTAACACAACATTTGAGCTTTTCAAAAAAGCCTTAAAGCTAGCAATCCCGAGAAGTTCTAGACTTCTAGTAGCATTTTGCTACCGGATTTTTTTCCACCTTCCAAAAGAGCATTTGGACGTTCTTGATAGTCAATTTCAAAGTATGGGCTTTTTATTATCAAATTAAGATATCAATTGGTTTTTGATATAGAACAAGACAGATATTGAACTCTAAATCTCTCATGAGACCAGTGTATATGACACCTCTTTCAAAGCAATCGTGTCTCATAGGCGAATAGGGCCCATAAAGATAAAATACAAGAGGGGTGCTTTATAAGCACATCTCACTCGCAACATAATTTTCCCTTAACAACTCAATATGTTTCTAACCATTTTTAGTATGGAAAGTCTAAGAAAGAGAGATGCTTACTCACACTCAATTTCACAACTTATCTAAGTTGTAATTGAAAACGATTTTTTTAGACCAATTACAACTATCACACTAATAAAAACAGTGAATGTTAGCCTAGAACTGGAGAGGAGCCGACAGAGGAATAAGCTTTTTTTGGGCTCGATGTTCTAACTTTCAGTTCTTGCAAGCAAAGTGCTTTCTCTACATCTGTTCGTACTTGTTTTCCTGTAATTATAAATTTGTTTTGTATTATTAAACGTGTGCAATTTGCACCTTTGATGTGGTAGGCGAATATAAGTCTCTAAAAAGAGATAATCAGTGAGTGGTGGAACTCCAAAGTTAAAAACTTCTGGGACCATTAGAGAGATGCTCTCTTATTAGGAAAGTTGATTGTGCTATGTAGCACATTGCTAGGTTTCATATGCTGAGGTCGTAATCGTTCTTAATTCAATTTTGTGACGACTTCATGCCCATAGATACGCTATGATAGTTGGAACCCATAATTCTCTTCTTTCCACTTTCACATTTTATCAAACGAATAATATGATTGTTTTCACTTTTCATGGTCTATAGGATTTTTTTTCAAAATAACCAAATCCCTCAAACAATATCATTAGTTAGCAATGTTTGAAAACTATTTAGCAATCTAACAAATCAAGTCCCTTAAACTCGATTTTGCTCTTTGAAATTCTGCTATAAAACTCGAGTGTTTCACTCTCGAGTATAAAACTCGAGTGTGAGACACTCGATTTCCAACTGAAATTTAAAAGAGCAAAATCGAGTCTAACAGACTCGATTTGTTAGATTGCTAAATAGTTTTAAAACTTTGCTAACTAATGAAATTGTTTGAAGGATTTGGTTAATTTGAAAAAAAAAAAATCCTAGTCTATAACATAATTGCATGCTTTTTTGTTTAAACAATTTGGTAATATGTCTAGTATATCTCTAACACAGTCTTTATGGTGTAGTAAAACTTTTATATCTCTTGTCACACGAATAGATCAGAAAGTAAAATCATGAGTTTAAAATCCATTGAATAAATGTACAACTAACCAATAAGAGAAGAAAATGTGAGAGTAATGGGATTTGGAATGGAGAAAACTACCTCCCACATTACGGTGCAGTACCATACATTAGCATGTTGTAATTAATTTTTATGTTCATTTTTTAGTTACATTCCCTAAGCTATATCTATGCCTAAGACAAGACTTAGGTACAGTACTTTCAGTATTGTTTCTTAGGTTTCCTTCTTAAAATTCTGTCATGTAGTTACTTAACTAAAAAATACACTTTCATTCCATGAGAAAAAATCCATATAGCAGAATCCTAAGAGGGGAACCTAAGGAACAACACCTAAGTACTGTATTTAAGTCTTGCTCATATGCCTATATCATGTTGAATGGAAACTTGATTGAATTTCGCAAGTGATTTTGCATAAAATCAACATTCTTACAACACACATTGCAGCATCAATAAGATTGGATTAATATTTAGCAAAAAAGAAAGAAGAAAAAAATCCTAAACTAAAGCATATATAAAAGCAACAACATTTTCCCCCACAATATCATTTAACCAAGTAATCTTGATTCTACATTACTAGAAAGAATCCATTCCTTAAATCTGGTCTTGTAGTTAGTGGTGGCTCCTGGATTTTTTTCTAAGAGGTCAATAGTGTCAAAGCTAGAAATAATCCGGAGAGAAAGTTTATTTATTTATTTTGTTTAATGTAGAAGCAATTTTAACAATAATGCTACTGGTGCAACACTTTCATAATAAAATTTAGGTCGCAAGTTGTTAAAGGAATGTAAAAAAGTTATATAAATTGTGAGTCTAGATAAAAACCAATTACAACATGCCAGTTAACTTTTATTATAAAATTATTGTGAAAATATTGTGAAAGTAGCACTAAAATAATTATATTTAAGCTTATTTTAGCTGGACTCAAACAAAATTTAGGTTCAGGGTATTCAAATTTTTTATTTTGGGGTAAAAAAAAATTGTGTATATATATATATATATATATATATTTGGGCCAGGTTAGGGAGTTCAAACCCGCTGTAGCACCGCCCATGCTTGCAGTTTTTCATGAACGCACTTCTTTAACAATAGTTTTTATATATTTTTTCTTTCCTTTTGGATAATTAATCTTCACCATACTGGCATACTCCACTACCCATTCCAGCCAATCAGCCCATAAGTTGTTAAAGAATCAAATCAATATCAATCAATCAATATATATATAAAAGCAGAGACCTCATATGGGAGAGTATGAGGTTCTGTCATGTGGTGCACTCTATGAAGAGAATTGAAATACCTTAACTCACATTAAAGGTAAGAACAAATTAATTATTGATTTTTGGTTTTATTTAATTTGACTTTTCTAATTAAAAAAAGATATTCTTTGTATTATTTGGTTCAATGTTTGAAGACATTTCATCTCTCACACATACACACAAAACACTTTGCATTTTAATTCACTTTTTCACCTCTTGCACTTCTAGCCCTTTATATATACCTACTTATTGCCTTTCATGCTATCCCATGTCAAATACACATAGACAAAAAATGATGTCATTTACCTTCAATCTTTCAACGACACCTATCTAACTCTAACATTGTTACTTCATCTGCTCCTACCTCGTTTGAGTTGGCTACAACCAAGGAAGGAGGGTTTGCGTTTTATATCGAGTGACAATGACAATTACGATTTTGATGTCAACGTCGGATGTTGTAAATTTGTTGGTTTTGTAAACGATGTGATTAACTGTGGGTGTTTGAGATGTGTATTTTGTTTTAGAATTAAAGAGAGAGAAAGACACATTCTATAAGAAATTTTATTCTATAATTTTTCTTCAAAGTTTTTTTTTCATTACTTCAATTGAATAATTATAATGAATATGTGTATGCAATTTATAATTGTTGATTTTTTTGATAAACTCATTACTAATAAAGTTTTATAACAACTATGCTATAATACATCTACAGCATTCTCCAAAATCATTTTATATAAAATATTACAATATTATCCGTACATTGCACGGATAACTTACTAGTTTGACATAATAATAGTTTATGCCACATTATTCAACATTACGTCCATTTGATAGGTCATCAAGAAAACTATTTCATATAAGATGAGAATGATTCTCTCACTTTCATTATTTCACATCCATTCTTCATGTTTTAAACAATATTATGTGAAAAATGTGTGTAAATTAAGAGATGGGCGAATATTTACCAAATTATGAAAGCTTTAAAACGAACGGCTAGCTGTGGAGAGCTCTTGCTGCTGATTAAAGAGATGAATCATTGTTTTATTTGGGTACTTATATGTAATATGCTTCAAATAGTATTTATTAGAGCAGACGGTTCACATGAAAAAATGTCACATCAACGAATCGAATAAAGCTCCTATTACTATAGAAATTTCTCCTCCAGCAACTGTATAAAAAGCCTTCCCTCCACATCCAAATTCCAAGCCAAAATTACATCTAAAATTCCTAGTCATAAGAGAAAGTAGGCAGCTTTTACGAAGCAAAGAAAAATGGGAGCCAATTTCTCTATGACTGAGAGTGAATCGGGGCCATCTCGTGTCACTGCCTACCATTCAAAAGACCAATGGAAAGCCTACTTCGAGACCTCCAAGCAATGTGACAAACTGGTAACACTGCAACTACTAAGTCTCCTCGTTTTTTTTTTAAAGCTTCTGTCTAGTATTCTAGTGTACTAGATGGGACACGAAAATAATACATGGTCATTTTTGGACATGTATTGTGTCCTTGTCCCGTCAGAGTACTATGTCGTGCCCAGTGCACTAGAGCACTGGACAAAAGCCGAATCCTCTTTTCGGTGTAATTGTGCTTATCCATAGCTATATAGTGTGTAATATTTGGTGTTGATTACTTCTTTTCTGGTGATAAAGGTGGTGATTGATTTCTCGGCTACATGGTGTGGACCTTGCCAATTCATAGAGCCAACCTTCAAAGAGCTCTCTTGCAAATATACGAATGTGGATTTCGTCAAGATTGATGTGGATGAGTTGGAGGTATAACTCTTGTCCTTTTACTATAATATATATGATATGTGTCCCTTTTTTTTCTTCTTCTTGTTGTCCTAGATGGTTTATACCATGTTTTTACTTAAAAAATGTTTAAATGAAAACAGGCTGTGGCTCAAGAATTTGCGGTGGAGGCAATGCCAACATTCATATTTATTAAGAAAGGGAAAGTGGTTGACAAGGTTGTGGGTGCTAGGAAGGATGAGCTGCAGACCAAGATTGAGAAACACAGGACATAGATGGACCATGCTGATCCTGTTAGCAAGGCCTTGCAATATGTATTCTACAATAACCTCTTAAAGAGAAGAAGCAATGAGGAGCAGGATGCATCAAATAATCACCAGTGTGTTCTAGCTAAATAAGATGCAGTATCTTGCATTTTTTCATGTTGATGTAATTGGCTTGAGCTGCTAACATTTTTTAGTTTTAAATTATTAATATAAAATCTCTCTCTCACTCTGACACCATTGAGCAAAAGAAAGCATATTCCGTAATGATAGGAAAGTTAATCAGAGTCTATCCACTTGTGAAAGTATTTGGTCGCCCTCCCTGTATAGATAACTAAAGCATATCGACAGGGCAGGGTCTAAAAGTTCTTGGATGCCTCTTAAACAATAAAAGAAGGTGGCCAAATTAGGATGCAATATTTTCACGCAAGTCATTTCAATTCGATAAACCATCAACATCTGCCATCTTGCGAAGACCATTATAGTTCAAATGACAGTTTCTGATATTTTCAACGTAGTCATCACGCTATCTCATCTTTACATGACTGGCAAAATCCAGGTGCAAGCTAATTTGATAAGCACCGAATTTATTTCAATCATTATTAATATTGTGTATAATACAATTGCCTCAACTTTGACTATTTTTTCTAATACTACAAATATCTGTATCTGTTAGTAATCCGGCAAAACATTTTGCTAAATTACTAGTTTTGCTTACAACTCTTTGTAAAAAGTACCAAATATAGTTCCTTAGCTAATGTACTTTATAAGTTCCCAATTGAAATCAACCGAAAACCATGTATCGACCAATGCAATAAAAATAGTGAATACCTTTTTGAAAGAAAATTAATTTCAAGCGTGTAATTCATTGATAAATGCAACCACATAATTGAATCCAGTTGGGAAAATCTATGGAACAATACCTAAAAAACTATATCAAAATTCCATCCTCGTGAAAAAGTATAGGACAGGAGATGAGGTGCTGCATAGACAATCATACAAGATACTCTCTCTGCACCTGAGAAAAGGAATGCTATGTCCCTTTCAGTTTCTTAGCAGCCATTCTTTTCCATAGTTGAGGATTAGGAATTACATCAACGTCAAAACACTGGGGTCAGCACAATGATTACCCAGCTAAAAAATGTTTAAATGAAAACAGGCTGTGGCTCAAGATTTTGTGGTGGAGACAATGCCAACATTCACATTTATTAAGAAAGGGAAAGTGGTTGACAAGGTTGTGGGTGCAAGGAAGGATGAGCTGCATACCAAGATTGAGAAACACAGGACAAAGATTTACAATGATGGACCGATATCGAGAAGTTGCCGCCTTTGCTCAATTTGGGTCAGACCTTGATGCTGCGACTCAGGCATTACTCAATAGAGGTGCAAGGCTTACAGAAGTACTGAAACAACCACAATATGCACCACTTCCAATTGATAACTCATTGAAAAATGCAACCACATAATTGAATCCAGTTGGAAAAATCTATGGAATAATACCTAAAAAACCATATCAAAATTCCATCCTCGTGAAAAAGTATAGGACAGGAGATGAGGTGCTGCATAGACAACCATACAAGATACTCTCTCTGCACCTGAGAAAAGGAATGCTATGTCCTTTTCAGTTTCTTAGCAGCCATTCTTTTCCATAGTTGAGGATTATGAATTACATCAACGTCAAAACACTGGGGTCGGCACAATGATTACCCGGCTAAATGAAGTACTGAATTCTTACCACCAGACCTGAATTGATTGAGTAATAATCACTTCAACAACCAAGGACAGCCCAACTAAATTGCTAGTCTCGGACCTCAAATAGTTTAAGCTTGTCAATAAATTCAGCGAAAGAGAAAATAGAGATGATACTTGGCAAGTCATCTAACAAGATATTGGCGTCTGCTCTCAAATTCTGACCTATCAAAGTATTCATGCAGACAAGTACAGTGGAAAATAAACAAAATAAATTCATACAAATACAATTTGTAAAAGATTGTGGAGTAAAGCAGATTGAACCATACATTCTTCTAAACAAAATGGACAGGAATAGTGCTTTCTTGGAGATCATTCAAACAAAGAAAAGCAAAATCTTATAGTTGATGTGAAATCTGTGGATGCATTGGATTACATAACTTCCAAAAAACATCAATATAAAATGTTCTTGTGACTGCACATTTAGAAAACTATCTTTACATTCCTAGCATACGAATTTCAATTAAATAAACCAAAGTCATCTTGTGGCAACTGGCAGCTAAGGCAGTAGCTGAGGATGCTAGTTCTTGCTACGCTACATTATGCTACCAACAAACCTACCAACAAAAATGCCATTCCTCCAAACTTCCTTCCTAATATGCACAATCTTCATTTTTATTAGTGAAACAACATATTTACATTTAACTTGACCTCACACTGTCAATCAAAGTTACTGGATAGTTATATGCCTAGCCTCAAACAGAACTAGCTCTCAGATCCGCCCAGCGCCCTCCTCAAGTCAGATTTCTGTTCTGATGAGAGCCTTGAAGGATAAATAACATCAAACTTAATTATAAGGTTTCCTCTCTTGCTGGGTTCCTTCGAGAAGGGCATTCCTTCATTTGGGATCACCATCTCATAGCCAGGTTTTACAATATCAGTCACTGGGAATGTAAGATTCCTGCCATCCAAGGTTGTCAAATTAAAACTCACCCCTGTGAGAGCCTCCAACAGTGATATTTTCTGATTAACCACCAGATCATTTCCATCCCTCTTGAAAATAGCATGAGGTTTCTCATCCACCACAAATATTAAATCAGCTGGAATAATGCCAGGTTCTTGGTTGCCTTTCTCAGGGAAGGTGATTTTAGTGCCCCTCTTCCAACCAGGTTTAATATCAATTTTTAATATTTCTTCAACAGACTTGGGCTTACTGCAAAAAATTAAAATTGCTTGTATGTGACACCATAAAGAAAGGAAGAAACATTCAAACTAAAAAAATACAGTGGAAAATCGAACAAACAAACCAATAAAGACATCAAATAGTTCCACAGATACTTAGTCCCTCTTTTTTCCTGAAAAAATAGCTATGGTTTTCCAGAAACAAACTGAAAATGTCAATTACAGTCCAGGCTATCCAACCACACTGCACACATGATCTGTCTAAGAATGCACCTTGGTTCCAACTAATTTAGTTCAGCTACAAGGCCCACAACCCAGTCCCAAAACATAACCAACTTAAGGTTGGTTTTTTAAATTCAACCAAAGCCCTAATTGAACACAAATTTTATCAAAAAAAATCTAGGATTAGGTACAGGGATGGAAAAAACAGCTGCTGGTCACTTCAGGTGTATTCATAACTTCAAAAACAACTTATACAATAGAACAAAGTGATAAACTTGCAATTTCAATTTTCAAGTCAAAGCTAAAGAAAGCAACCAAAATAAATTAAACTTGAATTTCTGTTTTCTTTTTTGGCCATAAGAAAGAAATTGCATTATCATTATCAGTTTATAATGACTAATAAATTGCCTTGCAGACGATAAATTTTGCTATAACTCCCAGGTGATGGACACGTTGACCCAAAACCAAATTGCAGACCATAAATCCTCATAATTTCTTAAATTTAAACCAGCTCAGGTCCCTAACCGATGAAACTAACCCAGTAAAGGTAATCTACTTTTCAAATCTACTCAGTGTGAGAGATGGACCACAGTTATATGAATGCCCTTCAGAACTTTCATTTAGCCAACTGGGTGCTTAGGATGCTGAACCTACCAAAGTTGACTTCTGCTAGAACCCACATAAATACAAATTACCTTAGCAGACTGTCGCACTGAAAATCATTTAAGACAAAGCTTGCAACATATTGTGAAAAATGGCATCATTGTAGGTGACAAAAAATAAAACAAATATTTTCCAGTGGGGGCATCTAAAGAGTGCACAATCAAGCAAAGAAGCACGGGCCAATCCAAAAAAAAAACAAAGCAATGTGGTGAACAAACATTAAGGAAATTTGGTGGGAAAAAAAAATTCTTTTTTGTCAATTTATGTTCAAGATCTATTGAAGCATGAGGAGATATAGAATTCATGGTTAATAACCAAAATGGTTTCAAATATACTCCACAAAATGTGGAAAAATCTCAAACATGAATGCAAAACTCATCTTCAATCGTTTTTGACACGTATCGAATGAGTTCTGAATCCACGACCTCACCCTTCACTAATTCTTAACAGGAAAAAAGAAGTGCCTTTTGAATTAAAACCCATCGAAAAAAAAAAGGATTTTTAATAATGAAAAAACTTATTTTTATAGTTTTTAAAGTCCAAAATTAGCACAATTCACCCAACTATTATCTATATTAGCTAAAATACTCAAAATCAGTTAAAGTCAACCAAACAATTAAATCCAACAAGTAATTGTCTTTTGCCAATTTCAAACAAACACTCTACAACTAAAATAGACATATTCAATTCCGTCAATAACAAATTGACTAACCATTACTCCACACTCACACACTAATCTACCTAACAAAAATTCATAATCAAAATAAAGAAAAAAAAAAAAACTTACCCAAACTCATCAGGAACCAAACGCGAAATCCTCATCTTTTTCCTGCAACCTTTGTAAAGATCCTCCAAACTACAAACCAATTTGCTCTCGATCGCCTCAGCTTTCTTATTTTTATTAATAACATTATTATTATTATTACTACTAATATTATTATAATTCTTATGATTGCGATTATGACTGTGATTATTGCTATTATTCGAATTAACCTGACTTCTACCGGCGGCAGAGGCGGCGTGGTTATACCGGCCGGCGCGATCGTCGGCGCGAGATCCGCCGAAGAACTCGGCGAAAATATCGTCGGCGTCACGAGGATTGTACCGAAACGACGCCGGATTATACCCCTCGGCGAACTGGAGTCCTTCCTCGCCGTACTGGAGTCCTTCCTCGCCGTACTGGTCGTAGATCTTACGCTTGTGAGCGTCGCTGAGAACGTCGTAAGCTTCGGAGATCTGCTTGAACTTAGTCTCCGCCTCCTTCTTGTTCACCGCCGAATTCTTGTCCGGGTGCCACTGCATCGCCAGTTTCCTGTACGCTTTCTTCAAGGCTTCGTCGCTCGCGCTCCGATTCACCTTCAGTATGTTGTAGTAGTCCACTCCCCCCATGGCACCTAAAAACGAAAAGCTAGTGATTGATAATGTGAGCGATTTTGAAAAGGCTTTTTGTGTTTTTATATGAACAGAATGAAATTGGAAGAGTCGGTCGTTGTTGCGGTTGTGAAGAAGGAAGAAGAAAGAAAAGGAGAGAGTGAGTAAAGGAAGGGGTAAGTAAAGTGGCGAAAAGCAGAAACAAAAAAAAAAAAGAGAGCAGTGGTCACGGTTTTGATACGCGTTTCGTATTTTTTTGCTTACTTAACGGGTGTTATATTATTTTCTCCCGGATATTTCCCAGTAACAGCTCTGGTATTTCGGAGTTCGTGAAAGTCGCGGGAAATTTCTTTTTTTATTTATATATTTATTTAACAATATTTTGACTTTCTTTAAAAAGTAAAAAAAATTTGCCCCAACGTGTGTGTTAGTGTTAGTGTTAGTTAGTGTTAGTAGTTAATCCCTTGTATAGGATATATTACATCAATTAACTTCTTCTTTTTTTTTTTTTTTTTTTTTTTGTGATAAAAAAAGTTATGCATAAAAGTTGAAAGTTAAAAACTGTGATTAAAAGCTTAAGCCACATAAACACAAATAGGAACTTCGTGTTTAGTTACGCTTATACCCCAAACAAATGAGCCAACCAGTTGATACTACAAGGTTCAATCACAAATTATTACATTAAGAAGTCATAAATAAAAATATGGAAATAGAGAATTCTTTTTTTAGGATTCTTTATTTTATAATAGGTTAATATAAGATATTACCTTATTAATATGGATTTGATTAATAAAGGACACGTTTTTAATAGAATTATTCTTTTTTGGAAAAAAATTAAGTGACTAATAAATGATAATTGCTTGAATATATTTACATTTGAATAATTCGGGAGTAGTTTTTGCTCTGGCTATTTTCATTTTTTTTGGAGTATTTTCTAATTTCTATAGGACTTTTCAAAGTCAATGGTTAAATTGTTATTATAGTAGTTATTTTTGTGATTTTTTTTAATCTAATTTTTGTGATATGTTGATATATATATATATATTCTTAGAAAATTGTGATATGTTGATTTAGAGCTAGTATCTCATGCACCAGGCACATGAGACCAGTCTCTCACAAGTAGATAGGTCTCACACATGTGAGGCCCACTTGCTTATGAGATGTAAGTCTCATGCGCCTGACGCATAAGAGATTTTTCTGTTAATTTGATTTCATATATTTTGGGGGTGTATTTAAGTCAACAGTTATTTATATTATTATATATTTTTCTTTTTGAAAGCATATTATATACTTGTATATGACCTCTTAGTGTAATTTCAACATAATTCATAAGGTTATATTTGATATTTTTTTAAATGTGATAGACCATTTAAGAATATTGATCATATGTATCTAATATTGCAACAAATGGTCAAAGGCCTTACAGTTAAATTGGCACCGAAAGGGTTCAAGTTGTGGGGTTAACAGTATGTTGTAATTATTTCTCAAAAAAAAAAATTGCAACAAATGGCATGAATACCAAATTATAGAGAAGGTGATGCAATATTGACATTCTTAGGAAGGCACAATTGGAAGAAAATCCACTTCACCAAATTAATATGGAGAAGGTGATGCAACATTGACATTCTTAGGAAGATGCAACATTGACATTCTTAGGAAGGCACAATTGGAAGAAAATCCACTTCACCAAATTAATATGGAGAAGGTGATGCAACATTGACATTCTTAGGAAGGCACAATTGGAAGGAAATTCACTTCACCAAATTAATATGGGGAAGGTGATGCAACATTGACATTCTTAGGAAGACTTAATTGGAAGAGAATCCACTAAAATCTAGTTATTGTTGCTTGTTGCTGTTTTTTTTAATTAATTAATTAATTAAATTTGCCTCTCTTAACATATAAGAAAATGGTAATTAATACTCCAAAAAATAACAGTTTCATACCTTAAAATTTGTTATAAGCGTGAAAAATATAAAGAAATGTCTATTTTGTCTTGAGATACCCTATTCAAACCCCCCACGTGGGTATTTAGGTGATGGGTTTATTAGTCTAGGGTCTAATGTAAATTAGAAGATTTCAAATTTAATTTACCACACTATCGATTCATAGAGTTTTGGGGATGTGTCATAAACAAAAGATGGAATAATTTAGCCAAATATTGGGACAAAAATTCCTATAATTTTTTTTTAAAAAAAAAAAAAGGAAAAAAGATACCCAATTCTATGGTAGTAGACTAGTAGTATATATTTTTCGTTTTCTTTTTTGAGAAACAACTAGTAGTAAATCGGGTGAATAAATAACTAAAGCACAAAATAAGGACCATATAATTAAGCCAATGGCAAGTTAGGAACATTATTTCTTAACCAATGGAATGTTATTCCACAAAAAGGGGTGACTTTTTTTGAAGAAGAAAAAAGAAGGACTTGCATGTAGCAGTCATTGTCCTACGCCCCACGGTATATTTGGGTAAGCCTATTGGCACCACTAGCTCAAATTGTAGCTCGGAGACCCCAAACTCACACACACCCCAAGTTCTATTAGTTTCTAGGACTTACCAGAAATTGCAATTACAGTCCTTGCCACAAAAATATGGATTTCATTTTATTCTTTATATATGTTACAAATATTAGAGAGACTACTATCATTTTTGTGAAACTTTGGAGGTCGATATCATTTTTTTTATACTTTAAGTCTTCAAGGGAGGTTTACAAAGTTTTAAGATTTGTTCCGTATCGATTGAAATGACCGAATATTTGTGCATAAATCAATTCAACCAACCTACTTGTTATATCTTAGGGTGCATTTGGATACCGGTTATTTTGCTGAAAACTGAAAACATTAAAATATTAATTTCCGGTTACTGTTCAAAAATGAAATTACTGTTCATTTTTCTATTTGCACTGTTCATGTCCCATGAACAGTGCAATATGCGCTGGTTTTTTTTATTTTTTAAAATGGCTGAAATGCAGACGCACTGTGTTTCAGCCGTACTCAAATGCTGACTTAGTCAAAATTCTGAGTTGTACCAAACTGTATCGATCATTTCACTTACCAATCCAAATTTTACCAATTTCAATTGTACTTTTATTCATGAGATTTTATGAACCTTTACATTTTTTTTTTCAATTGTTATAAACCTTATAAGAATTTATGTTTGTTAATGAAATGACATGAAATTTAAATTTTGTATAAATTTATTGTCATATTTATGTTAATCTCTGAAAAAGAAACAATACATCAATATCAAAATATTATATTTCAATAATCAGGCTGGAACAATCCATGTAACAGATTTTAAAACACCAACTAGAAGTTAGTATAATTTTTTTTTAATTATAACTTTTTTATATAAACCAATTTAATTGTAGTCTTAAATTACAAACAATAATAAGAAAATGAGTGATGCGCATTGAACCACGTGACCCATTAAACCAAATTTTGTACTTTTTTTTAGAAGATTGTGATATGTTAATTTGGAGCTGGTATCTCATGAGTGTGCTAGGCCCATGAGAAATTTTTCTATTGATTTGATTTCATATATTTTGGGGGTGTATTTAAATAGCTTTCAAAGTCAACAGTTATTTATATTATTATATACTTTTTATTTTTGAAACCATATTATTATATACTTGTATATAACCTTTTAGTGTAATTTCAACGTAATTCATAAGCTTATATCTAAAAATATTAAAATTAGACTTTACGAGATATTGTTTTAAATGTGATGTCGGGCCATTTAAGAATATTGATCATATATATCTAATATTGCAACAAATGGCATGAATGCCAAATTAGTGCAATTAGCACTGCTCTAAATAATATAGAGAAGGTGATGCAACATTGACATTCTATTTTTTTTTTTTTTTTAAGAATCAGTAATATACTTATTAGAACACACAAACACGAAAGTAGTATATAAAGTTTTTTAAATAGACTTATAATATATTACATAACAAGAGTACCGCTACAAAATGACCTAATCTTTGTAGTAGTAGTCTGGGGTTATAAGGACTGAAACTCTAATACATGCAACCAATGTGACTTTCTTAGGAGGGCACAATTGGAAGAACATCCACTTCACCAAATTAATATGGAGAAGGTGATGCAACGTTGACATTCTTAGGAAGACTTAATTGGAAGAAAATCCACTTCACCAAATTAATATGAAATGTCTATTTTGTCTTGAGATACCCTATCCAAACCCCCACATGGGTATCTAGGTGATAAGTTATTTAGTCTAGGGTCTAATGTAAATTTGGAGGTTTCAAATTCAATTTTCCACATTATCGATCATGGAGTTTTGGAGATGCGTCATAAACAAAAGGTGGAATAATTTAGCCAAATAATGGGACAAAAATTCCTATAAAAAAGATACCCAATTCTGCGGTAGTAGACTAATAGTATATCTTCTTCTTATTTTTTTGAGAAATGACTAGTAGTATATCGGATGAATAAATAACTAGAGCACAAAATAAGGACCACATAATTAAAGCCAATGGCAAGTTTTTTTTTTTTTTTTTTAAGAATACTAAGTAATTTTAATATGCATACACAAAATATGAACATTATTGCTTAACCAATGGAATATTAGTACACATAAATGGGGTGACTTAATAGCCCACAAAAATATGGATTTCATTTTATTTTTTATATATGTTACAAATATTAGAGAGACTACTATCATTTTTGTGAAACTTTGGAGGTTTTTTTTTTTTGAGAAACAAACTTTGTAGGTTGATATCATTTTTTTTAATACCTTAAGTCTTCAAGGGAGGTTGACAAAGTTTTAAAATTTGTTCCGTACCGATGGAAATGACTGAATATTTGTGCATAATCAATAAAACCAACCTACTTGTTATATCTTAGTCAAAATTCCAAGGTATACCAAACTTTGACCATTTCACTGACCACTCCAAATTCTACCAATTTCAAATTGTACTTTTATTCATAAGATTTTATGAACCTTCATATATATATATATATATTTCAATTGTTATAAACCTTTTATGAATTTATGTTTATTAATGAAATGACATGAAATTTAAATTTTGTATAAAGTTATTGTCATATTTACATTAATCTCGAAAATCGAAACAATACATCAATATCAAAATATTGTATTTTAATAATTAAGCTGGAACAATCTATGTAACAGATTGTAACAGGTTTTAAAACATCGGCTAAAGGTTAGTGTAAATTTTATCTTTAATTATAACTGTTTTATATAAACCAATTTAATTGTAATCTTAAATTACAAATAATAATAAGAAAATGAGTGATGCGCATTGCGGCACGTGACCTACTAAACCAAATTTTATCCTTTTTATTCTTTAAAAAAAAAAAAAAACACTTTATCCTTTTCTATATCTACTTTATTTTTTGCTTAGCAAAAATATCTACTATATTTTTTGGTTAAGCCTTTGTGGTCAATTTCACATGATGTGGAATAAGGAAAGAATTAGGTAGTACATAATAGGCTTGTGAGCTTATCAGGACCCCATAACAAAGCAATAATGTAATCCAAAATATTGAAATGACTCAAAATGAGAACGTGCAGTGAAGTAGACTAGAAATAATAGCTGGAGTGATAAAGAGAGTATCTTTCTTTTAAAAATACAGTTAACACACAGATTCATCAAGTCGGTAGCCGCGGAAATAACGAGTACGACTGGAATCTTTTTCTTCCCATACGTAACTAATAAGTCGTAGTCGTAGACGCAAGTAACGCTAAAAATACACACCCGTTGACACGACACCGTTTCTTTGTTTTTTATTTCATATATTTTTATATTTTTATAATCACAAAACGACAAGGATTTAAAGCTTAACGTGGGTGTTGGAGTTTGGGACAAATAACCCGACAACAATCCGACCAAATCGGCCATTTTGAAATCAAAACGAAAGGTTTTAGTCTCGGTTTTTTCTGGATTGGTTTGCTTTCAAAATTTAAAGATATCTGTCGCTTTGATTTTAATTTTTCGGTTTCAAATTTGTACCAACCTGTGAATTGAAATGAAATGAAGTGAAACCCAACCAAACACCCATGTGAGATACCATATTTTACTTGTTTTATATTCTTCCACTTGTCAATTTGTACTACTTATTATATTATATTTGAGCCATACAAAATATATATAGCCATCAAACCCCATACCTCGTTTTTTACTTGAGAGACACTATAAACACACAAAATTTGATTTGTGATGTACCGGATAGTAGATAAAAAAAATGATATTAGTTGTTCTTAAGAAAATTAGTAAAAATTTACAAACTCAATAAATGAGAAAAATGAACCTCAATGGGTTAGGTTAATAGTTCTTAAGACCTCATTATATTCATGAGATCTTGAGTTTAAAACTTTTTGTCAATATTTTGGGGTTAACTCAATGGGATTCCTCCTGTAATAACCTAGTGCGTGTAAGACGGAAATACTGTATACACTCGAGGGAATAGTCAAATACTTGAAGAGATTTGAACACTTTTATTTGTAAAAAAAAAAACACAAATAATAAATAAGTGCGAAAAAATGGATACCTCTATAGAATTCTTCCTTGTAATAACTTGGTGCATGAAAGACAGAAAGACTATATACATTCAAGAGAATAATCAGATACTCAAAGAAGTTTGAACACCTTCATTTGTAAAAATAAATAAATAAATACAAATAATAAATAAGTGCGAAAAAATATTGTCATATTTTGTGTGTACCATTACAAGTTTTACTTAGCTTGTTGGGCTGTATTGTAAAAAAATAAAAATAAAAATAATAATAATAATAATAATTAAGTTGTGGTAGCTCGAGCATTGATGCAAGGATTCATGCCATTGATTGCGAAAAAAAAAAGTTTTGACTTGCGAAGTATTCGTTACGTTGGGTATTCCTGCTTGCTTGTTCATTGAACATTTAATAGCTTATTATTATTTTCTTTGACGTATTTCCTATATCGCTTTAAAGAATGTTTTCTTCTTTTTTTAATATTTGTTGCATGATGAAACTCGTACTGTCGTACTTGATAATATTTTATTTTTATATTAATTGTAAAATTCAACCTAAACTATGGGGCATTTATACTTTGCACCCTAACCTATAAAGTTTTATAATCATTACCCAAATTTTGGCAAACCTTCTAAATAATAAAGGTCAAGTGTGTAACAATCAATAGAATAAACTAATGAAGTACGTACCTAGCAAATAATTGTTGGGCATGTTATAAACTTTATTAAAAACGAAAGCCCATTAGTTTCAAATTGAGAAAAGCCGAAGCCCATTGTGTACTTCTCAATTTGCACTTAGGTCCACGATTTCTTCTCCTATAGCGATAAAAATAAAAGAGGAAAAAATCTCTTCAATGCAATGATCAATTTTTTCCTTTCAAGACCTCAATCACACTAATAATTTCCATATTTAATCTATTTCCTCTTAAAAGGTTTTACTTTCAAATCCTCTAAAATATTATCATTTCAATTTGGGAAATTTCAATTGAAAGCAAGTTTTGAATCAAGTCAGCTAAAACCATAACTATAGCCTTTCCTTTATTATTGACTTATTGTGCTGTTAGCCACAAAGATGAAAATATACATAACTCTCATTTTTCCTTTCTCTATCTTTTATTGTCAAATTGTTCCTCGGGCATCCAACTATGACTTCATAGCCTCGTAGGTAAGTGCACACTAACAAGTTATCATTGTATCCAAAAAGTGACCGTCTATACCATTTGCACCGAAGGAACCTTTCTTAATGAGAGCAAAATTAATTGCCAAGTACAATGAATTTAGTTTTGTGCCTTAGTTCTAAGTTCCTAATTATTCCAATTTAGGTTTCAATCTACTATAGTCTATGTTCTTTGCATTCAACTTTATAGTTTTGTTAATCAGTTTTAACAATCTTCATATATTTTTCCATCAGTAACAACAATGGTCAAATTGGAGGAGCAAAGAAAAGATCAAGAAGAAGCAGCAAGTTGTATCTCTAAAACCAAAAAGAAAAGCATGGTAAAAAAAAAAAACTTGCAATTGAAATATCATATATTTGTCGAAATTCTAGCGTTTGTAGTGGAATTAGCTTGAGACAGTCCAATACTCATGTACACTTAATTTATTGAGATGCAGACACATGTCAAACACTTGTCATGTGTTCATATTTTAATGGATCAAATGCACAGAAGTACTAGATCCAATTCTTAATTAGTAAAATTTGTTATAACTGTGACTGTAGAATTTTTTCCTTCTTGTAAATATCATCCATTCTTTTTTTTCTTTTTTTCTTATACTCTTTTTTTGAGAAACTCCGATTAAAAAATCCCCCAATGAGCAATGAATATCTTATCCGCCATAACAGCCAGCCAGCGTATATCATATTATCATGTCAATAGTGCTCACAACCGCACAATGCCCACTTCCTCACTTTCAGTCTACGTTCACAATCAACAACGACAACAATGGCTACTCAGCTCAACATCGCAGCCACAGCCGTCTGCTCCAATTGCTCAATGAATGTACGGACATGTCTCAGCTCAAACAAATCCACGCTCACACACTCCGCACTACCACCTCCACTCACAGTCCACACACCCTCTTTCTCTATTCCCGAATTCTCCACTTCTCTTCTCTTTCTGATTTCGACTACGCGTCCCGGGTTTTCGACCAAGTTCACAACCCCAATTCGTTCATGTGGAACACTCTCATAAGAGCGTGTGCACGAAGCTCTGACCGCAAAGAGGAGGCTATACAGTTATACTATAGAATGTTAGAACAAGGAATAGTCATGCCGGATAAACATACATTTCCCTTTGTTTTAAAAGCTTGCGCGTATTTGTTTGCGCTTTTTGTGGGGAAGCAGGTTCATGCCCATGTTTTGAAACTTGGGTATGATTCAGATGTTTATATTAATAACAGTTTGATTCATTTGTATGGAACTTGTGGGTGTTTGGATGTAGCGGAGAAAGTGTTTGTTAAAATGCCTGAGAGAAGTGTGGTTTCATGGAATGTTATGATTGATGCTTATGTTCAGTTAGGTGAGTTTTATACTGCATTGAAACTGTTTCGTGAGATGCAGAACATGTTTGAGCCTGATGGGTATACAATGCAGAGTGTTATTAGTGCTTGTGCCGGTTTGGGTGCTCTGGCTTTAGGGATGTGGGCTCATGCTTGTGTGTTGAGGAAGGGTGGTGTTGACATGGTTGATGATGTTTTGGTGAACAATTGCTTGGTGGATATGTATTGCAAATGTGGGTCATGGGAAATTGCTCAGCAAGTCTTTGAGAGGATGCCTAAACACGATGTGAATTCTTGGAATTCAATGATTTTAGGGTTAGCCATGCATGGGAAGGCTGAGGCTGCATTGGAATATTTTGTTAGAATGGTGAGGATGGAGAGTATTGTCCCGGATTCTATTACTTTTGTTGGTGTTTTGAGCGCGTGTAACCATAGAGGTATGGTAAGTGAGGGCCGTAATTATTTTGATATGATGATTGCTGATTATAAGATTGAACCACGATTAGAGCACTATGGATGCCTTGTAGATCTCCTTGCTCGTGCTGGGCTCATTGATGAAGCTTTGAACTTGGTCTCAGATATGCCCATGAAACCTGATGTTATAATTTGGAGGATTCTCCTTGATGCTTGTTGCAAGAAGAACGTAGGCGTAGAACTTAGTGAAGAAATGGCCTCACAGATCCTTGAGTCAGAAGGAGGTGATTGCAGTGGTGTTTATGTGCTTTTGTCTAAAGTTTATGCATCAGCTAGCCGATGGGATGATGTTGGATTGGTTAGGAAATTGATGACTGATAAGGGTGTAACAAAAGAGCCTGGTTGTACTTCAATAGAGATATATGGCACTTCTCATGAATTTTTCGCTGGGGACACATCTCATCCAAAAACTAAAGAAATATATCAGGTTTTGGATGTGATCGAAGAAAGACTAGAATCAGTAGGACATGCACCTGACTTTTCACAAGCACCAATGGTTGATGAGCTCAACAATGAAAAACAACATGCTCTTAGGTTACATAGTGAGAGACTTGCAATTGCTTTTGGGCTCTTAAGCTTGAAACCAGGCATGCCTATACGTATATTTAAGAATCTTCGGGTATGTGATGACTGCCATAAGGTTACCAAATTAATATCTAGAATCTATAATGTTGAGATTATTGTGAGAGATCGTGCTCGATTCCATCATTTTAAAGATGGCATCTGTTCTTGCATGGATTACTGGTGATGATTTTCTGTTGTATGAAGAGTCATTAGATGTAAATAAGGATAAATTACATTAAAGACTTGTATGCACAAATTGCCTGCCACATCCATGTTATGGTTGAATAATTTAATACCTTTTAAAAAAAAAAGTATGTAGTTTTGAACATCTATGAATAGGAGAAAATTATCTTATGCAATCTTATGAGACATCTATGTCACATCATGTTTGAGTCCCACATGTTGTGAGAGAGATGTCTCATCTCTCATGAGATATATTCTTACGAATGGGAGGTAGTATCTTATGCAATATCACTCTCATCTATCTGTAAGGTCCAAAACCGTAAGTTCCACATTCTAGCAAGAAGATTGTTGTATATACACTCCTTACATAGGAATAGGGTACTTCCTGTCCAAGTTCAAGCTGACCAGTTACAGCTAACTTATAAGATTCCACACGCACGTAGAAATACGGAGCTTATCCATTGAAATTAAGTCACATGTTAGCAGCCATAGTCGTATATTACCTTTCTACGTTAATTACAATTAGTCCCATTAATTTCCCTGTCAACAAGAGTAGTTTAGTGATTTAAGCCAATATGCCTGCCGGCTTTGTCTTGCTAACAAGTAGGTAGGTTTCTCACGTTAGTGCATGACATCAATTGACAGTAGTTTTTAGTTTTAGCTTGATCATTTGGCATTAGTCAATCTTGATCTACTACGCAGGCCATTATTTAGGCCATTTATATATTAATTGCTTCAGAAATCAAAATTATAATCTGGCTTGCACTTTGCAGGTGCACATGCTCTCCTTTGATTCCACATTGTTTGTCGGTTTAGACAAGTTCCTTTGTGAGATAGAATGACTCAAATGCAATTTTTATTACAGCAATTTATGTGTCAGAAATCAGAATCACTACCTTATGTTACTTTAATCCATTATTATTATTATGAATTTATGTTAATTCAATTTAATATTTATACAACATAAGCTTGAATTGAAAATCTTAATTCAATGCTGCAATAGTTATTTTATATTTATGAATATTCTTCTTCATGCTCTGCAGGGCCCCTCGCGTGTCCCCCATATTATTGCTAAAATTATGCCATGGATTGCGGCAGTTGTTATAGAGTCAATTTGGCTTTGCTAAAATAATGAAAATTTTTAAATTTTGGGGAAAAAGCATGATCTCAAATTGTAGCTATGGATAAAGTAACTCATAGAAAGTTTTTTCAAAGAAAAAGCCAATTTTTGTACCATAACTCTTGCCATTGCTCTGTTGTGGCCGACTATGTAAGTTCATATAAAATTGGTTGTTTACCAATCATAATCAATCACATTAGAGTTATGGTCGTAGAATAACTATTTTTGAAAGTGTCATTTTTAAAAGTATATTGTATTTTCACAAGGTAATTTTTTAACATCGCATCTTTCAAATGTTACAAATTGTTCAATTATGTATTTAGAACGCAAAATTTTGAAACTAATTTTTTTTTTAAAGTATGTTTTCAAATAGCTGACCCAAAGGAACAAACAATGTGCTATCAAGTATCATTATCAACCCCTATGGTATTTATCCATCATTGACAAATTCTCCATACGACTCAATCTTTTGAAGTTATCCACACATTCAAAAAGTGTTTCAGAAATGTTACTACCATGTGAGTGAGACTAAAGAGACTAAGTGGATAGTGGATAGTGGATAATGAAGTTTGAGCTGTGGTGCACTTGTGCTTTGACTGCTTTCTATACTTGCTAATGGTTGCTAATTTGCTATGCCAAATATATCTACAAAGTTGAGTACATGAAAGATTACAAATTGAGGTGACGATAATTAATTGGTTTTATTTAAATAATATAAGAAATGAATGAATGTTTAACCTTACTCTCTCTTTTTTCTTTTTCTTTTTTTCCTTTTTTTTTTTTAAATCATAGACATTTGGCCTATTTTGCTAAAACTTTACGAATTATATTACTAAAAAATTTTGTTCCTATGTTATTTAATTATATAGTCTCTTTTGAAACTCAATTTTATAATTGTTTGTAAGTTATGCGTCCATGTTTGTGGGGTCTACCCTATATATAAGTGAGGGATATTTTGTGCAATTATTACAGGGTAAAATTGATTAACTTGACTCCTAAATCCAACTTAGTCCCTAAATCGTTAATTATTAGTCAAATTTGAAAAATCTTGAACCTTGGTTGTTAACAGTATTTTACCCATTATTATATAAAAGAGATTGAAACTCAGTTTGGCCAAATTTGAGTTTCAAAAGTGACTATATAACTAAATAATTTGCTAAAGAAGCTTTTAGTTATATGGTTCTGGGGAAAAGCTATTATTTTGCTTTAAAAAAAGCCATTGGCACTTAGTTTGTATTTTTAAAAAATTAACATTTTAAAATCAAACTCTAAAATTTTAATATTATTTCATTTGAAATTTCCAATCAAACTATAAAATTAAATCTGAAAAGTTTAAGATTTAAATTGATATGACTTTTAAAAGTCTATAGTTTAATTTTAAGCTAATTAGATGATTTAATTGTAACAATTTAAAACTTTTTTATGGTTTAATTTAAAATTTTAAAAATAAAAGGGTTTAATTTAAATTCATTTAAGAAATATAGGGCTTAAAAGATAATTACATTGAGTATTATATAACATTAAAGTCATGAAAAATTTGAGTAATGTTAGGAATATTATAAATTTTACTATATAGGTCTTAAACTTGTCACCAATCATAATAAGTAATTCAAATCTATTATATTGTTAGAAAATACTACAAATTTTCTTACATAACTTTTACAAATTGATATGACACTCGTCAGTTTATAAATTGTTTGTAGGATTTTTGTAAACGTCTAACTGGCATTCATCACATTTATTGTCACATTGATTTGTAAACTTTTTGTAGTATTTATAAAATCACTCGACAAAATATTATTTTTATTTTCTCTAACTTGTTCCACATGATTTAGATTCATTAATACACATGGTAAAATTCTAGAGCTATTACAAATTTTATCATAAAAAACTTATAAGCTGATGTGACAAGACTATGATTAGTGTCACTTAAACAACATAATAAATAAATATATAAATTACTTTTGAGAAGTTGGTAACATGTCAATTTATAAGATTTATGTAGTAAAATTTGTTTTATCTCTAACATCACTTAAAATACATCTATTTATTAATTGTCATTGTAAATTTATTCCAAAGTTTGACTCTAATTTTATCTACATAATAATTTTTTGTTACCGTATAAAATATTGTCTCTTTATACAATGTATCAAATTTAAGTATTTCCTTTGGGTATTCTTTGTTCCAGGGGGGATTATTTGATAGTTCTGGTCTTGTAGGAGGGGAGATTTAAATCCTAGATATTTCTAATAAAACATCAAGAAGTGTCAGTTGAACTACAATACTCTTGGCACAAATTACTAATATAAGAAAATATAAATTTAACTACCACAAACAATTCATTTTAAAATTGTACTAACCTCTTTCTTAAATCTATGACCTCTAGACTATCTAAATTCACATTCAAGTTTGAAGAGTTTATAGAAAACAATGATAGTTTACTTAGGATCATTCAAGCATGAACCGTCTAAATTAAGAGTTCAAAAGACATATCTTGTACAAATGAAAGAATTGCTTTCTCAATTGCCTCTACAAATTTATCCCAAACTTTTAAATTAATAGTAGTTGATGTATCAAAGCACATACTTGCATCAATTGCCTCTGCAAATTTATCCCAAAGTTTGACTCTAATTCTTGGTTAAATTACAATTAAGATAAATTTTGGTTTCAATAAAACTAGGAATTTTAGTCCAACAATATCAAATTGAGACACGAAAATCTTGCTTGGTCACTAGTGCAGCCTTCTTAGGCTCTTTTTTGTCTTTTGGCATTTATTCACGGTCATCTTCAAGGCAACTTTATCTTCACAAGTTACCATCCAAACTCAAGTTGTCTTCAAACTTCTATCTTCAATTCGAAGGGTGTGACAGAGACTCAGTCTTCTTCAATTTGAAGGGTGTGACAGAGACTCAGTGATATTAAGTTCATGTGTATTGGCCCAAGGGTCTAATTATAGTGTTAAGTCCATGCATACCTAATCCTATCACCTAACTTTATATGTACCCTACTTAAGATTCATTGTAACATATGGATTGAGATTATAGTGAAGATGTAATCGTCTAGGACTTTTTCCGTGAATGTAGGTCGTTAGGCAAAAACCATATAATCCCTACGTTCTCCTTCCTCTCTGTACTCTCTCTTCTTTATATAATAAAGTCTAACTAGACCTTCAAATTATATGCAATTAAAAAAATACCCCTGAAAATAACTTTACAATAAAATTAACTACGCAAGTCTAGAAAGAGAAATTAAATGCATTCCAGAAAACAAAATCACAAAACCTTACATGGCTCTTTTTTAAAAATAATGAAGACAAGTGTGCGTATATTTTATAAATATTTTTTTAACGGATACCTTAAAGGTATTTGTTAGCTAACTATTTTAAGAAAGTTTTTATAGAAAAAAATAATTTTATTTTTTAACAACTTTTTATATTTTTCATAAAAATTAATAGTATCAAAACTTCTTTAAAATTGTTCATTAACAAATGCCCCTGAACCCATTTTATAATGTAATATAACCTTTGATGAACCCCACAGAAGAGTATCATCAGAATTAGCTTCCAAGATGAACCAAACAGGAACTCTATTGATGGGCCACTAGTATTGTTATGACTGCCCATCATATCAAATAGAAGCATGTGCTTTGAGCTATCTCCGTTCAACTGTCTAATTTATTAACAGAACAGAACAGAGTATTCCAGCTAAAAAAGAAAAAGAAAAACCACACAACAAAGTAAGATCCACCCTCTCAAAAAAAAAGAAAAAAAAGAGTAAGATCCCGAATGCTTTGAGGCGGCATACAAACTGGCCTAAATCATAATTTTACAGAATAATTGCTCACTCATTTGAATAAAATTGTAATGCGCCCATGATGCTTCTCTAGATACTTAATTTGCGAAGTCCATTGCCACTGATGCACCAAAAGCAAAGACAAAAAAGATATTATGAAATGGAGACGGGAAATCAAAAATAAGAAATAAGAATACAAATTGCTCGCTATAGCCTTTAAAGCTGATGGTGAAGATGAAAAAATATGATGATACAAGTCAAGTCATAGTTATCTCAGTGATATTATGAAAGCAAAAGAGATGCAACACTTCATATTCTGATGCAATCAAGAGGATCACAATAGTAGGAATGAACTCTTATGAAATTACAATTTCAATGACATTTGTGTCATTTGATGAAACACATTGGAAATCCACCAAACTGACCAATAGTATATCTTAACATTCTTAGCAATATTGTCCCTCCAAACAAACTTTTGATCTTACAAATATGTTGGTAATTGCAGGTATTCTAAAGGAATGGGATAGAACTTTAAAACCAACCGTGTCTTTCCTACCTAATTGTTACTTTCTAGTCTTTCTTTTGCTAGCCTTCATTATATAGTTATCCTTTCTATATCTATTCAACTCCTCCTAGTGTTCCATAAAAATAAAAATAAAAATCCTAGTGTAAAACACAGAGAAGTATCAACAAAAAAAAAAAACTATGGTACCTATCAAGATTCAAAAGTTACAAGAGTACATCACATGGTGATAATTATTTTGACATAGAAAGCAATCTTGCTAAAGAGTCAAATTACTGAAGCTAAGTAACTACCAGTTAGCATATTTAACATCCTTGCCACCTATCTTTGTACGTTTCTTTTATAACGATAATCTGCATCCATAGTTTCCCAGTATCCTTCAAAAGCCTTATGCACCACTTGACAATACAGCCCAAATATGTGTTTTCCTAGCATGCAACTGATGACCAAATACTGAAATGTCGAGGAAAATTGGAGACTTAAAAATGTTCCCTCCAAGCAAACAGGTACCTTTCAAACTCAATGTTTAATTTACAATAAAGGCTTTGACTACCCTACAGTGAGCTTCACAAAGCATGGTTGTGCACTTTATGCTCGACCCCTTTTTTTAAAAATAAATCACTTTATGTACCATTTGACTGATAATAAAGCATAGGGAATCAGATCAGAATCTAATCTCTTAGAATTCTGTGTTTACTACAAACTGATCGTGTGTTCTGTGTATTTCCGAAAAAATCATTTTTAACAGGTTGTAATGCTAATTATTTATCAGATTGATACACCAGTTATCACAAAATTGATTAAGAATTCAGGAAAGATGATATGTACACAGTTTTTGGGAGGGAAAATAGAATTATTTATAGGAAAGAAGATAGAATTTTAGTTAGAACCAAAAATAAACAATGGATAAAGTTCGGATTTGACCAAGGAAATCCTAACCTGTGGGAACCAATTAGTATCCAACTTTGATTAAACTTATCTGATATCTTTATTTAATGATACTTAAGCCGGTTTCACACGAGTTACTAGTTGATACAACTTAACAATCGAAAAATAAGGACCTCACAATGTTTACAATCTAAAAACTAGGAACTAACAGCTTCCCAATAAAATACCTAGTAAGGTGCTAACAACTTGTAGTCAATGACTCACTTCACATAATCTTCTCCTAAAAACTAGGACATAACTAAACTAACTTTAACTATTGGAGTCCTACTACCAAGAATTACAAACACTCTTACTGCCAAGTACTCTAATAAACATAAATGTTAAAATATCAAACTTCTATAACACACAGGTGTTAAAATAACAAGCTCCAAACATTATCTCACTTCTACATGATCTATATTATGGACCCATAGCCCAAAATTCATGTACGTAACAAAAGACCAAACCAACTGAAGGTTAAAACTCACCTTTGGATGAAGATTGAACCAAAACAACATGCATAGTTGAATTGTTTGGAGGAAGCTGCAATCGAAGGGGATGAAGGTTTCCATTGAAGGGATTCCGAGTGCACACTATAATACCCTCCAAACCCGTCTCTCTCTCCAATTTCTGAGTCATTTCTTCAACCACATTACCCTTGTAAGTAAAATACTCCTCCACAGCTTCATCATCCACTTCACCATCATCTTCAGCCACATGATAGAATATAGTCCTCCCCTCTGATGACCTTGGTGATGCTACACTCACATCATTCGAACCACTAGACTGCAAACCAAAACACAAATAAACAAAAACAAAAACAAAAACAAAGAACTTTTACAGCTAAACCAAAAGATTCAATTTTTATAAATTAAAAAAAACAAAAACAACAAACAAATAAAAAACAAAACAAAAAACAACTCAGAACCTCCAAAGAATTCTGATGTGATGGTGGGTGTGAGTTTTGACTCGGAGACTGAGCTTGAATCTCGACAATATCAACATCCCAGAGAATATAATTCTGAGAAGAGTCCCTGAAAGGAATGTCATGGGTGATAGAGTTTCTCCAAGGTGGCACACCACCATTGGCTCTCAAGAACTTGCCGAACCGGGTCTTGAGCTTGACCCGGGACCCTTCATTGATGGGTTCCCACTCGTGCGAGGAGTCGAGCCTCTGAGGCAGAGACTGCACCACCTTGTGACCCGTCGCGCCAAACAAGAAAGGGTGGTTCGAGGCAGTGAGGTACTTGTTGTAACAGCTCTTGAGTCGGATTATGGACTGTGTGCCTTTGACAAACTCGACGGTCCACCAGGCTCTCTTGCTGGAGGTGGAGGATCCGTTTCGTTCTTGGGTCACGGACACTTGGTCTTCCTCGGCTACAAGGTACTTGTCATGGTGGCTACGGAGGCGGACAGCTTTGGCGTTGCGGAAGAGGTCCATTATTACTCAGAAAAAAAAAAAACTTTGTTGTTGGAATTTTTCAGAGTTTAGACAAGAAATGTTTTATTGCCATGCATGTGAATGATCAGAGTGAAGAGAATGGTAAAGTGAATGATGAATTTGAGCTGTTGTGCAACTTCTGCTTTCCATTTAAAAAGATCGCTGGTAAAGGTGTCATGTGTGCTAAATGCTAAAACATCACCCAGTTTTTATTTCTCTCTCCTCTTGCATGTCAGGTCTCATTTTGTGGTTGAGAATTAAAGTAAGAGACGTGGTATTGTTAAATGCTATCTTATAATAGATAAATTAACTTTTTTGACATTTTAAAATATAATATTTTAAAATAACTAATGCTAGTTTTTTAATTATGCTAAAATTAACAATAATTTTTAGAACATGAAAGCTTAGAAATTGACTTGCCGACGTCGTGAATAGGATATATTACATTTTATCACTATAAATTATATTCTAAATTAAATTTTGCACTTAAAATTTTTAAATTGTAAAATGCACGGTTAGCATAATAAATTTTGCTTAAGTGGCACAAGGTCAAAAGACCCAAATGAATCACGTGATTTGCATGTGATTGAGTTTCCATCTTCGATAATAGAAGAATTGACGTAGGGGTGAAAAGTTTAACATTGATATATAGTTCATGAAGAAAAGTGACTACCACGTATTCAGAGGACTATGGTGATACCACAGTTTGTACTAAAAACAACATAAATATTTCATGTTTAAAAACAGGGACCGACGCAAGTGGGGCCCAAGGGGGCCCGACCCCCTGTGTTGAATTTTTTTTAGTTATAATATTCTTCATTTTTGTTGTTAGGCCTCTCCCAAAACCTTAGGCTTCTTTTTTCTCCTATTAGTCTAATTAGCCTCACTCAAACAGTAATTATATATCCAACTAAAAAATTTAACAAAAATAATAAAAATATTCACAGTAGTAATTATATTTTAGCAACAAAAAAAAAAAAACTATTTTTCCACTAAAGAACTGGAAAATCATGTGTTATTGGAGAAGTTAAAGTTTAAATTTTTGCAACTATAGAAAACTAGTATAAATACCAGTTAACTGTAGTAAGTTGTTAAAAATAAAATATAATATTTTATCAAGATTATATATTTTCCTTCAATTAAAAAATTCAAATTCTCTAGCTTCTTTTATTATTTTAATGAATTGTTTATATTATTTTAAATGAAGTTATAAAAAAAATAAAACATTTGATATTTGGTGTATTGTAAAGTGAGGTGATAAATAGATAAAATAACTTTTTGAGATGATAAAAGCTAAGATTGTTAGCACTACTAATGTGAATGCTCTAACTTCACAAAAAAAAAAATCCTAGCCAACCTAGTATTAAAAAAAACATTATTTTGTTTTTGCTTGTCTTTGTTAGTAAATTATTGCATTTTAATGTATTTAGAAACAACAATTTTGAGTATTTATAATTTTTTAATACTATATGTGTGCGTGCACAATTTGTACCCAGTCCAATCACTAGATGGACCTAGGCCCAAAGAGTCTTATACAATGAAATTTGTAGAGTATGGATTTGAAATCTAGGTTAGGGATATTGGAGAGTTGATAAACAGACTAGAATGCCGCAATCTATGCAAATAATAGATGACTATGACAAAAAACTTTCATCGGACGTAAGCCGAGGACCACGTGTATTGTCTTTCTCTTTTTAAGCAAAATATTACAATTGGTCTTCAAGTTTTTCGTCCCCTGCTCCTCTTCATACCTCTCCTGTCCTCTTATATCCATCTTCTTCATTTCTTTCTCTCCCACGTGTAGCACAGATTTTCCTCATTGATACTTGTCCCATCCACCACCTTCTTGAAGTCTTCAAATAATAGTTAGAAGACTCAATATTACTGTTCAAAGGTCATCTCTCCATTAATGCGGCTAGGGAGGTAGATGCAGGGCCTTTAATGCAGTGGTAGCAACTTTTTTCCTTAGATATTTCTCACACGTTCCTCCTTCTAACGAGTGCTTGGATCACACTTTTACCCAACAGAACTTCCAAAATTCTGTCTCTAAATCCTTTAGCACGTCTCATGGCCTTTATTGGGCCCGTCCGAGGAGATACTCCTCCTCGGACAACTCCTCTGCCCCTTGTAGCACGAACTGGCCTGTGGGCCTCGAAGACTCTGATTGAACAGACTTATACCAACAAACCAAGCCCAAGGCCCAAATGTGCATTTAAGCAATTTTGCCCCCCACAATATGGATGCTTATTTGGAGTTTTTTTTTCTTTATACTCCGGCCCCTGCTAGCTTAAAATCCTGGGTCCATCCCTATTTTAAAGTCAAACTCCAAAAATTTTAAATTATTTTAATTGAAATTGCCAACCAAACTTGAAAGTTTCATTTGAAAATTTTAAGGTTTAAATTGATATTACTTTTGAAAGTCTACAATTTGATTCAAAGTTAATCATACGATTTAATTTGTAACAATCTTTAAACTTTAGAGTTTAATTTAAACACAAAGTTAAATTTGAAATAACTAAAAAATACAGAGCTTAAAAGTAAAAAGATAATTACATTAATTGACTATATTCTCATATAATGTTAAAAGTTAGAAATGATTCAAGTGATATTAGAGATACTACAAATTTTAAATAGATGATTAAAGTTCTTTTCTTTTTTTCCTATCTTATCTTGTTGGAATCATATTCATGTTTTGTTTGATTGCTAAGAAAAAAGGATAGTTATTTTGTGATTGTATTTTGATAGCCAAATCGAGGATTTTGTTATTGATGATGATTTTTGCGATGATTGATATATGCTTGATTTTGGATTTATTTGATTGTATTATTGTGTTCTATATCTTTTGCTAATTCTTATGTTATTCAAGATTCACGGAAAGTAGTAGCTATTGTTAATTTTCTCATGCAGTTGGTATCATTGTTAACCTCTGTAACTCTGATTCTGGAGTGAATTAGGGAAAAAAGTATGCAATTAAGAGGGCGTTTGGATAGCGCAAATGCACGTCCACGTCCAAGTTTTTTTTTTTTTTTTTTTTTACGCGTGTTTGTTACTGTTCATTGGCCATGAACAGTGATTTTAGGCCAATGAATAATAACTTTTGGCATGAACAGTGTTTTTTACCTCTTTAAAAATGATTTTGCTACAATGTTTTCAGTTTTCAGCAATAAGTTCTATCTAAACAGACCCTAAATCGCATCTCTTAGAGCATCAGCAGCGGATAGGGGATATCCCAAATTCTAGCCCATTTTACAATTCTGAGCCTAAAAGACCACTCCATTAGAAGATGTAAAATACAACTATTGCAAAAAAGAAAAATACAATTGAGCTACAGTGCGATTCTACATTTAGAATCGCACTGTAGCTTAATGGTAAAACAAAAAAAATATTTTTTAATCGATTTGGTCTTCTCTCCTCTCTCTGCAAATCATAATTTTCATTTTCTTTCTCTCTCTTTCTTTCTACTCTCTCTTCTTCAACGGCATGGAGGCAATGGCGTGGAGGCTTGATCAGCTTCTGTGGTGGAGGTGTGGAGATCGTGGGTTTGTTCATGGGTTTCCGACGACCCTCTCTTTCTTGCCATTGCTGCTGGTAAGAACGGATGGGTTTGGATTTGGGTTTGGTGAGAACAGATGGGTTTGATTTTGGATTTTGATTTTGATTTTGATTTTTGATTTTGGATTTTAATTTGGCTGGATTTTGCTCAGCAGGGGTGGGTGGTGTGACTGAGAACGATGGAGATCGGTGTGGGTTTTGACGAGATCTACACGAGTGTTGACAACGGTGGAGATCGGCATGGTGGAAATTGATGGGTGGCGAGATTGGCGTGGTGGAGATCGGTGGAGCTGTGGTGTTGTGATCGGCGTGGGTGTTAATAGTTTTTTTTTTTCCTGGGTTTGCTAGTATATGTGATTGGCGTTGTGGTGGCTGTGACGTTGTGATCGGCATGATGTTTTTTTTTTTTTTTTTTCCTCGTTCGTCCGATCTGGGTTGATATGGATGATAGAGGAGTTGTGTGGAGAAGTTAGGTTAATATGGATGATGGAGAAAGAGTCTATAATAAGGTGAAAAGTGAAGTAATGGAAGATTCTGGAAAGTAGTGTGGAGGATAAAATTGAGAAAAAATAAAAAAGAAAAAAAAAACATTTTATTGTGAAGATATATTATTTTAATAAGTAGAATAAAAAATTAAAGTTAAAATGTTGAGTGTATTGAAAAATAATATTGTATAATTGATAAATTAAATTTTTGATACGGTAAAATAAGATATACCAATGCTGATGCTCTTAGGATGGCTCTCTTTAAATTACTATTCTTAAAGCAGAAGCATCTTCACACTAGTTTTCGCAACATTATTTTTCACTGATTCCACCGAATGCTTTTCATTCACTTTTAAATATCATGTTATCAAAACATGATTTTCAAATAGCTGACCATGAGGACACATTGCGTGTTTTCAAGTTATCATTGACCCTACGGGATTTCTCAATCACTGACAAATTCTCGATACACTCAAATCTTTTGAAGTTGTTCACACCTTTAGCGAGATTTTCTCCTTAATTTCATGCACCTTCGTGAAACACTTGTTTATACCAATGATGACATGATTAATACTAAACCATCAAATATATTAGATCAAAAAACCTCTGCTAATAATTGTACAATAGAATTATTTTAGCAAGCCTCGGAAGAGAAACTAAAAGCAGCAGGGGTAACAAAATCACAAAACCTTACATTGCTTGAATGCAAAAGAGTGCATATATATATGTTACAACATAAACTTTGATGAATACCACAGGAGTATCATCACAATCAGCTTCCTAGAAGAACCAAACAGGAACTTTAATGATGGGGCACGAGTGCCATTAAGAGTTATGACTCCCCATCAAGGCAAATAAGAGCACGTGCTTAGAGCTCTCTCGATTTAACTGTATGGATTGCCAGTACCTTACACAACAGAGTAAAATGTGTAGCCTGTGACAATTTATTCCCGAATGCTTTGAGGTGGCATATGAAGCAGTATGAATCATAATTTACAGAATAGTTGTGTATTCGTATGAACAAAATTGTAATGCGCCCCTTGATGCTTTTCATGATGCTTGTTTTGTGAAGTCCTGTGCCACTGATGCACCAAACAAGAAGAGAAAAGTAAGGCAAAAAGGTATTAGGAAATGGAAATGAGCAATCAAAAACAAAAAAAAAGAATACAAACAGTTTGCTATAGCCCTTATAGCTGGTGAAGATGAAAGAATTAGATAATACAAGTCAAGTCATAGTTATCTCAGTGATATTATGAAAGTAATAGAGATGCAACATCTAATATCTTGATACAATCAAGAGGATCATACTAGCAAGAATAAACTCTCATGAAATTACATTTTTGATAACGTATATGTCATTCGATGAACTGCATTGGAAATCCTCCAAACTCACCAATAGTACAGCTCCACATACTTAGCAATATGGTCCCTCCCAACAAACTCTTGATCTTACAAATATGTTGGTAATTGCAGGTATTCTAGAGGAATGGGATAGAACCTCCAAATCAACCACATCTTTCACACCTAATAGCTACTTTCTTTTCTAGCCTCCATTTGTATAGTTATTCTCTCTATATCTATAAAACTCCTCCTAATGTAAAAATAGAAATAAGGATTGAACAAAAAAAAACTTTGGGTACCTATCAAAATTCAAAAGCTACGCGAGTAGATCACATGGTAATGATCATTTGATATAGAAAGCAATCTTGCTAGAGAGCGATAATTGCTCCAGCTAAGTAACAACCAGTTACCATAATTAACATCCTTAATTTCCACCTTTATAAATCTTTGTACATTCCTTGTATAACCTTAATCTTCACCCATAGTTTCCCAGTATCCTTCAACAGTCTTATCACTTATGACCACATCTTCCTAGAATGCAACTGAGGACCAATTACTGAAATGAAGAGGACAATCAGAAACTCAAATGATCCCTCCAACCACACGTGCATTTCAAAATCAATATTTAATGTACAATCATGGTTTTGATCACTCTACAATGAGCTTCACAAAGCATGGTTGTGCCATTTTTGAATCACTTTTAAGTGCCATTTGCTTGATAATAAAACACAGGGAATCAGCTCAGAGCAAAGGTAACCATACAACTAGCACCCCATCCCATAATATACCGAATCATGATTCTTCCATTCTCAACAGCCAAAGTTTCTTCCTTTTTTTTTTTGGTTGTTTTGTTGGGGTTGGGGGGTGGTGGTTGGTGGTTGGTGGGGTTGGTGTGGAAAGTGTCATTTGAGCCAGAACTCATTAGCACAAAAAGCAGGAAGGGGTGCTAAACAGGTCTACTAACCTAATACTTAGCATACTACAAAGTGCAAAATGATTGAGAATTTTACTTATTTAGTATTTACTCAGTACAAAAGAAAAAGATTCATATTATTTATCTGTTCGATAACCACTTCCACAACCTAAATCAAGATTCAAAGCCAGTCAAGAAATCTATTAACCCTTTAATCCACCGATGCACTAATTATCACAAAATTGATTTAAAATTTAAGAAAGACCAAACCAACTGAAGGTTAAAATTTAAAACTCACCTGTTGATGAAGCTAGAACCAAAACAACATGCATAGTTGTATTGTTTGGAGGAAGCTGCAATCGAAGGGGATAAAGCTTTCCGTTCAAGGGACTTCGAGTACACACAATAATACCTTCCAAACCCGTCTCTTCCTCCAATTTACGAGTCAATTCCTCAACCCCATTACCCTTGAAAGTGAAAGAATACCCCTCCACAACTTCATCATCCACTTCACCATTATCTTCAGCCACATGATAGTATATAGTCCTCCCTTCCGATTTTGGTGGTGAACTCTGATTCGATTCACTAGACTGCAAAGCAAAAAAAGAAAAAAACTTTTACAACTAAACCAAACAAGATTAATAATAAAATTCTACAAAGATTCAACATTTATACAAATCTCAAACCTCTTGTCTAGAAAATTTGTCGGATTTGATTGAACCCGAAGAGGGTGAAATGGGATCGAAATCCAAAGAATCCTGATGTGAAAGTGGTTGAGGTGGGGGCTGCTGTGAGATCTGTTTCGGAGACTGGACTTGAATCTCGACAATATCAACATCCCAGAGAACCCAATCCTGAGTGGCGGTCCTGTGAGGAATATCATGGGTGATAGAGTTTCTCCAAGGTGGTACACCACCATTGGCTCTCAAGAAGTTACCATACCGAGTCTTGAGCTTGACTTGGGACCCTTCTTTAATGGGTTCCCACTCGAGCGAAGATTCGAGCCTCCGAGGCAGAGATTGGATCACTTTTCGACCAGTCATCCCAAGCAAAAAGGGTTGGTTCGAGGCAGTCAGGTACTTGTTGTAGCAACTCTTGAGCCGGATTATATTTTCTGTGCCTTCGACAAACTCGACAGCCCACTTTGCGTTTTTGGAAGACCCGTTTCGATCTTGGGTCACCGACTCTTCATCTTCCTCAGCTAGAAGGTACTTGTCATGGTGGCTACGGAGACGCACCGCCTTGGCGTTGTAAAAAAAGTCCATTCCTGAGCGAAACATGTTGGATTTGCTCTGTGTGTAAGAAAAGCTCGAAACTTTTAGTTTTGTGTTCAGACTTCAGACAAGAAATTGATGTTATGCAAAAATCTTAAAAGTCAAGAGACTCGGAGTTTGTAATTGGTCTATTTATTATGTAAGATATAAGAAAGTGTAACAGACTAGGATATGAAAACCGGAAAAAGTACTATGATATTAACCGACGTGAAATCGCAATTTCTAGCACGTGATTGTAAATAGTGAAGATGTGAACTCTGATTATAAACCCAATATTTCAATCACTTATAATTTACCATATGGCAAATTAAATTGAGGTAAAAATTGTGATTTTTTTTTGTCGCTGCCATTTCTTTAGCTAGGAAGAAATCAAATCGAAATGTGTAACAGTCAAAGCTACGAACGCAGCCAAGCTGTCACAACACGGTTTGCTACACGTATAGTCCAACTCTTTTGGGTTCCTTACCCGCGTGGACAATCAACAATGTGATATACACGCCTCAATGCCTCATTAATTCCTCATGACTCTTTGACACGGGTGTAAGTTCTATATAATAACGCCAAAAGTCCTGTCTAATAAGTAGGTGCCCCAGAATTATTATCACTTGTCAATAGTGTCTAGTTTCTTCTAGAGTATTTCAATTCTACCCAAAAATTTACCAATTTTTTTCTGCCGAAAGGCCAAGTAAAACAAGGAAAACAAAACAAAAGGAAACTATGATTATTGTTTTTTTTTTAATGGAGGATGGTATAGGGGTTGAAGACTATAAGTTGAAATCTGTAAATGTTTTTTGTTTTATACTTTTGTAACGTTTTGTTTATAATTTAGCAAATTAATATAGGAAAAGGCAAGTGGTATTATCATGGAGATAAAACTTACGTCTTTGGGTATACCGTTGCCGAAAGGGGACTGCTGGATATACATCATCTTTTTGTTTTTTCGATTTTAAGTGGTGAGGTGAGGCCATGCATTTTTTTTTTCTTTTATTTTTTTATGAGAGAAAAAATAAAATTATTTTGAGATTGCCTTTGCCTCATCACTTAAAATGGACAAAACGTGCGATACAAAAATGTCAATTTCATTTTAAATGCGGCTGATGTTCAACATTTTTTAAAAATATAATAAATTGAAAGAAATCATAGTCTCAAAGACTATATTAATATTTTTTGAGAAGCCCACTGAAGATGGGATAAAAGAATAAACGGCACTCTACGGCTTCAATGATGAATAAAATAGAAAAAGAAAAGATGTAAAGCACCTCTTATAATGACAGGTAAAACTTGAAAACAAACAAAAAATAATAAAAGCAAAAGCAAAAACAAAAACCATCTGATACAAAATCATAGTAAAGTTTATTATATTATTTTCACCAGAAGAAGAGGATAAAAAAGATTAAAAATTAAAAAAAAACCCAATAAATCCAATTCACTCTTTAAGTTCTTTTTTTTTATAGTTTAATTAAGAAGTAATCTTATATTCTTAATCCCCATAAATCCCACACCTATACATGTCGAGTGTGACACCTATACAAGGAAGATAAATTATTAATTTGACAAGAAGACAAAATAGTGATTCCATTTTTTTTTTTTTCTTTTTCTTTTTTAATAAGCAAATAAATCAACAAGGATACCAGTTACCAAAACCATGTGATACGCATGGTCCATTAGGCCATTTCATAAATTTTTAGACAAATTGTTGGCCTATTGGCCATTTCTTATAAGGAAATATTTGTAGACAAAAAAATGAGGATACAAATTGTGCTTTGGTTCCAATCTGTTTATGACGTAGACGTATAACAGCCTAGGAGACTTTATTTCTTTTTGGGTCTCAAAATGATACACTACCACCAATACCATATAATATGCAGAGTACTAAAACACCATGAAATCACACAACTCTATTAAATGGCACAAGGAGTGCAAGATTGACCAAAGTTTACAGTGACAACTTTAAACTAGTGCGGAAGGTTTGGTGGACATGTATCTTTAGCTAGAACAACATAGCAGAGTCATTCACTCATAATTTTGTTCTAGACTGAAGACAGGCGTGAAAGTTTGGAAAGTGATCCAACCCAATCACCATTAAATTACATTAAAGTGGCTTTTGCTATGTTTACAAGATTTTAATGGTTCAGGTATGCCCATTTGGCCATGACCAATAGTGACCATCTAATACTATTTCTTGAGTTGACCTAAGCAGTTACTTTTATTATTTGAGCAAATTCCTCGGTGCACAATTATTGTTTTTGTTGTTTTTGTGTTTTGAAATGACAAGTTTCATGCTAAAAGTTTTATAGTTGAATTAGTTAACAATTTGCGCCATTTTTTTTTTTTTTTTTTGTGGTAAAAACTTAAAATTCCCACCTTCGTAGACAGTGCCACGCCTACAATTTCTGTCCTCTAGAAAAGATAATCTAACATTTCCAACCCATTGCTAAATATGTATTAAAAATCATAATTTTAGACTTTTAACCATGAAAAAAAAAACAATTTTATGAACACATTCCGGTAAGATTTGATGATGATGTACTTTTATGATTGTCATAACGCGAGCATGAACATATTCTAAATTCGAAAGAGATCGAGACCTTTTTCGACAAAAAAATCCACAAAGATCAATTATACCAATCACTATACACCAAAATGATCCCCATAGATACACACCAAGAATAAAAGAAGGCTTATCTTATCCTTTCCATGTCGAAAAGATTGCAATTTAGAACATTTCTGAATCATTTATTCATTTTTCAGTCCTAGAAGATAACACTATTTTAACTTTTAAACCCCACCTTAAGTCTTCTCCTATCGTTAACAACAAGCTTTCGTCACATGGAATTAGAAAAGAAAACGAGCTTATTAATAATCAACCAAAACAACCACACAAAGCTATTACCAGACATATGAATCATTATCACAAAAACGAATTAATCAACATAAACAAATGAATAAAAACCAAGAATTTAAAAGTTAAAAAACATACCAGCTTATTATTAGAAGTGGCCTTCGGCGAAATCGAGGAAATAACAGACATGGGTGAGCCGGGTTCAGAACTAAAAACATCATCGGACAAAGAAGACAAACTCGACTTGGAATGGAGAAAATCGATAACCAAGTCAGTCCCAGAGACCTCGACAGCCTCGACATCCCAGAGAACCCAGTTCTGAGTCGACGAGGTATGTGGGTCATCGTGCGTGATCGAGTTCCGCCACGGTGGCGTGCCACCATTGCCTCTAAGGTAGGTCCCGCACCAAGTCCTGAACTTGACCTGAAACCCGTCTCGAATTGGCTCCCACTCGTACTTCCACTCGAGCCCACGCTCTGGCACGGTCTGCAACACCTTGTTCCCTGTCATGCCTAGCAAGAACGGCAAATTAGTTGCCGTTAGGTACATGCCGTTCCAGCTTTTCAACCGGATTGCGTGGCTCTTCCCTTCCACTAGTTCTACGAACCACCTTGCCTTCCTCGATGTGCCGTTTCTGCTCTGCCGGATCGTTTTGTTGTCGTCGTCGGCGACTAGGTACTTGTCAAGGTGGCTCTTGAGAGTCACGGCTTGTACTTTGTTGAATTTCTCCATGAAACCCCTATTCCAAAGTCTTCCTCTACAGTCTAGACTGACCAGCAAGAACTAAAACTAAAGCCCCACTTGGTTGTTGTTTTTTTTTTTTATGAAACACTTGGTTGTTGTTTTAGTTTTAAGAGAGAGGGGGGTTGAATATTCGAAGGATTTTATATGAGTGAAGACTGAAGAGACTATAAAGTGTGAACGCGGAATAGATTAATATTATTAATACTATTTAATTTCTAATGATTGAAAGAAAGGTTAGTTGTGTTGGTTTTGCTTGTTTATATTGAATTGCTTTATGTATTATTTGTTTTCTTAACGGGCAAGATCCTGGAAAGTATCAAATATACAGTGCCATAAACTTTTGCAACTTTTTAAGAGCAATATAAGGGAAATAATTTGTTTTACAGTAATGGATATAGATTGTTGTGATTATAACAATATCAGCATGTAATACATACATTCATGCATTTAAAATTAAACACAATTTTTATCATAAAATATAGATTAGTCAAATTTTTTTTAGTAAACGTAATTAGTCATATATTAAAATTTTTATCTAAATTTAATACTACTTATGATCATTTTTTTTCTAATTTTTAATAAGATAGAACGTATAGTAATTTTTGTTATGTAGTGATTTTTATTTTATTTATTTTTTAAGAAATATATGATGATTTTTATTGAGTAAATGTGATTTTTTTTTTAATTTTATAATTTATTAATATTAGATTTTTAATATTTTGCACTCATTAACGCAATTGACACAAAGATTAAAAAACTTAAGTAGACACATGGCACAAGCTTAAGTGAATAATTATGGTGTAGTTTCCACATAAATTTAGACACATAGCGAAAAAGTAGATTATAATTTCAAATTCTAATTCAATTTTCTCTAAGTTTTACCTATTAATATATATATATATATAGATGACTTATAAATTTGAATTTTTTTTAGTTATATGATTATGTTTTTTATGGTTTATTATATTGGACTCATCATTTTCTATACTAAATTAATTAATTTGGCACGAAATTTTAAAAATTTAGATTAGATGGAACATGTGGCGCAAAATTAAACTCTAATTGAAATTTAATTTTTTATACTAAATTAACTCACTTGGCACAAAATTCTAAAATTTAGATTAACTGAGACACATAACGAAAAATTAGACTCTAATTAAATTCCAATTTAAAGCTTAATTGAATTTTCTCTCTGCTTTACGTATTATTATATATATAGATTACTTTTTATTTAAGTCCATTACTAATAATACTTTTATTATCTTACATACATCTTTGGGGTACTTCAGGGAAGGAAGCTAAGGCTTTATGGGAAGATGTTAGTTTTGTATGGGATGTAGGTATATATAAGTGATGCAGTATTCAAATGCGACTCCAAAATAGTTTCAGAATTCAGACACAGAATTGAGCTATAGTAATCCACCGGTGACAATTGCTAATGTTATCATAGGGATTGGTCAGAAGTTACCGGAGCTTAAATTGGCACAGATTTCACATGCAAAATCGACAATGTAATCATCCAACACATATCTTGGCATAATACGTCAAGAGGTATTAATAGTTATGTAACTTGGATATAAAAAAATTCTAATATGATTGAGTTTACATTAACTCAAGATGTATTAAATTTAGCTTCTTCTCAATGAAATTTATTGTCTTCTTATTAAAAATAAAAAATAAAAACACACATTTCTTAAAAAAGTGTCCTTGGAATAAACCAATGTTCTATATAGGCCTATCGGGACTACATACATATCAACTGAGCTCGATTGCTCGAGCCCTTTTGAAACTATCTTCCTCAGCTTCACCATTATTAGCTATTACTAATGTCTTGAGATGGGAGTCAAAGCATACCAATTCAAAAACAATAAACATCTAATGATAATAAAAGATAATAAATGATATTTTTTTAATCAAAATCATTGATATGACTTTTTCGTTATTAATGGTATATAATAAATAACGTCCTACAAATGATTTTGCACCAATCACAGCTTACAACTTAAAAAGGTTTTGAAAAAAGTGGGAAAATTTTAGTGTCTCAACTCTCGAGCATTATTCATTGAGAAATAAAAGGCACATGCCACTAGTTTAGAGGTAGCAAGCTCACTCTCACTTTCCTAAGAAGTGGTCTAGTTGGGTGTCAATGATAGGTCATGTGAAAACAATGTTACTTTAATTAAAATTTATCACATTACCAAAAAAAATAAACAAACTTATTCAATTGGGTTTGACTTACTTCCAATACCTTTTTAACTAGAATCTCAATTTGTTTTAATGAAAAACTGTCATATCATCCACTAAATAAATAAAAAGTGGAGATTAAAACTCACTACCACTTGTCATTGTATACTTAAAACAAAAGGATATCTCCAGTTAAAAAAGTACTGGAGGTAAGCCAAACTCTATCTAATTATTTCTCCCAACTAAGATTTGATTATGTTTCAATTGTTGTCAAAGTAATTAAACTTGAGCAATAATACCACAATTCCTAATTGTTTCAATTTTGTTTCCATTGCTGTCAAAGTAACTAAATTTGTGCAATAACCACCGTTCCCCCTTGGTGTGGTGGTCACTCTACAAGTATAAATGCTTGTGGGGTTTAGGGAGTAAGGGCTTGGGTTCAAATCTCTACGAGAGAGCTTCACACACATATATACTTAGATTAGGCTAAAATAGAAATTTTATCTTGTATCAAAAAACTAAATTTGTGCAATAATACCATAAATCCTAATCAATTAATTCTCAATTATTTTTTAAGAAAAAAATAACTATAAAACTTTATTTTACATAAATAATTATTGCACCACTTATACATAATTAATAATTGGAAACAAATGAATATACAGTATATACCCCCATTAATTTTTTTTAATGACATAACATAAATTTAGACTACTATAGCCTGAGTTCAAATTACATGTGTAGTAGTGGTACACTCATGGTCGCTCCAGAAGCTTATAAACCATGAGTGGGAGGGTTCTCTAACCGATGTGGGACTTGGTGTCAAGCCTGCGATTACAAGGCCAGCCCTTGGTCCAGGTGAAAATCCTGCCTGCACTCGAGGACGAGGACAAAACCGTGAGGGACTAGCTCCCCAAAGCGGACAATACCGATTAATTGGGGAAGTGACCTCACACTTGCTAAATATTAAGGTGATAAACTATCAATAATTATTTTCTTTGCAAAGTATTTAAATTATAAGTTTTTTATATAGTTTATTCTATAAACAAAACGCGAGGTTACTAAATAATGGTAAATAATATATGATTAACACAAAAATTCAGCATGTATGACAAGGACAATGAAAATGTGTTATCCAAATAGTATTAATTTGTTTTTAAATTTTTGGTTTGAATAGATGAATAAATAATCTTTAAATAATTTCTAATGTTACAAATATAAAACAAATGTTCTTTTGGAGAGTTAATGACAATTTTCAAACAATAATGGACTAAAAGACTAAAATGACTATATTGTTAGGGTTAACGAACTAACATAAAAACTTTAAATTAGTGGATTAAAATAAAAATTCACCAAATTTTGAAATAAATGCTAAATTTTGATAAGGTGGAAGTTTAAATGAAAAAGATCTTATAAAATGCACCACAAGACAGAGTCTCAAGCTATTATAGCCGAGTTTCTTGCTATATATGTAAAGATTATTTTGATAAGTAATGTGATTTAATAATGGTTTATTTATCATTTTGGTCCCCAACATTTATTCTATGAGTCAAAATGATCTATAATGTTTCAAATGAGTAAGTTTAATCCCGAACTTTTTGGTACTGTGTCAAAATAGTCTTTGTTGTTAAGAAATAAATTCAAAAAGCTAAGGAACAAACAATGTTATTAAAAATGTTATTTTTTGGACAAGTTTTAGTTTCAAACATGTTTGGAGCCTTGGGCTGTAGCTACCAATAAGAAGATGGCATTAGCCATTACCATGTGCAATGCATATGACTCACTTGACTCAACCAACCAAGATTTGCATTGCCCATGACAGGACACATGTTATCTTCCTATTGGTGGTTGAAATCCAAGGCTCTAAATATGTTTGGAACAAAACATTTTCCTTGCCATATGATCTTAATAAAAAAGAGAAACGTTGCATCTACAACAATTTTATAACAAATCATAAGTGATAAATTGTTAATGACTGTTATTAGTGGGCAAAAAAGTAATTTTAGTAGTGGGCCCATATTAGAATTAGTAACAACTTGTCACATAGAATATGTTATAAAATTATTATAAAAATATTGTGAACATAGTATTTTTCTAGGAAAAAAAAACTAAACTAAGCTAATATCTCTAAATCCAATCGATTTGGGATTAAAAACCTTAAGATATTTTAGATAAAGTTGAAATCCATCAGAGTTTTTTTACTTGTGGGGTATAGAAATTCCAGAAAGATAATTGTACCATGTGTCATACCCATGGCCAAGAATGACTATTATCCTGCCAAGGAGGTCACGCCCTCAGACTGTAAGGTTATGTCAATAGCACATCATCAGAGGATGTCGTACTGTACAGAAAAAGCTTTGGGGAAGGGCTAGCACTAACATGACTGAAAAGTTGGTGGCTGCCACCATATTTAATGCATCCCACCAAACCTCCTGACTGCATTTATGTGGAGAAGACTCTTGAACAATGCTGCCTTGGCTGCCGCAACTCACAAGGGGATTGAGAAGGTGTCTGATGGGACAGACACTCAAGTAGTAGCCTAGATGGTCAACAAATAGAGGACCAAGACCATCCAAAAGGAGCTATATAATGTAAGGAACCCTCCAGGGACAGGGGGATCGAAAAATAGAGAGAAAGAGAGAGAGATACATTGTAACACCAAGAACTGGACTGATAATCAAAGCCAAAAGACAAATATATGAGATTTAGTCTCCTCGAACTGTGCCGAGAGCGATTTAGCTTGAGCAAAACCTTTTTATTCTTGCTTTCTTTTCATCTGGGCTCACTATAATTGTTATCTAATTCATTAGAGCTTAGTTTTCTAGCTCACTCTCTATAAATTTATTGTATTGAGCTCTTTGGGCCTAGATCATTTTCCCTTTAGGCTTAGGCTCCAAAACTGGACCTTACATTACTTAGTTATTTATTAAAATTATTTTTTATATATACAATTGTGAAACCCCTCAGGATTTTTTTGGTTAGAGTTGTGAGATCCCTCATATTTGGGGATTGAAATCCAATTGAGAAAATGAGAGAGTTGTGAAATCTCTTAGAAGAGGAAAGGTAATTGTAGCTATTTTGATTCCAAGTGAAAAATTGGCAAAACTCGAAGTTTTAAGAGAGAAGAAGGTACTGACTAAGCTAACACATCTGAAATGTTAGAGACTACTTAAACACAAATGACGAATGTTAGAGACCAAAATAATAATTAAAACTTTAATATTTAATACACATAAATGATCTTATAAATTATCACCTATTATATTAGAGAAAACTTATTCATTCAGAAGAAGAGAAGCTTTTGTCACAAGGGTGGAAAGAGAAGCTTTTGTCACAAGGGTGGAAAGAGAAGCTTTTGTCACAAGCCGGAAGAGAAGTCCTCATCAAATCAGTAGTCCAAGCTATCCCTACCTACACGATGAGTTGTTTCAAACTCCCTTTGGGATTATGTTCAGAAATTGAGAGCCTCATAAGGAGATTTTGGTGGGGACAAAAAGGAGATAGGAGGAAAATTCATTGGGTGAAATGGGATACTTTATGCTACCCAAAATCTGATGGTGGAATGGGCTTCAAGGATTTAGCCCTTTTTACTGATGCAATTCTTGCCAAGCAAGCTTGGAGACTCTTGCACCATAAAAATTCCCTTTTCTACCGAGTGTTTAAATCAAGATTCTTCCCGGATTGTTCAATTATGGAAGCTGCAGACTCTACCTCTGCCTCATACGCTTGGCGCAGTATTCTAAAGGGTCGAGATGTCCTTTTGAAGGGAGCAAAATGGAGAGTGGGCTGTGGGAAATCCATTAATGTGTGGCTTGATGCATGGCTGCCACCCTTAGATCATCCACGGATCTTATCACCACAGGTTGAAGACTTTGAAGATATAAAGGTCTTTGATCTCATAGACCCTAATTCAAAGAGCTGGGATGACAATATGTTACATGGTCTGTTCAACCCCGAGGAGGTAAGTTTGATAAAGAGCATTCCCTTATGCATTACCTCAGTTGAAGACAAGCTTGTATGGCCCTTCACAACATCGGGTGAGTACACTGTAAAGTCTGGTTACAATTTCCTAGCAAAGGAAAATTTGAATAATCAGGCTTTAGGACAATCGGTGCAAGACAGTGGGATTTGGAAGCTGGTTTGGGGTCTTCGGGTCCCAAATAAAGTCAAGAATTTCATTTGGAGATCGTGTAGAGAGGCTGTTCCAGTGAAGAAGAATCTGAAGAAGAGACCAATCCTCCAAGATGACAGATGTGATCATTGCCAACAGGCTCCAAAAACGGTGCTCCATGCAATTTGGGAATGTTTGAACCTTTCACCGATCTAAGATTCCATTCAGGAACTCTCTTTCCGCAATCACCACTCCTTTCGTGACAAAAAAGAGCTGCTAATCTATGCCAATGAAGAGAAGAAAAATCTGGAGCTGGTGGCGATAATAATGTGGACCATCTTGTACCGTAGAAATCAGATTAGAGTGCATCAAAAAGATTACCCCATAACTCAGGTAATCCCAAACTCTCGGCAAGCTCTTTCAGATTTCCATCGTGCAAACAGGGTACAACAATCCCAAGTTTCGGTGACTAGCATAAGCAACGCTTCTTGGATTCCACCACCAACAAACTCACTCAAGATTAACTTTGATGGAGCACTTTTCAAAGATATTAATAAAGTTGGTTTAGGAGTAGTGATTCGCAATGATCTTGGGCAGATGCTTGCATCCCTTTCAGAACAGGTTCAGATGCCATTTTCCTTTGACATTGTGGAAGCACTAGCAGCGGCAAGGGCCATCTCATTAGCTCATGAACTCAGCTTCTCCAATTTCATTTTGGAAGGTGACTCCGAAGTGGTGATAAAAGCTCTCAAAAGTAATGATGAGTCTCTATCTTCTTTTGGCCACATTCTTGCTTCGGCCAAAACCTTAACAGATGTCAATTGTATTTCCTTTTTCCATACATATAGAATTGGCAATGCTGTTGCTCATAACCTAGCAAAACATGCAAGACATGTCATAAGTTTTAAGGTGTGGATGGAGGATGTTCCTCCACACCTCCATTCTGTATTGGTAGCCGATTATGGCTGATTTTAATAATATTCAAAGTCTTCATTCTCAAAAAAAAAAAAAAAAAATTGTCCATTTAATAAAATAAAAAAAATCTTTTTCTAGGTAACTTATTCAATCCAGAAGAAATTTTTGTCCATTTAATAAATAGAAAAAATATTTTCTTTTTCTAGGTAGATATAAAAGAAAATGAAAGAGTAGGAAATGGGAAGGAAATGTCCAATGACTAATTGATCTTTCCTGGAATTACTGAAAGTCTAAAAGTGACGCGTAGGCTTAGTCTTGTGGGGCACGAAGGTCACCATCTAGAAGGCCGTGTGAGCGCTTAGACTAATATACGTTGGAATCATATTTATGATTTGCAAGAAATGTTCTTTTCAATTTTGTGATAATTTCCCGGAAGTTGGTTATTGATTACATTTATGTATGCTGTCAATTCTGAAAGGTGAGAATACGAGAATTTTGTTTGACCAGACGCCAAGGCAACAGGAATCGTTGGTCCAAATGTCCTATCTATTGGATTTAACTGCAATTTATGTATATCGAAATATGCTAAGCTTACAAACTTTGTAATAAGTTGCAATTAATAAGTAAAAATATGATGTTAATAGTGGACCTATACAACAACTAATAAGAAATTTTCATATCATAAATTTGTTAGTGTATAATAGTTTTGTACATGTACTACTACTTTAGACAAGAAGGCTTTTTGGTGTTTGATAGCCCCATGTATTTTGATAATTTTTTTTTATGAGAAAATGTATTTTTATCTTTGACAACTTAGAGTTTGTTTGGAAACAGCTTATTTAGTTGAAACTGAAAAATTTTTATTGAAAGTACGGCAAATAAAGCTAAAAGGTAGCTGAAATAATACAGTAAGATCTATAAATAATACAAAAAAAGTAGGTTCCGCTGTACTATTTTAGCTACATTTTAGCTTTATTTACAGTACTTTCAGCAAAAAATTTGGCGAAACTACAATATTGGTCCTCAAGTTTATTCTATGTGCGCAATTGATCCCTTAAGTTTGAAGCGAGCACAATTAGTCCCTTAAGTTTAAAAATTAAGTTGTATTAGTCATTTTACTTACTATCGTTAGTGGTGTTATTTATGTGGCTAATAGAATAATGACTTGGAAATTTTTTTTAATGATATGGCATTTTTTCATTAAAAATCAAAAAATTAATTACTCTAAACACGTGTAAGTATAAAATTTACTCAAAAAAAAAGTAGAATATACAAAAACTCCTCTCAACATTCTCTATTTGTTTCTTCGTAGCAAAAACCCAAAAGTAGCTTCCGCTGTACTATTTTAGCTACATTTTAGCTTTATTTACAGTACTTTCAGCAAAAAAGTTGGCGAAACTACAATATTGGTCCTCAAGTTTATTCTATGTGCGCAATCGGTCCCTTAAGTTTGAAGCGAGCACAATTGGTCCCTTAAGTTTTAAAATTGAGTTGTATTAGTCATTTTACTTACTATTGTTAGTGGTGTTACTTATGTGGCTAATAGAACAATGACTTGGCAATTTTTTTTAATGATGTGGCATTTTTTCATTAAAAATTAGAAAATAAATTTCTCTTATCACGTGTAAGTATAAAATTTACTCAAAAAAGAAAGTACAATATACAAAAACTCCTCTTAACATTCTCTGTTTGTTTCTTCGTAGCAAAAACCCAAAAGAATCCACCTCTCTCTGCTTGACCTGTCTACTTCTCTTCTTTCAGATTTGTCCTTTTTCACATTTCTTTCTCTCTCTCTCTCTCTAAAAATATAAAGGTTGAATTGGTCATACAACAAGTCAACAAAAGTCATATCATAATAAACAAAGTCATTCGATGCCATTGGTATTCCGAGATGGAAAAGGTGAGCGCAGGGGCAGGGAGTGGAACAACGATGTCTTTATCATCATCAAAATCAACATCAACAATAACAGTAACAATGTCGTCCTTCTTGTTGCTCCCTTGGAATCTCCCTCTCTTGTCGGCCATCCTCTCCTAGTTCCTCAAGCTCTTCACCTCTTGGTCCGTTTGAACAAACTCTCTACCTAGAGTTTGATGGCTTCCCTTATTAATTGCAATTGTACTGGGTTGTGAATCACATTGCATAAATTTATTTTGTATTTTTTTAATAAAAAATGCCATATCATTAAAAAAAAAAGTTAAGTTATTATCCTGTTAGCCACATAATTAATACCACTAACAGCAGTTAGTAAAATGACTAATATAACACAGTTTTAAAACTTGAAGGACCAATTATGCTCACTTCAAACTTGAGGGAACAATTGCACACATAGAGTAAACTTGAGGGACTAATAATGTAGTTTCAACAAAAAAATTCAATTATAACTAAATAAATTGTTCCCAAACATAATCTTAGTTAATAAATTTTGACAAACATGGTTTGTCTAAACACCTTGTTGTTTAGTCTTTTATGAATCTGGCATTATTACCAAAAACAAAACAAAACAAAAACTAGGCTGTAATATGTAAGGAAAGATTCAATAGCCTAGGTAAATTATTATTATTATTATTATTATTATTATCATAATTGGGTGAGGGGGTTTTAAATTTTGAATGTTTTTATTGGAAACATCTAGATGTGTCAATTGAGTTAAATATACTAAAAAACAAAGTTTAGCTACAAAATTGTTATAGCTTTAGTCTACAACCTTACTTAATATCTTTTTATTGGAGATGAATTTTGACAAATCCACTATTAGATTACATATTTTTCTTATATCCTCAATACTTGCAAAATTTCTATAAAATTAAAGATCAATAGCTATGTCATCAATAAAGTATTTAAATTGCAAATTTTTGTAATTTTAAAATTATGCATAAAATATAAGCTTGTAGATCATATAGTAAATAATATCTAATTGACACAAAATTTGACATGTGTATTAAAAGCATAAAGAACATGCAATTCAATAGTTAGATTTTCAAAATATGTAATAATGTTTATTTTATTGAGTAAAGTGCAATTCAATAGTTAAATTTTCAAAATATGCAATAATGTTTATTTTTTTGAGTAAATTTGTAGCCTTAGGCTACAACCAATTTGTAGCTAAACTTTGTTCTGTAATAAAATTAATTTAATTATTTTAATGTACTTTTCTTTTTAGAGAGAGAGAGAGAGAGAGAAATGCAAGTAGGGATAGCAATTGGGCAAAGTGAGTTATGCTCCATCTCCTCTTCGGGGTCGGGAAAACTTGTACAAGGTGGTAGCAAGACAAGTCGAGTTAATGGTGAGTTGGAAATGTCTTATTAATCCTGATGAGATGACTCAAACATTAACAAGATAAAAATAAAACATAAAGGGAAATGGTGACCGTAAGAGTACAAAAACATACTTAAACACATGTTTTAAAGAAAGTAATGAAATATGTATAAAAAAAATATTATTACTAGAATATGTATAAATATTTTTAAATATATAGTAAATAAAATATGCATATTTCAAGCGGAGCAAACAAAACCCACCCCCATCCCATCACCCCTTTGAGGCAGGGAAAATTCACATGGGACAAGACATGTCCTTTTTCATGTTTGCCATTCCTAAATGCAAGAATATTAAGGTTACGTTTGATAAATGTTTTTTTTTTCTTTCAAAAACTTGTTTTTAAAAATAAAATCAAAAAACAATTTTCTTGTTTTTTCAAAATCAAATGCACGTTTGGTTACTTGAAAGAATAAAACAGTTTTCCAAAAAAAAAAAAAATTGTTCCGTAAATATAGTTGTATATTTTCATTAACTCTAGTAGGAATTTGATTGCCACCTAGCAATTAGCAAATTTCCTATGATGTTTTGTGGCTTAGTCATATTGTTAAGCTACATTTTAGTATATGGTGCCAACTTAAGTTACTTAGGGGGTGTTTGGATTTCTAGTTTCCATAACTCATAACTCAAAAATGGTGGGACCTATGACTCAAAAGCTTGTTTGGATTTTCATTACTCTGTTTCCAGTTTTTGTTTCCATCACTCAATTCTCTGATTTTTGAGTTACGAGTTATGGAAACTGAAAACACATTTTAGGTGTTTTCAGTTTCCAAAACTCTGTTTTCAATGACATTTTTGTAATTAAACACACATATATGGGACCTACTGTCAGTGACTTGTCAAATCCGGCTCTCCTTTTCCCTATTTCCACCAACAACTTTTCCTTCCGACTAAGAACCCACCCCCACAGAAACTCTTCTCCACTACTGCCATCCAGCAAACCCATCTTGCCACTGGCCAGCAACCACCACTACAACCACAATAGCCACCACCACGCCACCTGCCAGCAACCACCATTGCCAAACCCACCACCAACAATAGCCACAAGAAACAACCACCACAAGAACCACCAAGAGGAAAAAAAAAACATAAAAATCACCACCAACAACCACCAAGAAAAAAAAACCACCACCAACAACCACAATCACAGAAACAACCACCACAAGAACCACCAAGAAAAGGAAAAAAAAAAAAGAAAAAAAAAGAAAAAAGAAACCCACCACGCTAACTCGCTGACAACCATGCCACCACACCTAACGGAATACCCAAGCCACCGATTACGTTGCCAGACCCACGCCCATGCCTCCACTCGACCCACGCCCACGCCGCTACCTGACCCAGTCCAGCCCACGCTCATGCCAGAGAAAAAAAAAAAAAAAAAAAACCCACCATGAGAAATGTTTGGACTTTGAGAGTGAGAAAACAAAAAATAGAAGTGAAAATAGATGAAGGTATAAGATAAGGACCGTGGAAGGTGAGATCTGCTTGTGAGCTTCGACGGAGGAGATCGCGCTGCTGGGCTTTGACAGAGAAGATCGCGCCGCCGGACCCACGTCGGAGAGATGGGTGAAGCGGCCTTGGGAACGGTGGAGACCAGCGTCCTTGCTTCTTGTAGTTTTATGGGTTTGGTTTGTGTTTTGGGAGAGGCAGTGTGTTGAAGGGGTTCTAGAGAAGTGAAGGAAATGGTGTGGGGGAATGGGTTCTGCGGGAAACCAAACTGAAGGCTCTCACACTCAGCTCAGGTGTGGGACCTACAAAAAGGTAGAAATTTTTGAGTGATGTAAAGTGAAAACAAAAAACCAAACGAGTGTTATTGTGAAATTTGGGTATTTTAAGTGATGAGTGATGAGTAACGAGTGATGAGTAACGAAAATTGAGTGAGGAGTGATGAGTGATGAAAAAAAAAACCAAACAGCCCTTTAGTCTCCGTTTGGATACCAATGAAAAATGAAAATTATTTCACTATTCAGCTTATTTTTGCTACTATTCATGGGTCCCACTGCACTTTTTGGTACTATTCATGGCCCCATTGTGATTTCATTAATTGTGATTTCCAAATTATTTTCTCTGTGTTTTCTAAGAACTAGGAATAGAAAATAAGCAAAAGTTTGTTTTCAATTTCCTTTGTAATTTGAGAATTGAAAATTATTTTTTTGTTTTCTACTTGTTTTAGGTTACCAAACAAGTCTTTTGAGTTTTAAAATAGAAAACTGATCTAAAAAACAGAAAACTGAGAGAAAAATAGTTACCAAATATACCCTATCCTTTTTGTAATGCGTTTATATATATATTGTTAGTTATGTTGGAGGAAAGATATTAAATATTTTGTCTACTAAAATATCATTTTCCCTTAAATCTCCAAGCACTTTGTACATGAAGAGGTGTCAATTCAGCTACAAGGAGTTTGATAGTAAGTTTAACCATTTTTTTGATTGAAGTTTAACCATTAATTGCTTACTTATAACAAGAAAAAGGGTTTCTTTCTAATCTCTAGCTCATATGCGCAAGGAGTTTCACCGTATTTTTATGGTAATTGATAGGAAAGAATATTCACTATTATCTTCTTGGTTAATGGTTGTTAAAGAATCGTGGGTCTTCATGGGCTAGTTTATTGGGCCTAGAAGTAGGTTCGATGATTAACTGCCAATTCGTCACCTTTGACAATATGAAGGGCCCTGAAAGGAAGCATAGGCTGGGTCAATTATGCATTTGTAATTTCTAAATGAAATCAAAATATGCAGGAGTCATAGTTAATAATTCAACAATTCTACATGCATAACAAATTTTCAATCTATTGCAATGTCATATTATAATTAGTACAACTTCATTTTCATGGGATTATAATTACTATCATTTTTATCGTATACCAATAATAATTTATCGTCTTATTATTTGTGAATTTTTTTATGGAATTTATTAAAAACTTTGCAGTTCAACTGACATTTCTTGATATTTTCAATGAAGACATCAAAGTTCAAATCCCCTTAATTCTAATGATCTAATTAAAAAAAAAAAAGATACATGTGAAATTTTATTCGTGTTTTTAGATTTACTGTTAATAATTACAATTGAATTCTATTTCATTTGGGCTAAGTCAGATACGATAGGTACTCATAGAATCTATTCCCCACCTGGTGGGCTCGTGGCCATGACCAATCCATTGATCAAACTGTAATACTTTGGAGAACGAGGTGCTCAAGAAAAACCATTAAAATAAATTTAGGCAAAGGCCTCTATGTCTATGGGATGCCAATAGAATTAGAGAGTGAGGTTAATTTTAGGTTCAAAACTCACTACCATTATCCAATGAACATATATTTTACCTTCCATATATTAAGTTGATGTTGTACATAAAATTATGGACAATTGCATGATATTCAAATAAAAAAAGAACAGTACCATGGTGAGTATTGGTATAAGAAAGAGTAAATATTTCCATGACAATTTGAAGTGACCCCCACCCCCCTTTCTCCCCAAAAGTTCAAATGATAATCCATATGCATATGCTTTTACATATATAACTTGTCTATTAGTCATGTAACTTTCTTTTTTTTGAATAATTAAAGGTTCATTTGGGATCCACTTAGTAAAAATTGAAAACTTTTTACTGAAAGTACTGTAGATAAATGTAAAAGTTAGTTGAAATACGCTAACCCATGAATAGTACAAAAAAATATAATGTGACTCATGAATAGTAGCAAAAATACGCTAAATAAAAAAAAAATATGCTGAATAGTAAAATAAGTTGACAAAAATAATATTTGTCAAACGGATACTTAATTGATCATCTTGAATAGTCTTCTGATTGACCAACCACATAATAGGTTGGAAGAAATTCCTTTGAACATAATTTTGAACATTTGTCCTCCAATCCAATCTACTATTGGATTGTACGAAGTTCCAAACGTTCCTAATAAAACCTTAAAATTTATAAACAAAAAAATAATTGTCCTTTAAGTCAAGTTGAAGTTGTGAAGCAAATGAGTATTAGTGGTACTAGTTCCTGAAGATTAGAGAACTTCCCAAGCAAGTCAGACCCAGCAGCCATTAGCTGATTACGAGCCCAGTTTTTCCCTTCCACCAATTCCTACTTGTCTTCTTTATCACCAAATTTCTTCAATGCTGCCAATGGACATTTTGGAATATCCTTCAAGGGCCTATTATTATTACAACATAATATTCCAAATTCAATTACAACCAAAAGAGAAAAACAAAAAAAGTAATAATTAATCTTTGAAACATACTTAGCTGTTCTTAGTGTTTTCCCTTATTCTACAGATGGTTTCATATTTCAAGAATTTCTTTTTCATCTTAGTTGTCCTTAGATTAATATTGCTAAAATTATTTGAATTTTGCTGATGACAATTATACCTTACAGAATTCTAAGTTGCTGCCGAAATTGAAGCCCTATGATGGCTTGTCACTTGTGTTTGTAGTTGCTTTCAAGTCAAGGACCCTGAAGAAATTGTGGATGGATCCAGTCATGGAAACAGCAGTCATCATAATTCCCCCATTCACAACTTCTTTGACAAGGTACGTGTATTAGATTTCCTCAGCATTTTCCAATTGTTACTAGAGGAACTCTTTCTGCCTTTTTTAAGCAGAGTTTATGATAAGTTCTCATCATCAACATCAATTTCTGTCTATTTTTGCTTACAGCATAGCTGGAATAACTTAACTATAGGTACAACCTATAGATAACATTTTAATACCATGTATAAAATATAAATTCCAGAATACAAGGTTGTCTAAGAGGGTGTTTGTGTTTGGATAGGATTCATTGGGAAAAGAAAAGAATGGAAAGGAAGGAAAGCTGTGAGTCATTTCTAATTTGGAGTTTTGGGCATGCAATGGACAAGGATATTAAGGAAATGACATGTTGGACAGTAACATCATACTGTGATAATGTTTCAATGCCTCTCATGTTAAGGGGATTGAGAAGAAGAAAGAAAATCTGTCATGAAAGTGGTAGAATGCTCTTGGTACAGTCTACTAACCACACAATTTAGCATATGAATCCCATGCCTATATACAAAGAACTCACTATTGCCCATTAATTTATTTTAATGTCAATAGAGCAGCAGCACATGGAAACAAGGTTGAACAGAACACAAAATTGTGGCTTGGCTAGAAGACGCATGTCATGATGAATACTAGAATGTGAAAAAGCCAACTTTCTAAACTTGTAAGCAAAAATTTCAATGGCACAATCAATTTCACAAAAACTAGCAATCACTGAGGTTCAGACAACCCATCCGGGTGCTTTCAGAACTAGTTGAAACGCAAAGGACCACAAAACCTATAATAAGGTCAGATAGCCTCTTGAAACATTCTCTATTAAATTCGTCTACCTACACTAACTATGTTTTCCATCAAAGTATATGAAATTTAATTTGTCACATTACCCAGTGGTAGGGACCTTCACTGGCCAAAGTGACCAAGTCTTTGTGAATTTCCCACACCAAAGCAAGCTATAGCTGAAATGCTATTACAGAAAAATCTACTAGCTCTCCCAAAATTCTATCACAATTCCAATGCATAACAAAGATCAATAATTTACTGATCCTTGGAGAGGAATAAATTATTGAAATTCAACTAAGACATCATCAATAAAAGATGCAATATCATCTTCTCTGAATTACATGACATTATTGCTAAGGATAGATTAAAAAAAAAAAAAAGAGTTTATGGTATACAAATAAACATTTCCACCATTTAATGAAACTAGGCTCTCCACTTATAGAGCCGAGCATGGCGTGAGCGGAATGAGTTTGGAAGCACTGAATGTTGAAAATTCTTAGGGTATATTTGGTTGGAGAGAAAACAGGGAAGATGGAAAATAGAAAGAAAAAAATAAAATGGAAAATGGCATTTTTCATTATTTGATTGAGAGGGAGAAGGGGAGAGAAAAGTGGTAGGGTACACACAGTTTTCTCTCCTCTCTTTCAAAATACAATTTCTCTAAATTGGAGTGAAAAGTGAGAAGAATATTTGGACAAAACTACCCCATATTTTTTAACGTTTCTGACTTCTTCTTCTGTTCTTTTTCTTTTTTTTTTCTTTTGACTTTTCCTTTGTTAGTTCTTTCTCTGTTTACGTGCTTGGCTTCTTTTTATTCTTTATTTTTTTTCCTTTGATTTTTTTCCTCTGTTTACTGACGTTGGGTTCTTTTTTTTTTTCCTTTCTTTGATTTGCTTCCTTTGTTTACTGACTTGGCTTCCTTTTTTCTTTTTTGATTTTTTTCTTTCTCTGTTTACTAATGTGCTTTGGCTTTTTTTTTTTTCTTCTCTTTCTTTGATTTTGCCTAGACGTGTTAGCTTTCTTCCTCTTCTTCTTTTTTTTTTCCTTAATTTTTTGGTGCTCATATGTTTATTTTCTCATTAATTTTGGTTGGTTTTTGTTTTTGTTCCTTTAAAAAAAAAAAAAAAACAATTTTAGGTTAATTTTTTATACTATTTTTTTTACTTTAATGAAGTGTCCATCTATACACAATTTTTTTTAAAAGTATAATGTGTTACTTTTTGTTTTATTTAATAGGGACATAATGGTAAATTTATATAAACTTTATTTTCAATCAAACAAAAAAGTTTTCCATTCCTCCACTTTTCTACCCTCCCAACTAAACACAAATGAGAAAAACTAAAATATTTTATATTCTTCCACTTTTCCATTCTCTCTCTATTTTTTATTCTCCCAACCAAACGGACCCTTAATTTCTTGAGAACCAATGTTATACAAGGCTATTGTTTGATCTTCATCATCACGAAGTAGAATAAGCTCTTCATTCTTGACAAATCCTTATGGTTTCTGAATTCCTTCGAGGGATCCTACTCCTACAACAAGTTGTTAGGTCCAAGAATCCTTGACTCCATATTCGTGCATCACCCATATATTGAAGTATTTCTTTGGTATGGTACGTTTAACAATAAAAGCAAGGCAATTATCGAGCAAAGCAAGCGTTTCCATAAAACCTACACGCCTGTCCTGCTGTGGGAGACTGTTTATTAAACACCTCAATTGGATAACTCATTAATCCACACACCTCACGGCTCATGTCAAAGGATATGATTGCCTTAGTAAACTTACGATTTCCGTCGTCGTCAGTGACAAACCACTCCAATGATGAACTCCATTTAAGTATGCAAATTTTAAAAAATCTGTTATTGTAACGTTTGAATGATCAATAGGAGTGTTCATTATTTGCCTCTAGGAACCTGTACTTAGGGAGTAGACATGAACAAGATCGAGGCTTTGTTGGTTTCTCTCAGATGCACCCTCATAATTGACAATTCTAAGCACCTTACAGTCATATGAATTGTGATCATGACCAAATGCATATCTGGCAATAGGATTGGCTGGAGAAGATTTTATTGCAAGATGGGCAGGAGATTTAGGAAGTTTGGGATAAGGAACAACCTCAGGTTCTGCAATTTCCGGATTCATCCATAAGAAAAAGCCGGAGAAGCCACTATAGAAGTAACCACCAACGAAAATTATGCCATTGATGCAAGCTAACATGTCCATCCTATGAAGTTCGGCCACACAGCCCACACTCGCGATCTCCTGCATGTCCACACTGAATGCGTACTCCTTAAGAATCAACATTTTCAGGATGAGGGTGTAGAGACAGTGCTCAAACCCGAGGCTCAGAGTCAAGGTTCGCGACAACAAGATCTGGATTTGTTTGAGAACAGTGGCGCTGGTGTTTGGCGATGAAACTCGGGTTTTGGAAGAAAGAAGCAGTGGACTGACTTCTTTTCGCACTTGAAACATGCTAGAAATTTCACTGGAAGCCATGACAGTATCTCTTCCAACATGTCTTCTGTTAAATAGGGTGTTAACCTCGACGACCTCTTGGATTTCGATGATTTGAAACATGTTAGAGATTTCACTGACAAAATGCCTTGCGGTAAATAGGAAGTCAACCTCGACTTGAAACCTATTAGAGATTTCAACAAGACGTGTTCCAGAAAATAGTAAGACCTGAGCCTGAAATTTAACCTGGTTCTGAACCTGTACCTCCTCCGCTCCATGTTTGATTATAGATAAAGAGTATTGTATATATTGTTACCTCTTTCTCTCACACAATTGCTCCCGCGGGTATGACCCGCTCGTTGAAATAGTGAAGGAAAACCCTACCCGTGATACTCGGTTCCAATTTATTTTTTGGGTAACTTTAGTAATTCTGATATTGGAGTTAGCAATATTTATACCTAGTTGTAAGGGCTAAACCTTAGCCATCCAAACAATTTATTTGTGCTTTTGCATCTTACGGCTAAGGATTTTTAGAAGTATTTAGCTTACCTTTAGTACTTTTTTAACTAGAATCTCCTTTTGTTTTAATAAGAAATTGTCACATCACTCATTAACTAAATAAAATGTGAAGATTAAAACTCACTACCACTTGCTATTGTATATTTAAAACAAAATGAGATGTTCAATTGAACATTGGTTCTTAGAATGAAGAAAACAATTTTGAGGTTGTTGTTGGGGTCCAGCACCACCGGGTGATATGAGTTTCCTAAGCTGGAACTATCGTGGGCTTGGGAACCCACAGACAGAAGATGAACTTATTGCACTGGTGACAAATAAAGGTCCCAAAATGGTTTACTTGATGGAAACCAAAGTTGAAAATTTTGTTTTAGAGAGGATTGGTAGAAAGATACAGTTTACTAACCTTTTTGTTGTTCCACGTGTCAATTCAGGAGGTGATTTAGCGGTTAGCGCTATATTGGAAGAATGATTTTGATGTGGATGTTCAGTCTTTTTCGGCCCACCATATTGATGCCATTATTAGCTATGGAGTTGATGACACTTGGCGTTTCACGGGTTTTTACGGAGAATTTGAAACAACCAATCGGGAAAACTCTTGGTCTTTGCTACGAGCTCTGTGTCATCGGTTTACCTTGCCTTGGGTATGTTTGGGAGATTTTAATGAGATACTGTTTACTGAAGAGAAGCAAGGGTGGTTAGACCGTCCTGAAAGACAAATGCAGGGATTTAGGGATGCCTTGGATTATTGTCGTCTAAAAGACCTTCGATTCAATGGGTTTCCTTTCACTTGGTGTAATCGTAGACCAGGTGACCAAAATGTTTGGGTTCAATTGGATAGAGGTGTGGCATCAATAGATTGGATTCTCCGCTTCCCGGCTACTCGTATTCATCACCTTGAGGCCTTCCACTCAAACCATAAACCACTTGTACTTTGTTTAGATTCTGATTTCAAGCTCTTCTATAGGAAGGGCCGGCCATTTTGCTTTGAGTCCATGTGGCTAAAGGATAGCACTTGCAAGGCGGTGGTGCAAGAATCGTGGGTAAATCAACCCGGTTAAGCCTCGGTATGGAGGTTTGATGATAAAATCTTGGCCTGCCAAGATAACCTGAAGGTTTGGAATAAAAAAAATTTTGGTCATGTTTGGAATTCTTTAACTAAGAAACTCCGGGAATTGAAGATGCCGAGGAGGAAGGGAGCTATAGAATTAATACAGAGAAGATCTATAAGTTGAGGGGGTATATTCAAAAACTCAAAATCAGGGAGGAGAGCATGTAGAAACGAAGGTCATGAAATGCTTGGCTCAAGGAAGGTGACAGAAAAACCACATTCTTCCACTGCTGAGCCAACCAACGAAACCGTCATAATCTTATTGTGGGATTGGAGGATGACACAGGGGTGTGGGTGGAAGAAGAAACTCAGATGGGCAGTGTGCTTGAACAGTATTTCAATTCCATATTTACATCCTTTGACCCATCGGCTTTTGAAGAGATTTTAAATGGCATCTAGCTAGCCATGATCGAGGAAGCAGTAGGTGTTTTAGCCTGAGATTTTTAGGCAGTGGAAGTCTAGCTAGCAATTAAACAAATGACGCCCCTCACAACTCCAAGCCCTGACGGTATGTCCCCCATTTTTCATAAGTCTTTTTGGCATATTGTGGGTGATGATGTAACTACGGTTGTCCTTAAGGCCTTTAATACAGGTGTTGTTCCTGAGTCTTTTATTTCCACTTTCATTACGTTGATCCCAAAAATTAAACATCCAAAAAAGGTGTTTGCTTTTTGGCCAATAAACTTGTGTAATGTCATTTATAAACTCATCTCTAAAGTTGTGGTGAATCGGCTAAAAAAATTCTTAGCTCAGGCTATTCCCGAATCTCAAAGTGCTTTCTTGTCAAGGAGACTCATTTCGAATAATGTCCTTGTTGCATTTGAAACGCTGCATAATCTAAAAAGAAAGACACAAGGGAAGTTGGGATATATGGAACTTAAACTGGACATGAGCAAAGCCTATGACTAGGTAGAATGAGTTTTTTTGGAAAAAAATATGTGGCATTTAGGACTTGAGGAAAGGATGGTAAGTCTTACTATGTCTTGTTTAAGATCTGTTTCTTACTATGTACTTCTTAATGGGCAACCTGTAGGAAACATCAAACCAAGTAGGAGATCGTGACAGGGTGATCCACTATCTCCCTACTTGTTTCTCATGTCCTCAATGTGACTCCAAAGTTTGATACACAAAGCTGAAGTTGAGGGCCTCATTCAAGGGGTGGAAATTTGCAGAAATAGCCCAAGGGTCTCTCATTTTGTCGAGCAAAGCAGGATGAATGTCAAAAAATTCTTGATATCCTAGCTGTGTATGAGAGAGGCTTGGGTCAGAAAATCAATCGTGATAAGATAAATATTTTTTTTAAAACTCCAATACCCACTATGATGTGCAGGTTCAAATCCAACAACTCTTGGGTGTGCCAACTATTAGACAATATGAAAAATATTCAGGTCTACCTGCACTTGTAGGCCGAGCAAAGAAACAAAGCTTTATTTATTTGAAGGAAATGGTTTGGAAAAAACTCCAAGGGTGGAAGGAAAAACTTTTATCCCAATCTGACAGGGAAGTTTTAATTAAATCGGTAATTCAAGCAATTCCGATGTATACGATGAGTTGTTTCCAGCTTCCCAAGGGTCTTATTAAAGAGTTGGAGGTCTTAATCCGTAAGTTTTGGTGGGGGTATAGCGGTGATGGCAGGAAGGTGCATTGGGTGAAGTGGGAGAGATTATGCGAGGCTAAAGAAGTAGGGGGTTTAGGCTTTAAAGAAATTGAGAAGTTCAATGATGCTTTGCTAGCTAAGCAAGTTTGGCGTATGGTTAATAATCCCGACTCCTTATGCCATTATGTGTTTAAGGCTAGATTTTTCTTGGATTGTTCTATTTTAGAGGCAAAGGATTCAATTGTGGGGTCTTATGCGTGGAAAAGCATCATTAGTCCGAGAGATGTGATCCGAAAAGGGATGGTTTAATGTATTGGGAATGGAGAATTAGTGCGAATTACGAAGGAAATGTGGCTGTCTACACAGTCGAACAGATCTGTCATCTCCCTGATCCCACAAATGGTACTTGATTCGAAGGTTAGTGAGCTTATAGACCAAGACAATGCCTCATGGAAATCTGACATTGTACAACAGATGTTTCTGCCTCAGGAAGCATCATTAATTTTGGGTATTCTGCTGAGTGAAAGGTGCCCCCCTGACTGCATCACTTGGGCCTATACACCCTCGGGTATGTTCACTACCGGTAGTGCTTATAAACTGCTTGTATCTTGCAATTCAACTTCTATTGTAGGTAGTTCAAATCTAGAAGCTCAAAGGCATTTTTGGAAATGCATTTGGCATCTTCGAGCTCATAACAAAATCAAGCATTTCATTTGGAAAGCTTGTAATAATGGCTTACCAAGATGTTTCATCCCATCTCGTGAACTTCAGTGACCTCTCTAGGTTCACGCAATTTCAGGATGATTTTAGAATGGAGATCATCTCTATAGCAGCTTGGCTCATATGGAATAGGCGCAATGCTATCCACTTTGTTCAGACTACTCACCCTCTAACCAATATTTGTAGTATGACGGGCAACCTTCTCCAGGAATACCTTGTAGCTCAGAATGATGACCTAGTGCTCCCATGTCCAACTATTATGCAGCAGTGGCGATCCCCTGATCACAACATCTACAAGGTGAATTTTGATGCGGCTATCTTCAGCTCATCCAACTTAGCGGGAATTGGAGTGATTTCTTGTGATTGTGATGGGGAAGCAATAGGTGCCCTTTCGATGCCCATTCCGCTAGCTCAATTAGTAGCGGCTATGGAGGCTCTAGCTTGCTGTGGGGTTGTGAAATTCGCGATAGAGATTGGTCTGTTTCAGGTAGTGTTTGAAGGTGACTCGGTTGTGATCATCAATGCTCTAACCAAAGATACTGGTGAACTATCCAGTTATGGGAATATTTTGGAGGACATTTGCACTCTAGTTTTTGTTTTTCAGCTGGTAGAATTTAATCACGTTCCTCGTAATTGTAATTCAGTCACTAATGCTTTTGCAAAGAAAGTGAGCTCTGTGTTAAGACTACAGGTTTGGTTGGAAGACATTCCCCCAGACATTGTCCCTCTTGTTTGACGGGATGTTCATTAAGTTTCTAATTTGAATAAAATCCTAGGCTTCTTAGTCTGGTTTCTCAAAAAAAAAAAATACTGGAAGTAAGCCAAACTCTTTCTAAAAGAGAGGAAGCTGTCCACCTAGGGATGACAATGGGGCGGGGCGGGGCCGAAGGATCTTCATCCCCGCCCCGCATGGTTTTGTCTTGCCCCATTTCCACCCCACCCCGCATGATGGGAAAACCTTTTTCACGCCATCGCCACCCTTTGGGGCCCCACGAAGTCCTGCCCCATCCCGTAAAACTCTACTTTTTGTTAATTTGCCCTACAATTTGTACAACTTTTTTAATAAAACCTATTTCATTAATATAAATATACTTGAAATTATAACTAAATTTATTCTATCAAATCAAATCAATTTTTAGAAAAAAATGAATAATATATCCAAGCGTTGAACAAGATAATCACAAAAAAAAAAACCCTCATAGTATAATACATAACAAAATAAAGGCAGAGAACCACATTGGGTAGAATAAAAAAAGCTAATATTGATATGTTATTTAAAAAGTAGAGTTTTAGGGTATGAAAAATTTAGCAACTCGGGCGGGGCTGGGTGGGTCTAAAAAGTCTAAACCCATCCCCGCCTCGCCCCATGGTGTAGGGCTAAAATCTTGCCCCATCCCAGCCCCATCACCTTTGCGGGGTGAGGAAAACTCTCGCGGGGCGAAGCGGGGGAGGGGCGGGTTAAGCGGGGTGGGGGAAAATTGTCATCCCTATGTCCACCCCTTGCCATCTTTCTTGTTTTTTATCCTATCTGAGCCAACCCAAGGCCTAGGCCTAAGGCCCCCATCACCAAAAAAAAAAAAATTTATACTTGGGAAAAAGATCCATCTCCAATTGTAAAAGGCCCATAAATTTTATAAAATTACAAATATTTAATGGTTGTGCACTTTATTTATTTATTAGTGATGTTAAAAATACCACAAATTTTATTATAAGTTTACAAATTGACATGTTACCAATCACAAAAAAGTAATTTAAACATTCATTAATTAAATTGTTGAAGTTCATCATAGTCATTGTCACAGCATATTGTAAAATCATTAATTATCCATTTTCATTTCTATTGTGACTTCCAAAATATATGACCAATAGAAATCTAACCCAATTGAAACCCTAAAATATTTCAAAAAAAATGTTGCAAATGTGTTAAATCATTAATTATAGATTAATTTCCCCTAATAGTTTGAGACTTTAATTTTTATAAATCGATACTACAAAGCTACACACCAAATAATCTCTCTATCTCTTTTAAAAATAGGATATAAAATAAAAAATTAGATTACAACTTAACTTAACTATGCATTGTCATATATCCAAAATAAAGTATATTTTTTAACCATAATAAATTTAATCAAAATTCATGGATCAACTGTGATATTCAATTTTCTATATGAAATTAACATTAGTTTAGTTGATATTATTCATCAAATTATGTATTTAATGTATCAAATAAACCTTGATTTGATTAATACTAAATAATTTTATTTAATTAATACTTATATATAAAAGGTCTCATGTGAATTTTTCGCCTTAAGTTAGGCTGTCCCTATCTGAGAACCAATCCGTGTTTATAGATAAAATATTAGAGAGGTACTACGTCCATAACATTTTTCAACAAATCATAGGTGGTTAGTTGTTATTGGTTTAAATTTGAACTTAACACTAAGTTTACTTTTTTGCGCTAATAATAACAACCTGCTACTTAAAATTTGTTGTGAAAATATTGTGGATATATCATTTCTCAAAAGATTAAGCCAATACCAATCATTTGAAGATTTCTTATGAAGACTTAATCTTTTTACACGTGTGAAAGTATCCTTGCTTTGTTTTGATTTGTTGTCTCGTTATGGCTGTAAGAGATTAAAGGTCCGTTTGGATACAATTGAAAATTGAAAACTGAAAAATATTGTCACAAAATAATTTTTTAATGTGTAAAAAACATTGTTCATTGGCCTAAAATCACTGTTCATGGCCAATAAACAGTGACAGGTGCGCATCAAGTGAAAAAAGAAAAAGAAAAAAAGGGTTGAAACACAAACGTGCGCGTTTCAGCCCAATCCAAACTCATCCTAAAGAGGAGTTGAAGCCTCGTGATAGAGAGATGGGCTAAGAAGAAATATTCACGGGTTTGTTCTTGGTTAATGGTTGTATGGGTTATCATGGGCCAGAATATTGGGCATCTAAGGGTCCGTTTAGATAGAACTTTTTGCTGAAAACTGAAAACTGAAAACACTGTAGTAAAATAATTTTTAAATGTGTAAATAGTGATACGGGACCCATTTTTAATAAAAAATTAATAAAAAGGTGCGTGAACAGTGCATGCACAGTGGCGCACAGTGCGCGCACTGCACATTTGTCCCCTACCGCTGCAGTAGAAAAAAAAAAAAAAAACCAAAACATAAAACGCAAAACGTGGAAACGCAACAACTGTATCCAAACCCTCTCTAAGTAGGTAAAATGATTGATAGTAAGGGTCCGTTTGGATAGAACTTATTGCTGAAAACTGAAAACACTGTAGCAAAATAATTTTTAAATGTGTAAGTAGTGCTGCGGGATCCACTTTTAATAAAAAATTGCTAAAAAAGTACATGTACAGTACGCGCACAGCGCGCGCTGCGCGCTTGTCTCCTGCAGCAGCAAAAAAAAAAAAAAAAAAAAAAAAGCAAAACTTGGACGCAAAACATGGACACTGCATCCAAACGTCCTCTAAGTTTTTAAGTTGAGTTAGGCTCAAGAGAGGTCCTTATTGTACAAGATCAAAGCAAGCAACTATCTAAGACAGGCTTTGGAAGATTATAAGCTACATGAAATATGCAGGGCCTGACCCAGCAACAAAAAGAAACCTTGGGCAGGGTGTCAATTATGCATTTTTTATTTATATGAAATCAAAATAAAATAAAATAAAAATCAACAATTCTATGAGGATAACAAATTTTACAATTTGTTTCAAAATGTATTAAAGTGTTAGATTATAATTAAACATTGATGATGAAAGATTTTGTGAAATTTATGGTGTGTTTAGACTTAAATGTTAATAACTTAAATGTTAATAACTACAATTGAATTGAACTATTTCATTCAGGTCATATGTGACCACAAGGACTAGTAAAATCTTTTGCCCCTCTCCGCGGAGCCATGAATGACCAATCCAATTGACAAAACTGTAACTTTGGTGGACGAGGTGCTCAAGAAAAAGTGAGAAACCTTTAAAATAATTTTGGGCAGAGAACTCTATGTCTGTAGCCTACAGAAGTATAGATCAGACCCCAACAAGGGTCACAACTCACACAGCACATAAGCCAACAGTATATAATATCAGTTTGTCAGGTATTTATCATTGAGAAGCTGCTGAAATGTTCATGGATGGTTGGGGCTCTTTGCCCTCAGCACTGTTGAGGGTTGACCTTGCAGCAAAATTCTGTAATTTGATTCTATAAAATTCATTATTTGATTTTAATTAAGTGAGACCCATCTGAAACTTTAAACTTGTCGAAGAAAAACCTGTTTCACCTTCTTGCCATTGTACAAAAAATCTTTTGAGCTGGGTTGGACTTGAGAGTTGACTTTAACTAAATTAGGAGCGTCAAGTTCTTATTCATGGTGGTTACTTGTTAGGTACCCCAATCTTGCAGACAAGGACAGGACAACCCACCTACCCACCCACCCAAAAAAAAAAAACTCCAATCTTGTAAGAAAAATGATAATATATCATATTCTTAGGCTAATTTCAACTTGAAATGTGAAGAAGTTTGTAATTTATTGGTATTATTTGATTTTTTTTTATAAGAAAAATAATAATTTTAATTTCCCTTTCCATTTGTTGTAAAAATGGGGGAAAAAATCAATATGAAATTTATGGAATCCTATATATCCATTTTGGAAGGAACCTATTGAATTTTAACATAAATCTTCAATAATTTAAGTAAATAACAATGTGCTAATATCTTTATAAAATTACCTTAAAAGGATACAGTATTCATTGAATTCCTAACTCTTCTTATTTAATTACGGTGAATCAAGAATACCATATCCGTACTTATCATTTTTAAATCCCATGTTCACATAATCCATGAGCTTCATTATAATTCCAAATCTTTAGTAGATAATTACTTAACTAAGCAAATCCTTTTTACTCTATTCCTTATACTTCTTTTTTTTTTTTGAAAACTATTCCTTATTCCTTAAAACTTCTTGTTGCCATAAAGGAATTGAATCCTAATAGTAATAACTAATATAATTATACATTTAGCACTGCACTTTAGTCATTCTAATATACATTTAACACTTTACTTTATTCATTCTCAACAAAAAAAAATTACTTTATTTGTTTTTTTACCAATAAATCGACTCTCAGTTAAGGCCTTAAGGGTATACCTCAAGCCTCAAGGTCAACATTCAGTCACCTACCAATGGTCCAATACCATGTCCCAAAACAATGAAAGAACAAGACTGAATGTGAGAGCAAATTGCCAAATTCGAAAAGCACAAAGACATTAATTATTATAAAAAGGAAAAGAAGGGCCAAGATTTTCCAATTCTGCAATTTCCACACACCACACCTCCTCAAGTCCCCAATTCCCAGGTCTCCTAGGCAAACTGCCCAGCCTTTTCTTCTGAGGTGTTTTTGTCTTCACTCAACCTCACTTCACGTGACTCTCTCTATTCTCTAAGCTCATTCCCCCCCTCTCTCTCTCTCTCTCTCTCTCTGTACTCTGCAACTCCAAGAGCCTATGCTCACAAATCTGCATAAATATTCTCTATAGATCAGATTTCAGATCTCACATTTGATGACCGCAATACAACAAATCTAGCTCAGCTTCTTTTTCATCTTCTTCCATGCCTCCACTACATTCCACCAAACTAGTTTTCCTCTTTCTGATATTGTATCTGTACCTCTACTTCACAACTTGTGTGTTAGCTCAAAGATGCTATTCAGAGTCAGATATTTTCAGATCTCCATGCCCACCATTCACTTCCACCCTCTCCTTTCCTTTCTCAACTTTACAAGGCTGTGGCCACCCTTCATTTCAAATCAAATGCTCCACTCCACACTCTACCATCTCCATCAACAATCAATCCTTCTCTATTCTTCACTACGACCCCAACTCTTTCTCTCTCACAATCACCCCCCATCTCTTAAACACTACCACAAAAGCCACCGACTTACAGGCTCACTCAAATTGTTCCTCCTCTCACTTCCCCTCCATTCCCAATCGCTCTATCAACCTCTCAGGCTCACCATTTCGAGCCTCAGACTCTTCTTGTTCTCGACTCTCTTTCCTTGAATCTTGTTCCCATCTAAAGCCCGCAAACTGTGAGCAATGCGCTTGGGAATGCAACCTCATTGAGAACCCACTTCAGCTACTCCCCGGTTGCACTCCTAGCTCCACACAAAGTCCCATCTCAGAACAACGCTGCCAAGACGACATCTTGGGCTACCTCGACAAATTCTTCAGCAGCATTGGGATCGAACTCGAGTGGGACGAAGCTCAAGACACTTACTTCTCGAGCTGCAAAGATTGCAAGTCCAGAAACGGTGTCTGTGGCTTCAACTCCACCGACCCAGAAAAGAAATTCATTTGCTTTCACTCTGATCAGAACACTCCCTCCTCCCCATGGCCTCGACATCACAGCCCAAAGAGACTAGCTATTTTGTGCTCGATATTCTTGTTCGCAACCTTACTCCTCGTTGCCACAGCCATTTTCAGGTCCAAGCGTTTGAAACTTTCATCCCCTTCAGATTTAGAAGACCCCAACACTCTCTTCCTTCATCGACACCGCTCAGCTAGTCTCCTCCCACCAGTTTTCACCTACGAAGACCTCGAGTCCTCGACCAACAAGTTCGACCCAAAACGCAAAATCGGCGATGGCGGGTTCGGTTCAGTCTATCTAGGCCAACTCCACGATGATCGAATCGTGGCTGTCAAACACCTTCACCACCACAAAGCCACTAGCAAAGCCTTTTCGACCAAGTCCTTTTGCAACGAAATCTTGATCTTGTCCTCAATCCAACACCCGAATCTCGTCAAACTCCACGGCTATTGCAGCGACCCAAGAGGCTTAATCTTAGTCTATGACTATGTCCCAAATGGCACTCTAGCTGATCATCTCCATGGCAAAAACAAAGCCTCTTTGTCATGGAATATACGTGTCGACATTGCTTTACAAACTGCTTTGGCTATTGAGTACTTGCACTTCTCAGTGAAACCAGCTATAGTTCACAGAGACATTACTTCCTCTAACATTTTTGTTGAAAGAGATATGAGAATCAAAGTTGGTGACTTTGGGTTGTCTAGGCTGTTGGTCTTTCCAGAAACGACATCGTCTTCTTCTTCATCTGGGTATGTTTGGACAGGTCCACAAGGTACACCTGGGTATCTAGACCCGGATTATCACAGGTCGTTCAGGCTAACAGAGAAGAGCGACGTGTACAGTTTTGGCGTGGTGCTTTTGGAGCTTATATCTGGGTTGAGACCAGTGGATCAGAGCCGTGACAAGAGGGAGTTCGCTCTTGCTGATCTTGTTGTGTCGAAGATTCAAATGGGTCTGTTGCATCAAGTGGTGGACCCAGCTCTGAGGCTCGATCATCATCATCATCATGAGGGGGGTGTAATGGACGGCGTTGATGCAGTGGCAGAGCTTGCATTCAGATGTGTCGCGGCTGACAAGGATGATCGTCCTGACGCTAAGGAAGTTGTGGAAGAGCTTAGGAGGATTAGGAGCCGTACATCAAGGTGTGATGACGTGGCAAAGGGTTGAGTTCTGAAGGTTTTTGATTTGATTTGAGAGGAAAAAAGTGGGGTCAGTTTGCACATGTGGGAGAGTTTGACTGATGAACTAAAAAACACATTTTGTCGGAGAGTTTTTTTTTTAAATAATTTTTGTTTGGAGGAATATATAGAAGTTTATTAATATGATATGTATTAAGAAAGAAGAATGTGAATAGATCTGTTAGCTTTTTTCAGCATTCTCGACTGTGCTCAAGTCTTTGCTTTGGTTTATTGTTCTGTGTCTGTCAATACCTTTTTCTTTTCAATCTTATCAGAATTCAGAACTGCATTGCCATTTTTACTATGCTGTTTAACTTTTTGTTCTTTGCTTAGATCACATGCACAAGAATATCATGAGTGATAATTATTACATTATTCGATTATAACTTTTTGTTATGTTATGATCAAGCTTAAAAAAAATATTCCATGGGGGTGATTCATGAATTTGCAATGATTGAGATGCTAGTAAAAATGTCTTGGGGGGTTCATATTTGTGGGAAGCCAGAGACCACAGATTTAAGAAAATGAGCAATGTTAATGTCTTAGAGATAAATTTTTATAACCCTTCTCATGATTTATAATGTAAAAGAATTTTGATTGTGGTAATAATATCATTTTTTCACTTTATTGCCGACAACTTTTGTTAGCATCAATTAAAGTTAATGTTAAAATATTTTTAAACAACAATGTTTACATACCTAACACATTTTATGACTTTTTAAATGATAGATTTTGATTGTGCAACAACAGTTGCATTTGGATCATCACTGAACATCAATTTTAATGTTAACCGAGACCATTCACGTGCTGTTAAAAAATTATTTTAACATTTCATTTTACCATAAACTTAACATTAAAGATTCTATTTTTTTTTTTTTTATACTATTTTATTTAAATATTCTTTTTTTATCAACTTATGTTACAGTAATAAGACGTGACCTCACAGAATAAACTATTATTATTTTTAATCACTTTATGCTACAGTAAAGTGCCAGTAGCCAGTTTAATAAATTTTTTACTATACCTCAGCAAATGTAGCATGCTTTTAGCGTCTTGTTTGGTGCTAAAATAGCGACTAATGTAAATGCTCTAGTGGTAACTTATCACCTAAATTTGTTGTCATTATACTTGTTTTATGAGAAGGTTGTTGTCATTATACTTGTTTATGAATTTTTGTGTGACTAGACTTGTTTGAAAGAAAATTCTAACAAAAAGACTGATTCGTATGTGCACAACCCAAGTCACCCCATATGCTGCTAGTGAGATGACTTTTAAGAAGTTTTAGTCCCTCAAAACAAAAGGCTATTGGGCCTAAGATCGAACGTGCAATATTTTTTGTATTCTTTTTTCCAAAGCTGCTTTTGACTACATGCTATCATCACTTGATCACATCCATCCAAACATTCCACTAGTGCTTTATTCAATTGTGGCCTTTATCTTGATTTCAACAAGCCAATATTTTCTACACCTTCCCCTTTAACTTGAATGGCTTAAGGTCAAAAGCAGATTGAAATGCAATGTCACTTAGTAGGGTTCTTGACTTCCCCTTCTTCTTTTTCCTCTCATTTTTCCTTAATGCCAATCCACGTGCACCCAAAGCTAGAAAAAGGTATGGAGGAAAATGAACTAAAGTTTAGAATGCTCTACAAGGTCACTCTACACCAAATGAGTCATTATTCACTTCAGGATTACATTATTTTTACATAAAGTATGGTATGGAGCAAGTGTACACTTGAAGAAGCACAATTAAGTGCAACTTACATAGTTTGCGAAATGTACTGCAGGGTATTTGTGTGATTAGCTACTCAAATATCTTGAACCGCTGAGACCAAAGATGAGAAAATAACATATCTGGTTGTAACTTGTGGTCATACTGGCTATTTGAAATATGTAGTCTCCAAAGCCCTGGCCTTCTCCCCTATGAGTGCAGCTTCCTTTCTTCCTGCGAGGTTATAAGCTCTTTCCTGAAGCAAAGATTCAAGAACTCATATTACTTCATGTGACTATTGTTGTATTGAGAGTTATATACAAGAATAGGTTGTAATAATGATATAAGGTTGGAGAGCATTTATTTGCAAAATGAATAAAATTGAATTTCAAGATTTGGAATTTTCTTTGTGAAATTTCAAGATTTGGAATTTTCTTTGTGAAAATTCAAGTTTCAGGATATTCGATCGGTCGAAGCTTTTGTTCGGTCGATCAAAAAGGGTTTTTACAAACTTGTCTCCAGGATACAACCAAGTTTATTGAGTTCTACAAATAGCAATTTTAGAAAATATCTACAAGATTTCTTGTGTTCTACATATTTTCAAGTGAATATTAACCTCCATTTATACCAATAGAGTTATAACCCTTCAAAAGGTATGTATGGAGAGTTACGATGCCTCAAAAAACCGTTTACAAGATTTAAAATCTTTCACAACGTTCAGAATGGTTATCACAATTCTACAGAAAATTCTGCAAAAAAATTCAATTGTGCCTCCAAGTAAATCACTAATTTCTAATTACTTGACGTGTTCTTTTGTTCTCTCATTGTTACTTCTTGATTTGGTAAAATCCCCAATAACTATGCCAGGAGCAAAACTTCTTAAAGCTCTTATACAAAACTAATAAGCATGAAGTTCATAGATAAGGCAGAGTTATACCAAAAGTCGCCACAAGAAAGGGACTCCTTCTCGCTTCTTGATCTGCTTCTCAATTACTTCGATTGCTAGAATTAAAAATTTACAGTTAAAACAAAACTGCGGTGAAGTTTGATGGCAACAGAAGAATTTATGTCTTACCTTTCACAGCTTGTCCAGTATTAAGCAACATACTGTACCAGATTTCATTGAATACATCAACTTGTTCATCAGATGCACCGATCACCTAGCATAAAGGAGTAAAATTCATATTATAAACTCCAATATGTGAAAATACTGCCCAGATTTTGGAGCACCCTGATCAAGTTATTCAGTAATAGATGACCATACCTTGCAGTTATTGGCATCAAAATCTGGACCAAGCAATTGCAATGCTTCTTTGTCATTTCCCCTCCCATACTCATATAGGGCTTCTGCAAGCTGAGAACAACAAATATGAAAATGAAAAAAAAAAAAAAAATTAAAAATAGAATTGAGCTTTAATTTGTTCTTATTTTTTTTTTTTTTTTTTTTTTTTTTTTGAGGAAGGGGGGAGGAATGAAACCAAGTCCTAAGTTTGAAAATATTATCAGTCTAACTATAAACAATAACAATGAATAAACACACACACAACAATCATGATTTCCTGACCTTTCTCATTAATGAATGATAATAGCAATAGAGCTGAAGTTTCCAGAATTTTCTTTTTCTTTTTCTTTTTTGGGCAAGTTTGTTTACGGTACATGTTATAAGGCCAGTTCTAATTTCTCCTCAAAGAGTGAAAAACCTCTATCCCCATGTGGTTAGAATTTAGTAGAGCCTATTAATGTGAATAATACACCACTAATGCTCCGTGTGTTTTAGTGAAACATGTTTTCTGCATTTCCCAATGTTTGGTATGGTAGGAAACTCTGGTCAATGAAAAACTTGTTGCATAGTCAATCAAAAATCTGGGTTTTGGACGGAAAATGTTTTCTGCCTTTAAACCAAAGCTGCCAGATTTAAAATATTTTCTGTTTTTGCACGTTTAACTATTTTTTATAGTTATGTACATGTTGGCAATACATGGTGAGTGAAATCCCACACTGAATAAGAATAATAAGAGGGAGTGGTTAATATGACATAGTTGGGCCCAAAGCAAAGGCTTAACTTTTTTTTTTTTTTTTTTTTCTAGGCTTAAGTCTTTTGGGTCAAGTGATGTCCTTATATATTATATCAAGTTCATAAGTGGTATCATGATATGATATGTTTAACAATTTTGGACATTTCGTTTATACATATATTTATACTTTCATGTTTTGTGATCTAGTTAAAGTGTATTTGAGAAAAAATTAATTAATTTTTAGATCAATTCTCTAGTTGCTTTACATAATATTCATGCTATAAATGAAAGTTTTGGCTCATATAATCATTTGGAATTACAGGAAAAAGTTAATATTATGGAACCAACCCCGAAAATGAGCTGAAAAGGTCAGGGTTGGAACTAAACACAAGAATATGATCTAGTTCTCCAGAAAATATTTCCCAAAAAAAGAGTTGTTTTCCAGAAATTTTTTACTGCTGAAACAAAAGGAGAATAAAGGTACCTTATGAACAGACAATAGAGAAGTGTGCAAATAATAGAACATAGATAATGTCATTATATGGCAAAGGAAGAAACAATCAGTACAAACCAGCATTCCTCTGTGCATTATCTGTTGTTTCTTCTTGCTTATCCTAGAAAATCTACAGGATAACAGAATTTCATTAATTGCTGGACTACATTTTAATAGATGTGGATGAAAGAGGACAAGATCCATCTAACCTGAATTTCAATCCCTTTAGTAAATCCTCTGCTTTGGACAGCTCTCCAGTACTAGCCAAGGCCCATAATATCAAGCAATCAAAGTGCCACTCTATGTACCAATTCACCTGAACATTTTGGGGCACACATCCAAATATTGAATTATTATTAAATTATGCTCACATAATATCTACCATGGTATATACGGATACTGTTTTGAGGATGAATACCAATACAACATGAAACACTCCAACTGAGCAAATTTACATTTGATATGTGTGTTTCATATCAAGTTCATATAGACCTAGCACACATTACAGTGGCGATTTTTAAAGTGATTTATTAGTCATTTCACAAACCTTTTTGTTACCTTGTCAACAGATGGTACTTTAAATTTTATTGTCCTTGGTCCATATAACAAAGGCAACATCATAACACGATGAACTGCAATGCACTTATGGGGGCTTGAACAACATGAAAGAAACATTGTAGTTGTTGAATGTGATAAAGAAAAAGAATTTTCTGTCGCACATTGCCAACAATACTTAGATTGAAGAAAGTAACCACTACAATCAACAAAATCTGTGTAGAAGTTGAGAAACTATTTACACTTTCAACATCTACCAGCTTTCAGAGTTTCATTGCAATTTGATGTAGTGGCATGATAGTGCATGTTACTGTTCTTCCACAAATGCCTAAATACATGAGAATATTATGATATACTCTTGAAATACAACACACAACACAAATGCATGCTTGATTTTTCAGTTTCTGCTAAGGGACTGTTTAGTAAGCCAATAATTAAGCCAGCATGTAACATTCAAGAATGATTATCTATTGTTTTAGATTCTGTTAAGGGCATATCTGGACAGCCTTTTACAATCTATATAGGTAACACCATGCTCCATAAACAGAGAAACATGCAATGCCTTGATAAATATCATAGCATTTTTTCTGAGAGAGAATATATATATATATATATATAAGAATCAATTGCCTAACAGTATATAACTCCAATGAAGTCATTTTCAAGAAATTAAGCAATCAAATATACAATTATTTTGCAAGGATGATATATTGTAGCTCACTTCATCTGTTAGGCAACCTGCTAAGATCTTGAGACGGCCATCAGAGGCATCAATTTCACCCCGTACATACAACCGCAATAATAAACCAATGGCATTTAAATACACCTAGAAGCAGAAGAAGTAGGACTTAGGACTCATAATATCTATATATAAACATAATAAATAAATAAAAAAGGGGCTGTGTTGAAGTTGCACAAAACAATATACCTCTGGACATGCAGCATTACTTCTCTCCAACTCCTTCAAAATACAATGATCATATATTTCTAAGACTCTCTGAATTGGAGAACTACCTTCCAAGTAACAAAGAGCTACATGCCACCAATTATGTGTCAGCCTGGAGATAACAAGGTTTTTAGGACATCCAAAAAAGCAAGAAAAGAGGCTAAAATTCATGACCAAGATTATTTAGAAAACTAACTATACATACATAAATGATCCACAAGAACTCCAAGAAGATGAGCATCCTTCCATGAACTCCACCGCTTCCTTAAAGCGGCACTCATACTGTAGAACATGGCACAACTGCATAAAAAATCAATATTATGGTAATCGATCAGGGGCTGGTGCTTAATTAAATCCTTCTTACTGCAACAATTTATTTACAGTAATATGAACTAACAATCTATTGATTCTTAATTTTAACTAGGTTGGCCGCATAATGAAAATTTGAAACCACACTTGTATAAATGATCGATCTTTTCTCAATTCATCAAAACTTTTTCCATGATCAGGAACTGCAAAGTATAATTATCAACTCTACAGAGCTGTGTTAAGAGTATTGAACCACTATCCTTGTATATAAAAATCCAAGAAGCTCAATATTCCATTTTATATTGAATGATGGGAAACCAAAATTTTGATTCATGTAAAAATCTTGAGCAGGCAATCTGGTTTAATTATAAACAGGAGATAAAATTATATATCTTTTTAATTAAACTAAAATAGAGATAGCTTACAGCATGTTGTGCCCAATAGTCTTGCTTGTTGATCTCGAATCCCTTTTTTGCAGCTTTCTCAGCATCTGCCATTTTGCCAAGCTCCAGCAAAGGAAAAGCAAGCATGCCATATATGTAATTCTCCTCTTGATTTATGGGTAGAACCTGTTGAATTCACAAATCATGAACCACATTGAGATGAGATGACTGATTTCAGAACCTTAAGTTAAAATGTCATATGTTAAGTCATATAACATTATGCTTTGTCAACATTGCTCTGCATACATTCCCAAGGAACCTAATAGAAAATACTCTTCCAACAATTTCAGGAAATAATGATAAAATTGAACCTGTTGAACAAGATCCAAGGACAGATCAGCTCGAGCCATGTAAAAGCATAGCACTTGAGCCCTCTTCAGAGATACCAGATCTCTTGGGAAATCTTTTAAGAGCTGCCAAAAATAGAGATATCACATAAAACAAGAAAAATTTGAACACACTAAAGAGTAAACCTAGACCAAATGACCATGGAGACTGGAGCTCATATCAATTACATAATACAGAGTATAAATTCAATCATTTGTGCATTAACCATGAAAGTTTTATAATTTAATCATAAACAAAGATCAAACTTAAACCATTAAAAGCAACTCCCAGCAAGATCAATTTTTTGAAAGCCACCATTGATAAGTTTTATCTATAACCTCTTTAAATATAAAATTTATAAGAGGGAGGAGGGAAACATTAAAAAGCCAAGGGGGCATGCACCCCCCCCCCCCCCTTTCCCCCTTCCGCCAATTATATTTATTAACCTAGAATTAGTATCATAAGTTTGTAGGAAAATGGTTGAAAATAATTTTTTAGGTGAATAAAAAGATCACTCGGTTATATCATAACTAGAGGACCAGAGAGGTTCATCATGAAAAATTACATTTTGTTAAATTACTGATTGTTTCAAAAGCTTAAGATGTTGGGAAATGGTGAATTTATCAATTAACCACAATTCTAACACATTTTAACAGATCATTAGAGCAAAATCAGTGACTTTACTGGTTACATCTTTTAGGTGCTAAATGGAATTATTTATTTTGTTCCAAACAATATGATGCTAAAACCATCAAATATTTGTTTTAATACACTATTCACTAAGAAGCTATCACATGATTCAATTCAAGTAAATTTTCAATCTAAAAGCTGGTATTGAATTATGAATAAAGATACATTGGACATAAAATACAAAGTAACATGAGAACTAAACAAACATATTAGCATAAAAAAAAAACTATGTCTCAATAATGAGTTGAGGTCCTCACAAACCTTAAAATGTAATTCGACAGCGACATCATCATCTCTGTTTTGAGATATCAAATAAATAACAGCATCAAAAACAGCTTTCTCGTACTTGGTCGCTTGCTCCTTGAGCAGAATAACGAAATTTCAGATAGAACCCAAAAAAAAAAAAAAAGTAAAAACAAAGAAGGGTCATGTGCCCATTTTTAACCAAAACAAAAGACTTACAAGGAGGGACTTAGCGGCTTGGATATGAGAAGGAGCTCGTGAAGGATCAGAGGAGCATAGGAAACTAGCAGCCAAAATGTTGGCCAACACACAGTCCTTGTCATGGACCAGCGCTTCCAGAATCACTGATCGCTCTCTCCCATAACTAAGCACCTTAATATCATCCATAAACCATAACCCATTTCAGAAAAGAAACCAAGTCATACACCAAAAGAGACAAAGACAGAGACAGAGACAAAGAAAGACCTGGTGATAATAGGAGTTGATGGCAGAGATACAAGAATCCGAAGATGTCCTAACCTCGTACCCCCACATGTCCAGCTTCACTCCCTCCATCTCTGTGTGTGTTTCTGAATTAGAAGTACAGGTTTTGTAAAGTATAGAGAGGTGCAGAGATTGGAGAACTCTCAAAAAAAAAAAAAAAAGTCTTTCTCAGGAAATGGTATTTCTAGGACTCAAACGGGAACTGGGTTTTCATAGTTTCTACGAAATTTGGATTTTTGGTCGGCAGAAAATGAGTACATCCATCACAAGGTTTTTGTCACAGAGATTGGCGGGTCAGATAGAGATGTTTTAGTTGTCTCAGTCTGTTGCCAAACTGGGTAGCATCGTGGCTTGTTTTAACAAGATTCTGTTGGCTTTGTGCTTTTAGGATAGGGGGCATCGATTCTTTTATCCCAAGTAGGTGACTTTTATTCTTTGGAATCAGCTTAATCGAATATTAAAAGTTTAGGCTATTTTTATTTAATATTTTTATTTTTGAACATAAATTGAGTTTAAGTTTATCTCGGAAACAAATTATAAGTTCAAATTTGATTTATTTTCTTATTTAACAAACTCAAACTTGTTAAAGAACTACTTAATTAATTTTTTTTTCTTCTTATATATATTAAAATCAAAACTTAAATGTTTTACACCTTCATAAATTCATGAAAAATTTCTATGAATACACTATCTTTTTTTTTTTGAGACTATGAATAGACTATCTTAGTTATTAATAAGTTACAAATAATAATTTAATATCAAATTAACCTATATACAAACTTATAGTTTATATAAATATATTTTTAGATAAATATACATATAAAAATATAATATTATATATAATTAAATCAAGTTATTGTATTCATGAGCTTGTTCACGAATACATTATTGTTTATTAGCTTTACTTGTTTAACAATCAAACCTAAACTTAGGCTTGAGTTTGACTTGTTTACTAAGTAAACGAATAAAACAAATTTTTCGTAAGCCAAAAACTATTCATAAATAACTTGATTCATTTAATCTTCTATTCTTGAATTGCAACTAAATTTGGTATCTCCTAGTTCTTATAGCTTATTTTGCATAGTACTTATCAAAAGATATAGCTTCTTTCTTCTTCTTTTTCTTTTCCTTTTTTGTAACTTTTACTAAGTGTGACAAAAAAGTTAAAAACTAACTTATTTTCAAAAAGTTTCTAAAAAAAAATATTTATTTTGAAAAAAATTTAGTTTTTTTTTTGTAACTTTTACCAAGTGTGACAAAAAGTTAAAAACTAACTTATTTTCAAAAAATTTCCTAAAAAGAATATTTATTTTGAAAAATAATTTAGTTTTGCTAAAGAAAGAATATTTATTTATCTTTTTTTTTTAAAGGAATATTTATTTATCTTTAGTTTTGCTAAAGAAAGATAAAAGCTATTTAGTTTTTGCCAAACAAAAACTTGTAACCGGTACACAAGATTATTCATGGATTATAAACATAGCGTGCATAATAAAATATGTTTTTTTGAGAAAGTAAAATATGTTAATATTTATTAAAAGGAAAAAGAAAAATAACTATCAAAAATAAAAATGTGCTAATTATGGACCTATGTAAAATTGATGGTTCATAATTAACATATTTTAATTACTATGCACAAATAATATCGTGTCACAGTGAAGCTTAAACCGATTTGAGGCAGTGTGATTATTAGATGAAAAGATTTGGGATGTGGTTAGAGCACTAACATCCGAGAATGCAAAAAAAAAAAAAAAAACTTTGCAACATCAAACATTACTTTATCTATTTTACCAACTCATTTTACAACTCATTATACATCCCAGTTTTTATTTTTACATACAACCTAATAAAATAATATAGACTACTTAATAAAATAATAAAAAGTATTATTATCTCTCTCTTTCCTCCCACTATCTTTTTTCTTTTCACACACAACCATAAGATTATATATATTTTTTCTTTACAATCTATTCATAGGTTGCAAATTTTTGTTGGTATGCAAACCCTGGATGAAGTGGGATTTTGCTGTCTTGGGTTGTAAATTAGTAACTGAGGAGTATTTACACTCTAATACTAGTGCTCTTAGTCAAAATTTGGGAAATCTAAAGCACATCTAGGCTCGACTACATTTCAACTAGTCTAGAAAATTATATTTTGGGAACCGTGAAGGGCATTGTGGCTTGAAAATAAAAGAAATACATAAACTAATTTCACCTTTTCAATCAGCCTGTGTCCCAAAGAGATGGATAGCAAGGAATTCAGAATTGTTTCATTGCTTAGTAAATAGTCCTGACCCTCAAGAAGAAGTATTTCTTGTGAATTGTTGGGTTTAAAAGTTGATATGCAAAAGGGCTTTGATAGAAATAGAATTGAGTGGTCTTTTCTTTGCAATATCTTAGCCCAACATACATGGAAGTCTTAGGGTTTTTTTGAATACCGCTTATTTTGCTGAAAACTGAAAATATTGTAACAAAATAAATTTTAAATATGTGAATAGTGCCGTAAAGCTCAATTTTAATGAAAAAATTGTTGAAAAAAGAAATTTGTAGGTCATGTGAACAGTGCACGAGACCTACTGGTGTGCACTGCCCACCGCTTATTTGGCTGGTCAAAGAGGTAGTGTGTCCCGTGCACAGTGCACGAGACCCATTGACAGACAAAACCCTAGTGAAAACACTGTTCTGAATTAAAAAAAAAAAAAAAACGCAAACGTGAGACGCAGACCCTCTAACAAAATGCATACTTAAACATAGATTGTATTGTACCCTTAGTGGAGAAATAGAAGATTCAAATTTTCATTTACTTAGAAGGTTACCATTAGCAAAAAGTTCTTTACTTCATATCCAAATGTGGGTTTTATTTGAAGAAAAATGCTAAATCTATGAACTTTTTTATGTTGTGATAAATGATTATTTTTAAGTAAAAAAATAATGTTAGTCATAAGTTTAAAAGAGAATTAGTAAGAATTTTTCACATCAATAATTGGTAAAAAACTAAAAATATTGTAAGAAAAGCCTTTGTAAGACTTTATCCTCTGCATTATTAAATAAAAAATATATAAATAAAAGAGAGATGCTACATCTACAACATTTTTACAATAAATCATAGGTGATTAGTTGTTATTGGTTCAAATTTAAATCTAACATGAAGATTGCTTTTTTGCCCTAACAATAACAATCAGTAACAACTTGTCACTTATAATTTGTTGTAAAAATGTGGTAAAAATATTGTAAACATATCATTTCTCATAAACAAAAATCCAACCCAAGAGTAGTTTTCAAAACAGCTAATGCATCAGCAGCTATTGATCTGGAACCATGCTTTTAATGTGACACGCGAAGTCCAAAAGGAAATTATTAAACTACAGCTTAGTTCACACTGCATCATCCTTTAGCATGTCAAATTATTTCTCACAACATTTTTTTTCAGGTACCCCAAAAACCAAAAGGCCATTCAGCTAAAACAACAAAACAGGGGCCATAATTAAGGTACTTCCATGATCAACACAAAAGTTGTTCACAGAAACTTAATTCTTAGGAGGAGGAGCCCCTTTCATTTTGGCCGCAAGAACCTTAGAAAACTCTAAAAGCTTCTCTGTCTCAGGCATAACATTCTTAACAGCAGCATCAGCACAAAACATCTCAGCCCACTTGACCAACCCAGGAGTCTTTGCTTCATCAAGCAGCTTCACGCCATTCACCTTCTCCGTCACCTTCAGCCAGCCCAAGAAGGACCCAAAAGCAATATCAAGGAGCCCAATTCGATCTCCACCAAAGAAAGCCTTCCCTTTGCTACATTTCCCAAATGCTTCCTCCAACAGTGCAAGTCCTTCAGTAACTTGATCCAGAAAAGCCTTCCTCTCCTCTCCTTGCGCACTCCTAAGGCCTCTCATGGCAGCGAACCACTGCACCCATTTGCAATTTATAATGACTTGAAAACTAAATCTAAATTTTGTCCCCCCCCCCCTCACGCGCGCACACACACGCACATGTATATTTTGAGAAACACATATTTTGAGAAACACACACAAAAGGGAGAAGGAAGGGATACGCCACATATATTGATTTAATTGGAGTGACCAAACAAGAAACATCCCTTATGAACCATTAGTCTGTATTTAAACCTAAATTGTACATGCTAAGAATGTAATCAATTAGTCTCACTGTCTCACTATAGGATGAGTCGTCATAAAATATTTACGAAAAATTATTGTGGTTTAAGCATATCAACAAGCCATCAACTAGGATAATATAACAGCCTTGCACACAAAATTTTATACAAAATATTATAAGAGTAATACTATATACACAATATTTTTCACACACGTGAGTTATCAAGTTTTTATCGGTTCTTATTTGGGTCTAGTCACTCTTTTACCTATTATAAATAACTTGTCACTTTAGGCCTTATGAAATTTTTTGTATCTTTAGAGTTATTGAGATTATAAAAGCACCAACTACTATGATCCATGGATCATAAGACAAGCTACCAACCCTTTTTTCGCACTCCAAAAACCTAATACTCATAATGAAATTTGTCCTCTAGTTTTTATGGATTGCCTTTCGTGAATATAGAAGATATATTTGAAATTAACCTATAATATGTTCACAAAACAATAACACCACCACCACAACCAACATCGACTAAGTTTTAGTTCCAAAATTTTAGAATCAGTTATAGATCCTCAAAAGACTAATCATCATTAGCACATCTTCTCTTCTTCTTCTTCTTTTTTAATTTTTTTTTTTTAATATCATTCTACTCTATCTATCTAAAATCATAGTCTCTATTGTCTCTCTAATTGTCATGTCATTTTTACTTAGTTCTACTAAAATTATTTTAGATCTTCCTTTTACACCTTTTTGTTACCTCACCTCAAATCAACTTAGCTCTTGATGCACTAACCATTCTCCTGTGCACGTAATCAAACAATCTCAAAAAACTCTCTCATTTTTTAATCAATAAAGGCACCCCAATCATTATAATTTGTTCACCAAACCAAGGGTAAAACAAGGGATTCTTTTTTTGTTATTGTCTTGGAGCCTATTCTGTCATCTCATGGATTTCAAATAATTATATTTTCACATTTTTCATTATATCAATTATATCAACTGCATAATTTCAGAAAAAAAAAATATATATATATATATATATATATATATATATATATATATCTACTGCATAATATGTCACAAATATATATTATGTTTCAAGACTAAAATGATTATATAATCATCATCATAAAAAAAAATTAATTGAAAAAAATCTAACTATAATTTGCCGTCATTAATTAAACAACTTTACCTTGCCGATGCTGCTGTCAATATTTTTTTTTCTTCTTTCTTTTCTTTAGCACCATATGATATATACATGCAACTTTCAAATCCAACACAAAATTAACTAGTAGAATTCTCTCTTCTTAAAAAAAAAAAAAAAGAACTACTACTTCTACTAATCATTTAAACTTAGTATTAAATGATGAGATTGCTAATTGAGTTACAAAACTCTTAATTTTTAAGTATTAAATTAAAAATAACAGAAATGATGAAAGAGAAATAATTAATCAAACAATAAACAAACATGTGGTACCTTCTCATCAACATAGGCAGCCCAAAATCGTTGAATAGCACGATCATAAGGATCAGAAGGGAGGATAGAGGGACCAGATGTCCAAACCTCGTCGATGTATTCAACAATGATCATGGACTCACAGATGGGCTTGTCACCGTGAATCAGAACTGGAATTTTCTTATGAACTGGGTTGGATTGGAGGAGAAGCTCACTCTTTGATCCAAATGTCTCTTCAAGAAACTCATAGTCTACAGATTTGATATTAAGTGCAATCCTAGGCCTCATCACATATGGGCTAGGCCATGCACCCAGAACCTTGACATCATTCTTTGCCATGAGTACTCACTCTCAAATTTTCCAATCACCAAGTTTTGCAAGTTGATCTGGTTCTCTGTGTCTGTGTGCGTGTGTGGGAAATGAATAAAAAGGGTGTGAACTAATTTGGTTTGGTACGTGAAGTAAATAAGCTTGGGAATTAGGTGCGACAGTGTAATTTGGAATCGCAGGTAGGAGTTATGGAACTTGAATAGCATTGCTTTCATATATATATATATATATATATATATATATTTAGATAAAAACATTGCTCGTGGTTCATGTTGTTCTTGGACTGCACTGTCAACAGTCCCACCGTTTTCCTTATTATAATTTATAACTTCTCGATAAGAGAGTGTCGGTAGCTTGTGTGGCCGATAGTGCAACACGACTAATATAAATAAAATGATAGGACCACCATTGTTTTCACAATTTTTGCTACCATTCTACCATTCATGTTATTCAGATAAAAACATTGCTCGTGGTTCGTGTATATATATAGAAAAGTTACCATAAATATGGTCGGTCTTAGCATTACTCATACAATTTTCACCCGTATCCAAATAAAAGTGGTTACATAAATTCATAACTCCATCACTCATAACTCACAAGGTAAATAAGTTGTGAAAAAATTGCAATAAATCTTGTCAGTCTTAACATTACTCATATATATAGTGTTTATTTGACAAAAATAATTTTTGCCAACTTATTTTACTATTTAACTTACCTTTGTTACTATTTATGGCTCTTATAATACTATTTCAGCTAACTTTTACATTTACTTACAATACTTTCAGCAAAAAATTTACAGTTTCAACAAAATAAGCAAATGACATACACTCTTAATGTTGAGTGGATTCTTCAAGGTAGTTTTCAAAACAATTAATGCATTTTAGGTCATGGAGTACAATGAAACGGTACTCTCTTTCTTTAGGCACCACCATAATTTAATGAATAGACCCAGAATGTGAGAGGAGTAGCATTGTTCACACGCAAAAGTATGAAAGGAATTACTAAAACAACAGCTTAGTTCACACTACATCATGTTAAATTATTTCTCACTACATTTTCTAAGGTACCAGAAACCTTAAGGCCATTTTTTAGCAAATACCACAAAACATAGGCCATAAAGCTACTTCCATGATAAACACTAAAGCTGTTCACAAAAACTTAATTCTTAGGAGGAGGAGCCCCTTTCATTTGGGCCATAAGAAGCTTAGAAAACTCAATAAGCTTCTCTGTCTCAGGCATAATACTCTTAACAGCAGCATCAGCACAAAAACTCTCGGCCCACTTGACTAGCCCAGGAGTCTTTGCTTCATCAAGCAGCTTCACCTTACCCACCTTCTCTGTCACCCTCAGCCAGCCCAATAAGGACCCAAAAGCAATATCAAGGAGCCCAATTCGATCTCCACCAAAGAAAGCCTTCCCTTTGCTACATTTCCCAAATGCTTCCTCCAACAGTGCAAGTCCTTCAGTAACTTGATCCAGAAAAGCCTTCCTCTCCTCTCCTTGTGCAATCCTAAGGCCTCTCATGGCAGCGAACCACTGCACCCATTTGCAATTTATAATGACTTGAAAACTAAATCTAAATGTTGTCCACCCCCCTCCCCCCCACCCCCCCCCCACACACACACACACATTGTAGGAATTATACTTAAAAAAGTAATAATTCAAGAGAAATAAATATAATACATCAATCAATTAACAATTATATCATGTGAGAAATTTACATACTCGATTCTCAAAAAAAAAAAAAAAAATTACATACTAAATTATATTATTCAAGGATCTCATAAGCAATTAGGATGCTCTCTCCAACTGGTCAAGATTAACAAGAGCTTTCTTTCCTCTTCTCACACCCCTTGCAAGTGCGGCCTTGACAATATTTATACATTCAGAAAGGACATGACCAGCCATAAAATCCTTTCTTTCGTAATAACAATTCATATAATAGATATGTTACATTCATTAATAAACAATTTCATTAATTAGATTCTTTAATGAATAAGTTCATTAATATGTCATTACTTTTGTAACTCCATAGTAACGCATGAATTCATCTATCGTTCATATTCAGAATCACTATAATGACAACACCATAGGAGGACAGGTTACTGGCAATGACACGATAGATTTATTAAGACCAACACTCAACGTGCATGAATCTCATTACGGAAGGACTTTTGAGATTATTCTGTACTAACAATCGAAAGACTAGCCCTTATTGTCTTCCATAGTTTAAGCAATTTTAATTTGCACCTCCTTTCCATCATGCTCCAACAATGTACCTATCAGAATAGGCTACATCATGATGGATATGGTCAAGTCAAGGACTATAATGAAATGATTCATAATCTTAGTCTACAATATCAAGTAGACATATTTCAATATTCCAATATTCCAATATTTTACATCATAAAAATATTGCAAAATTTCACGAGAAATTTTGAATATTTTTTTTTTTGAGTTTCAACCTATGGTGTCTGCTCTTAATGATAGCTCATTATCATCAGATCAATACACTAATCAGTTTTTGGTGTAGGAGAGGCTTGAACTCTAAATCTCTTATACAATCATTAAAGATGTTATCAATTGAGTTAATTGGAACCCACAAATTTTGACTAATTAATTATTGATAATAGAGACATCATAAAATATCATGTTGGACCACATTATTCTAACAGTCTCCCACTTGGCCTGACATGACCTCATTCTAAATTCATGTGCTTTCAATAACCCAAAAAAATGACTGAAAATTATGATAGGGAAACCTCCCACTTAAACAATCAACCATATAATATTTTTCGTGTTGATATATTTTTCTTGGGAGAAACTAAAATTTTTATTCATCTAGTCTTGTTTTATTTTAATGCCCAGAGTATATTATGCTTCATTGAGATCCTTCTTTTAAAAATTTGAATAGCCATTGTTTGACTACAACAAGCATCTCAATATCAATTGCAAAAGAATATATCCACATATGGTGTAGGAATATCAAGAATATCATAAATTTTCTTCACATATAACAAGATTCTTTCAACCCATATAATTTTCTGACGTGCATACCCAATTCTCATATCGAGTATAACCCTTTGCCACAAATCTGGCTTTAAATCTTTCCACTTTTCTTAAAACATCTCTCTTTCTTTTAAAATTCATTTGCCTCTAACAACTTTAATTCCTTTGTGTCTTTTTATAAGTGTCTAAGACACCAATTTTTTTTTTTTTCAGATTACTATCTTCTTATAGTTTTCACTATTATAAAGATGATAATTAGACATTAGATTCCATAGAAATTCGAGTACTTCCTTTCAAAGGCTCTGGATCTATAGCTTTTACTATGATTGACTCTATATCTCTTCATTCTTTCAAAAATTTCTTTTGAAAATCATCAATACCCTCAATTTCAAAGTGATCCTCCAAGAATTTTACATTTCCAAAATAACTCAACTTTTGAGATCATATAAACCTAAATCCTCTAGACCTTTGTAAGTAATTTGCCATAACATTCCTTTTTTTTTCATACAACAGTTCATTCTTTTTAGAATAAAAAATGAAACATAAACAATACACCATCATATGAAATAAGCTAGCCATCTTACCAATAAACAACTCATGAGGTGTTTTCCCTAAGTTTTTAGTGAGACTTCTATTTAGGATGTTAATAATAAATAAATTCACCCCAAAATGAAGTTGACAAATATGCTGTTTCTATTATAGATCTATCCTTTTTTAGGGAGTATTTGAGACAAATTTCATTAGCACAATAAACTCAAAATCACTTGAGACATACTCACCACCTCTATTGAATTAATAGATTTATCACATTGTTTGTACATTTTTCAATTCCAAATATTTTAGTAATAAACTTCTCTAAAGCCTCCAATTTTTTTTGTTTTATCAAATAAGCAATTTGCATATCTAGAGAAATAATTAATAAAAGGTGAAAACCACGTTTTCATCCTTACATTTTTATGCGATTCCCACTTTGGTCCCTATATTTTATTTTCACTGCTTTTACTCCCTATCCTGAAAAATGCGTCTCATTTTTGTCCTTGCCATTACATCAAAGACGGAAAATGCACACGTGGCAAATGGCAGAATTAAAAAATATTAAAAATATTTTATTTCATTTAAAAATCCAACCGTTGAATGCAAGGGGTGTAAGTCTAAAAAATGTTACACTATCCAATAACTTATTATTAAATACATATTTTAAAAATCCAACCGTTGGATTACATGATCTATATGTTCTTAACATGCATGCCAATTTTTATGCCAATCGGGTGTAATTTACCATTTGATCTTTAAATTAATCTTTTATGCGTTATTTTAAACTACAAAAACTTGAATTTAGACAATTGATTAATAACATGACTATTAATCTTTGCTTACCTTGAAATTTTGTAAGCATGAAAAATATATGAGGATAATGTAATCTAACGGTGAATTTCTCAAAATTCACATCGAATTAAGAAATACAGGGTTAGGTTCAAGTAACACCTGATGTAACTCTAAAAAATGTTGCACCACCCAATAATTTATTATTGAATTCATATTTTGAAAATTCAACCGTTGGATTATATGTTCTATATGGTCTTAACATGCCTGACAATTTTCATGCTAATCGGATGTAATTTACCCATTATTATCCATTTAACTAATTAAATCTAACCCAAACCTAACTCAACCAAATTATTATGGGTAAACCCCAACTCACCCCATTACCCAATAATCAAAATTACCAAATTGACCATAAAACTTGCAAATAACCAAAGTACTCCTAAAATCCTCTAAAATTGTTGAAATGCACCCTAAACCTAAACAATGACTGAAATACCCCTAAAATCATAAAATTACCAAAATACCCCTAAAACTTAAAACATTACTAAAATATCCCTGGAAACTAAAAAACCCAAATACCCCCTAAACCTAAAAAATAACCGAAATAACCTCGGAACCTTTGAAATGACCAAAATACCCCCGAAACTTAAAAATGACAAAAATACGTCCTAAACCTAAGAAATGATCGAAATACCTCCCAAAACCTAAAAATTACCAAAATACCCAGGAAACCTAATAATGACAAAACACCCTTGAAATATAAAAATTACCAAAATACCCCCATAAACCTAAAAAACAACCAAAAATACCCTCAAAACCATAAAAATGACCAAAATACCCCTGAAACTTATAAAAAAACCAAAATACCCCCTAAACTTAAAAAATGACCAAAATACTCGTTTTTATAATTTCTAGCTATTTTGGTCATTTTTTAAGTTTAGGGGGTATTTTGGTTTTTTTATAAGTTTCAGGGGTATTTTGGTCATTTTATGGTTTTGAGGGTATTTTGATAATCTTTTTTATGGTTTACCCATTTAAGGGTATTTTGATAATCTTTTAGGTTTAGGGTAAATTTTTATCATCATATAGGTTTTAGGGTCATTTTTGTCATTTTATAGGTTTCATGGGTATTTTATTCATTTTTTAGGTTTTGGAGGGTATTTTGTTCATTTTTTAAGGATTAGGGGTATTTTGGTAATTTTCATTCATCAAGGCTATTTCGGTCAGTTTTTAGGTTTCAGATGTATTTTAGTTATTTTTTAGGTTTAGGGGTTATTTTGGTAATTTTTTGTTTCGGGGGTATTTTGGCTAAATTTTAGGTTTTGAGGGTATTTTGGTCATTTTTTAGGTTGCGTGTGTACTTTGGTCATTCCTTAGGATTTGGGGGTTTCGGTCATTTATTAGGTTTAGGGGATATTTTGGTAATTTTTAGTGGTTTTTTTTGCATATTTTGGTGATTTTGGGGGCATTTTGGTCATTTTTGAGGTGATTTCATGGGTATTTTGTTCATTTTAGAGATTTTGGAATATTTTGGTCATTTTAGTGGGTTTTTAGTATAATTGGTGATTTTAGAGATTGTAGGAGTATTTTGGTCATTTTAAAGGTTTCATGGGTATTTTACTTATTTTAGAGATTTTGAGGATATATTGGTCATTTTAGTGAGTTTTGAGCATATTTAGTGATTTTATAAACATCGGCTTTGGGTAGGGTATGAATATCTATGGATAAACAGATCGGGTAACAATTGGGTTGGGTATATAAGGGTATACCCTACCCATGACCATCCTTAATTATTTGTAAACAATAGGTGACACACACTTATTTCGTCACCAAAAACACCTCCATCTTAATATTGGATGATGAATTTGGAATTTCGTCACCTCCGGTTAGTCTTTGGTTAAACAATAGGTGACAAAAATTTATTTTGTCACCAAAAACCCTACATCCTAATATTGGGTGACGAATTCAGAATTTCTTCACCTCTGGTAAGTCTTTGGTGATGCGAATATTTTGTCACCCTAGGTTTGCCTTTTTTCATGACCTATCACCAATTTGTACATCTTTGGTGACAAAATCAATATTTCGTCACCAATTCATACATCTTTGGTGACAAAATATTGATTTTGTCACCAATTTTATAATATTTGGTGACACATTCTTCTTTTTCTCACTAGATTTCGTCACCATAGCCCACTTTTGTTGTAGTGATCATTTAATTATTTAAATAATAATTGTTCTTCATGTTCTTCCACCAAGAACATGGTTGCCCAGATTATAAGAAATTCAAGATTTTCTTCTCTTTTATTTCATTTTCTTAGCATCCAAACAAACAAAAACATATACAAAACCATGATCAAACTTAGATACTATAACACAATCAACTAACAAAACCCAAAACACTTAATAAAAAAAAAATAATAATAATAAAACAAACAAAACCCAAAACATGGTCAGATAAAAAACAAAATACCAAAAATACCATAACTTAAAGTCAATCCTCATCAATAAAATACACCAAAACACAATTATGAGCTAGTTAGATCAAACCACGGTGACCATTAAACCACAATGACCATCTGGGTTTAGAGAGAGAGAAGATCAGATCTCAGAAGATCAAAGACTGAAAAGGAAAATGTTGTCCATTTTCTACATTTTACAAATTCTCAAATATAATAATAATAAAAAACAACCACAAATATCAATCTCTCTCTGTTGCTCTGTGCTTCTTTTCTTTTTAATTTGAGGATTGTAATTTTGGAATCTCTCTTCGAATTCACAAAAAAGGTTTGGTCTAAGCAATGTCTTCTTCACAGTCATCACTAGGCTACTACAACACACTTCCCTCCACATCCACAACCACCACCAACGTCGCCGCCGCCGCTGCCACCGCACGCTCCGTCTTCGCCACGCGCTGTCCATGGCGCGAGCTCGTCCAACCATTCTTCTCGTTCACACGCCCTTACACACTCGGCGAAGCCACCGCTCATGTCAAGCACAACCTCGATCACTTCCACATGAACTACATGTTCATCGCACTCCTCATCCTCTTCCTCAGCCTCCTCTGGCACCCGATCTCCATGATTGTCTTCCTTGCCATCTTCGTCGCCTGGTCTTTCCTCTACTTCCTCCGCGACCGTCGACTCCTCCTCTTCCACATCACTGTCGACAATCTCATCGTCTTGGCCTTGCTCTCCATCATCACCATTGTCGCTCTAGTTCTCACTGATGTTTGGCTCAATGTCCTCGTTTCGCTAACTCTGGGTTGATAATAATATGTGGGATTACTTAACTCTAAATTTGTATTTAAATTTGGGTTAGTTTTTTTCTTTTTCTTTTGAGAAACATCTGGGTTGGTATTTTTGTTGTTCTTGTTCAAGATACACTTAAATCTTGATTCATGTGGTTTTTGGTTTTTAATTATGTTTTTAGTTTTTTTTTTCGTTAAAATTGATAAATTAGTTTTTTAAATTTAGATGCTGATGTGACATTTTTTAATGCCAAATAACATTTTATTATTATTATTATTTTAATGGCCACATCAACTTTTAGTGTGCCAACAATGCACTCTATTTGTCACGTATGCATTTTCCGTCTCTGATGTAGCGGTAGGGACAAAAACGAGATACATTTTTCAGGATAGAGAGTAAAAGCGGTGAAAATAAAAGATGAGGACCAAAGTGGAAATCGCGTAAAAATGTAGGGACAAAAATGTGGTTTTTGCCTTTTATTAATTATTTCTCTAAATATGCAAATTGCTTATTTGATAAAACAAAATGTAGGGACGAAAATTTGTGTTTTCGCCTTAATAAAATTAATAATGGTATCCTCCTCCAACAATTATATTCATAGCTCCATAAACATTACTATCAACCCGCTCCAAAAATTAAGAAGAGTGATCTCTTTTAGTCATTTTTCCTTCAATGCAATTCTCATATGTTGGATAATATTTTGATGTGACATCACTTAACAAAATCCAACTTAATCATTTTTCAACTTTTGTTTACTAACATATAAGTGCCAAAAAATAAGTTGTATTATCTTTCACAGAAACGTAAACATTACACTCTACTGCCATATAAATGCACTTGATATTATGTCGAAATTCATATGGTACTACTACATCTTTTTTCTTCATAAGAACCATTCATTTACTGAATAAAAATTATAAACAAGTTTTTCTAGTATATAAACATATAATAAATTTATTTTAAAACTCTAATCAACTAACTTAAAATTAGATTCATTATTTAGGTTTATTTTAAAAAAATTCAATACCTTCAATCTTGTTTCATCCTTTCCAATATAAATTTAACTTATACAATCTATTTTTGGTGGCTCCTTAAACCTCTGCAAGGTATATATTGGAAGTATGAGCAATAACTCTTGAATTGGCCCACCAAAATCCAAGCTTAATAATAGTGCCATTAGTTTACTTGAAAATTAGATTGCAAAAAACCTTTAGGTTGATTCTCACGGAATCTCGAAACAGAATTACATCTAGATCTTTTATGTTATGGTTTCTTGCAATGATAGCAAAAGAAATGTTTTGTTTTGACATTAACATTAGGCTTAAAATAGGTTCTCTTGTTACTTTTTCAATCACTTCTAAGACTTTTGAATTTACTTTTCTTCTTAAACCGTTTGCTTCCTTTAGGAACAAACTCCTTTTGTCCAACAATGTTAATTGAAAATTTGTTAACTCTCAATTTTGCATCCACTTGAGTCATGACCTTAGATAAGAGGTCATCAAGTATAGGAATTGTTGGTGCAAACACAATGATAATGAAAATAACATGAAGAGAAACTGAATAATACTTCTGAATTTTTATTAGTTTAAAGAAAGAGATTACATAACACTATTTGGACTGAGGCGCGACATTCGCTCTCTTTAAGGAGATTCAAGCCCTTGGTTGGCTAAACTTTGTAACCGGTGCAGACCGTCTCTGACTTGTCTCCCCCAGGATACAACAGTCCAACAAGTGTCGTATGGCTAGAACAACCTCTGCACAAAGTGTTCAAGCCCAAGACTCCACTAGAAAGAACACCCTTCCTTGCCAAGAATCTCTCTATTTTTTTTTTAGTGTATATTGCAGTAACTTAGATTGTGTCTGAATGGGTCTATTTATAGGCTCAATGGGCCTCACGAAATTACTACCCAAATTAATAATATTAATTAGGTCCATTATTCTGATATAGTGGGTGTTACAAGATTGATTGTTGGATATTATTTTGATGGGCTAGAGTTACACAATTAATGGTAAGATAAGGAGTTTTCTGAATAATGAAAAAACCCAAACAGATAGTCCATTAAGTGGGTTAATGGCTCCTCTACCCTTCACCTCCCCCTTGCGCACGTATCTGGCCCAATATTTGAGACAATTCATGTTAGCCCATTAATCACCACAATTAAAAAGAACAAAATAGTCTCTCTCTTTTTCAATGTGGGATTAAACATTTTCACTAACTCCTCATCTTCCACATTCACTCGCACATCTTTACATTTATGTTATAAAATTTATTCATTTTAATTATTAATATTAAAATGCTCCAACAATCCCTCACTCATTTTGATATTAAATTTTTAGTTAGAGAGAGATTACCAGGCAAAGATGGGTCACTATGCATCATTAAGGTGTGCTCTGCATTGAACCTTCACTTAGTAAAACAGCGATCTCAACTCCAGAGTCGTAGTGGTCTTCGACTTGAACTAGGACTGCTTTAGGGAAATTAAGTGTCACTGCTTACGCATAACAACCCAAGTGTTGACATGAGCTTTTATAGCTAGCACTTTACGGCCATGTGTTGATCTCGGTTTCATGAGTGTATTTAAGATTAAGTCCAAATCTCATGGGGAGCGGCCCCACCCCCACACTCACATAGGTGAAATTTTGTCAATGGTGCTCCTGTAATTTTGACACCCCACTCATACAAACTACAAATTTCATTAAGAGTTTTTTACTTAACCTCTCCACATTACAGGATAAATGCACTTACATTATAGGGATGAACAATTAAAAAATTATTTACAAAATAAATAATTAACAAAATAAATTGTGCATTTCTTACGACCATCGTATGATTCGTTTTTCCCATTGAACCCAATTCTCAGGATCTCTGGTCTTTGGGTTGGGTATCCTCATACATGGCTCATGATTCAATGGACTGTAGTCCCATCCCCCTCGATGTATTCCAGACTCTATCTTTTGCCAAGGCCTTGGTAAATGGATCTGCAAGATTATCATTAGATTTAATATAATCCACAGTTATGATGCCACTACTCAAATAAGATCGCACGGTACTGTGCTTTCTTCTTATAGGTCTGGATTTTTCGTTGTAGTAACGGTTTTTAACTCTACCAATTACGGCAGTGCTATCACAATGAATTAATATAGGTGGAATTGGCTTTTCCCAAAGTGGAATTTCATATAACAAATCTCTAAGCCAATTTGCCTCTTCACTAGCTGAGGCTAATGCTATTAATTCAGCTTCCATTGTTGAATTATCAATTATTGTTTGCTTTTTAGATTTCCAACAAATGGCACCACTACCTAAGGTAAAAATATAACGAGTGGTAGAGAGAGAATCATCTGACAAAGTATTCCAATCGGCATTACTAAAACCTTCAATCACAACAGGGTATTTTTTATAAAATAAGCCGTAGTTTTTTTATACCAATTAAATATCTCATGACTCGCTCAATAGCTAGCCAATGATCTTTACTAGGCTTGCTAGTAAATCTGCTTAGCACTCCTACTGCATATGCAATGTCAGGTCTAGTACAATCAGTAGCATAATGCAAACTACCAATGATGCTAGCATAATCTTTTTGATTAAAAATCTCATCATCATTATTCACAGGAAATAAATGAACACTAGAATCAAAAGGAGTAGCTACACTTTTGTGGTCATGAAAATTATATTTTCTCAATATTTTATCAACATAATGTGATTGATCAAGATATGTTCCATCACATGTTTTTGTAATTTTCATGCCCAAAATAAAATTAGCCTCACCAATTTCCAAGTTTTATTAGAAATTAGATATTCCATCTCATTATTTATAGCCTCTTTCCAAAATATAACATTAGGTGATGTTAAGGCCTCTTTTAAATTTTGAGAATTTTCCTCAATGTTAAAAACATAATAATCAGGACCAAAATCCTTTTCAACTCTAGCTCTTTTACTCCTTCTAGGTTCCATTTCAAAATTTTCTTGATTTTGTAAATGTGAAGTAGAAGAACTAGGTTGTGACAAAATATTTTCTTTGCCCCCACTATTTTTCAATTTAAAAGGAAATTTTTCTTCATGAAAAATTGCATCACCGGATTCAAAAATTATTTTGTTTTCAAGATCAAAAAATCTATAGGCTGCACTATTAAATGCATAACCAAGAAAAGCACAAGTAGTAGCTCTTATACCTAATTTAGGTATTTTAGGGTCAGTAAGCCTTACATAAGCAAGACAACCTCATACTCTCAAATATCCCAAATTTGACTTATGTCCTTTCCACATCTCAAAAGATGTGGTGTGTGACTTTTTATGTGGTACCCTATTTAAAACATGACATGCAGTTAAAATAGCTTTACCCCAAAAATGTAAAGGTGCACTAGATTCAATTAACATGACATTTGTTAACTCAATTAAAGTTCTATTTTTTCTTTCAGCCACACTATTAGAAGCAGGTGAATATGGTGCAGTAGTTTCATGGATAATTCCCAAAGACTGAACAAATGAGTTGAATGCACTTGATTCATACTCACGGCCTCTATCACTTCTTATTCTTTTTATTTTTCTACCGAATTGATTTTCAATCTCTTTTAAAAAATCTTGAAATTTTTCAAAAGCATCACTTTTATTTTTCAACAAATAAATAGTTGTATATTTTAAGAAATTATCAATAAAAGTGATAATATATCTATTTCCTCAACGAGTTAAAATTCCCTCAAATTCACATAAATCGGAGTGAATTAACTCAAGCAATTCGGTATTTCTTACAACACTTTTATGAGGCCTTTTTGTAATCTTAGCTTGACTACAAGTTTCACATTTTTCAAAATCTTTTGACAATCTTGGAATTAATCCTAAACTACTCATTATTCCCACATATCTACTATTTATATGACACAAACGAGCATGCCAAAAATTAACAGAAGAAAGCATATAAACTGAACTGGTAGATGCTTTATTATTCTCAACATTCAATTTAAACATTTCATCACAAGCATAACCCTTGCCCACAAATAATCCATTTTTAGTGATTACATAATTATCAGATTCTATAGTTTGCTTGAAGCCAGCCTTGTTAAGCAAAAAACTTGACATCAAATTCTTCCTTATGGACGGAATGTAAAGTACATCTTTCAATGTTAACACACGTCCATAAATAAATTTCAATTCAACCTCACCACTCTCAAGAAGCTTGGTTTTGCTAGAGTCACCAAGCATAACAGTTTTTTCTTCTTCAAAAGGAGTGTACAATTTGAACCAATTTTTGTCATAGCAGACGCGCTTATTAGCACCAGAATCTGCCCACCACCCTTCAACATATTGCACCATATTGATGTCTGTAATCTTAGCCACTAAAGGCTCTTCGGTTACGTTAGCCTGCAAGACAAATTCACGTTTTTGAAATTTGCAAAATCGAGTAATATGCCCACTCTTGCCACAGACAAAACAGGATCTATTAAATTGATCTTGTGAAGGGGGTCCTTGGTTCTTATTGTAATTTTTATTCGGGTTTCCCCTTCCTTGAGGTGATCTATTATTGTTTTTAAAAGTTTTCTTTTTTGGCTTCAATTGACCATTTCTAGGAAAATGATTTTTGGGCATATTATTATTGGATGAAATAAGGTTTACCTTTGTGGTGGAATTACCATTGCTCTCTTGTGTTATGAGTGCATCTTGTCCTCTAGCCCCCTCTTCCACACGGATGTGTGTAATCAAGGTCTCCAAGGATGTCTCCTTTTGTTTGTGCCACAAAGTCTTTTGGAACTCCCTCCAAGATTGTGGTAGTTTGTCAATTATGCCAGCTACCACCAAATTGTCTCCGATCTTTATGCCTTCGGATCTCAACTCTGCTACAATAATTTGGAAGTCTTGTGCTTGATCCACCACTGATTTTCCATTCACCATTTGGTAACGGAAAAATCTACTAGCAGCATACTTCTTTGCACCTGCCTCCTCAGTATCATACTTGCTTTGTAAAGCTTTCCAAATTTTTTTAGCAGACTTGTAAGTTGTATCATAATAATCATAGAAATGATCGGTAAGAAAATTCAATAAATAAGAGCGACAATTTTATTCATCTTTTGTATACTTATCTATTTTTTCTTGATGAAGAATATATTATTCGCCACTCATCTCATCGGTAGGAACATTTGACGGATTCTTCTCAGTGAGGATGTAGGCAACTTTGAGAAGGCTCAAGTAGAAGAGGATCTTTCCTTTCCACCTCTTGAAGTGGGTTCCCTTAAAGCGAAAGGGCTTGTTGAGATCTCCAACAAGCTCATTTGGTTTCTCTTGTGTAGGCTCCATGTGTTTTGAATCTCCTTAAAATTGTTGGTGCAAACACAATGATAATGAAAATAACACGAAGAGAAACTGAATAATATTTCTGAATTTTTATTAGTTTAAAGAAAGAGATTACACAACACTATTTGGACTGAGGCGCGACACTCGCTCTCTTTAAGGAGATTCAAGCCCTTGGTTGGCTAAACTTTGTAATCGGTGCAGACTGTCTCTGACTTGTTTCCCCAGGATACAACAGCCCAACAAGTGTCATATGGCTAGAACAACCTTTGCACAAAGTGTTCAAGCCCAAAACTCCACCAGAAAGAACACCCTTCCTTGCCAAGAATCTCTCTATTTTTTTTTATAGTGTATATTGCAGTAACTTGGATTGTGTCTGAATGGGTCTATTTATAGGCTCAATGGGCCTCACGAAATTATTACCCAAATTAATATGATTAATTAGGTCCATTATTCTGATATAGTGGGTGTTACAAGATTAATTGTTAGATATTATTCTGATGGGTTAGAGTTACACAATTAATGGTGAGATAAGGAGTTTTCTGAATAATGAAAAGGCCCAAACGGATAGTCCATTAAGTGGGTTAATGGATTCTGATGGGCTAGAGTTACACAATTAATGGTGAGATAAGGAGTTTTTTGAATAATGAAAAGGCCCAAACGGATAGTCCATTAAGTGGGTCAATGACTCATTATTTTCCATAATAAAAATAGAGTATTAATTCGGGCCATTTACTCACCAACAGTTATGGTAATTACTCTGAATGGGCTGTCAAGTAGGAGGATCCAAGGTGCTGATTCATTTCCAAATTTGACGCCTCTACCCTTCACCTCCCCCTTGCGCACGTATCTGACCCAATATTTGAGACAATTCATGTTAGCCCATTAATCACCACAATTAAAAAGAACAAAATAGTCTCACTCCTTTTCAATGTGGGATTAAACATTTTCACTAACTCCTCATCTTCTACATTCACTCCCACATCTTTACATTTATGTTATAAAATTTATTCATTTTAATTATTAATATTAAAATGCTCCAACAGGAATTTTTGTTTTTATCATCTATCAGTCTTTCTTGAAGTGCTAATTCATTAGCCAAGGCAATCATATTAAACATATGCTGATGAGCATCTTCTCATTTTGATAATTTAGATGTAATGAATTTTTCCTGAGCACTAGACTTCTTTCCAAACTACACTTCCAGGCTATCGTCTATAGAATTAGCACTAGGGTAATTCATATAGCTAACGATCAATGAATCAACCATATATCTCAGCATCAAAATTTTCATTTTGTTATCTGCCTCAATCCATTTAATATAGAAGATTTTATCAGACAACAGATTCCTCATTGGGCTTAAGTGGACACTCTTATTTAAAAGAACTATGATCAGAAAACCACAAGCACAATTCAACCTTATATTTCCACTCTCCATAATTGGGCCTCAAAAGTATACAGTTTTTCATGATATTAGCCATATTCAAAGGACCAATAGAGTTTACCATCTCTTTGAAAAACGCAATACGTATAATATAAGCATTAAAATCAGATTTTTTTGGCCATTAATTCTTTTAATAACATTCAAGAATTTATAAATATAGTTTATGACAAATCTTTCAATCAATTAAATTCATCCCGTATCCGTTAAGGCATAAGGAAGAATTTAATCAATTACTTATCACTTTGATTTCTTTATTAAAAATAGTGTCTATCCGTGGGATGTGGACACGTAAAAAAAATTTGCTTTCAAAGTCCCATCTCATCCATGTGATTAACCGAAGGGGTGTCAGCATGTTTGAGCTCTAGAACATTATTTTATTTTACTTTAAAAAAAAGATCATATTCCTAACTCAACCATGTGATTAACCGATGGGGTGTCATCATGTTTGAGCTTTGGAACATGATCCTTTTTTTATTTTATTATTATTAACTTGCTTTCCAAATCCTAACTCATCCATGTGATTAACCGAAGGGGTGTTATCATGTTTGAGCTTTGGATTAATGAAAGCTATATTAACTTATAATTTTAGATATAGAGAAATCTAACTCTTACTACAAAACTTAAAATTAAATAAAAAGATAAATGATACTTATCTAATAATATTATCAAAGCTATGTTGCATTTGTTGCAAACATTTATCAATAACTATTTATTAAATTCTTAAATATAACACAACAATATCACATATAAAAAGGGGGAAATATTTAACCATATATATAAAAAAATAAAGGCAAGCCATCATAAATATAAGCAGAGCCTATATGCTTGTGACTTAAAAATTAATAATTCAAGATAAATAAATATAATACATCTACTGATTAACAATTATATAATGTGCATATGTAACAAAAATCAACAATAAGATGTGAGAAATTTACATACTAAATTATATTATTCAAAGACCTCACAAGCAATTAGGATGCTCTCCCCAACTTGTCAGGATTAATAAGAGCTTTCTTTCTTCTTCTCACACCCCTTGCAAGTGTGACCTTGACAATATTTATATATTCAGAAAGGACACGACCAGCCATAAAATCATTTCTTTCGTAATAACATGTAACAGATATGTTACATTCATTAATAAACAATTTCATCAATCAAATCCATTAATGAATAAGTTCATTAGCATGTCATTACTTTTGTAACTCCATAGTAACGCATGGATTCATCTATCATTCATATCTAGAATCACTATAATGACAACGCCTCTGATAGGAGGCCAAGTTACTGGCAATGACACGATAGATTTATTAAGGCCAACACTCAATGTGCATAAATCTCATTATGAAATTTGTCCTCTCTAGTTTTTAAGGATTGCCTTCCGTGAATATAGAAGAAATAATTGAAATTAACCTATAATATGTTCACAAAACAGTAACACCACAACCAACATCGACTAAGTTTTAGTTCCAAAATTTTAGAATCAGTTATAGATCCTCAAAAAGACTAATCAGTATTAGCACATCTTCTTCTTCTTTTTATTTTTTATTTAATTAATATCATTCTACTCTATCTAAAATCATAGTCTCTATTATCTCTCTAATTGTCATGTCATTTTTACTTAGTGCTACTAAAATTATTTTAGATCTTCCTTTATACTTTTTGGTTCCCTCACCTCAAATCAACTTAGCCCTTGATGCACTAACCATTCTCCTATGCACATAATCAAACAATCTCAAAAAACTCTCTCATTTTTAAATCAATAAAGGCACCCCAATCATTATAATTTGTACACCAAACTAAGGGTAAAACAAGGGATTCTTTTTTTTGTTATTGTCTTGGAGCCTATTCTGTCATCTCATGGATTTCAAATAATTATATTTTCACATTTTACATTATATCAATTATATCAACTACAGAATTTCAAAAAAAAAAAAATATATATATATATATATCTACTGCATAATATGTCACAAATATATCTTATGTTTCAATACTAAAATGATTATATAATCATCATCATAAGAAAAATTAATTAAAAAAATCAAACTATAATTTGCCGTCATTAATTAAACAACTTTCACCTTGCTGCTGTCAATATATATATTTTTTTCTTTCTTTTCTTTAGCACCATATGATATATACATGCAACTTTCAAATCCAACACAAAATTAACTAGTAGAATTCTTTCTTCTTTAAAAAAAAAAAGAAAAAGAAAAAACAACTACTACTACTACTAATCATTTAAACTTAGTTAACTTCATTGGTGAGAATGCTAATTGAGTTACAAAACCCTTGAAAATTAAGTATTAAATTTAAAATAACAGAAATGATGAAAGAGAAATAATTAATCAAACAACAAACAAAAAAGTGGTACGTACCTTCTCATCAACATAGGCAGCCCAAAATCGTTGAATAGCACGATCATAAGGATCAGAAGGGAGGATAGAGGGACCAGATGTCCAAACCTCGTCAATGTATTCAACAATGATCATGGACTCGCAGATGGGCTTGTCACCATGAATCAGAACTGGAATTTTCTTATGAACTGGGTTGGATTGGAGGAGAAGCTCACTCTTTGATCCAAATGTCTCTTCAAGAAACTCATAGTTCACAGATTTGATATTAAGTGCAATCCTAGGCCTCATCACAAATGTGCTAGGCCATGCACCCAGAACCTTGACATCATTCTTTGCCATGAGTACTCACTCTCAAATTTTCCAATCACCAAATTTTGCAAGTTGATCTGGTTGTGTGTGTGTGTGTGTGTCAGTGTGTGTGTGGGGAATAAATAAAAATGGTGAATGAAATATCAAATAAGTGCTCAAACAAAGGGTGTGAACTAATTTGGTTTGGTACGCGAAGTAAATAAGCTTGGGAATTTGGTGCGAGAGTGTAATTTGGACTTGCAGGTAGGAGTTGAGTATGAAACTTGTATAGCATTGCTTATATATATATATATATATACGAAAATTTGAGTATATAACTTGAAAACGTTGTCGATATTTTTTCAATTTTAGAGAAAAGAGTTTTTAAAAATAATTTATTAAGAGAAATTTTTTTAAAAAAATAATTTATTATGCTGTGCCTTAGCACAAATTAGCAAAATTCATATATATATATATATATATATATATGGATAAAGGCATTGCTTGAGGTTCATGTTGTTCTTGGACTCCACCGACCATTAACAGTCCCATCATTTTCCTTATTATAATTTATAACTTCACGAAAAGAGAGTGTTGGTAGCTTGTGTGGCGGTAAGTGCATGCACAATACGGCTAATATAAATAAATTGACAGGACGACCATTGTTTTCACCATTTTTACTACCATTTGCGCACGTGTTTATGAGTAGTCAAATAAAAGTCATGAATCTATGTAGATTCCTCGTTGAAGAAGTTGCGAAAAAGTTACAATAAATATTGTCGGTCTTAGCATTACTCGTATAACTAGTGTTCGTTTGGCAAATAAAAGTTGTGAATATATGTAGATTCATAATTCTATTGCTCATAAGTCGCCACATGAATAGGTTGTGAAAAAGTTACAATAAATATTGTCGGTCTTAGCATTACTCATATAATTAGTATTCGTTTGACAAAAATTATTTTTGCCAACTTATTTTACTATTCAGCTTATTTTTACTACTATTCATAGGTTCTACGAAACTTTTTAGTACTATTCATAAGCTCACTATACTATTTAAGCTAACTTTTATATTTATCTACAATACTTTCAGCAAAAAATTTATAGTTTCAGCAAAATAAGCAAATCTTAAATAGACTCTTAATGTTGCATAGACTCTCTAAGGTAGTTTTCAAAACAGCAAATGCATTTTAGGTCAATGAAACGATATTCCCTTTCTTTAGAGTCCACCATAATTTAATGAATAGGCCCACTTTGAATGTGAGAGGAGTGGCACCGTTCACATGCAGAAGTCTGAAAGGAATTACTTAAACAACAGCTTAGTTCACACTACATCATGTTAAATTATTTCTCACTACATTTTCTAAGGTACCACATGAACCTTAAGGCCATTTCTTAGCAAATACAACAAAACATAGGCCATAAAGCTACTTCCATGATCAACTCTAAAGCTGTTCACAGAAACTTAATTCTTAGGAGGAGGAGCCCCTTTCATTTTGGCCATAAGAAGTTTAGAAAACTCAATAAGCTTCTCTGTCTCAGGCATAACACTCTTAACAGCAGCATCAGCACAAAAACTCTCGGCCCACTTGACTAGCCCAGGAGTCTTTGCTTCATCAAGCAGCTTCACCTCACCCAGCTTCTCTGTCACCCTCAGCCAGCCCAATAAGGACCCAAAAGCAATATCAATGAACCCAATTTGATCTCCACCAAAGAAAGCCTTCCCTTTGCTATATTTCCCAAATGCTTCCTCTAACAGAGCAAGCCCTTCAACCACTTGATCCACCAACTCCTGTCTCTCCTCTCCTTGGGCACCCCTAATGCGTCTCATGGCAGGGAACCACTGCACCAATTTGAAATAAAGAATGACTGGAAAATTAAATACTGCACCAAAGAAATAATATTGAGTGAATTTTAGGTAATCTCCCTTCATTTAATATATATATATATATATATATATATATATATATATATAAATGCTCTTTAATTTATTATCGTATCTCATTTTATTTTTATTTTTTATACAAAATAAAATTTTTACTCTAACCTAATGTAAATGTATATGCTTGTGAAGTTTCTTCCTTGAAACTTGAACCCTGACCCTTGTTCCCCACACTCTACATATATATAAATGCTTTTTAATTTATTGTCGTATCTCATTTTATTTTTATTTTTTTATACAAAATAAAATTTTTACTCTAGCCTAATGTAAATGTATATGCGTGTAAAGCTTCCTCTTGAAAACTTGAACTCTGACCCTTGTTCCTCACACTCTATAAGCATTTATACTTGTGGAGTGACCATCGCACCAAGGGTGAGCGGTGATTCATTTATTTTCCTTTTAATATTGATTTTTTTGTTGTATATAAGTCATTAATTTTAGGAGCATTTAAAGCATAAATTTATAAAAATATATAATTTTTTTTCAAAAATAAATTCATATACATTTATATCGAGACTTGAGAGAGTTAAAGCTACTAAAATACAATGATATATTTGACTTGGCTCTCTTGAGAAATTTTTTTGGCTCCGCCACGGCTTATGAACCTACTAATCTATATCTAAACCTGAATTCCACTTATTAAGAATGTAATCAAATAGTCTCTCTACATCATAGGTCACCATAAAATCTTTACAAAAAATCATTGTGGTTTAGGCATGGCATCAAGCCATCAACAAAGATATTATAGCAACCTTTGCATACAAAAATCTTATTACAAGAGTAAGATACGCTAAAAATTTCATAATAATTAAAGGTGACTAGTTTTTACTAGTTTTTATCTAGACTCATCATTGAAATCAACTTTTTACCTACCATTCAAAATTTACCATTTACTAACTCTTTTTTCACACTCCAAAGACCTTGTATTCATTATGAAATTTATCCTCTTTTCTAGTTTCCAAGGAGGTGAATTGGGACGCCTACAATGAATATAGAAGAAATATTTGAATTACTCCTTATGCTTTGTTCACTAAACATCAACTAAGCCTTAGTTTCACAATTTTAAAATTCTAGGATTGGATATAAATCCTCAAAAGACTAATTAGAGTTAGCATATCTATATCTTTTTTCTTTATCATTCTACTTTATCTGAAATCATAGTCTTTATATTACCTCCTTAATTTCCATGTCTTTTTTTCTTAGTTTTACTAATGTAACTTTAGATCTACCTTTATCTTTTTTGTTCTCCTGCCTCGAATCAACTCATTCCACTGATACACTAATCACACATCTCCACACTGCACATAATCAAACTATCTCAAAGGACTCTCTCTCACATCTTTTAATCAATAGGACACCTCTATCATTGTAATTTGTTTGTTCATCAAACCAAGGGTAAAACAAAGGGATCTTTTTAATTACTGCCAGCCTGCTAGGTTATCTCATGAATTTCAAATGGTTATAATTTCTTATTTTACATTACGTCAATCATATATACTGCATAAATATATCGCAAATATAACGTACGTAGGCGGAGCTGGGGGCACCAAGGGGGGCCATGGCCCCCCCTTGCTTTTGAAATTTTCCATTAATTTCTTTTACATTTGGTAATAAATCCAAAAATTACACAAAAATGTATTCACTGGCCCCCTGAGAAAATTTCCTGGCTCCGCCACTAAATTAACATATATATGTCTCAAGAATGAAATGTTTATATCATAATTATAATAAAATACCAAACTATAATTTGTCGTGATTAACCCAACTTTCACCTTTCCGATGCTGCTGTCAATTATGAATTTGTTCCCCCTTTTCTTTAGCACCACATTATATATACATGCAAAGTTTTAGTCCAACGTAAAAGCATAAAGTAACAACTGCACGTTAAGTGGAGTTTATGATGTGTCTTTGCCTTTGTGATAATAATAACGACACTTAAAATAAAAGAAATGTTGATCAGAGGGAAATAATTAATCAAACAAAGAACTTGTACCTTATCATCAAGATAGGCTGCCCAAAATCGTTGAATAGCACGATCATAATGATCAGTAGAGAGGATAGAGGGACCAGAGGTCCAAACCTCGTCAATGTATTGAACAATGACTAGGGACTCACAGATGGGCTTATCACCATGAATCAGAACTGGGACTTTCTTATGAACAGGGTTGGATTGGAGGAGTAGCTCACTCTTTGACCCCACTGTCTCTTCAAGAAACTCATAGTTCACAGATTTGATGTTTAGGGAAATCCGAGCCCTCATCACAAATGGGCTAGCCCATACACCCAAAAGCTTGACATCATTCTTTGCCATGAGTTCAGTCTTCAGTCTCAGAGATTTGCCAATCACCAGCTATGCAAGTTGGTATGTTTTTGTGTGTCAGTGTGTGTACGTTTGTGGGAAATAAATATAAATGGTGAATGAAATAAGTGATCAAACAAAGGGAGTGAACTAGTTTGGTTTGGTACGTAGAAGTAGGTAAGTTTTTGAATTAGGTGTGACATGTGAGCGTGAGTGTGGACTTTCAGGTAGGACCAGGGAGTATGGTTTGGTAGTCTGGGACTTAAATTTACATTGCCAATGCCATTGCATTTATGTTGTTCTTGGACATTACAGTTTGATCGTATAAAGATACTAGCTTCTTGATAAGAGAACATGATTTAGAAACCCTGTTCAAATAATTGAAAAATAGAGAGGTTTAAGGTCTTAGAAGTCGCTGTGGTCAAACTGTAACTTGTCATTTAATTTTTTTTTAAATGAATTTGATACTTTTATATATATATATATATATATATATATATATATATATATATATATATATATATATATATATATGTATATGTATGTATGTATGCATGTATGTATTTATTAATTTTCCATTCCTTGCCAATAAAATGTGTTGCCCAATATTTGGGCTTTAGACATGCTTATTCTATTATTCACATTTTAAGAGAAATTTATAAAATTAGATATTATAGCAATAAAATTTAAGATCTATATTTAAGTAATATCTTACTTATAAATGATTATTTTCTAAAAAAAATATATGTTTTTTATTTTTTTTATTTGCAGATTTAACTTTATTTTTTATGTTTTAGAAATAATGATAAGTTAATTAAATTAGAGGTATTTTTAGAAGTAGAAAAAGACAATAACTAACTTTCTGAATCTTTTTTAGGCTTGTTCACAGGTTGATTTTGAACCTAACTCGGACTCAACCTGCCGGCGTCAGGTGGAGGGCGGAGGAACCCGAAACCAACCGCCAGAAAAATCGGTCGAGTCAGTTTTGAGTGAGGGTGAGCATCGGTCAATTTGGTTAATCGCCGTTATAAAAAAAAAGTCATCGAAATTAAATAAAAAAAAAAAGTCGCCGGAATCTAGAAAATTTTCCCAAAATCTGGAAAAATCTGCTAGAATTTGCATTTTATCTCTAGAATTTGCATTTTTTTTTTGCTGGAATCTGCATTTTTTCACTAAAAATTGCTAGAATTTGGCCGGATTTGGTTAAATCTCACCAGATCTAGCCGAATTTGGTCAAGATCTCGCCAAATCTGGCTTGTTTTTGCAGGATTTGGTTGGTTTTTTTTATATAACTCTAGTCGGGTTCTGGTTGCTCGGGTTTTGGAGAAGTAAACCCGCCACTCGACCTGTCAATGTCGGTTCTTGAGAATGGAAACCCGTCGTCGATTGACTGGACCTTTAGTTCGGGCCAGAATCGGATCGGCGTTAGGAGGTTTGGCCAAGTTGTCGGCTCCAGTCGAGTCTAGACATCCGTATTCCTTTTAAATATATAGAAATAAACTACATAGTAAAATAATATAAAAATATCTATCTCGCATCTCTTTCTTTCATCTCTGTTTCTCTTACCCTATGTCTCTCTCTTAACCATCCACCACCACCGCTGAGCAACCTAGTCGCACCACCCACCACTACCACAGCCGTAGATTAAAAACCAAACAAAACCCAATACCTAAACCAAAACTCAAACCCAATACCCAAACAAATGGTGAAAAGACGGATGTACGTGTGAAAACAGAGGGAAGGTAAGAAGCGTGTGAAAGAAGTTAAAACTTGGTTATTAATTGATCATTAATAACTCAAGTGTTAAAGGGGCTGTTGTGGGGTTCCGAGGACCCAAGAACCCGAAGACCCGAGGAAAGGAAGACCGACATGCATTAAGCAAGATAAAGTAAAAGAGTAAGGGAAATTACCTGGGGTGCCCGAAGATGATGTGGCATGGGCTCTGCTGGCATAAGGGTTACAAATATCCAAAGGTGGGAGGCTAACTTAGAGGGTCGCATTAAATGCCCGGCAACAACCATTCTGGTCGCATTAATTGGAGGATACCAACTCAATCCGTTGCATTAATGTGGATATGACCTGAACAGTGCTGAACGCGAAGTTAGAGCTCTGCTCCATTACCGACAGACATGTGTCAGAGGAAAAAACATAGTAGATTGTGAGGTGTAAGGCCACGATGAAAGGAATAAATGATATAAATAAGGGTCAGGACACTACAGAAGAGGGGATTTTTGTTGTTGAACCCTCTCTACCAAATGTATTGTATGAGGACCTTTAGTGAATAAAGAAACAGCACAGTCTTTAAGCTGATTTTATGCGTTTTTGGTCCTTACAATTGGCGCCGTCTGTGGGAACAACAACAACGTATCACGTTCCATCTAGAAGTGTATGGCGGAGGTGTATCTAGAAGGGGCAGAATCAGTAAGTTCACGAAGCAGGGACGTAGCTATAAGTCTCCAGCGTGACAAAGGGATGGGACATACCTCAGGGGTGGTGAAAGCACATGATGACGGTCAGGGGGCTGAGCAACGATCACTAACTGAGGGGCATATGTCTCGCGACGATGTATTGCAACAGATGCAATCTGAGATAGATTACTTACGCAAGTGCGTGGATGGTAGGAAGCGGAGACGTAAGGGTAATGCTAGTTCTTCTAGAGACAGTTCAGAAGCAAACCTTGGAGGAATTCATCCCCCAGTATTTGAGCCTACTCAAAGTGTGACCCGTGCCAGTGTGTCTTCGGGCGTTAGGGCAAAGCAGCAGAAGGAGACAAGGATGCCTAATACTAATGGGGTATATCGCGATGACGGGAGTGATGCAATGGGTAAAGCCTTGAGGCAAATTGCCAAATCCCCTTTTGTGGCTAGGATAAATAGGGCAAAGTTACCTCGTAGGTTTTCTCAACCCATCTTTACTATGTATAACGGGAGGACTGACCCTGTAGAGCACGTTAGTCATTTTAGTCAGAAGATGGCCGTTTATTCGAATAATGAGGCATTGATGTGCAGAGTTTTTCCCTCTAGTTTGGGGCCCGTGGCTATGAGGTGGTTTGATGCTTTAGCAGAGGGTTCTCTGAGATCTTTTGAGGAATTGACTAGGGCATTTGGAGCAAGGTTCATAACTTGTACTAGGATTCCAAAACCTTTGGACGCTCTATTGTCTATGTCTATGAGGGAAGGCGAAACACTCAAAACCTATTCTGACCGATACTGGGAAACGTATAATGAAATTGATGGGGATGTGGAAAGTGTAGCCGTAAGAACTTTCAAGGTGGGTCTTCCCGCGGAGCATGGGTTAAGGAAGTCTTTGACAATGAAGGCCGCGATAGACATGCGACAGCTCATGGACCGGATAGATAAGTATAAACGGGTAGAAGAGGATCAGATGCAAAGCAAAGGAAAAATGAAAGGGTATCTGGAGAGGAAGGATCTTCGGGGAGGGGGGTTTCAAGGTATTCGGCCCAAATGAGACTTTACAAGCCATCCGAGGACCGCCGAGTCTCCTCTAGTTAACTCACTATTTAAGGAACCCGTGCATCACATACTGGAGAAAATTCGGCATGAGCCATATTTTAGGCCACCAAACAAAATGAGTGGAGATGCATCCACGAGAAACCAAAACCTCCACTGCCATTACCACTAGGATAAGGGACACACCACGGAGAAGTGCCAGACATTGCGCGACCATTTGAATCAATTGATTAGGGCCGGGAAGATCAATCACTTATTGGCAAAGCCGAATGGAAATCAGGAACAACTAGGTACTCGGGAATATTGGGGTCAGGCCCCTCAACCATCTCTAAGCACTATTAACGTCATCTTGACCCAGCCGAGAGGAGACTTTGGGAAACCTTCTCGGGTCATGACCGTTCAAAACAAGTGTGGGAATAAGGACGTGGAAGAGAATCATAGAACAAACAAAAGAATGAGATCCTCGGTGACGCCTACTTTGGGTTTTTCTGATAAGGATAAAGAGGGAATGTTTCAACCCCACGATGATGCCTTGGTTGTCACAGTTCGTATCGGGGGATATGATGTGAAACGAGTCTTGGTGGATGATGGAAGTGGTGCCGAGATTATGTATCCGGACCTATTCAATGGATTAAAGTTGAAAGAGGAGGACTTGGAAAAATACGACCATCCGTTGGTCGGTTTCGATGGAAACCAGGTGATCCCACGAGGAATGATTAGGCTGCCCGTGCAGGTGGAGGGTTCCGAAGTACAGGTAAACTTCATAGTTGTTATGGCATATTCTCCATACACGGCCATTTTGGCTAGACCGTGGTTGCATGCAATGGAGGCAGTTTCATCAACCTTACATGTGATGGTGAAGTACCCTATACGAGGAAGCGTGGGAGTGTTACATGGCAGTCAAACGGTGGCCAGGCAATGTCTAACGTCTGCCACTATTCGTACAGGCCGAGGTTCGTTGGAAGGAGAAGTTCCTGAGACGTCATAGCAATTAAAGGAGGCTGCTCGGGAAGTCGGCCTAGTTGAAGATGAAGGATCTGCCGAGAAGCTAACCAAGGTAATTATTGGGGAAGATAAAGAGAAATATTTTCAAGTCGGATCCAAGCTGCCGACACAGGAAAGAGAAGAGTTGATTCAATTCTTGCGAGATAATATTGATGTTTTTGCATGGACGACTTATGATGTACCAGGAATTAATCCAGAAGTTATCTGCCACCATTTGAATATTAACCCCCATGCGACGCCTAGACAGCAGCCTCCTCGGCGAGCATCTCAAGAACACGCAGAGGCAGTTAAAGAGGAGGTTGGTAAGCTAAAGCAAGCTGGTGCGATCAAGGAGATCTTCTATCCTGAGTGGCTGGCCAATACTGTCGTAGTAAAAAAGAAGAATGGGAAATGGAGAGTCTGTATTGACTTTACAGATCTGAATAAGGCATGTCCCAAGGATCCTTTCCCTATACCCAGAATTGATCAATTGGTGGATGCAACTGTGGGGCACCCCCGAATAAGCTTCTTGGATGCATTCCAAGGGTATCATCAAATCCCTTTGTCACTGAATGATCAAGAGAAGACGGCTTTTCGTGCCCCTAATGGTAACTACCATTACCGAGTAATGCCCTTTGGTCTAAAGAATGCAGGGTCCACTTATCAACGAATGGTGACCAGAATGTTTGATGCGCAGTTGGGGCGTAATATGGAAGCTTATATCGATGACATGGTAATCAAAAGTAAGAAGACAGAAGACCATTTGACAGATTTACAAGAGACCTTCTCGGTGTTAAGAAAGTATAAGTTACGCTTGAATGCATCAAAGTGTTCTTTCGGAGTGGGCTCGGGAAAGTTTTTAGGGTACATGATTACTCATCGGGGAATTGAAGTTAATCCTGACCAAATTAAGGTTTGTCTTAGGATTGCATCCCCCTCGAACCCGAAAGAAGTGCGAAGTTCGGTATGATTGCGGCCTTGAACGGTGTTCATTTCACGGTCCGCAGACAGGTGCCGCCCATTTTATCGCCTTTTGCACAGGTGGAAAGATTTCCAGTGGTCTAATGAATGCAACTTGGCTTTTGAGGATTTAAAGCAATACCTATCTAGACCACCGATATTATCGACGCCCGAGAAGGAAGAAGTGTTATATGCTTATCTAGCCGTCACAAATCACTATGTAAGTCTTGTCTTAGTACGGAATGATGATGGGGTCCAGAAACCAATATACTATATCAGCAAGTCTTTGCAAGAAGTAGAACAGCGATACCTACTGCTGGAAAAAGCACTTCTAGCCGTGGTGCACGCAACAAGGAAACTGCCTCATGACTTCCAAGCTCACACCGTGGTAATACTCACTCAATTGCCTCTACAAGCTATCATGCGGAAGTCGGATTATACGGGTCGTGTAGCAAAGTGGGGAACCAAGCTGGGAGCTTATGATATCAAGTATATGCCCCGGACAGCTATCAAAGGGCAAATCCTTGCCGACTTCGTGGCCGAGTTCACGGACGGTCAGGTTAACCCCGAAGATGCCGTGATGACAATAATGTCCATTGGGATGGAAAATATCACTCCATGGGAAGTCTACACGGATGGGGCATCAAATCGAAAAGGAGCTTGGGTTGGAGTCGTGTTAATATCTCCCGAGAAACTAGTCATTGAAAAGTCATTGAGGTTGGGATTCCCAGCCACTAATAATGAGGCCGAGTACGAGGCTCTCTTAGTGGGCTCCCAGATGGTTAGACATTTGGGAGGAAAGGTAGTGAGGGTGTTCTGTGATTCCCGATTGGTGGTAGGGCAAGTTAATGGAGAGTTTGAGGCAAAAGATGAGCGGATGAAAAGTTATCTGAAACGAGTCCAGGGGGTGTTGGGTTTGTTTGACAGTTTCAAGGTACAACAAGTCCTAAGGGGACATAATTCTCATGCTGATTCATTAGCAATGTTAGCCACTTCACTGGGTTCGAAGTTACCGCGTATGGTTATGGTGGAGGATTTATTGTCCTCTAGCTTGACCAGCATCTCGGCAGTACGGGTTCACAGCGTTCATGTAGGCCCAAGCTGGATGGACCTAATTATAGCTTTCTTGCAGCACGGAATACTACCTGAAGATGGAAAAATGGCCGAGAAGGTACGAAGAAGCGCACCCCGTTACTGGCTATCGGAGGAGCAAAAACTCTATAGGCGTTCCTATGCAGGGCCGTACCTCCTTTGCGTACATCCTGAAGCCGTGGAACCTTTGCTGGAAGAATTGCATGAAGGTGTGTGTGGGAGCCACACTGGAGGAAGATCATTAGCTCACGCTGAGCCATGACCCTGCGGGTATTGGTGGCCTAGCATGCAGCGAACCTTTCAAGATTATGCCAAGAAATGTGATCAATGTCAAAGGTTTGCGCCAAACATACATCAACCAGGAGGTAACTTAAATCCGTTGTCCAGCCCATGGCCCTTCGCTAAGTGGGGTTTAGATATCGTCGGACCGTTTCCTCGGGCAATGGGTAATAGGAGATGGCTCATCGTCGGCACGGATTACTTCACGAAATGGGTGGAGGCCGAGCCGTTAGCCAACATTAGGGATGTGGATGCAAAAAGATTCATCTGGAAAAATATCATAACTCGTCGGGTCCCTCATACCTTGATATCTGATAATGGTCTTCAATTTGATAGCAAGGCTTTCCGGCGGTACTGCGCAGAAATGGGAATAAGAAATGGATATTCAACACCGTCCTATCCTCAAAGAAATGGACAGGCCGAAGCAACAAATAAAGTCATTTTGGCAGGTTTGAAATAACGATTGGATGACGCTAAAGGAGGCTGGGTAGAAGAATTACCTCATGTATTATGGGCTTATCGCACTACACCCCGAAGATCAACAGGCGAGACTCCTTTTTCAATGACGTATGGAATGGAAGCTATAATACCATTAGAGCCGGGTTTTCCCACCCTGAAGTCCGACCAGTATGACGAAGCGAGCAATCACGATAGGGTGTATGATTGTTTGAATACTATTGAGGAAAGTAGAGAAATAGCCAATGTGAAGATGGGTGCTTATCGCCAAGCTCGCGTACATATGACAAGGGAGTTAGGACCAGGCCCTTGGTACCAGGAGATTTGGTACTGAGAAAGGTAGTGGGGGTAGCAAAAAATCCTGCCTGGGGAAAGTTGGGTCCTAATTGGGAGGGGCCGTATAGAATTACCTCAATGGCAGGTGTAGGGGCTTATCGTTTAGAGGATCTGGATGGAAGGGTGATTCCTCGCCCTTGGAATGTAAATAACTTACGACGATATTATTATTAAGAAAAGAATCTCCTTTTGTGTGAGGCTTCTGTTCGTTTCAATTCTGTACCAATAAAAGCATAAGTGTTAAACTGACCTTAGTGCTTGTTCGGCTCCTCAAGCCACAAGTCTAAGAGAAATTAATCACTTGCAAAAAGCATAAGTGTTAAACTGACCTTAGTGCTTGTTCGGCTCCTCGGGCCACAAGTCTAAGAGAAATTAATCACTTTCAAAAAACATAAGTGTTAAACTGACCTTAGTGCTTGTTCGGCTCCTCGGGCCACAAGTCTAAGAGAAATTAATCACTTGCAAAAAACATAAGTGTTAAACTGACCTTAGTGCTTGTTCGGCTCCTCGGGCCACAAGTCTAAGAGAAATTAATCACTTGCAAAAAACATAAGTGTTAAACTGACCTTAGTGCTTGTTCGGCTCCTCGGGCCACAAGTCTAAGAGAAATTAATCACTTATAAAAAACATAAGTGTTAAACTGACCTTAGTTCTTGTTCGGCTCCTCGGGCCACACGTCTAAGAGAAATTAATCACTTGCAAAAACACAAGTGTTAAGCTATCCTTAGCTCTTGTTCGGCTCCTCGGACCACCAGTCTAAAAAATTAAGCGCTTGCGAAAACATAAGTGCTAAACTAACTCTCGTTCTTTTTTGGTTCCTCGGACCATAACACAGGAATTATAAATCCAACAAGATCACGGCTAAAGAATCTCAAACATCTAAAGCATTAGCATAAATAAATCATTAAGTCTCGTTGCTCGTTATCATATTGAATTTTATGCCTTCTCTTTCAAACGTCAAAAGGTTGAGTAATGAAGTTATGGTACTTAGGTTAAGCTTTTCGCGTTTCTTAAAATCACAAGTATAATGAACAAATTAAAGTAATATTATGATTTTTTTTTAGTAAGCTTCTGAATGCGTATAAAGTGATAGTTGGATGGTAGCGCATTGAAATAAGACTTGTATATGAAACAAAAGAAAACGACTAAATATTAATTTCTTAACAAATACTCGTTACAAAATTGGGGCAATCATGTAGCCCCTTACATCCGTTAAAAAAAAAGAAGAAGAAAGTAAGAAAACAACAAAAAGAAGAAGGAAACAACCATGTTAGAATGACTAAGCAACAGGCTGCTTGTCCTTCCTTTTCTCTGGTTCTTTATCTTTTTTCTTCTTTTTTGGCTCTTCAGCCACATCACCCTCAACTACTCCTTCCACGGGCTGAGCTGGGGGAGAAGGGCCTTTGAGGCCGCCGCATCGAAGGATCGGTGAACGAGGAATGTGAACAGCTCTCGGTTCACTTGGTGGTACGGGGAGCAGAGCAAGCCGTAATGCCGTAGGATAGTAAACACTATCCGGAGCCCGAAGTTCGGCATCGGCGCCTACCCCGGCCAGGGCGTCCGAGGCATGACCCCATACCTCCAAGCAAAACGCCCTAGCAACACACCTTTCGAGTTGGGCGGCCAAGCTATCCGAAGCCTTTTTCATTCCCGCATCGTATGCCGCTTGTTCCGCTACGGCCCGTTCCCTCGCTCCTTGGCGGCCGCTCTTGCGCTTGCTTAAGCTCAACGACAAGAAGAGCGAGTCTACTTTGAGCTTGTTTTTGAGCCTCAAGAGCAAGGTTTGCTTGTGACTCGTAGCTTTTCGGTGGCCGACTCGCATTCTTGTGAGCTTTTTCTACCTCGGACGGAGCGAGTGGTCTCTTTCAAGTTCAACTCAGCTTCTTTTTGTGCCCTCACTGCCGCCTCGGCATTCTGATCAGCTTTTCGGGTAAGATCCAGTGAGTGATCTACCCATTCCTCAGCCATAAATGAAGCTTGGACCGCCTATGATGTATTCGAGTTAAAAAAAAAGAGTTAGTCATAATAAAGAGTTAAACTCATGTATAAACTGTGCAAAGGCTTAAAAAATACCTTGGCTAAGTCTTGCTTCAAAGACAAGAAAACTTCCCTCTTACGGAAGGATCGTAACTCTGCCATATCCTCTGGGAGGCATAGAGCCTTCTCTAGACACTCGGCCACCAGGCTCGAGCTTCCCTTCTTCGGGTCCCTCAGGTTCGCATCATCCATAACAGGGCTGCCCGAACTGAGAGTGAAGTTGGGTCGCCAGGCTGACGCCTTCTTTGTAGGATCACTACTAGGGTCCTTAGACGAACCAGTAGGAGCAACTTTCTTGGAAAGGGCTTTCCCAGCCCTGGTATCTTTAACGGAAGGGTCGAGATTCTCCCCTTCTTCGATTTCTATCACATGCTTGCTACTTTGGCCCCTTTTCCATTTTTTATCCGCCGCCTCCGAGGAAGGTGCACGGGTAGTAGCTGGAGTGATCGGATGAGGTGGGACCGGAACCGCCGGTGAAGAGTCGCCTGCATGCGCCTGCAGCAAGGCCAACAAGTCGGGCTCCTTCTCTTGAAAACCCATTTCGCTGGTTGACGGATTGGAGCTGGAAGGAGCATCTGGACGGTAGAACACCTCAAAATCCTTCTCGGTCACCTCGGGAGGATTTGGCTCGGGCGTATCAACTCTTTCCTCGGCTACAAGGTTAGCAGCCTGGTCCAAGGGGGGATAAAGTAACTGGGCCGCAAGAGGAGCTGGAAGCTGTGCGTCTTGAGTTCCTGCAGGAGGAGGTGCGAGCAGTAGGAATCCAGGGGCCGCAACGTCAATCCAAGCTAAACGTAGATCTCTTGCTCTGATTACGTTCTTCGGGCTTTGGAAACGTTTAGTGGATGGTGTGTACCCGAGGATAATGTGGGCTGCTCGGAGTTGTCCGTCCCGGTGTACAAATATCTCTGACCGAAGAATCCGATTTAGATCAGCTCGATTCACAGCAGATAAATTCGGAGCAGTATGGAAATCGTCTGCAATAAGGAATGAAATGGTTAGAATGAATAAGTTAAACAAAGAAGAACACATGAAAATTTTGGTCATTCCTAAATGCCAGGCCAGGTCATTCCTAAATTCTGAATCTTTTTTAGGCCTGTTCATGGGTCGATTTTGGACCTTACCCGAACTCAACCTACTGGCATCGAGTGGAGGGCGGAGGAACCCGAAACCAACCGCTGGAAAAATCAGTCGAGTCGGTTTCGGGTGAGGGTGAGCGTCAGTCAGTTTGGTCAATCGCCGTTATAAAAAAAAAAGTCATCGAAATTATAAATAAATAAAAAATGTCGCCGGAATCTGGAAAATTTTCCCAAAATCTGGAAAAATCTGCTAGAATTTGCATTTTATCTCTAGAATTTGCATTTTTTCACTAAAAATTGCTAGAATTTGGCCGGATTTGGTTAAATCTCACCAGATCTAGCCGAATTTGGTCAAGATCTCGCCAAATCTGGCTTGTTTTTGCAGGATTTGGTTGGTTTTTTTTATATAACTCTAGTCGGGTTCTGGTTGCTCGGGTTTTGGAGAAGCAAACCCGCCACTCGACCAGCTGATGTCGGTTCTTGAGAATGGAAACCCGTAGCCGATCGACTGGAACTTCGGTTCGGGCTAGAATCAGTTCGGCGTCAGGCGGTTTGGCCAGGTTGTCGGGCTCCAGTCGGGTCTGGACATCCGTATTCCTTTTAAATATATAGAAATAAACTACATAGTAAAATAATATAAAAATATCTATCTCACATCTCTTTCTTTCATCTCTGTTTCTCTTACCCTATGTCTCTCTCTTAACCATCCACCACCACCGCCGAGCAACCTAGTCGCACCACCCACCACTACCACAGCCGTAGATTCAAAACCAAACAAAACCCAATACCTAAACCAAAACTCAAACCCAATACCCAAACAAAACCCAAAACCCAAACCACCATATCTTGCTCTTTTCCACACCACCACCATAGTTACCACCACACCAAGCACTAGACCCACCACCAAAACCCATAACCCACACCAGACCCAACATGACCATGCCACCACCACGCCATCATCACCAGACCACCCCACAACCCAACAACAACCCACACCACAAAACTCACAACCCACATGACCCACAACTTATAACCCCTATGTCGCACTACCCACGTAGCCGCCACACAACCCATAACCTCTACCAACCCATAACCCATAACCTCCACATGACCCACACAACCTATAACCTCCATCACACGATCCATGCTACCACCACCACCTTACCCATGCCATAAATGTATCCAAGCTCTCAAGCATTACATAAAATAGAGTACAAACACATAGCCATAACAAACCCCAAACTTAGATCAGAAAATCCCATAAAAACAACCAAACCCCAAACCCCATGACTTAACAATCAACAAAGAAATCAAATAATAAAAGAAAATAAGATAAGAAAATTAGAGAGAGACAATGGGTGGTGACTTGCGGTGGTTTGTGATAGTGGATCCGACCATGATGGTCTCGTGATGGTGTTCATGTCTGGCCATGAGGTTTTAGATTTGGAGAGAGAGAGAGAGAAGAAGAAGAAGAAGAAGAAGAATCATAAATATTAATAGAAAAAAAAAGGAGAGACACAATTAAAAAAAAAAAATTTAATACCAACTTGCTACAATTACATCTTACTTATAAGATGTTATAGTAGCTAGAGTGTAAATTTTTTTACAATTAACCTGGAAAAAAAAGGAGAGACACAACAAAATAGCAATTTATAAATTATTTTATGGTTTGATGCTATAAAATAGCAATTTATATTTTGCTAATGCTTAGGTTGGTGAGATATATTTTGCTGCATTCGTTTTGTTTGGCCACTACTTTTGCGTTTTTTTATTTGTTTGTTTCTTTTGTGTTTTTGTTTTGTGTTTTTTTCTTTTCTTTTCACCAGGATCGATTGTTTTGGACTATGGACTCATGTTCTTTTGTAGCGCTTTGGGTTTTGGTACCTTCTTTTTTTTAATAGAAAGAGCCTTAGATATTTGTCTTTACTCTTTAGCACTAACTACTAGTAACTACTTTTTAATAGAAAGATTAGAAAGTGATTAGATACTACTAGTAGGTTCTAGTTAACTCAACTGATAAAATCTCTTGTCGTCGAATAGACGATCATAAGGAGTAAACACTATAGGTTGAAACTCTACATGTGTTTGAAAACATGTGTTTTGTTATTTGAAAACATGTGTGGAAATACGTGTGGGTGAAAAAATGTATGAAAATGCGTGTAATATTGTTTAAAAACTGAAAATGTGTGTTTAAGTGGGTGTACCAAACACCCCCTAAGTTTCCTTTTAACACCATAATCAAAATATATTTTAAGACAAATATAAAAATTGGTATATACATTTCCTATCAAAATAAATTTTAATTTTCATCCATATAATTAGTGCTATAGTTTAAAGAGTAAGTTTAAAAGAGTTATAAATTTTATTGGGAAAAAAATAAAAGAGAGTAACATTAAAGAGAAAATAAATTTAATGTTATGAAATTTATGAAAATCTATGTATTTTCCAATTTTATAAGAGATTATGAATTTATTTTATTTATATATTTTATGACATCACTGATTAGATTATTGGTTAGACCTCGATTGGATTAGAGAACCCAAAACAAATCATCTTTTCAGTTCTTTGTTTGGTCTGATTTTTAAAATCATGATTACAGCTCTTTTAGGGAGGATTAATTATTCTTCATTTTAAAAAATAGTTATTCATAAAGAATGATTATTTCTTGTAATAAAAACATAATCAAATTACAAGATAGCAAAATTATAAAAATAACTATTATGTTACATTGTCTATTATAGTTTCCCAAACATTCCTATAAGTACCAGAGAAAGGAGAAAAATTTGTGACATCACATGGAAAACCCTAGAACATAAGATATGTGGGGCCACGTGATGGTGATTCTTTTATACATTTTTCGCTTTGTTTGAACGTTTTTAATATATTCTTTACAAATTGATTTTAAACTACTGAGGGTCTGTTTGGTTTAGAGGAGTTTTGAGTGATATGATACAAAACTCATAACTGAGTTATCAAAACACATAGGACTCACACAAATTTTTTTGTTTGGCTTGGTTTTCAACTCTTGTTTCCATCACTCAATTATTAGATTTTTGAGTGATGAGTTATGGAAATTAAAAACACATTTTAGGTGTTTTTAGTTTCCAAAAATCAGTTTTCAATGACATTTTCGTGATTAAACCCAAGTTTGAGCCGCAATGTTTGACTTTGGGTTTTTTTTTTTTTGAAACAAAGCCCAGCCGCATGCCCAACCGCATATCTTGACTTTTTAGTTTTTTTTTTTTTTTGGAAACAAAGTAACGGCAGAACTGAGTGATGAGTGCCAAACGGGTGGGGTTTGGAAAATTGGGGTATTTTAAGTAATGAGTGATGAGTGATGAAAATTGAGTGATGGCAAATTACAAACCAAACGGGCCTGAATCTTTTTTTCTAAAACAAGTTTCAAGCTATTAATTGTGTATGGCTTTCTTTTGGAGGGGGGTTGGGGGGTAAAAAATAGTCTTTGTGATGATAATGAGACTCTGGTTCTTCGCATATTGGAGCAAAGATTTTTTAAAATTTTAAAATTTCAAAGGAATTTTAGGTTAATTCAACTAATCTGGTCTTTCATAGAATTTTTTTTAAGAAAAAATTCTATAGGGACCCTCACCCTATCCATTGATTGTAAATGGTAAAAAGAATAAATAAATAAAACAACAGGGGAAGAAGTATGGCGACATAAAATAGGGTAGAGGAGTGTTTGTTAACTTTGAAGTAGGTTTTTATTGAGAATCAACTACTTCCATGATCAATACTAAAGTTGTTAACACAAACTTAGTTCTTAGGCGGAGTACCTTTCAAAATTATTCAATCAACTACTTCCATTATTATTATTTTTTAAAATAAAAAATAATTTCTGACTTTTAAATGAAAAGCTAATAACTCAAAAAGTAAAACTTAATGGAGCACTACTAACAAATACTAATGGAAGACCTTAATTGAATAGTCTTGAAACTTAAAACCTTGAATTGAATGAAAATAAAATTAGATAACTAAATTGAATTTTAGTTAAAATTTAAGAGTGCAATTTATAATTTAGCCTAATAAATATTTTATTTTTTTTCCATTGATTGTAAAATGGAAAAGAGAACAAAAAAAAAAAACAAGGGGAAGAAGTATGGCTACATGAAATAGGCTGGTGGAGTGTTTGGGTGTTTTGGATGTTTGGTTTTTTGCTTTATTGAGAATCAGCTACTTCCATGATCAACACTAAAGTTGTTCACACAAATTTACTTAATTCTTAGGAGGGGCCTCTCTCATTTTAGCAGCCAGAGCCCTAGCAAACTCTAATAGCTTATTAGTCTCTGGCATAATACCCTTAACAGCAGCATCAGCACAAAAGCTCTCAGCCCACTTGACCAGCCTAGGAGTCTTTGCTTCATCCAGCAGCTTCAAACCAGTAATCTTCTCTGATACCCTGAGCCAGCCCAAGAAGCACCCAAACACAATATCAAGGAACCCAATTCCATCTCCACCAAAGAAAGCCTTTCCTTTGCTACATTTCCCAAATGCTTCCTCCAACAGCACAATCCCTTCACTCATTTGATCCATCAAGGGCTTCCTCTCCTCTCCTTGGACAGCCAAAAGGCCTTTCATGGTAGGGAACCACTGCATCCAATTGAAATTCATAATAACTGAAAAAGTTTATGTGCATAGAACAAAAAAAGAAAAGAAAAGGGAAGAATGATATGCAACACAGTTGAACTATAATCTTGTTTGTTTCGATATTAACATTTTCTAAAAAATAAATCATTTTTCAAAAAATATTTTCTAAAAAACTAATAATTTTCCTATGTTTAGTATCAATATTAAAATAAGTTATCTTTTGACTTTCCTTATCTAAATTTGAAAAAAGTCAAATCTCTTTACTTGAAATAGAGTTGTTTTCCACAAAAAATTAAAAAAAAAAAAAAAAAACAACAAAACTAGTAGAAAACAACTCTATTTCCTATTTAGTTAGATAGGAGAAGTTAAGAAATAATTTTCCTTTAACTTTAAAAAAAAAATATTGACACAAGAAAATGTTGAAATATCTTTTCTATTTAAAAGATAATATGGAAATCTGAATTCCACACACTAAGGGTCCGTTTGGATAGAACTTATTGCTGAAAACTGAAAACTGAAAACACTGTAGCAAAATAATTTTAAAATGTGTGAATAGTACCGCGGGACCCATTTTTAATGAAAAAGTTGCTGAAAAGTAAAAATTGTGGGTCCGTGAACAGTGCACGAATGCACTGTTCACAGAAGAATTAGTCAACACTTGCGGCTGGAGGAAAAAAAAAAAAAAAAAAAAAAAGACTTAAACGCAGACGCAGGAATAAGTTTATCCAAACGCCCTCTAAGAATGTAATCACCTAGTCTCTCTACATAGTATCCTTGTGGCTTAGCATAAAATCAACTTGCATATATAGCAACCATGCACACATGATCTTGTAAAGCACAAGAGGAAATTTATTGATAATGATCAGGAAAAAAAAAAAACCTTTAAGGTCTGTTGAAAATATTTTTAAGGTGAAAATTGGTCCTCCTTGAAAACTAGCATGATTAATTAAGAGCAATTCACCTTTAGAACAACAAAGTCATCTACAATAGACAACAACCGTAAAGTTCATTTTAAGAGAAATCTTACGAAATCATGAATTTAACTATGATTTAGACCCTTAATTTATAGACAATAAAAGTTACAAGTTTTCATTTGAATTGTCACATTTTTCTAACATAATGACTTTTAAAAAATAAGAGAGGTGCTATGTCCACAATATTTTTACAACATTTTCACAACAAATCATAGGTGGTTGGATTCAGATCCTCTAGAGTTCTTAGGGTACTCTACCAGTAGAGTTCATTAAATTCTAACCACTCTTTAATGATTTAATGGTTTAAATTCTGCCATGTCAGCATTTCATTAATAATATTCTTAAAATAATAAAATAATGTTGTAAACAAAACAATTAAGATGATTGTTAATGAAATGCTGACATGACAGAATCTAGACCATTAAATCATTAAAGAGTAGTTAGGATTTAATGAATTCTACTTGGTAGAGTACCCTAGGAACTCAAGAGGATCTGAATCCTAGGTGGTTAGTTATTATTGGTTCAAATTTGAACTTAACACTAAGATTACTTTTTTGCCCCAACAATAACAACCAGTAACAACCCGCCACTTAAGATTTGTTGTAAAAATGTTGTAACAACCTGCCACTTAAGATTTGTTGTAAAAATGTTGTAAAAATGTTGTGGACATATCATTTCTCTAAAAATAATTCACAAATAAATGGCCAGTGGTATTTATAGGCAAGTATATACTTCTCGAGAAAAAAAAACATATATGTTATGACAGACATATACTAATTCCAAAAGTCACACCCTTAAGTCGCACCCTTATCCAAATACGATTTATTGATTTAATCAATAATTCTCTACTGAAACAAATCTCTCTCCCGCCAAGAGAAAATATAATTAAGAGAATTGCACCATATGATTATCGGTTTTTTTTTTTTTTTTGAGAAGGCACCATATGATTATCGTGATATATCATATATGCATGCAAGGTCCAACACAGAAGCACAAAATCAACAACTAGACTTAAATTAACAGTAAATATATTGAGACCTGAGATCGATAGAAACCATCTAAACGAAAAGCCTCGTACCGTTTCATCAAGATAGACAGCCCAAAATCGATGAATAGCACGATCACAAGGGTCAGAAGGGAGGATGGAGGGACCAGAGGTCCAAGCCTCGTCAATGTATTGAACAATGACTTGGGACTCACAGATGGGCTTGTCACCATGAATCAGAACTGGGATTTTCTTATAAACAGGGTTGGATTGGAGGAGAAGCTCACTCTTAGGGGCCATTGTCTCTTCAAGAAACTCATACTTTACAGATTTTATGTTAAGGGCAACCCGAGCCCTCAGCACAAATGGACTAGGCCATGCACCCAAAAGCTTGACATCATTCTTCGCCATGAGTTCACTCTCGAAATCTTTGCTAATCACCTACTAGGGCAAGATGAACTATATATGTAAATGTCAAATTAATAGCTAATGTGAAATGTGGACTTTAAGGTGTAGGGGTATGTGACTTTTTATACTACGAGCGCACCATTGCATTTATGTCGTAGATGGACTTTAAGAGAGAGAATTTCGGTGGGTTGTGTGGCTGAAAATTGAACAGAGAGTGGTCAAATTGCAATGGACATCACGCATTTACAGGCATTTTTTTTGGAACAAAGCAGCCTGTTCCTTGCCACAAGATATAATGTAAGAAATATTCATCAAAATAAAATAAAAAATAATAATGTAAGAGACTAAGAGGAATAATTATAGAATATTCTCATCTTTATTACAATTAAGGGTTTTTAAGTTCAGTCATATCTTACTCAAAAAAAAAGTTCAGGCATATCTATTTATAATACGTGGGAAAGAGTAATTCTTAGGTACTTTCGGAGCACAGAGAATGGTGCTCCCTCCTTTCACATTCATGGTGAGATCTGCTCATTAAATTCATGGTGAGATCTGCTCATTAAATTCATGGTAGAGTCCACCATGAATGTGAGAGGACGGAGTACCATTTCACTATATTCCGGGACTACCTAAGAATTTTCCCATGGGAAATTATTGTGTACTTCCGGAATACCATAAATGCGTACTCCCTCCTCTCATATGAATGGTGGATCTCACTAATTAAATTCATGGTAGGACCCACCATTTATGTGAGAGGGAAGAGCACGCATTTATGATACTCCGGGAGTACTTAATAATTTAATTTTCCATAATACATACACTTTTGGAGTGATAGTTCATTTCTTATTTATGTGTGTGCATTAATGAATGTGTAATAGACTCTACTATTAAATTTTTGCCTTTAATAGTTCATATTATTTCCAATAATATCAATACACAACAAATTTTACAACTTTGTTTCACAACTAGATTACATTCTGTTTGTTTCAACGATGATATTTTCTAGAAATTGAGTCATTTTCCAAAAAACATTTTCTATAAAACTATCTCATTTTTCTGTGTTTGGTAGCAACTTTAAATGAGTTGAAAAACAATATCTTAACTTCCCTTACTTAGCTTACTATGAGATAGAGTTGTTCTAAAAAAAATAGTGGAAAACAATTTTTAAAAATAAGTCATACTTTTTATATTGACTAAAAATAGTTTTCTTTACTAATCCTTAACTTTTCAAGGAATCCTTTATTAGTGGTTGTGAATGACCTATTTTTCTCAATCTTTTCGACCTTGGTTCCATAGGAGCAAGTCAGAAAAATTTATTTTTTTTATGCTACTAAATATGGAAAACTATCTTTACACAAGGTTTTCTACTGAAACTGTTTTTTGTTTAGATTAGACCCCTGTAAACCAGATTTGTTTAACCTAATTAATTAATCTTCTAACTTCTCTTATTTAGCTTGCTGCGAGATAGAGTTGTTTTCCAAAAAAAAAAATAGTGAAAAATAATTTCTAAAAATAAGTCATACTTGTTATGTTACTAAAGATAGTTTTTTTTTTTTTCTGATGCTACCAAATACAGAAAACTATCTTTACACTTGGTTTTCAACCGAAATTGTTTGTTTGTTTAGATTAGACCCCTGTAAACCATATTTAGTTACTTAGGTTAATCATTCAGATCTAGGTTAAACTCATGCAATCATATTACTCAACGTGGAAAAGTAAATAAGATAGTAATATGATGATCCAGGAAAACCAATGAAACTAACAGTTTCAAAGTAAAAAACTTGGGGAATATTTAACCTAGCTATCCTCAAGGTAAACAAATTCACTATGATAGAATAGAAGTTTACAATAGATTTTCTCCCTAAAATCTAAAACTATATCTTGTAGAACTTACTCACATGACTACATGTAGCTCTAACTCCACAGACTCTTCCACCTGAATTTGCTGAACATAAACACTCACGATTGTGACTTTGAGATCACACTCAAAAGTTTCAAATCATAATCAGTAGTAGATCTTTATGCAGCAACCTATTTCCTCCAGTTTTTTATTGTAGATTTTGTTCCGATAGATGCTTGTAGAGTTAAAAGATTACAGAAACCTCACAGATCTCATAAGAGTAACTTACAAGACTTCCATTAGCTTCTAAAACGTATTTAGGGTTTTCCTTTTATACCTAGTAGTGTTGGACTAAAACCTTAAACGTTTTCGCAGGCTTTGGGCCTGATTTAAAATCTACTGAATATGACTTTCGATCAGTCAAACCTTTCTTTTGATTGGTCGAGCTTCACAAAATCTAAACTCTTCTTTTTGCAACTTGACAGTTCTTGAATCTTGACTTGAACAATCTTGAGCAATGTCTAATACTTAATCTAGACATGTTTTTGTTCTCGATTTGCCAACATATATAAATTTAGAATCTAAACATTTAATCCTAAATATTTAGAACCTAATAAAAACAAACCGAGGGTAGTTGGTAGACTGAACGTGATTATTACAGCAATACTTTCACATGAGACCACTAATGATATCATTTTCATTATATATCATCACAACTTCTCATCTTTTTTTTTTTTCTTTTTTCTTTTTTTTGAGAAACCCAACTTGTCATCTTAACAGTTATGAAATATATTGTAAAATTTATTGTCATTAGATCTATCATATTATTTGATATTAACTAGTGTAAAAATATATTCATAATATGACTAGGGCAAAGCATGGAAGCCACGTACCAAACTTGAAACCTGCCCGAATCGACCTAAACCGAAGGGCTTTGGGTGGGTCAGGTGGACTTTTGGGTTGGGTTGGGTTCGGGTCTTGCACTTAGGGTTTTTTGGGTTTAACCCGACCTACTTGATGACAATTTATTTTCTTTCACCTTGGGCTGATTTGATGCTATATTCTCTAATATAGTGTTCTCAAACCCATAAAATATAGGGCAAATTCTGATTACAAATATATATTAAAAAGGAGATGGGTTCAAGTTACATCTGGTGTAATTTCACAAGAGTTACACCTTTTTAAGGCCATAGATTTTTCTTAGATCAAATGGTTAGAAAACACTCTTGCTATGTCATAATTATTCCCTAGAAATTAGTGGTTGGCATTAACTCTTCCTATTAACTGTAGAAAAAAAAAAAATTGAACTCTCCCATCTCCATCTCCACCGTCATCCTTTTCTCCTTTCTTTGTCACACGTCTTTTTGGTTCTATGCACTTTAAGCCTCAACCATTGATTTCTAACACAAATGTTTCAAGGTACTAGAATTAGTGCTATAACAACATTTTTTTAAAGAATCACTCATGGCCAAAGTTCCAATTATTTTAGAGAACAATTGTTGTGGCTAAGTTTTTCTAAAATATTCATGACCAATTTCGTTTGAGATCTGCCAAACTAATAGGTCTAAGGGTGAAAATAATTGGAAAACACTCATGGCCGAGTCTTTCTAAAACACACTACGTGATAATGTAATCATCTCTTTCACTTAGCTTATCATAATTATTATTTTGAAATTATTATTTCAAAAAGCAAGGATTACAAGGTCAAAAAAGCAGTAGGAACTAGGAATGGAGTTGGCCAAGATTGGTTTTGCAATATGAGAAACCAGATCTACATAGAAAAATCTTCAATTCAATGAAGCTATTTATGAAAGAGGCGAATGATGAAAAAAAAAATCGGCCACAAAGAGCCTTTGCATCAAGACAGGTAACCAATCTGACTTGGTGGTGCTCAACAATCAACATAATACATGGTGGCTCCCCAGAATCATCTATAATCTAGGAGGAGAGAGAACATATAACTCGTTTTTGGTAAGGAGAGACTGGTATGGAATGTCATAAATAAATGATAATAAATGAAATGCTAATCAAAATATCAATATTAATGAGTCATTTTTTTTACCGTTAAACCTACTTAAATCTAATGGTTTAGAAAAGGTGTAACTCTAAAGAGTTACACCAGATGTAACTTGAACTCATCTCATTAAAAAAATCATATTATAGATTTCCCTTTTAGTTCTTTTTCCAATTTAAAATCTTGACTAAATATCCTCATTTAAGACCCAAACATATTTTATACTTTCCATGTTTTATTTCCATTCAAATTTGAATTAAACCTTAAAAGGTAATCCCTTGGCATTAATGACCCAACTTATTTTGAGAAAATATTCAACCATTTTTTAAAAGTTTTCCCAATAAAAATGTCAACTTAAATTTGAATTTAAGATATATATTAATTCTGATTACAAATATATATATTAAAAAATTCTATTATAGATTTCCTTTTTAGTTCCTTTTCGAATTTAAAATCTTGACCAAATATCTTCATTTAAGACCCAAACATATTTTATTTCCATTCAAATTTGAATTAAACCTTAAAAGGTAATCCCTTGGCATTAATGACCCAACTTATTTTGAGAAAATATTCAACCACTTTTAAAAAAAATTCCCAATAGAAATGTCAACTTATATTTGAATTTAAGAGCTTAATTACAATGGAAATATCTTATCTTTAGTCACCTTATTTAAGCCTTTGCATTTTCCAAATTGATTTTTAGGATTCAAATTTAATATTAAAACATTAACTAACTTGATTCAAATGAATATATATATATATATAAATATATATATATATATAAAAATAAATGTACCAAAGTCAACGACAAAAAAAGAAGAAGATAAATGTCTTGAAATAAAAAAATCATAAATACACCAAAGTCAGGAAAAAAAGAGGCAATAAGCAATTAAAACCTAAAGTTGTTTTTGTGATCTCAAATAAGAAATAAGGATGAATCAATGGCTAGCCAAAATTGAAGTTTCATTCCTCCATTAAACCTTGATTCCAGATTTGAATTCCATTTGGAATTTAAACTATGCTTTGGAAGGAAATAAAGTGTTTAGACTTTTTAGATATTATTGCAAGTTTCATATTATTGAGAAATAAAGTGTATAGACTTTTCCGTCCATTAGACTTCTTTTCCAAAGAATCTCATTTTGAATTTAAACTTTGCTTTGGGAAGGAAATAAAGTGTTTAGACTCTTTTGATATTATTGCATATTGCATATTATTTGCAATACATAACATAAATAGAATTATCACACTTTTTTTTGTTAACAAATAGAATTGTCACACTTGGAAATGGCATAACATGATAAATATTAAATTTAGAATATTTTAGATATAATTTTTTTATAAAAAAAATTATTGCAAGTTATATAATGAATCATTTGACTAATAGTATATTGTTTCATAAAAACAGATAATAATTAATACGACTTAAATATGAAATTTTTTTCTTAATATATATATATATATATATATGTATGTATGTATGTATGTATGTATGTATGCATGTATGTATGTGTGTATGTATGAGAGACTCAACTAGACCCGACCAGACCAAAGATTTACTCGCCCAAATTCTACTTGACCCGAATGTGTGGGTTTTGGGTGAGAGTAATTTCAGGTATATTTTTATCGGGTTGGGATGCAGGCAGGTCTGAACTTGACCCAACTTGAAGTTTGCTTAGCCCTAAATATGAGTAGAGATGTTTACACTATCACTTTGAGTAGCACTTTAAAAAAAAAAAAGTTCTATCAAAACTATTTCATTAAATAGTTTTTATATGAATAATTAAAAAATGTTTTAAAGGGCAGTGATTATCAGCTTATCACACATTGATTGGTTAGCTATTGCGCATTTACTATGTACACACTGTCACATTTGTGGGGAGTAAAGGGACCTGAGCAAGTATTTGGGCCTTGGGCTTCATTGACGGGTTCCAGACCGTTTTTTACTAAAGGCTTTTAGGATTGTAAGTCGGCCCACGGGGCGAAGGTCCGAGGATTCTTCCGAGGACTAATCTCCCCTCGGAAAGACCCGCGATGACCCTGGGATTCGCCAAGAAGATTATAGGCAGTGTTTTGGACGAACTGTTGGTTAAGAGGGGGATCTAAACACCTTCTAGACGCTACGGAGTGAAAGAAATATCTTAGAAAAAGGCTGCTACCTCCACATTAAAGACCCTGCACCTATCTCCCTGGCCGCATTAATGGGGAAATGACCCCTGAACAGTAGGAGTCAGCCTTCTTGCTATCATTTGAAGACTTCCAGAGGGTGGAGGATGGGACAGGTGTCTAATAGGGTAATTTGCGTTACACGTGGATAAAAAAGGAAGCAGAAGAAGTATTTAAGGAGGGAAGAGAGTAAAGAAAAAAGGAGGTGACTAAACAAAGACTAAGAACTGTAACCTTCGAAAGAAAAAGAGAAATAATATACATAAATCGTCCTCGGCTTACGTCCGAGGAAGTCCATTTGCCCTATTCGTCCATTGTTTGCAAATACTGTAATATTCTAGCCTGTTCATCAAGCTTCGAACACCACTAAACTAGATTGTGAACCCACACTCTACAAATTTCATTGTTTAAGGCTCATTGGGCCTGAGCCCACGTGTGTTTTTGGGTCCAGGCGCAATTGTGCACTTACAATTGGCGTCGTCTGTGGGGATCTAGTGTTGAAGGAACTCGAACACCATGGCAGGCTTAGGCTCGTACCATGCAGAATCTCAGGGATCACAACCTGAGGATCCTTTCGAACGTCTTGAACGCCGGGAGGATCGAAAGGGTAGCGTTCACACTGAATATCCTAGAGCAAGTCATACTCACGGTGGAGGCAGGGCCACCCACGAAGATGATGCCAAGGCCATGCAGAAGGAGATTGATCACCTTAAGGAGAAGCTGCGTCGCGTCAGGCGGAGGCGTGCTTCACCCTCATCTAATACCTCTTCGGGGGAAGCCCGGGGAAGTAGTTATAGTTCGAGGTCATGGTCGCCCCCCAGTAAAACATCCTCTTGCGAAGAGGATGACCTACCAGGTCGTAGGAACAAGAAGCTCCTCTCTAGGGGCTTAGGGAACGATGCCATGAGCCGGGCGTTGCACCAACTCTCTAAATCGCCATTCTCACACAGGATTGAGAATGGAAGGCTCCCTAAGAGGTTCACCCAGCCCACCTTCACCATTTATAACGGCCGGACTGACCCGGTGGAACATGTGAGCCACTTTAACCAGAGAATGGCGATGCATTCTTATAATGAGACCTTGATGTGCAAAGTCTTCCCTTCTAGCTTAGGACCTGTTGCTATGAGGTGGTTCAACGGTCTTAAATTAGGGTCTTTAGGTTCGTTCGAGGAACTGACCAGAGCATTCGCGTCACGGTTTATTACATGCAGCAAAGTTCCTCGACCGTTGGACTCACTGTTGTCTATGGCTATGAAGGAGGACGAGACGTTGAAAACATACTCCGACAGGTATTGGGAGATGTTTAACGAGATAGATGGTAATTTTGATGAGGTGGCGATCAATACCTTTAAAGTAGGCCTTCCAATTGATCATGAATTGAGGAAGTCCTTGACCAAAAAGCCCGTACGGAGTGTACGTCGCCTCATGGACCGTATTGACGAATACAAAAGGGTCGAGGAAGACCAACAGCAGGGAAAGGGTAAGGCGAAGGTTATCCCGTAGGAGAGAAAGGATTTCAGGTTAGACAGATATCACAACAACAAGCCGAGAAGAGATTACTCCGGGCAGTCTGGCTCGGCAACACCTCAGATTGTTAATACTGTGTTCCGAGAACTGGTGCACCAGCTACTGGAGAAGGTCTGTAAGGAACCCTATTTCAGGTGGCCCGGTAAGATGGCAGGGGATCCTGCCAAGAGGAATTAGAATCTCTTTTGTCAGTACCATCAAGACGTGGGTCATACTACTGAGAACTGTCGGACCCTCTAGAACCACTTGGAGCAGCTTGTCAGCGAAGAAAAATTAAAGCAGCACCTGTACCAACCTAACGGACAGGGTAGTCAGTCTGGTTCGACTAATCAGAGAAATAATTCATCTCGGCCTCCCTTGGGAACGATCAACATTATCTTTGCTACGCCTGGCAGGATCGGCTCATGTCCCACCAGGGTGATGGCAGTTTCGCACTCCCAAGTCGAGGAGGCGGGCACCAAGCCGAAGAGATTGAAGCTGAATGCGCCCGTCTTGGGATTTTCAGAGGAGGATAAGGTTGGGACCATCCAACCCCATGACAACGCCCTAGTGGTCACTCTGAGGATAGGGAATTACGATGTAAAAAGGGTGATGATTGATCAAGGCAGCGGCGCAGATATCATGTATCCTAACTTGTTTCAGGGGCTGAAGTTGAAATTGGAGGACCTCACCCCTTACGACTCGCCGGTAATAAGTTTTGAAGGGAAGACCGTTATACCAAAGGGACAGATTCGATTGCCCGTGCAATCTGGCTCGGAGACGGTTGAGGTGGATTTTATTGTGGTCGATGCATATTCCCCATACACATCCATCCTTGCCCAGCCCTAGCTGCACGCTCTAGGGGCTGTCTCCTCTACCTTGCATGTTAAGGTTAAGTTCCCTTCGGGGGACTGCATTGAAGAGATTCTCGGTAGCCAATTGGTGGCCAGGCAATGCAAATCGGCCGCAGTGCTGCATCAGACCGAAGCATAGTCCTCGACCTCGGCTGTGAAAGACTTATAGCAATTAACGACTCTGGATGCGCCCGAAGTGGTGACAGCATAGGAGGCCATATGCGAAGACCTGGAGAAGTTCCTGATATCGGATGATCCTGAAAGGTTCTTCCAAGTTGGGGTACGTTTACCACACCAAGAGAAGGTGGAATTGGTGGAGTTTCTAAAGAACAACATCGATGTTTTTGCCTGGGACCCCTACGAGGCTCCGGGGGTTGACCCAAGCTTCAAATTGTCATCATTTGAATGTCAATCCTGTTATTCCTCCTAGAAGGCAGCCCCCTCGGCGTTCCTCCAAGGAGCACTCCGAAGCCGTTAAAGAAGAGGTGCTCAAGCTCAAGAGGGCTGGGGCTATTAAGGAAGTTTTCTACCCGGAGTGGTTGGCGCACACGGTTGTGGTCAAGAAGAAAAATGGAAAATGGCGGGTATGTGTGGACTTCACAGATTTAAACAAAGCCTGCCCAAAGGACTTATTCCCGATGCCGCGCATCGACCAGCTAGTGGACGCCACGGTCGGACATCCTCGGATGAGTTTTTTGGATGCCTTCCAGGGTTATCACCAAATTCCACTGGCGGTAGAGGATCAGGAGAAAACTGCCTTTATTACTCCAACAGGGAATTATCACTATAAAGTGATGCCGTTCGGATTGAAGAATGTTGGGGCTACTTACCAAAGGATGATGACCAGAATGTTTGAATTGCAGCTTGGAAAGACTATTGAGATATACGTGGATGACATGGTAGTGAAGAGTAAGACGATATCTGCGCACGTGAAAGATTTAGACGACACTTTTCAGGTACTTAGAAAGTACAAGTTGCGTCTTAATGCCTCGAAGTGTTCTTTTGGTGTGGATTCTGGGAAGTTCTTGGGTTATATGGTTACTCATAGAGGGATAGAGGTGAATCCGGCACAGGTCAGAGCTATTCAAACCTTACAGCCACCTCGGAATCCAAAGGAAGTTCAAAAATTAACCGGAATGATCGCTGCTCTCAGCAGGTTCATCTCGCGGTCAGCTGACCGATGCATGCCTTTCTTCCAACTGTTGAATAAGTGGAGGGGGTTCCAATGGTCCGAGGAGTGCGTTGTAGCCTTCCAAAAACTTAAGGAATATCTTTCCCGGCCACCCATTATGTCTCGGCCTGAAGTAGATGAGGTCCTATTTGCGTATCTGGCAGTGGCCGTCCATGCAGTCAGCCTGGTCCTCATAAGGGATGACGGTGGGGTGCAAAGACCGGTCTACTACGTCATCAAAAATCTGAATGACGCCGAGGTGCGTTACCTACTTTTGGAGAAAGCACTTTTAGCCATAGTTCATGCCACGCAGAGGCTTCCTCATTATTTCCAATCCCACACCGTTGTAGTTTTGACCCAACTACCTCTCAAGTCAGTGTTGCGTAGTGCCAACTACTCTAGAAGGGTGGCTAAATGGGAAACTATTTTGGGAGCCTTTGACATCAAATACATGCCACGTACCTCAGTGAAGGGCCAGGTTCTTGCAGATTTGGGGGCAGAGTTTGCTGAACCATTGTTGGAAGAAACTTTGAAGGAATCACACATGGATGAGAAATCAGTTGGCATGATTACGAATGAAAGACCTTTAACTTGGAACATATCCGTTGATGGGGCAGCTAACCAGAGAGGGTCTGGTATCGAACTCGTCCTGGTATCCCCCGAGGGGATTGTCTTCGAAAAATCCCTAAGGTTGGCATTCTCGGCTACTAATAATGAGGCCGAGTACAAATCAGTCTTGGTCGGTATGAACATGGTACATAGGATGGGCAGAAAGGAAGTTCACATGCTCTCGGATTCTCAGTTAGTGGTCGGCCAAGTAACAGAGACCATGGAGGCTAGGGACCCAAGAATGCAAGAATACCTGACCCAGGTCAAACGTTTACAATCTAATTTTGATTCCTTTATCCTGTCTCACGTTTCTAGAAGTGGAAATACACATGCAGACTCTTTGGCTACCTTAGCGACATCCTTGGCTCAGGGTTTGCCTAGGATTATCCTTGTTAGAAGATTTGCTAGAGCCAGCTCTTACCATTGTTGGTGCAGCCCAGATCCATTTAATAAGGCCTGGACCTAGTTAGATCAACCCTGTGATATCTTTTCTGAAAAACGACGTTCTCCCGAAGGACAAGTCTGAAGCAGACAAGATCCGTCGAAAGGCACCGCGTTTCTAGTTGTCCGAGGATCAGAAATTGTACAAACGATCCTTCTCCGGACCATATTTGTTATGTGTACACCCCAAATCAACGGAGGCGCTTTTGGAAGAACTGCATGAGGGAATTTGTGGGAGCCATACTGGGGGAAGGTCCCTAGCTCATAGGGCCCTGACTCAAGGATATTGGTGGCCCAATATGCAGAGGGAAGCTCAGGATTATGCAAGGAAGTGTGACCAATGCCAGAGGTTCGTTCCTAACATTCATCAGCCTAGAGGAGTCCTTAATCCTCTCTCCAGTCCTTGGCCTTTCGCTCAATGGGGATTGGACATAGTAGGGCCATTTCCGAGGGCTGTAGGAAACAAAAGGTGGCTGCTTGTGGGGACTGACTACTTCACTAAATGGGTAGAGGAGGAGCCCTTAGCAAATATTAGGGACGTCGATTCCAAGAATTTTATCTGGAAGAACATCATCACTAGATTTGGGGTACCACACACACTGATTTCGGACAATGGTGTCCAATTTGATAGTAGAGCTTTTAGGAAATATTGTGGTGACATGGGCATCATAAATAGATACTCCACTCCAGCTTATCCTCAGGGAAATGGGCAAGCCGATGCCGTTAACAAGGTCATAGTTAGTGGACTCAAGAAAAGGCTAGACGATGCGAAGGGCAGATGGGTAGAAGAACTACCACATGGTCTATGGACATATCGAACTACGCGGCGCAGATCCACAGGAAAAACGCCATTCTCTATGACTTATGGGGCCGAGGCAGTGATACCTTTAGAATCTGGTTTCCCCACACTAAGGACGAGTTCATTTAGTCTAGAAAACAACAATGGCCTCCTAGGGAAAGGCCTGGATTTAGTTGAGGAACGGCGAGAGGCAGCTATGGTCGAAATGGCTTATTATCAGCAGAAGCTTAAACGAGGGTATAATGCCCATGTGAAGCTAAGGCCACTCGCGCCTGGGGATCTGGTGCTGAGAAAAGTTGTGGGTACTGCAAGAAACCCAGCTTGGGGTAAACTAGGACCGAACTAGGAAAGGTCATATCAGATTATTTCTGTAGCAGGCATAGGGTCATATCAGCTAGCTGATCTAGATGAAAAAGTTGTACAACGCCCGTGGAATGTAAACAACCTCCGAATGTATTATTATTAATGTAAGATACTTTTGTCGTTCGTGGTCTAAATTATGAATGTATACGGGCTTATAAATTACAACTCTCAAAATATCAAACAGAAATTTGGTAATGCATGGTCCTCGGACCACATACCTTGTGGAAATTGATATGTTCCTAAATATCAAACAGAAACTTGGTAATGCATGGTCCTCGGACCACATGCCTTGTGGAAATTGATATGTTCTAAAATATCAAACAAAAACTTGGTAATGCATGGTCCTCGGACCACATGCCTTGTAGAAATTGATATGTTCTAAAATATCAAACAAAAACTTGGTAATGCATGACCCTCGGACCATATGCCTTGTGGAAATTGATATGTTCTAAAATATCAAACAGAAACTTGGTAATGCATGGTCCTCGGACCATATACCTTGTGAAAATTGATATGTTCCTAAATATCAAACAGAAACTTGGTAATGCATGGTCCTCGGACCACATACCTTGTGGAAATTGATATGTTCTAAAATATCAAACAGAAACTTGGTAATGCATGGTCCTCGAACCACATGCCTTGTGGAAATTGATATGTTCTAAAATATCAAACAGAAACTTGGTAATGCATGGTCCTCGAACCACATGCCTTGTGGAAATTGATATGTTCCTAAATATCAAACAGAAACTTGGTAATGCATGGTCCTCGGACCACATGCCTTGTGAAAATTGATATGTTCTAAAATATCAAACAGAAACTTGGTAATGCATGGTCCTCGGACCATATACCTTGTGGAAATTGATATATTCCTAAATATCAAACAAAAACTTGGTAATACATGGTCCTCGGACCACATACCTTGTGGAGATTGATATATGCCTAAATATCAAACAGAAACTTGGTAATGGATGGTTCTCGGACCACATACCTTGTGAAAATTGATATGTTCTAAAATATCAAACAGAAACTTAGTAATGCATGGTCCTCGGACCACATGCCTTGTGGAAATTGATATGTTCCTAAATATCAAACAAAAACTTGGTAATGCATGGTCCTCGAACCACATGCCTTGTGGAAATTGATATGTTCTAAAATATCAAACAGAAACTTAGTAATGCATGGTCCTCGAACCACATGCCTTGTGGAAATTGATATGTTCCTAAATATCAAACAGAAACTTGGTAATGCATGGTCCTCGAACCACATGCCTTGTGAAAATTGATATGTTCCTAAATATCAAACAGAAACTTAGTAATGCATGGTCCTCGGACCACATGCCTTGTGAAAATTGATATGTTCCTAAACATCAAACAGAAACTTAGTAATGCATGGTCCTCGGACCACATGCCTTGTGGAAATTGATATGTTCTAAAATATCAAACAGAAACTTGGTAATGCATGGTCCTCGGACCACATGCCTTGTGGAAATTGATATGTTCTAAAATATCAAACAGAAACTTGGTAATGCATGGTCCTCGAACCACATCCCTTGTGGAAATTGATATGTTCCTAAATATCAAACAGAAACTTGGTAATGCATGGTCCTCGGACCACATGCCTTGTGGAAATTGATATGTTCTAAAATATCAAACAGAAACTTGGTAATGCATGGTCCTCGGACCATATACCTTGTGAAAATTGATATATTCCTAAATATCAAACAAAAACTTGGTAATGCATGGTCCTCGGACCACATACCTTGTGGAAATTGATATATGCCTAAATATCAAACAGAAACTTGGTAATGGATGGTCTTCGGACCACATACCTTGTGAAAATTGATATGTTCCTAAATATCAAACAGAAACTTGGTAATGGATGGTCCTCGGACCACATACCTTGTGGAAATTGATATGTGCCAAAGTATCAAATAGAAACTTGGTTATGTCTGGTCCTCGGACCACCTACCTTGTGAAAATTGATATCTTATTATTTGATAAACGGAATCATGGTTAAATAGAACTTTAAGTTATACATTTCTAAGTATTAAAAAGAGAGCTGGGAATGCAGGGTCCTCGGACCCCATACTTTACGAAAATTAATGTTTTAGGTTACAAATTCTAAGTATCACATTGCTTTGCAAAGTGAGGCACTACTTATCATTTAAACCCAGTTTGTTTTTGTCAGGTTCTTGAACACTGTACTTTACAGATGGTAGCAAAAAGTTAGGTTAGCTTGTTAGGCGTTCGTTATTGTGTTATGCTAGCTACACTCCTAAGATGTAAATTGCGAGGTATAAGGTAAGTATGTGTACTACTGTTTAAAGTTGTGATTGATCTGCCACTGAAAGTGGAGTTAGTTGTTCCATTCATTCTTTCACTATATGCTAAGGAGAACTCTAATGGTAAACACAAAGATAAAATAAATAGAAGACAGATGAAGATCAAACGAAACTAACTTTCATTAATGGTTTTGATATACATTACATGGAAAATCTCAATTACAAAGAAAAAGGAAGCCCTAGGTTCGGCCCTAAGCTTTTGGAGGGGGATCTAGCTGCGAAGTGCTGGTAGCTTCAGTCTTTTTTAACTCCAACTCAAAAGAAGACAAGACTTGTTTCCCTTTGTCTGCAGTAGTTGACGGAGGAACTATGGGCTCGACACTCTGGCTTAGGACCTTTTCAGCACCTCCATCCACTTCCTTCTCTTTATGGGAACCTATAGGTTCTGTAGGATCCGGAATGGGCTCTGGGATTGCAGAAGGGAGAGCAGAAGAGGCTGTCTCAAGGGCAGGTACGACAGCAGGAGCCTCTTCTATCTCCTGTATGTTAAGGGAAAGCCAAACGTTCTCGGGCTTCCTCAGCTCGGAAGCCGAAGGAACCCCTACTACGTTTAGGGCTTCGCCCCAAACCTGCTGACAGTATTCTCGGCATAAGGCCGCGAACGCCTCTATCAGCTGGTCTTCTATCGCCGTCACCCCTTCCTGATATCCAGCCTTCTTCACGGCCTCCAACGAATCCCTGAAGGTGCGAGCTTCCTCCCTCATCTTCGCAAGCTCCTTCTCCAGGTCAGAGCATTCTTTCTGAGTTTTGGAGAGCTCCTCATCCTTTTGATGAAGAAGCTTGCGCTGCCCCTCCACTTGAGTTCTTATGGTTCTCAGGTTGGCCTCGGCGCCGTCTCTTTCTCTTTTTAGATTGGCCAGCTGAAAGGAGAGTTTCTCGTTTTCTGCGAGGGCCTGGCCTAAGGACTTCTCAATCTCCATCCGGATCTCTTGCTCCGTTCTAGCCTTCTTCCGAGAGTCCTCCACAAACTTCTCGGCAGCAAAGACTCCTTGAACGGCCTGTGACAAAGTATCAGAGGGTTAGACATAGGAAGACATTCACTAATAGTCAGATATCAAGAAAAATGAAATGTACATAAGGAGTGAGACTTACCAGGGCTAATTCCCTTTTCAAAGAAAGGAACAGCTGGGGCTGGCTCATTTTTTCCAAGGCTTCCATATCCTTGGGCAGTAGAAGGGGATGTTCCAACGCATCGGCCAGATGGTGGGCGTGGCCTTGTTGGAGTGCCCTAATGCTGGACTGGCAAGAGATTGGTGCTCCATCCTGTCTTAACTCGGGAGACCAGGTAGCCGGTGCTCGGCGCACTTCGGCCAAGTCCCTAATCTCCCTGCTTTCAACTGAACGAGCACGTCCCTTGCCTTTGTCCAGTTTCTACTGCTGAGCTTGTTGTGGCTGTTGTTTTAGTTTCTTCTGTTTTTCACCACCAGCCTCCTCGGCCTCCCCTTTTCTTTTCTTCTTGGGCTCCTCAACCGGAGGCTTAGGATCGGCTGGAGGAGGGGGTGGTGGCAAGGACGGAGGAACTTGAGACCCTCTCGCTCCTTTGTTGGCGACTCTCTCGCCTCTCTTGGTCAGAAGGCCTTTGAGCACGTCCATTTCTTCCTCCTCGAAATTGTCGTCAGGACGTGCAACTATTAAACCTGCAATTCCGAAGGCCTTGGCGGGCTCGTCTTCCTCGTCAGTGAGTACGACAAACTGGTTTCCTCGGGGTCTTTCGACATCCTCGAGCTGAAATTGGTCTATCTCCTCGTCCAACGAGTTCGACGAGGACACTTGCTCCTCCGGGGCGGCGATTATCTGAGAGTGCGCTGAGAGAGGTATCGCCGCGATGGGTCGCGTGTATAGAATGATGTTGGGCTCGTCAGGAATGTCGTGGTCGGCGAGAAAGTGCGGCCGTGCTACGTTTATTCTCCGGCGTCGCCTGTCCCCCGCGATAATCGCGTTCTCTATCTCTTGGAAATCCGAGGATATGGGGTCGTATCCTAGTATTAAGTGAGCTGCTCTTACTTGCAGGTCTTCACTCACAAAGACTTCTGAGCGGAGAACGCGGTTTAGATCGGCGACATTGCAATGGCTTAATCGCGGGCGTACATGCTGTTTGTCTGCGAAAAAAGACACCCAAGGACACAAACATGGTCAGATCTGCGATAAATGTGAAAAAAATGGAAACAATAATGTACAGTAAGGAATAGAGTATCAAACGGTACTGAGATTGAATCATGTGGTAGAAAAACTAACTCCTAAAGAGTCACACCTGGGTCTCCACATACGAGTGGGCAGTGAGGGCCGTCATGCCAGTTGCTTGAGGCGATGAGGTAGTCGTCCTTCATGCCTTTATCGGACTTGGGCAGACAAGAAATTAACCTAACTACACTAGACCGTGATTTAATGTAATAACCTACTTTTGTAAGTTTGTGGCATTTGTACATAAAGGCAACATCGTGCCATATGAGGTTCAAGCCCATCTGCTCATTTAGAGCGTCGACACTTCCTAAGACCCTAAATACATTGGGTGCGCATTGGTCGGAGCATAACCTATGGCTGCGAAGGTATTCCCTAGTTACAATTCTCATAGGGAGGGTCATCCCACCTTCTATGAAGGCAATCATAGGGATGATAACCTCTCCCATCTTCCTAGAACCACCTACGGCTTCTGCCGGACAGTATTTTAAACCTACGTCACTGGAAATCTGGTATTTGGCCCTAAAGCCTTCCATCCCAGCGGCGGTGTCTACCAAACACTTAAACCTACCCATTTAGGAGGAAAGAAAAAGCAAGTTTTGTGAGGGAAAGTAGTTATGGAGGGAGCCGAGGACAGAATCCAAGAAGAAAGGAGTAAAGAAAGCAGGAACTTACAAAGTTTAGTTGTGCGAGTTTCCACGGGTTTTTGGAGAGAAAAGGCAATGATAGATACTTTGATGTGATTAAACTCTGAAGAAATGAATGAAGGTGCGGATTTCCAAGCGTCATAACGTGCGGGAGGCGGCCTCGAAATTGGATTCTTCTCGCCTAAATTTTCAGGGGGGGACACGGGCGGTTGGATGTTCATCTCACCGTTGAACGTGGGGAACAAGGTGTAACTTGCGGTCATAAATGCGCGTGTTCCGGGATTCGAAGTGCCAGACGACGTTTTATGGGAAACAAAAAGATCCCCCCACGCGCGGTGATGTGTGAAACGTGTGAAGGGTATTTTGGTCGGATCAAAACTCCAGTTTTCTCCTCGGATGGGGAAAAGTAAAGTTTTGAGGGGCTATTATGGGGAGTAAAGGGACCTGAGCAAGTATTTGGGCCTTGGGCTTCATTGACGAGTTCCAGACCGTTTTTTACTAAAGGCCTTTAAGATTGTAAGTCGGCCCACGAGGCGAAGGTCCGAGAATTTTTCCGAGGACTAATCTCCCCTCGGAAAGACCCGCGATGACCCTGGGATTCACCAAGAAGATTATAGGCAGTGTTTTGGACGAACTGTTGGTTAAGAGGGGGATCTAAACACCTTCTAGACGCCACGGAGTCAAAGAAATATCTTAGAAAAAGGCTGCTACCTCCACATTAAAGACCCTGCATCTACCTCCCTGGCCGCATTAATGGGAAAATGACCCCTGAACAGTAGGAGTCAGCCTTCTTGCTATCATTTGAAGACTTCCAGAGGGTGGAGGATGGGACAGGTGTCTAATAGGGTAATTTGCGTTACATGTGGATAAAGAGGGAAGAAGAAGAAATATTTAAGGAGGGAAGAGAGTAAAGAAAAAAGGAGGTGACTAAACAAAGACTAAGAATTGTAACCTTCGAAAGAAAAAGAGAAATAATATACATAAATCGTCCTCGGCTTACGTTCGAGGAGGTCCATTTGCCCTATTCGTCCATTGTTTGCAAATACTGTAACATTCTAGCCTGTTCATCAAGCTTCGAACACTACTAAACTAGATTGTGAACCCACACTCTACAAATTTCATTGTTTAAGGCTCATTGGGCCTGAGCCCACGTGTGTTTTTGGGTCCAGGCGCAATTGTGCACTTACAACATTAACTAAAATCATGTTTTGAAAAAATGAAACAAGATATCACTATTTCACAATTTTTAATTGAAATTGTGTTTTTACAAGAAGTGTGTAATAAAGAATGTATAACAAGATTTAGTCTATTTTAAACTAAGTCCATTCACTAAATTCTTTTATGAATAATTGAAAAATCATTCAAAAGAAAAATAATGAAAGAGGAATTCAAGTAAATCGAACCATTTATATTGTTTGAGAATATAGGATAACCATCCTCAAATACATATGAAGTTTAAATCGCTTAATTTTATTATTATTACTTTTTGAATACTTTGGATTCACATTAAAAAAAAATTCCCTTAGGTAGCGTTTGATATGGGGGGATTCACATTACCCCTAGCATCTAGATTCCTTGAAAAGTGATGTCTTACAATCTAAATGTCTCGGAATGTAATTATTCATATGTCTCGTTTATTCATTATAATCTTAAATTAATTATTTATTTTTTTCATACTATCCTTAGATTTATAAACCCAATATCAATTTTTTTAATCTTCGGGTTTGCGTTAACATCCCTAGTTCGCAATAAAAAGTGTCACTAAAACATGGTAGCACCAAATATATACTCCTAAGATATTCTCTGATTCTTTCACATTTTTTATGAAAATTAATTTCATGAAAACAAGGGCAAAAACTAATGTCTTTTGTTGATTTTTTATTTTTATTTTTATTTTTTATGAGACATTTGTTGAGCTTGAAAGACTTTTTTTTTTGGGTTATTGCTCATGCCTCATGGACCATCAATCCGAATATTTTGTACTATATATTTCATGAGAACTTGTATTTATATGATATGTACATGTACTTGTTAACATCTGCAAGTGGGAACTCATGGCCTACTTAGTGTGTATTTGGCTCCAGTTTAAAAAACCAACTTATTTTATTATTCAACTTATTTTTGTTACTATTCATAAGCTTCACTGTACTTTTTAATACTATTTATGAGTTCCATTGTATTATTTTAGCTAACTTTTACCTTTATTTATAGTACTTTTAATAATAAAATAATAATAATTTCGGCAAAATAAGCAAATTCTAAACTTACTATTATTATGGTCAATAATAACGGTGACACGAAATGAAAAAGTTGGTTGTTTTTAGTTAGAAAGTGTCTCAATAATAACGGTGACACAATGGACACAATTGTGTTCTTATAAATTAGATGTTTTTAGTTAGGAGGTGTCTCAATTAAAAATGAAAAGTAAATTTTTGCCACTATTCACGAAACTCTTTTTAGTTAGAGGGTGTCTCAATTAAGAGCACAATTTGCATTTCATTGTCAGCTTGGTGTGAAACGAAAAAGGGTTTTATGTAATAATGATTTTTTTTTTGTTTTATGTAATAACTGTGGATTTAAGTGATGACCATGTCAGGGCATCTCCAGCAACTTCTCCAAATTTTTCTACTGTTTGGAGAATGAACAGTGACTTTTACCTTTTAACTACCCACTTTTTCAAATACACTTTCCAACAAATTCTCTATTCCATTCTCTATCTCATTTAAATATTATTTCTTCATTGATTCTTTATTCTTTTTTTATCATCATTTATTCTTTTTATATTCATTCTCAACAATTATATTTTTCAATGAAAACTGTTTTATTCATAACATTTTTCGCAATAATTTCACAACAAAATTTATGTGAAAAGTTGTTACTAGTTCTAATTTGAACTCACCATTGAAATTATTTTTTTACTCGTTAATATTAACTAATAACAATGTGTTACTTAAATTTTATTGTGAAAATATTAAAAAAATATTGTGATGGTAGTTCTCAATTAAGATTTTTTTTTTATATTATTTTTCTTTCTTCCCTTTCGTCCTCATCCACGCGTTTCTTTTTTTCTTTTCTTTTTTTCTCTTGGTTTTTTCTCCACCATACACGTATACCACACCTTTCCTCTATCTACCTTCTTTTTCTTTTATAGTTCATTCTGCACCATTTCTTCACTTCAGCTCTCTATCTCTCTTTTTCTCTAGCTATCTCTTTTTTTTCTTTTTTTTTCTTTTTTTTTTTTTCCATTTCTACTTGATTCTAGAACACTCTCTTCCTCTATCTCACACAAAAAAATTCTCTTTCATACACACATGGATCACCGGCAGAAAGTGGACATCGGCGTTCTACAAGTTTGTTTGTTTGTTTGTTGTTGTTGTTTTTTTTTTTTTTTTTTTTGTTCTGGTTTGATTAGTTTTATTTTATTGTTCAGATTTCATTAGGCTTATGAGAAAGATTGTTTTTGTGTTTCAAATCTTTCGATTGGGTTTTGTGATTTTGTTTTGATTGTGGTATATTACCGTTGAGATAGAGAGTGAAGAACGAAAAAAAAAAAGGAACGAGAGAGAGAGAATTTTTTTTATTCAGCCGTTGAGATTGTAGCTGTGAGAGGAAAGAGAAAGAATTTTTTTTTATTTTTTATTGAGATGTATGAATTTTTTAAGCATAAAAATTATTTGGAGTTGCTACAGTGCTTCTCTGTATCTAGAGAAGCACTGTAGGAACTTCAAAAAAAATTTAGAAAAGTTTAGTTTTTGAAGAAGCTAGTGGAGTATAAAAAGTAGGTGAACAGTAACATATGTTCTCCAAAAAAATATAAATAGAGTAGCTGCTGGAGATGCTCCTAGTATCTCAACATTGCATCTAATGCTATCTCGTGTGAAAGCACCTCGGTATCTCTCTCAATGTTGGTGGGTCCCCTACAAGTTTTATTAGCCATTTAGCCGGCCTATTAAAGTGCCCAACTATCCATTTCAATAAGAAGATATTTTCTGTGGGACCCTTTGGCCCACTGATCAGTATCATCAGTCATTTCATGGAAGAGACATCTCACGTACACATTATATAATATATATATATATATATATATATATAGAGCAGGGCAGGCCCAAATATTCAAGTGGGATTTTGTGTCATCACTTAAATAACATTTAATTAATATTTTATATAATAATTTTTTTAAAATTCAATCTTTTTACTTTTTAATATGATATTTTTTTGAAAAAATGTTATAGTTATAAGAAATTTTACAACAAATTGATGTTGTGATGGATTCGATCAGTAACATAAGTCTTACAAAAATGTTAAAAATATTATAAAATTTATAATATGAAAATTATAAAGATATATTACTAAATACAAAAATTAATTTAAAAATGCATTCAATAGTTTGTTGTTTGTTGAAGTCCACATATCATATGGAGTGTGGGAGGTAAGGGTTGGAGTTCAAGTTTTCAAGAGGAAGTTTCACACACATATACACTTTGGGTATATTTGGTTGGGGTGAAAACAGGGAAGATAAAAAATAGGGAGAAAAAAATATGGTGGAAGATAACATTTTTCACTGTTTGGTTCAAAAGAGAAAACAAGAGAGATAGAAAATGAGGAGAAAAATAATTCCGCGGGTCTCACATTTTTTTATCCTCCCAATTTGGAAAAAAAATGAGGAGTAAAAGATGCTAAATTATGTAATTTACACAAATACCCTCACTTTATTGCACTCACCTACCCCTCTCACTTTCCCACTACACTTGTAACTTGATTTTGCCTCTTCATCCTTATCACTTTCTTAGCACCTTCCTTTTTGCACAGCAACGTGAATTATTCAAGGTTCTCTCTCTCTCTCTCTCTCTCTCTCTCTCTCTCCTTGTCCTCGTTATATTCCTCATTCTATTGTTTCTTGTCCTCATTATATTCCTCATTAATCTATTGTTTCTTGTTAATTTTTTTGTTTCGAATGACATTTAGTTTTTCTTTTTTTAATATCTTCCCACGTAACAATGGTTAGATAACGTTTTTTTATTTTTATTTTTTGAAAATATCTTCCCAGTCTACATATCATCATGTGGATAAAGTCTACATAATCAATTTTTGTTACCCATAAATTTAAAATTATATATAATAATAAAGAAAAGTAATATAAATATAAGTATATATAGATATATATGTATTTGTGTTAATTTTTATATTATTTAATGAGTGTAAATATATCTATTTCTTATATATTATATAACAAAAACATAATAGTCAATTTATATAAACTACATTTTTCACGCTCCCCTTTTTCTCTCCAACCAAACAAAAAAGTTTTCCACCCTCCCACTTTTCTACCCCTCCAAGCAAACACACATGAGGGAAAACAAATCTTTTCTATTATCTCACTTTTCCATCCTTCCACTAATTTTATATCCTCCCACTTTTCCATTCATCCCACTAAACAGACCTTTAGATTAGGTTAGAGTAGAATTTTTGTCTTGTATATAAAAAATAAATAAATACATAAAAGTTATGTAGTAAAATTTATAACATTTTCCTATTTGAATTACTTGTAATTAGTAACAAGTCTATTTTTAAGACCTATATCTTTAAATTTGTTTTTATCTCTATCTCTTACATTACTTAATTTTTTGATCCTTCTTAATAGTGAAAAAAAAAAAATGTAAACTAATTTTTTTTAGATATCTCCCAAAAATAAATATATAAAAAAAAATTCTGCCCCCCAAATTTGGGGCCTTTCTCTAGTAGAGGGGATGTAGGCAATGACCTAATTGCCCTAGGCCTAGGGTCGGCCCTAATATAGAGTAAAGCTAGAATCACGTAATATTGCATAATTTTTGCTACAATTTGTCACGTAGCAAGTTATGAATAGTAGAAGTGCAGTGGTAGGTATATGTGAGGACAAATCTTTACTACTCACAACTCGTCACGCGACAAATTGTGGCAAAACTTGTGTAATTTTATGTGTTGCTGAAGTTTTTCATAAATATATACACTCAATTATCAATTATATGAGATCCCTTGATTCTCAAAAAAAAAAAATATATATATATATATATATATACACACACACGGGATCCCTCCTCCCAAGCAATTATGGCAGGTTATTAATGACGGGTAAAAAAACTGATATTAGCAGTGAGCCTATATGTGGAAAAGAAAATTGACACTTAATGATATAGCAGATTATTAATGGCAAGTAAAGAAAAATGATATTAGTGGTTAGACTATATGAAAATAAGTAAAAATTTTTCAATTTAACTGATGTGAAAAATGTTGTCAAAATATTTTTTTTGTACTATGTAGCATTTACTCTTGGGAAAAGGCAAAACAATTTTATTTTATTTTTTATTATCTTTTGCCTCAGTTTTTTTAATAAATAATATAGATTTTAAAATTTTTAGAAATAAACTAATTTTTAACTTGTTGCCATACAATTAAGCTACTAAAATTTATATCATTCAATAAATAATATGTAAATAAATTTTCCAAAATGACGGGAACACAATACACACTAAAGACAGTAGGACATTGTAATGAAAAATTTTTAGGTACTCTCAAAGTATGAAAAAATTGTGTTTCCTCCCCTTATATTTATGCTGGACCTTACCGTGAATTTAATGAGTAAACCTTACTATGATTGTGAAAATAGAAAATAACATTTTCCGTACTCCGAAAATATTCCACCTTAACAGATGTCAACAAGAATTTTCACATTGCAAGGAAAACAGTACATATCAACCTCATTCCTCACATATGCATACTGTTCACTCTTTGGGTGGGTACATCTAATCTGAGTCCGGCTAGACTTTACTCTTTCAAATCAAACCTCAGTTTGACACTCACACTCACTCCGAGTATAATTACTATAAAGAAATGGTTTCTACTTCATATTACCTTCTTTTAGTCCTATCTTCGATATTCTATTTACTAGTAATTAAATTATTATTAGAGAACATAATACATAATTTTGATACCATTATAAAGAGATAAAGTGGAAACAAGAGAGAGGGAAAACACATGACTAAATGACACAACTCACGTACTTTTTTTAATTGAATCCATGACCAAATGACAATCTTTAAATTTTGTATTAAGATTGTGGGAGAGGTGGGGGGGGGGGGGGGGGGGGGGGTCCGAGGATCGAAGGGAGTTAGACTGTGGAAGATCATATATAAGCCCGCCTGAAGAGATGAATCAAACCCGAGGAGCCCAGTTGCCCGAGGATGGAAGTAGAAATAGAAAAGTTAGCACCCTAGGAGGACCAGGGAAGGGAAAAGGAAATCATGACAAGGGCAAGGGACGTGGCAGGAAGTTTCTTAAAATATATGTTGCCCACCTTCGCATTGAATGTTTTATATCAACTATATCAGCTGCATTAATGTAGAAATGACACCTAAACAGTAACTTTACAACTAACAGCCCCTTCTACCACCTTTGGCTAAGCTCTGATGGGACAAGTACCTTGAGGAACGCTTAGAAGCATACAAGTGAAAGGTTATGATGCAATTTGAGAGGATATAAAAGAGAGGGAACCTCCCAGAAAGGGAGAGACTTTTTTGCTGAGAAAAGAAGAGAAAGAAAGGGAGAAAGTTAATAGTGTATTACTGTTAATATCCATATATAAGAAACCAATCTTCGGACTTTCCCGAGGAGATCATATTTTCTCAGTCATTACTTATACTTTGCTTCTCTATCAATCTCGTCTACTAGGCTATTCACTAGGACAAAATAAGAGTTGCACTTAAAGTATTTTCTCACTCTCTTTTTACTGAAACTCTATTGTTTGGGCTTAGATTGAAAGACAAGGCACCACTGTTCTTAGTGGGGTTGGGTCTTAATTTTTTGAATACTTACAAAGATTTAATAAAGACTAGTATTTGAAGATTTTCAAACATAAAGAGAAAAAAAAAAAACTCATAAAAAAAAAATCAATTGAACATTATTAAAGTGCCTAGTAAATAATCAGATCATTTTGTAGAGTAAAAAATTGACAATGTGACACCAAGTTTTGTTGCATTTGGGACAGAGACGGAAAATAAATAGCAGGAAAAGTGAAGGGAGAAGAAAATACTTTTTTTCCAAATGTGTTTGAGCATAGAAATTAAAAAGAGGAATACATCTTATACTTTTATTTGGTCTGCAATTAATAGAGAAAGAAATATGCTATTTGACCTTTAATTCTTATTCATTAGAACTTGATCCATTGATATAATAAATATGGACGTACTTAATGGTCAAATTATTGAACAAAGTTTGACTACTATGTGTTTTTGTTTTTGGGGTACCGTAGAATTATCCCTTGTTTATATAACTTGTAATTTGATAATTTAATAGTTATAAGATTTGTTGTGAAAAGTATTATATTTGTAGCATTACTCATTATGTTATAAGTTATGACACATATAGGCCAATGAAAAAAATTTCAAACATACATATTTCACAGGACCATCCATTGTGCCATAAGAGGGAAAAGGAGAAAAAAATATTTGCACCAGCCGGGAATCGAACCCGGGTCTGTACCGTGGCAGGGTACTATTCTACCACTAGACCACTGGTGCTGTGAATGCTAAACGGGGGAAGACTTTTGAAATTATCAAAAGAATATTAGGGAAATAAATCATATCATGAATGCTGACTGCTGAGTCGGATGGAATCTCATAAGTCAAAACATGTGGACGGGTCTACCAAATATGAATGGGGCGATAATTTTTCGTTTCGAAGAGCCCTAGAAAAATATAAAGAGATAAAGTTTGGTATATGTTTGGATTGATATTTTCTTTTCTTTTTTTGGTAAAAATTTGGATTAATATTTTCATATAAGCTTATCAGTTTATATTTATTTATATACAACCTTTCATACCATCATTATTATTTTTTAACATAACCATACCTCTGTCAACTCAAGCAAAAAAAAAAACTCGAGGAAAAAGTTAATCTAAACAATTGCTTGAGCTATTGAACGGCTAGGAATTTGAAAACTTATTATAGTAAATTTTTGTGAAATGATATATCTCCTTAATGGTGTGTATTTCTGAATAATAAAAGTAGATAAATTAAGTATCAATATAAATAAGTTTAAAGCATGCGCGTCTAAAGCTTTCAATCAAGATATGATCATGTGTCAATCAGTGAGTTTTTTTTTGTAGTCCATTTTTATGCATTTTAAAACAAGCTCATATCAATTTTCCAGGAAATACTTGCGGCAACTGCTGCAGCTAGAGTATGTGATGCAGCATGGAGAGGTGAGGTCATAACTTACTACCTATTGAGAAACTGTAATGTCGTGTATTTTTTACTAGTCATATCAAACACTTAAAAATATTTTACTAAAAAAGTTTTACAAATCATAATAATGCTGTAATTTTTCAAGGATGAGAACCATATCTTTTTATTATTATTATAGGAATACTAGTGCTTTCATCAAATAAAAGGAGATATTACATCATGATGAATAGGTTGCACTAGAAAACAAGATTTCTCTTCCATCCAAATTGAAAATCAACAATGCCAACAACATATATATATATATATATATATATATATATATATATATATATATATAAAAGCTGAAACGTAGCATTTATTGTTACTACGCTCTAGTTGAACCACATCATCGATCATATCACCTTCTTTTTTTTTCCTTCATTTTTTAAACAATATTAATATATAAATAAATAGTGCAACTTTACACATTCTCTAACTCATTAAATACAACTCACTTTGAACAACCTTACACATTCTTTAGCTCATTAAATCTAACTCACCATTAATTTAGACTTCTTCCAATTCTCAACTCTTCATTTTCTCCTTCAAAACCATTTCGCTCTTTTGAAGTTCAAACCTTTCAATTGCCACTCCTATGATTAACTATGTTATTTTTAACACTATAAATTTCTATTTGCTCTCTCTACCTCCGCAAAAGGTGCCAAAGTGGCTTTAGATTTGGAAAGTTCCTTTGAGTTGTGTTCTTTTCCTTTTTATTTTTTCTTTTCCGCCAACTTCAGTTTTTCAATTGGATTTCTAAAGTTTGTGGATGATATGTTTTTTTTGTGGGTTGTCGACAATGTGATCACTTTGGGGCAGGGCCGGCCCTTTCACTAGGCGAGTTAGGCAATTGCCTAAGGCCCCCAAGTGGAAGGGAGACTCGAAAATTTTAGAAAAAAAAGGTTAGAGGGAAAAAAATTTGGTTTCAGATGAATCTAAAAAAATCCAGAACAACCTTCTCACCAAAAAACAAAATTTCTGTTATACACTTATACCCAATTAAACATTGGTAGCACAACAAAATTTTTTGGTCTAAATAAAAACAATTGCCCCAAAAATAACATCATTATCCTCTAAACAAACCAAAATCCAACCAGATAAATTACAAATCCGGTCTAAGAAATTAACCACAAAACAATCAATAATCAAAACAAATAAAAAACCTCAAATCCCTAAAATTTTTACCCTCTCTTTCTCTCTTTTTTTTCCTCTCAACTCTTGCTCTCTGCCTCTCTCATTCTTTCTCTCCACTGTTGTTGGGCCAGGCTGCCTCGCTCAAGCTTCCTTTCCTCCGATCTAATCTAAATCATCCAACTGCCTGGCTACTGGCTCAAGCTTCTTTTCTTCCGCTGACTGCCCTTTTTTTTTCGCTACTACCTGCTACCGTCAATGTCGTGCTGCGTTTTGATTCTGGCTGGGACGCTAGGTAATGGGTTTTGACTTTTGAGCTTCACTGCTTCAGGTATAAGTGTATAACTAATAGGCTTAGAGCACTCACAGCTGTGGTGCTATATTAGTATATTGGTATTTTTTTTGCTCCTCCAACACCAAAAATCATGCTCCAGTAGTGGAGTTAAATCTTTTTTTTTTTTTAGCTGATTGCTACAATGCACATCTATAAATAGATGTGCACTGCTCATAAGAGCTAAACAAAAAAAAAAATATTTTACTCCCGGCCTAACTAAAATAATAAAAATGGTGCCTTTCTCTCTCTCTCTCTCAGTCACTTCATGCCTCTCTCTCTCTTTCAGTCCCTCCCACCTCTCTGTCCCAAAGTCTCAGACCCATGCCTCCGCCGACCTCAACGTCACTGGCCCAAGCCGACCCAAGCCCCAAGCCGCCGGCCTCAATGTCACCGACCCAAGCCGACCCAAGCCCCAAGCCGCCGATCCATTGCTTTGGTTTTCCGCCTATCAGACCCACGCCTTCGCCCAGCCCTCCATCTCAACGCTCACCCGAGGCCGATCAGACTGTTGCTTTGGTTTTCTGTCAATCAGACCCATCCGCCTCAGACCCACATCTCTTCCGCCGATCAGACTCACGCCGACATTGTCTTCACCAAAGCCTAGCTCTGTGATTGGTGATTTTTTATTTTGTTTGTGATTGGTGATTTTGTTTGGTCTAGGTTGAGGAAAAAGATTAGAGATTTCAGTTGGTTTTTTTTTTTTTTTTCCTGCTGTGGACTGGTGGTGGTGGTGGTGGTTGTGGCTGTGGCTGATGGTAGAGGTGGTTGTGGTTGGGGCTGTGAATATTTTTTTGGTAGAGGGATATATTATTTTATTGTAGTAGATATATTATTTTATTGTGATGTTTATATTATTTTATTGTGTTGAAAGCTAAAATAGATCCACTGCTGCAACATGTTTTGTAAAGTGAATAGGTAAAATAGATAAAGTAACTTTTTGTGGAGCTAAATTGCTAAAATTTTAGTTCCACTGCTGTGGATGCTCATATAAGGCTTGGCTTGCTTTCTATTCTACTTTATATTTGTTAAGAGGGCTGGGCAGTGCTGCGTTTGTTTGGTTTTTTTTTTTTTTTTTGTTATAGGTGTAAATGTAATAGGATATTAGGATTTGTTTAATTGTTTTATGTTTTTTGTGGTGGGTGGGTCTTGGCAGGTTCTTGGCTGGGCTGGGCTTGTTTTTGTTATGGCTGTGATTATTTTTAAAAAAAAAATTTAATCTTGTGTTTATATATATATTTTAGTGATTGGTAATATTGTGTTTATATATATATTTTAGTGATTGGTAATATAATGAATAAATCTTTATCTATGCAAGTTGAGATTGCTAAAAACTTGGTATTATTTGGTGAAACTACAACAATACTTTTTATATAAATTAGGTTCTATTTCTCATTTGCTCTACACTTGAAAGTTATTTTTTATTTTAGTCTTTATAATTATATTGTTTGATTAGAAATGTTTACTAGAAAATATGCATCTGGATATGAAAAACTTTAAAAAAAAGAAAAAAATTTAATTGAGTCTCAAAAAGGGTCAATGGATAAATTTGTTATTAGTAATAAACAAAATATAACACAAAATTTAGATGAAAGTATCACAAATGAACAAGAAATTCACCATAAGAGTTAGAAGATAATGAAATGATACAATTACAAGATAACAGTGATGTTCAATTTTGCAATATAATTTTACATACTAAATTATATAAAAAAAATTAGATTCATTTCCAAATACATGCATTACTTATAGGATTTTACTAACAATACATGTTACAGTAGCTTATGTAGAAATAAGTTTTTCAAAATTAAAATTAATAAAATCATATCTAAAATCGACAATGTCCGAAGAAAGATTAAGTGGACTAGCTATATTATCGATTGAAAAGGATATGTTAGAAGAACTTGAATACAAAAATTTAATTAGTCAATTTGCATCTCAAAAAATAGATTTTAAATGAAATAAATTATAATATAAAAATATTAAATAAATATTAATTTAATTAATACATAAGTATAAAAAATGCCCCATTTTAGTTCTCGCCTTAGGCCCCAAAATGTCTAAGGCCGACCCTGTGGGGCTGTGGGTGGCTAGGATTGGTTTATCGGTAATGAGAAGGGTTTTCAAGAATTAGAAATCTCTACAACAACTTCTTACTTCACATTTATGTTGTACATTTTTTATTTTTTATTTTTGTTTTATCCGTTCAATTTGTTTATCTTTGACATTTTAGTTTTCTTACATTTGACATTTGTTTAACTCTATGTAAAAAAAATAAAATAAAACATAAAAAAACCAAAGCTTAATGTATTTACCTATAATAGTTTTGAAACAAAAATAGAGTACGGCAATTAAACTCCAATTATTGCTGTAAGTGCACAATTGTACCCGGAGCCAAAAAACAAGTGTTGGGCTTAGGCCCAATGAGCCTTATGCAATAAAATTTGTAGAGTATGGGTTTGAAATTTAGTTTCGGGATGTTGGAAGTTTGTTTAACAGGCTAGAGTACCATTATCTGTGCAAATGACAAGCAAATATGATAAAATGACCTCCTCGGACGTAAGCCGAGAATGATTTGTGTATATCTATTTTTTCTTTCTTATGCCAAAGTTTACAATTCTTAGTTCCTGTTTTTTTTTCTTAGCAGAAAATGTTCCTCCTCTCTCTTTCCTCACTCGTTTCCTTATATACTTCTTCTCTACTGGTTCATCCACGTGTCATACAAATCTTTCCCTTCGATACCTGTCCCATCCACCGCCTTCTTGAAGCCTTCAAACAATAGCAGGGAGGCTGAATTCTACTGTTCATAGGTCACTTCCCCATTAATGCGGCCAGGGTAGTAGATGCAGGGTCTTTAATGTGGAGGTAGTAGCCTTTTTTCTTAGATATTTCTCTCACAACCTTGCTTCTAGAGGATGCTTGGATCACCCTCTTACCCATCAGTTTTTCCAGAATTCTGCCTTTAACCCATTTAGCAAGTCCCAGGGTCATCGCCGGGCCTGTCCGAGGAGACATTCCTCCTCGGACAACTCCTCGGACCTTTACAGTGCAGGCTGACTTGTGGGCCTGGAGGCCCTGATAAAAAACGAACTGGTACCAGCCAATTAGGCACAAAACCCAAATATTTATTCAGGAGTTTTTACCCCCCACAATAGCCCTTCAAAACTTTATTTTTTCCACCCATCCGAGGAGAGAAATAGGGTTTTGATCCAACCAGATTATCTCCCACATGCTTTGTGAACCGCCACGCGTGTATGGGTCCTTTCGTTCCCAAAAAACGCTTCTGACGCTTCGAAGCCCGGAACGCACGCATTTATTACCGCAAGTTACATCCTGTCCCCCATGTTCAACGGTAAGATGAACATCCAACGGTCCAATTTGGCCCCTGAAAATTTGAGCGGGACAAATTTAATTTCGAGGCCGCCTCCCGCACGTCAAAACGCTTGGAAACTCGCGCGTTCATTCATTTCTTCAGAAATCAATCATATCAAAGTGTCAATCATCACCTTTTCTCTCTAGTAGCTTGTGAAGAATCGCATAACCAACTCCCGTAAGTTTTCGCTCTTCTTTGTTCATTCCTTCTCGGCTTCTGTCCTCGGCCACCATTTAAATTCCTTTTCTTCCTTTAACTTTCATCTTCGTTCTCACCAAATGGGTAGATTTAAATGTCTAGTTGATACTGAAGCCGGTATGGAAGGTTTTAGGGCTAAGTACCATATTCCTAAGGACATAGGCTTGAGATACTGTCCAGTAGAAGCCGTAGGTATAGGAGAGACGGAGAAGTCATTATTCCCATGATTGCCTTCATAGAAGGTGGGATGACTCTCCCCATGAGAAATGTGACTAGTGAATACCTTCGTAATCATAGGTTATGCCCAGACCAGTGCTCACCAAACGTGTTTAGGGTCTTAGGGAGTGTCAACGCTCTGAACGAGCAAATGGGCCTGAATCTTACATGGCACGACGTTGCCTTCATGTACGAGTGCCAAAAACACAAAAATGTAGGTTATTACATTAAATCCCGATCTAGCATAGTTAGACTGATCTCCTATCTTCCCAAATCCAACAAAGGCATGAAGGACGACTACCTCATCGCCTCAGGAAACTGGTATGACGGTCCTCACTGCTCAGTCGAATGGGGAGAACCAAGTGTGAATTCTTAGGAGTTAGATTTACTAAACCATGATTCAACCCCGTTGCCTTTACCATTTTTAATTTTTACTGCATATTGTTCCTTTTTGTCTTGATGTTTACCACTAATCTGACCATGTTCTTCTTCTCGGATATTTCTCTTCACAGACAAACAACACGTACGTGCACGCCTCAGCCTCTGCAACGTTGCGGACTTGAACCGTGTCCTTTGCTCTGAAGTATTCGTCAGTGAGGACCTACAGTTGAGAGTTGCCCACGTGATACTGGGATACAACCCCATATCGGTGGACTTCCAAGAAATCGAAAACGCCATCATCGTGGGAGATAAGCGACGCAGAAGGATAGACGTGGCAAGACCAGGTTTCCTTTCTAACCGCGAAATTCCCGACGATCCCACCACCATTCTGTACATGCGCCCAATCGCAGCAATTCCCCTCTCGGCGCACTCCCAGACAACCGCCGTCCGAGAAGAGCAAGCGTCCTCGCAACACTCGTTGGACGAAGAGATAGACAACTTTCAACTCGAGGACGTCGAAAGGCCTCAAGGAAATCCATTTTTCATTCTTTCGGACGAGGAGCCCGAGCCCGCCGAGACTTCGGGGATACAAGGTTTGGTGATTGCCCATCCTGACCCTAGCTCCGAAGAAGAAGAGATGGATGCCCTAAAATAACTAATGCACAAGAAGGGCGCAAGAGTCTCTCAAAAGGGAAAAGGTGGGTTGCAAGTCCCTCCGTCCTTGCCCCCACCCCCTCCTCCCTCCGATCCTAAGCCTCCCGTTGTGGAGCCTAAGAAGAAAAGGAAAGGTGAAGCCGAGGAGGTAGATGGGGAGAGGTAGAAGAAGCAGAAACAACAACAACAACAACAACAACCCCAGCAACAAAAACTTAACAAGGGCAAGAGACGTGCCTCCTCAGTAGAAAGCAGGAAGAACAGGGACCTTGTCGAGGTGCGCCGTGCACCGGCTAACTGGTCTCTCGAGCTTATGCTGGACGGGGCACCAATCCCTTCCCAGTCTAACATTAGGGCGTTCCAACAAGGCCATGCTCTCCACTTGGCCGATGCCTTGGAACGTCCTCTTCTTCTACCCAAGGACATAGAGGCCCAGGACAAGATGAACCAGCCCCATCTGTTCCTTTCTCTAAAAAGGGACTTGGCCTTGGTAAGTATTTGAGTTTTATCCTCGCCCTGTATTCATAAGACTTGTGTTACTAATAGTGCATTTATTTTGATATTTCACCACAGGCCATCCAGGAAGTCTTTGCTGCCGAGAAGTGGGTGGAGGATTCTCGGAAGAAGGCTGGACTTGAGCTGGAGCTCCGGCTGGAGACTGAGAAGTCCTTAGGCCAGGCCCTTGCGCAGAATGAGAAGCTAACCACGCAGTTGGCAAAGCTAAAAAGAGAAAAAGACGGTGCCGAGGCTAGCATGAGGACAATGAGGACCCAGGTGGAAGGGCAACGCAAGCTTCTTCGTCAGAGGGATGAAGAGTTATCCAAAGCTCAACAGGAATACTTCGAGTTGAAGAAGGAGCTTGTGAGGATGAAGGACGAGGCTCGTACCTTCAAGGACTCTATGGAGGCCGCAAGGAAGGCCGCTTACAAGGAAGGGGTTGTGGCGATAGAAAACCAATTAACTGAGGAGTTCGTCGGGCTGTGCTGAGAGTACTGCCAGCAAGTTTGGAAGGAAGCCTTGAATGTGGCAAGGATTCCCTCAACTTCCGAGTTGAGGAAGCCCGAAAACGTTTGGCTTCCCCTAGACATCCAGGAGATAGAAGAACTTCCTCCTGTCGCCCCTGCCCCTGAGACAGCATCTTCCATGCTCCCTCCCGAGATCCCGGAGCCCATTCCTACTCCTACAGAACCTATGAGTTCCAATAAAGAGAAGGAACAGGGTGAAGGCACCGAGGAGGCTACGAGCTAAAGCGCCGAGCCTAATGTCCCCCCACCAGTGGCAACTGACAAGGGAAAACAAGTCCAGTCCTCTTTTGAAATGGAGTTAAAAAGCATAGAAGCTACCAGCACTTCCGAGCAGAACCCCCCTTCTAAGGCTTAGGGTTTAGGCTATTTAGGACTTCTCTTTTTATCATGTATCAAATTTTTGAATTTTTGCTTTATATGTACATTGACAGAAATTAATGACAAACTGTTTGGTTTGATTTTCATTTGCCTTGCAATTTTTAGTATAATAATGCTCATCAGAACAAAAATGAATGAATGGAACAATTAGCACCACTTGCAATATTTTAACTTGTCATGACTTTAAATAAAAGCACACATACTTAGCTTATATTTTGCAAATCAGGACCCACGAACAAAACATATGTGAAACAGCAATATACAATCAAAAACTTAACTTAGAATTTAACTTGGGACAGAAAGATATCCAAGTGTTTCATCGACTCCTTAGTACCGATGTGAAATGTTTTTTTTTTTTTTAATGTTCTCAAAGTAAAGGGTTCAAAGACCCGACATAACCAAACTTCTTTTCTAGAACAAGTAGGATGCCAATTTTTACAAGGCATGTGGTCCGAGAGTCATACATGTCTAAGTTTCTAGCTAATACTTAGAAGCAGTAACTTGAAATGTTAATTTCCCCAAAGTAGAAGGTCTGTGGACCCGACATAACTAAGGTTCTGTTTAACAAATGATAAGATATCAATTTCCACAATGTATGTGGTCCGAGGACCATCTATGGCCAAGTTTCTATTTGACATTTGGTAAGATATCAATTTCCACAAGGTATGTGGTCCGAAGACCATGCATGACCAGGTTTCTGTTTGACATTTGGTAAGATATCAATTTCCACAAGGTATGTGGTCCGAGGACCATGCATGACCAGGTTTCTGTTTGACATTTGGTAAGATATCAATTTCCACAAGGTATGTGGTCCAAGGACCATGCATGACCAGGTTTCTGTTTAACACTTAGAAATAGTAACGTAAGATGTTAATTTCCCCAAAGTAGAAGGTCTATGGACCCGACATAACTAAGGTTCTGTTTAAGAAATGATAAGATATCAATTTCCACAAGGTATGTGGTTCGAGGACCATCCATGACCAAGTTTCTATTTGACACTTAGAAATAGTAACATAAGATGTTAATTTCCCCAAAGTAGAAGGTCTATAGACCCGACATAACTAAGGTTTTGTTTAACAAATGATAAGATATCAATTTCCACAAGGTATGTGGTCCGAGGACCATCCATGACCAAGTTTCTGTTTGACACTTAGAAATAGTAACATAAGATGTTAATTTCTCCAAAGTAGAAGGTCTATGGACCCGACATAACTAAGGTTCTGTTTAATAAATGATAAGATATCAATTTCGGCAAGGTATGTGGTCCGAGGACCATCCATGACCAAGTTTCTGTTTGACACTTAGAAATAGTAACATAAGATGTTAATTTTCCCAAAGTAGAAGGTCTATGGACCCGACATAACTAAGGTTCTGTTTAACAAATGATAAGATATCAATTTCCACAAGGTATGTGGTCCGAGGACCATCCATGACCAAGTTTCTGTTTGACACTTAGAAATAGTAACATAAGATGTTAATTTCCCCAAAGTAGAAGGTCTATGGACCCGACATAACTAAGGTTCTGTTTAACAAATGATAAGATATCAATTTCCACAAGGTATGTGGTCCGAGGACCATCCATGACCAAGTTTCTGTTTGACACTTAGAAATAGTAACGTAAGATGTTAATTTCCCCAAAGTAGAAGATCTATGGACCCGACATAACTAAGGTTCTGTTTAACAAATGATAAGATATCAATTTCCACAAGGTATATGGTTCGAGGACCATCCATGACCAAGTTTCTGTTTGACACTTAGAAATAGTAACATAAGATGTTAATTTCCCCAAAGTAGAAGGTCTATGGACCCGACATAACTAAGGTTCTGTTTAACAAATGATAAGATATCAATTTCCACAAGGTATGTGGTCCGAGGACCATCCATGACCAAGTTTCTGTTTGACACTTAGAAATAGTAACGTAAGATGTTAATTTTCCCAAAGTAGAAGGTCTATGGACCCGACATAACTAAGGTTCTGTTTAACAAATGATAAGATATCAATTTGCACAAGGTATTTGGTTCGAGGACCGTCCATGATCAAGTTTCTGTTTGACACTTACAAATAGTAACATAAGATGTTAATTTCCCCAAAGTAGAAGGTTTATGGACCCGACATAACTAAGATTTTATTTAACAAATGATAAGATATCAATTTCCACAAGGTATGTGGTTCGAGGACCATCTATGACCAAGTTTCTGTTTGACACTTAGAAATAGTAACATAAGATGTTAATTTCCCCAAAGTAGAAGGTCTATGGACCCGACATAACTAAGATTATGTTTAACAAATGATAAGATATTAATTTCCACAAGGTATGTGGTCCGAGGATCATCCATGACCAAGTTTCTATTTGACACTTAGAAATAGTAACATAAGATGTTAATTTCCCCAAAGTAGAAGGTCTATGGACTCGACATAACTAAGGTTCTGTTTAACAAATGATAAGATATCAATTTTCACAAGGTATGTGGTCCGAGACCATCCATGACCAAGTTTCTGTTTGACACTTAGAAATTGTAAGAGATAAGCCCAAGTACATATTGATAATTTGAACCATGAACGATAAAAGTGCATTTTATTAATAATAATACCTTCGTAGGTTGTTTACATTCCAGGGACATTGTACAATTTTTTCATCTAGGTCAGCTAGTCGATATGATCCTATCCCTGCTACAAAGATGATCTGATAAGGTCCTTCCCAATTTGGTCCTAGCTTTCCCCATGCTAGGTTTTTGGCAGTACCCACAACTTTTCTCAACAACAGATCCCTAGGCACTAGTAGCCTTAGCTTCACATGGGCATCATACCCTCGTTTAAGCTTCTGCTGATAATAAGCCATTTGGACCACATTGGCCTCTCGTCGTTCCTCAACCAAGTCCAGGTTTTTCTCCAGGAGACCGTCGTTATTTTCTAGGCTAAAAGAACTTGTCCTTAGCGTGGGGAAGCCTGATTCTAAAGGTATCACTGCCTTGACCCCATAAGTCATAAAGAATGGTGTTTGTCCAGTGGATCTGCATGGCGTAGTCCGATACGTCCATAAAACATGTGGTAGCTCATCTACTCATCTACCCTTCGCGTCATCCAGCCTCTTCTTGAGTCCACTAAATATGACTTTATTAACGGCCTCGGCCTGCCCATTTCCCTGAGGATAAGCTGGGGTAGAGTATCTGTTTGTGATGCCCATGTCACTACAATACTTCCTAAAAGCTCTACTATCAAATTGAACGCCATTATCTGAGATAAGTGTGTGTGGTACCCCAAATCTAGTGATAATATTCTTCTAGATAAACTTCTTGGAGTCAATATCCCTAATATTTGTTAAGGGCTCAGCTTCGACCCACTTGGTGAAGTAATCGGTTCTTATGAGTAGCCATCTTTTGTTTCCCACAGCCCTCAGAAAAGGCCCTACTATATCCAATCCCCATTGAGCGAAAGGCCAAGGACTGGACAAAGGATTAAGGACTCCTCCAGGCTGATGAATGTTGGGAGCAAACCTTTGGCATTAGTCACACTTTCTCACGTAGTCTTGAGCTTCCCTCTGCATATTGGGCCACCAATATCCTTGAGTCAGAGCCCTATGAGCTAAGGACCTTCCCCCAGTATGGCTCCCACAAATTCCCTCATGCAATTCTTCCAAAAGTGCCTCCATTGACTCAGGGTGTACACATAACAAGTATGGTCCGGAGAAGGAGCACTTATACAATTTCTGATCCTCGGACAGCCAGAAACGAGGCGTCTTTCGACGAATCTTATCTGCTTCAGACTTGTCATCGAGAAGAATGTCACTTTTTAGAAAAGATACCACAGGGTCAATCCAACTAGGTCCTAGCCTTATCAGATGGATATGGACGGCACTTGCAGTGGTCAGAGTTGGTTCTAGCAGGTCTTCAATGAGGATAATCCTGGGCAAAAACTGAGCCGAGGATGTCGCCAAAGTGGCCAACGAGTCCGCATGTGCGTTTCCACTTCTAGAAACATGAGAAAGGATAAAGGAATCAAATTTGGATTGTAAGCATTTGACCTAGGTCAGGTACTTTTGCATTCTTGGATCCCTAGCCTCCATGGTCCCCGTCACTTGGCCAACCACTAACTGAGAATCCGAGAACATATGAACTTCCTTTCCCCCCATTTTACGTGCCATGCTCATGCCGACCAAGACCGCTTCGTACTCGACCTCGTTATTAGTTGCCGAGAACGCTAATCTCAATGATTTTTCGAAGACAATTCCTTCAGGAAATACCAAAACAAGTCCGACACCAGACCCCCTTTGGTTGGCTGCCCCATCAACATACACGTTCCAGGTCAGTGGTCCTTTGCTTGTGATCATGCCAACTGATTTTTCATCCATGTGTGATTCCTTCGCAATTTCTTCTAATGATAATTCAGCGAACTCTGCCACCAAATCCGCGAGAACCTGGCCTTTCACCGAGGTGCGTGGCATATATTTGATATCAAAAGCTGCCAAAATAGTCCCCCACTTAGCTACCCTTCCCGAGTAGTCAGCACTTCGCAATACTGACTTGAGAGGCAGTTGGGTCAAAACCACCACAGTGTAGGACTGGAAATAGTGAGGAAGCTTCCGCGTGGCATGGACTACAGCTAGAATTGCCTTCTTTAAAGGCAAATAACGCACTTCAGCTTTATTCAAGGATTTGCTGACATAATAGACCGATCTCTGTACCCCGCCGTCGTCCCTTATAAGGACCAGGCTGACTGCATGGACGGCCATAGCTAGGTATGCAAACAGAATTTCATCAACCTCTGGCCGAGACATAATGGGTGGCCGGGAAAGATATTCCTTAAGTTGCTGGAAAGCTAAAGCACACTCCTCGGTCCACTGAAATCCTTTCCATTTATTCAATAGTTGGAAAAAAGGTCTGCACCTTTTAGCTGAGCGAGAGATAAACCTGTTGAGGGCGGTGGTCATCTCAGTCAATTTTTGAACTTCCTTTGGATTCCGAGGTGGTTGTAAGCCTTGGATGGCTCTAACCTGCGCCGGATTCACCTCTATCCCTCTATGAGTCACCATGTAGCCTAGGAACTTTCCGGAACCCACCCCAAAAGAACGCTTTGAGGCTTTAAGGCGCAACTTATACTTTCTAAGTATTTAAAAGGTGTCGTCCAGATCTTTCACGTGCGTGGGTATTGTCTTACTCTTCACTACCATATCATCCACATATATCTCAATGGTCTTTCCGAGTTGCGACTCAAACATTCTGGTCATCATCCTTTAGTAAGTAGCCTCTGCATTCTTCAATCCGAACGGCATCACTTTATAGTGATAGTTCCCTGTTGGAGTAATGAAAGCAATCTTCTCCTGATCGTCCGCCGCCAATGGAATTTGGTGATAACCCTGAAAAGCATCTAAAAAGCTCATTCGAGAATATCCGACCGTGGCAGCCACAAGCTGATCGATGCGTGGCATCGGGAACGAGTCCTTTGGGCAGGCTTTGTTTAGATCTGTAAAGTCCACACATACCCTCCACTTTCCGTTCTTCTTTTTCACCACAACTGTATGCGCCAACCACTCCGGGTAGAAAACTTCTTTAATAGCCCCAGCCCTTTTGAGCTTGAGCACTTCTTTTTTAACAGCCTCGGAATGTTCTTTGGAGGAACGCCGAGGTGGCTGCCTCCTAGGAACAACTGCAGGGTTGACATTCAAGTGATGACAAATGAAGCTTGGGTCAACCCCCGGAGCCTCATAAGGATCCCAGGCAAAAACATCAATATTGTCCTTCAAAAACTTCACTAATTCCATCTTCTCTTGGTGTGGTAACCGTATACCAACTTGAAAGAACCTTTCGGGGTCATCGGCTATGAGAAACCTCTCCAAATCTTCACACATGGCTTCCTCTGCTGTCACCGCATTGGGCGCATCCAGAATCGTTAATTGCTATAAGTCCTTCATAACCGAGGCCGAGGACTCTGATTTGGCTTGATGCAGTACTGCAGCTGATATGCATTGCCTTGCCACTGCTTGGCTGCCAAGAATTTTTTCGATGAATTCCCCCCAGGGGAATTTTACTTTAACATGCAAGGTTGAAGAGACAGCACCCAAAGCGTGTAACCAAGGCCTGGCAAGGATGGCCGTGTATGGGGAATATGCGTCAACCACAATAAAATCCACCTCGATCGTTTCCGAGCCCGACTGTACAAGCAACCGAATCTATCCCTTTGGTATGACAGCCTTCCTTTCGAAGCTTATCAGTGGGGAGTCATAAGGAGTGAGATCCTCCAGTTTTAACCTTAACCCCTTGAATAAGTCGGGATACATAAAATCCGCGCCGCTGCCTTGATCGATCATCACCCTTTTGACGTCATAATTGCCTATCCTCAAAGTGACCACTAAGGCGTCATCATGGGGTTGGATGGTCCCAACCTTATCCTCCTCCGAGAATCCCAAGACAGACACATTCCCTTTAATCCTCTTCGGCTTCGAGCCTGACTCCTCGGCTTGGGAGTGTGACACTGCCATCACCCTGGTAGGACCGGAACCAGTCCTGCCTGGTGCAGCAAAGATGACGTTAATCGTTCCCAAGGGCGGTCGAGATGAGTTGTTCTTCTGATTATTTGAACCTGACTGACTGCCTTGCCCGTTAGGTTGGTACAGGTGCTGCTTCAACTTCCCCTCGCTAACAAGCTGTTCCAGATGGTTCCAGAGGGTCCGACAATTCTCGGTAGAATAACCCACATCCTGATGGTACTGGCAAAAAAGATTCTGATTCCGTTTCGTAGGGTCCCCTGCCATCTTACTAGGCCATCTGAAGTAGGGTTCCTTACGGACTTTCTCCAGTAGTTGGTGCACTGGTTCTCGGAATACAGTATTAACTGCTTGAGGAGTGGATGAGCCAGACTACCTAGAGTAATCTCTCCTCAGCTTATTATTGTGATACCTGTCCGACCTGAAATCCTTTCTCTCCTGTGGGATAACCTTCGCCTTACCCTTACCCTGCTGTTGATCTTCCTCAACCATTTTGTACTCGTCAATACGATCCATGAGGCGATGTACACTCCGTACGGGATTTTTGGTCAAGGATTTCCTTAAGTCATGATCAGTGGGAAGGCCCACTTTAAAAGTATTAATCGCCACGTCGTCAAAATCTCCATCTATCTCGTTGAACATCTCCCAATACCTGTCGGAGTACGCTTTCAACGTCTCACCCTCCCTCATGGCCATAGATAATAACGAGTCCAACGGTCGAGGAACTCTGCTGCATGTAATGAACTGAGACGCGAATGCCCTAGTAAGTTCCCTGAACGAACTGACAGACCCCGACTTTAGTCCATTGAACCATCTCATAGCAACAAGTCCCAAGCTAGAAGGAAAGACTTTGCATATCAAGGTTTCATTGTGAGAATGCACCGCCATCCTCTGATTAAAGTGGCTCACATGTTCCACCGGGTTTGTCTGGCCATTATAAATGGTGAACGTGGGCTGGGTGAACCGCCTGGGGAGCCTTCCATTCTCAATCTTGCGTGAGAAGGGCGATTTGGAGAGTTGGTGTAACACTCGGCTCATAGCGTCGTTCCCTAAGCCCCAGCGATTTGGAGAGTTGCTTACGACCCGGTAGGTCATCCTCTTCGCAAGAGAAGGTTTCGCTGGGGGGAGTCTTGGACCTTGAACTATAACTGCTTCCCCGGGATCCCCCTGAAGAATGATTGGATGGGGGTGAAGCCCGTCTTCATCTTACGCGGCGCAGCTTCTTTTTGAGGTGTTCAATCTCCCTCTACATGGCCTTGGCATCATCCTCATGGGTGGCGCTGCCTCCGCCGCGCGTATGACTCGCGCTAGGATATACGGTATGAACGCTTCCCTTTCGATCCCTCCGGTGCTCAAGACGCTCAAAAAGATCTTCAGGCTGCGATCCCTGAGATTCTGCATGGTGTGAACCCAAACCTGTCATGATGTTCCAATTCCTTCAACGCTAGATTTCCCACAAACGGCGCCAATTGTAAGTGCACAATTGTACTCGGACCCAAAAAACAAGTGTTGGGCTCAAGCCCAATGAGTCTTATGCAATAAAATTTGTAGAGTATGGGTTTGAAATCTAGGTTCGGGATGTTGGAAGTTTGTTTAACAGGCTAGAGTACCACTATCTGTGCAAATGACAAGCGAATATGATAAAATGACCTCCTTGGACGTAAGCTGATGATGATTTGTGTATATCTATATTATCTTTCTTATGTCAAAGTTTACAATTCTTAGTTCCTGTTTTTTTCTTAGCAGAAAGTGTTCTTCCTTTCTCTCTTTCCTCACTAGTTTCCTTATATACTTCTTCTCTACTGGTTCATCCACGTGTCATACAAATCTTTCCCTTCGATACTTGTCCCATCCACCGCCTTCTTGAAGCCTTCAAACAATAGCAGGGAGGCTGAATTCTATTGTTCATAGGTCACTTCCCCATTAATGTGGCCAGGGTAGTAGATGCAGGGTCTTTAATGTGGAGGTAGCAGCTTTTTTTCTTAGATATTTCTCTCACATTCTTGCTTCTAGAGGATGCTTGGATCACCCTCTTACCCATCAGTTTTTCCAGAATTCTGCCTTTAACCCATTTAGCAAGTCCCAGGGTCATCGCCGGGCCTGTCCGAGGAGACATTTCTCCTCGGACAACTCCTTGGACCTTTACAGTGCAAACTGACTTGTGGGCCTGGAGGCCCTGATCAAAAACGAACTGGTACCAGCCAATCAGGCCCAAAGCCCAAATGTTTATTCAGGAGTTTTTACCCCCCACAATTGCTTTTATATTTTTTGACTCAATGGTTCTTTTTTGTTGTGGGTCCTTTCTCAATTTATGTTTGGCTTCGACAAATATTATGTTTAGCACACTTTTTCTTATTATGTGCAGCACATAATAATTTGATTTTGCAATCCAATAGACAATAAAAAATCTACCTCAAAAGTTTGGTCACGAGGAAATAGAAAATCTCAAAACATGATTGGGGGTTTAATTTTTATCTAATTTTGATAAAGTTAAATGTGTAATTTGGTTCTTGCAGGGTTTAGGATCATTGACCTAGATACATGAGAGTTTGACAATGAAGGTTTCTTAAATAGCTAGAGACAATTCTAAGGAACTTTAAGAGAAGGATTTTTTTTTTAAAACTTCCATTATTATATATATAGTATAAATATGTATAGATATTCTTTTTGGTTTTTGATTCTTCATTGATTTCAAGATTTAGTTATTAAAAAAACCCAAAGTTATAGAACAGAAATGGATAATACTTTTAAAAATAATTCAATTTTCAAGGGAACAAAAAATTATTTTTCAATAATTTTTAGAGAATAAATTATAACTTATACTATATTATAAAATAATTATATATTCTCACGCATCGTAATGTTTAACTAAAAGAAAAGCTAGTGAATTACCTTGTCTACGTGCATAAGAAAAGTAACAATGCCGAACTCATGACAAGCCGCCCCAATCCCATATCTGAAGTAGGAGGAGAAATACCAGCTAGACCACGATAAATTATAAGAGAGCCACCCTCCAAAATGAGATTATGTATCCCCACATCTTTACCAAATTGTAGACCAACTTCAAAAGCATTTGACTCAACCTCTAAAGCACCTCAGGGAGCACCAATCTTCTTACTCAAAGCGGCAACCACTAACCCTTTGTCATCCCGAATAATGACCCTCACATCAAATTCCTTCCATTTCGAAAACATGACACCATCCGCATTAACCTTGTACTGTGAACCCGATGGAGGAGACCACCTTCTAACCAGGTCTAAAGAAGGCGTAAGAGGGACAACATTAGCTGCTGGATACTCTTGAAGATACTGCTTAGCCCATTGCACCAGTTCCTACTCACCTTTCTTTTTCCCCTATGACAAGCTTCATTTCGATTAACCCATAATTAAACACCATGCAATAGTCGCCGCTAGACGAAGCTTCTCCTCCTTAAATTGATCTATCATCATAATACAACATAGAAGGTCATGGAAACTATTAAAATGGGCTCACATTGTAAACCAAACAGCCTAGAATAGTTCCACATTTAACGAGCTCTTGGACAAAACCAAAAGAGATGACTCGATGATTCATTTCCCACTTTACATTCCTTACACAACTCTTCGTTGAGGACGTGCCTGTGCCATAAATTTTCCTTTGTGGGGAGAATATCGCGGCAAGCCCTCCATGCAAAATGATGTACCTTATGGGACCTGATAATTTCCATAGTTGCTTCCAAAATTTACAAAAATGGCTATCACTAGCAGTGCTACTTGTTGAACCAACTGACAACTCTACTCAGTGGCTGCTCTATGAATTTTGTCCAGGATGTTCCTATTCCACTTTGAAAAAAATTTGGGTCATTTTGGTCTATTTCGGGTGTTTCGGGACGTTTCGGTAAATATCAGTTGAAATTCAAGATTTGGTCGACACGAAGTTTGTGCTTAAAAAAAAAAGTTCTTAAAACCAAAACAAATTTGCATTCTGTACACCGAAAAACCTCGAGAGGAAAAAGAAGGAAAAGAAAATAAATGAACAAAGGTACCTGTACAATAAACTATAAGTTCATTTGAAATATTAATAAAATGATTAATTATTGTTGTAAGGACCAAAAACGCATAAACTTCGCTGTTTGTTTATTCACTAAAGGTCCCCATACAATACATTTGGTAGAGAAGGTTCAACAACAAAAGTCCCCCTGACCGTAGTGTCCTGACTCTTATTTATATCATTTGTTCCTTTCATCGTGGTCTTACACCTCACAATCTACTATGCTTTTCCCTCTGACACCTGTCTGTCGGTAATGAAGCAGAGTTCTAACTTTGCGTTCAGCACTGTTCAGGTCATATCCACATTAATGCAACGGATTGAGTTGGTATCCTCCAATTAATGCGGCCAGAATGGTTGTTGCCGGGCATTTAATGCAACCCTCTAAATTAGCCCGCCACCTTCGGATATTTGTAACCCTTATGTCAGCAGTGCCCATGCCACATCATCTTCGGGTATCCCCAGGTAACTTCCCTTACTCCTTTACTTCATCTTGCTTAATGCATGTCGGCCTTCCTTTCCTCGGGTCTTCGGGTTCTTGGGTCCTCGGAACCTCACAACAGCCCCTTTAACACTTGAGTTATTAACGATCAGTTAATAACCAAGTTTTAACTTCTCACACACGCTTCTTACCTTCCCTTTGTTTTCACACGTACAGCCATCTTTTCACTGCCCCATGACCCGCGTCTGGCGCCTCGTATCCCACGATGGAGCATTTATGGAATCTGGCGTTTCTTTTCCCGCGCACGTTCTACGGCCGGATGGGTAATGTACAGTTCAGATCCCGCTTTCAATTATGAGCGGGAAAGTTACCTCTCTTATTTCTTTTACCCCACCCCTATAAAAGCAAATCCTTTGGCTGGATGTAGCTCATTTTGGCATTCTGAAGGATTGAAAGAAGAGTGAGCTCCCGAGGACCATCTTTAAGCAATCTTCAAAGGTGTGTTCATTTTCCTTTCATTTCTCTCTATTTGCTTGCTTTTCTCCTCTTACCGCGGGGATTAATGGGTAGGTACGCTAAGCTAGTAAACACGGATGAGGCAAAGGCTGCCTTTAAAAACCGATATAGGATCCCTGATGACGTAAACATCACGTATTGTGAGGAAGAAGAGATTCCACTCGTACCTCGCCCCCCTGAGTCCGTTTTGATTCCCATGATTGCGTTTATCGAGGAGGGCATGGAGATTCCTATGGGTAGGGTAACCAGGGATTTTTTAATAAACTATAGGCTTACCCCCTCACAATGTTCCCCAAACGTCCTTAGAATTTTAGGATGCGTAGACGCGCTTAACCGAAAGATGGGGACCAATTTGACATGGCAAGATGTAAATTGGGTGTACAACTGCCAAAAAGGGGATAGGACTAAATATTACATGAAATGTAGATTCCCTTCCGTTAGGCTGATCTCTTGCTTACCCGACTCGAGTAAAGGGATGGACGAAGATTACCTTGTCGTCTCGGGCAACTGGCATGACGGCTTACATTGCCCTACCCGAGAAGGGACGCCAGGTAGTGTTCCCGAGGACTGACCTGGCATTTAGGAATGACCAAAATTTTCATGTGTTCTGCTTTGTTTAACTTATTCATTCTAACAATTTCATCCCTTATTGCAGACGATTTCCATACCGCTCCGAACGTATCTGCTGTGAATCGAGCTGATCTAAACCGGATTCTTCGGTCAGAAATATTTGTACACCGGGACGAACAACTCCGAGCAGCCCACATCATCCTTGGGTACACACCATCCACCAAACGTTTCCAAAGCCCGAAGAACGTTATCAGAGCAAGAGATCTACGATTAGCTCGGATTGACGTTGCGGCCCCTGGATTCCTACTGCTCGCACCTCCTCCCGCAGGAACTCAAGACGCACAGCTTCCTGCTCCTCTTGCCGCCCAGTTACTTTATCCCCCCTTGGACCAAGCTGCTAACCTTGTCGCCGAGGAAAGAGTTGCTACGCCCGAGCCAAATCCTCCCGAGGTGACCGAGAAGGATTTTGAGGTGTTCTACCATCCAGACGCTCCTTCTAGCTCCAATCCATCAACCAGCGAAATGGGTTTTCAAGAGAAAGAGCCCGACCTGTTGGCCTTACTGCAGGCGCACGCAGGCGACTCTTCACCGGCGATTCCGGTCCCACCTCGTCCAGTCACTCCGGCTGTTACCCGTGCACCTTCCTCGGAGGCGGCGGATAAAAAACGGAAAAGGGGCCAAAGTAGCAAACATGTGATAGAGATCGAAGAAAGGGAAAGTCTTGACCTTTCCGCTAAAGATACCAGGGCTGGGAAAGCCCTTTCCAAAAAAGCTGCTCCTACTGGTTCGTCTAAGTACCCCAGTAGTGAGTCTATAAAGAAGCCGTCAGCCTGGCGACCCAACCTTACTCTCAGCTCGGGTAGCCCTGTTATGGATGATGCTAACTTGAGGGACCCGAAGAAGGGAAGCTCGAGCCTGGTGGCCGAGTGTCTAGAGAAGGCTCTATGCCTTCCCGAAGATATGGCAGAGTTGCGGTCCTTCCGTAAGAAGGAAGTTTTCTTATCTTTGAAGCAGGACTTAGCCAAGGTACTTTCTAAGTCTTTGCACATTCCATATATGAGTTTAACTCTTTATTATGACTAACTTTATTAACTCGAATATATCATAGGCGGTCCAGGCTTCATTTATGGCTGAGGAGTGGGTAGATCATTCATTGGATCTTGCCCGAAAAGCTGATCAAAATGCTGAGGCGGCAGTGAAGGCACAAAAAGAAGCCGAGTTGAACTTAAAAGAGACCCTCACTCGCCTGTCCGAGGTAGAAAAAGCTCACAAGAATGCTGAGTCGGCCCTGAAAAGTTATAAGTCGCAAGCAAATCTTGCTCTTGAGGCCCAAAAACAGGCTCAAAGCAGGCTCGCCCTCACTGTTGTCGAGCTCAAACAAGTGCAAGGATTGCTGGCTAAGAAGGAGCAGGAGCAGGCTGCTGTTGAGCAAGCGGCGTACGATGCTGGGATGAAAAAAGCCTCTGACAGCTTAACTGCCCAACTTAGAGGGGTCGCCAGAGCGTTCTGTTCGGAGGTGTGGGGTCGCGCTTTGGACGCTGCGGGAGTAGATGCTAACGCAGTACTCCGTACTCCCGACAACATTTACTATCCCCCGGCATTGCGCTTAGCTCCTACTCCCCCAACGTCGACAAATGATCCTAAAGTGCCCATCCCTGCTTCTGTTCCTTCTGATGCCCCAGTCACAAAGGACCCTTCTCCCCCAGCTCAGCCCGTGGACGAAGTAAATGAGGGTGATTTGGCTGAAGAGCCAAAAAAGAAGAAAAAAGAAAAAGACCCAGAGAAAAGAAAGGACAAGCAACCTGTTGCTTAGTCATTCCGTAGTTATTGCCTTATTTTTTTATTTTATTGTTTTTCTTTTTACGGATGTAAGGGGCTATATGATGGCCCCAGTTTTGTAACGAATACTTTTTAAGACATTAATATTAACCTTTCTCTTTTTGTTTCATGCACAAATCTTATTACAATGCGATGCCATCCAACTATCACTTTGTATGCATACAGATAGACGCTTACTTGAATTAAAAATCATAATATCACCTCAAAATTGTTTCATCATACTTGTGATTTTAAGGGGCTCAAAAAGCTCAACCTGGGCACCATAATTTCACTATTTTTTACGTTTGAAAGAGAAGGCATGAGATTCCATATGCTAATAAGCGACAAGGCTTAATGATTTCTTTACGCTAATGCTTAGTTGCTTGAGATTCCTTAGCCTTAACCTTGCCGGATTTATGACTCTTGTGTTATGGTTCGTGGAACCAAGGAAGGACAAAAATCAATTTAGCACTTATATTTTTGCAAGTGGTTGACTTTTCTTAGACTTGTGGCCCGAGGAACCGAACAAGAACTAAGGTCAACTTAACACGTGTATTTCTTGCAAGCGATTAATTTCTCTTAGACTTGTGGCCCGAGGAGCCGAACAAGAACTAAGGTCAGCTTAATACTTGTGTTTTTTGCAAGTGATTAATTTCTCTTAGACTTGTGGCCCGAGGAGCCGAACAAGAACTAAGGTCAGCTTAACACTTGGGTTCTTTGCAAGTGATTAATTTCTCTTAGACTTGTGGCCCGAGGAGCCGAACAAGAACTAAGGTCAGTTTAACACTTGGGTTTTTTGCAAGTGATTAATTTCTCTTAGACTTGTGGCCCGAGGAGCCGAACAAGAACTAAGGTCAGTTTAACACTTGTGTTTTTTGCAAGTGATTAATTTCTCTTAGACTTGTGGCCCGAGGAGCCGAACAAGAACTAAGGTCAGTTTAACACTTGTATTTTGATTGATACAGAATTGAAATGAACAGAAGCCACACACAAAAGGAGATTCTTTTCTTAATAATAATATCGTCGTAAGTTATTTACATTCCAAGGGCGAGGAATCACCCTTCCATCCAGATCTTCTAAACGATAAGCCCCTACACCTGCTATTGAGGTAATTTTATACGGCCCCTCCCAATTAGGACCCAACTTTCCCCAAGCAGGATTTTTTGCTACCCCCACTACTTTTCTCAGTACCAAATCTCCTGGTACCAAGGGCCTGGACCTAACTCCCTTGTCGTATGTCTGCTTGAGCTTCTGCTGATAGCTGCCCATCTTCACATTGGCTATTTCTCTCCTTTCCTCAATAGTATTCAAACAATCATACATCCTATCGTGATTGCTCGCTTTGTCATACTGGTCGGACTTCAGGGTGGGAAAACCCGATTCTAATGGTATTATAGCTTCCATTTCATACGTCATTGAAAAGGGAGTCTCGCCTGTCGATCTTCGGGGTGTAGTGCGATAAGCCCATAATACATGAGGCAATTCTTCTACCCAGCCTCCTTTAGCATCATCCAATCATTTCTTCAAACCTGCCAAGATGACTTTATTTGTTGCTTCGGCCTGACCATTTCCTTGAGGATAGGACGGTGTTGAATATCCATTTCTTATTCCCATTTCTGCGCAGTACCGTCGGAAAGCCTTGCTATCAAATTGAAGCCCATTATCAGAAATCAAAGTATGAGGGACTCCGAAGCGAGTTATGATATTTTTCCAGATGAATTTCTTTGCATCCACATCCCTAATATTGGCTAAGGGCTCGGCCTCCACCCATTTCGTGAAGTAATCCGTGCCGACAATGAGCCATCTCCTATTACCTGGTGCCCGAGGAAAATGTCCGACGATATCTAAACCCCACTTAGCGAAGGGCCATGGGCTGGATAACGGGTTTAAGTTACCTCCTGGTTGATGTATGCTAGGCGCAAACCTTTGACATTGATCACATTTCTTGGCATAATCTTGAGAGGTTCTCTGCATGCTCGGCCACCAATACCCTTGGGTCATGGCTCTATGAGCGAGTGATCTTCCTCCAGTATGACTCCCACATACACCTTCATGCAATTCTTCCAGCAAAGGTTCCATGGCATCAGGATGTACGCAAAGCAGGTACGGCCCTGTGTAGGAACGTCTATAGAGTTTTTGCTCCTCTGATAGCCAGTAACGGGGAGCGCTTCTTCGTACCTTCTCGGCTATTGTTCTATCTTCAGGTAGTATTCCGTGCTGCAAGAAAGCTACAATTGGGTCCATCCAACTTGGACCAACATGAACGCTGTGCACCCGTACTGTCGAGATGCTGGTCAAGCTAGAGGACAGTAAATCCTCCACTATGACCATACGTGGTAATTTCGAACCCAGTGAAGTGGCTAACATTGCTAATGAGTCAGCATGAGAGTTATGTCCCCTTGGGACTTGCTGTACCTTAAAACTTTCAAACAAACCCAACACCCCTTGAACTCGTTTGAGATAGCTTTTCATTCGTTCATCTTTTGCCTCAAATTCTCCATTAACTTGCCCAACTACCAATCGGGAATCACAAAACAACCTCACTACCTTTCCTCCCAAGTGTTTAACCATCTGGGAACCCACCAAGAGAGCCTCGTACTCGGCCTCATTATTAGTGGCTGGGAATCCCAACCTCAATGACTTTTCAATGACTAGTTTCTCGGGAGATATTAACACGACTCCAACCACGGCTCCTTTTCGATTTGATGCCCCGTCCGTGTAGACTTCCCAAGGAGTGATGTTTTCCATCCCAATGGACATCACTGTCATCACGGCATCTTCGTGGTTAACCTGATCTTCCGTGAACTCGGCCACGAAGTCGGCAAGGATTTGCCCTTTGATAGCTGTCCGGGGCATATACTTGATGTCATAAGCTCTCAGTTTAGTTCCCCACTTTGCTACACGACCCGTATAATCCGACTTCCTCATGATAGCTTGCAGAGGCAATTGAGTGAGTATTACTACGGTGTGAGCTTGGAAGTAATGGGGCAATTTCCTTGTTGCATGTACCACGGCTAGAAGCGCTTTTTCCAACAGTAGATATCGTTGTTCTACTTCTTGCAAAGACTTGCTGATATAATATATTGGTTTCTGGACCCCATCATCATTCCGTATTAAGACAAGACTTACGGAGTGATTTGTGACGGCTAGGTAAGCATATAATACTTCTTCCTTCTCGGGCGTTGATAATATCGGTGGTCTAGATAGGTATTGCTTTAAATCTTCAAAAGCCAAGTTGCATTCATTAGACCACCGGAAATCTTTCCACCTGTGAAAAAGGCGATAAAATGGGCAGCACCTGTCTGCGGACCGTGATATGAACCTGTTCAAGGCTGCAATCATACCAGCTAACTTCTGCACTTCTTTCGGGTTCTGAGGGGGATGCAAACCTAAGACAGCCTTAATTTGATCAGGATTAACTTCAATTCCCCGATGAGTAATCATGTACCCTAGAAACTTTCCCGAGCCCACTCCGAAGGAACACTTTGATGCATTTAAGCGTAACTTATACTTTCTTAACACCAAGAAGGTCTCCTGCAAATCTGTCAAATGGTCTTCTGTCCTCTTACTTTTAATCACCATGTCATCGATATAAGCTTCCATATTATGCCCCAACTGCGCATCAAACATTATGCTCACCATTCGTTGATAAGTGGACCCTGCATTCTTTAGACCAAAGGGCATCACTCGGTAATGGTAGTTACCATTAGGGGCACGAAAAGCCGTTTTCTCCTGATCATTCAATGACAAAGGGATTTGATGATACCCTTGGAATGCATCCAAGAAGCTCATTCGGGGGTGCCCCACAGTTGCATCCACCAGTTGATCAATTCTGGGTATAGGGAAAGGATCCTTGGGACATGCCTTATTCAGATCTGTAAAGTCAATACAGACTCTCCATTTCCCATTCTTCTTTTTTACCACAACAGTATTGGCCAGCCACTCAAGATAGAAGATCTCCTTGATCGCCCCAGCTTGCTTTAGCTTACTAACCTCCTCCTTAACTGCTTCTGCGTGTTCTTGAGACGCTCGCCGAGGAGGCTGTTGTCTAGGCGTCGCATGGGGGTTAATATTCAAATGGTGGCAGATAACTTCTGGATTAATTCCTGGTACGTCATAAGTCGTCCATGCAAAAACATCAATATTATCCCGCAAGAATTGAACCAATTCTTCTCTTTCCCGTATCGGCAGTTTAGATCCGACTTGAAAATATTTCTCTTCATCTACCCCAATAACTACCTTGGTTAGCTGCTCGGCAGAGCCTTCATCCTCAACTAAGCCGACTTCCTGAGCAGCCTCCTTTAATTGCTATGATGTCTCAAGAACTTCTCCTTCCAACGAACCTCGGCCTGTACGAATAGTGGCAGACGTTAGACATTGCCTGGCTACCATTTGACTGCCATGTAATACTCCCACGCTTCCTCGTATAGGGTACTTCACCATCACATGTAAAGTAGATGAAATTGCCTCCATTGCATGCAGCCATGGTCTAGCCAAAATGGCCGTGTATGGAGAGTATGCCATAACAACTATGAAGTTTACCTGTACTTCGAAACCCTCCACCTGCACAGGCAACCTAATCATTCCCCGTGGGATCACCTGGTTTCCATCAAAACCGACCAACGGCTGGTCGTATTTTTCCAAGTCTTCTTCTTTCAACTTTAATCCATTGAATAGGTCCGGATACATAATCTCGGCACCACTTCCATCATCCACCAAGACTCGTTTCACATCATACCCCCCGATACAAACTGTGACGACCAAGGCATCATCGTGGGGTTGAAACGTTCCCTCTTTATCCTTATCAGAAAAGCCCAATATGGGCGTCGCCGAGGACCTCATTCTTTTGTTTGCTTGATGATTCTCTTCCACGTCCTCATTCCCACACTTGTTTTGAACGGTCATGACCCGAGACGGTTTCCCAAATTCTCCTCTCGGCTGGGTCAAGATGACGTTAATAGTGCCTAGAGATGGTTGAGGGGCCTGACCCCAATATTTCCGAGTGTCTAGTTGTTCCTTTTTCCCATCCGGCTTTGCCAATAAGTGATTGATCTTCCCGGCCCTAATCAATTGATTCAAATGGTCGCGCAATGTCCGGCACTCCTCCGTGGTGTGTCCCTTATCCTGGTGGTAATGGCAGTGGAGGTTTTGATTTCTCGTGGATGCATCTCCACTCATTTTGTTGGGTGGCCTAAAATATGGCTCATGCCGAATTTTCTCCAGTATGTGATGCACGGGTTCCTTAAATAGTGAATTAATTAGAGGAGACTCGGCGGTCCTCGGATGGCTTGGAAAGTCTCGTTTGGGCCGAATACCTTGAAACCCCCCTACCCGAAGATCCTTCCTCTCCAGATACCCTTTCATTTTTCCTTTGCTTTGCATCTGATCTTCTTCTACCCGTTTATACTTATCTATCCGGTCCATGAGCTGACGCATATCTATCGCGGCCTTCATTGTCAAAGACTTCCTTAACCCATGCTCCGTGGGAAGACCCACCTTGAAAGTTCTCACGGCTACACTCTCCACATCCCCATCAATTTCATTATACATTTCCCAGTATCGGTCGGAATAGGTTTTGAGTGTTTCGCCTTCCCTCATAGACATAGACAGTAGAGCATCCAAAGGTTTTGGAATCCTAGTACAAGTTATGAACCTTGCTCCAAATGCCCTAGTCAATTCCTCAAAATACCTCAGAGAACCTTTTGCCAAAGCATCAAACCACCTCATAGCCACGGGCCCCAAACTGGAGGGAAAAACTCTGCACATCAATGCCTCATTATTCGAATAAACGGCCATCTTCTGACTAAAATGACTAACGTGTTCTACAGGGTCAGTCCTCCCGTTATACATAGTAAAGATGGGTTGAGAAAACCTATGAGGTAGCTTTGCCCTATTTATCCTGGCCACAAAAGGGGATTTGGCAATTTGCCTCAGGGCTTTACCCATTGCATCACTCCCGTCATCGCGATATATCCCATCAGTATCAGGCATCCTTGTCTCCTTTTGCTGCTTTGCCCTAATGCCCGAAGACACACTGACACGGGTCACACTTCGAGTAGGCTCAAATACTAGGGGATCAATTCCTCCAAGGTTTGCTTCCGAACTGTCACTGGAAGAGCTAGCATTACCCTTACGTCTCCGCTTCCTACTATCCACGCACTTGCGTAAGTAAGCTATCTCAGATTGCATCTGTTGCAATACATCGTCACGAGACATATGCCCCTCAGTTAGTGATCGTTGCTCAGCCTCCTGATCGCCATCATGTGCTTTCACCACCCCTGAGGTATGTCCCTTCCCTTTGTCACGCTGGAGACTTACAGCTACATCTCTGCTTCGTGAACTTATGGATTCTTCCCCTTCTTGATACACCTCCGCCATATACTTCTAGATGGAATGTGTTACGTTGTTGTTGTTCCCACAGACGGCGCCAATTGTAAGGACCAAAAACGCATAAACTTCGCTGTTTGTTTATTCACTAAAGGTCCCCATACAATACATTTGGTAGAGAAGGTTCAACAACAAAAGTCCCCCTGACCGTAGTGTCCTGACTCTTATTTATATCATTTGTTCCTTTCATCGTGGCCTTACACCTCACAATCTACTATGCTTTTCCCTCTGACACCTGTCTGTCGGTAATGAAGCAGAGTTCTAACTTTGCGTTCAGCACTGTTCAGGTCATATCCACATTAATGCAACGGATTGAGTTGGTATCCTCCAATTAATGCGGCCAGAATGGTTGTTGCCGGGCATTTAATGCAACCCTCTAAATTAGCCTACCACCTTCGGATATTTGTAACCCTTATGTCAGCAGTGCCCATGCCACATCATCTTCGGGTATCCCCAGGTAACTTCCCTTACTCCTTTACTTCATCTTGCTTAATGCATGTCGGCCTTCCTTTCCTCGGGTCTTTAGGTTCTTGGGTCCTCGGAACCTCACAATTGTTATTTAGTTGTTTTAAAAAATTGTTTGTCTTTTATAAACTATAATTTGTTGTATTGTTGTTTTATTAATTATTAAATTATTAATTGTTGTTTAGCTTAACATAATTTAATTTATTTGTCTTTTATAATGTATTAGTTAATTAAATTATTAATTATTGGTGTCTACTTGCTTCATTAATTTTTTTTTTTTTTACTAACTACTAGCTGTCTAATACACACCCCACTGTGCATTAGCACACACTAGCACACACCTCATGTGTGCACACACCCCTACCTCTACATGCCTTTACTTCTCCAATTCAAATATCTCACCCCTGACCCCACACCACACAGCCCCACTCAACAAACAAGATTCACACAAGAGGAGCAATCAGATAAATTTACAAATCACAATAAAGACAAATTCACCAACACCAACACAGTGACACATCAACGGATAAAGTAAAAAAAAAAAGAAAGGGGCAAATAAATTGAATAATTATAAAGACTTAAAGGAGAGAGAATCAGTTCAAAAAGAAAGAGAGCTCTCTCTCTCAGAACAAAACAGTCCACACTCCACAGCAAAACCCAAAGATTAAGAGAGAAAAAGAGAGAGAGAAGTAAAGTGTAAAATACCTTGAAAGAGGCCTGAAGGGCGGCGCCGAGGGCCACGGCAGCACATCGCGGCGTCGGAAGCGAGGAAGGAGTCAAGACCAAGCGTCGGCATCGCAAGCTCTGATCCGATCGGACCGATCTCCGATCTCTAATGCCCAATCCAAGCTCTGTTGCTCAAGTTTTAGGCGGAGGCGCCGTCGCCACGTCGTGCCTATATGCTTAATGATGAGGTTTCAGGCGTTGCTGCGTTGTTGTTGATGAGATTTTTTTTTTGATTTTTTCTTTAGGTTAGGTAAGGTTCCTGATTTTAGGTTTTTCTTTTACCATTTGATGATTGAGGCGGACGCGTATTCGTATTGGGTCTCAGTTGGTTGGTTTTTTTTTTTTTTTTTTTCTTCCTGAGAATACGTTTGGGTTGGGCCTGTTGGGTATATCTTTAGGATTGATGTTGGGCTTGTTGGGTATTTGTTTGGGATTGATGTTGGGTTTTTTTCTTTTGCTTGCTCTTACAATTTTTTTTTTTTTTTTCAGATTCTCTGCTGCAATTTTTTTTTTTTTTAAGATTTTAGTTCAAAATTTGTTTGGCATAAAAATTTTGAGGGTGTTCCTGATTTTGCTTGAGGGTATTCCTATATTTTTTTTAAGGTAAACAAATAAACAAATTTTAATTATTATATATATAAAAAAATTTCAAGTCAGGGTGTTCCTAGCAACACCCTGGACTCTGAGTGGCACCGCCACTAAGTCCACTGCCACCTTGTAAGCACAGCGTACAGCAAAAAAACCATTTTGTATTTCTGCCCAAATCGATTTATCGGTTGGAAATCTATTACTCAGAGGAATAGTCTTGATAATATCAACCTCAAATGGGAGAATACCAAAATTCCAATAGCATTCATTTGAATCAATGAGTTCCTAAACTTGAAGATTTGGAGGAGAACCTACTCTTGGGGAAACAACCTTATATGTATTTGAACTGGGCAACCACTTATCACTCCAAACTCGAATGCTAGAGTCATTACCCACTTGCCATTGAAGGCCCTACTTCACCACCTGTTGGGTTGTATTAAGAAAACTTCTAGAAACTGCTTGAGAGAAAAACTATTTGCTTGTATTGATTGAATATGAAAAACTAATTAATTTACACTAACGTTCTGCCTTATATACACGATACAGAGTAAAGAAGAAATAAACTAACTCTAACTAACTTCTAACAAACTAATTAACACGTTTTAAACACATGTACATCAGTTAAGCAACCTCACGTGCCAACCATCTCACGCGCCAATCACTTAACCAAACGCTACCGTTTTGATTTTAACTTTCCTTTCTTTCTTTCCTTATATACTCTGTCGTTTTGCTCTTGTTTTCCATCACTGCAATTCCATTCTTCTTGTTTCTTCTTTCCTGTGTCATTCTCTTTCATGCCTTTGTGCTTAACACTCCCCCTCAAGTCATGATTCACAGGATCATTAACTTGACTAGTTGAAGTCTTCAAACTTGGTGAGTAAATATCAATTAAACCCAGGCAATTGACTAATCTGCTAAAAGCTGAAAATCCTCAAGCCTTGGTAAAGATGTTTGCAGTTTGAAATTGGCTTGAGACATAAAAAGTCTTGATCACACCCTCTGTAATCTTGTCTCTAACCAAATGACAATCAACCTCTATGTGTTTTGTTCTTTCATGAAAAACATGATTGGCTGCAATATGCAATGCAACCTGGTTATCACAAAACAACTGAGCACTACTAGGATGATCAACCTTTAAATCTCTTAATAATTGAAGAACCCATACAATCTCACATGTTGTAGTAGCCATTGCCCTGTACTCTGCCTCTGCTGATGATCTAGAGACCGTGCTCTGCTTTTTGGACCTCCAAGAGATTAAAGAATTCCCTAAAAACACATTGTAACCTGTGATGGATCTTCTAGTATCAGGGCAGCCTGCCTAATCCGCACCACAAAAGGCTTTAACTTGCATTGTTGATTGGCTAGAGAAGAATAAACCTCTACCTGGTGTGCCCTTTAAATATTGCAACACCCTATTGACAGCCAACATATGAGGCTCTCTTGGTTTAGCTAGAAACTAACTCAACCTATGTACTGCATAGGTGATGTCAGGTCTGGTTAGAGTAAGATAGAGTAATCTCTCAATCAACTTCCTGTACTAACTTGCATCTGGAAGCAACTTTCCTACATCCTTTGAAAGATGCAAATTTTGTTCCATTGGAGTTTTGAGTGGTTTAGACCCCAAGAAGCCAGTGTCTTGCAAAATTTCCAAACAACACTTCCTTTGGTTTAAACTAATACCTTTGTCACTTCTAGCAACTTCAAGACCCAAAAAATACTTCAAAGAACCCTAGTCTTTTAAGCCAAACTTGGTGTCAAGTCAATGTTTCAAATCAACAATGCAGCCAAGGTCATTACCAGTGAGCAGAATATCATCCACATATACCAGTAACACAGTAAAAGAAGACCCTTTACTATAGATAAAAAGGGAGTAGTCTGCCTTAGATTGGACAAAAACAAAATTCAACAAAGTGTAAGAAAATTTGGCAAACCATTGCCTTGAAGCTTGTTTCAAACCATAGAGACTCTTGTTGAGTTTGCAAACCAAAGAACCAGAACCAACAACACTAGGATTAGGATTGAACACTCCCCCTTACTGTGAAAAGCAGGTGGAAGACTCATATAAACTTCCTCATCCAATTCACCATGGAGGAAGGCATTGTTCACATCCATTTGATGAAGAACCTAGCCTTTCACAGCAGCCAAGGAAAGGACCATTCTGACAGAAACTGACTTAACTACAGGAGAAAATGTGTTAGTGTAATCAAGGCCTTCCCTCTGTGTATACCCTTTAGCAACCAAACGTGCTTTATACCTCTTAATTGAGCCATCAGATTTGTACTTGGTCCTATAGACCCATTTGCAGCCATTAGGAGCCTTACCAGGAGGAAGAGTGGTTAAGGTCCATGTATTAGTAAGTTCTAGAGATGTAATCTCCTTATCCATTGCAGCTCTCCAATCAAGAGATTGGACAACCTCATGGAAGGAAGTAGGGTCAAGGGAGGTGGAATCAACTGCCATGACAAATTGCTTGTAATTCTTAGTGAGGTTTGAATAAGTAAGACAAGCAAATATGTCATAAGGAGGCCAGAGGAGGGTTTTGAAGAATTAGGTGTGGAAGTGACAGATTTGCATGAATAGTCTTTCAAGTAAGAGGGTGGATTATAAGGTCTAGTGGATTTTCTTAGAGGTAAAGGAGAAGTAGGCCTAGAAACAAACATAGGAACAAGATTAAGTTCAGTATCATCAACAGCGGGAGTAACAAGTGAAGGTGGAGATGGGGAATTGGATGATGAAGGAGGAATCTGATCTGCAGAAACAGTGTCTATAGAATCAAGGAATGAAACATGACTATCATGTAAGAAAGATGTGTCTGAAATAGAAGAATCAGGAATAGAATTAGGGAAAACAAATGAATGTGAAGTTGAATCAAATAAGGCAGACTTGGAAAGGATTGAAGAGGGAGAACCAGATGCAAAAGGAAAAATGTTTTCATAAAAAATCACATCCCTTGAAACAGAAATGGAATTATTATCCAAATCCATGACCTTGTACCCTTTAATACCACTTGGATATCCTAGGAAAACACATTTCTTAGCTCTTGGTGCAAATTTGTTTCTGTTTTGAAAAAGGGTAGAAATAAAACACAAGCAACCAAAAGTCCTAATATGACCATAGGAAGGAGTTGTTTTGAAAAGCATTTCAAAAGGAGTTTTATTGTGCAAATGTTTTGAAGGCAGCCTATTAATAAAATAGACTGCAGTAAGAATACAATCACCCCACTTTTTCAAAGGCAAGGAAGAGTGAAATCTTAAAGCTCTTGCAACATTTAAAATGTGTTGATACTTTCTCTCAACAATTGCATTTTGTTGAGGAGTCTCAACACAAGTTAATTGATGCAAGATGCCCTTAGATTTAAAAAAATCCTTCATAAAAAATTCTGTGCCATTGTCACTTCTAATACATTTGATTCTTGCACCAAATTGAGTTTCAGTCATGTTAGAAAACTGTTCAATAAGAACATGTGTTTCTGACTTAGATTTAAGTAAATAAACCCAAGTACACCTAGAGTAATCATTCATAATGGTAAGAAAGTATTTGTAACCTTTAATAGTGGGAACTAAAAAAGGTCTCCAAAGATCACAGTGCACAAGATCAAAAGGACAATGAGAAACATGAGTACTGTTAGGAAAAGATAATCTTTTTTGCTTGGCAAAATGACAAATGTCACAACAAATTGTTTTATTAGAATCCAAACCAATTACAAAAGTTTTAAGCAGTGACATTTTGGTAAAAGAAGGATGGCCTAACCTAAAATGCCATAAATCAGCATTATTGACAGAAGTAGTATTAACAGAAGGAGCTGAAATTGGAAACTATGAAGAAGCAACAAGAACAGATGATGATGATGGAAGATTATGTTGAAGTAGATAGAGACCTTTTGATGCTTTACCTAGTCCAATCATGTTTCAATTGGCCAGGTCTTGGATAAAGCAAAAGGAACCAAAGAATACAAGACAACAAAACAGTGTTTTAGTTAATTGACTAACTAATATGAGATTAAAGGTAAATGAAGGAACACAGAGAACTCCATGAAGAGTAAGTTGATTTGAGATATGAACTATCCCTATGTGAGTAACTAAAGCCTTTTCTCCATTGGGCAAGTAGACAAAAGAATTAATTGTGGATGTAATAGAAGATAAGCAAGATATTAAACAAACCATATGGTCTGAAGCACCAGTATCAATAATCCAGTCATTGAATTTATGAGTTTGCCTATCAACTATGCTAGCAGAAAATATGGAATGAGAAAATTTTGGAGGCAGCCAAAAAGGGTTACCTGAAAAATTGGCAAAATAAGGGATGGAAGAACTAGAGGCAGCAGCATTAGTCAATGGTGACAAGACTAATGCAGCTTGGTGAGAGGGCTAAGAAGCAATAGCTTCCGTGAAAGATTGAGAAGCAAGGAAGTAGTTGTTCAAACTAGCTCTGAGTGATGGGGCACTGTGATGCACTGAATTGAGACTGTGGCATGGACAATTGAGACTGTGAAGAGTAGTGCATTAGATCAGGTTGATTGGTGAAACCTTGAGAAGCATTCTTTCCTCCCTGGTTACCATGATTCACACCCTAATTCCACCCTTGATGACCTTGAAACCCCTTAGGATTAGGATTATTAGCATACAAAGCTGTTGGTTTAATGACCAAATCAGCTTGACCAACTTGCCTACGTTTCTCCTCTTGCAGGATCAAAGAATAGGCTTTATTCAACACAGGTAGTGGCTTAGTGATCAAGATTTGACTAGTAATAGTGGAATAACTGTCATTGAGTCCCATAAGAAAATGAAAAACTTGATCCCTTTGCTGAGTAGTTAGTTGATTTCGTTGAGAACCACAAGTACAAACACGAGTACAAGCAGAGAAAGATTGATAATGCACAAGTTCATCCCACAAAATCTTAAATTTGGTGAAATAGGAACTCACCGATAAGGAACCTTGTGAAAACTTCGAAATTTCTTTCTGAATCTCAAAGAATCTTGGAACATTTGGCTGTGAAAACCTATTATGCATATCAATCCACAAATCCCTCGCAGTGTGGATGTACATAACACTGGTAGCCAGATCTTCGCTTAAAGAATTTACCATCCATGAAATAATTGTGGTATTTGCTATGTGCCATGCGTGGTACAGAGGATGAGAGAGATCAGATGTAGAGATTGAACCATCAAGAAAGCCGAATTTGTTCCTACCACTCAAAGATAGTAACACAGCCCTTGACCAACTGAGGTAATTTTCTGGACCAATCAGTGGTTGAGAAACTAGAATAACATATGATTGTGGAATGAAATAAGGGCTTGAAGGATTGGCGTTCACATCATCCATTGAAGGAGCTTGAGTGGGTGATCTATGATTAGCAGTGTTAGAAGTATTTGTGGGAAAGGTTTCAGAATATGAAGCAGCGTTAGAGACAGAAGCCATTGATGAGCTATTGAAGCTCTAATACCATATTAATAAAACTTCTAGAAACTGCTTGAGAGAAAAACTATTTGCTTGTATTGATTGAATATGAAAAACTAATTAATTTACACTAAGGTTCTGCCTTATATACACGATACAAAGTAAAGAAGAAAGAAACTAACTCTAACTAACTTCTAACAAACTAATTAACACATTTTAAACACCTGTACAACAGTTAAGCAGCCTCACGTGCCAACCATTTCACGTGCCAATCACTTAACCAAACGCTACCGTTTTGATTTTAACTTTCCTTTCTTTCTTTCCTTATAGACTCTATCATTTTGCTTTTGTTTTCCATCACTGCAATTCCATTCTTCTTGTTTCTTCTTTCCTGTGTCATTCTCCTTCATGCCTTCGTGCTCAACACATTATACTATGCCAAGTATAAGAAGGATTGTTACTGAGTGAGGCTTGTACAAAGTCACAATTCGACAAATATTTAGCTGACTTGATACACCAAAGAATTTTTGACCCATCTGGAGCCTTCACCCTTGTTTGGCTAAGAGAGCTAAATTAAATTGCTTAAACTGCTTGAAACCCATCCCATCACAAGATTTAGGCATACAAAGTTTATCCCAACTCAACCAAGCTATCTTTCTTTCATCTTGTTTTTGCCTCCACTAAAAATTACGAATTAGACTCGTCAATTCATCACAAAGGGAATTAGGAATTTTGAACAACTCATAGAATAAGTTGGAATGGCTTGAGTTACTGCCTTAATCCAAACTTCTTTACCAGCCTTCGAAATCAATTTTTCTTTCCAACCAACTAAACTTTTTGCAAGTTTTTCTTTGATATCATTGAATGTATTGAGTTTATTCTGCCCCACTAAAGATGGGAGAACAAGATACTTCTCATACTGACGAATGACATGTGCTCCAAATCTATGTTTGATCTCTTCTTATATAATAGAATCAATATTAGTTATAAAATAAAATAAAATAAAAAAAGAAGAGAAGTCTTCATTGGTTCTCAGTATATGGACGAGTTTCTAAAACCATATCTTGATTACATTTGTTTTGTATGAACCTTGTAACCAATACAAGTAACTCATCTCAATTTTTTTTTCTAAGTAAATGCAAAGGTGAGGTGCATTTTGTTAGTTTTCTCCAATATTTTAATAATTTACCTTATAAAAATATTCTAATATTTTATTTTATAGACAAAATAGAAAGACAATAAGAGTGGTGTAATGATTTGATTATACTACATGTGTTTACAAATTTGAAAATTACATGATGTTTATGCCTACTCAAAAATGCAAATATCGTTTTGATAAATAAAATGCAAATATTCTTCAATAATTGTTTTTGCATTCTTGATTGTGTGTTATTAGTTTATTACTTTTTTTTTCCTTTTATTGGACTTTGTTTTCATTGTTGCAAAAGTAACTAAATTTGAGCAAGAATACTATAGGTCTAATCTATTGTTTCTCATATAAACCTTAGAAAACTAACATCAAAATTTCATTATACTTAAATACTTAGGTCTAATCAATTCTCTCTCTCTCTCTCTCTCTCTCTCTCTCTCTCTCTCTCTCTCTCTCTCTCTCTCTCTCTCTCTCTCTCTCTCATATTAATCCTATCATTTGTTCAAACCATTCAATTGCCCACCCCTTGGAATTAAGGGAGTATATTTTAGTATATAAATATCCAATCGTTGTCTCTCCTCACATACTACTTTGGTGGTCCAAAAAAATAAACAAGAAGTTTAGTGTATTTGCTAACTTGACCTAAACCCAAATTTTTTGGTCAGAAGTAAAAATAGATCAACTCATGACTTGACCCATTTTTTGTTAGTCAACCCAATTCGACCCGACTAATCCATGACTCAATCCTCTTTTTGAAATTTTTTTTGGGTAAAAAATAATAATAAAATCACAACACAATTCGTTTACTTGTTTGTTGTGGGCTTTATAGTGCACAACTCAAACTCATAGTACAAGTGATTTTTTTAACAATCAAACTATATATTTATTTATTTATATTTAAGGTCTTTCAAATAAAATGGCCTCAAGAAAATAATTGAGATCTTTATTTAGTTGCATGTAAACGAATTGAAAGATAAATGATTAAGACATTATTTTTGCTTGGATAACACGAGAAGTAAAGATTTTAAATATAATGACAAAGTACATGCCAAGATTTTTAAAGATACAAATTTTCATATATAGTTTTTTACCACAATGATTGAAACATATTTTTATTGTTGAATAATAAAAATGATGTCTATAGTGAACTCATAATAATGATGATAATCCATCATAACTTACCACCTTAACCGGCTATGAAAAAGTTTGTAGCAGTAACACTGTTCTTTTTCTTCCTCTTTCTTCTTCTCTTTTAATTTTTTTAAATTGTCCTGTAATCTGCTTTCTTGTATTCTTTTCCGCGCCTCACCTACTGGGAGTATCAAGTCAAATGAACTTTTTGAATTGTTGCATAATTTGTGTATAAATTCTACACAATGATTACTAATAAAGTTTGCTTATTTTGTCCACTCTGATCCAACGTCAAATGCTTAGTGGCTAGTCTTATGCAGTGGCCTTTAGCCAAATGTAATCCCACTGTAATGCTGTTCAGTAATTTATTATGTCTCTTTAATTATAAGGTTGAAGAGAAGGGCTACTGTTGCTTCTCTTCTTTAATTTTTGTTTTTGGAGGATGAAAGCTTTTGTTACGATCCTCTTTTTGTTGTATCACTTCCTACTACTTCATCAACCTTCTTCTTCACTTCCTTTATGCACTGATTTAAGTACTTCTCTCTCTCTCACACACACGCACACATTTCGATCAGTTTAGTTTATGTGGTATATGTTTTTGGGTTAATAATGTCTTTGCTAAATAGCCTTTTTTTGTTTTGACTGGCATAGGGGCACCTCTCATTTCAAAGACACCTTTGGCCTTTTGTCCATACAATGGAAGTGTGTGTTGTGACTCAGCCAAAGACCTGCAGCTGCAGAAGCAATTTCATGCAATGAATATCTCTGATTCTGGCTGTGCGGCTCTTATGAAATCAATACTTTGTGCGGTAAGGGCTTGTCAACTCTATTATAATGGCAGCTTTGTTTGAACTGTTCAAAATCCTGAGTATTGGTCGTAAACCTCAAAGAATAGTAGCTTAACATATGAAAAAAAAATCGTTTAGCTTGATACTAAAATAATGGTTAAATGATTAAATGCATCATTTCTTAATAACTTTAGCTTTTGGGACATGTGATAGTTTATTAAGGTATTAGAGTAGGTGATTATGAGTTTGAACTTTGTCACCGTTTTATCTCATGTGAGGGATACCATTATCTAACAGCTTAAATTTATGGGACAAGTGCTTGTAGAGGCTGGTTTTTGTACAGGTATGGAAGTGAAATTTGTTTAGGCTGACTGCTCCCTGAGGTCATGAAATATGTTCTCTACATGTTGCTATGGATGTACATTATGCTTAAGTTTAGTATATATTTTTGATATACCATCGTTTTACATTCTTGCTTTTGTTTGGAATCTGAAGTGATGAGCATGAAATGTGCGCACAAACAGATGTAAAGTGATTCGTTGGCAATTTATGTGAAGAGTGACACAATTATTTTCTTATTATTTTAGTTGTCCTTGTTAAGAAGCTTTTGGATTTACCCAGGATGATGTATTAGAGATAATGCACAGCAATTTATAGAAATGTGGGCTATCTTAATCTACTCTTTGAGCTACTATAGTAGGTGCTAAGTACAAAAATGACAACATTGTAATACTTAGAAAGTTATGAAATTTGGAAATTTTATTATTTGCAGATGTGTGATCAGTTCTCAGCTCAGCTATTTATGGTCGAATCAGGACCTCGAGAAGTTCCTGCTCTTTGTAGCTCCACTCTATTGGTAAACTCATCACAGTCGAACAGGGCAGCAGGTAGTTTTTGCTCTACTGTCTGGGATGCATGCCAAAATGTGTCTATATTGAGTTCCCCTTTTGCCTCTTCACTACAAGGTAGTAATGTAGGACCAGCTGATTCTGGTTCTTCCAAACTAAACCAACTGTGGCAGTCCAAGAGTGTTTTCTGTGATGCATTTGGCGGTTCCTCTTATGATGGTTCAATATGTTTTGATGGTGAACAAGTTTCACTAGAAAAGTCTGAAACTTTGGCTCTGCCAAAGGGCTTGTGCCTTGAGAAAATTGGCAATGGGTCTTATCTCAATATGGTTGCACATCCTGATGGATCTAATCACGCATTCTTCTCTAACCAAGCAGGCAAAATTTGGTTGGCCACAATACCTGAGCAAAGTTCAGGAGGTACTCTAGGACTTGATGTGTCCAGACCCTTTATAGATTTGACTGATAGAGTCTTTTTTGACAGTAGCTTTGGGATGATGGGTATGGCTTTTCATCCAAACTTTGCGCATAACGGTCGTTTCTTTGCTTCGTTCAATTGTGATAAGATCAGGACACCAGGATGTTCTGGTAGGTGTGCTTGTAACACAGATGCGAACTGTGATCCTTCAAAGCTAAATTCTTCTAATGCAGCTCCACCATGCCGGTATCATAAAGTTATTGCAGAGTTCACTGTTAATGGGACTATATCAAAACATTCCTCAGTAGATATCTATACCTTTTTAGCTTGGCTATAGCATAAATTTTTCTTAAAGGTTTTTGCTAAATTACATCCTTATCAATTTCCAGGAACAAAGTGCTAGCCCATCTGAGGTGAGAAGGATTTTTACACTGGGGCTTCCAATGGCATTTAATCATGGGGGCCAGATTCTATTTGGACCTGCAGATGGATATTTATATGTTATGGTGGGAGATGGTGCAATCAGAGATGATCCTTACGATTTTTCCCAAAACAAAAAATCCTTGCTCGGAAAGATTTTAAGGCTTGACATTGATAACTTACCAAGTGAGCATTAATGGCACAGAACTGTTGAATGTGTAGCTTAGCTTGCTCTTGCCATCTTAGAATTCTTATTGCATATCCTGATTCTTATCAATTTATCTAAATTCTCATGAACTAATCTCTCTCTGTGTGTGTGTGTAAAGGGTTTGGTTCAAGTGTCACTAATTTTTATTAATGTTAATACCACTTAAATTTATATTGAATGTATTTTGATAAATCACACTTTGGATTAGATTGTTTTCTTATACTGCATGCATGCATGCATGTTTTAAAGTGTGAAGATTGGAGAAACGACCTATTTGATTTGTGCTTTATCTGGTCTTAATGCCAAACTATTACAGGTGCAAATGATATAGGTGACCTCAATCTATGGGGAAACTATTCTGTCCCTCAAGATAATCCTTTTTCTGAAGATAAAGACTTGCAGCCCGAAATCTGGGCTCTAGGATTAAGAAATCCTTGGCGCTGTAGCTTTGACTCACAAAGACCTCTCTACTTCATCTGTGCAGATACTGGGCAGGTTCAGAGGATAGATTACTTTTAATTATCATTTACAGGCATTTTATCTTTTGCCAAGACTTTCTTGATTGTAATAGCAAGCAACAAAATATACTTTGCATTGGCTGGTTATCACATTTGTTTGATGCTAATGCTATTGGTTGTCATAATCCTATAGGATCATTATGAAGAGGTAGATATAATCACCAAGGGTGGGAACTATGGGTGGCATGTTTATGAAGGCCCCTTTCTCTTTAATCCTCAGCAATCTCCTGGAGGAATTACTCTTGCCAATTCTATTCATCCTATCTTCCCTGTGTTGGGATATAACCACTCTGATATAAACAAGAAAGAAGGATCTGCAGCAGTATCAGGTGGATACTTTTATCGTTCCTCAACTGATCCATGCATGTTTGGAAGGTAAGAAAGCACCCTTTTCTAATTTATATGTAATGTTTTGTAAACACTTGCTAACAATCTTGACTGTCATTGTGTATTCAGTTACCTGTATGCAGATTTGTATGGAAGTGGTATTTGGGCAGCAGCTGAAAGCCCTGAAAATAGTGGAAACTTCAGTACTGCTAGGATTCCTTTTAGTTGTGCTCATGATTCTCCTAACAACTGCAGCACCATACCAGGAAGTTCCCTACCAACTCTGGGTTACATATACTCGTTTGGGGAGGATAACAGGAAAGACATTTTTATTTTAGCTAGCAGTGGTGTGTACAGAGTAGTTTGTCCAAGTCGCTGCAACTACACTTGCTCAAAGGAAAATGTCACAGCTATTAGCTTGCCAACTCATTCAAGTGGAAAAAAGTTGACTAACTTGCACAGAGTGCTGTGTCTGTCTTTCTTTCTTTCTTCCATGCTTTATTTTGTAATCTGATAACTATGTTGTTGCTGAGAAAGTGTTCTAGAGCAATCTTCAGGATTATTCTTAGTTTTTGGTTTTGAGAGAGAAAAGGAGGTGTGGTGGGTGTTAAAGTGGACGGGGTAAACAGGCTCCTTAGTAGTTTTTGCTCAATAGTGCCATGTTCTCGTATATTGTGGATCATTTGGAAGCTACTAGCTTAGCTCATTTCCTAAAAATTACATTGAATGTGAGCTAGGAAAAAGTAAAATATATAGACAGATATTAGATGCATATGATATACAAAAGACAAAAATATAAAGGAACCAAAATTAGCAGTTTTCCACCATCCCATGATTGATAGAAATAATTGATGAATTAGTGAAAAAAAGATAAGCATTTTGAACTTAGGGTTTGAAGGATACCCAGTGGTTACATCACCTCTTGTGGTGCTTGAGTACTGGGATTCAAACCCCACGAGCCACTCTCCCCCATATATATATGTGTGTGTGTGTGTGTGTGTGACAATCTATTTTCTAATAAATAACCAAAGATGGGGGGCAAATATTACTTTTGGCTGGAAAATTTATTCTCCTACTTTTCTATGGAGAAAACTCAGAAATAAGCATGGTTGTGCAGTCCCTATCAGAACATTTCACAGAGTATATGAAAATTGAATTGCTATTACAGTGAAGCTCAACTAATTACTTGTCATTGTAAGTGATAAGTTGTCTAATGATAGCCTGTGATAGGATGTCCATGTAACTACCAGTTAGTTAGAAGTTGTTAAGAGTAGTTACTAGTTGATTAGGGAGTCTCTAAGCCATTCTTGGCTGAGGCAGTGTATTAGGCATTGTCTTAGTCTTCGTATAAATATTTAAACACTCTTGTAACAAAGGACATACAGATATACTGCAAAGTCTTCTCAACCCCTCTGAACTCCTCCCCCTTTGCTTTTAAAAAACATCGAAACAAGGTTCATTAAACCATACCCCTCCCCTTCCCTCTCCTCCATTCAAACAAGTGGTAAATACTCAAGGTATAATAATACAAAAAACAATTAAAAATTACCCGGAAAAAATTTTTAGATGAGGTACTTGTATTGGAGTACAAGGTTCATACAAATCAAGTGTAATCAAGATATGGTTCTCATTCTTTACAATTACAACATTATCATGCTTTGCAATTACAGTGCCATTTATTTGTACAAAGTAATTTTCAAACAATCGGTATAGCTCATTATGAGAGTGAGACCAAGTAAAAGCTTATACAGAAACAAAGAGTACCTTTTCAGTTGAGAAGGAGCTCCAATTGATGAAACTCTTTTTGCAACAGCCACAAAATTTTGAGGTACTTTTCCTTTGCTGGAAGCATCCAGGTCAGAAGATAAAAAATAAGAATCACATAAGGTGGTGTGAACACTGCTGACTTATGGTCAAATTGACATTACTAATCCAACTCATCTCTTTTTGCTCTAAAATTTTCCCTTGAAGTGACTTTATTTCCATTTAAATTGGTAATACCTAAAAACCTGCTTCAGCTTCTCTTCTTGGCCAAATGCTAGAATGCAAGTACCCGGTTTCTTCACAAAAATTTTATCTGGTAACCCAACTTCACCAAGATTCTTGTATCCATTCACAAAACTTTTATCTGGTAACACCTACTTCACCAAGATTCTTGTATCCATTCAAGTAAGATCAGGAGAATGAATGACACCTGAACAGAGGTATTAAAATGAAAATGGAAAATATTATTGTTTTGGGATCTATATTTATATCATCTATCAAAGTAATCAAATAGCAGCAATTTAAAAGTATGGGATATCGTAAAATTATAAACCAAAAATCCTAGGAATTATATTTTCCTCAATCAAATGGAGATCCAAGATCTCAACATACTTAGGGTGTGTTTGGATACTGCTTATTTTGTTGAAAACTAAAAATATTGTAGCAAAATAATTTTTAAATGTGTGAATAGTGCCGTGAGACCCATTTTTAATGAAATTTTTGTTGAAAAAAAAGTTTGTGGGTCTCGTGAACAGTGCACGGGACCTACTGGAAGTGCATTGGCTTTGCAGAAAAATGCTTCTCAAAAAAAATAAAAAGGCGGACGTAAGAGATAGTGCTGAAAACTACCAATGATGTGTGTGCACCCCTGCACACATGCATGACTGTTAGTTTGTGTGTTTGAAAACTAAAAATATTGTAGCAAAATAATTTTTAAATGTATGAATAGTGTCGTGAGACCTATTTTTAATTAAAGTTTTGCTGAAAAAAGAGATTTGTGGGTCCTGTGAACTGTGCACGGGACTTACTGGAAGTGCATTGGCTTTGCTGAAACGCGCTTCTCAAAAAAAAAAAACAAGTAGACATAAGGGATAGTGCTGAAAAACTACCAATGATGTGTGTGCACCCCTGCACACGTGCATGACTGTTAGTTTGTTTGTGTGTGTGTGTGACATGATCTGGGTCTAGTCAGGTTGCTCAACATAGGATCTTTAAGCCCAATATGTTCATGAATACATGACATCACAGTATCTCAACAGTTACTAAGTTATGAATACTTGTGCAGCACATGTACTAAATCTAAAAGATCATGAATTCCATTGAAGAAGTCCAAACATAAAAATTACCATGATTCTGGGTACAACAGGCTAGTATGTCATACTATCCCACCACGCAGGTAAATGCAACCAAAATTGACAGCTTCAGTCCGCAAAAATCACATCAAAGTATCTCCAACAAATTAGCTATGTCTTTTCATTCATAGCTTTATCCACTAGACATTTCTCTATTGCCTCATCACAAAGCTCAAGAGTGATTTCCATGTTCCCTTCTTCAAAGTTCATATCAACAAAAATGCTGTATATATCTTTCTCTGCAGTCAATCCTTGTTTTCTCATCTCTTCAAATAGTTCCCTAGCCTCCATAAATTTCTTCCTCTTATAAAAACCTCTGATAAGGGAATTGTAGGAACTAGCTGTGAGATCAAAACCCTTCTCAACCACCTCCCTGTGCAAAAACCAAGCCTCTTTCATATTCCTTGCTTTGCAATGCCCTTTTATTAGAATGTTGTAAGTGTTGCTATCAGGCATCACTCCTTGCGCAGACATGCACTTGTAAATCTCAGTTGTGGCACGCATATTATTTCTAATGCAGTAATGCTTCATAAGAGAATTATAAGTGGTTGCATTTGGCATTATGCCCTTCTCCAACATCCATTTTAGTAGCCTCTCACCATCATCCAGCATTCCTGACATACAAAACCCATTCATGAGCACATTGAATGTGACAATTGTAGGTTGAAGACCTTTATCCAGCATCTCCCGCAGAAGCTCATGCGCCTTAGCCATCTCCCCCATCTTACAATAAGCGTCCATGAGAGTGGTATAAGTAATAGTATCAGGATGGAACCCTGCCATCTCCATTTCTTTCATCAGCTTTACTGCTTGCACTAGATTTCCAGCTTTACAAAGACCATTAACAATTGAGTTGTAAGTGCATACATTAAGTTGAAGACCCTTTTCACACATCTCATGAAGAAGCTCATTTGCAGTGTCTACCTCACCTCTTTTACAAAGGCCATCAGCAAGTGCAGTGTAAGTGACAACATTTGGGGTAATCCCTGTCTGAACCATTTGGTTGTGAAGAGCAAAGGCCTCTTTCATCTCACCTGCCTTGCAATAACCATCAATAAGTGCTGTGTAAGTAAATTCATCAGGTTCCAACCCTCCACTAATCATTTCACGGAACAGTTTAACTGCTTCCATCATTTTTCCAGTCTGGCAAAACCCATGAATAATAGCTGTATATGTTATACAATCAGGAACAATTTTCCTAGCCTTCATTTCATCAAGCAGCCTATATGCAGTTGGAACATTACCCAACTTGCAGAAACCATCAACAAGAGTTGTGTATACCACATGATCTGGAAAAATGCCCTGGTTCATCATCTCCCTGAATACCTTCTCTGCTTCAACTACATTACCAGTCGTACACAGAAGAAGTATTATACTGTTGTAGGTGTAGGGGTTTGACCTCAATCCCTTTATTTGCATTTCCTCAATAAGTTTCAAAACCTTCTTCAGTTCGCCAAGATGACAATAACCACTTATGATAGTACCATAACTTACTACATCAGGCATTAAACCCCTCAACTCCATTTGCACAAGTAAATTGTGGGCTTCTTTTATCTTCCCTAATTGACAAAGGGAGTGAATAATGATATTATATGATGCAGTGTTCCAACAAACACCCAATTCAGGATATTCGTTGAAAACCTTTATTGCCATTTCAATCCCATCAGAATTGTTTGAGAGACGAGTAAGTAATAGATTACAAGATTTAACAGAGATAATCAACCCATAATTCGACAGTTTGTCAAAGAATTTCCTTGCTTCATTGAACAACCCAGCTTCAACAAGGACTTGAAAGAAAATATCAAATACATAGGGCTCTGAACCCCAGTCCTTGTAAGTGTATATCAACCTGTCAACAAAATGAGAGTATGAAAGACCAATGTCCAAATTGGGTTTTGCCCAAAACTCACGAATAAGCTCATGAGCTAATTTTGGATCCTTTGATGCCACTGCAATTTGAACAACAATACAACGGGCTTCTAGTGTTGGGTCTCTCCGTAGGCACCCCCAGTCAAAAAAATCCAAAACCAGTTTATAGTCATTCTTAATGTTCATGAGAACCCAAATTAGGTGGTCAGGCCTGAACTTGGATTCATAAGGCTTTAGAATGCGGCGGAGAGGCTCAGAGCGGCGTAATTTTATTACTGTTGAGATCTGATGTACGAATTCAGAGTCTCTGATGGTAGGTTTCTTGGGGGAATAATCAGGAAAAGGTCTGGCATCAGTTGAGCCTGAGATGGAGTGTCCCTGGCTCAGAAATCTTCTTAGACAGAAGAGAGGCAAATAATTTGAAGCAAAACCCAAGTGTGACCAATGAGAGAAGAGTCGAAAACAATGGTCTGAGAAGAAGATGGAGCACCTGTTCATGTCTGTCAGAGAAACCCATCAAAGCAAATTTTGAGGATCCCCTGTTGATGCTGCAGTGGCTCTCCTCCATGTAGAAGAACCACGCCAAAAAGGCTTGCTCATCAGTCCATCACCTGCAGAACTAATAATTACTTAATACTAAAATCTGGACAAGCACACAAATTACAACAGATATAGTGCATGTGCTATACAGCAGAGATGGAAATGTTCATCATATAGAAACATGCTTAGAGACATATAAAAGGCAACATTACTATCAACTGCACATATTAATGAGCATTTCAAATATTAATTCAATTCCATACAGATGGTAGCATGCTTATAAGTTATAACTAAACACAAATAAATGGAAAGAGAATAGAGATATTGTAATCTGCAAATTACAGGACTAAAAGTGATATCAACAAATTATAAAACAACAATAATGGTTGTTTTCTGTCCAAAAGAAAAAAAAAATTAACAAAAAACTTCAATATAGTCTGTTTATTTCATTTTGTCTACACTAACAGAACAAAGTAATCTATTACTAGTGGTTTTCTTTTCAATCATTATAAAAATAATCTGTTTCAAATGCTAGAGACACCTAGGGGCATCAACCTTTAGACCTTAGACACACATGTGAAGCTAAAAAGGCGACCAATAACTTTGATTCAAGTTTCTGGATTGTGAAAATTCTTCAAGATAGCACATGGAGGTGGAGGAAAATCATGAAACTCAGGAAGTTGGTCAGACCTTTCTTGAGATTTGATAGGATTTAGACCCCAACCTTATGGTTTCAGCATTGCTATCTAACTGATACTTTTGATAAGTAATAAACTTCATTGATTAAACTTCCCCCTGAGTACACCCCAGCGTACTCAGTTTGTGCTTTCTTTGACAAAAATTTTCATTACTTATAAAAACAACTTGATGAGGTTAAAAAATTCTTTTTTGATAATTGTTACAATATGTGGGGGAGGGAGGATTCGAACTTAGTTCTGCTCATAAAGAAGACCAAATAATGCCACTGTATTACAAAGCTCTTGGTTATGAGGTTAAAAGATTCCATTAACAAAAAATGCATGTACTAAAACCATTATTACCAACACTAATAACAGAGAACAGCCCGTAACTGAGTTCCATGAGAGTACAGTTCTCACAGGCATTCTATCAAACACCTGGTCAGCAATCTCAAATAAACTATACTAACCATCCACAACTTTCAAAACAAAAATCAAATGGCCACATAAACCAAAATAGCAGTAGCCCCAATATAACATTTCCAGAGGCCATCACGCATATAAAATTTAAAAATAAAAAAACAAAAAAAACAGAGGTTATATTGCCCATTGAACTTGTTTACCAGTAGTGTTTCTTGACGTAAAAACTAAGTAACGTTTAAAATGCCCATATAATGAATTATAGAAAGATGACAAAGGAAAAAGGGAAAAGGGTTTTCGTACCTTGAAACAGAGCTTCGAGTTTTTGACATGGGAAGGGGATACGCATTTGGGTTCTTCAGACTCACTGAGAGTCCCTTAGAGGCAGAGAGAGAAGCTTTGTTTAGCGGGTTGTTTGGTTGCTCAGAAATTAGAAAATGCCAAGTGTGTAGGATGTCCCAACACCGGATAAGTAAAGGGAAATTTTGAATTTTCTTTTTCTATACCAGAGAGACAAGTCCGGTCAATCGGGTTTTGGCAATAACGGGTCATCCTAAACCAATTGCGAAACGGGTTGGGTCCATTGGGATAAGGGTTCTCTCATTTTTCTTTTGGTTTCCTAAGATATCCGCAGGTTATATTCCAGAACTAATCCTTCGTGGTATTGTTGGGCACCAAGGCGAGGACCTCTCTTAAAATCCATAAGAGCTCGAAATCGAGACCACTTGCTTAAGCGACCAGAGCCCCTCCCACTCACTCATTTTTGACCTTTTTAATACTAGTAATAATAACTAGTCGCTAACCCGTGCGATGCTAAATATTTTTTTAACAAAATTAAATGCATTTTCTGTCGGGTTGAGAGAAATTTAGTCAACTTATATGAACCTTTTCGCTTTGAATTTTAAGGAATAACTACACAAAAAGGAATATACAAATTTCATTAGGATTTGAGCTAGTCAACCAAGGTAGGTGTGTGTGCGTGTTATATATATATATATATAGTGACCTTGTCAAATATTTCTTAATCTGCCAATAAAGCAAATTATTGCTCATTTGAAGCAATTGACAATGTTCATTCTAGGCATAAGCTTACATACTTTTTGTTGTTGTGATTTACAATTTGAGTAGATGAAAAATAATATGATGTTCTATCATTGGTTATTGCGCCTTCACAACAAAAAGGGTAAAATTTCAAATCAAAAGATTACATTATCACATTTAAAAGAAACACTAACAGAAAGTAAAAAATATGACATGCACTAATAACTAATGATCATAATATTCAAAGAGTTTTGTAAATCAACAACAAAATCTTATTAAATTGCTGGGGACAGCTTCACTAACTATATTTTATCAATAAAAATAACCTTCTTCATAAAGACTATTTATATATAACTTTTATGCAACAAGAACTTTTTTTTTTTAAAAAAATATAGAAGTTGTTAAAAAACCTTGAGTCGATGTAGTTAAGTATGTAGCTCTTTATCCAAAAATGAAATATTATTTTATCTTCCTTTCAATAAAAATAAGATGATATATGATAATAATAATATCCTTCTAAAACAAAAGGATAATGATATAAATTACAAAATACTCAAAAATAAAAGTTAAATAATACATAAATTTTTAAGTTTACACAAACCTAAGTTTACAAATCTTATCATCACCACAAAATAAAAAAAAATACTATATATTGTAGACCATATTAAATTATCAACCTCCTCAAATGCACATATTGCGTATAAAATATTTTGGTGTGTTTAAAATGTGAATTTGGAGAAGTCCAATCCCATAGTTCATGCTTTTTCTAACAAACTTATTTCTTATTAATAGATTTAAGGTATAAAACTATGGTGTTTGTTCCAAAAATTACAAATGAATCAAGCCGTTCATAAACAACTTGGGTTTGACTTGATAAAAATTCGTTCATATTTGTTTTAAATAAGCAAAGCTTAAGCCTTGGTTTTAGACTTGTTTAATAAACAAGCCAAACCCAGGCAAAAAATACTGATCATGAACAAGCTCGTGAATATTATGGATTAATACAAAACAAGCTAAGCCCATGTTTGTTTATGAGTTTGGTAATAAGCTTAATATGAGTTTAACAATTAAATTTAGATTTTACTAATATTTTAAGTAAATAGCAGTTGGAATCCCTTGTCAAAACCAAATAGGCTTGACAATATATTTGTGTTGGATTATTGAGCTCAAGCTCAAAAGCTTGATATTGAGCTCAAGCTTGGCTTGACCAATAAATCAAGTCAAGTCAAGCTTAACTCAATCTTTTAGACTTTTTGACAAGCTTGAACTTGAATATCATTTATAAGTTTGGTTTGAACTTAAGCTGAGCTTGAACATTTTACATTGTTTATTAAGTAGTAAGTGTTCAAGTTTGGCTCGACAAAAGAGTTAAAAATTAATTTGTATGTGAAACTGTATTTGGTATAATGAAAAATGGGGAATGAATAACCTATGATATTGATAAAATGAAAACTTTTGATTTTTTTTTTGACTTCTTGTGATGTTGCAACATAAAATTTTTAGAATCTCAGTTTTTCCCATGCCGTCGTTATAATATATATATATATATATATATATATATATATATAAATTATGGATTTTAAAATTACAAATAATGGTAAACTATGTGTAGGAAGACGGTTTTATAAGGCCCAAGTAACATTGGGCCATGGGCTAAAACAAGCCCAATATAGGCTTTAAGAGTAGACCTCTCTATAAGAGCCAAGCCTCGGACCACAAACCAAATGGTGCATAATCATGGATCCAAGGATAGACTCACTGAGGACTTCATTGGAAGGCAAGATCTACACCGAGCTGATAGTGACAAAACACCTACTAAGCTTCCGAGAAAGAACTTTGGAATGTATAGGATTGTCAAAGGAAGCTTGTTAATGAATCTACTATCATTTATGCATTAATGAGGGCCACTTGCTTGACACAATCACATTTATTGTTGAATGACTGGCCTAAGTAGTACAAATAACTCCCAAAAATCTTCGTTCATGATGAGAATGAGGAAGGAAGAGCTTGATGGGATAGAAATATCTCCAATTGTACAGAGGTAGCACATCCTTGAGCTAGAAGTAGGGCAAATTTAAGGGAAAGAAGGAAAGAAGGAGGCGGACACTGAAAAAAAAAAATCACTAACATAGTGAGAGAAGAGTATAGAGAAAAAGATATAATTCTCTAAACACCTTAGAAGGCTTGTTTTTAAGAGAAAAGTTTGTAACATTGTTCCTAAACCTAAATAATATACCTTTTTACGTGGTTTTCACGTGAATAATTATTGTTATTGTTGTTCAAATCTTCCACTGTGAATTACTATCAACCCATAATATAAATTAGTTGTGTCCTTGACCATGTTTTTAATATGGTTTTAGCCCACACACTATGTTGATTAAAACTAATTAAAACTCACCACCTTTTTAATAAAACAACTTAAAACTAGATAAATCATGATTATATTGTGTTTGATATTCTCTAAACAATTTATTTCACAAATTTACCCAATTTTCTAAAAAAACAAAAAGGTACATATAGAGAGAGGATTAATAATTTGGGCCAAAATTGAAAATACATATGCTTGTCCCCCTCCCCTCCCCCCCAAAAAAAAGCCCATAAAATAAAACCCCAAAAAATTGACTATAAGCCCAATCCATTACTTGTCCGATGTTCCCCGAAGAGACAAAACAAACAGAAAAACTGTGTGCAAGGGTTTAGCAAAGTACAACGTCAAAATTCCTAAAACCTCAAACCTAATTACAACACAACACAACACTACACAGCAACTCTTTTTCAAGGTTCTTTGTTGGTTCCTTCGAAGCCAAAGCCAAAAAACCATGGCTTTGGATAGCACCAAGACCGAACAGTCCCACAAGTCTCACCGGTCTCGCCAGGCCGGTCCGAAGAAAAAATCAAAGTCCGATAAGAAGAACAAGAATGTTTCCGACAGCGACAGGAAGCAAAACCCTAAGGTTTCCATTCCATTCCATTATCATCATCTTCATTGTTCTTTTCACAATTTTTCAAACCCATCAAAATATATTTGTGTTTGTGTGTGTGTGTATGTAGGCATTTGCTTTTAGTTCGTCTGTGAAGGCAAAGCGATTACAGTCACGGACTGTGGAAAAAGAGCAGCGAAGGCTTCATGTTCCGGTGATCGATCGGGCTTATGGTGAACCGCCGCCTTTCGTTATTGTGGTGCAAGGACCTCCTCAGGTATTTGAATTTTTTTTTTCTTCTGTTTATGTATTTTGTGATGTTTTTGTAGCTCATAGTGGTTTGGAAGCTTTAGGGAAGATGACGTTTTTGTTGTCTCATTAGGTCGGGAAGTCGCTGGTAATAAAGTCGCTTGTAAGGCATTATACTAAGCAGAATTTGCCTGAGGTTCGAGGCCCGATTACCATTGTATCAGGTTTGTATTTGTGCATTCTGTTGTCAACTTATGTAGTTAATTAAATGAAAAAAAAGGATAAAGTTATGGATTTATTCATTGAGTGGTTGATTGAATGTGTTTAGGTAAGAAAAGGCGGCTGCAGTTTGTGGAGTGCCCGAATGATATAAATGGCATGATTGATGCGGCAAAGTATGCCGATTTGGCTTTGCTTCTTATAGATGGAAGTTATGGCTTTGAAATGGTGAGATGTCTTTTTTTGATAAGTGAGTTTTTTATTTTTTTTATTTAGGAATGGAAATAGTGCTAGTGAGTCCTCATGCTCTAGACAAATCAAATAAAGAACCTAAAAACAAAGCAGCCACCAATGGGGTTCCTGCTATATCTGTGTTCTTAATTGTAGGATGATTTCATTTCTGCCAAACCGTCCACATTAGACACAATGGGATTAAATTCCAAAAGTCTGACAAATGCTTACCAGACCAATCCTCCAACCAAACAATAGGTCACTAATCTTGAAATGGTGAGATTTTGTTAATTTTTGCTTCCTAGTAAACACACCCACTTGAATATATAGATAATTTAGTAATGCCAATTTAATTTCAATTGAGCTGTCAAGTTAATTTAGCTCGTGGGCTTTTGTAATGCCAATTTAGCACTGGCTCTGCTTGTAGATAATTTGGTATCGGGCCTGCTCAGTTTCTGTTATTCTTTTTTACATATATTCCCCCCCCCCCCCCTTCCACCCCCTCTCTTGAATGATTTATGTTAGGTTGTTTGCATTTTCTATTGGTTTGATATTAAAAAAAAAATTACAATTTTGAATTCTGTTATTTAATTATAGTTATTCCTTATAGGAAACCTTTGAATTCCTCAACATATTGCAAGTTCATGGGTTCCCAAAGGTTATGGGAGTTCTTACTAACCTTGATAAGTTCAAGGATGCAAAGAAACTGAAGAAAACAAAACAGCGTCTCAAACATCGTTTCTGGACTGAAATATATGATGGAGCAAAATTGTTTTATTTATCTGGCCTAATTCATGGGAAGTAAGTAGCTCTTTAGCTACCTATGTTATTAAACACATGTATGCTGCTATGTTAATTGAAACACTAAATCTTCACGAGGCTTATATTTCTGAGTTTTCCATCCTGAATGAACAGGTATCCGAAGCGTGAAATTCACAATCTGGCACGGTTTATTTCTGTAATGAAATTTCATCCGTTGTCTTGGCGAGTTTCTCACCCTTATATTTTGGTAGACCGTTTTGAAGATGTCACTCCTCTTGAGCAAGTGCGTATGAATAAAAAATGTGATAGGAATGTCCTTGTTTATGGTTATTTGCGAGGCTGTAATATGAAGAAGGGGACTAAGGTATGTATTCTAAGATCATTTATCCAATTACAATTTTGGAATATTATTTATCAAAAAAATTTATCCAATTACAATTTTGGAATATTATTTATCAAAAAAATTTATCCAATTACAATTTGGAATATAAATTATATAGATATCTAGTTAATTTTTAATTGAATGGAAGAAGGCAGCCCTGCGATGGTCTTTTGGAGTTCTGGTTGTTTTCTTCTTGAAATGTTAAATCCCTGGTGGTTGCCTTATATGTTTCATAGAGAAAATACTAATGTATCTTACAAAAGTGTAAATCAGTGCATCTTGGACATGAGGGGCTTGCTTTCTTATATTTACCATGCAATCCATAGTGTGAAGGGTGAGGCAATGTTAGCCCTCTCCAAACAGTTGAATCTGTGTCGAATCAAGTGTAATTTATTGAAATTGCACTATCATATTGGATTTCTCTCGTTGTCCCTCTTTGTTATGTAATTTATGTATATATCCACCCTATGAAAAAGAAGAAGAAAGCAGTGAGAGTAGTACTTATGCACTTAGGTATGAGATATGCTTAAGAACTTTGGTCCAATATTTCAAAGATATGATCAATATATTAAGCCATCTTTCTGTCAATTTGTTCTTGCTCAAAAGGCGCATCCTTCCCCATAAGAAAGGGTGGAGGGTAAGGTTTTGGGTTCAAAACCCACTGGGTGCATGTGTAAACTTACCGAAAAAGAAGAAGAAGAAGCTATTTTTGCATTTTTGTCAAACTATATATTGGTGATCTAATATACTGTTTGTGAATCAGGTGCATATTGCCGGTGTGGGTGATTACAGTTTAGCAGGCATTGCAGGATTAGCTGATCCTTGTCCTCTACCATCAGCTGCAAAGAAGAAAGGGCTGCGTGATAAAGAAAAATTGTTTCATGCACCCATGTCTGGACTTGGGGACCTTCTCTATGACAAGGATGCTGTCTATATAAACATAAATGACCACCTTGTTCAGTTTTCTAAAGCAGATGATGAAAACGGGGGAGAAACAAACAAAGGTTTTCACTTTTTTCTATATTCTTTCATGTTCTGTTTTCTTGGTGAATAATATCTCTATGCTCATTTCATGGTACTCTTTCATTACACTTTTCTTGACTACCCATCCCGTGTTTTTGTTATGGAACATCTCTCTGTTCTCAATGACCTTTTTCATTTATGCGTTTTAGTTATTCTCTATTATATAATAGCTTAAATTACTTTGTTTCTTTGTTTTTGTGCTGTTCTTTGTTCATTATCGTGAACACCCTATATTCTTTTCTCTCTCTTTTCAATAATATTACTTTCTTACCTATCAAAAAGAAGAAGCTTAAATTACCTATTTGATCCTTCAACTATTGGATAAAGTTTAATTTGCACCTTCAACTCTTAAATTGTGTCAAAGTTAGTCCCCCAACTGTCAATTGCGTCAATCCAGTTTCTGAAAAATTTCAAAATCAAATCCATTTCGTCTTTTTTATCTCATCTTTCTTTAAATTTTTAGGAAATTAGCTAATGTGGGGAATAAAGAATACATATTACAAAACTATTATGGAAAGTGTAAAAAATTCAAAGTCAAGTCAATTTTGACTATTTTTTCCATTAAAGTTTAAATGGAGAGGAGACCCAAGGATGAAGTTGACTTAATTTGAAAGTTGAGGGATGAAATTAACATAAGTTTAGTTGAGGGACCCAATTGAACATTGTTCAATATTTGAGGGACCAGATTAGTAATTAAACCTTTATGATGTTGCCTCGGTGAAAATCGTTCCCTGGGAGTTTTGTCAAAATGGAAAAACCCTTAAGTGTAAAAACCCTTAAGTGTTTAAATGGATCATTTAATTTATAAAAAAAAAAGAAGAAGAAAAAAAGGTTTCCTAGGTGAAAATAATGTATTAGGCAATAGGCAAGTTTTCACTAGTCCTTGCTGCAGCCATCATTTTTTTTTTGGGGGATTAATTGGGCATATTATTGACGTAACAGGAAAGGAACAAGATGTGGGTGAGGTTTTGGTTAAATCTCTTCAGAAAGCAAAGTACTCAATTGATGAGAAGTTAGAAAAAAGCTTCATTAGCCTTTTCGGCCAGAAGCATGCCAAGGATAATCATGGAAGTGTGGAGCAGATTCGAGAAATAGAGCCTTCAGAAGGATATCATTCTGGGGAAGAGATTGAAGCTGATGAATCTGATGATGAAAGTGATGGTGGGGTTCGGGATGGTTCAGAATCTTCAGATCAAGATGAAGCCGTTCAAAAAGAGCGAATGATAAAAAGTGAAGATAGTGGTTCTGAAGATGATATTGATGCATTAGATCAGCAAAATTCTCAAGATTCTCTAAAAGATCGTTTGCAGGAACGTGTTGAGTACCATGGTGGAAGAATAAGGCGAAAAGCTTTCTTTGGAAATGACATTGATCATGATGACTTGAAGGTAAATGATGCTGGTAATCACTATGCATTGAACAATGGATTTATGAAAACCCTTTTTTTTACAGCACATTGATACTTGTTTATGCTTCCATGTACCATGATGCTGGTAATCACTGTTCGGCACTGTGCTTGAATTCTTGTACTGCCATAGTAGTTATGGAAAATATTTTTTCTTTTGGTTCTCTTTTTTCATTTGTAAATCTTATCTTTTACTTGGTTGTGATGCTATGTATAACAGAACTTCTGCTTATATATTTTTATTGTTGGAATTTTTGCAATGCATCTATTGATTTTACACATTATTTAGTTCAGTGATTGTATGAGGATCATGTCTACTGTATCTGTATGACAGATATAGTGGTTGTCCTCCTTCCCTTTTTGATTGATGTGTGGGAGCAGTAGTGTTGGAAATATTAGCTCTGTTAGCAACATCAATCTATCTGTTCTGTTGGCCATACTCAAGCTTTTTACAATTACTTAATTATAGGATTCAGATGAAGTGAATGAGGACAGTGATGATGATGCAGACAATAAGACATCCTCTGGTTCAGATTTTTCGGAGGAAGATGGAGAGGATCATGAAATAGATGGTAATTTTTTTTGACTTATTTGTAAATATGCTGTGTTGTGCCTTCTTCTCTTATCGGTGATTAAGTAGTACTTTGCTCCTGCTTTAGAAATGAATGTGATTCTCAAATTATGTTTCATTTGAAACCAATATGAGATGGTTGTGGAATATAGTTCAAGTTAATGATTAATATCAATTTTTTTTTTCCATCGATTGCTTATTCAGTGCCAGAGTAAGTTGTTAAATTGGACTAATTTCCTCATGAACATATCCTTCTATTTCTAATTTTTTTTTGTAATTGTTCTTATAGAAGATGACATGGGTAATATTTCAAAGTGGAAAGAATCTTTAATGGAAAGGACTGTCTCCAGACAGAATACTAATCTTATGCAACTTGTATATGGGAAGTCTACGTCGGCATCTACTACGGCTATGGATGAAGCACAAGATAGTAGTGGTGATGAAGAAAGTGATGGAGACGAATTCTTTAAGCCAAAAGGAGAGGGGAAAAAGGTTCATCCTTGACACTACTTTCATCATTAGTCTATTGTTTCTCTTAGAGCAATAGGCACTTTTTTTTTTTAAAAAAAATTTCAATTTCTTTTTTCATTAGTTTTGGGAGAACAGGGTTCTTTCTAACATCTGACATGTTTGTAGCTGCCCTTAGGAGGACTGATATGAATGCTCAACCCTTATAACTGGAATAGATGTTGTGTGTTCACTCTGTTTCTTGGTCTGTTGCAGAATCTGAGAGAAGGATTTGATGATGGAAATGTCAACTCTGAGGACTGTAGCAAATTCATAAATTATGAAACTCTCAAAAATTGGAAAGATGAAGAGCTTATTCAGAGTATTCGTGATCGTTTTGTTACTGGTGACTGGGAAAAGGCTAAAAGCAGAAATAAATACCCAGAGGCCAACGCTGAAGATGATGACGACGCTGTCTATGGTGACTTTGAAGATTTAGAAGCAGGTGAGAAGAAGGAAGGGCATCGAACAGATGATACTGGCAATGGTGCAGTCCAAATGGAAGATGACCCAGCAGCTGAGGAGCGAAGGCTTAAGAAGCTTGCCCTCCGTGCAAAATTTGATGCACAATATCCTTTTGAACTGTTTTATTTTCAGTATACTTTGTTATGTGATCCTATTGCCACCCCATCTTTTTTTTTTCCCTCTCTTTTCTTGGTTACTCGTGCCATAGATGGCAACTTAGGTCAGCAATCAAATTTTTTCTGTCCTATCTGCTGTTTTATGTGCAGAAGCAATATGAAATTGATTTTTGTGACCTTAATTATGATCTACATTTAACGGATCTGAATCACCAGATGAGGAAGTTGATACAAAGGACAGAGACAAAAATGAAAGTGGTTATTTTGACAAGGTATCTCTTCTGGCTTATTTTTGGAGTATGGTTGCCTACAAGTAAAGACATTGAGTGAATCATGATTGCATTGTGCAGATGAAGGAGGAGATTGAACTCCGTAAACAAATGAATATATCTGAACTCGATGATCTTGATGAGGCCACCCGAATCGAGATAGAGGGCTTTCGGACAGGGACTTACTTGAGATTGGAGATTCATGATGTTCCTTGTGAGATGGTTGAGTACTTTGATCCCTGCCATCCTATTTTAGTTGGAGGAATTGGACTTGGGGAGGAAAATGTTGGGTATATGCAGGTAGAATACACTCATGACTTAAATTTGTCCTTCTGCAATGCTGAATGATACCATTAGTTTTCCTTCTGCTATTTCCTAGGTTTTTATGACTCCCCACTGGGTGAGCCTGCCGCTTAGTTCTCATAAATGCAACTGCATCATGTCCTCTGAAACTGGAGCTTTTGCTCAAGTATTTTTTTTTCTCTTGTTTGTAGGACAGGTCTTAGGCACAGCAGAATGGTTCTATTGATGGGGAAAATTGTTGTTGAAGTAGTTTTTAAGTATAATGCGAATGACCTGTCATTAGTTGTAATTTCCCAATGCCATTAAGCAAAAAGCAACTTCTCTGTCAACATGAAACATTGCGACATAAAGGAAATGATTCATGTTCCACAATTATGATGATATCAATTTAGCTGTTATTCTGGCCAACTCTTGAGAAAGGATAATATCAAGACTCGTTATAGTGAATTCATCATAAAATCACGTTTTTGGTGATAATCTATAATTTAATCAGACAATCAGATCATAAGAGTTCACTTATTCTGTAGCTTTGATGATTACTGTCTTGTTTTAACTTATATTCTTGATCTCATAAGATCTTTTGTTTCTTTTCTTCCAGACCAGGTTAAAGAAGCACAGATGGCACAAGAAAATACTGAAGAATAGAGATCCCATAATTGTTTCAGTTGGATGGAGACGTTACCAAACTAGACCTCTTTATGCCATTGAGGATCTGAATGGAAGGTACCGAATGCTTAAGTACACTCCTGAACACATGCATTGCCTTGCCACGTTCTGGGGCCCTCTTGCCCCTCCTAATACTGGCGTGGTTGCTGTTCAGAATGTATCAAACAATCAGGTCAGAATTTCTCCCCCTTTTCACTCCTTCATATCTCTTTAGCAGTCAATATTGATTGAGAAGGGGCAAGTTCCCTCAAATTTTCCTTGTAAAACTTTTGGTTTAAAACCGTCTTGCGTTTGGTTTGAATATCAAATCCAAAATTTTAATTTTGGCATGTTAATGGTACAAAGTGGGGCTAAAACATTGCTATCCATCCCTGAATTCATATAAACTTAATTGTTGGTTTTTAAAAATGAAAAAGGAGAAAATGATGTGTTGGACTTATGTTACAGGGTGGGTCATCTGGTAGGTTCCACTGGGGAATAAAACCTAAACAGAATAGTGATTCTATGATGAGCTAAGGGAATTTATCAACAAGCTCTGATATGTTGGCATTGGATGAAACATGAAACAGTGTCATTTGCCATAAAATTTGTTTAAAGAATATAAAAACCTCAGAATAATGCAGAAATTTTGTTATATCAAGCCATAGTGATAATTTTTTATGCACAATATTTTACCTAATGACAATGATATGGGTGTAAAAATGCCGTTAAAAACTCTGGATATGATATATCCAGCTACACTCAGCTACACTCAGAAGATCTTCACTGTTTCCCCCCACTACGACGACTCATACAACACCCTCCAACTAATATAATCCCCTCTTGATAAGGTTATCAATAGTGATAATCTTTCCCCAGGTTGCAGTACATAAGAGGACAGATGTCCTCCGGAGGGCCTTAACACGCTAAAGACTCTTCCAAGGAAATGGATGAGCACATGAAATGAACATTGATACCATTTAGGTTATTGTAAAAAGATAGAACATCAAAAGTACCCCTCCCAATCAAGTGCAACCTCATCCTGTCAACCTCCTCCCTCCTAGGCACCCGAGTATAGATATGGTCAAGAAAAGAATATACAAATTCCAATTCTCAATCATGAAAGTCTTTGTGAAAATGAAGATTCTAAGTCCTACCCACCCTGCCCAAATGAAAGTCCAAACTATCTGAAACTAAGGCTTCCCTTTCTGCTTTGTCAGTGTGATTAGAATTTGGTCGGAGTATACTTTGTACTACTTTTCTTCTGTTGTTTTCACTTTCAAATTTTCTCTATACCTGAGCAGCTTTTGTTTGTTGTGTCAGGCGACATTTAGGATTAGTGCAACTGCAGTTGTGTTGGAGTTTAATCATGCAGCGCAGATTAAAAAGAAAGTCAAGCTGGTTGGTTACCCCACCAAGATCTTCAAGAAGACAGCTCTTATCAAGGAAATGTTTAATTCAGATCTTGAAATAGCTCGATATGAAGGTGCAGCTATTCGAACTGTCAGTGGGATCCGGGGACAGGTTAAGAAGGTATGCTCTTTTAATTAGGAACTTTTATTCATATTTTTTATTCTGATTTGTGCTTTTAGATTGTGCTAATTGCATTTGCTTTTTATTGTGTGTTTTTGCCTCATCTCCAATGAGCTCTATGCCTCTATGTCAAATAGCACCTCCTTTCCTTGTAGATGGAAGGTGGAGGGTGAGGTCATGAGTTATCCACTGGGTGCATAACTTATCAATTGAAAAAAAGTATTACTCCTTTTGCATCAGACTCTTCAAAATAAGCATTGCCAACCTTTATTAATTTCTACTGGGAAGTTTTTCCGGTAGCAATGATTACGGATCATTATATAATTGCGCTCCTCATAGTTGATGCCTGGGCAATATGTGGATATAAGAAGGTAAAAGCATGGCTGTTGTTATACCCTTGAAGGTGGACTTAATATGACTTTATTTTGGCAGGCTGCTAAAGAAGAGCTTGGTAACCAACCAAAAAAGAAGGGAGGAAAACCTAGAGAAGGGATTGCAAGGTGTACCTTTGAGGATAAGATCAAGATGAGTGACATTGTTTTCATGCGTGCATGGGCTTCAGTCGAAGTTCCTCGCTTCTACAACCCATTGACAACGGCCTTACAACCTCGCGATCAGACCTGGCAAGGAATGAAAACTGTCGCTGAATTGAGGAGAGAACACAATCTTGTTGTTCCTGTTAACAAGGATTCACTCTACAAGGTAAGATCTGATGTGGGGCAGTAATTGTGTTAGCCCATAGTTTTCTTCCTTTATTCTGGCTTGAAATCACTGCAGCATTACCATCTTTTTTAATTATTATTTTATATCAACAGCCAATTGAAAGGAAGCCAAAGAAGTTCAACCCATTGGTAATTCCCAAGTCCTTGCAAGCAGCTCTCCCATTTGCGACGAAGTCCAAGGATACACCTAGTCGGAAACGTCCACTTCTTGAAAATAGAAGACCGGCTGTTGTCATGGAGCCTCATGAGCGAAAAGTTCATGCTCTTGTTCAACATCTTCAATTGATTAGATCTGAAAAGGTATGATCTTTTAGTCTGAAAACTGATTTTTAACAGCATTCACTTTAAGCAACTGAACTGATTAGTGCCATTTGAAATGACAACTTTCCTAGCAATGTTGGAAGTATTTCATGTTCACTTCATGACTTGGGTTTTTGCAGATTAAGAAGCGAAAGCTTAAGGAAGAAAAGAAGAGGAAAGAACACGAGGCAGAGAAAGCCAAAGATGAGGAGTTGTCAAGAAAGCGCCAGAGAGAAGAAAGACGGGAGAGATATCGAGAGCAGGATAAACTACAGAAAAAAATTCGGAGAAACGTGTAGGCCTGGTGTCTTTCTGCAGAATCAATATCTAATCATATACTATAAAATTTGAATCCCAACACTCGTGGATTCATACAATGATGACATGTGTACATTTCTCAAAGCATTCTACCGTGACACATGTCATTTCTTCTTAAAGCGAAAATGGTTATAATGACTATTAATCTACCATTATCCCATCATTTTTGAAGAGCTGGTTGCTATTATCCTTTCATTTTTTTTTAGCCATTATCCTTTCATTTTTGAATAGCCTGAGCCTTAAATTTTAGTTTCCCATTATTTGTATTTTTTTTTTTTATAAACAATTTATTTGTAAGTTGTAACATTTGTTTCTGATGTGTATATCAAATGTCTTCTCCAACCGTTTCCTTTGTCATTAAAAATATTGATACCAAAACGTCTTCTTTTGATATTTATATTGAAGGCCATGCCAATGATTCATGTTCAGTAATTTCAATTGTTTCCCTCGTTCGATAATTTCATGTTATTGTTCGATAATTTCATGTTATTGTGGGTGTGTGTGTGTGTATATATATATATAGTTGGAGAAACAAATTAACTGCTAAACACACGCACACGCATAATTATATTCCCTCACTAATTCCAAACTCATTACTTAGGTAAGAATAAAAAATACGAGTTGATCCATCGTTTTTCACCAAAATTTTTACACGTTGAAATATGGTTTAGATCTCCAATTACCAACTCAAAATAAATTATAAAATTCAAATTTGGTGTCATTTGTCTCTACTTGAGTTTTCTCAAGAATCAAACGAGTAGGTGTACAATGTTTTAGTGACCCCAAGAAATAAATGGTACAATAAACCCAGTACTGAGTAACAATTCTCAATATTTTAGTGACATCACCATGTGTTCAGTAATTGTTGGTACTTCCAAAGGATGTGCTCTTAAGTCTCGAGACTTTATATGAGAGTAATAGCAGTTTGAAAATTGTGGAACAATTGAGGAAATGAAGTTTTAGTAATAGAACAAGTTTCGGATTATATGTATTACTCCTCTTTGAAATAGATGTTTTGAATTAGTTTAGGATTGTCCTGGAGGTTATAGCAAGAATTACGTTAGGCCTAGAGTTTCAGGTTTCTTGATTTGGTGTGTTTATCATTGCACACAATCTATTCACATTAAACCAAATTCAATAGTAAGTCAACCTTTTTTTCACTCCTTTCATTTTTGTTCTTTTTTTGGCTAGAAGTCTAGAAGCAAGTCAGCCTCAATTAGATGTTAGAACTAAGTTTTTGGAGGAAAAAACTTGGGGAAAGAACAAGCAATCCATATCTAAACATTAAGTTCAAATATTTAAAACAAATGTAAGCCAACTTGAGATGATTTTATTATGTCCAAAGGAGTTAAATAATGATGGTGACACGTCCTGTTTGAATGAAATTATGATGGAGTTTTAACTCTCATGGTGTCTCTTTGGATGACCAGGACTGGTTAAATAAAGCAGCCTCTTCCTTTCCATTTTTGTTCTTTTTGGCTAGTAGCAAGTCAGGCTCAATTAGAACTAAGTTTTTGGAGGAAAAAACTTGGGGAAAGACCAAGCAATCCATATCTAAACATTAAGTTCACATATTTAAAACAAATGTAAGTCAACTTGAGATGATTTTATTATGTCCAGAGGAGTTAAATGTTGGTGACACATCCTGTTTGAATAAAATTATGGTGGAGTTTTAACTCTCATGGTGTCTCTTTGGATGTCCAAAACTACAGTTGAATAAAGCAGACCCGGGTTCCCATTAGAACAATATGAAACCTTCTTTAGCAGCATAAATTCCTTTCTATTGCAAATTTTGTTTTACAACAAAATGAACAAAACCTGCATCAATAGAAAACATGTAGTTTTGGCATGTTTTGATAATTGAAGTATCAAGACATAGAAGGTGTAGTATCATCAAATATAGAATTTTAACCTTATAAAAAATTTTAAAAAAATCAACCCAAGGGATTCGACTTTTACTTTCTTTTCTTTCCATTTTGTAAGTCACACTTTTTCTTTGGAGTTTTTTTTTTTTTTTTTTCAAATCTAATTCATGATTTTCTTCTTGAAAAAATGTATTAACTTTTCTAATTGTTGGAAGAACAATAACTTTAAAAAGAAAATAAGTGTTCGAATTTAGAGCAAAAACATACATATACCTATATAATATCTAAATGTTGAAGTGTGGTATTTATTATTGCTACACTCTTGTTGAACCATATTGTCTTAGCATTTTGGTCCATTCAGTCTATGTTGGTCCATTTCAGTTTACTTTGGTCCACTTCAGTCTATTTTGGTCAATTTTGGCTCACTTCTTTCCATTTATTCTATTTTGGTCCATTTGGTTCACTTTGATGATGCTTTGGGAGGAGAGGTTTATGTAGAAAGATGAGTTACTTTATTGACAATTATGTCACATTTTCAACGTAATGTTAATAAGTTTTTGATAAAATTACCCAATAAATATTTATTTTGGAAGATTTCAAAAGGTTTACTTAAAATAGTTTTATGAAATTAGATGAAGTAGAATTGAAAGATGAAAGAAAATAGGTTTAAAACTTTAAATTTCTTACTTCTTAAGATAGTAACCAGCTTAATCTACCGAACGTAACAAAATTAATCCCCATAAAACAACATTCCCTCTCCATTTCACTCCCCAAAGGTAATACAATTAGCTAGTGTACTTCATACTTCCGCACAACACAATACAAGCTAACCATACATATAAAACATTTGTTATTTATTTCTCATAAAAAAATTTAGGCAAAAATCCAAAACTAACCCTCTAACTTTCAGCCTTTTTTATTTCAGTCCTCTAACTTTTAGTTTTGTCATTTCAATCCTTTAACTTTCACTTTTTGTTGATATAGTATTCCGTTAGAGCTCAGTTAGTTGTTACCGTTAAGGGTGTTGAAACGACGCCGTGTTGGTTTTTTTTTTTATAACAAATTTCAAAATTTTAAGAAAATAAGAAAAATCTGTATTAAAAAAAAAAAAAAACCAAAACAGAAAGCTAGTCGAATGATTCTACAAACACTTGGGTTCCTTCTTTCTCGAATGATTCATACCCAAAATTCACCAGTTTTATGATTGTAATGTACTCATGTACTTTGATCCATGCTACATCAACCATTGGTGGTTGTCATCATGTGATCTGGTTTGATATCCATGATGTGCTTGTTTTCTGAATTAAGACAACATGTATAGGTTTGATTGGAGCTTGTTTGGCTTTTCATTGGCAGCTCCTTGATATGTTTCAAGACCTTTTTGGTCATATGTTGAGGCAATATACAAAACTAACAAGATACCCATTGTGTTTCTGGGCTTGGATGATCAACGAAGCTCTCTGAAAATATGGTTTGGCTGCATGACTTTTGTGGCTGTTAAAATGCACCCAAATTTAATTTAGCTCCTTTATTTCTCAGTTAGGGTTTGGGTGCTGTGTTCTTTCTTCTTAATTTTGATTTCAGTTTGGGTGTTGTGTTCTTCTTTCTTCTTCATTGTCGTTTCCCTTAATTTTTTTTTCCTAGATTTTTCTTATTTTCTTTTAATTCCAAAATTTATATTAAAAAAAAAAAAAGTCAAAGCGGCATCGTTTCAACACCCTTAACGGTAGCAGCTAACTAAGCTCTAACGGAATACTAGATTAACAAAAATTGAAAGTTAGAGTACTGAAATGACAAAACTGAAAGTTAGAGGACTGAAATGAAAAAGGCTGAAAATTAGAGGGTTAGTTTTAAATTTTTGCTAAAAAGTTAATAAGTCCACAAATTTTCTCTACAAAACTTTTATTTGCTTGTATAGTTTCATGATGTTATCATGGACAAGCTCTAAAGAACTTAAGGATGCTGAGTTCAACAACACATCGAAGTTAATCAATCATGGATCAACATGCATGTACTATCCACATTCTTTAAGATATCATTCTTTATGTTAGTGTATAGCTTGGACTAGATAGCCCATTGGGCGTAGCCCAGTATACTCTACTTGTAGTTTACTCATATTACTTGAACTGTACACATGCCTAGCCTATATAAGGCTTTCTATTGTACATTATTATTTACATACAATATACAGACTATTCAGTCTTTCTCTCTCTCACTTTATATTATTAACATGGTATAAGAGCCATTGCTCTGACCTAATGGTATTTTTTGACGCTCTTCCGCTGCCCTCACCTTCGCCGATAGCCATTGTCAAAAGCGAGTCACTACCATCACACCCAAACACTACCTCTCGGATCTAGTCTGTTCATCAATCAAATCGTCGAACCACAATTATGATGTGATAGATTAGACTTCTCCAATCAAAACCTAGCCAGAAACAGTCCCAAAGGAGCTCCCACGCGCCCTCATGCACCGCCCTAAGTTTCTGCTTGTTGCAAACGCGCAGCACATGCCTGACAAGCCACCGTCATGCGCCTCCAGTCGCACCACGCGCACCACGCGCTCAACTCCTCTGAGTGCCACGTTAGCCCTAGCATGTCATCCACCATGTCAGCATCACACGTCATTCTGTGACGTCAACAGACAGTACTGTTGACTCTGACCGTTGACCATCACTGTTGATCGTTGACTTTTGCGTTGACTTTTTGACCAAAGTCAAAATTTTTGAACAAGGCCTATCTTGCTTAGTTTTTCGCATAGATTCTGTTTTTGGGCTTCATTTCTTAATTTGAGGTCTCTAAATCCCACTTGTTGGTCATTTTCTTCATTATGGCTCAACAAAATGAACGAGATATCATACGTCCTATCATCATTATGTTGGATGGTCCTACTAGTTATCAAGCATGGTCTCAGAACATGACTGTGTTTCTCAAGGGTCGTAAACTGTAGAGATATGTGACTGGTTCAATTCCTAAGTCAGTACCAAAACCTCAGTCCAAAGCCACAACTACTAAAGATGCCTCCAAGACTGCTGTTACAGCCAATGATTATGAAGAACGCCTAGAGGAATGTGAGAGTATTCAGAGTAAGATCTTGTCTGGGTTTATCAATACCTCTATTCCCTCCATTCATAATCTTCTTCCTTGTCTTGAGACTGCTAACGTTGCTTGGAAATTTCTGGCCGATCACTATAATTGCACTAATGATTCAAGCCTAGAGTTCCACATTGAATCAAAACTTTATCAAATGTGCCAAGAGACAGGTTAGTCTATTTCTGATTTTTATTCTTAGACTTCTACAATGTGGGAACAACTCTCTTCTATAGATCCTCCACTAGTGTGTTTTAAGGACATTGAGCTCTTTGTCAAATATCGGGATTGTCGTAAATTTATGCACTTCATGATGGGTTTACGTGAGAATTTTGAGCCTACTAGGTCTTCTCTGCTTAGCCGGTCTCCTACTCCTTCTCTTGATGCTGCAGTCAAGGAGCTCAATTCCGAGAAGAACTGTCAGCCTACTTATCACATGCCATCATCTGATTATGTATTGGCTACACCATCTCCAGAGCCTCCTATTGCTACATTCACTGCTCCTCCATGGATAAACTCTGGGCGTCCCACCTCTCAATCTTCCAAAGGTACTCGCTGCGAGTTTCGCCATGCCAAAGGCCATGACATCTAAGTTTGTCGCAAATTGCAGAAATTTATGCAAGAGCAGAATAAAGCTTCTCTTCCTCAGGCAGCTGCTGTATGTCCTTCAGATCCATCAATTCCTGTAGGTCCATATTTGGCTTCCTCACTTACTACAGCTGATATTGAGGCAGTAATTCAACAAGTTTTATCCCGAACTTCCACTGCCCTTTTTGTCACCTTAGGTAAACAACCTTGGTTTTTTGATATTGCATGTTGTAACCATATGACTCTTAATGAATCCCAATTTTCTGATAAGGCACATTTAAAACACCCCATCACCATTTACACTGCCGATAGAATTCCTATGCTTATTAGCCATAAAGGAACAATCTCTTCTCCTTGTTTATCCCTTAGTGACACTTTTCATATCCCAAAGTTATCCCTCAATTTGCTTTTTGTTGGTCAACTTTGTAAATTAGGCATAGATCTTGTATTTACTAACCATGGTGTGGATGTGTAGGATCCCCGGATGGGTCAAGTGCTTGGGACAGGCTGTAAGGTTGGTTGTATGTTTGAGGTTCATGACTTGAAGATTCCTTCACAAGTTGTTTTTGCAACTGCTACCACTGCCACCCACTCACCTGATCTATGGCATGCTCGTCTTGGTTATTCATCCTTATCTAGTCTTCAATTGTGAGCTTCTCAGTGTCATTTAGTTTCAGTTTGGTTTCAAAAATTTGATTGAATTTTTTGTCATTTTGGCATACAAACAAAATTTCCCTTTAATAATAGTGACTCATTTTCTTCTACATATTTTGATCTTATACATTCTAATGTTTGGGGTCCTACACTTGTTCCCACTGAGGGGGGGGGATCTAGATATTTTTATCATATTTGTGAATGATATTTCTCAATATACTTGGATTTATCTGCTTCACCATTGGTCTGAACTTGTGTCTATTTACCAAACATTTCATAAAATGATTGAAACATAATTCAATCGCACCATCAAAGTATTTCGATCAGATAATGCTCAAGAATATAATGATAAATCTTTCCTATCCTTTTTAGACAATCATGGGACTCTTACTCAGCAGTCTTGTCCTTACACTTCTCAACAAAATGGTCGTGTAGAACGAAGATATTGTCACATTCTTGATGTTGTCTGCACCCTTCTCATTTTCGCCTTTCTTTCTGAGTGCTTTTGGGGTGAGGCCACACTCACTACTGTGTACACCATTAATCTTATTCCTTCCCTAACTACACACAACAAATCACCTTTCGAGCTTCTCTATGGTCAAACCCTTGACTACTCCTCTCTTCGGGTTTTTGGTTGTGCTTGCTTTGTCTCTCTTCCTTCTCATGATCGAACAAAGCTCCAGCCTCGTGCTCGTCTCTGTTCTTTCCTTGGTTATGATGTATCTCAAAAGGGGTTTCGTTGTTATGATTCCATTTATCATCGCCTTTGTGTCTCCCGTCATGTTGAGTTTTGGGAATATCGTCTTTTCATAAGTCTTCAGCAGTTTTCTGCATCCTTTTCCTCAGAGTCTCTCATTTTTACTGATCTTTTCCTCCCTCTCTATCTTGAACTTGTGGAGGATTCTTCGACTTTGGCTGCCTCTCCAGACGACTCATCTTCGGTTCTATCCCCGGCATATGACCCACCTGTCTTGGATCCTGTGGCACCACCCTCTCCTGCATCTCTTGTTGGTCCTGAATTTCGTTGTTCCACTCGGGTAAGCATTTCTCCCCCTTATCTCACTTATTATCACTGCTCTTTTGCTCTTACCACCCTCTATGAACCTCATACCTATCGTGAGGCCCATACTGACCCTCTTTGGCAGCAAACTATGAATGAAGAACTAGATGGCCTTCATAAGAATCACACTTGGGATATGATTGATTTGCCCCTTGGTCAGTCTGTAGTAGGTTGTAGGTGGGTTTAAAAGATCAAGACCAAGGCTGATTGATCTGTTGAACGATACAAGGCTCACTTAGTTGTCAAGGGCTTTACTCAAGAGTATGTCATTGACTATGAGGAAACATTTGCTCTTATTGTTCGCCTTACATCTGCCAGATGTCTCATTGCTGTGGCTGTTGTTTGCCATTGGTCTCTTTATCAAATGGATGTGAAGAATGTTTTCCTTAATGGAGACCTCCAAGAAAAAGTGTACATGTAACCACCCTATGGCTATCCACATTCAGGCAGTCAACTTTGTCGCCTTTGTCGTGCTCTTTATGGCCACAAGTAGGTTCCTCGAGCTTAGTTTGAAAAGTTTAGCTCAGTTGTTTCTCAGTAGGGTTTCATTCAAGTCCTCATGACATTGCTCTCTTTGTCCGAAGATCCTCTACTGGTATCACTCTTATTCTTCTTTATGTTGATGATATGATTATTACTGGAGATGATTCTGCAGGTATCCGCTCTCTTCAGCACTTCCTTAGTCATCATTTTGAGATGAAAGATCTGGGCACTCTCAGCTATTTTCTTAGGCTTGAGGTTACTTCATCCTCTGATAGATACTATCTCTCCCAAGCTAAATATGCTTCTGATCTTCTCTCCAAAGTAGGTATCATCGACAACAAGACTATTTCCACTCCCTTGGGATACAATGCAAAGCTCACACTCTTGGATGGTGAACCTATATCTAATGCTACTCGCTATCGTTAATTGGTTGGTAGTCTGATCTATCTCACTGTTACTCGTCCAGATATTTCTCATGCCGTGGGTATGGTTAGTAAGTTCATGGATGCCCCTCGTTCTGTTCATTATGCTGCCGTTCTTCGGATTCTCCGATATGTCAAAGGTACACTTTATCATGGTCTCCACTATTCCTCTCGGCCTTCTCTCGAGTTTCATGCTTATTCAAATGCGAACTGGGTAGGTGATTCAATTGATCGATGCTTTATCACAGGTTTTTGTTTCCTGTTGGGTCTTCTCTTGTCTCGTGGCATAGCAAGAAGCAGGATGTGGTTTCCCGTTCCAATACTGAGGATGAGTATCGTGCTCTTGCCGACACCACCTGCGAGCTGGTCTGGCTTCGCTGGCTCTTGGCTAACATGGATGCTCCACAACCAACTGTCACTCCTCTTTATTGTGACAGTTGTAGTACTATCTACATTGCTCGTAATGATGTTTTCCATGAATGCACCAAGCACATTGAGATCGATTGCCACATCACTTGCCAGCATCTCATGAGAGGCAATCTCAAGTTGTTCTCCATTTCCTATGCTGACTAGCTTGCTAATATCTTCACCAAGTCTCATCTGCTTGGTCGTCTTCGAGATCTTATATCCAAACTTCAGTTAGCTTCCTTCTTACCACCTCGAGTTTGAAGGGGGATGTTAGTGTATACCTTAGACTAGATTAGCTCATTGGGTTTAGCCCAGTATACTGTACTTGTAGTAGTTTACTCATATTATTTGTACGGCATACATGCCTAGCCTATATAAGACTCTTTATTGTACATTATTATTTACACACAATAGACAGACTATTCAGTCTTTCTCTCCCTCACTTTATATTGTTAACAGTTTAAGAGAGAGAAAGAGAGATATATATATATATATATATATATATGTGTGTGTATATGTATGTATGTATGTATGTATGTATAAATAAATAAATAAAAAGGATTATCTTGGTTTTGTGGAAAGCTTTTTCCTCAGTTAACGAGTTTGAGTACCCCAATCAAACCTACATGGGATGCTTAGAATATTGAGCGCAGATTTGAAATTGAGCTCCAGGTTCAGCTGATTGACCAAGACTTCCGAATCTTATTTATTTGGGCAACCGAGACTTGATAGGTTGAATAATGTTTTTGTTTCTCATGGCCACTACTTTAATTGTGATGAAGTTTTTCATTAAGGAAACATTGTAATGAAGCTGATATATTCTAGATCTGATCCCGGTAATTAAAATTTTAGATTTAAAATTGAATTTGAAATGAACAACCACGTGAATTTAAGAATGCTTCACGTGTTTTTTTTTTTTTATTATTATTTTCTGTGCATTAACCCTTTCATGTCTGAACTTTATTACTAAAAATCGAAATATTTGAGGCTAATTTGAGCTAGATTCCAATTAACTTAACTAGCAAAATTTATTGTTATCAAATAAAGAATATGTATTAAATCCCACCTATACACACACGAAATTCATTAGTGTTTGGACCTAATAGTAAAGAGTTATTATTATTAAGCAGATACCATAGGTGTTTTAATCTTATCATCAACTTTTCATCTAAATTTGGGGTAGATGACTTGAAGGTAGCAAACCGCTAGCCACGTTATCAAAATTGGATGGAAAGTAAATAGCAAGACTAAATTATTACACCTTTAAAATTTAAATAACTAAAATTGATCATTTGAAAATTAAGGGACTAAAATCGGGCATGTCTCAAATATAATAGACAAAAAACATAATTTATCCAAAATATTTAGTGGTTAACAGATAGGAGACAAGACTTTATCCTCGAAAAACCATGATTTGATTATGCAATTCGTGCTAATCTTTTCTGCTTTAGGAATTGGATAATCATAACAGACTAATGGGGGAGAAAAGTGAATAATTAAGATTTAGATGTAATCATTATTGTATTATTCAAACCTTTTCTTTCTAGTATTTCTATTTCCTTTTGCCTTCTTTTGAGAGGCTAAAGTGTTTGGGCACTTTGTCTAAAAGCTTCCAATGGACCTTCCAAAGAATAGAAACCCTCGGCTACCCTTTGTTTTGTGGGTGGTGAGGTAGGTAGGGAAAATTTTAAATTAAAAAATATATATTTTATTAATCAATTAAAAAAAATTTGAAAAAGTGACTGTGTATATTGGAGTTCAACAATTCATGCACTCGCAGGCAGAATCCTAGTTGTGACACATAAATTTATAAGCAAGTTGTCATTGAATATGTTGAAAGTAATTAACCGATCGAGAACAAAACTGATTTGGCATTTATTTGAAGTATGGGATGGGTGTGTTAAACATAGTAGGTCAATTCTTCTTTTAGTACCATGACTTTCAAGGTATTAATTGAGCAACATGGGTACATATCAAAACACAATCACCATTGTGACTTGTGTTGGATACTTGGATCACATCACAAAGTCTAAAATCCCATCACTGATTGACTAAAAGCATGTGATATTCCTGACTCGAATGAGGAAAACTGTTATTTAAACCAATGGCTCTTTCATCAAGCCCTAGTTTATATAGTAAAATAGAAGAGATTCCTCATTTCTAGTCCTTTATATAATGTAACATATCGAATCTCTAGCTTTTAATTATATTTTATAAAACCAATAATATTTAAGCATGCAAATCAGCCAGTCAAATAATGAATTATGGAGTTGCAACTTACCAGTGCAAAGAAGTCAATTGTGAGAGAGAGAGAGAGAGAGAGAGAGGTGAAATCTTCACTTACTCAAAAGGATTCATTTCATGGAAACGTTTAGCAATTTACAAATCCATAGGATATAGAATTATTACTTATTTGGTAAAATGCGTGATTTTAAATAAGAAAAATTCTTAATTTACATTGTACTAATAATCAGATTTGTTTAGTCTAATGTAAATCTATAATTATCCTTTAAATAATACGGCACCATATATACCACCTATTTCTGTCACAATAAGTCTAACATAATATTTTTGTAATGATTGATATGACTTGCTATAATTGGTGTATAATAAAAGTAGTGTCAATAATAAACATATATAAAAGTAATATTACTTCAATTATAACAAATCATATAGCTGTTATAAAAAGTATTAACTTTTGTAAAAAATATTGTTGTTGTAACATTACTCTTTCACTTCTATCAAACATAGAGGATCTTTTTTCTCTGAGGCATCTAATAATAGGGAAAGGCATAGCATTATCACCAAAAGCTAGCCAGCCAAACACCGAAAGTTAAAAATTCAACCCCCATAAAACAAGACCACAAGCACCTTAGCTAGCAAGCTGCTTCCAACAACATATGATATATACCAACACCTCACTTCACTTCCCAACTCCTCTACCTCTACCTATCCATAGCTGCAAGAATGAAGCTAAGTCACTCTTCCATAGCTCTTCTCTCCTTAATTTCTCTCCTCTTTCTCTCACCAATCTCAGCCCAAATCTGCCAAAGAAGCTGTGGCAAACAAATCCTCACATTCCCATTTGGTAGTGACCCTGGTTGTGGCGATCCACGCTTCCAACAATATGTTAATTGTGACCAACAAAAGCTCACCTTAACCACTCACACAGGTTGTTACCCTATCACCAACATTGACTACACCAAGCAAGTCATATACATCTCAGACCCTTCTATGTCAACCTGTTCCTGCACACAACCAAGTAAAGGCTTTGGCCTAGATTGGGATGCACCCTTTACTTTTCATGATGATACCATATTTGCTTTACTGGACTGTTCAGTCAGTTCTTCACCTATATACACATTGAATGGCCTATATGGTGATGGAAACAACTCCAAAGCCCCTCTTTGTGATAACCAAGGCACACCCATTTGTAGTTATTTATATTCTTGCACGCCTTTTAGTACCATCAACCTTCCAATCTCTACATGTTGCATTTATGCTCCTGTGAATCTTGGACCCTCGTTTGAAATGAACTTAAAGAAGCTTCAGTGCACTTCTTATTCTGGGCTTTACAGCTACAATGGCCAGGAATCCAACCCTGAAAATTGGAACTATGGGATAGCACTCAAATATAAGTTTAATGTGAATAATGAGTATCCAAGCTCATGTGCTCAATGTGAGAAGAGTCATGGAGTTTGTGGCTACACTGGACCTTACAATTCGTTTATCTGCAACTGTCCTAACGGGCTCAACACGTCGTTGGATTGTTTCTTTGTGTCATCATTTAATAATGGTTTGAGGCTTCTTCCATGGAAGAATGGTATTATATTATCTAGTAGTTTTTTTTAGACTCTTTTTCTTATTCAGCCTTTGAGATATATATATATGTATGATGCTTACAATTCAAATTATTTTGACCTTGTTGCAGGGGCTTGGTTGATGTATATTTTGGCATGGTCATTGGTTTGGGTCATGTTGTAGCTTGTTGATGGGCTATCCAACTTCAGAACAAATTGTGAAGCTGAGACTTCACCATGGTTATGGAAGAAAATGGTTGGACTTCTTCATTTAAAGAAACAATAAGTTCGGTCACACAAATTTTTTTACAATTGGTAATGTAACATGTTATGATTGATGCATAATAAAAATATTCTCTATGATTTCGAGGTTGCATCAATCATAACTTATCATCTTAACAAGTTGTAAAAATTTACACTTTCAAGTGACAGAATTGGGCACATTTCTACATATAGTGATTTCATCTAATATTAAATGTACTTTCCGCAATTTAACGTGTAAATGTGTATTTTAATTTATCTTGCTCAAGTATGTAACATGATGCGTGCAATTGCTTACATCAATCTTTTTTAAGCATTAATACAACTAGTAAGTTACCCGTGTAATGCATGGATAGTATTGTAATATTTTATATAAGATGATTTTTGAGAATGTTGTATATGTATTATAGCATAGTTGTTATAAAACTTTATTAGTAATGAGTTCATAAAAAAAAAGCAACAATTATAAATTGTATACACATATTCATTATAATTATTCAATTGAAGTAATGAAAAAAAAACTTTGGAGAAAAATTATAGAATAAAATTTCTTATAAAATGTGTCTTTCTCTCTCCTTAATTCTAAAATGAAATACACATCTCAAACACCCATGGTTAATCACATCGTTTACAAAACCCACAAATTTACAACATCCGACATTGACATCAAAATCATTATTGCCATTGTCACTCAATATAAAACGCAAACCCTCCTTTCTTGGTTGTAGCCAACTCAAACGGGGTGGGAGTAGATAAATCAATAATGTTAGAGTTAGGTAGGTGTCGTCGAAAGATTGAAGGTAAATGATATCATTTTTTGTCTATGTATATTTGACATAGGATAGCATGAAGGGCAATAGGTAGGTATATATAAAGGGCTAGAAGTGCAAGAGTGAATTAAATTGCAAAGTGTTTTGTGTGTATGTGTGAGAGATGAAATGTCTTCAAACATTGAACCAAATAATACAAAGAATATCTTTTTTTAATTAGAAAAGTCTTAAAACATTGAACCAAATAAAACTAAAAGTCAATAATTAATTTGTTTTTATTTTTTATGTGAGTTAAGGTATTTCAATTCTCTTTATAGAGTGTGCCACATGACAAAATCTCATATTCTTCCGTATGAGGTCTCTGTTTTTATATATATATTGATTGATGATTATGTTTTTATATATATATTGATTGATGATTTTTTTTTTTTTTTTTTTGAGAAAGAGAATATGATATTTGATCAAGTACCGTTCTATCATATAAGTTATAACCATCACTTATTTATTAGGCGGCTACTTTGTGGGCCATCAGCTACATCAGCTAAAGTAAATTTATGGTCCAGCTTATAAAGTACAGCTTTAGGCCCTGAGTGACTGATAAAATAAGATTATGGAATAAGGTTCCTTCTTCTTAGCACTATATCCACTAAGAGAGAATCGCTTTCATGATAATGGTTCTTCCTTTACTTTATGCCTACTTCTCTGCTAAGTTCTACAAAGTAACGGATTTGGAAAGAGCTTTATACCTACAGATATATTCTAGAATCATTGGTATCCACAGTAATTTTTTAACCCTTGGCAGCAGGGTATGCACTTCACTTACATGCTTCTATATTTACATTAGATAATTAGAGGTAGCACCTATTGAGAACAATATGAGACAGTTGACATTAGTTTTTAACTGATACTGGCAATGAAAAAAAAAGGAAAAAGTCACCAGTTAGATTTGAAATTGTTAACTTGGGAGATGATATCTTGTTCCATATATGCCACACATTCTTATGAAGAAGGTATTTTGTATATCCAGCATATGCATCATTTCTCATAATGTGTGAACTAATCACAACTGTTGTAACAAAAAGAGCCTATATTCCTGATATCTCGCACATCAGCAGCAATGATGATTTTTTTGGGGGAGGGGAGGTTGACCAAACTTTGTTAAGAGTATAGAATAACATCCTACATGCAATGGACTCTGCAAATGTGAAGCCAAATGTCTCTCCTCAAAGCAGAAATTGGATCTTTCACTAAAAACTAAATAGATTGGAGGGGAGTTGTGGAAAAACATAGTAGGTCTCATGGATCACAATTGGAGTAGAGCATTTAGGAATTGGACTAGGGGAGAATGTAAATAATATAAATGGCCAATACCCTGCACAGACAAGGAATTCATCGGAGTGCATGCATGTAGTGCACTGTTTCCAGCATACAGGAGAGAGAGAGAGAAAGAGAGAGAGAGAGAGAGAGAGAGAGAGAGAGAGATTTTGAATATAAAGCAGAAGCATTGTTTCAAACATTCATTTCATTCTGCTTCTGTGGTGTTACACTCTAGATTACAAAATAAATTGTTTATATATGTTTTGCCTATCTCTAAATAGCAACATTGCTCCTCTCATATCGCCCAGTGTATAGAGGGATGAATGGGGGAAAAAAGGAGGAAAAAGGTGAAATAATGAACGAATTTGGAAAAGGATCATGAATATCCCCATTAGACTTAACCTGACTTGAGTATTTACAGAGGTATACTATGACTGCAAAATTTGTATGGTGAACACTATTGTTTCAATGTCATCTCATGTTGCAGCACTGGGGTTTTCCTTGAGATTGCAATTTGTCCCACATGCATATCATCTGTCTTGGAGATTGGTAATGTGCAGTGTAATAATCCTCAATGCACCCAAATTGGCAGAATTTCAAGCTATGTACATACTGCACAGGTCTTGAACTGTTGAACTGCTCCACCCACATTCCCATGCTCACATCTTCCATCTTGAACAACTGCACCATGTGAACATTGGCTAATCAATCATCAGTAACCACCACCTAAAACTGCTGAAGCACATTACATGTGTGTGCAGGTGAACATGCTAATAAACACACACACACACACACACACACACACATACACACAGAGATTGAAGAGCAGAACAAAGCCACATACTCTTAATTTGTGCTCTTCAAAATCAGATACGATTAACTGTGCAATGTTGGATGATACAATGTAACCCGGCCCATTTGCATAGGTTGGATAGTCTTCCTCTGGCCATTCCTGGAACTCACAAGAAAAGGACATAATGGTGAGAAATGTGAACAGCATATCAAACCCTCACTAAAGAAAGTAATAAAGTCAAAAGAGTACTAAAAGTTGAATTAGTCAGGAACTCTACACTGTCTGGGTTTAGCTAGGCCAAAAAAAAAAGGTGATCATGGGAGTTGGTCAGTCATTTTATACCCAAACATTGAACATTCAAGAGAGAATTATTTGGGTGTCTTAAACCTCTAATAATCAGAGGTAGGACTCTTTTCCAAAGTAAATATAGTCCCTACACCTCATGATTGCAACAAAATAAACTTTCTTTCAACATTTGGAAGATAACTATATCATTCCAACACAGAGCATTGACAACTAACTATGTGTTAAAGCAAATGAAATTTCAAATCAGACATAATTAGATGTGGCAAAAAATCTGCATTATATTACCTGATAACAAATTCTAACTTTTTGTTAAAAGCAAAAATAAGTAGCAAAAACCTATAAGCAGCGCTTATTTAGAGTCTGAAGAAATAATATCAAAGTGGTACATTAAGCAACCCAAGGAAACAGAGCCAATGATCCTACTAAGGAGTAAGAACTAGAGAAGTTGGGGGGAATTCATACCTCATATGTCACTGCCCATTTACCATGACGAAGGGGCTTGTGGTGATAGTTCATGTTTCCAACATAAAGGCTTCTATCTTCATCAACTTTTCTTACTTCCTTGATCACAGCATCCACCCTAACAAATGTGTCATCATCACACTTCATGATATACTTGGCAGCCACCGTGCGAACCTGTGAAGAGCCACATACATTGGTGATATATATTTTCTAGTAAGAAAGAAAGAAAATAGCTAACTTTGGGTCATTTTCCAAAACTCACCCCATATTCGCAGATTGCTATAGTCTTCAACACAACAAGATCATAATTATCCATGTAAGGAACCATAACTATATCACCAAAATACTCTGATTCTTTTTTTAGCTCCAGATTTACTTCCTTTCTTCCATGCTGTCAAAACATAAATCTAAAAGCCCTAAATATCCAACATAAAGCTTTTCATCAAATGGTTTCTTATTAAAGAACACATTCCTCCAGCATCCAGCCTTACCATTGCTACAAAAAACCGAGCCACAACATGAGAAGATTTAATTGACTTATGTTGCATCCAAGACTTCCTCACAGCCATTCGCTCAGCAAAATGGTTGCCAGCAGATAGGATGCCAATGAAAAGCTCCACATGCCCATAGGGAAGAGGTGGGGCTTTCCATTTAGTAAACATCTCAAGATGCATCTGCGTTGCGAAACTTGGATGTGATGTGGGTAAGGAAGCAGCAAAAACAGAATGTACATCAATATCCCCATTGACAGAAAGTCCAGTGGCATCTTCAAGAACAAATCCCTGTGAACATTAGAAAAGTTTCTTAAGATATCCAGTGTCCGTTACAAAATACAATATGAGAAGATACCATAGGATACTCACAGTCCGATAAGGAAAAGAAGTGACATGCCTCCCATCTACATTAATATGGTAACCTTCCAAGCCAGCACTTATTGTTAGAACAAATAATTTTCCCTCTGCAAAAGGGTATGGCCAGTCTATAGACACCTGCTTCGTCCGCCCTATAAGCCTGTTCAACCACCAGGATGCCTTTGATTCTTCTGAGTGATTGTCATCATCACGAATCCACTTCTCACATTTCACCTGTCCATCAACTTCATAAATTCCAAAAAATCAGGAATAAACAGGATTAATTTAACCAAGGAAAACCTGTCATTATATAAAGACAGAATTCTACACCAAAGCAGTCTGAAAATCATACAAAGTAAATCATCAACAGAAGAAACTGAGCTTTCTTTTCTTTTGTTTTTATAGAAAACTCACACCAAAGTGTTAGATGCCTAATATCATATTCAGAACTTACACAATGGCTTCAATTCTGTTCAAGTAAATGATTAAGTCGTAGCCGACCCCAAAATTTTGGAGGACTAAGGATTTTGTTGTTGTTGTATTGATCTTTGATCTCTTTGCTTAACCCTTCACTACAGAATTGATTTTTCTTCACGAATGACTAGGGTTGTACTTACAATGAAAGTTTAAGACCTTGATTAGGTACATATGCTAGAAGTGAAGATCTGGAAGGAAGTTCTGAAACTTAGATACAGACATGTTTATTCTGTCATGGTGTCAATATCTCACTAGGAACAGAGAGCATGATAAATTGAGAACCATTCAAAGGAATTGGCATATTCATAGTGGACGAAGATGCTTGAAAACTTGTGGAAGTATTTGCTGCAGATGCTATAATGTTTTACTATGGAGAAACTTCCAACAGTCTACAAAAAATCATGCAAGCAACTAAATAAATTTAATGCTGATTTTTTTTTTTATAAATATCTCTAAACTTTTGGTCTGGGTTATTTCATGTAATATCTTGTAAGTTATTTAATATGGTATTTTTCTCAAGATTGACTACCAAGTTAAGTTTTGTTGCTAATATAGAGAGAGTGAAGAGCAATCAGCGGCTTCATGGGTGAGAGCCAATTTATCATTGTAGAATAGTGTTGAGTCAACTAGTTGGAAGACAAAGTAGCAGCTCGCAAGACTACCAGCAGCCGATTGAAGGTGATTGTGACACTATAGGCCTATGTCAGCTTAAGCTCAAACCTTTGACCATGTTAGTATAAAGATTTCTTAGGTGCAAGCCAAAACGACCAAAGCCCAAAGGACTAACTAAGAATAAGAGGTAAAATAAGCATAATAAAGCAAAAGTTCAAAGTGGTTAACTACATAAAGAATTAGATATGGGAGTAAGTCATAGGAAAATATAGAATAAAGAGAGACGTATTGCCTTCCTTAACTGGAGAATAAAAAAGAGAATCTCAGGTCTGAAAGCAAATTTTTGTTCCTCGGAAGTTGAAAATTTCTGATTGAACATGTTTGAGTCTATGAAGCACGAGTGCGTTTCTGGCTTCGGGGTGTAGGTGCGGGTGTGGGACTCAGCAATTTTTGAAAAATTAGGGCGGGGTGCGGCGATTAAAAAATTAATAAAAATATATTTATTTATATTTTCTATATATTTTTACTATTAAAACATTCTTAAAAAAAAATTATTAATCCAGTGACACTATTGGCCAACCAAACCTTCTGCAGGGCGCACTATATTATAGTTTACATAGCACCATTATATTAATTTATTTTAATATTTGGATCTAATTATGTTTAATCAAAATAAAACAAAATGGTACAAAATGTAATTATACCAACTGCACCTAAAAACAGCTAATTAATTGAATTAATTAAAATAAAATTCATTTCTCTTATTTGGTGTACAAAAACAAGGTCGAGGAGCAAGACCCCTCAGCAAGAGTGCGAGGCCTGGAATCATTTCTCGGCAACCAAACGAGGTCGAGGAGCAACCAAGCAAGTCAATCATGATCATCTCTAAAAAATGAGATTCATGCATGATCGCTGATCATTGATTAGCTGTTCCGGCATGATTCAAGGACGATTTCGGCAGTTTCAGTCGCTGGCCGATACGCTCTGAATCGGCCGATACGATCTGATTCTGGCTGAATTGGCCTGGTTCGGCACGAATCGAAGCTGCGTCGGTGCGAATCCAAGAAAAAAGAAAAAAAACTCGGACACGGCACTGATGCTCTGGCAGTGGTGTTGGTGGCCGCATCCCGCGTTGGGCCGCGTCGGACACCGGTGTGGCACCCTCCCAGCCGCATCAGTGCTTCAGAGGTTTGAGTATTCTCATGCCCATGTTACAAGTTTTATCTTTAATTACCTAGCCTACACTCCAGCTACAGACAAGGGGGCAATAATTTACAACTAGATAGGAGGTAATCCAGCGGCAGGTCATTACAATTTGAATCTACAAAATAGTCAAACAACCTTCCACTTAAAACATAATCACAAGTATCACAACCCCAAATAATCCGAACACCATTCCATATCTACCTATACTACATTTACTTCAATGCACTCATTCTATCAGCAACAACATTTTGGGGCTGGCCATGGATTCTCAATAGACTAATCAAAGTCGGCCACATATATTCTTTTCCACTATCTATTCTATCCAAAATCATACATTACATTTCCTCTTTAGTTGACATGTCCGTTACTACTACTTCTACTAATGTTATTTCAAGTCTTCCTCTCAAATCAACTCACTTTATGGGACAAAGAGCTACAATATGAGCTAAAGCTGATAGGAAAAAAACAATAACAAGAAACCCATGAATTGTCAAAGCAAAAATTAAACAAGAACACATTGAAATCTCCAAAGTCATGATCAAGTAACTTTTTTTTCCACCATTTTATTCTATCTAAAGTCATGCTCTCTGTAACAAACTTAACTAACATGTCTTTTTTTTTACTAGTTCAACTCAAAAGAACTGCAATTTGAGCTAAAGTTGACAAAATTAAGACAAAACCAACGAAGTCTCTTAATAAAAAAAAAAGAACAAAAAACACATTTAAAATTAGTATCACCTACCAGTTTCTTCATCAGCTCTAGACTTCCACCCTTCACACCTCAAAGCTGTACCCCACTGCATCCTATAACAAGTGTTCTGCTCAATCACAGGCTTTCTACTCCAATCCCCTTTCAACCTCGGGTTGAAATGCAAAATCCTTGGTGGGTCTTCACCATCCACAATTTTCAAACCCTGCAACTCCATCATAAACTGTGACACCATCACTGACTCATCTCCTTCTTTCAAAACCGATATTTTCGGATCATTCTCCGGGTGGCCCCACCTGGGAGTCCCCACCACCGTTATGTGGGACCACAAGGTCAGCCCACAAGGGAGCTCCAAAACCCGGTTCCGGAATTCGCCTCCCGACAGCGTAATCGAATTCGGGCACGTTTCGGACCGGTTTTCCGGCCCAGTTTTCTGGCTCAACTCGGTTTTCTTGGACTCCATTTCTTCCCAGAGCTTCTTCCCTATCGCCCAAGCTTGCTTTGCCGACTTAAAGAGCTCCGAAAACTCGTCCTTTTTAGCATCGAATAAGCTCTCGTTAAAGATCAAACCCGACATTCTCTTGAACTCGTGCATTTGCCGTTTCGGTTTCCGATACAGATACGAACCGTCCGGTTCGTCTCCGGGCAAAAAAAACCCAAAAGCTCCGTCGTCTGAATCAGACTCGGTGCGGAAAACCAGTGGGATTTCGATGGTCATAACGAGTATGCAAAGAAACACTATGCCCATCACAAGCTGAAGCAATCTGAGTCGACTCGGCGACATCAAAGACTCTAGCTTTGCTCGCTTCATTGTCGCTCAAAAAACAAAACCCAAAACCCAAAAAGAGTAGCAAAGTCTCAGCTTTGTTCATACAATGAATCAATGGGTTTAGTGTGGATTTGAAGGAATTGGAAGATAGGGTTTAATTGGACGACAGGGTTTAGCCGTTTAGCTGTACTGAAATGAAAGAAAGTAACTTAGTAAAGAAAGGGAAAGAGAGTTTTGTTTTGGCAAAACAGTTCTGGTTGGAATTTTTATTTTTATTTTTTTTTGTGTTCTGGTTTTTTAAACACAAATTTTAGATTTACTTACCATAAAGGGAAATAAAACAAGTAAAGAGCCCATGGTCTGAAACAGAAGCAATGAGTCAAAGACCATACAGTGGAACGACTGCGTGTTAAGAGAATTCAAGATAGAAGCAATGAGTCAAAGACCATACAGTGGAACGACTGCGTGTTAAGAGAATTCAAGATAGGCGCTTAACACGTGACATCATCGTACCGGGTCTAGTGCAGAGAATAAAACTCTAAGTTGTGTCCAATTTTTGTGTCATCTTTGAACAATTTGTTTTTTTTTTATTTTTTAAACATGGTTGATATGGATGAGGTGTTTTTTTATATAAAAAAAATGTTAACTTTTAGTTATTTTATTTTATTTTAAATTTGATGCTAACATAAAATTTATCAAAAATTATATATTTTAATAAATATTATGCAAATAAACTAATGAAAACTCTAGATACCCAAATGAACTTTTGAAGAATGTATTTCATGAGATATTTTTCTCACAACATTTAGAGAAATGTCTTATAAGATCATCTCATAAAATTATAAGTTGTATTGATAATGAATTTATGCGAAATGATGTTAATTTAAATTGTGAAGAAGTATGTGTTGCTAACACTACTTCTTAAGTACTTACTAGTTTAGTTTAGTTTATTTTGCAACTATTTTCATTTATTTGGTTAAGTTTAATTCTTTTTTAGTTGTAGCTGTTATTTTTTCAATTATTAAAATAAATCAATAAAAGTAAGCTATGTCAAATGTATACTTAATTTAAAGATATAGATGTACTAGATTTACTAGTCAATAACCTATGCGCATGAAAGTTTAATAAAATATTATTTTATCTTTAAAAAAATGTTTCTCTATTTTATTTTGTGTGTGTATATATATATAATTTGATAATTAAAATAGTATTGATAGATATTTTATTTTGATTGTGTTGTATATCCAATATTAAACATGAAATTTGATAATTATGATAGTTAGTACTTACTAATAGGTATTTATTATGATTGTATTTTTATTTAGAACTATTAAATATATACTCATGGTAATTATTAATAGTTATTTATTTTTTATTTATAATAAAATTTAAACTCAATTAATTAATATATATATGGGACTGTTTGGTTACTTATGGGTTTGTATTCATTTTCAATTTTAATTTTTTGAAATCATTTTCTCTTCTCAAATCCTATACTCATTTTTTTGTTTCCAACTCATTTTCTATTGGGCACCATTTTTGGACTAGTTTTTGTTTTTCTCAAATATATTTATTTTCTAATAGAACCATTAACACTGTCATCCGCTAGAAACCATTACCATGAATCCAAAAATAAACCATAACCAAAACCTACCAAAACCACCGTCACAATCCAATACTTAGCCTAGATCTCCACTTCGCCATAATTCCACTGGAAAAAATCAAACCTAGCCCAGATCACCACTGGAAAACCCATTAATACAAACAAATTTCATCAAATCTCAACAAAAAAAGAGAAAGGAGAGAGAAAAATATAAATACATATATATAGAAAGTCAACAACACATAGCCCACAAATGAAGCCCTAAGCAATCGACAACCTTAGAAATAAGCCACTAATAGTGACTATCGGTTCAAAAGTTGTTTTCATTTGCTATATTCAAACTCACTTTTTTTGGATACTGAAAATGAAACTGAGTACAAATTTACAAACCAAACCAAATTTTGGCAGTAGGTCCATAAAAAGCTGAAAACAAATACATAAAACACCACTTTTTTTTTCAAATCAAACAAACCCTATATGTGTATGTTTATGAATAAAATTATGAATGTTAGAAACCTATATGACCCAACTTTGTTTTTATATTATTTTCACCCTTAATCAAATACATGAAAATAAGATATGTAACCAAATACTAAAAATAATTAACTTCTCTTACAAATATTTGCAGAAAAACATTTATCAAATAGAAAACATTTTAGAACAAAACTTTATTTGTATTTATGTATGTAACTAAAAAGTAAAAACTAGAAACAGTCCCACACGGACTACACGAGGACCGACGAGTCACATCGAGAAATGGAATTGAATATATCATCGTAAAGAAAATGAAGGAGGGACAGGTGGTCGTGGAGCACACACAGCCCACCTCATTCTTCAAGGTCTTTAGTCAACTTTTCATTCTTTCTTTTACGCCATGAATTTGGTTGGTTAAGATTTTGGGTTTAAATATTGGAGTCAAGATTTGAATATGTGTGGGGACTTTGAAGAAGATGGGGTCTTAGTAAGTGGCGGAGCCAAGAATTTAGGTCAGGAGGAGCAAGATTAAAAGACAAGATTGGAAGTAAAAAATTAATCTAAAAAAATTAATCAATATTAATAACAAAATAAGTAAACAACTATATGATAATGTAATTGTCATACAAAATCTAACATAAAATGTAAACTTTAATTTATGTTTTCACATCTAGCTTATTTTACTCAATTGCCCTCGACGATTTTTCATATTTTGAAACCGCTGCATAATTTCTTCACACTCAATAGTCTTGAATATTTCTTTCTTAATATATGTGACTAAGCAATCATTCATCCACTGATCTTCTATTCGATTGCGCAATTGATTTTTAATTATGTTCATTACTGAAAAAGCTCTTTCAACAGTAGCTATTGCAACTGGTAAGATCAATGCCAAAGTCACTAATGAGTAAACCAATGGATATGAAACATTCTTTTTCATTTCTACCATCTTTTCAGCAAGCTGTCCAATTCCTTTAAGTGCTGAAAACTCTTCAGAGGACCGCATGTCATGGATGTATGTCTCAAGTTGGTTATCCAAGAAAGAAACTTGAACTGTTGAAAAATCACTTGGATAAAACTGAGCAAGCCGAATTAACTTCTCCTTGTTGAATGCTGAAAATAAGTTATCTTGGTTCAAACATGCAACACAAAGTAATAATTCAGAATTTTCAAGTCACGTTACTTTTCCTTTCTAGCTTTTAAGTCACGTTACTTTTTCCTTTTTAGCCTTTTTTTTTTTTTTTTTTTGTATGGGGGGGGGGCAAATATGGTATTTCCTAGTCAAAACAATTGAAATTTCAGGGGGCACCTGCCCCCCCTCGCCCCCCCCTCCCTCCGCCCCTGGTCTTAGTAATGGTGTATTTAACTAGTATTTATTTGGTTAAGATTTGTTTTTTCTGTATTCTTTTAAATAATGAAAATTTAATAATAATAAAAAAATTGTGTACCACTAGTTTCTTCATGAACAACAATTACCTAGCAACCAATTCAAAATTTTAACTTTGGCCACTAATTCCAAAGTTTCATGAGGTGATTCAGCTTTAGTGTGGCTTAAAAATGAAGTTAAAATAAGGGGATGATGGAAAAATGAAAGGATAGAAAATAGAAAGAGGATGAAAAAGTGGAAGGATAGAAATGTTTTTAATTTTCTTCAGTTGTGATTGGTTGAGAGGGTGGAAAAGTAGAGAAATAGAAAACTTTTTAGTTTGGTTGAAAATAAGGTTTGTATAAATTTACCATTATGTCTTTCTTAAATAAAAGAAAAAGTAATACATTATACTTTTTTTTTAAATTGTGTATAGATGAAAGTGGACATTTAAAAAAAATAGCATAAAAAATCATCCAAAAGTATTTTCTTAAAAAATAATAAAATAAAAATTAAGAGAAAAAAAAAGAAAGAAAAGAAGAACCCACCACCTGGCTAAACAAAAGAAAGAAAAAAGAAAAAAGAAAAACCAACGTTACATGGAAAAGTAGAAAAAAAAAACCCAAGCTACAGTGGAAAAGTCAAAAGAAAAAAAGAAAAAAGAAAAAAAAGAGCCAAAAATGTCGACGTTAAAAAAAAAAAAAAACCCAAAAGAGTGGGAGCAGTTTTGTAAAAAAAAAATTCTTATTTTTTACTCCAATTTTCTCTCAAATTTGAAGAAATTATATTTTGAAAGGGGAGGAGACAAAACTTGTGGGCCCTACCACTTTTCTCTCCCCCTTCCCCTCTCAACCAAACAGTGAAAAATATCATTTTTTATCTTATTTTCTTCTTTTTATTTTTTATTCTCTTTGTTTTCACCCCAACTAAACACACTCTTAAGAATAAGCTTTTTAAAAAGTCTCACTTCTTTCTAGGCATATTAGCTATCTTTAAAAAAAAGTCTCAGCTTTAGTAGTAGGGCTTTTTACTTCTTTATAAAATTCTTAATTAAATTCAAACTTAGAACTGGATTAACTAATACAGTACAAATAAATTTTTTTTGTCTAGAAAAAAAGAAGTTCAATATTATCTTTTCAAAAGGATTGTAACTACATTTTACGCACGAGAATCTATTATACCAAATTAATACTAAGGTAGTCAGGTAATTAAAGTCTTAATTTTTTTATTATATATTTTCAAGTGAAAGGAATAGGAATTTAAACCTTACATGTTTGTATTGAAAATATAATATTATACCATTGAATGGTAAGACTTTTGACAATTAAATTTTTAATAGGTCATTTGTTGAATTGCTTTCTTCAATTTAAATAAATATTTTTTTTTATAAATAGATAGTGAGAAAACTCAAGAAATAGAAATGTTGGGATTCAAACCACATATGCTCACTATAAAAGATGTCACTATCAATTATTAAATAATTTTTTATAATTAATAAATAAATTTAAAAGTATAAAGAAGGAAAAAACAAAACACTAAGCTCCGTTTGGGAAGCGCATTTTGCTTCCTAGTGGTGTGTTTTTTTTGTAGGTCCCGTGTACTGTTTATAAGACTCATAAACTACTTTTTAAAAAAAAAACTTTAAAATTGGGTCTCACGACACTATTCACACATTTAAAAATAATTTTGCTACAATAATTTCAGTTTTTAATTTTCAACAAGAAACGGTATTCAAACAGACCCTAAAAGAGTTGATTGGCACATTCAAGAAACCTATTTAAAATGAAAACCACTAATAAAGTGTAAATGTATTTCTAAGGAATTGTAACTACTTTCTACGCATGAAAATAATTTATATCAAATCAATACTCAAGCAATTAAAGTTTTATTTTCTTATATATTTTCAAGTGAGGGATGAGAGGATTTGAATCTTATATGTTTTCATTCAAAATATCATACTATATCATTGATAATAGGGAATGGAGAAGGTGAGATTTAAATTATATCCAGAGTTTATAATTTAAGTAAATAATACTATATCATTTATTCAATGGCTCATTCTCTTAAATAATTTTTTAATATATAGATAATAGAGAATAGAGAAGGTGAGATTTAAATTATAGATATCAAATACCACCAAAGATGTCACTATTAGCAAATAAACAAATTCTTTATAAAAAATATATGTTTATTTTTTTGATAGTTATAGTGGGGAAGTGAGAATTTAACTCAAGATATTTCATTGAAAATATTTCGAGTAATTAAGCAATTGAGTTATAGAAGAGATTTTGACGGTAAATAAATAAATTTAAAGTATAAAGAAGAAGGAAAAAAACAAAACACCAAAAGACTTGGTTGGCACATTCAAGAAACACATTTAAAAATGAAAACCCTTAATAAAGTGTTGAAGATGTTACGTCTATAATATTTTCACAATAATTTATAGGTATTTAGTTGTTATTGGTTCTAATTTGATCCTACCACTGAAATTAATTTTTTACCCTATTAATAACAACTCATAATAACCAACCACATTGAGTTTATTATAAAATTATTGTAAAAATGTTATGAACATAACATTTCTCTTAAGCAATCCATAAAAATAGATGTTTGGTTAGAAATTTTCACTTAAATCCGCAAATAATAATGAGAATGCTACTAGCCTACTAATTGGAATTTCGCATTGGCCACTCATTGGAGATCTCGTCTTCTTGCCAACAAAAATTCCATAGATTCTTTCCAATCTTATTTTGCTAGGTGGTACTTATGCTGCTTTTTAATTTTTTTTTTAAAGGCATTTCTTCCATTACCTTGATCTAACAAATTAATATACGGTATATTATATACCCTTTAAAGATCGAATAAAAGCTAATGATGACTGAGCTCAATCTCTATCAATTATAATAACTAATTACAAAACTACCTGGAAAAAAAAAAAAAATTCCTGATTATGTTACAACGACACTTCAAGGAGATGCCTTGCAGTTGCTAAAGCAATGAGAAATATCAGAAGGCAAAGCACAAACAATTGCTTTGTTAAGTAATTTTCTTGAACATGACGAAATTCTAAGAGAATTTTCAAAAATCAAATTAAACACCCAAAAGAAAAGGATAACTCCATTCAAAGACAATATTTGGTTAAAATCTTTTAGGATAATTATATATATAAAATCCTCAAAGTTCCATTTTAGTTCTAAATTAAATTGGAGTACATAAATCTCAACCTAAGTATAATTTCAAAATTATTGTAACTTTTTTTAATAATTCAATTTTACAAGTGGGATGGGCTTAATCTTAATCACCTATGAAGAAGTTGGGCTATGTATTCCGCTTTGAGTTTACAAATGAATGACACCAAAATAGATTGGGCTCTTAACAGGCCTATGGATAGAAAAGTTTCTGGGTGTAAAGCAGCTACTGATTTTTAGTGATTCATAAGCGATGGTCAAGTTGGAAAATAGACAAGCACGAGGAAAAGGAAGAACATGAAGAAAAATCTCAGGGTCATCTCAATTCTCAAGGCTGATGGTGGAGTTTGTAGAAGTCAAAGTAGAGTTAATCCCCATATGTCAAAATCAGAATTCAGAAGGCAGATAATAAGCTCATGCGACTAACTTTCATGGCAAAAGAGTTTATCCAACCTAAATAGAATGCTTGGCCCCGTCGATTATTACAGAACATTACAAAAAATGCTAGCTATAGGGGCATTTCGAAACCGAGAAAACCAAGCAAAATGGGTCCTAGCAGGGAACATGAAGATGGATTAGGCTCGGCCCATTATTGACTTCCTTCGATTGAGAGGGGGTATGAACAAAAGAAATTCATTAAAATAAAAAAAAATAACATTTATTTAGTGATTCTTTTGGCTATATATTGTCTAAATGTGAGTTTACTTGTGATATAATTGTTGGAAGTTATTTAGCTGAGTGAGGAAAGAAGTAAATTTCGGCAATGATATTGATGATGCATAAAATCAATAGTTGAGATCTTTGTTAGCATTGATGGACAATGGTAATGACTTCATCCAAGGACAAACTTGCAACAGATTTGAAATAGAGAAAAAGTGATACATAGGTATGGTGTTTGCCAAACACTCTTTGATGATTAAGTTAGAATGAGATTCGGTTGAAGTGTATTACAAAAGAATTCAACTTATGAGTAATTTTTGGGGAGAGAACTGTGTGTACCTTTTGATGTTGTTCCCTTTTGATTTTATAGCTATCTTAGTCTTTAATGAACAACAAATCTTTGCATTCATTCTCATTTGTAACGGTTGAGGTGTTACAACTGATGCTTTGACTTGTGTAATGTCTTCTTTCCCGTTACTCCGTCCATTACTCCTTGTCATAAATACTTGCTACAAATGTGTAACATATCTTAGGTTTGTCCATTATTGAATGATGAACCCATTATTTTTTGGACTCATCACTAATAATAATTGATGATGCAGAAAATCAACAGTTGAGATCTTTGTCAATGTGAATAGACAACAGTAATGGATTCATCTAGGTACGAACCTGCAATAGATCTAAAATAGAGAAAAAGTGATACACCGATGTGGTGTTTGCCAAACATCCTCTGCTGATTAAGTTAGAATTGGATTCCGTTGAAGTGTAATGCAAAAGAATTCAATTTAGGAGTAGTTTTTGGGGCGAGAATTGTGTGTACCTTTTGGTGTTGCTCCCCTTTGATTTTATAGCTATCTTGGTCTTTGATGAGCAATTGATCTCCATATTCATTCTCATTTGTAACAGTTGAGGTGCTATAGACTGATGCTTTGACTTGTGTAACGTCTTCTTTTCCTTACTTTGTTTGTTACTCCTTGCCATAAATGCTTGCTATAAATGCGTAATGTATCTCGGGTTCGTCCATCATTGAATGACAAAGCCGTTTTTTTTTGGACTCATCAGGTATTATAAAAATTGTGAGAAAAAAATAAGAGAGAGAAAAGAGAAATGATGTGAACAAATAGAGGAGAGAGAAGTTTCTAAAAATAAAAGGATGGAGAGAGAAAAAGTAATTTCGGCAATACCATTGCCGATATATTTGCTGCCTAATTTTTGTGCCATGCCTAACTAATCAAAATAGGAAGAGAGAGGAGAGAGAAAAAAATTGAATTGTGGAAATCTCAATGCCAAAATAAGGGGAGAGAGGAGAGGGAGAGAAAAAAAAAGTAGAATTATAGCAATACCATTGCCGAAATAAGAGGAGAGATTGAATTGTGGCAAACTCATTGTCGAAATAGAAGGAGAGGAGAGAGGAAAAAATTTGAATTGTGGCAATCTCATTGCCACAATTACCATTTTGTTTTCTTTTTTCTTTTATTTTGGCAACTCAATTGCAGTTAACCTATAAAGCATTTATGAATAGGTTGTCTACAAAAAAAAAAAAAAAATCATAGAACCTATGCATAGATTACATGGATATCACTTTAACATAGAGGTAAATGGAAAAAAAAGAAAGAAAGAAGTAAAATGCAAAGTTGCAAATATTCTTATTCCTTATGTGAAAGATGATGGCATGCAAAGATTTTCAACTTGAAAATCAATACAATATACATGATACATTTGGCCAATCACATGTGAATCTAAAGAATTAAATGCAATACACAAGGGTGCCCTTAATAATAATAATAATAATTGTGAAATCAAAATTAGTGTTGGAAGAAAGATAAAAATATTAGCATTGGTGTTGCCAATTTAAAAGGGAGAGAAAAAAATCAACATTAGTGCATAGATAGTATGAGATTTTTTTTTTTGTTGGAGAAACAGACAGTATGGGATTTAAAGGCAAGGAATAAGCTGAGGATGAATTAGACATTTTGGAGGATTTGTAGGCGACAATAAAATTATATATATTGGGAGTGTTCTATTATTAAATAAGTGTTTCCCATGGTCAATATAAACACTGACCATATTAAAAGTTATAATAATAAAAAAATTGAATAAGTATGACAAAAAGATAGTAATTATGGCAATTTAGTTGCCGAACTAGGAGAAAAAATTACAATAGGGTCAATTGAGTTGCAGAAATAGAAGGAGAGAGAAAACAAATTGGTAATTGTGGCAATGGTATTGCCACAATTCAACTTTTTATTTCTCTCTCCTCTCTCCTCTCTCCTCCTATTTCAGCAAAGAGATTGACACAATTCAACTTTTTTTTTTCTTCTCTCCTCTCTCCTCCTATTTTGGTATCAGTCAGCTAGGTAGTTGTGCATAGGAACAAAAATTGGGCAGTAGATATTTCAGCAACCGTATTATTGAAATTACTTTTTATTTCTCCTCTTTTTGGTCACATCATTTCTCTTCACTCTCTCTTATTTTTTCTCACAATTTCAGTAATACCATTGTTGAAATTCACCCCTCTACTCACTTAGCTCAATAATTTTGAACAATAAATATATCACAAATAAATTCACATTTAGACAATTTTTATTTACGAGACTCTTTATTTAGTATTTGTAAATTATGAATAAATAAAAAGACATAAAATAATTGTTTCTTAATACATTACAATACGTTAATTGTTACTTACATTAATTATGGTTGCTAGGTGAAAAGGAATAGAAGAAAATTATTATTAAGTTAATTATTTATATATAACAATCTATTTGATATAAAGATGCTAAACTAAAGACAATTGCTCAATTTTTTGTTTATATAAAAAAAGAGACAAATGTTCAACTAATTAACTTTAATAAAAATTAAGCAATTTAGAAATCATTAGATAAAACATAAAAGCAATAAAAGATGAATATTCAATCAACCATTAGCAACCAGTAACCAATAAAAAAAGAGTTTTCAAATCATGAAAACTGAGTTTAGTGGCAAAAGTGTAATTACGGTGCACCCAATGGTAGTGTATTGCCACATCTACTTCTTATTACCGTTGGTTTTTTATTTATTTATTTATTTATTATTATTATTATTATTATTATTATTATTTTTTGTTTCTTTTCTTTTCATTTTCAGACCTCCTCCTTTGCTTCAGTTTTTTTTTTGTTTTTGTTTTTCCTTTACTCTTCCATAAACTTCTTTCATCCTCCTCTCACTTCCCTTCCTCTCAAAAATTTGCTGCATCCGAAGCATTTGGCTAGCCGAAGAGAGCCCATCCAGCTGAGGAAGTTGCTGACTGAAGAGAGGCTTGTTGAAGTTTAACTGCCTTATGCTCGAACAAAAGGTGCTCGCTCAGCATAATAACATTGAGCCAACTGATTTGCCAAACTAACACAATTGTCCCCTGCAGCTGGATTGGTATCCCTTTCATAGTTCATATGGTATACACCAAATAGGCCCAAAATTGGAGTGAAAGAGTGTGAGATATACATAAGTTTTCGAACCAAACAGGCCCATTAATAAACTCTATTTAAATATTCTAGACTAATTAACTCTACTTTAGTTACTTTATTTGCTTTCTATAGTGGCCAAACCAGCTCTAATTTAGTGGGTTTTTTTTTTTTTGGAATTTTTGGGATCGATTTTGTTTAACTGAATCTGATGGGTTTGGTAAATTTTTGGCAAATTTTTGGGCTTACATATGTTGATTGTTTAAATTTTGTTGTTGGGCTATGGTTATTTGGGCTTTTGCTTTTTTTTTTTTGTTTGTTTGGTTTTAGGATGCGAAGGATGTTAGGGGCCAAGTCAATTTTTTTTGGGGTCAAAATCAAATACGCCATCGATTCACACAAATCACTATAACACATTAACACCTCCCATAATCACACAAAGTGACAGTACTAGAGAGGGTATGGTCCCAAGAATTTGAAAGGAACCAATCCGAAAGGAGAAGGTAAGTCATTTTCGAGCAAACAATTATTGTACTAAAAATTTATTAAAAAAAAAAATATTGTCCTAAAAAAAAAAAATTCTAACTTGAGCATTGTTTTAGAACACATGTTCTGGAATCTCACTTTCCTATCTTTCTTCATGTACTTATCCATGAATTTGGACTTAAACTTGATGGCTTGATGCCTAAATTTCATATAGAAAGTACCCCTAATCAAGGTGCCAATTATCATGCAAAGAAATCTCTTCTTGTCTATTTCATGCTTAATCTTCATCCTACATTAATCAATTGAATCAATAAAATGGAAAAATTATATAAATAGTTCATATTCTTTACACTATATTTCAATTTAGTTCATAACATTTCAATTATGTCAAGTTGGTCTTTAACCTTTCAATATCATGTTAGTTTAGTCATTGCCGTTATTTATTAGATGGAAAAGTCTAATATGTCAAATAGCTTAAATAAAAATAAATAAATATTGCCACGTCAACAAATGGATGTACTGCTAGGTTAATTTCTTTTAAAATAAAACTGCTGTACCGCCTATCAATGTTTTTGAAAAAAACCCAAATCAATTTTTTTTTTTGTTTGATAATAAATTTCTCTTATCTCATTAAACAAGGCAAACCAAATTCTCTAATGTCAGGATGGCAACCCCTTCCTCTTCCTTCCAGTGGTGCCTTCTTTCTCATTTCGGCAGCGCCTCTCTCTTCCAAGGTAACCAGGTTTCTCCAATTAGTAAAAATGCCCACGAAGTATGGACTGAATTGAATGGAAACTGTTGAATATTTTGCCATATCACGACACTTCATATATTATGAATCATAATTGATGATATAGAGAGCACTGTGTGGATGTGCCTAACATAATTGCTGATGTGGGATATTTCACTCAACTTGTTGCAGCTGCTGGTGGGGTTGGATGTGATGCATGTTTTGATGATGTGTTTGAGGGCTATGATAGTATGGACTGAATTGAATGGAAATTGTTGAATATTTTGCCATATCACGACACTTCATATATTATGAGTCATAATTGATGATATAGAGAGCACTGTGTGGATATGCCTAACATAATTGATGATGTGGGAAATTTCACTCAACTTGTTGCAGTTGCTGGTGGGGTTGGATGTGATGCATGTTTTGATGATGTGTTCAAGGGCAACGATTGTGATATGGATGAGGATGATGATATAAACATTTTTGAAAATTCCAAAGACTCAAGTAATGGTGATGATGCTAATGATGATGCTTTTGATAAGATGGTGATGGGCCAGTTGATAAGATGGTGATGGGGCTAGGGTGCAAGTGCAAGCACAAATGCACATGCAAGGGCATGTGAAAATCAAGTCAATGAGACCACCACATTTAGCAGTAAGTGCGCAAGCACATTCAAAAAGTAGTGCATAGTCAACCACAAATGCTATAGCCATAACATTTACTAATGCTGAAAATGGTCAGTTAAATCCACTACCACAAGGTAAAAAGCCGAAGAAGCCTAGGAGAAAAGCAATTGATACACCTTGGGGCAAAATAAAGCCGTGGGTCAAGAATGTACCACTTCCAAAAATATGGGGTCTACTGTGTTCATGGAAAGGAAACTCTTCTATAACCAACGAAACATTGATGGCAACTAGTCAAATTGCAAGGTATATAGTGAGACATTCAACATACTTGGCAGTCATGAATCAATTAATGCACCACCATCATTTAGGGGAGAAAGTGAGAATGGAAAGAAAGGAAGTCGTGACTAATCATGAAATATGTTCATCTTGTAGACACGTTGAAATTTTATTTACTTAGAGTTATGTTCTACTATAGATCACTCAAAGTTTTTATTTATTTATTTATTTTTTTGTATTGGTTTGTTTTATGCACCACCCAAGGTCCTTTTTTTTTGTCATTTATATTTTCTTTATTGTATTTGCAATTTGGTACTTCTTAATGCTAAAAGATATGGATGATTGCCAACAAGTCTAAATGGATGTTATTGTTTAGTGTCATTTTATGATACCTAAGTTTTGATAGATCATCTCCATTATATTCGTTATTGGACTTCATTTTCCTAATCATAGAGAAGGTAAAACTTCTTTAGCAGTAATGGGTTCACAATCTTCCTATTGGTTGTCAATCCCCTCATTATACCAGTAAAACTTCTTGCTGTCCACTGTGTTGCTATCCACTATCCAGGTAATTTGTTACAAACCTATTCAATTCTTCAGCAGTGAGAAGATAGGTTCAGCATATATTACTTTTTATGTAGTACACAACAAGTTTTAAAAGTTATATATAAGGGGGAGTTCTAATTAGTCAAAGCCTTCTTTTGGTACATGTGATTTATTTTTTAGAATGTGAAAAGTTATTGTCATTATGATGGTCATTATAATTACAATAAGTAAACTTCTTCACCCCACTACACAATTGTCTCACTTTATGTCATTAAATCTGATTCCTGAAATTCAAAATGCTTTCACTATTGGTCCTCAATCCCCTCTTATTTTTTACACTTAGCTTCTTCTCACCTATTTTGTGAAATAGAACGTTTAAAATCACTCACACACTGAAACATCACCAACATCAACTCAAGGAAATGCAACTCTCTTACTCACCTAACAACATATTTCAATTCCATAGGGAAAATTTTGAGTTAAGAATAAATTAAGTAATACTTTTACCAATTGGAAGTTGGAACACATGAATATTTTGATACCACAAGCAATTAGTCCATCGGGTTATCCGATAAGATTACACGATGACTTTGACATGGAACTCCAAAGCAAAATGTCGAACTAACAATCATGCTGTGGGAATACTTACTAATCTATATATCAAGGAAAAAATGGAAAGCGACCTTATAAATCCTGAAGCAATTGTGCTTACGGCTAGAGAAAGCGACTAACACCAAATCAAAACTCTTTATATAATAATAATAATAATAAAAGTTGGGTTTAAAAGTCGTATTTGTGTTGAGTGGTTGTAATAAATTGCAGAATTTTTTTTTTTAAAATTTTAAAAAATAAATAATTTTTTTTTTGTACTTATCTTCTTCTTCTATAATTTCTAAATTGATAAAAATCTTAATTTGATTACAATTCAAACTCTTCATCTAATCCTTTTATTATTATAATTTATAAGTTGATAATTTTTTTTAATTTGATTACAATTCAAACTCTTTATCTAATCCTTTTTTTTTATTTAAATTATATTACTGGGTGAAAAAAAAAACAGTACATGTAAAAATACTAAAAACAACAACAATATTCATCTATTCATTTTTAAAATTAAATTATATTACTTGGTGTAAAAAAAAAAAACATAATACCCGTAAAAAAGAAAAAAATATCAACGTATTCAAAAGCAAAATCTTCCTCTTCACATGTGACTTTTTTTTTAGATAATTATTGTTCATACAGATTTACCAAAAATGTTTTTGGATAAAGTTAAAAAAAATTATAAATAAGGTAATAAGTATTTAAGTTTAAAGTAAACACCTTTTCTTTCTTCTCCAAAAAAAAAAAAATATTTATATATAATGAACTTTTGTTTTTCTAAAAAAAAAACATTTGTTTATTTGTTTTTTTTTTTTGGTCATAAAAGAAAAGTTTCTCTTTTTCTATAAAAAATTGTTTTTTCTTTCTTTCTATTCATATGACCTTTTTTTTATTCCACTTTTTATGAGATTTATGAGGTAGCAACAAACAAATTGATTAGAAATCTTGATTCCAATTGGATTTAAATTCTATATCAAATGAAACTCTACCCCCTCTCTCTCTCTCTCTCTCTCTCTCTCTCTATATATATCCTTTTTGAAGTGAAGTTTATTCCAATATGTGAATGCCTAAATCCCATGACATGTATGCATTCTTTCTTCATTACTATTTTTTCATTTTGTTTAAGCTATTTTTCTTTAACTTCAAAAAAGTTAATAAAAATTTCTCACATACATTTTAACCCAGTTCATAGTATTGAACTTTTGTACTCATTTATTCTCTTCTACAATAATTGGTTTAGGTTTTTGTTACATATTCACACTTTCATCTCTCAAAGTGATAGAGAAAACAAATAAGTTTATTCTTTGTTCTTTTTCTAAATTTATATCTTAATTTATAATTTCTGTTAATTCTTTAATTTTAAATTAAGAATAAGTTTGATTATATTCTTTATATTGAATGTAAATTGCTATTTATAGGTTTTTGGTTATGTTGTATTTTTCAAAAAAAGAAAAGAAATAAAAGAGTTTATATAAATTTGGCAACAAAGCTAAATAGATAAGCCTAAGAAATGTTTACTAATAATAGTTTTATCAGTAACTTTTTATTAACATGGTTAAAAAAAAAAAAAGAACAGAGAGATAACTTATTAACATGATTTAAAATCTACTAAAACTTTTTTAAGGTATTGGTTTAAAAAAATTTCAAATTTTTTTTCAAATTATTAATTACTATGCGCTAACTTCTAACCACCAAAAACCCACAATTGAAATACTAATCTATATGAAATACCACTTCCAAAAATTAATAACTTAGCTATTATATATATTATACATTGACTTTATTTATTTATTTATTAAAGAAGCGTCTCTCTCTGCAAAACAAATGGTTTATAATAAGAATTAGTTAGACAAGGGTAAGACTACACAACCTCTTTTCTACAATAAATGTTAAATTCAAATAATTTTCATGCATATACATACACATGTAGCATGTAACGCACAAGACTTAAACTTTAATATACTTTTAGCTTGAATATAATTTAAATTTTTTCAATTTTAAATGTATAAAATTAATTTACTACTTAGTTGTTCTTAAAATATTGATAATTGACTTTCAGTTGGAGTAGAAGTCAAAACATGAGTTTTATTTATTTATTTTTTTTAGAAAGGAAATATTGGTTGGTATTTGAGATTTAAATTTATAATTTCTTAAAATAGACTTTTAGTTTGAATATATATATATATATATATATATATATATATATATATATATATATATATATCTCAAGGAAGTCAATACCGTATCGAAGGCTGTACCGGTTTGGCCACCGGTACGATATATTTTGGATATCGGTCAATACCGGTGTACCGTTTCGGATTTACCGCTATTATATATATATATATATATATATATATATATATATTATATACACACACCAAAATCTCTAGAACTATGTTTATAAGCATATAATATTTCACTTATATTATAGTAGATATAAAAGTTTATCATAAAACATTACCTCAATTCAGAACAAATTATTCATAATTTTAGACTTTAGTATCAATTAAAAGGAAAAAAAAGACACAATATAAAAAATAGAAAGCTTAATTGTTCATTACTTACTAAGAAAATAAATAATACTAATAAGTTAATGTAAATAAGTTACCATTATGCTCTTACAAAAATTCAAAAATTACAAAACTTTAAAAAAAAAAAAAGCTTTTTTTTGTATCGGCCGGTACGCTCAGTACCAGCCGGTATTGCCCGAAATTGGCCGGTATAGCCAGTACATCCGATATTTTTTCCGGTACAAAATAGAAGTGTACCGGTACCAGTGCACTAGTCGGTACAGTATTGACCACATCATATATATATAGATGATGTGTACTGTTGGTTCAAAATAAAAATTGTATTAGAGATGATCTTCTAGAAAAAATAAGCTAGGTTACTCTAATAATAACTGGCGGAGTTCTATAAAAAAAAAAAAAAAAAATTCTAACCAACGTCTTGTGTAGGAAGATTATACACAAGTGGTTGGAGGAATAACCATATAATGAATCTAGAATAGCTTTGGACACTAATAGAAAAAATAAAATAAAAATAAAAATAAAAATATAGTAGTGTAAAAAATTTATAAACATTTAAACATGCTCCCATTTAAAAAATTAAAGAAAAAGTGTCTATCAAAGTTAATAAACATGTACTAAGATTAAGAAAAATATTACACTAGTTACCAATATATGTTCAAAAGAAGATGTAAAACAAAAAATGAAACATTCAGCCTTAATCACCAAAGCATAAATGTGGATTTATTCGATTTTTTGGTTAACTCATAAGGAATTAGACTATTTTAGTCTTATTTTATTGTAATTTTTTAATTGGTTGAAAAGTTAAGAGTTGGAATGTGATTGTGAGTTATGAACCATTATAAAGTTTACATTGATAATTTGGAAGACCGTGAGTTCCAAATACTAAAAATTATCTTTACGTAAACATCAATATATACAAATCAATTTTGAAAGGACCATCTAATATATAAATACAATTAAGCTTGTACATATAATATTTATAAAAAAAGTCATTAGCTTTAGCCCTCACTCTCTCTCCCTTTAGTGGCTCCCCACTACTCTTGGTAATTTATGATCAGAACCCCTTATTTATTGTAATATCTTTTTTTTCTTTTTTGATACAAGATAGACATTATACTCTAATCTAAATGTATATGTGTGTGAAACTCCATCCTAGAGACTTGAACCCCGGCCTTTACCCCTATACCCTATAAACACTTATACTTGTAGAGTGATTATTGTGCCAAGGGTGCGTGATGGTATCTATTGTAATATCCTAATATCATAATAATTCTTATAAACCTATCCTTTCAATTAATTAGTTACAAGTAATAGGAAATGATAGAGATTGTTAGAGTTATTGGCACATGTACCAATATAATCGTATGGGTTAATTGGTGAGTGGTAATTAGTAAGCCAAAAGGATCAAGTCATGGCCATTGAAATCTATAAGTAGTACTTTTAACCATCATTTGAGATATCTTGAAGAAAAACTAATTCCTTATTTAGTGTATTTCCTTTCTCTTTTAATATTTCTCTATGAATAGTGATTACCTCGAATTAAGTCAATTCACTTACAATTCCCATCTATTTCCATACACTTCTCATCCATCCTCTTTAGGATCCACCGATTTTCTAACAATTTATCACCTTAATAAGGTATTGAATAAGTTGTCTTTAGCATTACTCAAAGAGAAAGTTTATTGACACAAATTTTGCCACAACCTGCCACTATGAGCATTATAGGAAAAATAGTGAGTTTATGTGAAAGTTATTGGCTTCTCATTACTAATAACAATTTATCACCTTAATAAAGTATAAAATAAGTTAATGTGTTTAGTATTGCTCAAAGAGTAAGTACATGGGCAGAACTTTTGCTACAACCACTACAAAAAACGGGGTCTATAGCCGCGTTTCAAAAACGCGGCTATAGACCCTGAAAACGCGGCTATATCCTATAGCCGCGTTTTCTAGAGCCGCGTTTGTAAACGCGGCCTAAGCGGCGCAGCAATAGACCCGCAGGGTCTGTAGCCGCGTTTTTAAAAACGCGACTACAAACCGGACCTGAAGCCGCGTTTTTGAACCACAGCTATAGGCTTCAGGTCTATAGCCGCGTTTTTCAAAAACGCGGCTACAGACCCGCTTGAGCCGCGGTTATTAACGCGGCTATGGGCTGCGGACTATAGCCGCGTTTATAAAAAACGCGGCTATAGCCCTCTGTCAGGTTCGTTTGCCAACCTTTCATACAAACTATAGCCGCGTTTTACAAACGCGGCTATAGCTTCTATTTTTTTTTTTTTTTTTTTATCCTGCCCTCTTTTGTGGCTGTTTTTTCCCTGTTATCAAAACTGAAGAATTTTTCCCTGCTATCACAAGTTTCCAACACAACACAACCATCCAAAATAAACAAGTTCCAACACATGAAAAAAAATTTCCAACACAACACAACCATCCAAAATGTCTCTTTAGTTCCCTGCTATTACAAGAATGTCAAAATGTCTCTTTAGAAAAAGTGGTGAGCTGTGTATTCACAGCATCCAAGCAGCAGCACTTGATCCTGCAAAAATACAGTGCCAAGAATGTCAATTCCTAAACTCCTGGTTCTCTCACATTTGAAACGGCAGTAAAAGCATGGTGTAAGAATGTCAAACAATGGCCAACTAGTCAAATTGGCAATAAAAAGAACATATTTTTTAACAATGATCAACCAGTCAGACTATATTCCATGTCTCCAGCTAAAGTTTGTAGGCCACAAACATTTCAATTATTTTCATAGGCCTTAGCAAGGATCCAGGAAGAGTACCCAAAACAATAAAGATAAACTTTCCTTCAAAAGCTTAGAATTCCAAAGTAAAATAGAACAAAAATATATAATTAAAAAATTGGTGAAAGTAATGATAAGACAAGTGTTACATTAACCCAAACATGACAATCAGTAATAGTGAATGGTAAATGTTTACACGCCTCATGAAGCGGACAACTACAGATTTCTACCTTTTGCAACATCTTTGTAAACCAAAGCCTTTGTTCCTATTTCAATAAGAGCGATGCTTAGGGACAATTCCTTTAGAGTTGTACCTTAGCTTCCCCAATTAAATTTAAGCATGTGACTACATTGGGCAGTGCAATACAAATGTGTTATGTATCTGAAGGACAATTAAATTTAACAATGTGGCTCATGGATTAATACAACCACTTCCACAACCTTGTTCATCATGTCACAAAGCCAATTTAACAGTCCAAGAAAAAGAATTCTTTTTCTATTCTTTTTTATAAGTAAAAACAAATTATTAAATACAGTCTCCATCTTGGTTGAAGATAAATTTCCCCTTATTGGTTGAAGATAGCACTTATCCTATGCTATTGGTTGAAGATAAATTTCATAAATGATTTAGAGCTCAAACAGAAACTCAAAAAAGAGAATCAAAATTTATCTACATTTGACATCCACTCATAATGGCTAATTTATCTACAAACAGAATCAGTTTTCTGGTTTCTTTATACAACAATTATGCACATTTTGGCATCTTTCACCACAACATCAAAGTTAACCATCACAAAAGAAGGAGATTAGGGAGGGAAGGGGGGATATATAATCCACTGCTTAGCTTTAGTTTCATCTACAAATTCCCAAGAAAATAAATGGTTTAACTTGTGAAATTAAGGTCAAATGATCTAGCACTTCCCCTTATTGTCACTTTAGATACCACTATAATACCACTATATATTCACAACTGTTGGAAGCTTGAGGCAAACTTCCTCGCTTCCTCCCTAACTAGTTTTAAATTTGAAAAATTTGCTTACCATGTTTAGCCCCACATGTGATCCACACAGATAATTATATTTCACCACAGCTAAGCAATGATGACTGACACAGAAATGACACAGAAGTCCTTCAATTACTTACCAAAAGGACAAAAAAAAAAAACAAGAAATTCTTCGTATTTTCTTCTCCCTTTGATAAATTTTAATTATTTTGCACAATTAAAATGGATTAGATTGTTTATGTTGTGTGTTGTGTAAATGTGTGTTAAGTCTCGTATTTTTACTGGGTGGATGTTGAGTTTATAAGTAATAAGTACGAAATGTGACTAGCTATTTTGCTCGTACAAAATTTTTTTGGCTCTGTATCTAACTAGTTACTGTAAAGAAGAGCTACTGACCTTTGACAAAGATACTGCAGCGGGAAGCACCACAAAATATTGGTGCAAGACTTGAAGACCACTTTACATATTTGTTGGAAGCTTTGCTTTGTTGGTAGCTCACTTGAGCAATAAGTATTAACTCGTGGCAATGCCTCACTGTGCTTGCAGTATCTTATTTTTCTTCTTATACTAATATTGTATAGTAAGCTGGATTTTGTAGCTCTCTGTTTGCTCTCACGTGATGCACATGCAAGTTTACCCACAAAGTGATAAAGATTCTAGCAACTTAATGGACCAACATGTGAGCTCTGAGATACACTGCTAGCATCAAAAATATATTTCAGAGAAACCAGGAAATTTTGGCCATTGATAGAAAGTATATATCTAAGATTCCCAAAGTAGATCATAAGTACTTAAATTAATATGATGTATATATTGTGTGGTCATAGGGTCCACCACATGTGTGCATGATACATGGGATCCCACATGAATTTACATTAAGATGGTGACTGCCATGTGGTTCACTATCAGCACATTATTAACAAAGGACTAGTAGTTGATTTTGGCAATCTAAGTGACCAAAACTTTGGTATCCCTTGGATAGGGTACGCAAATAGGTGGGTTGGTGTTGATTTTGGCAGATCTAAGTGAGGTTTGCTTCACAACTAACTTGGATCTAGCAAGGATCCAATCAAATTAGTAGATAAATTTCTGGCTGGTGCTAAGTTAAAATTTTAAAGGAAGTGACACTTTATACTGAAACACATTGAGGTACACAAACATGTTACCATGGAAAATTCTTGATGGTGAAACGGATGAAACTGGACTTATGATATCATAGAAAATGGATGGTTGAAAACTGAGGGGTGAGATTAAAAAGATTACGAGAAAAGATGTGGTAGACAGTAGTAAATCCTTTGTGACAGTTTGCCACAAAGATTAGTGGCCAAGCTGGAATTGCATAATTAGAGCTAAGGGATGACTGATAATTAGAAGATCCGAGAACCCAGAATTGAATCAGATTTTCCTTGTGTAACATCATTTGAACAGGAAAAATTATGAGTGTTAAGCATGTTGGCAAGGCTTATTATTGGCATGTTATTATTTAAATGATTTAATAAACCAAAAATATTTTCCTATCCACTTCAAAAATAACCCTATTTGCAGAATTGTTTGTAGTCACAAAACCTGCCGAAGTTAGTTTGGCTCTAAGAGGATAATCTGTAGAGCATGGTGTTCCTAAGCTTTCTCACCAATTGAAGGGTTTAAGATTTGAGCATAGGTGGGCCATGTGAACATTCTATGAAGAAACACATAGAATATGTGATGGTTTTTGCTAGTTAAGCTGCCACACACACACACATGCTACCTCTCTCTCTATCTCTCTCTCCCTCTCTCTCTCAAAATGAATAAATCATAGAGCAAATATGACTTAGTGTTGTCCTAGAAATTTATAAATGTGTGAACCTCAGTATTTACATAAAATATTTTCAATTAAATTGTAAGCTTATTATTATTTTCATGTGTCCAACATATAACAAAGTATAGAAAGGATGTTCTGTTTCAATGTTCATAATCTATCTGTGGCACCTCACTAATGGCAGAATTACAACATAGGAGATAAGCATTTCGCTTTTTTTTTTACAACTTTTATTTATACTATATGTTGAAGCCGCATTTTATTAAACGCAGCGCTAGACATGTTGAAGCTGCGTTTGATTAAAATTACCCTTAACACACAATATCAGACACACACAATATTAGACTACTAGCTAGTTATAGGCATCTGAAAACTAACAATCTTACTATCAAGGCATTTAAACTTCAATTAAAAGGTCATATTGTATGAGACCCGCTAAGATTTTTTGAACTTTGTGGCAATCATGTTATTTGAAAAGGTACAACAAGGTTGGTTTGGGAATTTAATTAGCAATTCCACAGTGAGGTCTATAAGATATGTCTGGCTCCAATACCAGTGGATTATTGAATCTTATTATTAATTATTGACCCGTAAACGGCGATTAAGGCTTAATCGTCGATTTGAATTACAAGCCCAAGGAATACTAAAATGGTAACTACTAACTAAGTAGAATATATGATCATTAATTTCTAGCTTATATTTTCTGGATCGAGCACTATTCACCAAATTTCATTAATTATGATAAACTTATCTTAATGTCTAATCAATCCAAAACCCAAGAAGTTTCGTCAGAATTTGCTTCTAGACGAATCTCAATAAAAATGAAAACACCAAATCATGATCATATCTTAGGTAGTCATGTGGTTTTGTTTGCTGCAATTTTTCGAAGTACAAATGTATTCTCAATTTCATTTAATTAAGTACCATATATATGAAGTTGTTTAAAGCTCAACCAACTAATTTAACTTCCAAGTTACCAAAGTAGGGCTTCTTGCAGACTTATTTAGTGAAGAAGCGTTGAGTCACTGACCTCTTGATGGCAAACCAAATTAAGAAGATAAGGAAGACACGTATTCAAGGAAGCTAGAAAGATAAAAATTAGTCATAATCCTTGCTAATTCAACTCTATCCTCCAAATATTTTAAAAAACAAAAATAGAGGGTTGGTTGTAGAATTTGGTTAAAAACGCATTGACTATTCGAATGGCAAAGAAAAATGATGGCAACATATACACAAATAACATAAATAATTGAAGAGACTTAAACATGATTGGTATGGCATTTTTCCTAGGAAATTCCTAACTCTTTCCCACCTTTGAGATATATGTGATACTTTCAATCTATGTCTATGAGGTATATGTGGTCGTCATGCTCATACGTACTATAGCTTTGTTTTCCTTCAAACTTGGGACTAATTAAAGTGACACATATGGCAATTACTTGCGCTCCTTAACTTGTATTTCAATAACAAATGCAAGTTGCTTAAGCAGAGAATCAATGAATGGCTTAAGCACTGATGCTCGGCAAACAATTAAATCCACCAATATTATTAGTCAAATCATATCAAATTCGTATACAGTTTCAACCCCCTCAAGGCTTCCAATATCATCAAATCAGCAACTACATAAAATTTCATATAAGTGGGTGAAAAGAGTTTTCACAAAATCAAAGGAACTCATTGCTAGACAGGACATCCAACATTTTACGTCTACTGAATTGTCTGAAATGATATTCTCACAAATCTCATTTATTTTTTCAAATTAAGACAAGAGAATGAGAAAAACATTAGAAGCAGAATCTGCTAGGCTTAGAGCATATTTTCTGCATGAAATATTGATTAATTTTCCAGAATGAGATTGGGATTGGGCATTTCTATGAATCTAACTTGAACTATCTTATGTTAAAGGTCTTGGCTACTAAAATGCCTATGACAACTAAAACAAAAAGAAAACTGTGTCTTACTTGTATTCACTCTTGAAAAGTCTTGAAGAGGTGGAATTTTTTTTTAAAACCATTTTGGCAACTCTTTCAATGCCCAAATGATAGGGTGCAGTTTATATTGAGAAGGATGAATAAAGATTAAAAAATGACTTAAGCACCATTTGGTCAGTGCCACAAAAAGTACTTCATTGCTTTTAAAATATGAAAATTAGAATCATATGAAACAGGAATTATTTTTTGCTTTGAAAAATCATGTATTTGATGACCCAAATCAAAGCATGATGAAAATTTTAAACTCTGACAAAAAAAATTAACTGCTTCTAATGTTTACAAAATTTTAAAATTAACACTCAACGGCACATAGCCACATACACCTTTGATCATACTTGTTTTAACTAATGATAACACACCCAAAAAAAAAAAAAAAAAAAGGCCCGAAGCATGTAACCATGTTTCATCCACACCATGGACAATGATTTGAAAGGTCATTCACAATAGATGCAATGCAATAGGAATTTGACTAACAACAAACCACTTAGAAGAGCACATGTGAGATAAGCGGACAACTACTTTCTATAACCAAAACAAAATAATAAACAAGTATTTAGAAGAATAGTGATGACCTGATCTCATTCTCACCTTGGAGACGCATTCCAACTCGGCGAACTTGAAAGCGAGGCCAATCGACGGCGGAGATTGAAAGACGAGGGCGGCCGTTGGATGGGTTGGGTTTGGAAGAGGAGGAGTCGGTGAGGCCGAATAAGAGCTTCGAAATGAGAGAGAGTTTGGGTTTGGGCAGGTGAGTGAGAGAGAGCAAGAAGGAGTCGATGGAGGAGGGGTTTCTGATTTAGGGTTTTTTGCAATCTGATTAATTTAGGAATGATTTAGGGAATTTTTTTTTTTTTTTATATTTATACTAAATGTTGAAGCTGCGTTTAATCAAACGCGGCTTCAACATTTAGGAGCTGCGTTTGATTAAAACGCAGCTTCGGAGGCCGTTTAAAAAACGCTGCTCCAGAAATAATTAAAAAAAAAAAAAAGGAAATCCCTATAGCCGCGTTTCTAGAAACGCGGCTAAAATCCTACCAGCCAAACGCAGCCTCAACACCAAAGAACGCGGCTTCAGTGCGGGTCTATAGCCGCGTTTAGTAAACGCGGCTATACGTGTTACCTGGAGCTGCGTTTTTGTAAAACGCGGTTCAAAACCCATGTCTGTAGCCGCGTTTTACAAAAACGCGGCTGAAAAACGCGGCCCAAAAGCGCGTTTTTTGTAGTGAACCTTGACATGTGTGTTGTGAAAGATGGAAAAAAAAAGATTTATGTAAAAGTGATGATTCACCAATTACCATGTTATCAAGTTGTAGAAAATTGTATCATCATAGAAAAATTGTTGCTAAAATTAAACAATTTGAAATTTCTTCTCCTAAAAAAAAAGGGGAGAGTCTATGGACATAATTGTTGAGCAACATCTCTTATATGAATAGTAGATTAAAAAATTATGAGTTTATGTGAAATAGATAATTCACCGATCACAGTTGTACTCCTCATCCCATTTTGGCAAAATGTGTGATTGTAGAAGAACTGGTATTGTTTCCCGTGGGAGAGACTCGAGAGAACTTCCTCAAAACTCTACTAAAGGAGAAGCGGCAGACTAAACAATACCAATTTAATTGACACTATTCAATTACCTGCACCACATCAATTGTTTTCATACGATATATACGATAAGCTGTGCATCAACCCTTCATAGACGTCAAAAAAAAAAAAAAAAAAACTTCATAAACGTAGGAACTCGGTTCTTCCCTTACCTTTGATTTCATAAACCAAACATTTTGTCCCTTTATGCAAACTCAACAGTTAATACAAATTGGTTTTCTCTTTTTTATTCTAAATCTATATCTATATAATAACTAATAGTAGAAATGTTTGACTTTTTATTGACCACTCCTTATTGCGCTACGTGGCTATATAAATTAATGCCATGTATACATTTAAAAACATCAACAGTTGTGACTTTTCATTTTTTTAATAAGTACCTTTTTGGTTAATATATACATTTTCATTCAATAGACATTTTTGCATCAAATAGGTACCTTTTTGGTCAATAGGCACCTTCTGACTTTTTGTTAACTACTTCTTATTGCCTGTTAAGTTCCAGTATCTACTCACCATTTTACATAAGATATATATATATATATATATATATATATTAAAATAACAAGAAATTAATTTTATTTGTGTGGCATAAGTAGATTTGAGACATTTGTAGAATGGTTGACTTTGTGATTTTGTATTGAATAAAAACAAATGGAAACCCATAACATACTTGTTGGGTTTTTGTATTGAGTGGTTGCCACATTTCGCATGTCCTCTTCGGATATTAAAAAAATCCAATAATGGACGATGATTTCAGATATGCATGATGGTAGAGTAATGAAGAAAAGATTTGAATTCATATTTGATGAATTTTATTTTGGTTGGTGGCCTCCTTGGTTCCTTTACACGTCCTCAATGGCTTAGATTGCATTTCAGTTTGTTTCCAAATTGAAAAAAAAAAAATGAACATATAAGGAGATGGAAGAAATGGTTACAGCAAGTAATTTCTAGAATTGGTAGTTTAAATTTATGCGTGATTGAAGGAATATAGGAGAGTTCAAGAACCAAAAGAGTGATCCAATGTTTTAGAATTTATGCGTGATTGAAGGTGTAAGGTTGAATTTATTCAATCATGTGTTGGCTTTATTCCGTGCTAAATTTGTTTGTATTTTAGCAATTAGATACTTTGTATTTAGGTGGGAATTATGTAAGAGTTCTGTGTGAGAGGGTGTGAGAAATCTCAAGATGTGTGCAATTAAAGGAGTCTTGCGAATGGCAAGTCGCTAAAGTGGCACATGTGAAGCATAGAGGGAACTGAAGGGTCACAACAGCTAGAGCACTATAGGATAAAAATGTATAGTCTGGCCAGACAGTTAGTTCGCGACTTAAACTTGTGACTCGTTATAGTCGCAAGGCTGAGTCGCCAGAATGCCCTGTTTGATGAAAATTGACTTTTCACATTCTTCACTTATACTACTATTAATACCCATATACCCACAAAATGTAGAGATTCTCTAGAGAGAGAAACCCCAGAGAAAAAAAAGATTGACTTATCCACAATCTTCATTACTTGATTCTTCAAATTCCTCTACTCTCACCCTCTCCATTGACATATCCTTGAGAGGTACATTTTGCCAAATCCTTATCTCACCGTACCCATATCAGTGAGAAGGTATTTTGGTGCTTGGGAAGCAGTTCGGAGATGACCAATTCATTTGGTTGATGCAATGGGCTAATTGCGGGATCCGAAAAGCTAAAGAAAACAAGGTTAGGCGTAACTTTGTTGGAGCAAGAAGTTTGGAGGGCTTAAATGCATCAGGTAGATTAGGCTTAGAGGGTCTTTCTGCTATTCATGTATCCCAACTTTATTCTTTAGTGGATTATTTGATCGCTTGGAGGGCGGCGGCGAGATTTTTCCCTAAGTACTTCGGTTTCCTTTTCAATAACACATCGTCGTGTTATCTTTGTGTTTGCATCTCTCTCCCCTTACTCTTTACATTTTAATTGTTGCTATGTTTGTGATTAATTATGATTTAGAGTGTTTTACCAATTTGGTTATAGCTTATATTCATCATTCCGCACATATATTGTTTGTGTATAAGCTTGTGTTGGTATTGTTAAAATTGGGGGTCTAAACATTCATTAGTGTTTTACACATTAATTGAACATTCAATTAATATCAGAGTGAGTGCACTTGCTGTGGTTTCATTACCTAAGTGTGATCCTAGACCCTGTTTGAGATGGAACGATCTCAATCTCTCAATGCACCTCCCTACTTTGATGGGAGCAACCATGCATTTTGGAAAGTCCATATGAGGGCATTTCTCTGTTCTATTGATGATAGTGTTTGGGATGCCGTTGAGATAGGATGGACTAGGCCAGAGGCTGCCAAATTCGAATGGGATAAGGCAGCTCTTGCGGTAGCTAATGCTAATAGCAAAGCTTTAAATGCTATTTTCTATGGTGTTTCTCTTGATGAGTTTCACAGGATTTCTCATGTTACCATTGCCAAGGAGGTGTAGCAAATCTTGGAGACGACCTATGAAGGCACCAAAAAGGTGAAGGACACCAAGTTGCAAATGCTAACCACACGCTTCGAGGAGCTAAAGATGAGTGAACACAAGTCATTTGACTCATTTTATGTGAAGCTAAATGAAGTGGTGATTGGGAAATTCAACTTGAGAGAAAAGACAGAGGACTCCAAGATTGTGAGGAAGATCCTACGATAATTGTCGGAGAGCTTCCATGCGAAGGTCATTGCCATTGAAGAGAGCAAGGACTTTGATGAGATTAAAATTTAAGAACTCATCAGTTCTCTTCAAACCTATGAGCTTTCTCTACTATCACAAAGGAAGAGCAAATATCTTGTTCTAAAGACAATCAATGATAGAGTGGAAGCTCACGACTCCTCAAATGAGGATGAGGTTGAAAAGGAAGTGGCGTACCTTGCTAAGAACTTTTGCAAGTTCTTGAAGTTCAAGAGAGATGGGAAGTCCTTTGAGAAGAGCAAATTCTCAAATTTTAAGAAGGACAAGAAAGACTTCAAGAAGAAGGATTCAAAAGACTCCCTCCCATTTCAAATGGTCACGTGCTTTGAGTGCAAAGGGCATGGGCATGGGCATGTAAAGAAAGAATGCCTTACTTACTTAAAGGCGAAGGGTAAAGGGTAAAGTATTTGCCATTACCCTTAATGACTCAGATAGTTCGAATTCAGATTCGGAAGAAAGTTGTGATGGAGAAGGAAACTACTCTACATTTATGACCATTGCACCCGTGGACCCTTCAAAAGATTTGAATGCACTAGTGGAAGAGCTTGGTGAGCACACTGAAGTTGAGTCAATGGGAGTTGGGGAGGAATCCGATGATGAAGGTGAAAAATGTGCCTATGAAGGAACAAAGAGATTGCAAGAAACGTATAATTCTCTTCTTGAGAAGACTGGAGACTATGCAAGAGTTGCTAAGGTAGCCATCAGAAAATGAAGAGAGCATAGCAAGATTATAAAAGTCTTCTAGTGCGGTACAAGGAGACTACATATGAAGTTGAGGCACTGAACGGCAAACTAATTGAAGCCTATTCCAAGATCAGTTTCTTAAGCTTGAAGTGATTCAATCTAATGCTAAAGTGGAGCAGGTTGTCTCCAAAAAGCTTGATGAAGTGCTTGAACATCAAAAGCCATTTTCTGACAAAAGCGGTATAGATACACTGGAGAGAGTAGTTCAAGCGCCAATGTGTGTAAGGAGATGAAGTTTGTTGAAGCAAAAGAACCAGTGGTAGCAACTCCAACCGTTGAAAAAGGGAAGGATGAGAAGAAGTCAGAGGTGATTGCTCAACGGGTTTTAACAAAGCCTTCAAACCCAGCAGTGGCCAAACTCAAGGTGAAAGGAAAATCTCTTCTGAAGTCGCAAAGAGGACCACAAACTCAACACTTTTGCCATCACTATGGAATCTGAGGACACACTATCCCATTGCCACAAGCTTAAAGCATTAAAGAATGACAGCTCTCAAAGGCCAAGAGGACAAAGAAATGGCAAAGGGAACCTTAAGCAATCAAAATGGGGAGAAGCTGAGTCTAATATTGGTGATGTGATGAAGATGATAGACACCATCGCTTCTTGTTTGGCAAACTTCACCCTAAGGTTTGAGAATCGTAACTCAAGTACCCAATCCTTTAGGGATATCACCCCAAACGCATGTGCCTAGTGGGTGAAGAAAGGTACACATGCATAAGCATTAGAACATGTCCATGCATTAATTCTTTCTATATGGTATGACTTTGTTTGGTTATCTTCTTTGTAATCATTCTAGCATGTTTTGTCAACTTTTTGTTTGTTTTCAAGAGCTTTGAATGTTTCCTTTTTAATCAATCTTTATTTTCTTTTGTGTCAAAAATCCAAAAACACATAAAAAGTAGAAAATTCAAAAAGTTTGATTGGCATTATTGTGTTTTGTCACACGCATGTTTTGCCTTGTACCTTCGTACAATTGGCTTTGTGCATTTATGAGCGTAGCTTGTTCGCTATGCACTCATATCATTGTGGGAAAAATCTTGACATCTATGTGACTGTTGTAAATAGATATTCAAATTTGTCATGAATGATTAGTCGATGGATTTTTTGGTCTTGAGACTTGCATAGACTTGTGCCTATATATCTTCCCACTCTTTTATTTTTTTGCTTAAAGAGCTCAACCAATGTTACATTTCAAAATGAAAAAAGATAATGAGCTGTAAAAGCCGTCGCACATACTAGTATTTGACTAGGAAAAAGTGAAAGTGACTTTTATGAAAATGTATGCTGCCCAAAAGTCAAAGGCTTAGTCATCAAATTGAAATATTAAAAATTTCAGGCTTCGCTCTTAAAATGAGATGTATTGCTCAAGAATGGTCAAATGATATGAAATGTAGGAAGCCAAATGAAAAGTTTCAAAGTTATGTAATCAAGTTTTGTGAGAGGTCATATATGCATATTTCTATAATGGAGATTGATCACTCTTCCTAGTGCTAATTTTGTATGTCTTGGTTGAATTGATCATTGAAGCTTTATTAGACTAAGGACTATCTCACATTTGATATCCACACACATCACACATGTCTATGTTCAATGAATGCTTTATTCATTTGTGTGATTGTACTTGATTAAATGTGTTGCACATGCTAAATCATATGTAAATCAAACACAAAAAGATTTTTGAGTGTTTTAATTGTTTTTGGAAAGTGTTTTTTTTTTTAAATTTCAAAAACTATGCAACTCTGTTTTGGCAACTCACTCTTGCGAGTCAACCTAGTTGTGAGCTTACTTAGAAGCTTTCATGACTCCCTGGCGAGTCAACTCTCCAGTCGCAAAAAAAGACTTAGAAAAATTTCAAAATTTCTGGGTTTTTGTCATCTTCGCGACTCAGTTTGGCGACTGGTTCGCGAGTGGAAGCTCCAGTCACGAGTTTACTCAAATTGATTCGCGACTTACTCGCGAGTGGACCTTCTAGTCGTGAAATACACTTAGACAAATTTTGAAAATGTTGTCACACAAGATTTTGGTGACTTGACCTAGCGACTTGGTCGCAACTCATTCGAGTAGCGAAAAACAGGTGTTTTGCACAATCAGGGTTATTTCTAAGGCAGTTTTCAAAAAATTTTCATTTTTCCCTCCCATCTCGTGACTATTCATCGTCTTGTTCGCCTCTCCCACTTCCAAAACCACCATTCTCACACTCAAAACCTCCATTTTCTTCATCATTTATTCACCAATCTTCAAGAAAAGGTATGAGTTTTATCTTATTCTCAAAGTATTTCATGTTTCTAGCCGTAGATTTCTTGGATTTTATGTTTTTTTTTTGAGATTTGAATATATGATGTTAGAATATGGTTTATTGATGTTTTGTTGAGTTTGATGTATGGTTTTTGTTGGTTTTGGTAGTATAATGCCTACTTTACATGTTTTCCATGCTTGTTACTCATTTTTGTGCATTATACCATGTTTGTGTTGTGTTGTATTGTGCATATCATGTCTATGATAAAATATCTCATTGACTTGTGTTTCTGTGGATTTCATGGAATACAAAGGCTGTAGGGATAATTGTGTTTCTTTAATTTTGAAACACCACATGATTATGTGTTTGTACACTTTGCCCTAATTTGTACACTTTTGCATTTGATGCGCGTGCGCATACACACACACACACACTCTCTCTCTCTCTCTCTCTCTCTTTCTCTCTCTTTGACATGTTTGAGTGCTTACTGACATGATTCTATCATGTTTTGATGAGTTATGTCTTAACATGTCATTTTTTTATTTACCTCTTTAAATCTTTTTTTTAGGGTTATAATTTAATGTCCATTGTATTGATACGAACGTGTTACTAATCGAGTTTGTTGTCATATTTTGTGTTCTGTTTTGTGGTACTTGCTGCTCTGTTTTTACAAATGACTCCAAAGAAGATCACTACACAACGCGCTGACAAGAGGAAGAAAATGGACAATGCACGATTTCGCTCTATCCAACACTTTGAGAGATACAATCAGTTCTTTGAGAAGGCTCCAATCATCTAAGAGCGATTTGTGGACCTTGTTGATTTAAAGGACTACTTTATTCCATGTTGTTTTCAAGATAGAGGTTTGGAAAAGATTCTTGGTGATCTTCCCAGGGTTTGTGAACCATTTCTTTGGGAATTCTATGCCAATGCTATTCTTCTAGACGATGAAATAGACTGTTAAATTGGAGGCCATGAGTTCACCATTGACGTGGAGGACATCGATAAATGTTAGGACATTTGTAATTCATGTTAGGAACATATGTCAACATTTTATGTATTGGCTAACCCTTTAACAAAACATATTTTACTTGTAATTTGGTAGATTTAGGATGTGTTTAATGTTTCAAGAAACAAGGTTTCAAGTTCAAGTGTTATAGCCATGCAAATCTGTCCAAGAATCAAGTGAAGAAGTGATGTTCATCAAAGCTTGATAGCTAGTATTTATCGAGATTTAAAAGAGCTGTTTCAGCCCGAGGCTCGATAGCTGCTCAATAGATAGGGTATCTGTCGAGATTTATGAAGTTTAGTTTTTCAGAGCCCATTTTCATCCAATCCGTGAATGTATGTTTGGGCTTTCTTTTCTCACAACCCTAAACATATATAAGGATTATTTTAAGGGTCGTTAGAGGTAACCCAGTTGCACAAGAGCACAATTCCACAAGTGTGAAGAAAAGTATGTCTGGAAACCAAGTTTACCCTAGTTCCTCTTGAAGAAGCTGCTGTGTTTGTACACCATAGAGTTTTGTGACCAAGCAACTTCGTGATCTTCATCATGTGATGAACTGAAGAACTTTGCAGCCAACATCCTTCTCAAGTTGGTGATGAAGTCACGTACTGGGATTCACGCATCGATTGGTTAGTCACGTATTGAGAGCCGTGCAATACAAGGAGAGATTGTCACTACAGAACAAGTCCAATTAGGTATTGGGGTAAGGGTTCAACTGTAGGTTAGTATAAGGTACTGAGATTCCTTTACTTGTAACCGCTTGTTGTGATAATAGTGAATTCTCAAGAGTGATAACCTTAAAATCACCTAGTAGGGCTTTTGCCTCGAAGGTTTTCCCCATTCATAAATGAATCACCGTGTCAATTTATTTTCCACTGCATATTTATTTAGTTGGTGATTTTTTTGTGCTGTCACATACATTGCATATTAATTTGATTAATTAATTAATTAATCCATCACAAGGGGTTAATATGTTTTTGGCCTATCAATGAAGTTCTTGGCTTTAAGGATCTCCAACATGATTTTACTCACTACAAGGATAAAATGCTCTCCATAGAGATAGTTTAATCCCATATTGGTGGTGTTAGAGAAGGAAGATGCCTCAACACAATCGGTTTTCCACCAAATTTGAGGTGTCTTACATACATCATGATGTTCAATTTGTACCTAGTGAAGAAGATGACTACCATCAACAATGCTAGAGCCATTTTTCTGATGGAGCTTCGTGAAAATTCGTACATTGACTTTAGTGTTCATGCATTCTCCATCATTACCGATGAAACAAGGATAACCTCAAGGGCAAAGCTTATTCTCCCTAGTGTACTCATGTGACTCTTTCATGTAAAAGGTGTGGAAATTCTACAAGACATTAGCCTTATGCCTACTCCTCCAGCCATTAATGCTCTAACAATTGCAAGGATCAAGGATCAAGGTTCGTCTTCCGAGTGATGAAGAAGAGGGTGATCAAGCACAATGAGAGCCTATGGACACCAAAACTAAAGCAGAAGGACAACCTTTAACTTCACGGGGTCGTGGTATAAAGAGCAGAGCCTCATCATCCTCAGAAGTGCCTACAGATGCATTTAAGATCATTCTTGAGAGGATTGACGACCTTCGAGACTTCCAAAATGAGAAATCTAACAGGCTGACTAATATTCAAGACCTGATCAATTTGCTCTCAAGTTTGATAGCTTCACTGTACAGCCATAGCCCTTTGGCCATTTCATTCAAAAAAGGGGAGATATAGATGGTGTAGGAGTAGCTCTTGAGGAGTAGCTTTTAAGGGGGAGCCTCACCTTGAGGGGGAGAAACTTTTATAAGTTTTTATTTTATTTTATTTTTATTTTATTTTTATAGTTATTATTGTTTATGTTTGGATTTAGTTTCTATTATGGTTTTCCTAGTACTTATTTTGCTACCTTGGTTTGGTTTTAAGTATTCTATAACTTCAGTGCTTAGTTTTTAAAATATTTTGACATGGTGTGCTATGAATACTTGTATGTTCCAGCTATTTAAACTATGCATTAAATTTGTACCTTTGCTATGTAGCTTATTAGTACTTTTAGTTAATGTTATGCATTTACTTTAGTAAATCACTCTTGTGCCCTTGTTGGATCTTGTATCCTTGATACATCTACCTTTGCGTTTTTGTATTGGTTGAGTGTGAGACATGCAAATGATACTTTGCATTGAGCTTATTAGCTTGCATGTTCGAATGTTCATTTCTTGTGTGAATGATCATTGTGGTCACTATTTATAGTGATTGTTCTTGTCTGGTCAAGCCATGCTTTATTGCTACAGTCTTTATTGCTTGATCGTATTGTGCTTGCTCCATATGTATATCAAGAATTCTGCTTACAATGATCGTTTTGTGTTATTGCTTTCAGGAAAACTTGTTTGTTTGGTTCAAGAGCTTTGCAGTTTCTAGAGTTAGGTGTGAGTGAGTTTTGGTAACTGTTTTCAACTCACATTTTAAGTCTAGAGTCTGTTTTAGGGTTTTGTCATGAAATTGTTAAAGGGAGGGATTGTAAGGTTGAATTTATTCAATCATGTGTTGGTTTTATTCCGTGCCAAATTTGCTTGTATTTTAGCAATTAGATACCATGTATTTAGGTGGGAATTATGTAAGGGTTGTGTGTGAGAGGGTGTGAAGAAATCTCAAGATGTGTGCAATCAAAGGAGTCTCGCGACTGGATCTTGTGATGGGCTTGCGACTAGCAAGTTGCCAAAGTGGCACACGTGGGAAGCATGGAGGGAACTGAAGGGTCATGACAGCTGGAGCACTATAAGAAAAAAATGTACAGTCTGGCCAGGTAGTTAGCTTATGACTCGTTCCAATCACGAGGCTGAGTCGCCAGAATGCCTTATTTGATGAAAACTGACTTTTCACATTCCTCACCCACACCACTATAAATACCTATATACCCATGAAATGTAGAGATTCTCCAGAGATAATTTTGAGAGTAAAACTCTAAAGAAAAACAAAATTGACTCATCCACAATCTTCATCACTTGATTCTCCAAATTCCTCTACTTTCACCCTCTCTATTGACATATCATTGAGAAGTATATTTTGCCAAATCCTTATCTTACCATACTCATATCAGTGAAGAGGTATTTTGGTGCTTGGGAAGCAGTTCAGAGATAACCAGTTCATTTGGTTGATGTAATGGGCTAATTGCGGGATCCCGGAAGCTAAAGAAGACAAGGTTAGGTGTAACTTTGTTGGAGCAAGAAGCTTGGAGGGCTTAGGTGCATCGGGTAGATTTAGCTTGGTGGGTCTTCTGCTATTCATGTATCATAACTTTATTCTTTAGTGGATTATTTGACCGCTTGGAGGGCAGAGGCGAGATTTTTCATTGAGTACTTTGGTTTCCTCTTTGATAACACATCACCGTGTTATCTTTGTGTTTGCATCTCTCTTTCTTTACTCTCTACCTTTTAATTGCTGCTGTGTATGTGATTAATTATGGTTTAGAGTGTTTTACCAATTTGGTAATAGCTTATATTCATCATTTTGCACATATATTGTTTGTGCATAAGCTTGTGTTGGTATTGCTAAAATTGGGGGATTGAGCATTCATTAGTGTTTTACACACTAATTGAACATTCAGAAGGAATATAGGAGAGTTCAAAAACCAGGAGAGTGGTTCAAATTTTTAGGCAATGTTTTACGGATTTCATTAATTCCTAAACCTTTTCAATATTCAACCAAAAAAAAAAAAAATCTGATTTACAGATAGCAACTTTAGAGAAAACACACAGATTTCTTTTCTTTTTAAGAAATATGAAAGAGAAGAAGTTGAGAAGAAGTTACCAAAATGAATATGAATTACTATTTATATCCAAAGAATTATGATCCTTTAACAGATACATTTTTTTATTAAATAGGCACATTTTCGGTTAACAAACATATTTTTATTCAATAGCCACATTTTTTTGTCAATAGACACATTTTCATTCAATAGGCACCTTTCGGTTAATAGGCACATTTTCATTCAATAAATACTTTTTCATTCAATAAGCACATTTTCGGTCAATAAGCACATTTTTGTTTAATAGGTGCCTTTTCAATTAATAAGTATTTTTTCGTTCGATAGACACATTTTCGGTCAATAGATACCTTTAATATATATATATATAACACAAACTAAACTAGAAATACAACATTATGTCTCTTATTCCTTCCTACAAAAAACTAATAAATAAAACAACATTTTTTTTTTTCCTTAAACTCACCAAGTAGCTATTTCCTGTGCATCGCACGGGATAGTGACTAATTTTATATATAGCCAAAAAAGCATAAACAAGAAGTTTCAATTAGCTAGCTCTTTTAGAAGTTAAAAGGCTTAATTTCATATAGCTTCTAAACCAAACCATGGCCAAAACAACCTTCCCAACTGTGGACAAATGCACATCAATAGGCCGAGAACAACACACAGTGGTTGCTGACTTGGATGGAACCTTGCTTAGAGGCCGTAGCTCTTTCCCTTACTTTGCACTTGTGGCCTTTGAGGTTGGTGGGATTCTGAGGCTCCTTTTCTTGCTCCTTGCAACCCCACTAGCTGGACTTCTCTATGACTTTGTCTCAGAATCTGCAGGTATCCAAGTTCTGGTCTTTGCAACATTTTCTGGTATGAGAGTCTCAGATATTGAGTCGGTGGCTCAAGCTGTATTGCCAAAGTTTTATTCGAGCGATCTTCACCCAGAGACTTGGCGTGTGTTCTCTGCATGTGGGAAAAGGTGTGTGCTGACTGCAAATCCAACAATTATGGTGGAAGCGTTTCTGAAAGATGTGTTGGGAGCTGATATGGTTTTGGGTACTAAGATAGCAACTTATAAGGGCAGAGCAACTGGGTTGATTTGTAAGCCTGGGGTACTTGTTGGGAAGAACAAAGCTGATGCTCTAGAAAAGGCCTTTGGAGAAACTCAGCCAGATATTGGTCTTGGTGATAGAGATACTGATACTCCCTTTATGTCGCTGTGCAAGGTTTGCATTTCTAATTATTTCAAAACCAAAATCAATCAATTTTTATTTGCAAATCTATTTATTTCAAGTATCATGTTAATGGATATCTTTAGAGCATTTGATAATAGATCATTTTATAGAAGTTTTGATATAACTTTTATAGAAAATATAAAAAAGTTTTTTAAAAAAGTAAACTGCTTTCTTTTTTTATAAAATTTTTTCTAAAGGTATCTCCTAAACTAGGCATCCGTTATCTTTTTCCTTACTTCAAAACCAAATTCAATCAATTGTTATTTGCAATTAAATTTACAAAATCACTCACTTATTCACAATCACTTTTTTTTACAAGAGGAAAACAAAAGAAGTATGAAGCAAATTTTGGTATCCTCTCATATTTTTGACTATCCATATGGGTATCCTCTCATATTTTGTATTGGAAAAAGAACCAATTAGAATTTTACTAATTAAATTCGATTATTAATTGGATGCAAAACACATGTAGGAGGCTTTTATTGTGCCATCACAGCCAGAAGTAAAACCTGTGACAATGGACAAACTCCCTAAGCCAATTATCTTCCACGATGGCCGGCTTGTTCAGAAGCCAACACCTCTTATAGCACTTCTCACCGTTCTCTGGATCCCTATAGGCTTCCTCTTAGCCTGTCTTCGAATCGCTGCCAGTGCTCTCCTCCCCATGCCTTTAGTCTACTATGCTTTCATGGCACTAGGTGTTCGTGTCACCATCAAAGGCACCCCTCCTCCCCAGGCCAAAAAATCCACAGGCCAATTTGGTGTCCTCTTTGTTTGCTCCCATAGAACCCTACTTGACCCTATTTTCCTCTCCACCGCTCTTGGCCGTGCCATCCCTGCCGTGACCTACTCTGTCTCCCGCCTCTCTGAAATCTTCTCACCCATCAAGACCGTCCGCCTTAATCGTGATCGGGCCAGGGATGCATCCATGATCAAGAAACTATTAGAAGAAGGTGACTTAGCAATATGCCCTGAAGGTACAACTTGTAGGGAACCATTTCTTTTGAGGTTTTCAGCTTTGTTTGCTGAATTAACAGACCAACTCGTGCCGGTAGCAATGGTGAATCGGATGAGTATGTTTCATGGAACCACAGCTAGAGGTTGGAAAGGAATGGACCCGTTTTTTTTCTTCATGAACCCTAGCCCAGCTTATGAAGTAACTTTTTTGAATAAGTTGCCGCTTGAGCTAACGTGCAGTGCTGGGAAGTCTAGCCATGAGGTTGCGAATTATATACAAAGGGTAATTGCTGCAACTCTTTCTTATGAGTGCACAAGCTTCACTAGGAAAGATAAGTATTGGGCACTTACTGGTAATGATGGAACTGTTGTTGAGAAACCTTTGTTCAAGGCCAACAAAGTAATGGGATGCTAAATCATATATGCATGGTAATATATGTTTGCTAAATAATATCAACATTAACCTATAAAATAAAAAAGAATGTAGAAGAAAGTTGCAAAAGAGATGGATTAACTGATTTTCATTAATTGCCTGAGAGAAATGACTGTTATTTTTGTATCAAGGTTCAAAACTTCAAATTAGTGATATGTTTGATAAAGTATATGAAAATAAACAAAAATTATATTATTTTATTGTAGTAAAAATATTATTTTATTGTATTGAAAGTTAAAATAGATTCACTGCTGCAGTATGTTTTGTAAAATGAATAAATAAAATAGATAAAGTAATTTTTTGTGAAACTAAATTGCTAAAATTTTGACTCTATTACTGTAAATGCTCTTACTGGATAAGTTATTACATGCAGCAGATGCATGTAGAAGTTTTTCCAATTACAGACCAAGCAAACACACTGTAATACACTAATGCTCATACACCCAACACGTGAAATACAATTTTTTCTTCTTTATAATTTGTCTTTCTTTCCTTTTCCTTGCTCCAATCTCTCTCCAGTATCATCACTGTCAACAGGGTATTAGAGCTAAGACCAGATCTCACTAGAGGAGAAAGCATCACCCAAATTGAAACAAAATTTTTTGGACAAATTCAAAGAACTCAGAAGAGGTAAAGCAAGAACTCTCTCAAAATTTGTCTCCCTGTCTCCCTCAAAAAGAAACCCCAAGAATAACCTGGCAAAACCCATAACAGTAAAATCAAAGAAATTTAAGCCTCATACCAGAACCCATAATCAATCACCCATCCATCAAATATATCACAAAATGAAGTGATAGAAACAAAAAGAGAGAAGAGTAATCATGCAGCAGTGATGAAATCAGTAGCAAGAGGGAGAGACATAGACGTTGGAAATTAGGAATATAAAATCAAAGAAAAATTTGCTGAGCTTCCAAGTATTTGCAGCAGCGATCTTGATGTGCTGGTCACGCGTCTCAGATGGCGTCTCCGGCATTATTTTCGACAACTCCTAGCCGTCCTTTGCCAATGATAGTGCCTAGTGGTAGTGGGTTTGCTTGGGCCGTGAAAACTTCTCAGTAATTGAGAGAAAGAGAGAAAAAATTGAGAGAGAATGACGTGGGGGTTTTTTTTTAGCCTTTGGATTGTTGGTCTGCCAAGTGTCCTTCGTCTAGGAGAAAACATAAGAGTTTGAAACAGGGGGGGAGCCGGACCCGAAAAAGTGTAGTAAATTGAAAGTGCGAAACTGCAATTTCAATAAGCTCAATTCTGAAGCATGAAACGAGGTCAAGCTAATTTATTAAAGCACATCCGTAATGTTGGCAAAATTTCTCGCCATATGTTTCTATTGTAATTGCAAAATTTTTAATGTAATTCAATTTTATTTCAATTGTAATTGCATCAAGTCAATGAAGTTTAAGTTCAAACGAAAGAGTTCAAGGGCTGCAAAAGGAAACTAAGTCAAGTGAGATTCAATATGTCATACAAAATTGACTGTAAGCCCTACTGGGTAGGCTTGAACAAATCTTTGACCAGGATAACCCGAGATAAACTCTGCGCTGAGGAGGTTGCAAGGGTGGCAAGAGAGTCAGCATGCGTGTTTCTGCTCCTTGGGATTTGTTGTAAGGAGAGAGATTCGAACCCTAACTGCAAGTGTTTAGCTTGACTCAAATAGTCCTGCATTCTCACATCCCTGGCTTCCAATTCTCCCTTTACTTGGCCTACAACCAACCTCGAATCTAAAAATATCTCCACCTTTCTTCCCCCCATTTTTTGAACCATAATCATTCCTACTAACAAAACCTTGTATTCATCCTCGCTGTTCGTGGCTGAGAAGTCTAGCCTTAAAGATTTCTCAATGATGATCATTTTAGGAGATACCAAAACTAGCCCCACTCTTGACCCCCTTTGATTTGCTGCGCCATTAACATACACCGTCTAAGATAGAGGTTCCTACAAGGAGATCATGCTAACTAATTTTCCATCCATGTTCGGCCCTCCACCATTTTCTTTTAAGGAAGACTCAACAAAATCAGCCACCAAATTCGTAAGGACTTGACTCTTTATAGAATTACGAGGCATATACTTGATATCGAAAGCTCCTAGGATTGTCCCCCATTTTGCAATCCTCCTTATGTAATCAGCTTTTCGAAGCAGTGGTTGAAGAGGGAGTTGGGTTATAACCATAACAGTGTGAGCCTGGAAGTAATGTGGAAGCTTCCGTGTGGCATGCACTACTGCCAAGATGGCCTTCTCCATGGATAAATAACGAACCTCTGCCTCATGCAGTGATTTGCTCACATAGTAAACTAGTTTCTGTACCCCATCGTTAACCCGTATCAGCACCAGACTCACCTCATGTGAGGCTACAATAATGTAGGCAAATAGAACCTCGTCCTTCTCGGGTTTGGGCATAATAGGTGGCCGAGAAAGATATTTCTTTTCAGTTGCTGGAAGGCCAAGGAAAATTCCTCTGTCCATTCGAATCCAATCCACTTATGTAACAACTAGAAGAAGGGTCCACACCTGTCTGCTGACCGAGAAATGAATCGGTTCAAGGCGGCAATCATTCTTGTCAACTTTTGGACCTCTTTGGGATTCCGAGGGGCTACAGGTTGTTAATCACTTTAATATGATTAGGGTCAACTTCAATTCCGCTGTGGGTGACCATATAACCTAGTGTTAAGGACATATTTTATGTAGTTGGCTAATCCTTTGACAAAACGTACTTTACTTGTATTTGGGTAGCTCTAGGATGTGTTTAATACTTTAAAGAACATGTTGTTCAATTCTAGTATTAAAGTCATGAAGATTGGACCAAGAAACAAGTGAAGAAAAAGTGTTCACTAAAGCTAGACAGATAGCTGGACACCTGTGGACAGCTGCTCAACAGCTGATCGACACCTCTATCTATCAAGGTTTAATGAAGCTTGACAGCTTCTCGATCGATCGAGGTATCTATCGAGGTTACGGAAATTCAGATTTTCAGATCTAATTTTCGGCCCATTGCTTATGTATTTGTGTAGGGTTTCTTTTCTCATAACCCTTGACATATATAAGGCTTATTTTAGAGGTTGTCACATAAGAGAATACAAGGTAACATATGCAAAAGGTGACCGAAGCCTTATTCTCTCTGAAAGAAGCTATTGCGTCTTTGTGCCTTAGGATTTTGTAACCAAGTGCTTCTTGATCTTCATTGTTGATGAAGTGAAGAACTTTGCAGCCAACATTCTTCTTTCTCAAGTTGGTGAGTGAGTCACGTACTGGGATTCGTGCAAAGGAATTAGTGACGTACAGGGATTCGTGCAAATGAATTAGTGATGTACTGGGATTCGTGCATCAAAGGGTGGCATTTATATATTGAAGAGTTCAGAGGTTCTGAAACGGTAGAATGTTTTTACTGTGAGTTCATCTACGGAGATTGTAGAGTCTAGGGACAAAGGTTTTGTACTAGATCTGAAACTTCTCTTTACTATAGTGAATTGTTTTTCGTGAAGGTTTCCCCCCAGGTTTTTTACTGTGAAACTGGTTGGTTTCATTGGTTTTTCTAGGTCATCATATCTTGTCTTATTTACTTTTCCGAGGCATATGATTTTGACATGATATTGATGTTTATTTATTTTACCTAGTTTTATTCATAATAAATCTAATTAACAAGTTGGGTTTAAAACTTGTTAATTCTATCAATCGGGGTCTAAATTTCCCAACACCTAGAAACTTGCCAAATCCCACGCCAAAAGAACACTTAGCAGCAATAAGACGCAATTTGTGTTTCCTTAGTATCTCAAAAATATTCTCGAGGTCATCTATATGCCTAGGCTCTACTTTATTCTTCACCACCATATCATCTATATACACCTCAATATTTTTGCCCAATTGAAACTCAAACATCCTGGTCATCATCCTCTTGTAGGTAGACCCTGCATTCTTCAATTCAAAGGGCATCACTTTGTAGTGATAATTCCCTGTGGGTGTAAGAAAAGCAGTATTTTCTTGATCATCTAAAGCTAACGATATCTGATGATAGCCTTGGAAGGCATCCAAAAAGCTCATCTGAGGATGGCCTACAGTTGCGTCCACCAATTGATCTATCCGAGGCAGGGGGAAAGGGTCCTTCGCGCAAGCTTTGTTTAAATCCATAAAGTTTACACATACTCGCCACTTCCCAGTTTTCTTTTTTACCACTACTGTGTTGGCCAGCCACTCGGGGTAAAACACCTCCTTATGTCCCCAGCCTGCTTAAGCTTGAGTACCTCCCCCTTAACAGCGTCAGAATGTTCCCTAAATGAGCGTCAAGGTGGTTGCTTCTTGGGAATGACAGAGGGATTGACATTTAAACAATGGCAAATGAAATCCGAATCCACCCCAAGGGCTTTATAGGCATTCCATGCAAACACGTCAATATTTTTTCTGAGGAAATCTATCAGATCTTGCCTTTCCCGATGAGGTAGCTGATCTCCGACCTGAAAGAACTTCTTCTCATCATAGCCAATGATAACTCTTTCCAACTATTCACATTTTGCTCCCTTTTCCTCTACCTCTATGGACAGCACTGGCACCTTTGATTGTTATAAGTCTCGCCTCGTAGAGGCTGGGGACTCACCCCTGCTCTGATGTCTAATTGCGGCCACCATGCATTGCCTGGCCATAGATTGGCTCCCCACCAACTCCTCAACCCAATCCCCAGATGGATACTTCACCTTCAAATGCAAGGTGGAGGGTACGGCTCCCATGGCATGAAGCCATGGCCTTACCACAATAGCAATGTAGGGGGACTAGGCATTTACCATGATGAAATTCACCTCCACGACTTTTGTCCCTGTCTGAACGAGTTGTCGAATTTGGCCCTTTGGAAAGACAATCTACCCGTTAAACCCTATGAGAGAGGAATCATAGCAGGTCAGGTCCTCGGACCTCAACTTTAGTCCCTTATACAGGTCGGGGTATATGATCTTAGCACCGCTACCCTGATCTACCAGCACCCTCTTAAGTTTGTACCCTCCAATCTTGAGGGTAACCACCAGGGCATCGTTGTGTAGCTATAAGGTTCCAATTTTATCCTCATCGAAAAAGCTCAAAGCTGGTCCACCCTCCGATCTAACCCTTTTCAAATTGGGGGGCAAGTCCCCTGTAGATGGTCGAGCTACAAACATCACCCTGGATGGCTGAGAACCAGTCCTCTCTGGGGCAGCCAGGATGGCACTGATTGTACCTAAAGGTGGTCTTGTAGGAGTGTTTCCTTGAGCCCCTGACCCTTCCTGGCCACCCTACCCGCTGGGTTGGTACAAGAATTGCTTCAACTTTCCGTTTTGGACCAGCTGCTCTAGGTGATTCCACAAAGTCCTACAATCTTCTGTGGTATGTCCTCTGTCTTGGTGGTATTGGCAATGAAGGCTTTGGTTGCGCTTCGCGGGATCTCCTCCCATCTTATTTGGCCAGTGAAAGTATGGCTCATTCTTAATTTTCTCCAGGATTTGATGTATTGCCTCTCAGAACACCGTGTTGACCACCTGGGCAGTTGTAGAGGCAAATTGCCCGGCAAAATCTCTCCGAGGACGGTTATTGTTGTATCAGTCCAACCTAAAATCCCTCATGTCCTGAGGGATCACCTTGGCTTTCCCTTTTCCTTATTGTTGATCTTCCTTGACCCACTTGTATTTGTCAATACGATCCATGAACTGATGCACACTCTTAATAGGTTTCCCAGTCAAAGATTTCCTTAAACCGTGCTCAGCTGGTAGGCCGACCTTGAACATCCTTATAGCCACGTCGTCGAAATTCCCATCTATTTCGTTGAACATCTCGCAGTATCTGTCGGAGTACATTTTCAGGGTTTTCCCTTCTCGCATAGCCATGGACAACAGGGAGTCCAAAGGCCGAGGAACCCTACTACAAGTGACGAACCGAGATCTAAAGGCCCTTTTAAGCTCCTTAAAGGAGTTAATGGAACCTTCCCTCAGGCCCTCGAACCATCTCATTGCTACGGGCCCTAGACTTGATGGGAATACCTTGCACATCAAGGTCTCATTTTTCGAGTGAACAACCATTCTCTGGTTGAAGTGGCTAACATGCTCCACAGGGTCTATCTTGCCATTGTACATAGTGAACATCGGTTGAGTGAATCGCCAAGGAAGCCTTCCTACCTTAAACCTATGGGTGAAGGGTGACTTGGAGATTTGATTCAGTGCTCTTCTCATAGCATCATTGCTCAGGCCCTCGCAAGAAGAACTCCTCCCTCTCCGCCCATTACGGCGCTCATCGTCATAGGAAAAAGACTCACTAAGAAGAGTCCTCGATCTAGGCTGGTAGCTATTATCGTCACTATCATCAGAAGAATGGCCGAAACTCAAGGGAGTTCCTCTGCGTCGCTCGTAGTGTAACTTCATATGCAGACGGTCTATCCCCAGATGCAGGCTCTTAGTATTTTCCTCATGAGAGACGTGATTCCCGCCTCGAGACTGGCTATTACTTGTGCGTGTGGTGTGCATGCTAACCACTCAATCCCTTCTCTACTCAAGATTGATAAAACGATCTTGACGTTGGGAGCCAACAAATTCCTCATGGTCTGGCCCCGAACCTACCATGGCTAAACGTTGATCTTACTAAAGCTCCAGCCTCCCAATAGACGACGCCAATTGTAAGGGCAAGTCTTGGATCCTAAGCCCAAAAACCAACAGGACTAGGGCCCAGAGAGCTCAACACAATGAATTTGTAGAGAGTGGACTTATAGGCCGGGCTTCAATGGAAGGACCAATGTGCACAGTGGATTAAGGATTGTAGAAAAGTAAAGAAAATTAAGCTGGATAGGAAATAACTCACTCCTTGAAAAAAGCTGAATAGGATTGACGTGGCCTTACCCCCCGAGGGTGTGACCTCCTCAACATGATGATGGCCCTTTGGACCGCAGGCATGACACGTGGCGCAATTACCATTTTTTTTTTAAATTTTTGTATCCCACAATGATATTGAATATTGATTGTTTTAATCTTATTTTAATGTAGCACAAATGGATGACAATTTTGTTGTAAGTGAGACTCATCAACTTGTTCCAATGAATTACTTTGACTTAAATGAACTACCTCAAGAAGGTAATATAATTTTTTATTTGATTTGTAATCCATATTTCATTTAACATATAATATGATATTGGTTTTTTTGTTTTTAATTCTTGTTTTGATATAGCACAAATTGATGATGATGTAATTGCAAGTGAGATTCATGGAAGTGTTTCAAGGAATTGTGTTGAGTTAAATGAGTTTCCAAATGATGGAAAAAATAATAACACAAGTGGAGGGGAAATAATTGATTGGAATGAATGTCCAATAGATGAAACAGGGGTTATTGAAGAATATGAGGATAAATTCAATAGAAAATGAATTTGAGCCTTTTGTTGGTCAATGTTTTCTTAGTAAAGAAGAAGTTTTCATTTTCTATAAAAATTATGCAAATTGAAATGGTTTTACAATTCGAAAAGGTCGTTTGGAGAAAAAAAAAAAGAGAAATAGGAAGACGTAATTTCTTTGGTCATCAGGAAAGTAGACAACCACTAAAAATGGTGGATCCATCTAAGGAGCAACGAAATAGGAAGTCTTTAAAATGTGGATGCAAAGCTCGTCTAACTATTGTATTGCGAAAGTCAATAGACATTTTTCAAAAAGAATGGCATGTCATTATTTTTTGTTGTAGGTCACAATCATAAATTGTTGTCTCCTTCGAGAGTATGATTTCTTCTGGCCAATCAAGTTATCACTGAAGATGATAAAAATTGCATTCTCTTATACAAAGAAGCTGGACTTTCAATTAGAGAAATAATATGTGTTATGGAACTTAAGAACAATGTGAAACATGGACACCTTCCATTTTTTCAACGGGATATTCGTAATCTTTATGTGAAAATGAAAAAGATGCATGCTGTGAATGATGCCATGGATCTCTTACAATTTTGTAAAGTTGCTAAAGAAAGGAATTCGAAATTTCAATATGCATTCACAACCAATGAAGAGAAAATGCTCAAATGGAGAAAGAGGCTTGTACTTCCTCAAATGGTGCAAAAAAAAGGGAAACATGTACTTCAAGTGAAATGAGATTGAATCCAATATTTTGTTTAATATGTTAGGTAGAAGCTCTTGAAATTGTATAACAAAAATTGTGACAATATTATTTTTGTTATTTTTGACAATCTTATGCCATTGCTTCTTCCCCCACTATGACAATATTATGACATTGTTAATTGGTGCTTCTTTTGTCTTTTTTTTTTTTTTGGTGTTATATTTTCATTTTGACAATATTATGTCATTATAATTAAATGTTTTGGTTAGCTAAGTACTCTTATTAATTTTGACCAGTTGTGATCATGATATTTTAAATTATACTAATTATGATTAAATATTCTTGAAAAATGAAAGAACAACAACAATGAAAGAAACAAGGAAATTTTAATAAATAAGAACGTGTGTATGATAAAGTCACTATCTTCAAGGAATATTTGCCCTTGCACAAAATTGTCAAGGGGTTATAAAAAAAACATATTATAGGAGATAATGAAATTTTCTAGCTCTTAGTGTTCGTGGCTCGTATTTGGTTTTTAAATAACAAATGCCATTCATTATGTGAAATGTAAAATTACTTTTTAAGCTTTGATTCCTAGCTATCATACGCTACAAAATTTAAATTACATTGAATAAGTATAAGTCTACTCTTGATGATTTGACTTTTCCTATCCAAACTGACACACACCTAATATATATCAAACTTTTTTCAACTCCCTAAAAAAAAAAATGAATGGTTTATTCTCATTTTTATAACATTAACGGGTGCTGTACACGTTAACAGCACCCTTAATAAATTATAAAAATAAGTTATGTCCTTTAGCATTGCTCCAAACAAATTGAAGTTTCAAACAAATATGGTAATATTGACAAGCTTGATCGCGTGTCCCATGGTAGAGACTCGAGAGACATTTTCAAACCCAACTAAGAGACAAGACGTCGAGAAGTGGCGGAGAAAACAATACTAATTGACACTATTCAAGTACGTCCACCACATTGATTCCTTTCAAACAATACACGATAAGCTGTGCATCAATTCCTGCATAGACCTAGGACCTCGATTCCATCATTATCATTGTTTTCATAAACCAAAACCCTTTGTCTCTTTACGCACACTCAACAGTTAATACACACTGGTCTTCCTCATTCTTATTCTAAATTCTATATATAGCCAAAAAAGCATAGACAAAGGAACTTCAATAGCTATAGCTCCTTCCAAAGTTAGATAGATAGACCTGATTTCCTTTAGCTTTTGAACCAAACCATGGCCAAAACAACCTTCCCAACTGTGGACAAATGCACATCAATAGGCAGAGAACAACACGCAGTGGTTGCTGACATGGATGGAACCCTGCTTAGAGGCCGTAGCTCTTTCCCTTACTTTGCACTTGTGGCCTTTGAGGTTGGTGGGATTTTGAGGCTCCTTTTCTTGCTCCTTGTAACCCCACTAGCTGGACTTCTCTATTACTTTGTCTCAGAATCTGCAGGTATCCAAGTTCTGGTCTTTGCAACATTTTCTGGTATGAGAGTCTCAGATATTGAGTCGGTGGCTCAAGCTGTATTGCCAAAGTTTTATTCGAGCGATCTTCACCCAGAGACTTGGCGTGTGTTCTCTGCATGTGGGAAAAGGTGTGTGCTGACTGCAAATCCAATAATTATGGTGGAAGCGTTTTTGAAAGATGTGTTGGGAGCTGATATGGTTTTGGGTACTAAGATAGCAACTTATAAGGGCAGAGCGACTGGGTTGGTTTGTAAGCCTGGGGTACTTGTTGGGAAGAACAAAGCTGACGCTCTAGAAAAGGCCTTTGGAGAAACTCAGCCAGATATTGGTCTTGGTGATAGAGATACTGATACTCCCTTTATGTCACTGTGCAAGGTTTGCAATTCTAATTTCATAATCAAACAATTGGTTTTTGCAATTATAGATTGAAATCAAACACTTTTTACCAACAAGAGGGAAAAAAAAAAGAAAAAAAAAGAAAGAAGAGAGTTTGAAGGCAATTTTTTTATCCACTCATGTTTTTTACGATCCAAATGGGTGTGATTTACTAAAAAATTATTTTAAAATCATTCCAACTGTTCTAGAATAAAAATATATTACATCATCTAATAATTTTGTATTAAATTAATATTTTAAAGTTCTCATTTTCTAATTACACATTTCTTTGTTTGTTTTTATCACACATATAAAAATTTTATATTAACAATGTACAACAGTATATCCGTAAACATAAATCAATAGAGAGTTAAGTTACACCAATCACCAAATATATTATTTTAATACACAATTGTACTGAACTAACTCATGTATATAGTTGTATAGTTAATTAGTTATTCTCAATTATACTTTTAATTATTTGTTTTAATAGTATAGTGTATTTGAAAATTTATATACATAAAACTATTTATACATTATATTTAACAAGAAAATCAAGTAATTTATAAATAAACAAAAAAAATGAAATTCTTCAAAAATAAAAAATCAATATAAAATATTCTTAATAGTTGTAATTCAATCCAAATATATTTATTATTAGGATGTTTTAGATAAACAGATATTATGGAGGACAGGAATTCTATATTATTTAAGGTAAAATTAATTAATATGTTGTATTTGTAGATAAGAGGAGAGAGATTTTTCTACCAAATAAAGTTTGGTTTGACCACCAAATAAAGTTTGTAGGACAATTTTACCCTTAAAATTGGATTCACCAAATCAAATTTGTAGTACAATTTTACCCCTCAAAATTGGATTCACCAAATCTAGGGCATAAGGTTAGGCTCAGATGTGAATCAATAATAATTTAACAACTTAATGATTGTAAAATTTGTTATGAAAAATATTTTGTATATATCATTGATTAATTGCATTATTTATTGGATGGTGTAAAACACATGTAGGAGGCTTTCATTGTGCTACCCCAACCAGAAGTAAAGCCTGTGACAATGGACAAACTTCCCAAGCCAATTATCTTCCACGATGGTCGCCTTGTTCAAAAGCCAACACCTCTCGTGGCACTCCTCACCATTCTCTGGATCCCTATAGGCTTCCTTTTAGCTTGTCTTCGAATCACTGCGGGCGCCCTCCTCCCCATGTCACTAGTCTATTACGCTTTCATGGCACTAGGTGTTCGTGTCACTATCAAAGGCACCCCTCCTCCTCTGGCCAAAAAATCCATAGGCCAATCTGGTGTCCTCTTTATCTGCTCCCACAGAACCTTACTTGACCCTATTTTCCTTTCCACTGCCCTCGGACGTGCCATCCCTGCTGTGACCTACTCTGTCTCCCGCCTCTCTGAGATCATCTCGCCCATCAAGACCGTTCGCCTTAATCGTGACCGGGCTAGGGATGCATCCATGATCAAGAAACTATTAGAAGAAGGTGACTTAGCAATATGCCCTGAGGGTACAACTTGTAGGGAACCATTTCTTTTGAGGTTTTCAGCTTTGTTTGCTGAATTAACAGACCAACTTGTACCTGTGGCAATGGTGAATCGGATGAGTATGTTTCATGGAACCACAACTAGAGGGTGGAAAGGAATGGACCCATTTTATTTCTTCATGAACCCTAGCCCAGCTTATGAAGTAACTTTTTTGAACAAGTTGCCACTTGAGCTAACCTGCAGTTCTGGGAAGTCTAGCCATGAGGTTGCGAATTATATACAAAGGGTTATTGCGGCAACTCTTTTTTATGAGTGCACAAGCTTCACTAGGAAAGATAAGTATCGGGCACTTGCTGGTAATGATGGAACTGTGGTTGAGAAACCTTTGCTCAAGGCCAACAAAGTAATGGGATGTTGAATTATATATGCATGGTAATATGTGTTTACTAAAGAATATGAAAATAAACTAGAAAAAAAATCTAGTTAAAAGTTGCAAAAGAGATGAATTAACTGATGAAAATAAGATTGTTATTTCTTGTATCAAACTTCAAATTATGGTGATAAACGTTTGATGAAAATAAATAGAATATATACGAAACTCGTCCTAAGAGAAAGTACATGTGTTATGTTATTGTTTGCGGGATCTATTGGGAAAAAGTACCGCAAATTGAAACTAAAATAACTCATCATCAATATTAATGTCAAATTTTTCTGTACATAAGTACAAGTTTTAACTTGGTTATATAAATAGTATATTAAAGATGAAGCAAAGAGAAATTTTAATTGAATCCAATTTAATTTGAATCTAATTTTCTGTTATGTATCCCAATTTATTTCCTTAATTTTGGTGTCAAAGGTGGGGACCATAATAATAACACTTACATAAGTAAGATTAACTCATTATCACGTCATCAATCGCAAAACATATGTATTACAATACATCATTGATTCATTGTAAAAATTAGAAATATTCGTAGAAGTCAAGGAAAGGTAGTGTCCAAGAAAAAATGCTAGAACTAAATCTTTATTGGTGTCAGGAAATTTTTTTTTCAGTCACGTCTCATATCTAACCCCCTTCTTTTGAAATCTTAACAATGGGGTTTTATTGAATTGCCAATTTGGATGGAGGGGATGGAAGGAAAGTACAAAGTGAAAAAAAAAATAATGATAAGCTTTATAAAATGGTCAATTATCATGTTGCCTTCTTTGAGAAGGAAAATCCTTGTATGATCTCTTATCTCATATCTAACCCTCTTATTTTAAAACCTTAAAAATGAGGTTTTATCAAATTTAATAAGCCAAAAACGTATTGACCCCTTGTGATGAATTAACCAATTAATTAGCCAAGTGAATTAATTAGGGTCAATTATATGCAACAAGCATGGCAGCACAAGCAAGTCACTAAATAACTAAATATGCAGCGGAAATTAAATGACACGGTGATTTGTTTACGAATAGGGAAAACCTACACCACAAAAACCTCACCGGGTGATTTTAAAGTCACCACTCCCGAAAATCCACTATTATTAAAATAAGTGGTTATAAGTAAAGGAATCCTAGTACCTTATACCAACTTACAGTTGAACCCTTACCCCAATACCCAATTGGACTTATTCTGTAGTGACAATATCTCATTTTATTGCACGGCTCCCAGTATGTGACTAACTAATAGATGCGCGGATCATAGTACTCGACTTAATCACCAACTTAAGAGGGATGTTGGCTGCAAAATTCTTCTGCTCATCAACTGATGAAGATCACAAAGTTGCTTGGTCACAAAATCCTATGGTATACAAACACAGCAACTTCTTCAAGAACTAGGGCAAACTAGGTTTCTGGTCACACTTGTAGAATTATGCTCTTGTGCAATTGTGCTCTTGGCTGTGCAACCTAATACAGTCCTTAAAATAATCCTTATATATGTTTAGGGTTGTGAGAAAAGAAAGCCAAACATACATTCACGGATTGAATGAAAATCAAAACTGAAAATCTGAATTTCATAAACCTCGACAGATACCCTAGCTGTCGAGCAGCTATCGAGTCTCGGGCTTAAACAGCTCTTTTAAACCTCGATAGATGCTAGCTGTCGAGTTTTAATGAACAACACTTCTTCACTTGTTTCTTGGACAGACTTGCATGGCTTTAACACTTGAACTTGCAACCTTATTTCTTGAAGTATTAAATACATCCTAGATCTACCCAATCACAAGTAAAGTGCATTTTGTCAAAGGATTAGCCAATACATAAAAAAGTTGACATATGTTCCTAACATCCAATCACATATGTCCTAACAGAATTGTCAGTTTGGATGGAGGGGGGATGGAAGGAAAGTACAAACTGAAAAAATAAAATAAAATGAATAATGATAAGCGTTATAAAAGGGTGGATTATCATGTTGCCTTCTTTGAGAAGGAAGATCCTTGTATGATCTCTTATCTCATATCTAACCCTCTTCTTTTAAAACCTTAACAATGAGGTTTTATCAAATTGCTAGTTTAGATGGAGGGGGATGAAAGGAGAGTACAAAGTGAAAAAAAAAAGCCTTATAAAAGGGTGGATTATCATGCTACCTTCTTTGAGAAGGAAAATCATCTTGTATGATCTCTTATCTCATATCTAACCCTCTTCTTTCAAAACCATAACAATGATGTTTTATCAAATTACTAGTTTAGATGGAGGGGGATAGAAGGAGAGTACACAGTGAAATAAAAATAAGCCTTATAAAAGGGTGGATTATCATGTTACCTTCTCTGAAAAGGAAAATCCTTGCATGATCTCTTATCCATATGTTTACTTTCTTCATTTTTTTTCATAAATAAATTATATTTTTCTCAAATATATATATTTTCTCCTTTTTTAGAGAGTAGGAAAGTATATAAGAAATAGGTATTAAGAAAAAGATAAATATTTTCTATTCAGATGTAGCATTTTTAATCTTCCAAAAATTGAAATTACAAATGATGAAAATATCTTACATAAATGATTTAAAAAAACTTAATATTTCTAATTTATTAAATAAGAGAAAATTAATTTAATACAATGATATTATAGAAATTTAAAATAGGTCTCCACTTTTCTATCATATTCTAACCAAATACTTATATAATGAAAAATATTAATATCTTATTTCTTCTTCTTTTTTCATTATTTTTTGTATGTTCATTTCTGCTGTTTTCTTTTATAATTTTTTTTATTATAGTGATACTTCCTACCATGTCAGTCATGTGCTGGGAAAGGAACCACGTTATCTCACTCTTCATAACATCTGGTGTAGCTATTTTTCAATAAGTCTAATCAATAATCGCCCAACAAATTTCACAATTATTGATGTGATATATTGTAAACAGTGTATAACAAAGGTGATGTAAAGGTGGTCTCGTGGGAAAATAATTTTTTATTGATCACAATATGTCACCTCAACAAATTGTAAAAAAAATTCTAAATTTATTGTGCTTGTTTCATTTTTAAATTGGTAGTTTTTTGGTGGAATATAAGTTATCTAGAACAGTTATCCAATGAGTTCTTGGGTTGTTGGACTTACAAAGAAAATTCTCTAATACTACTTGACTACCAATCAAATATAGAAAGGGACAGGCATGCAAGAGTGTATTTTTTTTTTTTTAAGTTTACTTGGTGTGTAACCAACACAAGCTTAAATTCAAACAATATATGTACGGAATAATAAATATAAGCTATACCCAAACAAGTAAACTACTCTAAGCCATAATTTAATCACAACACAGTAGTAATTAAAAGCAAAGAGTAAGGGTTAGAGAGATGCAAACACAAGATAACACTGGCACATGTTATAGGAAACCGAAGAACTCGGTGAAAAACATCTCCGCCGCCCTCCAAGTAGTAAAATGATCCACTAGAAAATCAGTTGGGATACATGAATACCAAAAGACCCTCCAAGCCTAATCTACCTGATGCATCTAAGCCCTCCAAGTTTCTTGCTCCAACAAGTTTAAGTCTAACTGTGTCTTCTCTAGCTTTCCGGGTCCTGCAATAAGCCCATTGCATCAACCAAATGAATTGGTTCTCTTTGAACTGCTTTCCAAGCTCCAAATAACCTTCTCATTGATATGGGTATGGTGAGATAAGGATTTGGTTAAAGGTCCTCTCAAGGGTATGTCAATGGAGAGAGTGAAAGTAGAGGAATTTGAGAATTAAAGATATAAGATTGTGGATGAATTAATCTTGTTGTTCTCTAGGGTTTCTCTCTCAAAATTCTCTCTGGAAGCCCTCTACATTTCGTGGGTATAAGGGTATTTATAGTAAGGTATGTGAAGGAATATGAAAGGTCATTTTTCTGCGTAATAGGGGTTTTAGCGACTCACTCGCGACTGGGACATGTCGCGAGTTCAGTCGCCAAATGACTAAATGGCCAGACTGTACTTTTTGTAGTACTCCAGCTGTCATGACCCTTCAACTTCCTGCATGCTTTTTCACACGCATGGCAGTTCTGGCGAATCACCAGTCATAAGTCACTCACGAGATCCAGTCGCGAGAATCCTCTTGATTGCACACACACTTGAATTCTTCATAATCTCTTACACACAACCCTTATATGATTCCCACCTAAATACAAGTTATCTAATTTGATAGGCCAAAAATGTATTGACCCCTTGTGATGAATTAATTGATTAATTATCCAAGTTTATTAATTAATCAAATTCACATACAATATACGTGGTAGCACAAAAAAATCACCAATTAAAGTATAATGCAGCGGAAAATAAAGTTGACACGGTGATTTGTTTACGAATGGGGAAAACCTCCGAGGCAAAAACCCCACCAGGTGATTTTAAGGTCACTACTCCTGAGAATCCACTATTATCACAACAAACAGCTACAAGTAAAGAAATCTCAGTACCTCATACCAACCTATAGTTTAATCCTTACCCCAATACACAATTGGACTTGTTCTGTAGTGACAATCTCTCCTTTTAATGCACGGCTCCTAGTACGTGACTAACCAATTGATGCACGGATCCCAGTACGCGTCTTACTTCTTTGCACGAATCTCAGTATGTAACTCACTCACCGACTTGAGGAAGAAGAATGTTGGCTGCAAAGTTCTTCACTTCATCAATAATGAAGATCAAGAAGCACTTGGTTACAAAACCCTACGGTGTACTGATAGGCCAAAAACTTATTGACCTATTGTGATAGATTAATTGAATAATTAGCCAAGTTTAATTAATTAATCAATTTAACATGCAAACGCGTGGTAGCACAAACAAATCACCAATAAACTAAAGTGCAGTGGAAAATAAATTGACACAGTGATTTGTTTATGAATGGGGAAAACCTCCAAGGAAAAAACCCCACCGGGTGATTTTAAGGTCACCACTCTCGAGAATCTATTATTATCATAACAAGCGGTTATAAGTAAAGGAATCTCAGTACCTTCTACCAACTTACAGTTGAACATTTACCCCAATACTCAATTGGACTTGTTCTGTAGTGACAATCTCTCCTTTTCAATGCACGGCTCCCAGTACGTGACTAACCAATTGTGCCGATCCTAGTACGCGACTTCAATCACCAACTTGAGAAAGATGTTGGCTGCAAAATTCTTCAGTTCATCCTCACAATGAAGAACAAGAAAATGCTTGGTTACAAAACCCTACGGTGCAAAGACACAGCAGCTTCTTCAAAGAGATGAACTAAGGCAAACTTTGTCTCCGGTCACAAATTGTTTAAACAGACTTTGCTCAATGCTTGTGCAGCTTGTGCTTACTTTGACGACCCCTAAAATTATCATTTTATATGTCTAGGGTTATGAGAAAATAAGGCCCAAAGACATATCCACAAATTAGAATAAAAACAGTACTGAAAAACTGTTTTTCTTAAATCTCGACAGCTAGAGGTGTCGAAGTGCTATCGAGCCACGAGGGTGGAACAGCTTTTTAAAACTCGATAGATGCAGCTGTCGAGTTTTAATGAAGAGCACTTCTCAGCTTGTTTCTTGGACAGAATTGTATGGCTTTAACACTTGATCTTGAAACCTTATTTCTTGAAGTATTAAAAACATCCTAGATCTACCCAATTACAAGTAAAGTGCGTTCTGTCAAAGGATTAGCCAATTCCATAAAAGAATGACATATGTTCTTATAAAGTGAACCACATATATCCTAACAATCTCCCCCTTTGGCAATCCCTGACAAAACCACAACATACAAATGAACATATAAGAGAAGTCATAAATCACTCAACTCATACTCACTTGTTGAATACAATAAAATCTATCCTAACATAAACTCTTGAAAAACTTTACAAGAAGAAATTTCATGACAAATAGACTTTGACAACCTGTATTTCTAAAACACTAAACAAAACTCATCAAGGCATCTTAGTGTGAAACAACAATAAAAGATTGCATACAAATATAAGAATCATGTGTATAAAGAGAGAAAAGAAACAACACATGTAGAGATAGGTGAGTAAAACATACATCATATATATATATATATATATATATATATATATATATATATATATATATATATATATATATATCACTTGATAAACATCATGCATGTAAAAATGGTCACAAGACCTAGGTACAAGAACATTGTACCTCTAACAAGAAAGAAAAGAAAAGATACATGTAATCCTTACTACATCCCTCAAAAAGAAACAAACTCTCCCCCTAAGAATGACTACTTTCATATCCAAAACTACTCCCCCTTTTTGTCACGAGTGACAAAGGGTAAGAGTGTCAAGTAGACATCTCGTCAGAACTGGAAGAGCTAGCATCTTCATCCTCATCATCACCATCGCCAAAACCATCATCAGGTGTCTCAGATGCCTCGGGAGGAGGAGAGGGAGACTCCATAAAGCCACCAAGGCGAGCCTGCCGTCTAGCAATACGGCCAACACGGGTGTTCACCTGATACAACTCCGTAGAAAGTGTATCAAGACGAGCATCCATGCGTTGAAGCTGCGCCATGATCGCATCCAAAGTCACACCTCCCGCTGAAGAAGAATGAGCGGAGGTAGAAGGAGCCAAATGAGTGGGAGGAGCTGTCAAACCGGACTGCCTCGAACGAAACTGAGCCTCGCTCCATTTAACAGTAGTGTAGTCAATGGCACACATAAAGGAGAAGTGGTCAAAAGAGGGAAAAGGAACAGAGAAGTGGCGTAAGATCCACGTGATAGCAGAAGGAAAGATGAGCTTATTACGGGTAGTCGTATCCCTATAAACATCTATGATAGAAATGATGAAGTGAGAGCGAAAAACTATAGAAAGATCCTCAAGAAGGGACAATAAAAATCGAGCACGAGGCTCTGTGATAGAGTTGTAATGAGAGAGAGGATACAACACAAACGTCATCACCAAGTTCAAGAATCTAGGACCTTTAGCAAAAGGTCGACATGATGTAGACTGATGCTCACCCAAATCAGTTGGGCGCTCACAGAAAGTAGAGATCATCTCGTCTTTGGACACAGTCCGTAGACGCTCACAATCTTGGATAATGAAGCACATCAGATACCAACTCCGGTGTGACTACTATGCACATACCTCGAACGCGAGTATGAAAGAGACGTACTGAAGTATCAGTTCCATGCATGTTGGAGTAGAACTCCTGAATGAGCACAGAAGGACATGTGACCGGGACATCACACAGTGACTCCCATTCCCGTTTGTGAATGACATCGGGAAGGTCAGTGTCGGTGAAATTCGACAAAACAACTTGGCATTCCGAATAAACACTTTGTTTAGAGAAGTTCTCCAAGAAGTCCTTTTGGGCTTTCTCATCACGGAACCTAACAGAGGAAGGAGTAGGATTAGAAGATGAAGAGGCCTTAGAACACAGAGGGTTCTGGACCGGAGCAGACTTACGTTTTGGTGCCATTGACGCACTAACGTAAACTAGAAAGAGAGAAGGGAGGGAAGAAAGAAACACTCAGAAAAGTTCCAACACAGTTCAAATATAGCAAGTATATTGAAAGGAAAGAACGTATGCATGAAAAATGCATGAACATGTGACATGCCAAAAAAAACATCATGGGCTTCGCCTAATCCAATCCTACCAGCACACAATCAAATTGCACACATCTAAATGCATGATAATATAGTTATTATGCTTATGAGATGCAATGTATGAGATTTGAGACTCATCTAGGCAAAAACCCATCCCAAATTTTCACAAAAACTCAACACTTTTGAAAAACCCCAAAATTTTCCAAAACTCAAAAACCTAGGTTTCAAAACATGAAAAATGCATGTAGAATGAAAGATAAGAGGCCTACCAAGAGAAGAAAATCTTGAAAAAGCTTGAAGAAACCTTGAGGAGAGTATTTGAGTGAGAGAAAGTGAAAAAGGGAGGTGAGAAGATGACACTATCGAGAGAGAGATCGAGAGAAATAAAGTCCGGATAGCATAGAACCTATTTATAGAACCTCAGTAAATCTCAATAGATAAAGGTGTCGAGAGGTATCGAGCTAGGTGTCGAGAGGTATCGAGCTAGGTGTCGAGATAAGTGTCAAGAGCAAAGGTGTCTACAGATGCAGCTGTCGAGAAGGTGTCGAAGAACACAATATCAGACACATAAAAGAAGCTTGATCGATCCATTAGGTGTCGATAAGCTATCGAGAGGTCAGGAGGTTTCTCGATCGATCCCGAAGCTATCGAAAGGTCAGGAGGTTTCTGGATCGATCTAGAAGCTATCGAGAAGCTATTGAGATTGCGATAAGATGCAACAGAAGAGCTCAACAGATAAGCCATCAAGAAGGTATCAAGAAGGCTTAAAAATAGTTTTTCAAGTAGGGAAAAACATATATATGAATGCAATCAAACATGCAACTCAGCCAATGATCTAACCAACATTCTAACCTCTCAAAAACATCTCTCAATCAACAAAGAGTTAAGAATATAGATCCCAAAACACACACACACAAAACAAGTCTAACCAATTTTATATTTCAAAAACAAGTTAAGACAGTTTACTGAGCATACATCAACACATGTTAACCTTGTGATGGTCAAATCACATTGTACCTGCACATGTATCAAGGATAGCAAAAAGAATATAGCGTGTTGTGTGTGAAACATTGCAAGATTACATAAGTGTCTCAATGTTATGACGATTTGAGATATGAGAAAATCACTTTAACTCACACACAATCATAACTGTTTGATGGGGACTATCACCTTTGAGGTACATCCTATAACTCCCACATCTCCTAGAAAACACGCTTGCAATCATATTTAAAGCATTTTGTTCTTTTTGTTCTTTTTGCTTTTATTTCTTTGCATATTTTCTTTTATTAAGCAAACCATGCATGGGTATACAAGAGAGAGAAAAGAAATACCCAATTATGTTTAGCTTTTTGACATTGCACTTTTGCTATGCCGAAGCATACAGATGTCATATTATGATTGGTGGGTAACAGTGGTGAGATGGTTATTAATGCCTTTCTCTTAGGATTTTCTAGTCATTCCTGTCAAAAAGAGTGATACGAGTGTTAAGTACAAGAGATCACTTAACCTTACTCATCACAAACAAAGAGTCACAAAGCTCACTTGCTTAGTTGTGCATAAGAATACTCATCTAAGCTACAAGAGATACAAAGTTTAGAAAACTTTGTTTCAATGACCATTTTAAGGTTCACAAGAACCGATGTATACAAACACATTGTTTTTGTATTTTTCTGAATTTTTCTTTTTTTTTATTTTTGAAATAAAACAAAATAACTAAAACTGAAAAACTAATATCCAAAAACATGTAAGACAAAACAAAGCAATGCATAAAACTAGACTGACTCAAAACAAAAATGCAAAACACACAAGTAATGCAAAAACAAAAAACAGATGGAAAGAGAGAAAAAGTGAGTAAATCACTTGGAACCCTTTTCCTTCCACACCTTGGAAGAACCTTTCTTTTGAGCAAACCCTTGAACCGGCGGTGAGGGGGAAGAACTGATACCGTTTAAGTTCGAAAGGAACATGAGGGCTTTAGAAGATCTCCAAGAGGAGCAAACAAAGATGGAAACTGATTCTGGTTTCCCGATGCCAACATGTTGTTTCTATTATAAGTAGCTAACTACTTATAGAAATTTGGTCGAGTATGACTGGCTGCTCCACAGTGATGACAAAGATGCTGCTTCTTTTGTTTAGGCCTTTGAGAGTTAGCTTTCTTAGCCCTAGGGTTTTTAACTTCCTTTTTATCCTGCTTAGGGGGTGCTCCTAAGATAGATTTACCCTTGTCTATATTCTCACTAGCTAAATCAATTTTAACATTAGTATTCTCAATTTCAACATTATTGCTAGGAGGAACAAAAACAGTAGTACTAGAAGAAGAATTATTAGAGGAAGAGGAATCATACCCTAAACCTGTTCGATCTGAAGCAGATTTTTGAAGACTGAGCATCTCATTGAGCTTAGCGCTTGAAGACCTTTCCAGTTGAGCTCTAACTTGGAACAGTTTTGCCTCAAGCATCTTAGTCTTTTTAGCCAAGAAGTTATTTTCAAACCTCAGTACTACAATAGTTTGATTTGCTTCATCAAACTTTGTGGAAAGCTCTTCACGTTCAAGCTCCACATCACTAAGCTTCTTGGTGGTCAACCTATACAACTTCTCGTGCTTTTCTGAGACCTTATATAGTTTAGCATAGGTTGTGAATGTTATCTTGTTCATCCATCTTCTCAAACTTGGCTTCCACCAATTCCTCTTCTTCATCCACATCTTCAACAATCCCTTCAGTAGGATTAACTGTGGCAGTGAAGGCATTCAAGATTCCGTCATCCTCATTGTCGGAATCATATTCAGGCTCGGTGTCGCTTAGTGTAACAACTAGTACCTTGCTTTTCCCAATCGTCTTGAGATATGTTGGGTACTCCTGTTTCATATGTCCGAAGCCTTGGCACCCAAAGCACTTAGGTCCTGTAGGAACAGTGTACTGACTGCCATCCCTTGCATCCTTCTTCCCTTTGTCTTGGCCCTTGAACTAAGAAGAACTGGATTGCCTATGGTCCTTGTTGAAGCCTTTTCCATTGGCATTCTTCATAAACTTCTTGAATTGCCTGGTGATGTAGGACTTCATCTTAGAATCTTCATCGTCTGAAGACTCTTCCGTCTCATTGCTTTTGGCCTTTAGTGCCATACTTTTGCTCTTGCTCGTCTTTCCGATTCTAGACAAACCCAGCTCATAGGTCTGTAGATTTCCAACTAGCTCTGTCAAAGGAATTTTATCAATATCCTTTGATTCCTCAATCGCGGTGATCATGGCATGGAATCTTTCGGGCAAAGATCTGAGCACTTTTCTCACAATCTTGGGTTCTGGGATAGTTTCTCCAAGATTAAAGGCAGAGTTCACTATGTCTTTGAGTTTTGCATAGAACTCATCAAACGACTCATCCTCCTCCATTTTTATCTCTTCGAAGCTTGTAGTAAGCCTCTGAAGCTTCAAATCCTTGACAGCCTTTGTTCCCTCATAGGTTGTCTAGAGGATGGTCCATGCTTCCTTTGCAGTTTCAGTGGAGTATTTCTTCTTGAATTCCTCATTTGTGACTGCACTGAACAACGCATTCAATGCCCTGCTGTTGAAGTTTGCCGCCTTGATCTTTGCCTCATCCCAATCGGCCGGCGCTTCCTTTGGCTTGGTCCAGCCAATCTCTACAGCTTGCCATACTTTCTCATCTAGAGACTGCAAAAAAACTCTCATGCGTACTTTCCAGTATGCATAGTTAGTCCCATCAAATAAAAGAGGGATAATAAGAGATTGTCCTCTATCCATGACAAACAGGGGTCAATGGATCACACACAAGGATTAAACCCTAATCAGAGTGTGCTTGCTCTGATACCACTTGATATGCCAAAAACTTATTAACCCCTTGTGATGGATTAATTGATTAATTAGCCAAGTTTAATTAATTAATCAATTTAACATGCAAACGCGTGGTAGCACAAACAAATCACCAATAAACTAAAGTGCAATGGAAAATAAATTGACATGGTAGTTTGTTTACGAATGGGGAAAACCTCCAAGGCAAAAACCTTAACGGGTGATTTTAAGGTCACCACTCTCGAGAATCCACTATTATCACAACAAGTGGTTACAAGTAAAGGAATCCCAGTACCTTCTACCAACCTACAGTTGAACCCTTACCCCAATACCCAATTGGACTTATTCTGTAGTGACAATCTCTCATTTTCAATGCACGGCTCCTAGTACGTGACTAACCAATTGTGCGGATCCAAGTACGCGATTTCAATCACCAACTTGAGAAAGATGTTGGCTGCAAAGTTCTTCAGTTCATCCTTACAATGAAGAACAATAAGATGCTTTGTTACAAAATCCTACGGTGCAAAGACACAGCAGCTTCTTTAAAGAGATGAATTAGGGCAAACTTTGTCTCCATAAATTGCTTGAACAAACTTTGCTCAATGTTTGTGCAACTTGTGCTTACTTTGACGACCCTTAAAATAATCATTTTATATGTCTAAGGTTATGAGAAAAGAAGGTCCAAAGACATATCCATGGATTAGAATCAAAATAGTATTGAAAAACTGTTTTTCTTAAATCTCGATAGCTAGAGGTGTCGAGGTGTTGTCGAGCAGTTGTCAAGCCACGGGACTGGAACAGCTTCTTAAAGCTCGATAAATGCAGCTGTCGAGCCAGCTGTCGAGTTTTAATGAAGAGCACTTCTCAGCTTGTTTCTTGGACAGACTTGTATGGCTTTAACACTTTATCTTGAAACCTTGTTTCTTGAAGTATTAAAAGCATCCTAGATCTACCCAATTACAAATAAAGTGCGTTTTGTCAAAGGATTAGCCAATTACATAAAAGAATGACATATGTTCTTATCAAGTGAACCACATATGTCCTAACATGTACAAACACAGTAGCTTCTTCAAGAGAAAGAAGAATTAGGACAAATTCTGTCTCTGGTTATAATTTACATGAATAAGACTTTGCTCAATACTCGTGCAACCCTAGACGACCCTTAAAATAATCCTTATATATGTTTAGGGTTGTGAGAAAAGAAAGCCCAAACATACATTCACGAATTGGATGAAAATGAGTTCTGAAAAACTGAACTTTATAAATCTCAACAGATACCCTATCTATTGAGCAGCTGTTAAGCCTCTGGCTGAACAGCTCTTTTAAACCTCGATAGATACTAGCTGTCGAGCTTTAATGAACAACACTTCTTTACTTGATTCTTGGACAGATTTGCATGACTTTAACACTTGAACTTGAAACCTTGTTTCTTGAAGCATTAAACACATCCTAGATCTACCCAATTACAAGTAAAGTGCGTTTTGTCAAATGATTAGCCAATTACATAAAATGTTGAGATATGTTCTTAACATGAATCACATATGTCCTAACATAGTTGCTGAATTACAAGCAAATTTGGCACGGAATAAAACCAACAAATGGTTGAATAAATTCAACCTTACATTTTTAAATTAAACATGATTAGTTTGAAGAATGAAATCAAACATTTTATTAAACCTCATTGCGTAGCTCTCCAAGCATAGACTTTTGATAAGCTAATTCGCATTTTTTTGAAGAGTGAAACATGCTTAGTTTTGTTAATCCATGCATTAATTATTCTTGATTTCCACCAATGATACTGATAGTCACAATTTATTAGAAGCATTGCCTCATTAAAAACTTCAGCGTGGCATCAATCATATAAAAACAATCTTAGTTTTCAATTAGTTTGAAGAATGAAATTAAACATTATTAAACCTCATTGCTTTGCTCTCCAAGCATAGACTTTTGATAAGCTAATTCGCATTTTTTTTGAAGAGTGAAACATGCTTATATAGTTTTGTTAATCCATGCATTATTCTTGATTTTCCACCAATGATACTGATAATCACAATTTATTAGAAGTATTGTCTCATTAAAAACTTCAGCGTAGAATCAGTCATATAAAAACAATCTTAGTTTTCAATCTTTTTTTTTCATAAACTTCAGTTGCATGTTACTGTGTCACACAAGTTTGTTTAATAATAATAAAATTTTAAAATATTTTTTAGAATGTTTAGAAATATGGTCCATGCATGGGAGATAATCTTTTTATTATTTTTGAAGAGTGAAACATGCTTATATAGTTTTGTTAATCCATGCATTATTCTTGACTTTCCACCAATGATACTGATAATCACAATTTATTAGAAGCATTGTCTCATTAAAAACTTCAGCGTAGAATCAGTCATATAAAAACAATCTTAGTTTTCAATCTTTTTTTTTTCATAAACTTCAGTTGCATGTTACTGTGTCACACAAGTTTGTTTAATAATAATAAAATTTAAAATATTTTTTAGAATGTTTAGAAATATGGTCCATGCATGGGAGATAATCTTTTTATTTCAACTGAAGTTAAAAACTAGAGAAAAGTCATACAAGTGATTTTTTTTCAAATCTTATTTTTTTTAGTTGCTAAAAATTGGTTTAAATATGATTCTATCTATAAAAACTAAAGAGGAGAAAATTAAGGTAGACAGTCAGATTTTACAAAACCTACCATGGACGACTATACTAGGTTGATGGACAAAGAAGGGAAGCAACACGGCGAAATGTGTCGTGAGTGGACGGACCACCTGCAGTGGACGGACAAGGGAGTGGACGGATACAAGGTAGGACGGTGGCTTAACCACGTGGCACCCATATTGTTTAATTGCTTCTCAAGGAACTTCAAATGGAAATGTCTTGTGGTCCACGATTAACCCTAATCAACAAAATTTCTATATGGAAAGAATCCTGTAAAATACGTGCATTATGAGGATTTTCTCTACAAGGATATATTCCTCTTCGCCAAGAAATCAAAGTCGGTTCTACACTACTATAAAAGCCCAAAACTCTTAGAGATCAAGGTACGCATAATTCTCCCCAGCTCTAGCACTCTAGGGTTATAAAAGTTCTTTGACTTAACCTTTGAAGGGTATTTGGCCGGTACTACACCGGTACTCTTTGTAGGGATTTCTTCTTCTTTGTGTTGTTTAGGTGTTGTCTTGAGCACGAAAGGACAGTATGACTTATTGACGATTTTCGGATTCATCAAAAAATAAAAATAAAGACTTTAAAAAAGTGTACATAAGTAAATAAACTAAAAAATTAAAAGAAAAATCACTTGCCAGACAAACACTAAATTATTTAAATGTTCTTGTAAATGAACAAAATGATTTTTATTGGACAGTCAATTTTTCATATTCTAAGAGATTCAAACAGTGACGAGAGTAATGGAAACTTTTTATCTAACGTTAATGCAAATGAAGAAATGGATGGAGTAGAAAGTCAAAATTTTCATAATGTCCAATACACAAATAAATGGAGTGGAAAGTCAAATTTTTCATAGTATAAGAGATTAAGAGGGTGTTTGGTATATGCACTTAAAAATATGTGTAAAAATACTTGTTGGTGAAAAAACGTATGAAAATACGTGTTATATTGTTTAAAAACTGAAAATTATTGTTTGAAATGGTGTACCAAACACTCCCTAAAAGTCAAGGCGGTTCGTTTTCCAAAATGCATTTTTTTTAATAGGAGATTATGTAGAGAGGGGTTATTATCATGGGACGACCATTATCATTGCAAAAGATAGTTGATTTATAAGCTGAAGACTTCAAATTCCAATCTTCACAAAAGTTTTAAGAAAGCAATACATGTTTAATCATTTTGTAGAATCAAGTACACAAAAGTTTAAAAAGTAGTCGTGGAAGTTCATGCCAGAGGAATTGGATTCTATTGGGTCTTGTAAGAACGATCAAGAAGATCAGAATTCACAACAATATGTTTTCCAAAGCTTAAAAAAAAAAAAAAAAAAAACAAGACAAATTTTGGTCAAAAGTGCACAGACCCAGAAAAAGAAAAAAAGTTAAGCCAACCAAACGCGGATTTATTAGACTTGAAAGTTGGAACATGTAAATATATGAAAGGTAAAGGCATCTGCCGCCAGAGCCTAACTTGTCACCCCCACATGCGTAGATCTTTCGAGGATTTGGTCTTTTTTTTTCTTTTTTCTTTTTTACAATTCTATTATATCACCAACAAAATTTATGTATAGTTGTGTTTTTGATACCGTAAATTTCAATCTTCTAACGTTCATTTTATGATAATTGCTCTTACTATTAGGCTAGACAAAACATTAGTTGAGTTTTGGTGTAAACGGAGTTTAATTCTTTCTTTTTAAATCTTTTAATTGACGACAAAAAACTTAAATAGTTGAACTAATTGGAACTCGCTATATATAGTTTCTTAGTTCTTGTAACTTAAATTCTTCAATTGAATTTAATTATGTAGTACTTCTATTGACCAATAAATTCTGTAATTGAATTTAAATGTTTCTAAGAAAAATAACATATTTTTTAATTAAATTTAATTGAAGAATTTAATGTACAATATTTTAAAGACTTAAGTTTTGTCTTTACATTACTGTCACTTTGATTTTTTAATTTCACAAGCAACCTCCAAAGTCCACACTCTGACTAGATCAAAAGAACTTAGTTGCTTTATTACATGGTAGAGAAGATATGGTAATTAATTAATACTAATTAATCAACCATCCTATAGCTTTGGCATTATATAGAGATTTCTAAGTAGTCTGACAAATTCAACTATTTTCCTTATCAGATCAAAAGTTCTTATGATCTTATCTTAAGCTCTTTGGAGTTCACTATACAAGGTTTGTGAAACACGGTTTTCTTTTCTATTTGTTTTTATTAATATAAATCAATCCACTAGAAGATAACACTAATTAAAGTCTGTAAAGTTGTGATTTCCAACTAGCTTGTGTTGGCTTTAATTCTGTGCCATATTTGATTGTAATTTCTACAATCATTTTCCTTGTATGTATGTGGATTTATTTGTAAGGGATGAGTGTAAGAGATTGGTGAAGAATCAAGTTTCAAAAGGTGAATTAGTGAAAGTCGCAACTAGCTCGGGAGTAGCTCATGAGAAGCAACCTGCGAAAAGGCCATGTGTGAAGCACATGACTGGAAACTGAAGAGTCACGACAAGCTGTCAAGTTCGCAAGTGTTTTGCGAGAAGGGCCATTTTGCAAAGTACCCGCGGAACTTTTTGTTTGGCAAAAAGTTATGTTACTTTACCAAATTATTTACCCACATTATAAATACCTGCATTATCCACGAATTGTAAGGAGTGCATTTCAGAGAGTTAGAGATTGTTATACCCATAATCATGTACACAGTTCCTTGTGGTTTTCCTCAACTCCTACCTCTCCATCTCTAGATCCTTGAGAGGTTGTTAGCTCAAACACTTACCACACTCATTTTGAGTGTCAAGTGTGATTTTGGTGCTGTTGGGAAGTATTGAAAGGAGTCATTCTTTGGCGGATGCAATCGGGCTGAATTGTGGGATCCGGAAAGCTAGAGAAGGTAAGACTTCGAGAGTCTGTTGATAGCAGGAGCTTGGAGGGCTCAAGTACATGAAGTAGACTACACTTTGAGGGTCTTTTGTTATTTGTGTACTTCAACTTTATTCTCTAGTGGATCGATTTCAACTTGGAGGGTTACAGAGAGGCTTTTCGTTGAGTTCTTTGGTTTCCTCTTCGATAACACATTTTAATATTATCTTGTGTTTGCTTCTCTCTTCCTACTCTTTAAGCTTTCATTTTAGTGCTAGTGATGGATGGGCTTAGAGTAGTGTTATCGATTTCATTGCGCTTATTTACTTTTGTTCCGCACTTTTTTTAAGTTAGAGTAAAAGTAATCTAGCCATAATTTTTAATTTGGGGTCTGAACAAGCTCTTGTGTTTTAGCACAAATCCGAGCTTTCATGTAGTATCAGAACGGGTATACTTGTATTGGTTTAATTACCTAAGTGTGATCCTTGACCCTTTGTATTTATTTCCATGGATAGTGTTTTGTATGCTTCTATGGCTGTTTTAGATGATGTTGAGTGCAACATGCCATGTGTTTGTGAAAATGTCTCTATCAGTGTTTATCCTCATACTTGTGATGACATGTTACATGAATCTTTGGGTGTTGTTAAAATTCCAAATGTCAAAGTCTTGAAGAAAAATGCTAAAAAGTTTCATGAGAATTTGAGCAAATTCATTTGTGAAAAGGATGATTTGATTGCTAAGCTCAATGAATCTAACAAATTGGTTGAGAAATATAAGAAACTTATTGACCATTCTCTTGAAAAACTAAAGCTGTTTGAATGTGGACATGGATGCTAAACCTGTTTTGTTTAACAAACTTGTTGATGATCTTAAATGTGAAAATGAATCTCTTAAGATGCATGCCAAGTATATGATTGCTGAACCTATTGCTAAGAGGGGCGAAAATCTTTGTTGCAATCATGTTGTGTTGCCCAATTTTGTGCTGAGTTCTACCTCTAAAGACAAATCGATGTACATTCCTCCATACAAAAGAAACCAAAAAGTAGAGAGAAAGGCTCTTAAGCCTAAGTCTTCATTTAGGTCTCATCCTAGGGATTTGAACGAATCTAAATTTTTTCCTACTTGCCACCATTGTAATGTGATCAGTCTCATAAGACCTCAATATTCCATGTTGAAGAGAGAACAAAACCATGTTGCTAGATCCCTCCCTAAAAAGCCTAATGGACCTAAACCTATTATTTGTCACCATTGTGGTGCCTTTGGTCATCTTAGACCTCATTGCTCTAAGTTTCAAGCTCTTAAAAGAATTAAAAGAAAAGAGAAACTTGAGTTTCTTAGAAGTTGTGGTTTGCAAGCTAAACCGGATTTGGTTGAAAGTGGTAAGTTGTTGAAGCATGTGGTTAATGCTCTTACCTCCTTGTCTAGGTGCATCTCTGGTTCTCATTCTTTCAACCCTTGTCTCACTTTTCGTGAGACACTCATTCCAAACAATCGTTCCGTTTGGATGAGGAAAGGTTCCTATTGTTGAGCTTTTTCTCTTTTCGTCCTTGATTTAATTCTTTCAATCTTTGTAGGAATCTTCATGCATTAGATGTTTCATTATCATGCATTTGTGCATCTTGCATTTCTTTATATGCATTGTTTTTGCATTTGATCTTACTTTTATGCTTTTGTTTTGTGTGAGTAAAAATCCAAAAACACATTAAAAAGTGGAAAATTCAAAAAGTTTGATTGTATATATGTTTGAGCCCATTTCACATGTGAGTTTAGCCTAGTACCTTTGTACTAATGGCGTGTGCATTTACGAGCTTAACTTGTTATTTATGCACATTTTTTAAGTGTGAGCGACATCTAGAAACCTACTTTTGATTGTTGTAAATAGATTTTCAAGCTTTTCATGAATGATTAGTCAATAGTCTCGGTTGATCTTGATACTGTGAGCGACTACGCCCTTAACCCTTTTTTGGATGTTGGGCTAAACCTACGTGAATGGGTGGAGTCATGTTATTGCCTTTTAAAATGGAGGTTCGACTGATTATATTTACCCCTTTAGATTAAGGATTTTACAATGGAGTTATTTAATTATTGGAAAAAATAAGAAAACCAAAATTAAAAAAATTCTTCATTTTATTAATTTGAAATTGAATTTACATTAATCATAGGAAATTACATGGTTTTGGTCCTAGATACAATCTAAGATAAAGTACATGACTTTATTTCCTAATTACAATCTAGAAATTGAAAATTACATGGATAAGAATTTGATCTACTAACCCTTAATCTAAGCTGGGAGGCTATGTTACAAATAGAATTTGATCTACTTTTGATTGTTGTAAATAGATTTTCAAGCTTTTCATAAATGATTAGTCAATAGTCTCGGTTGATCTTGATACTGTGAGCGACTACGCCCTTAACCCTTTTTTGGATGTTGGGCTAAACCCACGTGAATGGGTGGAGTCGTGTTATTGCCTTTTAAAATAGAGGTTCGACTAATTATATTTACCCCTTTAGATTAAGGGTTTTACAATGGAGTTATTTAATTATTGGAAAAAATAAGAAAACCAAAATTAAAAAAATTCTTCATTTTATTAATTTGAAATTGAATTTACATTAATCATAGGAAATTACATGGTTTTGGTCCTAGATACAATCTAAGATAAAGTACATGGCTTTGTTTCCTAATTACAATCTAGAAATTGAAAATTACATGGATAAGAATTTGATCTACTAACCCTTAATCTAAGCTGGAAGGCTATGTTACAAGTTGGGAAAGTGTTAAGCACCCACTTTGCCTAGTGAAACCGGTCTTCTAGACTATGGTGGCAAACATTCATATCATATCATACAATATGTCAATCAATTTGCATGTTGATTTTAATGTGTGTGCATGTGATAAACTCTAATTCAATTTATTAATTATTTCATTTGGATTGAAAAATAAATTCTAGTGAATGTATGTGGATGGTGATATCCTAGATTCAAGGATTTGGAAGAATTATGAAACAAACACCTTTTTCATATTTTTGATGTGGATTTAAGATCAAAACTAGTATTATGCATGAACATGTGGTGAATAACCAAGAACATATGAAGAACACATAAGAATATTTAAGAACATTCAAACATATACAAGGGAATTTAAATAATTACTATCATGCATTAATCTTAAATTCTCATCATGACAACATAAGAAACCAGTTAGGGAAAGGGATTATGCCTTCTTGAAAGATTCATATGGTGGGAGAGGAGATTCTTGGTGGAGGTCCTAAGGGTGGAGGAAAAGAAGAGATAGGAGAGGGAGAGGGAGAGGGAGAGGGAGAGGGAGAGTGAGTCTCACTCAATACCTTGAGTTTCAAGAAGATCAAGATATGACAAGACTACTCAACTTCACTAGAACTCAAGAGAGGAGAAGAAAGGGTAGTGGTGGAGAAAATATGAATGGAAGGTCATTTAATGACGGTTGACAAAGAATATGAACCTAAACCTTATTTTAGCCTTTGGGGAAATCAAGTGCATTAAATGTAGAGATTGGTGGGAGTGAGGGGCAAGCAAAATTCAGTTTTCTTGTAGTTACTGTAACAGCTTGTAAAGCCAAATTCAAAAATCATGTCTTACTCAATTCTGATCGGAATTGTCTTGTTCTTGTGTTTAAATTGAAGCCCTGGATGTCTAATTTTTGGGAAAATTAACCCCATTTACAGATTCAAAATATTCTAAGAGATATCAATGAAATGGTGAGCAGAGGTCATTTGTTTGAAAACAATTTCAGCACAATTAACATTAATAGGTCCCAAATTAGTTTCTAATTTGTAAGGTTGAATTTATTCAATCATGTGTTAGCTTTATTCCATGCCAAATTTACTTGTAATTTAGCAATTAGATACCATGTATTTAGGTGAGAATTTTGTAAGGGTAGTGTGTGAAAGAGTGTGAAGAAAACTCAAATGTGTGCACTCAAGAAGAGCCTCGCGACTAGCTCGCGACTGGCAAGTTGCCAGAATGGCACACGTGTGAAGCATGCAGGGGGAGCTGAAGGGTCACGACAACTGGAGCACTATAGGACAAAACTTCCAGTCTGGCCAAGTAGTTAGCTTGCGACTCAAACTCATGACTCGTTCCAGTCGCGAGGTTGAGTCGCCAAAATGCCCTATTTGGATGAAAACTAACGTTTCACATTCCTCATACACTATACTATAAATACCCTTATACCTACGAAATGTAGAGAGCTTCTAGAGAGAATTTTGAGAGAGAAACCCTAGAGAAAAACAAGATTGACTTATCCACAATCTTCATCCCTTGATTCTCCAAATTCCTCTACTCTCACCCTCTCGATTGACATATCCTTGAGAGGTACATTTGTCAAATCCTTATCTCAATATACCCATATCAGTAAGGAGGTATTTTGGTGTTTGGGAAGCAATTCAAAGAGGACCAATTCATTTGATTGATGCAATGAGCTTATTGCGGGATCCAATAAGCTAGAAAAGACAAGGTTCGGCATAATCTTGTTGGAGCAAGAAGCTTGGAGGGCTTAAGTGCACTGGGTAGATTAGGCTTGGAGGGTCTTCTGGTATTCATGTATCCCAACTTCATTCTCTAGTGGATTATTGACCTCTTAGAGGGCGGCAGAGAGGTTTTTCACCGAGTTCTTCGATTTCCTCTTCAATAACACATCGACGTGTTATCTTTGTGTTTGCATCTTTCTTCCCATTTTCTTTACCTTTTAATTTCTACTGTGATTGTAATTAATTATGGTTTAGAGTGTGTTACCAATTTGGGTTTAGCTTATATTCATCATTTCACACATATATTGTTTGTGTATAAGCTAGTGTAGGTAATTTTTTATTGTGTGGGTCTAAACATTCATTAGTGTTTTACACGCTATTTGAACTTTTACAATTAACATTAATAGGCTCCAATCACTCTCATTTCACACTTAATTAGTTCCAAATTTACCCTAATTAAAAGATAATTGCACAAATTACTCATTGAATAATTAATGTTTAACTATCTAATTAATTAAGTATGTGCAACCTTACCATAAAATGTAATCCTAGCCAATCAAATTATGACACATCATTAATCTAAAATTGATTATAATTATAACCAATTGGAATCAATTATTCATAATCACATATAGTCGGACTCAATTTGTGATAGTGCATTTCGGCCATTAAAACTTAATTTGATGATAACTTTAAATCTGATGATCCGATTAGGGCTTATGACCAGTCAATTTGATCGTTACAATATCAAGATCATTTTGATGAAATGAGATTAAGGATCTAATGACCAAAATCAAGGTGCATATTCCATGGTGAAATTACCCTTTTACCCTCCATGTGAGGTTAAATGCGGGTTGCAAAATAGGGTGTCAACAGATACATGTGTAGACTTGTGCCTATATATCTCCTCACATTTATTTTTATGTCAAAGAGCTCTACGAACATCAATCTCTAAAAAGAGAAAGAGCTGAAAAAGCCTTGTTTCGAAAACTAGTTTGATTAGGAAAATGTGAAATGAAAATGTATTAGAATGTATGGTGCAAAAGCCAAAGGCTTATTCATCAAAGATATATCAAAAAGTTCATGGCATTGCTTCTCAAAAATTTATTTGTATAGTTCAAAAAGTATGAAAAATGGAAGCCAAATGAAAATTTTTCAATCAATTGTAAACACTTTGGTGGGGGGTCATATATGTTCATATCTACTAATGGATAGGTCACTTGACTTCGTGCTAGTTGTGTGTGACTTGATTGAATTGATCATTGAAGCTTTATATTAGACTATGGACTAGTTCATACTTGATTCACACACACAACACACAAGACTAATGTTCAATGAATGCCTATTTCATTTATGTGATTGTACATGTTCAAATGTGATGTGAGTGTGCTCAACCATATGTGGGTCAAACCAAAGAGATTTTTTATCATTTTATTTGTATTTGAAAGTGTTTTTCATCACTTTTTGTTGTTAAGTTTTGTACTTAATTTGTTTTTCAATGTCTTAAGCTTGTTTTTGTGTTTAAAAACAGGGGTTAGAGTCTTTCGCGAGTCATTCCCAAGTAGTTCACAACTTGGCTGCGAGTCACGAAGCTAAAAAATGCATTTTTGGTCATCAGATAGAGAGTTTCGCAAGTAGTTCGCAAGTATCTCAAAAGTAACTCATGAGTAGGCTATCCAACGAAATTCCCAGATCAACTATTACATGGGTATTTCGTGAGTTTTTGGTCCAAAACTCCTCATATGACTCTTTTATGACTCCATCCTCTCCAAACCCTCTTTTTCAAAGCTTTTACATCAAAACCCAAATAATTTCAATTGTTTTACACTCCATAAACATCTCTAAGATAAACTTTAACACTTTTAATTGATTTTAATCCTTAGGTTATATTTTTGGGGGTTTTATGTTCATAGTTGAGATTTTCTCAAATGGGAATTGGAAAACTTAATTTTTGTCAATCTTTTTTATTTGGTTTTGTTTTAAATGTCTATTTGCTTTGGATGTAAATAACATGTAGTTAGGCAAAATTTTCATATGTTCATGCATTGTTTAACATACATGTGTAGTGTGTGCACTCAATGTTTAATAAAATGCCTCTATGATATTTTTTTTTCACTGTTTTGGACTTTGATGAGTACCAATTTTTGGAGATCCCCATAATTATTCATGTTTATCATGTTTTGATCATTGGTTGTGTGTTTTACACACTTTGTCCCATGAGTGCTTTGTCATGCATTGCTTATGCATCTCATACGCACACTAGATGCACATTTAATGCACACACTCTAACATTTGACATGTTTTTTATTCACTTATGCTAGTTAATTCTTTTTAAACCTTTTATCACATATAACATGTTCTTGTGTCTATGTCATGCCTTGGTCTATATCTTGTTCCATCATCCTTAGCAAGTCATGTTTTCTTTATGCATTGTAGCATTTTGCTTTTAAGATGTTTTATCTTTTATTTGAGCTTCATTTTCTCATTCATCTTGCACCCCTCATGCATCATTACCCTTGTTCATATCTTCTTTTCTTTCCCTCCTTCCTCTTAATCCATTTTTCTATTCATGACAAAAAGGGGGGAGTATACAAGGGAGTATACCGAAGTGTATCGTCATTTTTATACGACTCTTGTGCACATTCTCAGGAGGAGAAATTCTATCTCGTGCACATTCGTAGGGGGAGAAATTCCATAGGGGAGATGCATATACCAAGGGGGAGAAGACATCACTTTTCAAGAAAACCTTGCTTTGTTTGTTTTTCTCTTTGTTTGTTTTCTTGTTTTGCGATATGGTACTTTGAGTTACATTTAGTAGCTATGCTTTGTTGCTCTCATCGCATTGTGCTTATGTGTTGGACATGCATACATCCTTATGCCATTGTGTGTAATGGTTGCATGTTCAGATGATCATTTGCTTTGCTATGTGATCATTGTAGTCATTTCCATATGACTGTTTAGTTTTTGATCAAGTTGCTCATATATTTCACATCTTGTTTACTTGATCGCATTTTACTTGTTACATTTTACTTGTTCTTTTATTGCTTGCTTTACCTTGATGGTCTAATGCGTTTTGTGCAAGTGTTTTAGGATATCGGTATTGTGTTCCAAGTTCATCATAGGTTTTAGATTTAGGTGTGAGTGAGTTTTGACATTGTTCCCAAACTCACGTTTAAGTCTAGAGTCTGTTATAGAATGTTTTCTCATAGAATAGCCAAAGGGGGAGATTGTAAAGTTGTAATTTACAACTATGTTTTATGTTGACTTTATTCCATAATAAAAAGTGTTGTAATTGCATTATTTCTGTTCCTTGTATTTTGTGGGATTTTATTGTATTGGATTTAGTATTAAGTTGGTGAAGAATCAAGCATGAAATGAAGATTAGTACAGTTTCACGACTAGCTCGCAAGAAGTTCGCCTTGCAAGAAGTTTGCAAGAAAGGTTTCCGCGAAAAGGGCACTTGAGAAGCATATGTTAGAAGCTAAAGAGTCAAGTGTCAGTCTGCATTTCGCAAGTATTTCACGAGACAAGCCATCTTGCGAGGATGCATACTCATACTCAAGTATACGCATGCATGTTTTCGAACATGCTACACATGGTTAAGTATGCGTATGCACTTGGAACCCATATTTGAGAAAATTTCTTGTTTTATTTAATTAATCTTTCTTTGCATGTTACTTGACTTTGTTTGGCTTTGTTTATGTCATTTAATTGGGTTTATTTGTTTTCCATGTTTATTTTAGCATTTTTTTTCCATGTTTGGTTTATTTGATATGATAGGCCAAAAATGTATTGATCCCTTGTGATGAATTAACCAATTAATTAACCAAGTGAATTGATCAGGTCTAATTACATGCAATGAGCGTGGTAGCACAAACAAATCATCAAATAACTAAATGCAGCTGAAATTAAATTTGACACGGTGATTTGTTTACGAATGGAGAAAACCTACACGGCAAAAACCCCACCGGGTGATTTTAAGGTCACCACTCCTGAGAATCCACTATTATCAAAACAAGCATTTACAAGTAAAGGTATCCCAGTACCTTATACCAACCTACAGTTGAACCCTTACCCCAATACCCAATTAGACTTGTTCTGTAGTAATAATCTCTCATTGTATTGCACGGCTCCCAGTACGTGACTAACCAAAAGATGCGCGGATTCCAGTACGCGACTTGATCACCAACTTAAGAAGAAGGTTGGCTGCAAAGTTCTTATGTTCTTCAACACATGAAGACCACAAAGTTGCTCGATCACAAAATCCTACGGTGTACAAACACAGCAGATTTTTCAAGAACTAGGGCAAACTAGATTTCTGGTCACACTTGTGGAATTATGCAATTGTGCTCTTGGCTGTGCAACCTGATACGACCCTCAAAATAATCCTTATATATGTTTAGGGTTGTGAGAAAAGAAAGTCCAAACACATACTCACAGATTGGATGAAAAATAGTCCAGAAAAACTGACTTTCATAAACCTTGATAGATAGCTATCTATCGAGCTAATTGTCGAACCACGGGCTTCAGCGGCTTTTAAACCTTGATAGATACTAGCTATCGAGTTTTAAAATCCAGCACTTCATTACTTGATTATTGGACAGACTTGCATGGCTTCAATACTTGGACTTGAGCTCTTGTTCCTTGAGGTATTAAACACATTCTAGATCTACCCAATTACAAGTAAAGTATGTTTTGTCAAAGGATTAACCAATATATAAAATGTTGATATATGTTCCTAACATTCAATCACATATGTCCCAACATGATATATTTCCCTTGTGCGTTTATTTTATTTTTCCTTTCCATGTTTAATATAATTGGTTTGATTGTGTTTTATTTGTTTCCTTTAATATTGTTGTGTGATTTTTAACATGTTTTTTGTGTTATTTTATTTAAGTGCGTGATGTATGTTTAGGTTAAGGATTAGAGCTCTTTTAATAAATTATTTATTTAAACATAGTCTAGCAACACATAATGGAGGCTGGCAAACAAGTCGGACGGTCTTGGGTGCATGCCTAACACTTTCTTAAGCCATACCCAAGTTTTGGATCCATAATCTGGTATGCAAACCTATGCATGTAAGTGAGTAGCTCGATATGATTTCTAGACCTAATCTAGGTAGCAACTCCATTTTTCACCCTTCACCTGGTCCACTCCAAGGTCGAGGCATATTTCCCATGAGGAAACCTACTCGTTCACATGCGCTTGCACCCACAGTCACAAATGCTAATATTTTGGATGAAAATTTTCCCTCCATATTATTTGCAAGGGACAATTCAAAATCTCTTGCAAAAGTGTATTATTTATGACTGTTCAAAAATGTCCACTAATATTAAATTATTTGCAAGGGTCAAGACCAACCTTCACAAACAATCCTTAAAATATCAAAATTTTTGGAGAAAAATGTTCCCAACAAATTATTTTCATCAACATATAGCTTGTTACCATGCGTGTGTTTGTAGACACCACACTTTGTACCCCTTACGACTCAGGCCCCTGTTCCCCAATAATGGTAAAATTCTAAACCACAAAGTTGGTTTAGGGCCCGATCAGATTTAAATTGACTTGAGGAAGGTTTTTATGGAAAATATAACACTTTTATGAGCTGAATAAAACTATTTTTTGTAAAATAAAAGGCACAGAAACCCTAGGACATGCGTACGAAGACACGTGTATGCATACGCATGCCCCAGACCTACGTACACAAGCTTCATGCATGTGTACGAATGCTAGGATTCTTGAAACTATGAAAGACAAGTTTTTGCATTAAAGTTGAGGTTTGGAATGAATCTCATATAGTTTGTGTGCTGTATCAAACCCTCATTTTCTCAATATAAAAAGCCATACATAGTACCTTTTCAAAAGACACAGAAAATCCTATGGAAAAACTTAAAATTCACTAGAAATAGTGAATCAAAGAGGGAGCCATACCAAACCCCCCACTTTATTAGTATAAAAAGCCATACATGGTACATTTTCAAAAAATATTGAAAATCCTAAGGGAAAACTTAAAATTCACTAGAAATAGTGAATTAAAGAGGGAGTTTTCCGCAAAATATCATCAAGTCAATTTTCTTCTGATTGAAACATCTTTTGGTCTTGATCTTCAACTTTTGAAGTTTACTAATCATTTTTTTTTTTTTTTTTACTGAAGGAAACAGTCAAAATCAAGTCAAAGAGATTTTGTTTTTGAGGTATAAGTTCTAAACTTTCTTTTTCATTTCTTTGTTTTTTCTTGTTTTAATCTTTCTGTTTTCTTTGTTTTTCTTGTTTAATTATGTTGTAATATGTCTGCTTAGCTTAGGTTTTCTTTATTTTATCGTTTGAAGCATGTTAAGTTGTTAGATTCTTTGTTTTAAGCTTCTGCTCTGTTTTTTGTTCTTACTGTTTCTGGGTTAGGGGTTTTGGCGTGTATGCGTTCGCAAGCTTCTTGAATGCATATGCATACAACTGGGCCGCGTACACACGCCCTATGTATGCATATGCGTACCCAAGCCCAGAACCCTAATTCAACATTTTCTTCTTCTGTTCCTTCATTTTGTTTATGCAATATGCTTCTATCTTGCGCTATTTTGTGCTTCTTAATTCTCTACTTCTCTATTTAAAGTGTTTGTTTGTTCTTCACGTGCTAGACTAGGGTTTCCTTTCAATTAAATCTTTGATTCACCATGAACACGAATTCACATAATCATGCATTGATGTATAGGTGCTGTGATATAATGAGGTAAGTTATGCATTCACATGAACATGTCTGTTTGATTTGCTGCCATGACCATGTTTCTGCCCTTGGGAGTATGTAATGTCTTAATAGGAATATGCTAGGGTTTGTGATGTGATGATATGCATGATAGATGTATGCTAGGCTTGATGTGAGTTGCCATGATAGATATATGCTAGGGTTTTTTGGGATGATTGATGTCATGTTGTATGCTAGCGCGTATGTGAGTTTAAGATGCAACGTTAAACATGTAATAAGATTAAGACGTAAGACACAATAAGTAGAAGTCGACCCACGAGTCGGGTGGGGTTGGATGTCTAACACCTTCTCGACCTCATACCTAAACTCCTAACCCATACTTTGGAAGTAAGATCAATCCTTCTATATAAGGGCGATATATATATATATATGTGTGTGTGTGTGTGTGTGTGTGTGTGTGTGTGGTTCTTAGAACTAAACTAGGTGGTGACTCCGTTTGCTTTTCCCCGCTTTAATCCACTCGGCCAAGGCGTACTCCCCTCCAAAGGCGCGTTACACCCACCCTGTAGCTACTTCTTTCTCTATATTACTTAATGTGCGGCACTCGAGGTATATTTATATTAGCATATATAGGTAGGCTATAACTACAAGTCCTAAACCAATAAAGACAACTCCCAAGTCCTTAGTGTTCAAGGATTCTAGAACCAAGTAGAACTTGAATTCCACCTGACTTTGGCAATCCAAAGTCAAGCAACGCACAACAATAATTAAATTAAATAATTTGATAAAATCTAACACCGTATATATCGATGTATCTAGCTGCCTTGTCCGAAAAAAGATCCCGAAAGACTTTGCGTTCCATTAAAGATGACAACGGACACATGGTTAATGGGGAAACTAGCATCAAGGCTGCTGCATTTTCTCATTTCCAATACATCTCGGGACATATCAGATCTTGTAATGTAAACAGCAAGTAGTGAGAAACAACATTTTTCCACATATGCTAGTGAGAAACTTTCTCATCACTAAGCCAAACTAATAATCTTCCTTATTCATCTTCTTATATTAGCAAAATCTGTTGGGGTGCACTGCACCTTGTGGTCGGTCAGGTTTTTGAAAAGTCAGACTTCTGTTATAAAAAAGAAGTGTAGTGTGGTGTGTGTTTGAAATAAGCTACATGCACGGAAAAGAGCATTTTGAATTGGTGAGAGAGCAGTCCAAAAATTGAGACTGCAAGCTCAAGAAGAGTTAACAATAAAAACGGAATTTTTCTTTGTTCAAGCTACACGAGCACAAGCAAATTTGTTTTAAAAAAGTTTTTACTGGGAAGAAATTTTGAGTACTACAACTATAGAGAGTTAAAGTATTTAGTGGTGAGATTGTATTTATTCGTGGTGAGGTATTATTGTCGAAGTTGACCTATAGTTTTTCATTCTACACTAGAATGGTTTCCATGTAAATTAGGAAGAATATGACTATGACAAACACTTTGGTTAAACTTCTGGTATTGAATTTTTCAACTTGGAAGTTGATGATGGAGGGAATCCTTTATTTTAAGGACTTTCATGACCCTATTAGGGCTGATAGTGCTAAGCCAAGAAATATGCCAAACAAAAAGTGGGAGAAGATGCATAGAAAAACCATTGGTGGATTAGACTATGTATCAATGTTAGTGTTTTTTATCATGTATCTCAAGAGACTAGTTCAAAATTTTTTTAGGAAAAATTGAATAGCATCTTTGAGAGAAAGGTGACTCAAAGTAAAACTTTTGCAATTATTAAAAAGCTTATAAGTTTTAAGCTTAATGAAGGAATATCAATTGCAGAGAACCTGAGTGAGTTATAAGACTTGGTAAATCAAACAGTTACAATTTAAAGTTATTGGTAGATGTTGAACAGTATGCTTTATTACTTGAGTTCCTTAACATTTGAGAAACTTTTTTGATATCACTCAGTACCTCTGCTTTGAATACTTTGTTAATAATTTGATCAATGAAGAAACAAGAAGCTAGACACTGGAAAGGATAATTTAAAAGCTCTTGTCACAAAGAATAAAAAGAGAAGTAAGAGTAGAAGTTCCAAGGGACTAGGTAAATTCAATCATTAGAATAAAAAGGAAATTTCAAGTGGCTCTATTGCGACGAAAAGATCACATAAAGAGAACAGTAAGGCATGGAAAAATAAACAAAAGAGGAAAAAAATCATAATAAAGCTGATACCACTGTTGTTGAAAATATGAAATTTTCAACCAAAAAAAATTAATAAGAAAATAAAAAGTTGTTACATTAAAAAAAAATAATGGAAAGGGGTAAAGCTCAAAGAAAAAAGATGCTAAAAAGTTTTACCCAAAAAAAAAAATGATGCTAAAAAGTGGGATGTGTGTTTTGTCAAGAAAAATAGTGGGACGTGTGGATGAGTAAAAAATGGCCTCCCACCACACGCATCAGTCACTCGCAAAAAAAAAAAATTTGACATCAATGGGGCTACTGGTTGGCTACAACACATCACATAATGATAAAAAATAAATAAATAAAACAAATATCAAAAGTGAAAACGTGAAGACATGAAAGATTGTCCCGGTTTAAATCTCCACTTGGGGAAGTAACCCTTCTTCCCAAATGCCTATAAATTAAAGTGATCAGAACAAATAAAGGGTTCAGCAAGTTTAAGAGAGGTCTCAGCAAGTTGAAGACAGAAGAGTTTAAAGCAAGCTTTAGCAAAATTTCAAAGAGCTTCAGCAACGATCAACAATAGAGCATCTATGGAGTGGAAAGCAGGTCCAATCAGAAGTTGCTTCAACGAGGAGGATGCTGATGTCATCGTAAGCATCCCATTAAGCTTGCTTCGCTCCAAAGACAGGATGATATGGGCGGTCACTCCAAGTGGAAAATTCACGGTGAAAAGTGCGTATAGACTAGCTCTTGATGAAAACAGGGAAGGCGGTAGTACGGATTGTCCAAACCCAACGACGAGGAAAAATGTTTGGAGGGGTCTCTGGAGAATGAACCTTCCCAAGAAAGTAATACATTTCACGTGGAAGGCGGCCAAGGACATGCTGGCTTCTAAGGCTTTAAGACAGAGACATATCGTGGTGGAAGATGGTTGTGCTCTGTGTGGAGCGCCGACGGAAAACATCCTTCACATTTTATGGTTCTGTGCTCATGCCAAGGAAGTGTGGAGCTCGAGTAAGTTCTCTCTTCCTTTCGAAGTTGGTCCCAACTGGAGCTTCTTGGACATTATGGTGAAGCTTCAAAGTTTTGAGGAGTTGCGGCCTGGCCTGATGGAGCGTTTTGTGTCTGTGTGTTGGGGAATTTGGAAAGAAAGGAATGTCATTCGCACCGGGGGAAGGTGCAAACCTGGAAGAATCACGCTGAAGAACGCTATCGGATTAATGGATGAGTACCAGATGACCAATGAGGGGCCGGCGCGGCCAGCCAGGGTGGACCCAGAAATGGTAAGGTGGTTACCACCGGTGCAAGGTCAATACAAGGTAAATACAGATGGGGCTGTATTTTCAAAACAGAGGAAGGTGGGTCTGGGTGTTTTAATCTGTGATAGTGCTGGCAACGTGATTGCTACCATGAGCTGGCCTTTGGTGGGCCCCCTTGGTGCACTCGAGACGGAAGCTAAAGCCGTGGAGATTGGAATGCGTTTTGCTCTTGATGTGGGCATCCGAGATGCAGTGTTTGAGTCGGATGCACTGGAGATCGTCAATGCAATCCAGGGGATTGTGGCACCATGTTCCTCGATCTTGCTCATTGTGGAGGGCATTCATCAGCTCGCTTGCCTGTTTAGATCTTGTTGTTTCTCCCACACTAAAAGACAGGGAAATATCCCTGCTCATATGTTAGCTCAGTTCTCAAGCTCTCTAGTCAGCTACGTTGCATGGCTTGAAACATGCCCAAGCCATATTGAACAAGCTTGTTTTCAAGATATCTCTGTAGCTCCTATTTCCTAATGCTTGAATAATATTTCAGTGTTTCCCATCAAAAAAAAAAAAAAAACAATAGAGCAAGTCTCAAAAGTGTGAGAGAGTAGCACTTTTCCAATACTATATATATATATATATATATATATATATATACACACACACTCAATTGGATAACAATGAATTTTTTTTAATGTATTTATCTGTATATATTAAGAGGATTCAGAAAGTTAGTTATTACTTTTTTTTCCTGTAAAAAATACCCCTAAATTAATTAACCAACAACTAGTCTCATCACACGCGCTTCGCGCGTGCGATAAAACTTTTCTTTTTTAGTGGTCCTATTTTGTAGAAAAAAACAATATTTAATTATTTAATATATATATATATGTGATTTTTATTTTAAAAATCTAATTTATAAGTGAACAAATCAATTTAAAAATTAATAAGAGAGTGGTCCTATTTTTTAGGCAATATTTTAATGGGAGTTGGAGTTGCATTTTTACCGGATTGTTCTTTAGTTTTGTCTTTACTTAAACATAAGACTGTAGTGGTATCTTTGAACTAAAAAAATGAGTTTTTACCGAATTGTCCTTTAGTTTTGTCTCTATTTAAACATAGGACTGTAGGGGCATTTTTGAACTAAAAAAATATGAATCCAAACAGGGGAAGCCCCTTAAATAGTAGTATAGATTTAAAAATGTGGTTAAAATAGTAAATTGGCAAAAGAAAGTTAGTTATGGCTTTTTTTGTCAAAAATACCCCTATCTAAAACTTAAAAATGGGGTTAAAATGGTAAATTGACAAAAATAATAAATTCATACATGTACGTTGAAATGTCTTCCTGCTTATAATAAACTCCTATTTTTACGTTGATTTAAATTCCTACATCTATTCACTAACTCCCTACAAAATAGGACCACTCTTTTGTTAGTTTTAAAACTCTTCCAATCTACAAAACTCATCCCACGTATTCATCATACCCTTAGTTTTTTTTTTTTTTTTTTTGTGATTGAAAAAAGGAGATATTCCAAATTATAATAAATGTAAATTATTAATCTTTACCCAAAAAATAAAAGAGTCTCTCCGTACGGACGTGAGCGCGTACTCAAAGGCTAGTATAAACTTAAGAGCATACGCATCCATTCTACTAAAATTTTCCGTTTATCTATATATATATATATATAACCGAAGCTTTGCTCTCTCCACAATTTTTCACATCAGCATTAATTAAATTTAAAAAATAATAATAATAAGCCGCCCAAAAATTTCTCCACTCTCCACAATTTTCCACATTAAAAAAAAATAAAACCCTAAATACCGTAACTATTTCTAGCCCAATAACTATTTCTCCCCAAAACAAATCCAATAAAATTTACTCTCTTCAACTCCTAAACAAAACCCGATACAAAAACCCATTTCTCAATCTCTGTCTCTCCTTCAAACGCAAACTCAGCCCAACAAACACTGCAAGACCAATACGCAGGAACCCAAAAACGGAAAAGCTAGACGCAGATCTTTCTCTCTTCCCCTGCGACGGTAAGCCATAAACGCTTCACCCCACAACCACCCTAACATTAGACTGCTGGAACGGCTACAGGTAAAATCTTTTATGTTTATTTGAATTAAATCTTCAGATGATACAGTATTGAAAAAAAAAAAAAAAAAACTGTCTTCTCAAATTTCTTAAATGCAAGACCATATCCATCAAACTCTTTATCTTTCAAACGCAAAAACTCTCTAAGATCCCATGCCCCACTTTTCTCAGCTTCTCTGTTTATCAAGTTCCAAAATCAACCAAACCCTCAACTTTGAACATGCCCATTTGCAATTTTCTAAGAAGATCGTCACCGCCCCTCCACCCAAATCAGTGTAGGCAAATTTTGTGGTAATTTTATTAAAAAAATTTATGTTTTCAGGCACAACCACTTTAATACTAATTGTTTTCCTAGCCCCATCACGTTTTGTATTCCAATCACACTTAGATTTAGAAATAGTTTTGTATTATAAATATTATTTTTATAATATTTATTGGCTATTCTTGGCTTTGTATTATAAAAATTGTTTTTTTTTTTTGGTTATTTGTTGTGTTTGCTATTGTTGTTGTGTTGTGTTAGAACTGAGTATTGTTTTCTATGGTTATGTATATTATGGTTGCTTTGTAGATAAAATAGAGAGAGTTATTTAGTACACACTGAATCTAGATTACGGGAACTATATTATTATTTAATTTATTTGTAATTTAGGACTTTTGATTTATATAAGTCATTATTATTTAAAATTTCATCAATTATTACTACACATTGAATCACCGGATATTTTTTGCGCGGTCTTCTGCCTCCAATAATTTTGTCTCAACAACTTCAGGTTGTATTAGTGATATTGGCTTATAGCATCGTTTTATCTAATTCATTGTTCTCATAGTTTGAATTTTTGCTGACCCTTTTTTGTATTTTACTAATCCCAAGAGAAGAAATTGATGCAGAACATCCAACAATATCAAGTCCCGCTGCAAAAATACATTGCCTTGATGGAGCTTCAAGTAGGACTTAGGAGTTTCACCGTCATTGAATTTAGTTTTGATGATGATTGTTGTACATTGTTTGCATATGGTCACCACGTGCAGACAAATTGTCTGATAATATTTTGAATAGTATTGAAAATGATTGTCTTGTGCATAATGACATTTGGACTGATTGTGTATTTTCAAGTTTGGGATCATCTTGAGATGTTGAGACATTGTAGGACTATAGTTTGTTTAATTATGATGCCTTAACATTTTTATTGTTTCTTTATTTCCTTCATCTTTCTATTGTTGGTATAATTAAACCCCTTTCTTTAATGAGGCTTTCTTGGAATGCATGTTTGTTTGGTTAGAATTTTGTGGAAAGACAAATGGATTTATCCTTATGTGATGAATGAAGTCCTATTGAAATTTTGAAAGAGGGGTAATACAGATTTTTTTTTTTTTATAAATTTTTTATGTTTTATTTTTTACAGGAGAAAAATGAAAGGCTGTTCTACAAACTTCTCATTGATAATGTTGAGGAATTGCTCCCAGTTGTCTATACTCCAACTGTGGGTGAGGCTTGCCATAAGTATGGGAGAATTTTCAAGCGCCCTCAGGGTCTTTACATAAAGAAAAGTATGAATTTCTGTTTCTGCTGTAACTATGTGCAACTTAGAGCTACTTTAGTAATATGAAGGAGTGCTTGGATTTTGCAGGGGCAAGATTCTTGAGGTGTTGAAGAACTGGCCTGAGAGGACTATTCAAGCAATTGTTGTGACAAATGGTAAGCGAATTTCGGGGCTTGGGGATCTTGGCTGTCAGGTAGTTATGTTGTCAATCATCGTTTTTAAATTCTGTACTTATTAAACAGGGTTCTATGTAAATTATTGGGCTGTAAAAGTGAACTAGCCTTCACATGATGGTGTTGGATATGTTTTAGGGGATGGGGATTCCTGTGGGGAAATTGTCTTTGTAAGCAGCACTCGGAGGTCTTCGTCCTTCTGCAGTAAGTTTATTCAAATAAAACTTGTGGTTCTTGCTTCATTTTGCTACATTGTAAATTTTTGGTCACATGATGTACTTTGTTTTAAACCTTAGGGAACATTTCTAAATGCCAAGAAAAACCAAGTTTAAAATAAAAGCCTTGGTTGTAATCACATAATATCCCTTATTCTGATCATTACCAAAATATAATTGATTGAATGCTCTACATCATATCATCAAGAATATATAGCATTTACTTTTTTTCACTTGAGCTGGATTAATACATAATATTGCATACTAAAAGAAATTAAACAACTTTAACACCACCAAAATAAATAAGGACAATGAATTGCTCTATCATAGCATGGGCAAACGTACCTTTCAGATTGGAGAAGAAACATTAGGCACATATCTTTTTTTTTTTTTGGGTTTTCTTTTAGGTTGAAGATTTAAATACTGAAGTTCCTATTTGCATGGGAAAAATTTTGGCAGTTCCACTGGCTGCTGAAATCACTGTCTTTTTTGGACAGACATGCAATATGTTTGATAAATCCCAAAGTTCAAATACTTAGAGATCATTGAAAATATCAATATGGCCTGGCCCTTTAGCTGCCCAATAATTATCAGGATGTCTATTTGATAGCATGGCATGATAGGATAATACGGTCATTTTAACAATGCCTTCAATATTGTATCTGATTTCTCTCAAGATGCTAATTAAATTATATTAAGGACTGAAAGGATGAAGTTCTTCTTTTTCTCATTTGTTACTATTAGCAACAACATCACCAGGCTGCATTTCTGTTCCAGGTTTTTTAGACGAATCAATATAGGAACCAGAGGTTGGATGACCCAGAGTTCATGCTTGCTTTTGAGGAGAGTCATGCAACAATTAATCAATTACCAGAGCTAATGTTTTTGAGGATATTTGTTTGTGAATTTTAGTTTTAAAACTGCAATGACTATTCTTCTTATGCTTCTTGTGGATGTGATGTGGCTATTTGCTTCACTTTGCTTAAGTTGTTTACTTATGGGACCATGTTTCCAAAATGAAATGGTGATGCTTTAGGTTATTGTTGAAAAAAATTTGGTTCTTCTCCCCCCCCTGCCCTCCCAAAAAGAAGGATGCTTGAATAGGAAGTGGAGATTTCTTATGATACAGATTTATGTAATAATCAATCAAGGAGTTCCACTTCCTTTTTTTTTTTCTTTTTTTCTTTTTTGCAAAATCTGTCTTTGTTGAGAAAAATATACTTAATTATATGTAGCTCAATCTCCAATTTTCCAATTTATGATGGCACTTGGAGAGCCTCTAAAATGGGAAAATCTTAGTGAGTGTAATATAAGATTTTAGCAGCATAATAGTGCTCAATACATAAATTTATTGCTTTCCACATTTTCATCTTTTCACATCTTAAGCAAAATCTTCACATGGAGCTCACTGTTATTACTTGGAAGAAGATATTATCTCTATTGACGCAAGATTTTGATGTTTGACACAAGATTTTGTTATTACCAAAAGAAGATTTAAATTGTTGTCTTAAATTATAGGAAAGAGGCATTAATTTTCATATTGTGTGGGTGTGTGTGTGTATTTTCATATTGTTTTTAATCTTTAAGGGTGTTTTTAAAAAAAAATTATTACTTAAATTTTAGGCCTGCTACATTTCAACATGATTTGTTTTAGTGTCTGATTCCTCAAGGTGAGAACCTTAAAAAGTTTTTCCATGTATTTCATTGGTTATTCATATGTAATTCTGGCTTTCATGTTGCTTTAAATGTTGCTTTAAACGTGTTAAGGATTGTGAGAAGGTTTTCTCGGAGGTAGCAACTGAGAGAGCTCTCGCTGAGATGATGACCACTGAGCTCCACTATTTGCTGTTTATGAAGAAACATTTAAGGCAATGTCATACTCAATTTGATTGATTTTACTGTTATTATTATTTATTTTTTTAATAAATATTTGTAATTTTTGTTTAATTATCCCGGGCATCACACAGATTAATGACTAATTTTACAATAAGAGCCTGCTTTTTTATATTTTACACATTCATTTTTTCAAAATAACCACCACATCAGATTATCTATTATCAACTTTAATTTATTTAAATAATACTTTTTATTATTATTATTTTATTAATATCTCTATCTTTAATTAATACATTTTTTTTATTAATATCCCTATTATATCTCAACCGTTTTTCTCTCTCCCAATTCTTCTGCCTCTGGTTCGTTGTACCAGATTTCTTCCTCTCTCAAAGCAACGCATCTGGTACAACGATACTCCCATGAATTCTCTTCGTCTCTCATATCTCAAACTCAACACTCACACACGGCAGAGGATCTGGCAGTGGCAACAAGGGAAATCCGGCCGCAGCAGCAAGGGAGAGTCGGCGGCAGATCTAGGGGGTTTGTGGGTTTGTGTTGATTTTGGTTTGGGTTTGTGTGGGTTTGTGCGGCAGATCATGTGGGTTTATGTTGATTTTTGGTTGGCTTGATTTTAGTTTGGGTTTGGGATGATTTTTGTTTGGCTTGATTGTGGTGGATTATAAACGGTTGAAATGGTTGCGTTAGCGATGGTTGGAGGTTTGTCTTCTTCTTCTTTGCTAGGTTATTTGTTCTCTATTGGGAAAGAGAGAAACATGAACTCTGAGAGAGAAAAAACAATAAATTATTGTTATGCACAGTTATCGTGCATATTGCACAATTATTGTAACAAGTGTGCAAATATACAGATTTTTACACCTATTGATGTCAGCAATTTTGGAGTAAAATTGTGCAAATTTTAACACATTTTGTATTTTGCAAACTTTTGCAATCACTGAGATGGTTGCTCTTAGAGCATTCACGTTAACACGGATAAAAAAAAAGCATTCACATTATTTTTCATAAATTTTTTTTTTTTATTTTACATAATTATTTTTCAAAATATCTCATATTAGAGTATTTACTTTAGACTATATCTATCTATACTACTATTTAAGTGGTTGTCCCTGTTTGGACCAGGTTTTTTTTGTTCCAAAATACCCCTATATCCCTAGGTTTAAGTAAAGACCGAACCAAATGATAGTTTGGTAAAAATCATGTCTAACTTGTATTAAAATATTGCCTACAAAATAGGAACACTCCTCCACCAACCCACTTTTTCAAAACAACTATACGTTTATTTTTTTAAAATATAAAAATAAGTTAAACACCTCACGTTTATCCAAAAACAAATCTAAATATCTATACTACTATTTAAGCGGCTGCACCTGTTTGGACCGGATATTTTTTTGTTCCAAAATACCCCTACACTCCTAATTTAAGTAGAGACAAGTATAGTTTGATAAAAATACATGTCTAACTTGCACTAAAATATTGCTTACAAAATAGGACACTCTTCCACTAATCTACTTCTTCAAAATAACTATACGTTTATTGTTTTTTTTTTTAAATAAAAAAATAAGTTAAACACCCCACGTTTATCCAAAAACAAATCTAAATATATTTAAAAAAAACTAAAGGACAATCCAGATTTTTTTTATTCTAAAATACCCTTACATTCTTATGTTTACGTAGAAACAAAACTAAATAACATTCCTGTAAAAATAAAACCCTAACTTCCACTAAAACATTGCCTAAAAACTAGGGTCACTTTTCTATTGATTTTCAAATTTATTTATCCACTTATAAATTATATTCTCAAAATAAAAATTATATATATAATAAAAAACATAGATTTTTTTTTTCCTACTACCACTAAAAATAAAAAAATAAAAAAAAGCCTCATCTCACGCACGAAGCGCGTGGGATGAGGCTAGTTACTTTAAAGGATTTACTAATTTATGCGTTTAGGGTATATGTTAGTAAACCATTTTAGGAATTTTTTTTGTAAGAAAGCGAAAAAGTAATTAATTTTTTAGAAACTTTTTCAATTTCCTATAAAAAATTTCCTTAAATGGATGACTAAAGTGTGTGTAGTTCGCACGTGGGATGAGACTAGTTACTTTAAAGGATTTACTAATTTATGCGTTTAGGGTATATGTTAGTAAACCATTTTAGGAATTTTTTTTTGTAAGAAAGCGAAAAAGTAATTAATTTTTTTAGAAAATTTTTCAATTTCCTATAAAAAATTTCCTTAAATGGATGACTAAAGTGTGTGTAGGAGGAAGAAAAAAAAAAAAAAAATATATATATATATATATATATATATATATATATATATATATATCAAACCAATTACAAAATGCCACATCAAAAATTTAGTGACAAGGAAACCGCAAAGAATCATCAAAGACCACGTTGGCTAGGAAACCGATTTCTTCTTAAGGTTATCTTCTAATGGAAAGGGAATTCTTCTTCACCTTGGACTAGGAAAAAGAAACGTGGCTTCTTGCACGGTGGAGTCTTGCATGTATTATATGGGTGGATTCTTGCATGCGTTAGAACTCTTCTAAGTCTTGATATACCTCGGCCAATGGATTTGAACGTGGCTACTATTACATTAGACAATCTCTACTTGGGCCGTGAAACAACAGTGGGATCATTGTGAATTGTGATACATACATAAAAATAAAAAAATAAAAAAGGTATGTATATATGAAAGGTGCTGAAATTAATTGCATCAAAGAATGAAATTTGTCGAGACTTGATCACTTTCCGCACTTAAAATCGTGGACATAATCAAATCTCGAGGAGGCATTTGTAGGAGGGAAAAAAAAATTGTCAAACCAACTACAAAATGCCACATAAAAAATTTAGTGACAAATTCTAGATTAATAAGTCATTAAATTAACTGAATCAAATGATGACATGTGTTATCTAAATTGATATTACATTGGCATATTAAAATTTGCCACATGTCACTTGGCCCGCAAGATAAAGATAAATCCACTATTCAAAGTTTGTGGATGATTATTTTTATTAAAACAAATAAAATAAAGATAAATTTTCTATTCAAAATTGATGAACAATTATCTTTATTAAAATACAGAAATTAAATAGAGATAACTATTTATCTTTGTTGATTATTATCTTTATCAATATGTGATATTTATTAAAATAGATAAATTGAAATAATTATCTCTAAGCAAAATTTGGTCCAATCAAGAGCCTACTACATATTTTCAAGCATATCAATTCAAAGGGAAGCTTATCCTTTGAAATCACTATAAATAGAGGACATCCTCTCTCATTTTAGGGGAATTTTTCTAAAACGTCAAAGTTTTGGAGAAATTCTATCTCAAGAACACACGAAAAACATTCAAAGAAGTTCTTTGAAGTTCTATTGGAATTAAGCTACAAAATGCCTCCATAAACTTCAACAAACCCCAAATCTTTGAAGCCTCCATAAAATTCAACAAACCCCAAATCTTTGAAGCTCAACGGATCAAGCCTCTAAAGCCCCAAAGAACTTCAACCTAAAAGCCTTCACATTCGAAGACTTGAAGAACAATAAATTTCTAATACGCTCAAAGCTAGAGATTTGTTGTGGAGACCGTTCAATCCATCTTCCAACTAAAGTCAAGAAGATTTCTTGTTCGAGTCAAGTTCAATGAAGATAGAATCAGAGGGTATTCTTTTGTAAAAGAATTAAAATAAATATTGTATTCATTATTCATCAATACAATTTATATTTACGAACCATATTTCTTTTCAATTGTTTGATTTTCCGTAGTTAGGAAATTTTGTGTTTACAGTGTGCTCTAAGGATATACATTAATTGGACCCTTACATTAAAATATCAAATTTACCTGATTTTTTTAATTCTTTCTCTTTCTTCACACACAATAACCGTCGTGCACCCTCTTCCTTCTACTTTGAGATACATAAAAAAAGAATTTAAAAAGTGAATAGTGTCAAGTTTGCAAATTTACACATTTTTAGCTTGACTGATGTAGATGATTTTGAGAGTTGAATGTGTAAAATTGATACATTTTTTCTATTTTGCATTGATTGAAGCAAATACTAACTTGGAGCTCTCGATTCCTTGGTGCGGCTCAACAAAACAACCGCGCTATCCTACCTATTTAAAGTTTGAAAATAAGTTAAGGGCGTTGTGCTCCGATGTCACGAGGCAATGCAACCTGCACATGAGCATGCCACCATGCCCACGAGCCCCATATAGCATGCCCATGATAGCTTAGCATGTAGGCTAGCTTAGCCCAACGTGGACATGTAGCCAAACAATGGCATGCCCACATAGTCTTCATAAACCAAAACAAATGAAAGTAAAATAAAATATTTTAAAAAGTGGTGGTCAAATGAAAATTCAAAATGTGGAAATCTATCAATATCTTTATATTTAGAAATTTTTTTGAGTTGGGTGAGATTTAAGTTCAAAAAACTTTGATGATAAATCTTTATTTTTATTTAAATTAAGTTGTTAAATGTTATCCCTTAATTTGATACATAATATATTATAACAAATAATATAAAACTAATTTACTAATTAGTTTTTATTAAAATGTCGATAATAGACTTTAGTTGGAGTAGAAGTCAAAAAGTTTTTTTTTTTTAAGAAAGAAAACATGAGCTATTGTTTGGGATTTAAGTTTAGAATTTTTTTTATAATAGAATTTTAGTTTGAAATATTTAAGTTTAGAAAATTTTATAATAGACTTTTAGTTTCAATATAATTTAAATTTGTTGAAGTTTAAATGTATAAATTAATTTACTAATTAGTTGTTCTTATTATACTGATAACAAAACATGGGTTTTTTTATTAAAGAAAGAAAATGTAGATTGTTGTTTGGGATTTAAGTTTAGAATTTTTTATAATAGACTTTCACTTTGAATAGAATTTAAATTTTTTAAAATTTAAATGATAAAGTTCTACCTAAATTAAACAGTTTTTAAATATTATCCATTAATTTGAGGAAATACATCCGAAAAAATAATATAAAATTAATTTACTAATCAGTGAGAGTAGCTGTTTGGCTCAATCACAACTTCTAAGACTAACTTTTATTATATAGTATATGGTATTAGTTTTACCGAAGCAGTAAGTTTGTATATGGGATTTACAAGTCTTCTTGTTCTTTCTCTTCTTTTTTTCAAAATGATATTTTATTTGCTAAAACAAACTGGATCATATTTCACAAGGAGTTCCTAACTCCATACATAGAATTTGGAGTCTCTAAGTACCCCAAAAAAAGTATATGGATACTAATTCAAAATTACCAAAATAAAATTCTTAGAAATTTCTATTAAATGACTTCTCAAGTCAATTAAATGTAGTCATTGACTCCAAAAATTCAAACAATTTAACTCAATGGAGACCCTAACCCCACCAATTAAACAATTCAATGGAGTCCTTGACTCCAAAAGAAACTGATCATGAAATTTATTTCAAAGGAAATTTATAATTCCTCAATCAAATTTGGAGTTTTTAATTCCAAAAACAAAAATCATGGAATTTGTATGAAAGAAATTTCCAATACCCCAATTTCAAAAAATGATAATAAAAAGAATTGCTTCAAAGGAATTTCAATTCCTCAATTAATTTTGGGAACTCCAATTCCTAAAAATCAAAATATCATTATTTGTTGAAGTTTCTACAAAGAAGCAAATAGAGAAAATAATTTTGTTTGGACATCTAATCTTAACAAAAAAGAAAAAAATGCTCAATTTCTATAAAAAAGACATGGGTCCTTGACTAATCCTTGAGATTAAATAGATTATCTCACCCAAAAATAAAATTAAGTAAAAAATTAGTCAAATACCAAGTTCTTGACTTAAATGTTCATCATTTAATTAAAAGTCCTTAGTAGTGAACCCCAAAAAAAGAAAAAACAATTAAGGAAGGACTTCAATTAAATCCAAATTAACAAAACCTTAAATTAAAAATTACGAATTGACTTGATCCCCACTGTTGACACCTCATTTTGCAACCCACATTTAACCTCACTTGGAGGGTAAAAGGGTAATTTTGCTTTGAAAATATGCATCTTGATTCTGGTCATTAATCTCATTTCACCAAAATGATCTTAATGTTATAATGATCAAATTGACTGGTCATTAGCTTTAATCAGACCATCAGATTGAAAGTTATCATCAAATCAAGTTTTAATGGCCGAGATGCACTGTCACAAATTGAGTCCGACTATATGTGATTATGAAAAATTGATTCCAATTGGTTATATTATAATCAATTTGAAATTAATGATGTGTCATAATTTGATTGATTAGGACTACATTTTATGGTAAGGTTGTACACACCTAATTAATTAGATAGTTAAACATTAATAATTCAATGAATAATTTATGCAATTATCTTTTAATTAGAGTAAATTTGGAATCAATTAAGTCTGAAATGAGAGTAATTGGAGCCATTTAATGTTAATTGGGAGCTAATTTGGAACTTATTAATGTTAATTGTGCTGAAATCATTTTCTAACAAATGACCTCTGCTCACCATTTCATCGATATCTCTCAGAATAGTTTGAATCTGTGAATGAGATTAATTTTCTCAAAAACTAGACATCCGGGGCTTCAATTTGAGCACAAGAATGAGACAATTCCAATTAGAATTGAGTCATATATGACTTTTCGAAGTTGGCTTTATAGGCTGTTACAACAGTTACGGAAAAACCGAATTTTGGCTTGCTCCTCACTCCCACCAATCTCTACATTTAATACACCAGATTTCCCCAAAGGCTAAAATGAGGTCTAGGTTCATGATTCTTTGTCAACCCTCATCAAATGGTCTTTCATTCATATTTCCTCAACCACTACTATATAAACCCCCCTCTCCTACATTCTAAGAGACACAAAAACCCCCTCTCTTGAGTTCTAGGAAGTTGAGTAATCTTGTCATATCTCGGTCTTCTTGAGACTCAAGGTATTGAGTAAGACTCACTCTTCCTCTCCTAACTATTCTTTTCCTCCACCTTTAGGACCTCCCTCAAGAGTCTCCTCATCCACCATATGGATCTTGCATAAATGTATAATCTCTTTCCTTAATTGTTTTTTTGTGTTGTCATGTTGAGAGTTTAAGATTAAAGCATGATAATAATCATTTAAATTCCTTTGAATGTATTTGAATGTTCTAAATTGTTCTTATATGTTCTTCACATGTTCTTGGTTGTTCATCACATGTTCATGCATAACACTAGTTTTGATCTTAAATCCACATAAAAAATATAAAAAATATGTTTGTTTAATAATTCTTTTAAATTCTTGAATCTAGGATATCACCATCCACACACATTCACTAGAATTTATTTTTCAATCCAAATGAAATGCTTAATAAATTGAATTAGGGTTTATCACATGCACACACTTTAAATTTGTAAAGTTGTGATTTACAACTATTTTGTGTTGGCTTTAATTCCGTACCAAATTTGATTGTAATTTTGTTCAATCTTTTATACCCTGTACTTTATGTGGGATTTTATTGTAAGGGGTGTGTGATAGAGAGAGAAAGTGTGAAGACTCAAGCTTTTGAAGGCAGAAGATTTCTCGCGGGTAGCTCGTAACTAAGCATCCCACGAAGTGATGCATGTGCCCTGCACGTGACTGGAATGCGTAAAGTCATGACAAATGGTGACAGCTAGTTTTTGCAAGTGTCTCGCTAGTAAGGCCTTCCCGCGAGATACCCGCGAAACAGTCTGTTTTTCTATTTTGTCTTATCTGCTCCACTACATTCTCAATCACACTATATATACCATCATTACCCACATATTGAGTAGAGAGCTTTTCAGAAGAGAAAACCCTAGCCTCAACCCTTGAGAGTGTGAGATTGTCATACTCATAATTCTACACACAATCTATTATGGTTTTCCTCTACTCTTTCCTCTCCATTTATATATCCTTGAGAGGTTGATAGCACAAACACTTACCACACTCATACTGAGTGTCCAGTGTGTTTTGGTGCTGTTGGGAAGTATCGGAAGAAGCCAAGTTTTGGCGGATGCAATCGGACGCATTGTGGGATCTGGAAAGTTAGACAAGACACGGTTCCGGGAAGCCTTATTGGAGTAGGAGCTTGAAGGGCTTAGGTGCATTGGGTAGACTAGGCTTGGAGGGTCTTTTGCTATTCGTGTATCCCAACTTATTGTCTAGTGGATCGATTTACCGCTTGGAGGGCAACGGAGAGGTTTTTCGCCGAGTTCTTCGGTTTCCTCTTCGATAACACATCGGGGTGTTATCTCGTGTTTGCATCTCTCTTCCCTACTCTTTTAACTTTCTTTTTACTGCTGTGTTTTGTTGAATATGGCTTAGAGTAATTGTTTTGTTTGTTCGCTCACATTTACTCTATCCCGCACTTAGTATAAGTTAGAGTAAAATCAACCGAGCCGTAATTTTTGTTTTTGGGGTCTAAACAGCTCGTGTTTTTAACACAATTCCGAGCTTCCAAATTCAACATGCAAATTGATTAATAACGTATTGGATGAAGTAATATGAATGTTGGCCACCATAGTCTAGAAGACCAGTTTCACCGGGCAAGGTGGGTGCCTAACACCTTCCCACCTTGTAACATAACCTCCGAACTTAGATCAATGGTTGATAGACCAACTTTTATCCTTGTAATTTTTAATTTTTAGATTGTAACTAGGAAACAAAGTTAGGTACTTTATCTTAGATTGTATCTAGGACCAAAGCCATGTAATTTTCCTATAATCAATGTAAATTCAATTGAAAATTAATAAAATGAGAAATTTTTCAATTTTGGTTTTCTTATTTATCCCAATAATTATATAAGTGGCGACTCCATTGTAAAACCCTTAATTTAAAGGGGAAAATATAACTAGTCGAACCTCCATTTTGAGAGGCAATAACATGACTCCACCCATTCACGTGGGTTTGGCCCAACACCCTATAAAATAGGCCGGGGGCGCAGTCTCTCACACCCACCAAGGGTACATAGGCAACTTTTTATAAATAAAAAAATGCATTATTTAGGTGCAGTCACAAATAAAAATAAAAACTCATATTTTCTCCTAGATAAAAATCAAATTATGTACAAAGATATCATGGTTGGAATCAAACGGTCTTCCCTTTCTTGAAACAAAGGATTGAGTGTAAAAATTTGTAGGGTGTAGGGGGCAAGGGCCGAGGTTCAAGTACCTAGGAGAGAGTTTCACACACATTTTCACTTAGATTAGGCTAAAGTAGTAGAATTCTATCTTGTATAAAAAAATAAAAAATAAAAAAAGGATTGAGTGTAATTAAGAGATACATCATATTGAATGGCTACTACTCACTTCAATAAAAACATATACGTCTAAAAATGCATATGGAGTCATACATTTCGGCTATCAAGAAGAATGCATGAATCTAGTAGTAGTAGTACCATACATGGATCTAAAAGAGAACCAAAAAGAAGTATATATTATTTCTAGTGTTATGTTGAAATGACAATGGCAAATAACTAATTGTCAGTGCTACTGTCAATTTAGCACCTAGTTTAATTATAAAAAAACTCTAAGGCCCTTTTTTCTTTTTTAATAATTAAAACTCTAAGGCTTAAGCATGCACAGTAAGTGAGAAGGACAAAATTGGAGAATAGTTAAAGGACTAGCTATATTTGTATGTAGGTACATTGTAATTGACATTTTATGATTCAATTAACCAAACTGTGCTTCTAGTTTTTTAAATGAACCAATGGGCCAAGTTGATTAGCTTTTCCTTATAGTGAACTATTGGGTAATATATGTTAAATAGATGTAGCTATCAATCTTGGGTGTGAATTCAAAAAGAAGTAAACACTTCCAATATGAATGTAAACCATCTTATAACACCATGCAAGCCACCCGCTTGCTCAAACTCAACAATCCACCCCAACACAATTATTAACATTTCAAGTACAAAGTTTTAAGCAAAAATTACTTACTATGCTCAAGCCAAGCAATCATCTTTCTAAAAAAAATCCAAACATATCACAATAAATGAGTACTTAACCTGCAAAATAAAAGAGGACAATTAATTGATGTGGAAGGCAAATAAAGGTGCCATTGTATAAAAATTTTATGAGTTAGGACTTGGAACAATTAGGCAAAAAAATTAAGAACCACTTTGTAGAAAATATTTGAAGTTTAATTGTATCCAAACTTTGTCATTTGGTACACATAAGGAAGCTTACCCATTATGCATAAATATCTCAACTGAAAAAGGTACTCCAAATCATCCAAATTTTGCATATGAGAATGCTATTGCAGAAAATTTAATGAGTCATGGTGCATGAAAATTTAGTAACAATATATATATAATGAGTCAATAGTTTCAACACATTAAAAATAATGCAAGACTTCAGAAGTCAATAAAATTGCATGTCTTTGGTTTTGTTGATCAAGTCAAACTTTCTAACATATGCATGCATTTATTGCCAAGCATGCATTTATTGTTCCTTACTTTTTGACTACTCATGAATGCCAATGGAGTCCTACATTTTGGCTATAAAGAAGAATGCATGAATCTAGTAGTAGTAGTAGTACCATACATGGATCTAAAAGGGAACCAAAAAGAAGTATATATTATTTCTAGTATTATGTTGAAATGGCAATGGCAAATAACTAATTGGCAGTGCTACTATCAATTTAGCACCTATTTTAATTATTAAAAAAAAACTATAAGGCCCTTTTTTCTTTTTCTTTTTTAATAATTAAGACTCTAAGGCTTAGGCATGCATAGTAAATGAGAAGGACAAAATTGAAGAATAGTTAAAGGAGGCTATATTTGCATGTAGGTACATTGTAATTGACATCTTATGATTCAATTAACCAAACTGTGCTTCTAGTTTTTTAAATGAACCAATGGGCCAAGTTGATTAGTTTTTCCTTATAGTGGACTATTGGGTAATATATGTTAGATAGATGTAGCTATCAATCTTGGGTGTGAATTCAAAACCCCAAGAAACAATGTGAAAATTCGTTGAGTCCATGTCAGAGCTTGGTTTATTTAATAATTTTTACCTTATATTATAGTGGTTTGGATAAGCATTATTATTAGCTTAGGTGTTTAAACTTTTTTAGGAGAGAACATGGATGAGAGCAAAGACAATGATAAACAAATACTTACAATGATTCAAATACTTAAAATGATTCAGCCCTTAAAATACTTACAATGATTCAAATACTTCAAATTAATCTCAAGCTAGCTAAACAAATACTTACAATGATTCAGCCCTTGATCCTCAAGTCCTTTTGCCCAAGAAGCCAAATCTGAATGAGAGCTTTCGAGCTTTCTCTACCAATTTCTAACCAAAATAGAAAAAGAGCAAAAATTAGTATAAAACTCCATGACCCATTAAAGAAAAACCAAATCAAAGCAAACCCATAAGCCAAAAACAAATACTTACACTCTAAAGAAACTTGAACAACAAAAACTTTCCAACCAAAACTGAAAAATAGAAAAAATTAGAACAAAAGCTCCCCATTAAAGAAAAATCACACAAAGCAAACCCATAAGCCAAGAATAAAGATTTACACTCTAAAGAAATTTGAACAACAAAAAAGAGGGAAAAGAGTATGGTGGTGGCAGTGGGTCTTAGTGGAGGTTGACGACGGCGGCGATGGCAGTGGGTGGAAGGGAAAAGATGTGTAGTGGTGTTGAAGTAGGTCACAAAGAAAAGAGACAACAAACAAAAAAAAGAAGAAAGGGACAATGAATAGTGAAGTTAGGAAAAGAAAAGAACAAAGAAGTGGGACACAAATAAAAGAAAAGAAAGAAAAAATAAAGTGTAGGAAAAAAAAAGAGGGAAAAAAGTGTGGGACCGAAAATAATGGCGGAAAGGGGGAAACATATAGCATGTGATAAATGTTAAAATGTTTCATATTGTTATATTAAATGAGTGATTAACTTGGCTGCTTTTTGTCGTGTCACCTTAAAAATGTGTACTTCATACAAAGTGGAAAACATTAATTGATAGAGTGAAGATGGTGATGATAGCTATGCTAACATTATGGGAATTGGTAATATTTGTGTTCAGGCAAATACGGATACACTCTAACAATGAAGGACATGAGATTCATATAAAGTGGAAAACGTTGATAGAGTGAAGATGGTGATAATAGCTCTGCTACCATTATGGGAATTGGTAATATTGGTGTTCAGGCAAATACGGATACACTCTAACCATGAAGGACATGAGGCATGTTCCAAATATGCCCCTAAATCTAATCTCCACACATGTTCTTGATAAAGAATATTATGACAACTATTTTGTTAGCATTGCTCAAAACAAAATGAAGTTTCAAACAAATATAGTAATATTGACAAGCTCGATCGCGTGTCCCGTGGTAGAGACTCGAGAGACAATTTCAAACTCAACTAAGAGACAAGGCGTCGAGAGTGGCGGAGAAAACAATACTAATTGACAATATACGATAAGCTGTGCATCAATTCCTCAATAGACCTAGCTAGGACCTCGATTCCATCATTATCATTGTTTTCATAAACCAAAACCCTTTGTCCCTTTACGCACACTCAACAGTTAATACAGACGGGTCTTCCTCATTCTCATTCTAAATTCTATATATAGCCAAAAAAGCATAGACAAAGAAACTTCAATAGCTATAGCTCCTTCTAAAGTTAGATAGATAGGCTTAATTTCCTTTAGCTTTTGAACCAAACCATGGCCAAAACAACCTTCCCAACTGTGGACAAATGCACATCAATAGGCAGAGAACAACACGCAGTGGTTGCTGACATGGATGGAACCTTGCTTAGAGGCCGCAGCTCTTTCCCTTACTTTGCACTTGTGGCCTTTGAGGCTGGTGGGATTCTGAGGCTCCTTTTCTTGCTCCTTGCAACCCCACTAGCTGGACTTCTCTATTACTTTGTCTCAGAATCTGCAGGTATCCAAGTTCTGGTTTTTGCAACATTTTCTGGTATGAGAGTCTCAGATATTGAGTCGGTGGCTCGAGCCGTATTGCCAAAGTTTTATTCGAGCGATCTTCACCCAGAGACTTGGCGTGTGTTCTCTGCATGTGGGAAAAGGTGTGTGCTGACTGCAAATCCAACAATTATGGTGGAAGCGTTTTTGAAAGATGTGTTGGGAGCTGATATGGTTTTGGGTACTAAGATTGCAACTTATAAGGGCAGAGCAACTGGGTTGGTTTGTAAGCCTGGGGTACTTGTTGGGAAGAACAAAGCTGATGCTCTTGAAAAGGCCTTCCGAGAAACTCAGCCAGATATTGGTCTTGGTGATAGAGATACTGATACTCCCTTTATGTCAATGTGCAAGGTTTGCAATTCTAATTTCATAATCAAACAATTGGTTTTTGCATGCAATTATAGATTGAAATCAAACACTTTTTACCAACAAGAGGAAAAAAAAAAGAGAGAGAGAGTTTGAAGGCAATTTTTTTATCCACTCGTGTTTTTTACGATCCAAATGGGTGTGATTTACTAAAAAAATATTTTAAAATCATACCAACTGTTCTAGAATAAAAATATATTACATTACCTAATAATTTTGTATCCAATTAATATTTTGAAGTTCTCATCGTCGAATTACACGTTATTTTGTTTGTTTTACCACACATATAAAATTTTATATTAACATTAATGTACAACAGTACATCCATAAACATAAATCAATAGAAAGTTAAGTTACACCAATCACCAAATATATTATTTTAATACACAATTACTTGATTTTCTTGTTAAATATAATATATAAATATTTATATATATATAAATATTTATATATATATATAAATTTTCAAATACACTATACTATTAAAACAAATATTAAAAAGTATAATTGAGAATAACTAATTAACTATATATAACTATAATATTTGTTTTAATAGTATAGTGTATTTGAAAATTTATATATATATATATATATATATATATAACTATTTATATATTATATTTAACAAGAAAATCAAGTAATTTATAATAAAAAAATGAAATTCTTTAAAAAAAATCAATATAAAATATTATTAATAGTTGTAATTCAATCCAAATATATTTATTCTTAGGATGTTTTAGATAAACATATATTATGGAGGACAGGAATTCTATATCATTTAAGATAAAAAATTAATTAATATGTTGCATTTGTAGATAAGAGAAGAGAGATTTTTCTACCGAATAAAGTTTGGTTTGACCACCAAATAAAGTTTGTAGTACAATTTTACCCCTTAAAATTGAATTCACCAAATCTAAAGCCTAAGTTTAGGCTCAAATATGAATCAATAATAATTTAACAACTTAACAAATGTGAAATTTGGTATGAAAAACATTATGTATAAATCATTGATCAATTGCATTATTTATTGGATGGTGCAAAACACATGTAGGAGGCTTTCATTGTGCTACCCCAACTAGAAGTAAAGCCTGTGACAATGGACAAACTCCCCATTCCAATTATCTTCCACGATGGCCGCCTTGTTCAAAAGCCAACACCTCTCATGGCACTCCTCACCATTCTCTGGATCCCCATAGGTTTCCTCTTAGCCTGTCTTCGAATCACCGCGGGTGCCCTCCTCCCCATGCCACTAGTCTATTACGCTTTCATGGCACTAGGTGTTCGTGTCACTATCAAAGGCACCCCTCCTCCTCTGGCCAAAAAATCCATAGGCCAATCTGGTGTCCTCTTTATTTGCTCCCACAGAACCTTACTTGACCCTATTTTCCTTTCCACCGCGCTCGGCCGTGCCATCCCTGCTGTGACCTACTCTATCTCCCGCCTCTCCGAGATCATCTCGCCCATAAAGACCATTCGCCTTAATCGTGACCGGGCTAGGGATGCATCCATGATCAAGAAACTATTAGAAGAAGGTGACTTAGCAATATGCCCTGAGGGTACAACTTGTAGGGAACCATTTCTTTTGAGGTTTTCGGCTTTGTTTGCTGAATTAACAGACCAACTTGTGCCTGTGGCAATGGTGAATCGGATGAGTATGTTTCATGGAACCACAGCTAGAGGGTGGAAAGGAATGGACCCATTTTATTTCTTCATGAACCCTAGCCCAGCTTATGAAGTAACTTTTTTGAACAAGTTGCCACTTGAGATAACCTGCAGTTCTGGGAAGTCTAGCCATGAGGTTGCGAATTATATACAAAGGGTTATTGCGGCAAGTCTTTCTTATGAGTGCACAAGCTTCACTAGGAAAGATAAGTATCGAGCGCTTGCTGGTAATGATGGAACTGTGGTTGAGAAACCTTTGCTCAAGGCCAACAAAGTAATAGGATGTTGAATATATATGCATGGTAATATGTGTTTACTAAAGAATATGAAAATAAAGTAGAAAAAAAAAATCTAGTTGAAAGTTGCAAAAGAGATGAATTAACTGATTTTCAGTAATTGTATGGGAGAAATATGATTGTTATTTCTTGTATCAAACTTCAAATTATGATGATAAACGTTTGATGAAAATAAATAGAATATATATATTTGAAATTTGTCGAAAGAGAAAGGACATGTGTTATGTTATTGTTTGCGTGATCTGTTGGGAAAAAGTACCGCAAATTGAAATTAAAATCATATATATTATATTAAAACCAAAGCATAATTAAAAATAACTCATCATCAATATTAATGTCAAATTTTTCTGTACATAAGTACAAATTTTAACTTGATTATATAAGTAGTATATTAAAGATCAAGCCAAGAGAAAATTTAATTGAATCCAATTTAATTTTAATCTAATTTTGTGTTATGTATCTCAATTTATTTTTTTAATTTCGGCGCCAAAGGTGGAGACCAAAATAATAACACTTACCTCAATATTAAGGTACGAACCTTGGGCAACACATTGAGGGTCCATACCTTGTTCCACGTTGTACGATGAAACTGAGCAGACGAGTGTTCTACTCGACTTTGGTTATGAAACCTTAGTGCCACTTGGTAAACTGTCAGAACTGAAAAACGCCGAGCTTTGTTTCCTTCCAAAGCAAGGTATCAGGTGAGTTGAGATTTGACAGCGGAGTTGATGGTATCTCATCCCGTTTCCTTGGAGCGAAAGTAGCAGAGATTTTACCCCTGTCCCACTGTCTAAAGTTGCTATCAATGAGATCACAGACATGCAAGCCAAGTTGAGCCCCATTCAAAAAGGTTGGTGAGTGAGATAGCCAAGGGTGTGTGGATACGCCTATGGTTGTTCCATCCCCAACCTTCCAAGATGACCCTTCCACAATAACGTCCCTAGCAGCTAAAAGACTCCACCACACAAAAGATGGGTTATTCCCCAACTCCACCATCACGAAAGAGCAGTTCGGGAAATATCTAGCCTTATTTTTGGCCTACCTTTATCAGAATAAACTGAAAACGAAACTCTTATTTTGCTATTTCTGCTATTTTGTTGAGTAATAGTTCAAGTAAGTTTGAAAGAACCCCTAGTAAGTTAATGCAAATAAAAGAATTTTTATTCTGCACTCTAAGCTATATATTCTTATTTAATCATGGTCATTGAATAAATAAAAATCATATATCATATCATATCAATATATAAAATTGCGACTTGAGAGAAAGTTCAATTGAGATTTCAAACTAGATATTAAATGAACTCCAATTTCGTGTCAAGTATCCATTTAATTTCCCACTAATTTGAAGTTAAGTATCTTTATATTTTTTTTATATACAAAATAGAATTTCTACTCTAGCCTAATTTAAGTGTATATATGTGTGAAGCTCTTGAAAACTTAAACCACCTGCCCTTGCCCCCCATAGCCCACAAGCACTTATACTTATAGAATAACCACCGCATCAAGAGTGCGCGGTCATTTTATGTCATTTTAAAGGGGCTTCAAGTTGTGTCATTTTGTGTCAAGTGTCTTTATAAGATACAAGACTATAAACTTAAAAAATATGAAAAGATTCAGTTACAAATTATTAATACTTCTATGTAAAACTTTGAATGTGTAATACACTAATACTACCAACTTATTAAAACTATTTTAAGTCCATTTAAAACTACTTCTAGCAAATTCCATTTAGATCCCATTTGAAATCGCTTCTAATTTAATAAAACTAATCCATATTTCCTACAAAAACTTATTATTAGTTCAAATATAAATTTGAATGAAAAAGTATACCATATTCTAAAAATTGGTTGGTCATATCTTATTTAAAAATTCACACATCAAAAAAATTTATTAGATAACAATAACAATAACTAAATTAAAAAGTACCAAATTTTTTTCTAAAAATAAAATAAATAAGAATGAATAATTTGCATGTTCTACTGAATAATATTCTTATAAGACTTTTTTAAGTATTGACAAAATAAAATAATGATCATCAATATTATTTAATTTATGTACAAATGTTAAATACATCTAATTATGTTCATTTTTAAGTGTACTAATACATATGCATGAGTTACAAGTTAATTGGAATTTAATTGCACTCCAATTTTGTTCCCAGTGTTCTTCTAATTTCTTTATAATTTGATGCCAAGTGACCTTATATTTTACATGCACTCTAATTTCATGCCAAATCTTATTCCAACTATACTTTAATTTTATAAATAGTTATATTTATATGCAAATTCATGCACGTAAATTTAGAAAATATACACACACAAAAAAAATCAATTCTAATATATTATGATTCTATTTAATATTTTGAATGTTTACGATCAACTTATAAAAAAAATAATTAATGTGTATCTTCTAATATTACTTATTAAGCAAAAACATAATGAGTGAGTGCGTGTGGTTATTTTTAATTTTACGTGTATAATAGTTATAAGCTAGTGATTATATACTTTATCATATGAATTTTAAATTATACTCCATGAATGGAAAATCATATGGATAAATTTAAATAATAAAAGTAGCAACTCATACTTCATTATTTGTAAATCTCTTTTGAATTAAATATATATATATATATATATATATTTTCTAATATAAACATAACCATGGACTATTCATATATAAAAGTACTCCTATGTTCAGTTCATTTGAACACATACTTTTAAAAGAAAAATACATTTTTAGTCATTATATTTTGTGATATTTCATTTTGGTTCTCATGTTTTAGGAACTTTCAATTTGATCCTTGAATTTTTAAACTTATTGTCATTTTGGTCCCTTTTGTTATCTTAGGGACAAAAAAAAATCTATGTAGAAAATAGAATGCACAGCTAGCCTAGCACACATGGTAAATAAAACAATAAAAAAAATTAATTACTATTTAAAAATGCCACATCATCTTATCAAAAGAAAACCACATAAGAAAAAGAACGAAAAATAGAATGATTTTGTTAAAGAAAAATAAATTAAATGAAATTAAAAAACAAACCTGGGATACTTTAGAACCATGTCAGTAATTAAAATGAATTAAAAGTGAAACCTTGTATTATTTGGCTCATTAATTATGTCAACAATTGGCTTTGTGTTTAACTCTTGATTCATTGATAATCTGTAACAAAACTTGGGAAAGAAGAAGGCCCTTATAGTTGTATTGATTTTTCTCGATACAACCTAATCAGTCTTCAAGGATAGCTCCTCATAAACATCGAAAATCTCCCATTCAATTTAAGAACCTATAATAAAGGTCGTTGGTGTTTCAACTAGTTACGCAATCAGCTAAATAATAAGCATGACATAGTCGGTTACAATGACTCAAAAAGTTGGATTATCAAGGTATATCTATCATTTGCTATTTGATCCATCATTGGAATCATTTAAATGTATATAAAAATGTGAATTGTAGAACTATACATATGCCACAAGGTCATGGTTTTGAGCAAAATTTCAAAAGGAGGTATTAATACCCCAACACATGTCTCTTCAATAAAAAGCAAAAGAGTCAAAATTTTGATGGGATATTTGCTTAATTATTTGATAGAGCACAAATTCTATTATGCTCATGTTGTCAAATTAATATAGGTTACATTTGTTGCCCTTTTTATTTGGTTGTTATGCGAAACTATGTATATCTTAACATATGTTTATAAATATTTTTTTACTGTCATCTATTCATTCCTTTTTATAATCACTATTGATAGGGGATAAAACCAACATGACGGTATCACCACATATGGTTAAAAGCGTTACGATAGGGTGACGGGTGATATGACTAAGGAGGACGGATGCTGAGTGGACGGATAGGTAGAATGGATGCACATAATTTCTCCCGTCCTTCTCCGGGCCACCTCAACTCACACTATATGATTAGGGCTGACGTGGCCTTGATTATAATTCACGCCAACGTATATATGAAGAATTCTTGCGCTATACGTTAAGCCTTGATTGACAATTCATATAAGGAAAAAAACTCTAAGAGATACAGAATTCCACGAGTCACTCTCCTAGAAGGAAAGGATTTCTTCACTAAGGCGAGAATCTCGGCCCTACGCTACTATATATGCTCCACAACCCTCACAAAGCAAGGTACGCACATTTGACTCAACTCTGGCATTCTAGGGTTGTAAAGAAATTCTAACTTGACCTTCGGAGGGTTTTTGGCCGGCACCACACCGGTGCTCTCTTTTAGGTCTCTTTGTTTTCTCTTTGCAGGTATTGATTCGACTCGGATAGTGCTTGCAACTCACTGGTGATTTTTTCGGCATCATCAGTTGGCGCCGTCTGTGGGAATAGAAAATCTTTCGATTACTTCAGCCTCGCTCTATTCCTGAGAAAAAGAGTTGCATGGTACTCACTCGGTCGATGGCAACAAACAACAATCAAGGCAACGAACCGCACGCCACAGCTCTAGAGAGGCAGGTCCAAACGCTTGCGGCGGCGGTTGAGCGCCTCACCAAGCAGAATCATGATTTGGAAGAACAATTGCGACAAAGGACCGCACACCCAAGTGCGCCAGAGGAAGTACAGAAGCTACGAGAAGCAAACTTCATAAGGGAGGTGTATTACCCTGATTCGCTGGCCAACGTGGTAATGGTCAAGAAATCAAACGGGAAGTGGAGAATGTGTGTTGACTTCATGGATCTGAACAGAGCATGCCCTAAAGACAGTTACCCACTCCCGCGCATTGACACCTTAGTGGACTCCACCGCGAGACATGAATTGTTGAGCTTCATGGACGCCTTCTCGGGGTATAATCAAATTAAATTGGATAAAGCTGATCAAGAGAAAACATCATTTGTGACAAGCCAGGGGCTTTTTTGCTACAAGGTGATGACGTTCGGGCTCAAGAACGCGGGAGCCACGTATCAGTGATTAATGAACAAAATGTTCGCGCACCAAATTGGCAGAAACGTCCAGGTCTACGTGGATGATATGTTGGTGAAAAGTGCAAAGGTGTCCGATCATCTGAGGGACCTCCAGGAGACATTCGACACTCTTCGGACGTATAGAATGAAGCTGAATCCAAGCAAATGCGCATTCGGAGTTACTGCTGGAAAATTCTTAGGATTCATGGTGTCCCAGCGGGGCATTGAAGTCAGCCCAGAGAAATTGAAAGCGATTATGGAGCTATCTCCTCCGAGGACGGTAAAGGAAGTGCAAAGCCTGACAGGGAAGATCTCCTCCGGTAACGGACAAGTGTCTCCCTTTCTTCAGAACGCTAAGGAGATCTTTCGAGTGGACGGACGAATGCCAAAGGGCATTTGAAGAGTTGAAGGCATATCTCTCTGCCCCACCATTGCTTAGCCCGTCCATGCCGGGGGAGGAATTGTTCCTGTACCTTGCCGTCTCATCGGCAGCGGTAAGTGCGGCTCTCATCAGAGAGGAAGGGAAGATACAAAAGCCAGTATACTTCATCAGCCGGGCGCTAAGAGGCGCACAGGAGAGATACCCACGGATGGAGAAACTCGCTTTCGCTCTTGTAACTGCAGCTCGAAAACTCAAGCCCTATTTTCAAGCACATACCATAAAAGTCCTGACAGATCAGCCGTTGCGGAGAGCAATGAACAATCCTGAAACTGCTGGACGGATGGCTTTATGGGCTATCGAGCTGAGTGAGTACGATATCCAATACCAGCCACGAACGGCTGTGAAAGGACAAGTACTAGCAGACTTCATCGCGGAATTCACTACACCTGAGGAGCGGGGGGCAAAAGAAATGCCCACATGGAGAATTCACATAGACGGATCCTCCAATAAGCATGCGGGAGGAGTCGGAGTTGTACTCCACACCCCGGAAGGAGATAAGATTGAATGCATGATCCGTCTGAAGTTCCCCACTACAAATAACGAAGCGGAGTATGAGGCCCTGGTGGCAGGATTGGAGCTTGCAATAGCGGCTGGGGCCAGGAAGGCAGTAGTCCACTCCAATTCCCAAATCGTAGCCAGCCAAGTTAATGGGAGCTATGATTGTAGGAATGAACGAATGAGAAGATACCTCGGAGAAGTGAAGGGTCGAACGAGTGACCTCCAGTTCACGATAGCTCAGATCCCAAGAGAACAGAATCAAGAGGCGGATCGACTCGCAAAGGCTGCTTCGGCAGAACCTATGATCGTCCCAGAACAGGTATTGTCCTTCGTCCAACATTCATCGCTACTAGATAACGTTCGAATGCAGGAATTAAGCACTAAAGACGATTGGACGGTTCCAATTGTGGCGTACCTCAAAGACGGCAAGCTGCCAGACAGGAAGGAAGACGCAAGGAAATTGAAGGTTAGGGCTGCCCGATTCATACTGATTAAAGACGTCCTCTACAAAAGAGGATTCTCCCGACCATATCTGAGATGCCTTGGCCATGACGAAGTAGACTACGTGATGAGGAAAGTTCATGAAGGAATTTGTGGAAACCACTCCGGATCAAGGTCTCTGGTGCACAAGCTACTCCGAGCAGGGTACTACTGGCCGACAATGCAAAAGGATGCCCATATGTACGTTAGAGCCTGCGATAAGTGTCAACGGTTTGGCAATCTTATTAGACAGCCAACGGAGGAACTCACACCCATGACGGCCCCATGGCCGTTCGCACAATGGGGGTTAGACATCATGGGTCCATTTCCAATAGCGGCAAGACAATTGAAGTTCTTGGTGGTTGGTATCGACTACTTCACCAAGTGGGTGGAAGCAGAAGCTCTTGCTACTATCACGGAGAAAAACATTCGCAACTTTGTATGGAGAAGTATTATTTGCCGATATGGGATCCCGAGAGCGCTCGTTTCAGACAATGGGAAGCAATTCGACAACACTGCATTCCAAGAGTTTTGTTCTCAGCTGGGAATCAAGAATCACTACTCGTCACCCGCCCACCCACAGGCCAACGGACAAGTTGAAGTCACGAACCGGTCCTTGTTAAAGATTATCAAGACCCGGCTCGAGGGGGCAAAGGGCATGTGGCTAGACGAACTACCAAGTGTACTATGGGCGTACAGAACAACGGCAAGAATGCCAACAGGAGAGACACCGTTTCGATTGGCGTTTGGTGCTGAGGCCCTCATACCGGCAGAAGTGGGATTGACGAGCTACCATGTGGAAAGCAATGACGAGAGCAAGAATATTGAAGCATTACGTCTAGAGCTTGACCTTGTAGATGAAGTCAGAGCAGCAGCAACCCAGAGACTAGCACGGTACCAAGACATGATGGCAAAACACTACAACTCCAAGGTCCGGCATCGAGACTTCAAGGTTGGAGATCTAGTGTTACGAAAAGTGATTGGCGCTACGAAGGATGCATCCCTAGGAAAGCTGGGTCCTAACTGGGAAGGCCCGTACAGAATCATCTCATGGCACAGGAAAGGAACGTACTACTTGGAGACATTAGACGAAAGGAAGTTGGGCCATCCCTGGAACACGGAGCACCTGAAGAAGTACTACCAGTAGTGCAGCAGTCATAAGACGATACCTACTGCCTTATTTTCAGTTTAATTTTAGACAGTCATAGCTTTTACTTTTTAGAACTCAAGTTTTCTTTTCCATTGACAATTTGGTTTGTTGAACTTATGAGATGAATTTTTATTTAGAAAATACGAAATGCATGCTATGAGAAATTCTACGAGTCCACAAAGTGGACGAATCATCCAAAGGATGAAAAAACCTACGAGTCCACAAAGTGGACGGATCATCCAAAGGATGAAAAACCTACGAGTCCACAAAGTGGACGGATCATCCAAAGGATGAAAAAACCTATGAGTCCACAAAGTGGATGGACGGATCATCCAAAGGATGAAAAACCTACGAGTCCACAAAGTGGACAGGTCATCCAAAGGATGAAAAAACCTACGAGTCCACAAAGTGGACGGGTCATCCAAAGGATGAAAAACCTACGAGTCCACAAAGTGGACGGATCATCCAAAGGATGAAAAACCTACGAGTCCACAAAGTGGACGGATCATCCCAAAGGATGAAATTTCGGAGTCTACAAAGCGCACGGACCCTTTTGCCCATACAGTGAACGGGTCATACAGAAGGACAAAAACCTTATGTCCATACAGTGGACGGATCCAACGAAGAGCTAAATAAATAAGCAAAATAAAAAGCAAAGTTCAATCAAAGTGAACGGATAGTCCAAGACATACTGAAGAGATCATGCAAAGCATAAAACGACGGGTCAAAGTATGAACGGATTACCCAAGAAGTATCAATAATACAGTGCAGTTCAATAACAAAAAGCCCAAAAGAGTTGAACAAAATACAGAAAGTGAAATTGTTCCCTATCGCTACAAATTACATTAGTCTTTAATTGTGACGGGTTCCTCAGGGCCTTCAGGCAACGGCTGGAAAGAATCAATGACGGTCGTTTCTTCTGTAGCTTTAGCGACCCCGTCATCACCTGGAACCTCGCCAAAGAGTTCCTCCGTCCCTTCAGAGTCGACGGGGTGAGCAGGGGTTCGGGCCTCAGCATCTATGGTTATGTGAGCTAAGTCCAAGTCAGGGAATGACGCCTTCACCTGACGGATGCAGTCATCGAACCTGTCGCTAAAGGAGGAACCAAGCTCCGTCAGAAGTGCGTCGGAGTCTCGGTACTCTCTGACGGCATCAATTTTCGCTTGAAGGATATTGTCGTCATGGGCTTTCACCGTCTTCCTGAGCAGCTCCACCTCCTTCTCTAAGTTCTCGCAAGCCTGCTCGGATAGCGTCAGCTTCTTCTCATGACGGACCCTCCATAGCTTCAACTCGTCCAGTTCTTCCACCGTCGCCTTTGCCTTAGCACATACTCGTTCAAGGGCTCTTTCCTGGGCCAGGCAACGGTCTGACAAGCCCTTGGCCATTAACACACCCTGCAACGGTTCGGATGGAAATAAATTTAGGACGGAAAAGAATGAAACGAAGTCAAAATGACGGAATGGACATATGACGGAAGCTAACCTGGGCTAAGCTGTATAGACATGTCTCCCCCATGGCCTCGGTGGCATGGTTCCCCAGGTCTTCATAGTCTTCATCAGTTATGATGGAACCAATACGACGGAGAGCGTATTGGGGGTCTTCACGAAGCAGGACGGGGGGCTTCTCCTTCACGGGGTCCGGGTTGGTCATCAAACCCGTACCCTTGCCAATTCCAAGCTTGGGAACTGATTTTGCCATGCCGGACCCCTGACTGGCAGGTAGACCCGTCACAAGTTTCTGCTTCTTGGAGTGACGGTCCCACCTCTCAAAAGATGGCCTTTTAGGAGACGTCTGTGACGGATCCACCTTTGAAGCGTCGCCCCCTTGCTTCTTTTTTGCAGCTTGCTGTTTAATGATAGCCCGTCTCCTGGCGTCATCCATTTCTACAAAAGAAGACGGTCAACAAAGGAATTGCATAAAGCCAGATTAGTGACAGAAGGATTCCAGAACTTACGTTTGCGTACACCTACGTCGTATCATCGGGCGATGGGTGTAGGTTCAGGACTGTCACAATACCAATGTAACGTATCCAATGTGACGAGCTTCGACCATATCCGTTCAGACAACTTTGTCTTTTGGAAAATTTTCTCCAGAAAGCTGAACTGTTCGGTTGAGATAGGTGGACAGTCCCTCGCTGTAAAAAAAAAAAAAAAAAGGTTAAGAGAAAATCCATGAAAATGAATGACGGTTAATGAGTAGACGGACTCATACCAGACGGGGGCATTATACCCCACGTTTTATCTACCAGCATGTAGTCATCATCACCTGGACGACACATCCAGTTATCTCCTCAAAGGAAGAAGTAACGACCCTTCCAGTTACGGTTGGAGTCTGGGGTCTCGGATACTAGCCTAAGTACCGGACTCCTCGGCACAAAGCTGTACATCCCCCTTGATTTTGTAATTTCGGACGGACGGTAACAATGAAAAAATTCTTCCACTGTTAACCGTCTAGCTCCGTCAAACATGACGCCGTACAGTACCTCGACGCTCAGGAAAACCCTCCATGCGTTCGGAGATATCTGGGTGACGGCCAGACCCAGGTACTGGAGGAGACGACGGTGCAATGCACTTAGGGGAAATCGGAGACCCGCTTTTAGCATTTGCTCGTAGACACCGACATCTTCAAGACCGTAGTAATAGCATTTTTCTGATTTGAATGGTAGACGGATGGATATGGTGTCAGGTATTTGGTATTTTTGCCTCCGTGTTGAAGTGGGCTTGATGGTTGACACGAAGTCATTCACCGTCCACAAAGGAAGCGGGACGAACTCCCCGGCCGTCGGGGACATGACGATTGGACCGGTGGGTCGACACCATCCGGAGTTGTCGGTCGAGTCATACTCGACCCGTCCCCATCCCGCCCTTCATCTTCCTCGTAGGAAGGAGAGCTGGCTGACGGTTCCCTCTCCCCGCTGGAGGTGTCTTGGTCTGCTTGACCTAACGGGAACACCTCTTCGTAACCCGCTCCCTCGCGGGCATAAGACTGACTACTTGACGCCTCACTAGACATCTGACACCTACATATGACGGGTAAAGGAAAACTAAGGCTCTAGATTTGTGCCGACGACGGGACCAACAAGAAAAATAAGGAATGAAACATTATATAAGAATAGCTTACAAGCTGACGGTGAGAAAAACTTACAAGTAGACGGCAAGAAGCGCACGATGGAGAAGTTATCAGTACGTTGTTTTCCGAACGGTTACTCTCTGAAAAAGGTTGACGGTTGCACTCTGAACAGAAAATTTTCTAAAAAGTGTAAAAATAAATATGGTGGGTGGTATATATATAGAGGGAACGGCGCGGTAAACGAAGGGACGCCTCGATTCCAGCAAACAACCATTAAAATCCCCCCACGTGTCCCTGAGCACTCATGACAGCATTCCAGCCTGTCCGTCAGAAATCATAACCGTCATTCCATGAGACCGCTTGGGAGAGATGACGGTATCATGGAATGAGGGGGCAACTGATAGGGGATAAAACCAACATGACGGTACCACCACATATGGTTAAAAGCGTTACGATAGGGTGACGGGTGATATGACCAAGGAGGACGGATGCTGAGTGGACGGATAGGTAGAATGGATGCACATAATTTCTCCCGTCCTTCTCCGGGCCACCTCAACTTACACTATATGATTAGGGCTGACGTGGCCTTGATTATAATTCACGTCAACGTGTATATGAAGAATTCTTGTGCTATACGTTAAGCCTTGATTGACAATTCATATAAGGAAAAGAACTCTAAGAGATACAGAATTCCACGAGTCACTCTCCTAGAAGGAAAGGATTTCTTCACCAAGGCAAGAATCTCGGCCCTACGTTACTATATATGCTCCAAAACCCTCACAAAGCAAGGTACACACATTTGACTCAACTCTGGCATTCTAGGGTTGTAAAGAAATTCTAACTTGACCTTCGGAGGGTTTTTGGCCGGCACCACACCGGTGCTCTCTTTTAGGTCTCTTTGTTTTCTCTTTGCAGGTATTGATTCGACTCGGATAGTGCTTGCAACTCACTGGTGATTTTTTCGGCATCATCAACTATAATCAAAAGTGAACCATATAATCACTTCAATGGTATTCAAACACCTTTTTGAAAGCTCCAAGAGGTAAGAACCAAGCCTAAAAGAACTAGAGCGCTATGGATACCCAAGAGATGGTGGCAAATTGTCCTAAACTTTCCTTACACCTACTTCGCAAACTTGATTGCTCTAAGGTACAAGTGTTATTCTCCTTCAATTTGTTCTCTCTCTTTGTGGGTTCATTGATGTCTTGTTTCTGTGCCTTGCATTTCAATTATTTTTATCCATCAAGGAGATCTGGGAGGAATCAAAGACTAAGCGGATGGCTTCACTTGTGTTTGGGTTTCAATTGTTAATGTAGCAACTTAAACTATTTTTTTTTACTTTCTATTTAAATTAAACATAATGTTTAGGATAAACATATATTTAAACATAACCATGTGTTTTAATGACTTTTCAATGCATATGAACACATATTCCTTTGAACTATACTACCCACTAAAAATTAAAAATACTAGAAACTAGAAACTAGAAACTTTTACTCATGAATCAAAGTTCATGCAATGATTTTATTTTAGAAAAGATCATGTAAATGAAAATTTTCAAAGAAAAAATTGAATAAAAATGTGAATAAGTTTATATTGACTACTATTATATTTGAAAACAAAAATTACATGGCCACAAGAATAATTATGTTAATATGATGGATCATATTCTTCCATGTTTATAATTTGTCTAGATGCTTATTTCAAACCCTAAAATCGATGTTGATGTTGACATGAGCATTGGTACTTATTGATATTTCTGGTTGTTGATTGCTTCAAAGTCTTGACGTATTTAAAATAAACATATTGTCACTAAGCATAAATGAGAAGAACAAATTCCAATTAATTCCTAGTACAATAAAAATTCTAAATTTAAGATAAAAAGAGAAAGAGCAACTATTTCTAGCATCATATCACTGACCATTTATGTCAAGAATTTGTGAAATTTTAAGACTTGTGGAGTTCTCTATGTTGTCAAAAAATACTCCTTGAAATGATTATCAATCTTACTTTTGTTCAAATTGGGACTTTCAAAATAAGGGGGAATAAATTTATTCACTTTTGGAGATTTTGGGGAATGTGAATGTAGTACCTATCAAAACACACACACACACATACATAAATCTTTGGTAAAGGCTCAACCTTAATTCTCTCCAATTTCATATTTTCTAGGGACAATTGTGGTTGGTTGTGTAGGTGTTTGTGCTTCAATTGTATTATGAGAAGGTTGTTATTCAATTGCAGGACATGTGTAAGGAGTAATTTTTGGAATGGTGATATAGGGTATTTTATTTGTTACCTAGATAACACTGATTTACTAGCCTTTATTCATTAATACCTATAATCTTATCTAATGGAAACTTCAATAACGCATATGTCTTTTGTTATTTAGTTCTTTTTCATTTCTTTTCTTGAGGTGTTCATTAAAAAAGTAGGTAAGCTAAACATCATAGCTAGACAAAAAAAATGTAAGAAGATAAAAAAAATTAAAAAAAAAAAAAGAAGTATGTATAACAAAATCTTCATTGTAAATGGTTGCAGGTATTTGATAAAGAGCTTCAATTGCAGCATAACATTATTCAATTTGAAAATAGACCCATTGTGTGTGACAATGTCTTAGAAAAACAAGGTTGCTTATTATTAGAAGATAATGATATTCGTTATTATTCTTAGAAGTTTTTAGTGAGTGCATATTGACTTTCATAGATAAATTCTAAGAAATTATCATTGTAAAATAGATACTCAAATGTTAAATAGTTGCTCTGAATTTGTGTATGATCAAAAATCTTATATGAATGAGATTAACATTGTACGTATGAAATATTTTTTGTGGATAGTTGCAGGTATTTGATAAAGAGCTTCAATTGCAACATAACATTATTCAATTTGAAAATATAACTATTGTGTGTGACAATGTCTTAGAAAAACAAGGTTGCTTATTATTAGAAGATAATGATATTCATTATCATTCTTAGAAGTTTTTAGTGAATGCATATTGACTTTCATAGATAAATCCTAAGAAATTATCATTGTAAAATAGATACTCATATGTTAAATAGTTGCTCTGAATTTGTGTATGATCAAAATTCTTATATGAATGAGATTAACATTGTACGTATGAAATATTTTTTGTGAACATGGTTTCTTTCTTCTTCAAATAAAAGTTTTACCTTAATTTTCTCACTTAAGGAGCAGCATATGCTACCCAAACTAGTTTTGAACAACGAGAGACAGCGATAGAGACAGAGATCAAATCTTCCTAAATGAAATGCCAGAATGATTGATTTGAAAAAAATTAACTTCACTTTCCTACAAAAACACTCTAAGTAGATAACATTTATATCACGTAAATTACTTTTAATATTTAATACTATGATAAATTACGATGTTGATCCCTATCCTTTACACCATGTCTCAATTTGGTTCCTAACATTTCAACTGTGTCAATTTGGTCCCTAACATTTTCAATGTCGTATCAAATTGTTCATGTCGTTATCCCTTAGATGGAAAAAGCTGATATGTCAAACGGAATAATAAAAATTTATTTCCCATGCCACATTAACTGTTAATTGTACCACCACATTAGATTTTAAAAAATTGTTTCTAGTACTCCTTACAAACAATGCATCCTCTATACGTCTTAAATAGTCTAAAGAGAAAGTAGATATAAGTAAATCCACTACTTATATTAAAAAACAAATACAAAACTATAATCACATAAGAAAAATGTAATTTATCAAGAACCTACCAACATTATGCTAAGACTATTACATAATTGTTAATAAAACAACTCCTCTTTTTACACAAACCTCTCATCCCAAAGCATCACCGAAGTGGACTAAAGCAAAGTGGACCAAAATGGACCAAATAGGCCGAAGTAGACCAAATGGACCAAAGTAGACCTAAATGGACCAAATGGATTGAAATTGTAAGGTTAAATTTAATCAACCATGTGTTGGCTTTATTCAGTGCCAAATTTTCTTGTAATTCAGCGTATAGAAACCCTGTATTTAGGTGGGAATAATGTAAGGGTTGTGTGTAAAAGAGTGTGAAGAAACTCAAGATGTGTGCACTCAAAGGAGTCTCGCAACTGGATCTCACGACTGGCAAGTCGCCAAAGTGGCACACGTGTGAAGCATGCAGGGAGCTAAAGGGTCACGACAGCTAGAGCACTACATAACAAAAAGTACAGTCTGGCCTGGAAGTTATCTCGCAACTCAAACTCGCGACTTGTTCCAGTCACGAGGCCAAGTCATCAAAATGCCATGTTTGGATGAAAACTGACTTTTCACATTCCCCTCATATCCTACTATAAATACACTTATACCCACAAAATGTAAAGCTGCTAAAAAATGAGCTTATTGAGAGAAAAACCCTAAGAGAGGTTTTTACAACACAACTACCCTATTAGAGAGAGAGCTACCCATTCTTAGAGAGAAATCTGTGTAGACTCTTCTCCTTCCCTCTCCCATTGTTATACCCATTGAGAGGAGATTTGTACCCAAACACAACCCACACCCATTTAGAGTGTTGAAAGTGTTTTTGGAGCTTTAGGAAGCATTGGAAGATGCCAAGGATGGCATATGCAATATGGAGCTTATTGCGCTCCATATTGTGGGATCCGGAAAGCTAGAGAAGACAAGGTTCAGCGTAACCTTGTTGGAGCAAGAAGCTTGGAGGGATTAGGTGCATTAGGTAGATTAGGCTTGAAGGGTCTATTGCTATTCATATATCCCAACTTTATTCTCTAGTGGATCATTTTACCGCTTGGAGGGTGGCGGAGAGGTTTTTCGTCAAGTTCTTCAATTTCCTCTTCGATAACACATCGTTGTATTATCATTGTGTTTGCATCTCTCTTCCCTTACTTTTTACCTTTTAATTACTGCTATGTTTGTGATTGATTTTGGTTTAGAATGTTTTACCAATTTGGGTTTAGCTTATATTCATCTTTCCGCATATATGTTGTTTGTATATAAGCTTGTGTTGGTAATTTTGTATTTGGGGGTCTAAACGTTCATTGGTGTTTTATACTCTAATTGAACCTTTTAGAAATGCTACACTAATATGACTAAACGTAGCAACAATAAATACTACTCTTCACTTTTATATATTATATAAATCTTAATTATTAAATATGTAAAAAAAATATTAATATTATTAAAGGTAAATATACATATAATTAATAGGCATTTTTTAACATTTTTGTAATTTTAAAATTATTCATTACATTTGACTATCTGCCCGACCCAGTTGAACCAAAAACCAATCTCTTATTTGGTTATTTGAACGGTCCATTTTTCAAAATCATGTTTGCACCATTACTTGTATGTTACACTTTATACTCTACCAAATAAAGTATCTTATGTGTTTGAATTTGCATCTTTACGCTGAACTAATAATTCCTTCTTCTTATTAGCAAAACCTCACATGAATGGCATTAGTATCTTCTACATTATTGGAACTAACCACTCAACAACCGCTTGCAAATGAAGTAGATCGATTTTAGAAGCTATATATGTAACAATTCTTTTGCCTAATCAAAGCACATTTAAGAAAATTTAGTTGTTAAATTACCAATTGTTCTAAAAGCTTAAACTATTGGAATATGATAAATTTAATTATTTAACCACACAATTGTAACCAAAGTTAACTAAATCAGGAAATATCCTGATTCCTGAAGCCATTATATTAGTTGCATTTGCCATCCTATGATTTGCTTCTATATGTGAAAATAAGTCTTTCTCCAAGTCCAAGGCATATACCTGCAAAGAACAAAATGCCTCTTTATACTTGTGTTTACTGTTTACACTTGGTAGTCCATGAGAAGGTCCGATGGCAAATTTTGCAATGTGAAGGCCTGGGCATCTTATTGGAACTTCTTTAAATATGACTCGGCAGATTGGTTAAAAAAATGCTTCATACTATCCATGCAGCTTAATAAGTAACGACATTGAGTTAGTCCGTTGTGGTCTGACTATTTTTATGTCATCGCACATGTCTAAAATCATTGGTTCAGCTTAATTAGAGTTGGAAGCTTACAATCACGTGAGATAACTGAATAATGTTAGAGATGCTATAAATTTTATTATATATATAAACTTTACAAATTAATATGTCACCAATTACAAAAATATAATTTTAAATTCTAACATTCATTTACTATGTTATTGAAATCTTACTAATTGCATTCATTACCACATCAATTTATAAACTTTGTGTAATAAAATTTGTATTGTTTTAACATTTTACAAAGAGAAATTGTACAATGAATCCATATCGTGGTGACTTAAAAGTTTTTTCATATTTAGATGGATTTATTGAAAAATATAAACAAATCTATTGTAAGATCTCACTTATATAGATTGATGAGAATACTTACTGAATCTTTATCGATAGATTTTGCTTGTAAAGATTTTTTTTTTTTTTTTCTAATGAGTACATTACATAATTGCCATAGAAGAACCCATGATATGATTTTTAGGTTGATAATACACACATATATAGATGTATATATACACAAAATATTAGAATTAAAGTAGAATTTTTAAGGTGAAATCTTATAAGCAATAAATTGTTTTATATTTCAACCATGTGGTGATATCTTATTTTTTAGGAAAATAATGATTTTGGTTCTTAAACTATGTCTTAGAGTTCAATTTCATCCACGAAAGATCAATTTCTTGAAATTGTTTCTCAAAAAAAAAATGTTGAAATTGAAGATTTTTTCAATTAGTGAAAAGAAAATTCAAGTGCCTTGACTTAGCCCCTAATTAAAGTTTTTGAAAATGGTTCAATACTTTATTTATCCACTTTTTTTTGTTTTTTTTTTTAATTTGGTAATTGCCATGGAAAAAAAATCATGGTAAAGTTTGTTGAAGGGAATATTGTATTGTACATCAATTCCAAATTTGATTCTCAAAAAAAAAAATCCAAATTTTAGTCTCTTTGAACTTTCTTTCTAGACATGATCTGACTCTTAATTTGTGCATCCATTCCATGTGATCTAACACTTTTGAGAATCATTTGAGCGTTATCATAATAGACCTTAATTACTATTCATGAGAATTTTAAGAATTTTTCCGTACATTCCCATATTTAGGGTGTTGGATCAAGAGGTAGCTTGAGAGTTGAGAGTGATCTGAGGGATTTAGGGTTTTTTTTAATTATGTGGATCCGGAGTTGAGGGATTTTTTTTATTTATACTTAAAACTAAGCCGCGTTTAATGAAACGCAGCTCCAAACTGTATAAGCTGCGTTTAATGAAACGCAACTATATAAATGTTGAAGCTGCGTTTCTTAAACGCAACTCCAGACACATATAAGCTGCGTTTCTTTAAACGCAGCTCTATAAATGTTGAAGCTGCGTTTAACAAACGCAACTCTAGATGTGTTTAAGGTGCGTTTAAAAAAACGCAGCTCCAGCATCTTTGAAGCTGCATTTTTTAAACGCAACTCCAGACATATTGAAAAAAAAAATCTCCGAATGGGTCGAAACGTAGCCTCAACATCTGGAAAACGTAGCTCCACCCCTGATCTATAGCTACGTTTACTAAACGCGGCAATAGACCAGGGGTGGAGCTGCGTTTTCTAGAAACGCAGTTCAAATACAACCCTGTAGCTACATTTTTATAAAACACAGCTCAAAAACGCAACTATAAAACGCGTTTTTTGTAGTGATATCTCACTGTGCATTTTGATTCTCATCAACATTTTCTTTCTAAGAATATGAATTTCCTTCTAGAGTGCTCCTATTACTTTTTTATTTTTTAGATGATAATAATACCCAATTTAACACCCTTTAATTAATAAAAATATAAGAATGATTCTTTACTACTCTTATATAATACAAATTCTCAGCAAAGTTAAATCTTATTACACACTTTTTATAACACACTTTGTATACACTTCTTGTGAAATCAAGTTTTGAAAACACAATTTCAATTTAAATTAAAAAAAAAAAAGTGAAATCATGTTTAAATTTTGCTTTTTTAAATGAAATTGTATTTTAAAAATACAATTTCAACTCACCTGGCAATGTGCGTATGGTGAATAAGGATGTATGATAATCATTGCCCATCACAATAATACCCACTCTAGCCTCATCATTTATGGCATAGGGAGGTTTTAAATAACGTGATGTGGCAGCGTCTCATTCGGCCAAGTGTGCAACATTGCAGGGATTGCCCCTTGTTTAATTGCAGCTGATATGCTCTCCCTACGTCTCATCTCCTTGTTGATCCAATTTTATAGGAACTCAAACAAAACTACATATATATGTATGTTTTCTTAGCTTTTCATTGTTTTCATTCTTTTTCTTTTGCATCACATATTGATCGAAACTTCTCATATTCAGGGCTTGAAATTAAAAACCAAGAGAAAAGCATAGAATATGGACTCGTCAACACTCACATCTCTTTCAAGAGGGTCATTTTCATCAAGTGTAGAAGACTCCTCAGAATCTGAGGCAAATTTAACACTCAGCGATAGGCTTAAGGTCTTCAAGACCTCTAACTTCGACCCTGATGCCTATGTCACCTCCAAATGCCAGACCATGAATGAAAAGGTATTCTTCTCTCTTATTTTCTCTCCCTGCGTGGTATTGGTTGTGTTACATATATGGATATTGATCAATATACAACAGTTTCAGAAAATATATTTGAGAAATGGGTTTCCACCAATAGGTTCATATTTGAAAGTATTTTATGCATGCTTGTAATAAAACCCAGAAACTTTTTTTTTTATATATAATTAAAAAAAAAAATCGAAGTTGCTGAGGAGTTATGTTAAAATTTAAGAAAAATCTTCATGTGGGTCCACTTGTAAAATACAAAATGAATCAAGAATATTTTTTATTGTAGTGCATTTTTTTCACCGGCAATTGTGGGGGTCTTATAGTATATGTTACAATGGCCATTTGTTGTGTCCATATATGATGTCCTGATTGTTTGTGAAAAAGCTTAGGTGGGCTCCCATTTAACTGTCCATTGAGGTGTGGGACAAGGATGGACATTGATTTTATGTCCGCAAGAGTTAATAAACGAACCAATTTTGTATAGTTTTGATGTCTCATTTGGACCAATGCATTCATAAAATGAGTAGAACTAAAATAATAATGTTAAGATAGATAAGTGAAAATATAATTAAAGACATGATACAAGATAAGGATATTGTTTTAAGATATAAGTGGTCCTATTGATGAACAAAAAAAAAACGATGGGAGAGCTGCTTGAAATGGTTTGATCATGTGTAAACGAAAGCAATAGAGTTTGACTTTAGATGTTATAGAATGGCAAAATCGACCCTAATTATTCTGTTGAGAATTTGAGGCTTAAAAGATTGGTTGTTGTTGATTTCTCATTTGGCCATAAATTTATTTTTGATGTTCAGGCAGTTTTGTACAATGTAACACGATTGTAAATTTGTAATCAGAATTTAAAATATTAAAATTCCTATTGTTTGTATGTTGCAATGAGATTTTCATAATCTGAGGGCATATGCTTCAATTTGCTAGAATATTAAAGTTATACATACAGAATATGAAACTATGTGCTAGATATTTTATTTTTTCATACATACCATAAAAAAATGAACATTTCTCTTATCTGTTTTAGTTCTTAATTGGTGAATCTAGCAAGTTAAGGAATAGAGAACATAGTAATGAGAAGATTGTCATGTGAAACATAAGGTTGACTGTTTTGTCCGCGTTTGACAGGAGATAAGGCACTTGTGCTCTTACCTTGTTGAACTGAAGAAGGCATCTGCTGAGGAAATGCGTAAAAGTGTCTATGCTAATTATGGTGCCTTCATCCGGTGAGCATCACTCTATTAAGTATGTAAACGAGTTTCAAAGTGGTTACCACATGTCTCAGCTATTGCATATTCTCAATTTCATACTTCCAAATGCTTGCGATTTTTTAATTTGTGCTGTTAACTGTAACTTTTGAACTATATAATGATCTTCTCAATTGTCCTTTACTGGAAATCTCTGAGTTTTGAACTAATGCAGAATTGTCAAAATTAGACACTGGATCAACGTCAGGTTTTGTATTTTTTCAAGACATGGGCGTGAATATCATTGACATAACCAACTAATTGGAACCTGCGATTGGTGAATGTCAATACTTTATCTCCACATGCCACACTTAATACTAGTAAAAATTGGAAAGGTTTCTTTGTCCTGAAAAAGAAAAATGTGTGATGAGAGTTTAGGAGCAACTCATATGTTGGAAGACAGAATGGTTGTAGACACCCTGAAAATTTTCTGGTGTCATTAAGAATCTCCTAAAATGAAACTTCTGAACAGATAGGAGTCTCCTGGCAATGTTATGAACTACTTAGCTATCTTCGCTTTGCAGTTCTTAGAAAAAAAATCTACACCTTTCAAAAAGCATGTTTCTACTTTTTCTTTCTTTTTTAGTAACAGTCATTCTTCCTTTCTCATAATTTGTCTGACCCTGACTAATCTATTGTGGATCCATAACCAACCCCAGATGTTTAGACCAAGGTTTGGTTGTTGTTGTATTCTTTCTTTCTCAAAGTATCCACATTCATTGTTTGTGAACTATCTGGGTTGTTTCATTTACAGCACATCAAGAGAGATTTCAGATCTTGAAGGTCAGCTCCTCTCAATGAGGAATCTCCTATCTACTCAGGCTGCTCTAGTTCATGGTTTATCTGAAGGAGTTCACATTGATTCCTTGTCCACTGGTCCTGAAGATTCAGCTGGAGAGGATGTATCGTACGAAAACACGGAACTTTCCAACATAGAAAATTGGTTAGTAGAATTTTTAGACACCCTTGAAGTTCTATTGTCCGAGAGAAGAGTGGATGAAGCTTTGGCTGCCTTGGATGAAGGAGAAAGTATGGCCAAAGAAGCCAAAGAGAGGCAAACATTGAGCCAGACCATTCTCTTATCACTGCAGACTACCATCACTGAACAGAGACAGAAACTAGCTGATCAGCTTGCAGAGACTACCTGTCAACCTTCTACTCGCGGTGTTGAGCTTCGTTCAGCTGTTCTAGCTCTGAAAAAACTTGGGGATGGTCCTCGTGCCCATACATTGCTACTCAATTCTCATAAGCAGAAGTTGCAGGGTAATATGCAGAGTCTTCGCCCATCAAATGCTTCATATGGAGCAGCATATACAGCTTCACTCTCCCAGATTGTTTTTTCCACCATTGCACAAGCTGCAAGTGACTCATTGGCAGTTTTTGGTGAGGAGCCTGCATATACTTCTGAGCTTGTAACTTGGGCAGTCAAACAAACTGAGGCTTTTGCTCTTATTCTTAAGAGGCATGTTCTAGCTTCCTCAGCAGCAGTTGGGGGCTTAAGAGTTGCAGCCGAGTGTGTTCATATATGCTTGGCTTACTGCTCTTTGTTAGAAGCTCGTGGATTATCACTTTCTCCTATCCTTTTGAGACTCTTTAGGCCGCTCATTGAACAGGCATTAAATGACAACCTAAAAAGAATTGAACAGAGCTGTGCAGCACTAGCTGCAGCAGATGATTGGGTACTTACTTGTCTGCCTGCTGGTACACGTCTGGCTTCAAGTACATCTCTTAGTAGTGTGAACCTATCCCAGCCTAAGCTTTCATCCAGTGCTCACAGATTCAATTCAATGGTTCAGGTGATTATTTTCCTTTCTATAGAATTTCTATCCTAGCGAAGGATGAATGTCATCTTCGTCAACTAATTTCTTCTTTCTAAAATGCCATTTACTTAATTTCTTTTCTTGGAAAAGAAGCTTGTAGCTTTCTTTTTTTGCTGAACCTGATTGCAACTATTAAATCAATAAGTAAGCCAAGTGTACTGAATTTTGATTATAGTATGGGATGAAAGATGAATCATCTGCCAAGCTCCAATTTTTTTTTGTTCATTATATCTTGCTAATTTGTTGAGGAGAATAGAATTCTAAAAAACATTATATGTGGTTGACCTTGACTATGTTGAGGATCCATAGCCAACCCCAAAATTTTGGGAATAAGGATTGACTGTTGTTGTTTTAGATGTTGCTGATTTGTTAAACTTGATTAAGGGTGTGTTTGGATACCGCTTATTTTGCTAAAACTGAAAAATTATGGCCGAAAATATTGTAGATAAAAGTAAATTTTAGTTAAAATAGTACAGTAAGGCCCATGAATAGTGCCAAAAAGTGCAGTGGGGCCCATGAATAGTAGCAAAAATAAGCTAAATAGTGAAAGAATTTTAATTTTTAATCCTAACCCAAACGCACACTAATTATGCAACATGCTGGAATCAGGAATTTCTTGAAGATGTGTGCCTCCTTGAAAGCCTGCAGTTGGATGTTTCCACATTGGAAGGTGTTTTACAAGTGTTCAACTCCTATGTAAACTTGTTGATAAATGCATTACCAAGTTCAATGGACAATGAGGAGGACACAGAAGTTTATGCGAACAAAATTGTTAGGATGGCAGAGACTGAAGCCCAACAGATAGCTTTGCTAGCTAATGCATCACTGTTAGCAGATGAGCTGCTCCCACGTGCTGCCATGAAGCTCTTGCCCTTGCAACAGACAAACAGAACGGATGAGCCCCATAGAAGAAGTTCAGACAGGCAAAGCCGTCTTCCTGAGCAAAGGGAATGGAAGAGACGGCTTCAACGTTCAGTTGACCGCCTGAGAGATAGCTTCTGCCGACATCATGCTCTTGAGCTAATCTTCTTAGATGATGGTGACACTAGTATCAATGCTCAAATGTACATATATATGGATGATAATACAGATGAGCCTGAATGGTTTCCATCTCCAATTTTTCAGGTAGTTGTCATTCTGAATTTCAATTTTACATTGTTTGGGATGTTATGGTACTATGCTTGATGTAGTAAAAGCATGGAATTGGTGATGAATTTGATTAAAAATTACAAGATGTCTCAAATAGAAACCTCAGAATAAATTGATCTCTGTCATAGTTGTCACCATGTTGGTGCTTGAATAATACTCAAAAGACACTAATATCAGTTTGTCCAACACGGCTAAAAGTAAATATTGAAGCCTCTTGGTTCATGTTGTACTTTTTATCATCTATACCTCTTTAGAAGTCAAATCTAACCACAAGGGAAGCTTTTCTGTTGTGGCTTTACTAATTTAAGGTGTATTAGTATGTTCTGTGCAACTGTTTTACTTCTGCAATAATTTTTTTTTTTTTTTTTACTGGAAGTAATATTGCTCTAGAAGTGTGCTGACATTATATAAGTTAAAAATGCAAGCACCTTGAACAAAGTACTGCAATTTTTTCTCCATTTGATGCTGTCGTTTCCATTTCTTCCTAGTTACAATAGTTGCTTTCTCAGCTACCTTTCCATTTACAACTTTTATAATGCAGTGACGCTGCAGATTATTCATATTCAAGGACTCAAACCAAATAATTTGACTTATCCTAGCTTTTATTTTAGTATGGTTGATTGCTGTCTGATTAGTGCAGCAAATAATCTGCATCTATATGGACCATATCATTATATATCTTACATCTTCTTTCACTACAAATGCTATTTTGTTTACCAAAATCCTATAGATTACCATTGACTACATCTCCTTTCAGGTACTCTTTGCAAAATTGACAAGGATGGCAAGCATTGCAACAGATATGTTTGTAGGTAGGGAAAGGTTTGCAACTGTTCTATTGATGAGACTCACAGAGACTGTAATCCTGTGGCTTTCTGAAGATCAAAGCTTTTGGGAAGACATAGAGGAGGGGCCAAAGCCTTTAGGTCCTCTTGGCCTTCAACAGGTACATTTTCACAACTGTCTCCTTTATCTCTACGTGTTTTTGTTGTGAGCAATTGATATATTATATACACGGTTTCATTGTTATGCAGTTATACTTGGATATGGAGTTTGTGATACTTTTTTCATCCCAAGGCCGTTACTTATCCCGGAATCTGCATCAAGTTATCAAGAATATTATAGGTAGAGCTATAGACTCAGTTGCTGCCACTGGAATGGATCCTTACAGGTACATTTAGTTGGCAGAAAAGTATACTAAAGAAAACTTAGGGCTAAAGAAAATTCTTTGACTATGGCAAGTTGGCAACATAGCCCGGTCTTGTTGTGATTGAGGCTTTGAAGCTACCTGCTTGTCTTATAAACCATTATGTATAATAAGCTAATAACCTTTTTTATGAACCAAAGTTGCCTATGAAAATCTGTCTAATAACCTTGTTTTTTGCAGCGTGTTGCCAGAGGATGACTGGTTTGCTGAAGTTGCTCAAATAGCAATAAAAGTGTTGACTGGGAAAGTCAACTTTGGTAATGTAGATAGAGATGTGACCAGCCCCACGGCATCTATATCAGCAACATCAGTCTTTTCTCATGGGAGTAACTAGAGATCAGCCAATTCATAAGGGTATTATGCCTACTGCCGGAACGAGAACCTGGCCTCTCTTATTTTCTATCCAATGATAAATTAATCAGCAGCCTTGAATCTTTGATTAATCAGATGCCAGGAGCTTGTAGCTCAACCGGCACCTCCTGGTGTTCCTAACGGAGGTATTCAAAATTCAAATCTCCCTCTCCCCCCCTTCCAACCCCCACACCAGTTGCTGTAGCTTGTAACTATTGAATTATTCAAAAATAAATAAAAATTCTCTCATTAATCAACTGCTTATGATCTTTCACTCTATTCCATTGGTACAAAAAGCCATTTTTACAAATCTTTTAGGTAAAAACAAACTTTTTTAAAAGGTATTACCCTTCCCACTTTTTTTCAAAAATCTCTCTTTAATTTCTCCTTTCATACCAAACATCCAAAAGTCACTTTTAAATCTCAATAATCAATACAAAACGGACATTGAATGTAATGGAAATGATCGATTTTTTTGGAACTGCCGTTAAAAAGTTACAAAAGGTCATTAGATCTTTCCTCTAAAATAAAAAAATAAAAAATAAATAAAAATTTTCTAACTCTCTATGATGCATCTTGAGGTCCACATATAAGGTGGATCAGCTTAGAATAAATGCTTGTGATGTGCATTGGAATCTAGAGACTGAGAAGATCCAATTCCAAACTCACCAGAACAGGGGAAAATTTTTTCTGTTCCCAATTATTGTATATGCTGATTGTTCTGCCTGTTATTCTCCAGCATTGTTATTTTGCTACTGTCTCAAAAAAATTCCTGTAATGAGCATTGTACTTCCAAGCAATAACTTTGAAGAAATGCTGCTTGTTCTTTGTGGCATATTAAGTAGAGAACAATAACTTGTATGGCCGTTTAAATCATTAGATATCAATTTCACAACCTAGTCGTTGGTTCTGAACTTCTGGTCCATCATTACAACAACCATAAAGGCTTAGAGGGGTTAGCTAGATCGTTGTGGTTGTTTGAATTGTTTATGTTAAAGACTCCCAAAATTCATCGAGCAATAGTGCCTATTCTCTCAGCTCCACTACCATAGTAAATCTATATAATTATGAAATCTGAAATGTAGTATTTATTGTTACCACACTCTTGTTGAGTTAGATCAATGTAGCATTTGGGTCCATTTTCGTCCACTTCAGTTCTGTTCAATTCACTTTGGTCCATTTTGATCTCATTTGGTCCACTTCGGTCCCCATCAGTCCACTTCGGTCCATTTAGTACATTTTAGTCCCATTGTCCACTTCGCTTCTATACGGTCTAGTTCTGTCCATTTCGGTCCTATACAGTTCTCTTTGGTCCATTGGGTATTCTTCAGTCCATTTGGTCCATTTAAGTAGACCAGTTCAATTCAGTCTACTTCGGTCCACTTCAGTCCACTTAGATGATACTTTGGGAGGAGAGATTTGTATAAAAAGATGAAATAATTCTTAGACAACTATGTTATCTTCTCAGCGTAATATTGGTAGGTTCTTGATAAAATTACATTTTCTTATATTATATGTTATTAAAGTTTTGTATTTTTTTTTCTAATATAAGTGATGGATGTACTTATATATTTGCTTCTCCTTTAGGCCATTCAAAATGTATAAAGAATGAACGATTTGTAAGGTATACTTGAAATAAATTCCAACCATACATCATATTATATACAAAATATCTTGCCTTATATAATGATTGGCTGTAAAATGCATTATGTTTCCTTAAAAATAATAAATAAATAAATTACTAAATTTAAACCACTTTTAAATGGAGTAATAAATATAGATAGCTTAATTTTAGAAAATATAATATATTATATCAATTATACTTTGGTAGAAAATAGTCACATCATTGTAAGAAAAGTTTGGGACTAACACTTATAAGTCTCATCTACTAATTTCATTTTTCACTTGACAAAAAAATATTGTCAAATTTTTTCGCGCATCGCATGAGTCCGCGACTAGTATTGTTAAGGACAAAACTTATATACAATACCTTAGGTGTTGTTTCTTAGGTTCCCCTTTTAAGATTCTGTCATGTGGCTGCTTAATTAAAAAATACACTTTCGTCCATGAGAAAAAAGTCGCATAGCAGAATCTTAAGAGGGGAACCTAAGGAGCAGCACATAAATACTGTACCTAAGTTTTGCTCTATTATTAATAGCACAACCGAAGATATGGGTCTCATTTTTACAAAATACGGTGCTACTGTAGTAATGAAACTCATTAACTTTTGATACATGAATAAATTCTTTAATTCTGGTAAGACCATAAATATCTCATCCTTTTTCTTGATGCAATAGAGGGCTAGCTTAAACCCCATGGGGTTGATCTAGTGATTTCCAATCTTCATTTCATCCATGAGGATTTGGGTTAAAGTTTACTAGCCAATAAGCCCAATACCTTGGGGCCATTTCCAAGGAATTATTTCCTATAATTTCTTGAGGTGTATGGGAATATACACTTCAGAGATTTGTCTGGCTCTCTAAGAGCCTTGGAAGCCCACATCAACAGAAGAGAAAAGTCTTACTTAAAATTTGAGTGCAATTTTATTATGAAGGGAGGGAAAAATAAGTTTCCAGGCATGAATTAACAATTTTTTTTTTCCTGAAGACAAACCTTAATATTTAGGGTAAATTCCATTAACAACTTCGGAAGTTTGGGCTAATGTCAACTAGATTCAAGACTTTTCAAAACTAACCAATTTGGTCTCTAAAGCCAGTTTAATCTCTAAAACAGTTGAGAAAAAATAACAAACTGTTTAGGACCTAAGTTGGCTTTAAGGACCAAACTAGCTAGTTTTGAAAAGTCATTGACCTTGTTGGCACAAACAAAATCTCAAAGTATATTAGTGGAATTTACCCTAATATTTAAACCTTAGAGATATATTAGTACACGCTTGTTATTACACACTTTTTGCACTGACCTGTGACTGTAGGTTTGCGTGCAATAACAAGAATGAAATATACACCACCCGAAATCTTATCCTGTTGTGCATGGAAAACGTAAGCTTTAAAAGCTTAAACAACGCTGACAACTGCAAGATCCTTCTTGAAATTTTAAAAAATTAAAACAGGTTCGTCTTGGACATTGTAAACAAAGACAGGAACCCTCTTATGTCTGAGCATGGAAGTTTTATAAGTACATCAATACCTCGCAGTATTCTAGGAACGTGGAAGTTTGTCAAGTTTCCTATTAAGGGAGAATAATCTAATGAGCTCAGCTACACTAGACTTGCACCCTATCAACAACAGTATCAGATCTCCATGTGAATATATGATTTTTATGTTGCATTTTGCTTTTCATGAACTGTTATGCTGTCAGAGTCGGTGAACATGACTTTGAGTTTTACTAATAACAAAGTTATAAGGCGCGTGCTGCATCACCATCTAAGCTACATAGAAAAAATTATTTGGATCCTTTGAAAAATGCAAAAGCCAAGGATTACTTTAATCATTTTGAAACTATTTGAGGAGCGTATACTCGAATGTGCTAGACTGCTAGTGCTATTCAGTGATCTTTCTGACTTCTTTAACCACAACCAAGGATTTCTGGCCCCCCAAAAAGAAAAACCACAACTAACCAAGGACAACATGATTCAAACACAAGCACGCTTTTCAGTAAGACAATCTGTAAAGGAAAGAGATGACAAATAAGAAAAAGCATAGAGATCTTTTGACAACTATTGTTCTCTTTTCTTTGCTATTTTCTATAAACTAATTCTCCATTTAATTTAGTCCCTCCCTAACTGATTTTCAAGTTTCTAAACCTTCCAAATCCAACTCATTTCTCAACTTCTATAGAAATCAGATGAACCCATCTGTTTAGACAAAATGTCTTCTCAGCTGCTATGGTTTGTGTTTGTGTTCAGTATCATAACATTTGTAGAGGGAAATGTAAGTATTGGAGGTGAAGGATGCAGCCTCAATGATCTGAGGGGTCTAACCAGTTTCAAGGCCGGAATTCAGATTGACTCGTCTGGCCGGCTACCCAAGTGGGTTGGTCATAGCTGCTGCAAGTGGGAAGGCATTGTCTGTGATAACAGAACCGGCAGGGTAACAGAAATGTATCTTCCGGGACTCATTTCCTCAGATGAATTCTTTTTTCAGTCCCAGATGAATGGCCAGTTATCTCCTTTGATAACACTTCTCACTTCCCTTGAAGTCATTGATCTTGGTGGACTCGTTGGTCTTGCTGGAAACATCCCATCATCGATTGGTTATCACCTCCCGAATCTCCGAAAGCTCAATCTCTATGGCAATAATCTAACTGGTGATGTACCAGAGAGCATTGGTAAGCTGTCAAAACTTGAAGAGCTTCTACTGTACGAAAATAGATTATCTGGGTCACTCCCTCCAAGCCTTGGAAGGCTAGAGAATCTGAAAATGCTGCTTTTATATTCAAACCAATTTTCCGGTCCTATTCCTGATTCCTTTACAAACTTGACAAATTTGATACATTTAGATCTTCACAGTAATTATCTGACTGGTCAAATTCCAGATAGAATCGATCAGTTGCAGGTTTTGAAAGAGCTTGATCTTTCAAACAATTCCTTAAGGGGGAAGATACCCCAGTCATTAACTAATTTAACCTCCATTTCAGTTGTGTACTTGGACACCAATTATCTTGAGGGAGAAATCCCATTTCCATCGAGTTTTGGCCAATTGCCTTCTCTTGCTTTTCTAAGACTGCATGATAACAGTCTGACTGGAAAGATACCACCCAGCTTTGGATATTTGGTCTCCCTCCAAAGAGTTTCTCTAGCAAATAATAACCTTAGTGGAGCAGTTCCCTCCAGTTTGGGGAACTTAGTAGCTTTGACAGAGCTATATCTTGGTGGCAACAGGTTATCTGGCCAAATACCAACATCAATTGGTCAACTTTCTCAGCTTATTCTCTTGAGTATTTCTCATAATTTGATTCAAGGACCATTGCCTCATGAGATGTCATTACTCCAAAATCTTCAAACGCTTGATCTTTCATTCAACAGTTTAGAACTCTCCACTATACCACAGTGGCTGGCAGAACTGCCATCTCTTTCCAGGATCTTCTTGGCGGGATGTGGAATCCAAGGCAAAATTCCAGAGTTCTTGCAAACAACTCCGAGTCCGATACAGGAACTGGACTTATCGGCTAACAATCTCAGTGGAAGCATTCCAGCATGGCTTGGAAGCCTCACTCAGCTCTACTTGTTAAATCTTTCTAGGAATTCACTCGTGTCAAATATTCCTGACACAGTTACAAGTTTGCAAAATTTGGGTGTGCTTGATCTCCACTTAAATAAGTTAACAGGCCCCATAAATCAGATTTTCGAGATAGGAAAAAGCTTTCCTGATGGATCACTAACGTGCATTGATCTTTCTGATAACAGCTTCTCAGGAGGAATTGAAGAAATTGGTATGGGAGCACAATGTGGGATTCAGTTTCTTAATTTATCGCACAACTTCTTGGAAGGCAGAATACCAATAACTATAGCAAGAATGACATCCATGCAAAGTTTGGATTTGAGCTGCAATGAGTTAAGCTTCAACTTGCCAGAGGCTTTAGCAAATGTAAGCTTGTTAGAAACACTGAAGCTGCAGAAAAACCGCTTCACTGGTAAAATACCAATTGGGTTTTTGGAGCTGAGAAAGCTCAAGGAATTGGACTTATCAGATAATCTACTGGAGGGGGAAATCCCTGTGGGAGAACCTCTAAGTAACTTTCCTGAGAGCTCCTACTCTGGGAACAAAGGTTTATGTGGGAAGCCTCTTACTCCTTGTAAGCTGAGGTTTTGAGCTAAATTCTTGATTACTCAAGAAGTAGAACATATGATTGTTTCTCAAATTGGTCTATATATATACTCTTCATTTTAAAATTATATTTGGAACTTTTGGTCCTTCTGTAGAAGGCCAAGGGCACAGGACTAATGTACCAAGTTATATGCATCGCAGTGCATCACGAAAGACAAGTAATTTAGCACTTAAAATATTAAATTCCCCATGCTTCAAGTGCCAAGAGAGGAATCCGAGTGTTTTTTTCCTATTTTCGAAATTGTTTGGAGTGAGTATATGCACTTTTGATTTACAGTATACTCAAGATTCTTTCCTATCTAAACACCATACTCAACATATCCTGTTTCACCAGTTCTACACATGTTATTTTAGACTTCCAATTACCTCTTTTTTACTCCCTCAACTCTAACTCTTTATCACAAGTGCATTACTCAATCTCCATTGCACATGGCCTGACCATTTTATGCGAATCTTGTCATTTTTTCAACCTCAATTGGAGAAGTACTTGCTTCTACTAATGCTGTGATTCACAGTAAGCATCTTTAATCATTAAGGAGTACAAGAGTTTATACAGGTACACACAATATTAGAGAATTTCTCTAAAATTAGCCTTTATTAATTTTAACCTTTAAGCCTTACATTGTTTTAGTAATTGTAATAATTTCAAAGGGGCTCCTGATTATTCCCCAGTTGCTTGTAATTCATGTAGTCAATTCCGTTTAGTCGTATACAACATAAGATCTGCTCGGGCAACTCTTCAGCCTTGTTTCCCTGTTTTAGAATCCACGGATAAGGCAGAGATTAGCACAGCACTCAGAAAGCCAAAAGCAAAACTAGAATAATGTATTATAAAAAGAAAATATTTTACAGCGGAGACAAATTTCTTGATAGAGAAAAAAAAAATTGCCTGAATAGTGAGGCCAACGTCCAAGATGCAGATCTTTAGTCTGTCCAGGAATGCTTCAAACCCTTTCCTAGAGATATAACTGAATCTGTGCATATCCAAATCAATCTCGAAGTAATTGTCTCCCTGTAACCAAGAAGGGAAACGTAGAGGTAATCTTTTGTAATCCAATGTCGTTTAATTGCTCAAATAGATTTTGAAGAAAACATTGCAACATAAAACAAATAGAATAAATTAAGATATTGTGTAAAACACACATGCACTCACACATTTGACTCATTAATTGTTATGTAGAACACAATGGATTTTTTCAACACTAAAGGACATCTAATCAACCCCATAAAGTATGTTCCATGAAATCTACAACTGAATTTGCTTGCTATAAATATCTTCTCATGATGCGGACCTATTATATGCAAGATCATGAAATAGATGGCAACATCATTGCCACGCCAACATTGTAGGGTCGTTAAAAACAATTGTAACAGTAAGTAAAAAAATGTAAAGATATTGAATTCTGACACCTTTTTAAGATAAACTCAAACCTTTTTAAAAGAGAAAAAAACCATTAATTTAAAAGACAATTAAATTAGAATAAACTCACTATTAACCAATATAGTTGGTTGGATGCAAACTTACCGAGTAAAACTCATGTTGAGGACGTGAAAGAACAGGTTTTTCATTGTAAGCCTGCATAAGCTTCCGCTCTGGCGCACTCAAATGAAGATCTTCCACATTTGCAACACGGCCCAATATCTTCAACCTTTCCCGAAATGGTACAATTGAATCAACAGGAAACCCTTTCACTTTTTCAACTTCATCGTGCATTAACCTCTGTTGCAAAAACCATGGATGTGAAACAATGGAAACATAGATAATCAGAAAGAATTGATTACTTCGCTTTTCCATTTTAATTTTTTAAAATACCATCAAACACAAAACAGGGAAGATATGTTGTCAGACAGATAGGCACCATAGAAAAATTGCAATGAGCCTTTTATTAAACAGATTATGATGTGAAAAATGAGAACATTAAGTTATAACTAGAGTGCATTGATGTGAAAATCATAGAGCTTATCTTATCATTATAAGAAGAAACAGGACTAGAATGCAAAGTTACAAATGCTCCTTCTTACTCTGATATTTTCTTGAAAATTGGATGGAAGCTCCTTAGCATAACTTTCATTAAGCTTAAAGTACAATACGAAACTCATTCCTTCTCCATCAGTTTCACCCTGAAAAATTGTGGTAGGGTACAACGGAACCTGTAGAAAGGCCGGTATCAGAATGTATGGAAAAAAAAAAAAACAAAACAAAACAAAACAAACAAACAACAACAACATCCCAAAAAAAAAAAAAAAGGAAAATTCTATAAGCCTCAAGAAAAATGCCTAGGTAAAGTTTATGAAGAAAATATGCTTTATGGGTCCTTCTTAATTTGAAATGCTAGCTAGCCAGCCAAGAAACATGCATGTTGAGACGTGATGATAACAAACAAAAAACTTGGAGAGTGAAAAGTGCCCCCCCCCCCCCCCCCAAAAAAAAAAAATTTTCAAAAGGTCAGAAAATATAAATAAATAAAGAGTGAGAGGCAGTCAAATATGGTTTGCTTGTATGCAATAAAAACGATTAATTTTTCCCAATGAGAATTAGAGCATAGACTCAATTTAAAGGCACAAGAAGGACAAGGGGGGGAGAATCATAAAGTTAAATATATAAAAAATTTCCTTCCTGTCTTTGAAGAGTAAAAGCAAACACACAGAGAGAGAGAGAGAGGACTCAGCACAGCTCTTTAGGAGACTAGAATGGCTTTTATGCAGGCCCAAATAAAAGGATTAGGGCTTTGCCAAATTAAATTGTTAGTTTATAACTAGTAGAATGCAAGCACAATTTAATTTCATTATGAACTGGAGGTATCTGCATTAATGATCCTCACCAATCAATCACAAATAGGATAATGATGAAAGAATTTGCTTATCAAAAAGAAAAAGGGGGGGGGGGGGGGGGGAAGAGACAGTGAAAGAATTTACATTTGGCACCTGAAGTATAAAAATTCAAGCTCTCAAGAGGTGGGACAAAATCTAATAAAGCAAGCAAGATATATTTCCATAGCGGTTTATGGGTCTTGCCTCATGGTACAGGGATGATTAGATAGGTTTAAGGCTCGAATCGTGTTCAAGGGGGAAAAGTTTACCCTGTGATGGTAAAATATATTTCACAAATTTAAAATTCTTACATTTCTCAATTTTTTTGACCACAATTCCCAAAGAAAAAAATAAAACAACTTTTATTCTTGAAAACACAAGCTGGGCTGCAAGCAAAGACATTGGATACCCTACACAACAACAGGTGTAAAGATTCTTAGAGTTTTTAACCTAATCTCCACCCTCTAACTACTAAAAAGACAAATGACACATACAAACACTTACCAGCATGTTCATACAACACGGAGAGCAATCAAAAGTAGAAAAATGGTATACCTGGACATTTACAATGAGAAGAGGTGGGAGGTTTCCAGAAGAATTAACAGAGGGGAGTTCCACAAAACGAGCTATATGAGTTATTTTCCTCTGAGATAAGAATACATCAACACCAAAGGGATAATATGCAGCATAATTAGAAGCAAACTCCTTCCTCTTGTCCCTGTCACACAAAAGGCGATTTCCACAATAAATAGTTTAGCATTGCAACTACTCTATTTATAAGAGATCCAACTACGTTTACATGAAGTCTCATTGTGGGGATTTGTAAACTTTAAGTGTAAGTGCATACTTGCATTTGTACAATCACTAGTTTAATATGTATACATTTACTTGTGTATACGCCATGTAATTATGCATATATAAAACAATGGAGTACTGTGTTCTCACAGTCTTACCTAAAATAATTTACAGCCCGAACTTTGAAAGTACTTGGCTCAATATGTGACCAACAATCAAGCATTTTCTTATCTATTGGACAAAAAGGTACTTGGGAACCTGCTATTGGCCTTTCCAGAAGCATCTTCGAGGAAACTGTAATCATACAAAGAAATAATTAATTAAACTTATTCAACTTACACATCTTTTATATTTCTCTCTGAAAGCATTTACTTGTGTATATGCAATGTAATCATACTACTACTGAGCACCACAGTATACCACAATCAATATCAATATGACTTATTTGGAGGAAGAAGAATTTGGAATGACCACTCACTAATCTAGTAGAACAAAAATGCTAAACCAAAATTGATAAACTGCACTCTATTTAAATTCTACTTATATTCCCCCAATGTAAAGCTGGATTTTCTATGAGGTCCATTTATGTTTGTATCCATAAGAAACTAATGTGTCAAAATTTGACAATCTCAATACTCACATAGAGGGCCATTCACATTTCCATCTTTCCATTTGAAGGAAAGCTTTAAGGAAGCCTTTTTTCTCGAACTTGGGGGACTAGAACTTAATGATCTTCTCTTTTCAACTGAATGAACAGTGGATGCAAGACAAGGTAAGCAGTTGCTTGGAAGAATCCCACAGTTATCTAACACTCCTCCCTCCTTGCCAGGACTTCCATCCACAGACGAGGAGACTTCATCAAGGTACACAGGATGGTTTGCTTCATTTGAAGGTCCATCACATCTAGATACCTCATTAACAGAGTCGAGTGCAGAATTCCCTGTTGACAAATCCCCCGGTTTCTGCATATAATTGGTGGAATAAGTATGATGGTTATTGAGATTATGGTCCCAATGATTGGCATCTCTCAGAGATGGAATACTTGATATGGATGCCCCTTCAAAGCCGTTCAGAGATGACACATCTGCAGATATCAATGGTATGCATAAGTCAAATATAAACATATCTCATCTATCAGAAAGCAAAGGAAAATAATCCTCATATGTATTTGAGTCTAAGTATCTACAAAATCATACCATCTGCAACACTTTGGTAATCTTCGTCACAGTCAGACTCCAGAACTGCAGCTGAATCAAACCATGCCTCTTCAACATGTCCTGCTCCTGTTATCATATTGAACAGAATTAGGGGAATGATATAAGAAAATCGCAGTGACACATAATTTGAGAATTCAATGCTTAATTACATGGTTAGCCAAAGCTAGACTAGTATTTCAGGGAAATTTTGGCTCCTAATTCATCATATGTTCAAAAAATGGCAAAAGTTTCAGAACAAAGAAAGTAGAAGAATAACAAGCAAGATTATGTTCCAATATCTTCAATGTGACTGATAAAGCAGATTTGTTGGAGAAGTCAATGAGCTTTATACATTGCATATTTCTCGCAAGTTCCTCTAATGTTCCAGGTCTTTATCTTTGAAAACCTAATCACTGCATTCAACACCAATCTTAAATCCATGAGAAGGTCCACCTTTCTAGATTATACACCTCGTGTTACATTGTCAGTGAAAAACAAATTTATATTCTTAGCTGTTTACTTTAGCAAACCTCCAATGACAGCTTTCTTTCCATAATTAGGAAGCTCTGTGATATCCAGTTAATAGGACAGTCACTCCTATGGCTATCCTATACACATACCCAATATCAAAAGTTCATTTGCCACTTGACCAGAACTATTATACATGGAGGGCTTTCACAATTATTATATATGCAAAAGACAATTTCCTATGATAGGCACATCAATTCACCTAGAAATGGACTTCAAGGTCCCCTATTGAGGTCAATTAGTTATCAGGGTACAATTGCTAAAATCAGTATGCTAATCTCCCAGTAAACTAAGAATCAAGGACAAAGTGATTTATCTCCTCCAGCCGCAAGAACAATCAAATTCATAAAATTTCCATCTGGATCACTGATCAATTCAAAAAATATAATCTATCCCCCTCTTAATCAGCCACATTCTATTCAACTACCAATGCTAACAAAAAGCAACTCAAACTTATCCTCAACTTTCTGAGCTTACCAACAAAGTTGCATGTAAAGAAAATTGCAGATTACTTAACAGAGGTAACCAAGATTATTCTTGCAATATATAGATCAAAACCCCACATAAAGAAATATCTTTATTTGCATAAAAGCTCACAACAGAAAAAAACCAACTAATAATTTACGTGTACTTTACCCCAGCATCCTATCATCACAAAACTCAATAATTGAGACACTTTTGTAAAGAAATGCCACTTTTTTTTTATCTCTCACTTAAAACAAGTGTACATTCATGCTTATAACAGATTAGCAGACTCACATAATTTCCAAAAGCTGTACTCTTAGCAATCCAAAACCGACCTTCTATAATCCAAACCATAAAACAAAACCAACAAAAAAAAAAAGTCCAACAACATAACCCACCAACAAATCCACACAAAAAACACAAACCCAAATATAAAAATCTTAAATTTATCAAAATAATAATAACTAAAAGCACCACTTGCTCCTCATGCTATCCCACAAATTATACCAACGACCATTCTAGAGACAGAAGAAGAAGAAACAAAACTAAAACACAAAGAGAGAGAGAGAGAGAGAGAAAGATGAAACCTTGGAAAGTGGGGTTGGCATGGGATCTATCAGATGGTGCAGACCTATCAACCCTGTCCAGTGATCCCTCAGATAAACGGGAAGAGACCCTTTGTTTGAGTCCTCCTACTCTCCTCCTTTTCCGGTTCTTCCTCTTCTTCAATCTCCCACCAACACACCCTTCAGGGGCGGAAACACACGCCCCCATGTCTCTCTTTCTCTCTCTCTCTCTCTCTCTCTCTCTCTCTCTCTCTCTCTCAGATCAATCTGCAACCACCACCATTATCTTCAACACAAAGATATAAACAATTCTAGAGAGAGAGAGAGAGAAGAAGAAAGAGGAAGATAGTAAATTGTAGTGCGAGAAAGAGAGAGAGTTTAAAGCTTTAAGCTACCGCTTGCGAAATTCTCTTCCTTTTATTATTGGGTTCTCAGAAGAAAAAACAAAATGTATTTTTTTTTTTTTTCCTTATAAGTTTTATTAAAAAAAAAAAAAAAACTTTCACTCAGTTGGCATGTCATTATTGGTAAATAAATTAAAAAGATAATATCAAAAATAAATATAGATAAAAACAAGTTTGAAAAGAACAAATTCTATATCCATTATTTTTGCTCTACAAAACTTTGTAAACTCAACCGCTATGAAAAGAATAAGTTCTAGAGAGGGTTTGGATCCACGTTCACGTCTGCGTTTCTCTTCATTGTGCGTTTTCAGCTTTTTTTTTTTTTTTTTTTTTTTCCAGCCGCTGTTGTTGACCAATTCTCCTCATGAACAGTGCATCCGTGCACTGTTTATGGACCCACAAATTTCACTTTTCAGCAACTTTTTCATTAAAAATGGGTCCCACAGCACTATTTACACATTTAAAAATTATTTTGCTACAGTGTTTTCAGTTTTCAGTTTTCAGTTTTCAGCAATAAGTTCTATCCAAACGGACCCCTAGAATAATTATTTTTGCAACATAATCTATAGTTTTTTTCCCAATTATTCACCGTCTGTCTATCGTATTTGTTTATCACTCATAGTCTATGCATTGCAGTAAATTGTGGCAAAAAATGTAATAGTGCTAGATTTTCTCCATATGAAAAATTGCATAGAAATTTTTTTTTTCTTCTCTACATGTTGATGCAGTAATAAGTAATGGTAATTATTTTTAGGTTGTGTTAACGGGTAAGATACCCGTTGACAACACATTTTAGGTAACTTTTTTTAACTTTCAGTAGTTTTTTAGTTTTTGGTAATTTTTTTCTATCTCTTTTTTGGCAATTTATTTAACAACTTTTTTCTTTTTTCTTTTTTCTTTTTTCTTTTTTTAAGTGAAACCCAAAAAACAAAAAAAAAAAAAAACCTTAAAACGGTGGTAGTTAACATTTTTCATTGGTTTTTTTAGTGGTCGGTGGTGGCTGCGTAAAAGAGCGTTGAATTGCCCTTTTTACTATTTAGCAATAGACATCTGCCAATAGTGGGAGGTGGGACCCAAAAGGTGTGAATTGAATATGCCACGTGGGCGCAGAAATGGTTAAGCAAGCGTGTGTGTGTACTGTGCTAAGCACTGAGTTTCGTGGACGTGCTTCGTTCAAAGTGTTGTACTATTTCCATATACTGCTACTAGCTAAGCTAGCTACTACCTGACCTGACGACGTTGTTGTTGTTGTTGCTGCTGATGTTACTGATGTTACACCAGTTTTTGACGTAATGTGTGTGTGTGTGTTTGTGGTTTGTACAAACCATAATGGATCTCTTTTTTCAATTTTTCATTATCTATGTATGATTCTATGTTTGTATAACCAGTCCAAAAAATTTTGTCAGAGCAAAAAAGCTGTGCCTAGCCATGCCGTTTATTATGAGGAGGTCGGCCAACTTGTTGATGTCATTTACTGATTACAAGGTTTTATATTTTACAACCAAAAAACAAAAAATTAGAGAAAAAACTTTAAAAAGGAAAATGAAATTTTAGGAGGCATAAAATTTGAGTCGAGAATTTATCGTGCACATGTATTTTGAAATTTTAATCATGAAATTGGAAACTTTTTATGTCCATAACTGATTCAAATATTTTAAATTTTTTACATACTTTACTAAATAAATTTCATTAAATTTTAACCACTCTTTAATAATTTAATGTTCTAAATTTTGTCATATCTTCATTCTACTAACAATAATTTTTATTTTTTTGTTGAGGGGATACTAACAATAATCTTAATTGTTTTGTTTGCAACATTATTTTATTATTTTAAGAGTATTATTAATGGAATGCTGACATGACAGAATTTAGACCCTTAAATCATAAAGAGTAGGTAGAATTTAAAGAAATTATTGAAAGTACCCTAGGAAATTTATAAAATCTGAATCCAGAAACACACACACACACACACACACACACACACACATATATATATATGTTAAATTTTATTCTGATTGAGCCAACATTGAGTCATAATGTAGTGTTTTTATCTTCATCTTAATAAAGTTACAATTTTCTTATTAAAAAAACATCTATCTAAAATGAGAAATAATATGTCCAAAAAATTTTCACAATATTTTTACAAAAAATATTAAATGGCAGGTTGTTACTATTTTTTTTTGCTGTAAAAAAAAAATGTAATCTTAGTGTTAAGTTCAAATTTGAACCAATAAAAACTAACCACCTATGATTTATTGTAACAATTTTGTGGACATAGCACCTATCATGTAAAATAGGTTCAAAAACACTAGCCACATTTGCATCATGCTTGAAAAAGACTAGTTATAATTGAGACCAAAATCCAAATCTACCTAGTAAATGTCAAATGTAAAACTCATCACACAACACACATAGTCAATTAAATTGGGGCATCACACAAATACTATTTTATCCAAAAATGTATTTTTTTTCTACATAATTTAATATTGCAAAAACTTAGAATTTAAATATTTGACTAATGACATAGTTATTAATTTTTTATTTTCTTAAAATTTCGTAATTATGGAGGATATAATAAGAAAATGTAATCTATTGGTTGATTTGTCAAAATTTAGGTTCAATACAAATATAAAATGGGAGTTTGAAGAGACTGTTTGGAGAGAACTCTGTCGAGGAAGGTATGAAACGAAAGTAAAGTATATTGTTGGGTTTGTGACGCTACTCTTATGCATTGGTTTGTAATTTTGTATGGGTCCTCTAATGAGTAATGACTTAGTTGAGAAGTAATTTGAATACTATGTTGTGTTTAGGTGTTTCCTGGTATTATTGTATTTTGTACATGTATTTCTAGTCAATAAAATAGAATTCTATTCTTTTAAAAAAAAACTTTACCGACATAAAAAAATTCACAATATATATATAGTTTTTATATTAATTCTTATTGAATTAACATTATTTTCACAATAATTAATACCAGTTTTTGTGCTATAAACCAGTCACATCAATAAAAACAATTATGTTATCAAATTTGTAAGCATATGAATAATAATGAAACCGAGCTTGCGTGAAGTGGGCTTTACCTAAATGCTGCTTTTTTTTCAATGGTTGGTAACTGAGAATATTTGTCAACACTCAGGAAAGTTCTCTTCTAAGTAGATATTAGTCCAAACAACTCACCTACCCAAAAAAAAAAAAAAAGTGTCACTTTAGCCCAAAAAACGTAAAGGAAATGAAAGTTTGTGCAGCTTGTATCTGCTATATATATTTTTTAATTTATTCCCTATTTGTGTGTGGATGTGTATTTTTAGCATTATAGTAAATGATGTAATACTAATAATATTCCCAAAATGACTTCTTCTTTTTTTCTTGTTTGATTCCCACTAATAAGTTGTGTGTGTTTGAAAGAAACTAACAATGTTGTGAACCGAATAAGTCAAAAAAATTGTGCTGCGTGTAGAGTAATGAAGACCATTCAATTGTTCGGTGGATGGTAAAAAGAGAGTCTTGGGAATGAAATAATGATAAGACAATGTAAAGAATAACACTAATTGGTCATGTTGAGGAATAAAAAAGGAATTGAAAGAAACTTCTATGTACACTATCAAATTACAAATCAATTACAGCTCTATCTTAAAATTCTATAGTATCATTACTATTTTTAATAGATACCAATTGAGTTGAGATCTTGCGCAATACTTAAAGGTAATAAATAATGTTAATTCATATTTGTTTAAATGTTGATGGTGTGTGTGGCAAAATTGGAACCATTCTTTTTCTTTTTTTCTTTTTTTGAAATCAAATTACACACATTCTTTTAACTATAAATAAATGTTTAATTTTTTAGAAATGCATAGTGAAATTACCTTAGAAATTTTTTATTCTCATAATTCAAATATGGTAAAAATGATATGAAAACTTGTAAGGGAGAATTTCTTAAAAAAACGAACCATGCCAAGAACTTTGACAAAAGAGGGTGGTGAGATGAGTAGAGAAATTCATCAGGTGAAACAACCTATTCCTAGGCTTCAAACCAACAACAAGTGGGATTGATCGGAGACACTTTGAAGGTTAAAGAAAGTGAAGAGATTCTAGAAAAATAATAGAGTAGCAGTGGCTGAAGGGAAAAAAATGTAACTTTATTCATGTGATAATGGGTAATTAGAGGGTTTTTGATTGGGGTTTGGTAACCAATTCCCTAAAAATTCATTTGGAGAGGTGCTACAAATGTACCATTCCTTAAGGCAAATTGAGGGTACATGCTTCTAAATTAATTTGCCCCATAATGTACAATGATGGCTTATTTAGTAAAAAGGGGTGGCAATTGATGAGGGCAATTAATGCTAATATGATAGAGTAAATGGCCTTTCTCATGTGTTTCTTCTTTTGAAGTGAAAGGAGGAAGAGAGGAGGGGGGGGGGGCGGGGGGGAGGTGCTCGGCTACCAAGCTTTAGACATCCCCGAACAAGGTCCAAGACTCTACCTCTTGAGAGCTCGGCCTGCATCATGCACTCTTTATTTGAGAAGGTCTTGCTTGAGTATCGATCAATGCATGAATAGTGTTACTCAACATAATGATACATGATTATCATGTGGATGTGATCTCAAACTAGTACCAACTAGGCCAAACCCTATCCTAGAGGTTTATTGGACCCCTCCCCCCCTTCCAAAGTAGCCATTCATAATTTTCGCCCATATCAATGCACAAACATATTGACATAAGTACTACTATTTTAACATTATTAATGGATAAGGGTTTTAGAGCTCACACATGGAATACCAAGTACATCATACATAGTGTTTGTTTGGATCACGTCCACGTTTTGGATGTTTGTGTTTCAGGCGTGATTTTTTTTTTTTTTAAACCAGCGCTTAATGCACTATTCATGGGACATGAACAATGTATTTAGTTCAATTAACAGGGCTGAACAGTAGTGAATAGTAATAAACAATAATCATAAATTATTTTTTTATTATTTTCAATTTTCAGTTTTCTGCAAAATAAGCGGTATCCAAATGCAAACATAGTTTCATTTCTAAAATAATTAGCTTAGTTATGGATGATATGTTTTTCAAAAAATAAAATCAATACATTATAGAATTTGGGGGCGAAACCAAAAAATATTCATACTTAATTCTAGACTGTCACTATATATATGCTAACAGGATTTTATATCATATACTGATAATTAAATTGATTTTTTTAAATGGCATGCCATAATTTTTTTTTTTTATAATGTATTCCCCCATATATTTAATCTAGGCGAGATCTACAAATTAATGTTGACAAAACAGCTGCTATTCATGTAGTGTACATGAAGTGGCAAGGGCCCTGTCTTGCAACAACGTGGATCCAAATTCATATAGCGACGCATCGCTCGAGAGGCAACAATAAAGTTGAAAACTTTGTGTGACAAAAATATCATTTGTTTTTTTCTCCAAACTTTTAAACAATCAATGATTTTATAGAATTTATGCTTATGATGACTTTCCAGTCAAGGATAAACAACAATGACATCAAGTGGTAATTTTTATATTTCAAAATGGCAATGGTAATGATATCATTTATGTCACCACATGTTTATGATTCAAACTTTATCTCTCCTGTCCTCCAATATCTATCTATAAAAAAGAGCAACAATAACAGTAATTTGGCATGTCACAAAATTAATATATAAATTTTGATGGGACAAAATAAAATTTAAAAGAATTCAAGTAACAATAAGGACACAACAGTTTTATATTGGTTCTACTGGATAACAATCTTGTCTAAGTGGTGAACACATAAGTAACAATTATGTTTTTTTTGTGAGTACACATATCTCTTAATGAACAAAAATATATTTAACCCAAAAGTTACAACTTTACCCAAAAATTGATTTTTTTTTTTTTTAAATCGTAATAATTCTCATCTACCAAGTGAGACTATTGTATGCACGAGAGTATACCATGTTATGATATGATCACCCATCATAATCGTATGGGATTATCTTCTGATTTAAGTGCTACCAAGTAGATTAATCAAAATCTAACCACTTTTAATGATTTAATGGTATTCCATGTAAGCATTTCATTAACAATCATCTTAATTGTTTTGTTTACAACATTATTTTATTATTTTAAGAATATTATTAATGAAATGCTGACATGGCAGAATCTAAACCATTAAATCATTAAAGAGTGGTTAGGATTTAATGAACTCTACTTGGTAGAGTACCTAGGAACTCTAGAGGATCTAAATCCAATAGTATGCTAGCATTTTCATAATTTTTTTTTAAGTCATTGACATAATAAATCGTGATTGGCATAATTAATATCACTTTCACATAAATCTCCTACTATAATTATAATATATTACATTTTATGAGAAAATGATAAAGCATTTAATTTTGTTGACAATTTTTTATATTTTTTATAAAAATAATATCAAAATTTTCCTATTATGATTTATTAACAATTACTCTAAGAGTATCTCTTAACATAATCCTATAAAAAAAAATATTATTGTGTCCATGACTCCTTGGACTTATTGATACAATGATACACTAGACCAAATTGAGATCAGGTGCATCTGATTTGAATCAAGTGTACTTGATGCAATTGTAATTAATTGTTGAAAATTAAAAAAATAATTTTCAATCTCAAAAATTAAATAAAATATATTTAAAAATGTAAAAAAATTTGTAGGAGAACGTGGGTAAATCCACCTTGTGTAATAGTGCATCAAGGGGTAATTTTCTGACAATTTATGATTCTTCATCAATCATCACCCCCACGGAAAATCATGTTTTGTTGAATTCTAAGTCATATTGCTCAATCATGCTAGCCTCCTCAAATGCTGGGCCTAGGAGGCTAGAGCTAGACTAAATCCCATTTTTTAAAATTCTGAATACTGAATTTTTAATGAAACAAAAGAGGAGGAAGGGTAAAAGATAAGAAATAGGGATGGTTCCAACCTAAATATAATATAGATTATAGAAGGCCCACGCCGCCAAATTGTGAGCTGGAGAATTGGCCTACATGAAAGACATTAAAAGAACAAAATATAGCAAAAAAAAGAGGCTTCATGTCTTCTGTATATGCAATAATAGGAGAGATAGTAGCCACAACCGAGTTGTGGTCCTCGTGGAGAGAAAATTGAGGCAATCACCTCAAGGATCAATGGTTTGGATATCTTCTTGTCTATCTCTAGCTTTAGAAAAGCAACTAGACAGTACCAAAAGGGTTAAGTATTACACTGCAAACTTCAAATTTTTCATCTATTACAAAGAAAACTATATAAGAATTTGTATATTTTTCTAATATATATATATATATAGGCAAAACTCAAAAAAAGTTCAATTAGAATTTAATTTTGGTCATATATCTAAATTTATGTGAAAACCGAATCATAATTATTCACTTAAGTTTATGTCATGAGTCCACTTAAGTTTTTTAATCTTGTGCCAAGTGAGTTAATGAATATAAAATACTAACAAACTAATATTAATGAACTATAAATTTTTATATAAAAAAAAAATCACAGATACTCAATAAAAATCACCACACACCAAAGATCACTACATGTTCTATCTTATTAAAAATTAGAAAAAAAAATGATTATAAGTAGTATTAAATTTAGGTAAGAATTTCTATACATGACTAATTACATTTACTTTTTTAAAAATAATTTAACTAATTATTTATATTTTTAAGATATAAATTATGTTTAATATTAAATTTATCTATATGCATGCATGTGTTACATGCTATTTTTTTTAATAATTTGACTAATTATTTATATTTTTATAATAAAATTGTGTTTAATTAAATGCATCCATGTGTTTGCGCGAGTTACACGCTAGTAATAATAAAGGTTAAAACTTAGGTACAATTTCTTGTGTTGTATACCATAGGCTCTCCAATTAAATTCAACTGTGTTGTTATATTGATAAGAAAACACATAGTTGAATTTAATAATTAGCATTTAAAAAGATAACATTATTTTTACTGCACTATAAATTTTTGTATCTTTTTTTTTTTATATACAAGATAGAATTTCTACTCTAACCTAATCTAAGTGTAAATGTGTGTGAAGCTTCCTCTTGGACACTTGAACCCCAACCCTTACCCCCACACTCTACAAGCATTTATACCTGTGGAGTGACCATCATACCAAGGGTGTGCGGTGGTTAAATTTTTGTATCTTATAGGTTCTTAATTAAATTCAAACACATACTTGTATTGATTAATGAAACATATTCAATTTTATCTTTTTAAGGACAATTAAATGTAATACAGTTACATGTTTAAATTTAATTGAAAATTTTATTATACTACACCTAATGAAATATAATTAGAATTATATTTTTTTCTTATATAATTTTTTAAATTTTCTTTCAATGTTATAACTAACTAACTAACTTTTTTGCTCTAACCTCAAATAAAAAGATTCATATAATTTAATTAGTTGGCACTTATTAATATTTAAAAAATATATTTAGAGTTCAAATCCAGAATTCCCCATTTCTTTTTATCAAATTATTCAAAAAAAAAATCTCAAATTTTTTTTTTTTTAGAAAACACAAATAATGTCATAGGTGTGTCATTACAGTCGCAAAATTATCTCGCGGTCGAATCATAAACGCTATGCAAGGGAATGAGAAATCGATCCATAGTCCATAGATTAGCAATAATTAAGTTCCCAAAAAAAAAAAAAAAAAAAAAGCCCAAAAGAAAAGAGAATTCCCCATTAGTCAAGAATTGAGTGGCGTACTCCGCTACCAATCCTTACATCAATTCATCGATGGACAATCTGTTACGCAAAGGGGATAGGAAAGCTACCCATAGTCCATAGATCCGGAATAATTGAACTCCAAAAAAAAAAGTGTAGATTAATTCAATTAATAAAGTTTTTTTTGGTCTAATAAAAGAACTTGAATTCGATATCTACCTACACTAAAAACTAATTAGTCCTCATTTGGATTGAGAAAGGGAGAGTAGAGAGAGAGTAATTATTAAATACTCTCAGAATACGAAAAATAGTGACCCATTATCTTACATTTATAGTGGAGTCTATTTAAATTCGATATTCGTCTACGCTAAAAATCAATTTGTTCTCGTTTGAATTGAGAGAGGAGGTAGGGGGAGTAGAGAGAGTAATTCTTAAATACTCTCGAAATACAGAGAATAATAATTCCTCCTCTTGCATTTATGGTACGGTCTATTCATTAAATTCGTAATAAAATTCACCTTAAATGTAAAAAAAGATAGCATAATTTTTCTGTACTTACAAATTTTCCGTAAAATAAAAGTACGGTAAAGTTAACAAAAATAAATCAATTTTTAATTCTAATCTATTTTTCTCTTTTTCCCCTTGTACCGTCTTCCTATTCAATCTAAACATAGAGTCTAAAGAACAATTACCCGGAGGACCATTATAAATTGACACTTTATTTAAGAAAAGAAAAGAGAGTTTCCAATGGTCAATAATTGAGTGTCGTACTCTGCTACCAATCTATACATGAATCCAGGGATCGATCTTCTGGCGCATGAGATTCATACATTAGGTTGCTCTAAATGCAAAATGGATACGGGATACCATTGGAAGTAGCCTGGAAGGAACTGCAGCCCACACATTGGGGGTACACCTTTTACGAGAGAGCATTTATTTACTTCATTAATGCTCTCTTTTTGGCTCTCTGGCCAATGCCCATACTTCACGTTTCCACATTTCTTTGTTCAAAGCTCTACAGCCTTCCTATAAATAAAATAAAAAATAAAAAAAAAACTGTACAGCCTTTAATAAACTAAGTATATGTCTTTAGAGTAGTGATTAACAATTCACTTTAAAAAAATTTTAATATCACTTTTGTAAGTGCACAATTGCACCTGGTCCCAAGAACAGTTATGGGCTCAGGCCCAATGAGCCTTAAACAATATGAATTTGTAGAGTGTGGGCTTGAAACCCAGGTTAGAAGTGTGTGGGGATTAAATGACAAACTAAAGATTGCAAATATTTGGAAACAACAAGGTATATTGTAGATAGGCCTCCTCGGATGTAAGCCGAGAGCTGTTCTTATATTATATCTTTCTCTTAGCCTTTTTTCTTTTTAGGTTACAAAAAGTCCGTCCCTTTTTCCTGTCTTAGATTGCTCTTTAAATACTACTCTTTTGAATGCTTTGTACACGTGTTACCTCACCTCCCCCTTAGCCTAGATATTTCTTTTCTCAGTGCCTTTGAATAGTAACCGAAGTTTCTCTTCCACTTTGTTCGGTGTCAACTTCCCCATAAATGCGGCCGGGGTGGTAGGTGCAGGGGTCTTTAATGTGAAGGCGAGCGGCATTTATCTTTGACATTTCTTCAACACCGGTGCTTCGGGGCGTTCTAGGGCTCGCCTCTTAACCATTGGCTTTAACCGTGTCATCCCCTAATCTTTACTATGAAATCCCGAGTTCTTCGGTGTTCATCCGAGGGTAAGGTCACCCTCGACTGGATCCTCGGATCCTCGGCGTATGGGCCGACCCATAGTACTAACAAATTCTAAACCCAGGATCAGGTCGGCCTTCTTTAACACGGCCCAAAAGGCCCACGTTCCCATCAGGATCTTTTTGCCCCACACAATAGCCCCTCAAAACTCTAATTTTCAACGTCCGAGGAGAAAAATAGGGTTTTGATCCGACGAGAACCTACTCTACTCACTTTGCGAGTAATGGCACGTGTGGAAATCGTTTCGCGTCCCAGAAAATGCCATTTGGCGGTTTTATTTTGAACAACGCGCGTATTTATTACTGCCAGTTACACTTTGACCCTCACGTTCAACGGTGTTGACCCTCACAGTTACACTTGGTTAGGTGCAGTCCTCGGACCACAAACCTTGTGGAAATTGATGTCTTGTCATTTGTTAAACAGAACCTTAGTTATGTCGGGTCTTCGGACCTCCTACTTTGGGAAAATTAACATTTGAAGTTACAATTTTAAGAATCAAACAGAAACTTGGTTAGGTGCAGTCCTCGGACCACAAACCTTGTGGAAATTGATGTCTTGTCATTTGTTAAAACGAGAACCTTAGTTATGTCGGGTCTTCTGACCTCCTACTTTGGGAAAATTAACATTTGAAGTTACAATTTTAAGAATCAAACGGAAACTTGGTTAAGTGCGGTCCCTCGGACCACGAAACCTTGTGGATATTGTTGTCTTGTGATTTGTAAAACAGAACCTTAGTTATGACGGGTCTTCGGACCTCCTACTTTGGGAAAATTAATATTTGAAGTTACAATTTTAAGAATCAAACGAAACTTGGTTAGGTGCGGTTCTCGGACCACAAACCTTGTGGAAATTGATGTCTTGTCATTTGTTAAACGAGAACCTTAGTTATGTCGGGTCTTCGGACCTCCTGCGTGGGAAAATTAACATTTGAAGTTACAATTTTAAGAATCAAACAGAAACTTGGTTACGTGCGGTCCTCGGACCACAAGCCTTGTGGAAATTGATGTCTTGTCATTTGTTAGAGAACCTTAGTTATGTCGGGTCTTCGGACCTCCTGCGTGGGAAAATTAACATTTGAAGTTACAATTTTAAGAATCAAACGAAACTTGGTTAGGTGCGGTCCTCGGACCACAAACCTTGTGGAAATTGATGTCTTGTCATTTGTTAAACGAGAACCTTAGTTATGTCGGGTCTTAGGACCTCCTACTTTGGGAAAATTAACATTTGAAGTTACAATTTTAAGAATCAAACGAGAAACTTGGTTAAGTGCAATCCTCGAACCACAAACCTTGTGGAAATTGATGTCTTGTCATTTGTTAAAACGAGAACCTTAGTTATGACGGGTCTTCGGACCTCCTACTTTGGGAAAATTAACATTTGAAGTTACAATTTTAAGAATCAAACGAAACTTGGTTAGGTGCGGTCCTCGGACCACAAACCTTGTGGAAATTGATGTCTTGTCATTTGTTAAAACAGAACCTTAGTTATGTCGGGTCTTGGACCTCCTACTTTGGGAAAATTAACATTTGAAGTTACAATTTTGAGAATCAAACGAAACTTGGTTAGGTGCAGGTCCTCGGACCACAAACCTTGTGGAAATTGATGTCTTGTCATTTGTTAAACGAGAACCTTAGTTATGTTGGGTCTTCGGACCTCCTACTTTGGGAAAATTAACATTTGAAGTTACAATTTTAAGAATCAAACGAAACTTGGTTAAGTGCAGGTCCTCGGACCACAAACCTTGTGGAAATTGATGTCTTGTCATTTGTTAAACAAACCTTAGTTATGACGGGTCTTCGGACCTCCTACTTTGGGAAAATTAACATTTGAAGTTACAATTTTAAGAATCAAACGAAACTTGGTTAGGTGCAGTCCTCGGACCACAAACCTTGTGGAAATTGATGTCTTGTCATTTGTTAAACAGAACCTTAGTTATGTCGGGTCTTCGGACCTCCTACGTAGGAAAATTAACATTTGAAGTTACAATTTTAAGAATCAAACGAAACTTGGTTACGTGCAGTCCTCGGACCACAAACCTTGTGGAAATTGATGTCTTGTCATTTGTTAGACGAAACCTTAGTTATGTCGGGTCTTCGGAGACCTCCTACTGTGGGAAAATTAACAATTGAAGTTACAATTTTAAGAATCAAACGAAACTTGGTTAAGTGCAGTCCTCGGACCACAAACCTTTGTGGAAATTGATGTCTTGTCATTTGTTAAACGAACCTTAGTTATGTCGGGTCTTCGGACCTCCTACTTTGGGAAAATTAACATTTGAAGTTACAATTTTAAGAATCAAACGAAACTTGGTTAAGTGCGGTCTCGGACCACAAACCTTGTGGAAATTGATGTCTTGTCATTTGTTAAACGTAACCTTAGTTATGTCGGGTCTTCGGACCTCCTACTGTGGGAAAATTAACATTTGAAGTTACAATTTAAGAATCAAACAGAAACTTGGTTAAGTGCAGTCCTCGGACCACAAACCTTGTGGAAATTGAGTTCTTGTCATTCGTTAAACGAAACACTTAGTTATGTCGGGTCTTCGGACCTCCTACTTTGGGAAAATTAACGATTGAAGTTACAATTTTAAGAATCAAACGAACCTCGATTATGTTGGGTCTTGAGACCTCTGCTTTGGGGAATTTTACTTTTGAAGTTATAACCTTTAAGAATCAAACGGAGAATTGGTTAAGTCTTATCTTCTGACCACAACTTTTATCAAAGTCATTCTCTTATTATGTCTGGATGTTAATGCGTTACTGTTTATTAACTCGGATCTTACATCTTACTAGAAACAGAGCTATGCATTACAAGGGTTTAATCGTTATATGAGGCCCTCTCTTCTTCTTAATCGAGGCATTGTTCAAATATATTAACCATGTCACCTTTTATTGAATCTTTAATAATATACGCATGATTATGTGGAAGTTATGATTGTGCAATCCTTGGAGTTAGATTTGTGTACTCTGAGAAACTTTTGCTATGACTTAATGGGAAACTTTTGTAATAAGTACAAAAAGAATAAAGTAAAAATAGATATAACCCAAGTAAAAAGCAAACGAAATTGTTCTTCATTAATCTGTTAAATGTACATTACATATATAATTCAAAAATGGAAAAAGAGAAGCCCTAAGCTAAAGTCCTAAGCTTGTGGAGGAGGATCTTGCTGAGAGGTACTGGTGCCCTCGGTCTTTCTCAACTCCAGCTCAAAGGGAGTCAAGACTTGCTTTCCCTTATCTGCTGTCTTCATTGAAAGGACGTTGGGTTCCGCTGTCTGGCTCAAGTCCTTCTTTGCATTCCCTCCTCCTTCCTTCTCTTTGTGGGAACCGAAAGGTTACGTAGGATGGGAATCTGTTGTGGGACCACCGGAGGAAAGAGCAGGAAGAGTTGTCTCGGGGGTAGGAGTTGCAGCACGAGCCTCTTCAATCTCCTGTATTTCCAGAGGAAGCCAAACGTTCTCGGATTTCCTCAGATCCGAAGATGGAGGAACTCCTGCTACGTTTAAAGCTTCCCCCCATACGTTTTGACAGGTATTCCGGCATAAAGCCGCGAATTCCTACGTCGTCTCCTCTGTGATTGCTACCCCTTCATCGAAACTTGCCTGCTTGGCAGCTTGAAGAGAGAGTTGGAAGGAGCTGGCTTCTTCCTTCATCAGCGCCAGTTGCTCTTTCAGATCCGAGCACTCCCTTTGAGCTTGGGAGAGCTCTTCATCTCTTTCGCGAAGGAGCTTGCGCTGTCCTTCTATCTGGGTCTTCATGGTCTTCAAGTTTGACTCGACCCCATTTTTCTCTCTCCTCAGATCAGCCACCTCTGAGGTCAACTTCTCATTCTCAGCAAGGGCTGTGCCCAAGGACTTCTCAGTTTCCATCCTGATTTCGAGCTCAGTTCTGGCTACCTTCCGAGTGTCTTCAATAAACTTCTCAGCTACAAAGACCTCCTGAATAGCCTGTAACAAAGTATGGAGTTAGGAACAGTGAAAAACAAACTTACTTATAAATATTGTTAAAAGTGGAATCTTCCGAAGAAAGGGAGAAACATTTACCCGTTAAGTCTCTTTTCGGGGAGAGGAATAGTTGTGGCTGGCCCATTTTTCCAAGGTCTCCATGTCCTTGCAGGCAGCAGGAGAGGGCGGTCCACAACCTCGGCCACGTGGTGGGCATGGCCTTGTTGAACCGCCACCTCTTTGGGCCCGCGGGAGATGGGTGCGCCGTCCCGGATCTTAGATCGGGGGACCATGGTCGGTGCTCGGCGCACTTCGGCCTCGTCCACGAATTCCCGATTTCAGCGAGCGGGCCACCCTTGCCCTTGTCCACCTTCTCCTGGGCCGGTGGGAAGTTGTTGTCGTGGTTTCTTGGGGTCTTTATTAGTCGTACCCTCGTTATCCCCTTCCTCTTCTTCTTTGGATCCTCGGTGGAAGTTTTGGCTCACCTGGAGGAGGGGGAAGTGGTAAGGATGGGGGAGCTTGAGACGTCCCCTTCTTTTTCTCTGCCACTTGGGCCATATTGGTGAGGAGACCATCTTCCATTCTTCCCATGTCTTCTTCAAATTCGTCCTCGGGAAGGGCAACCACAAACCTGCGAATTCCGAGAGGCCTCGGTGGCTTCTTCCTCCTCGTCGGAAAGTACCAGTTGGTTCCCGCGAGGTCTATCGGTGTCTTCGAGATGGAATTGATCTATCTCGTCGTCAAGTGTGTGTGAAGAAGACACTGCTTTGGAAGACGACGAGTTGTTTGTGAGTGCACGGCAAGGGGAATTGCGCCATAGGCCGGTTGTATAAAATGGTGTTAGGAGCGTCCGGGAGGTCGCGGTCGTCCGAAAGTGGGGCCGAGCTACGTTTATCCTCCTTCGTCTTCGGTCGCCGCCCGCGATTATGGCGTTCTCTATCTCTGGAAGTCCGAGAAAGGGGATTGTACCCTAGAATGAGGTGAGCGGCCGGAGTTGTAAGTCTTCGCTAACGAACACCCCTCGGAGCGAAGTACTCGGTTTAGATGCGATGTTACGGTGACTCGAGACGAGGACGCACGTGCCGCTATCTGCAAAAAGACGTCAAAACAAACAAACTTGGTCGGATTCACACGAGATGTTTAACAACTTTAAGCAAGTACGAATACGCATTTTGTGTGTGTTAGAAGAAGTGGTGTTGTGGGGAGATTAATCCTACGGCATCGCACACAGATCCCCCCGAACGGGCGGTGGAAGCGTCGTGCCGGTTCCGGACACGATCAAGTAGTCGTCCTTCATGCCTTTGTTTGATTTGGGCGAGCAGAGATTAGCCTAACGGTGCGCTGGACCGAGACTTAATATAATAACCTACCTTAGAAAGTTTATGGGACTCATATAGGAACACGACATCGTGCCATGTGAGGTTTAAACCCATCTTGCACTCGTTTAGAGCATCACACTACCCAAAACTCTAAAAACGTTTGGGAGGCATTGATCGGGACACGACCGGTGGTTGCGAAGGTACTCACTAGTTACGGTTTAATTGGAAGGGTCATCCCACCCTCTATAAAGGCTATCATAGGAATGATAACCTCTCCCTCCTTCCTAGAACGGCCACGGCTTCTGCGGGCAATATTCTAACCCTACGTCGGGGAATACGGTATTTGGCCCTAAAGCCTTCCATCCCGGCGGCGGTATCAACTAGACACTTGAATTTTCCCATTACGGAGGAACGATAGACTAAACTCTAAAAGGGAGAGTATTTGTAGTGATAGCCGAGGACAAATATCGAGGAGAAAAGGTTAAGAATAGGAGCAAGAACTTACAAGGTTGAAGGTGTGCAAATCTCCACGGTTTTCCGCAAGTAAGGTATGATGGGCGATGTCTTGATGGGATTACCCCGAGGAATTAAGTGAAGGCGCGGTTCCGAAGCGTCACGACGTGCGAAAAGGCGGCCTCGAAATTATATTTGTCCGCCTAAAATTTCGTGGAGTAATGAGGGCCGTTAGATGTCCATCTCACCGTTGAACGTGAGGGTCAAAGTGGCGTAATAAATACGCCCGTTGTTCAAAATAAAACCGCCAAATGGCATTTTACGGGACGCGAAACGATTTCCACACGTGCCATTACTCGCAAAGTGAGTAGAGTAGGTTCTCGTCGGGATCAAAACCCTATTTTTCTCCTCGGACGTTGAAAATTAGAGTTTTGAGGGGCTATTGTGTGGGGCAAAAAGATCCTGATGGGAACGTGGGCCTTTTGGGCGTGTTAAGAAAGGGCTCGATCCACAGGTTTAGAATTTGTTAGTACTATGGGTCGGCCCATACGCCGAGGATCCGAGGATCCGCCGAGGGTGACCTTACCCTCGGATGAACACTAGAAGAACTCGGGATTTCATAGTAAAGATTAGGGGATGACACGGTTAAAGCCAATGGTTAAGAGGGTGAGCCCTAGAACGCCCCGAAAGCACGGTGTTGAAGAAATGTCAAAGATAAAGGCGCGCCTCCACATTAAAGACCACTGCACCTACCACCACGGCCGCATTTATGGGGAAGTGACACCTGAACAGTGGAAGAGAAACTTCTGGTTACTATTCAAAGGCACTGAGAAAAGAAATATCTAGGCTAAGGGGGAGGTGAGGTAACACGTGTACAAAGCATTCAAAAGAGTAGTATTTAAAGAGCAATCTAAGACAGGAAAAAGGGACGGACTTTTTGTAACCTAAAAAGAAAAAAGGCTAAGAGAAAGATATAATATAAGAACAGCTCTCGGCTTACATCCGAGGAGGCCTATCTACAATATACCTTGTTGTTTCCAAATATTTGCAATCTTTAGTTTGTCATTTAATCCCCACACACTTCTAACCTGGGTTTCAAGCCCACACTCTACAAATTCATATTGTTTAAGGCTCATTGGGCCTGAGCCCATAACTGTTCTTGGGACCAGGTGCAATTGTGTACTTACAACTTTTATAAAAAATAAAAAAAATTATTAAAATATTAATTACTTTTCTTTCTTTTCTCATAAAAATTTTCTTTAAATAAATTATTAAACAACCCTCTAACAATATTTATTAGCATTCCTCGTAAAGGCATTACTACCACAATCATTCAGTACTTCTTCCTTACTGTACTTAAAAACTTTAGTCAGCTCTTGATGTAATTAATTAGTCAGAGGATTCAGCTTTGAATGAGTTGATTGGGTGTGGAAACCTATGAACAAGCCTATTAATGCTTCAAGATAAACTTCTTATAAAGGAAGGGTATATTTGGATATAATTTGTTGATGAAAATTAAAAATTAAAAATACTATAATAAAATAATTTTTAAATATATAAATAGTTTCGTGAAACTTATTTTTAATAAAAAAATTGTTGAAAAGTGAAATTTGTAAGACCTACACGAGTACACTATTTACAAGAGAATAGTCAAAAGTTGCGGTTTGAAAAAAAACAAAAAAAAAAAGAGAACGCGCAAACATGGACACAGAGATGCTAGATCCAAACAGTCACTAAAAAGTTCAAATTTTATGAAAAGCGATAAGCGTAAAATTGTTTGCGAATGAATAAAAAATTTGAAATTTAAACTTAATTATATCAAAATTTAATTAATATTTAAATTTGATGATAAAAAATAATTATCATAAAATAAATATTATACAAAAAAAAGTTCATTGTGTATCAAAAAAAATTCAAAAAGTTTAAGTGGACGTAGTTTATGCATCAAGCAAATATTTCTCCACTATTATCTATTTTTAGGTAAATTGCTATTATTTAATAATGTCACAAGATACGTGAGTTACAGCTAGCTTAACTAATAAAATCTCTGATGGTTGAATAAGAGATCTAGAGTTCAATCCTCGCCTACACCAAAAACTGATTGGTGTCTTGGTTTGATAATAAAGAGTTATCATCAGAAGCGGACGTCATAGGTTGAAACTCTCTCTAAAAAAAAATTAATGTCACAAGATACTATTTTTTTCAATTTTTTTTATTGATTGAAGCAATAAATTATTATTATAATCTTTGAGAAACTTGAGGAATTAATATAACTTATGCGGGCTCAATGTGAGTCTCTTAAAGTTTCTAGTGTTAGACCTTTGATGGTTGACACATGTTCCTATGGATGGTGTACAAGAGCTTATGAAAGATGAGTAGTGAAGAAAAACAGCTCATAGACAAGAAGGCACTCATAGAATTAGAAAAAGAGAGGGGTCATTAATCCCACAAGGAGACACTGACTCACACATGAGAGAGAAATTGTTGAAGATACATAAATAAATGGAAGTCTCCCATAGAGGAAAAATAAGGAGCTTAAAGGATTTTTTTTTTTTTTAAATTAAAGACTATAGTGGTTTTATTCATTTTTCAAATATCAATTTGTACCATGGGTAAAAAATAACATAATTGGACTCAAATTATTAGAATTAATATTTTGAGCTAAGTGGTGTAAGTGATTATGTATTGTATTAAAGTATCAATTAAATCTCTCCAAAAACCATATCTCTCCCAACATTCTCAAAAATTATAAACTTGTGTCAATGGCAAGATTCAAACCAAAGACTTTAACCTAGTTTGTTAATGCCTACAATGACATGTTATGATGGCTCTCTTGACTTCTTTAAATAAACATTTACTATCTACATTCATGTATAATGTTTTACATATATCAAGCATTGTTATTGCCAGGTTCTCATTGCCTATACCTAAAAAGATTGAGAAATATTCCCTTCCCAAAAAGAAAAAAAAGTATACAGAGAAATGGGTAATAAATAATTGTAGCCAAATTTGACCGTGAACACTATCAATGTGTCGGTTGGGGAAGTTGCCAATTCACGTACCGTACAGGAAAAGCTGCACACTTTCCCAGCTAATAGCGGGGTTTTGCCCAGGAGAGGTTGGGATTTGGGAACCCAAAAAAAAAAAAAGTTTTCTTTGAAGCCAGCTATGCACGTTGCACACTGTCTTTCTTTGCATCTTTCAGATGATTGAGACAAAATTGCAACTACTACTAAATCTTAATTTTAAGGAAGGGGATCTCTCTCCCTCCTTGGTGTTCGCAGATAAAAACAATATTGCCTTCAATAGAAAGGACGACAGAACAAAAGAAAAGTTGATTTAGATAGGAGCACACGCATAAATGATACCTCTTGTATGGTTGAGAATTTCATGGCACGTGTATATATAAATATCTCTAATAATTAAACTATTCATAATCTATGAACCCGACACGCATATAACATGATACTTTTGTTTTCAGTTAGTATCTAGTGAGTGTTAGGATTGCACTAAAAATTCAGTGCGTTTGTATTCATAGGACTCACAAATACGAAATTTAGTAAAATTAACTTTAAAATTGAGTCTTACGGTACTATTTATATATTTCAAAATTATTTTGTTACAGTGTTTTTAATTTTTAGCAATAAATAATATCCAAACAAACCTTTAGTATAAATGTGTTCGTGTCGGCCGACATATTTTAATTAATATAACTGAAATTTAGAGAATTGAAGTGGACAAAAATAAAGTTAGTGATCTGAAATAAACTTTAAATATTAATTTTGCATTTTAGCCTATAAATAAATATCATTTTTATCTAACAAAATTTTGAATTCTAAATATAGTTGAATAATTTTTTTAAAAATGTAACAGTTATATTAATAAATTTTCTATTGAAACTCTAAGGTTAAGACTCGTTTACCCGAAACAAAAGGGAACAAAAAAAAAACTTTTTTTCCTTTTTTTTTCCTCTCTTAGGTTTTGTATTAAATGGACTAAAAATGGTTCTGGTCGAGCCATGCATTCGAGTACTCTTACGTCGACACCATACAACCACAACCCTACAAACTGCCCCCACACCTTTATAAATTAAAATGTATAATAAGATTCCTATGAATCTAATGCTCAATGACCGCAACCTCAACGACAACGACCCACAACTGCCCAAAGCTCAATGAATAGAAAAAGAACATAACAGATTTACAACTTACAAGTGCTATAGAATACTGTAAATGTTTTCAAATTTTTGAACAGTTATAAACAACCTGGTGTGGAAGGTTTTTTTTTTTCCTGGTGAAAATTTGCTACAATAAGCCATTTTAGAGAAAATCTATAATGAAAAACCGGATGTCGATGCTTACTTAAGGTTTATTTTCTCTCTCTTTTTATTTTATTTTTATATGAGAAGAATGGTTTATTCTCTCTTAATTAAATTTCTTATATAGATGGTAGCTGGCAGCAGGCAGTTAAGTACTCTTGTGACTTGTCTTTTGATTAAAAAAATATCTACCATAAAAAAAATTATTATTTTTATTATAATTTATAATAATCAAATTCTCTTGTCTTTTGTATCTTTGACCCCCCCCCACCCCCCCCCCCAATATTAATATTATAGGAAGTTTAGAAATTAATTAAATACCGTAGTAAGTGATCTGTTAAGCATTTTCTACATAATTTATCTTCTTTTAATAATGAATACATATTATTTATCTATATTCGTACAACAATAATCTTTAAAACTGGCCAACCGCTAATTAAATTACCAAGGGTTCTACGATTTTTGGATGTGTCAATTCTGCAAATGGCAACCGCACATTGTCGAGATTGACTTTGTGGTGTGCCTGCAAATACCCAAAAAGTCCAAAAGAAAGATCCCATTTTTACATAGGACCACAACACACTAGGCCTGCAAAATAATTGGCCGAATTGGCTTTGTACACAGTGATGATGATGTTAACATGATTGGGTTTTTGCATTTTCTGATAGCCGCTTAATTCATCTACCACATTTTGGAGTTTGGACCAGGCTGATTCCCTGAGGTTGACTTTTATTGGCAAAAATCCATTCAAAATTTCTAATGCATACAAAGTAGTGTTCAACGAAGAAAATGTGAAGCACAAGACAAACACTTTCATGGCTAAGAGATGGAAATTGGGAAAAGTCAGCTTTAGCGGGGAGCCCATGTGAGGCCTGACAAAGCTAAAGACAAATGGGGTAAGAATTGAAGCTTACATGAAGAAAAGAATGCTTAAATTGCAAACCACATATAGCTTTGGACAGCCCAAAAATCAAGCAAATTGGGCCTAATTCACCATTTTCCTAACTACCCGGTCCAATTTAGTTTATGGTATGAAATTGGTGCTACTTGAATGTCAAGAAACATATAGCAGTCCCAAAGTAGAACACATGCAGATGCAGCACTCTATCCTTCGAGAAGATACCTTATACAATAGGTATATACATCCTTTCTCTCAAAGGAGGATGCATATATGATATATCCGATACATGAAATAATTACTGCTGTTCTTCTGGAAACTAAGTCGCAAAGAACGTTAAGCCTATAGGAGGCTTTTGGAATTATCTATACGTTGTCATATTTAAAAGGCCATTACCCTGGGCCTAGTACATTCATCATACTTTGTGCTCCTCAAATTTATGAAGATCTTGTTACGTGCCAGAATATTGTTGACATAAATTGAAAATGAAATGATCTTACAACATAACATAAGAACCTAACCTGGATCTTCTGAGGCTTCTGCTTGGGTTGTTGAGCACTCAGAATCTAAACGTTGTGCTGACCTTGTGTGGTTTTCCTATGCATACAAAAGGATGCAGAACTAGACATCAGGTGCCTTAGAGCAGGTTTGAAGTGTTGAAATATTCCATCAAGTTAAGTATTTTTTCAAGTATTTAGTTAATTCAATGAAAATAGCTCTGCATCTTGACCATAATAGCAATTATCTCTATACCTTTCCATCATTTACAGAGATGTTTAGAAAATTAGCTGTGGATTGAGGCTCTGAGCAGGCTGACTGTGGAGAACGGGCAAACAGTCCAATGAATCTTTACGAAAAAAAAATAGTAGTAATAATACCATACTTTTCTTTTAACATGTCACCAAATTATGAGTTTCTGAATCTGCAGCCTATTAAAAAACAACCCACTTGCCTCTGACAAACAGGAGTAACTGTTATTGTTCTCTCGCAAGGGTTCAGCAACTTCTTTGTACTCCTTACATAGAGGTGAAGCTGCATCAAAATACTAAGAAATGATGCTTGTCTTAGGCATTCTTTAAAAATCTATACAAGACAAAGTTTAGCTCCAAACTAGTTTAAACAAATCACATGACCCATTAAAAAAGCTGTGACTAAAACTACAAATGGATGATCTCTTCAATCGCCACATAGTGAGTTGGAGGAACATAGCTCCAAACCAGTTTGGAGCTAACCTTTTTCCATACATAAAACCACAAGGGAATGCATGTGTGCATCAATTTTAACTTGCAATGTCTTGTAGTAATCTGCATTACTACAATGTATGTAGGCGCTTTGGCAATGCCATTGAAGCACTCAACATTTTGTACTTTACATGGCATGAAATGAGACTAATTCTTCATTTAAAATATTAATTTCATACATTTGACCAATTTCTATGATTTTTGAAGTGGCTTTTGATTTTATTAATATTGTACATGGGTGCTGCTCCATTATTGATGAATTTTTCCTCTACTACTATAGGAACAAAGTACATTCCTAATACAACCACCATGGAACTTTAAAAAACCAGATAAAAAAAAGGATATCATTTTTATAAATTCAATAAATCCGGTGCCTCTTCAGAAACAACAGTAGCCTACCACAGTATCAGCAAGCTTAAGTTACCTTACTGACAAGTTGATTCTTGCTTCTTTTTTGCTAATATAGCTAGATGCATGCACACACACACCACATATTTCAAAATATATGATAAGCTAGTTGACATGAATATTTGTTAATATACTCAGCTTTTATGGCTAGGCCTTAAAACAGGACACACAACTGAAAGTAGACAGAATAAACCTGTATTTTCTGCAGAGCCTGTCTCAGATGCCTTACTTGGTGATTTTTCAATATTACTTTGAGGCACATCTTCAGTCCTGATAAGCCAAATTCAATATGTATCACATCAGGATCACCCCCGTTTTTGTTTTTTTTTTTTTTTTTCCTAAACCAGGATCACCTAAATTGAGACCATTGGATGAATACACTAATTCGTCGAGATCCTAGACAGGGATAAAGATAATTTTTTTGCTATCACATGCTAATAAGTTCTAAATTTGGAAGTACTCCACTGCTCAAAACATGAACAATGACAATATGTGTGTGTGTGTGTGTGTGTGTACCTTACCTATTACCATCCCTTGTCACAAATATATTGCATCTTTCTTGGCATTCAAGCATTGATGAGAAATCCCTTTTATCCTGGCATGAGAATTGAAGATAGTTCACAGAGGTAGCAAAGGGGGGCAAAAGGAGCATAAAAAGAACTTTCCGTAACAACAGAGAAGGAAAACCTAAAAGAACACACACACACACAAGGCATTCACTTGGAATTTATGAGGAAGAAAATAACCAAAGGTTGTTAGTGGCATTACAAGACACTACTAAATTTTAAACAGATTAAACCAAATATCACATGTAACATAGATCTACAAGATTACCATTAATAACTGTGGCATTTAAATGCTTTGGTAGAATAATTTTAAGACCACAGCAGAACTTAAGATATAGAATAGACAAATTTTAGGACAAATTTGAACCCTATGTTTTATGAACCATCATGTTATGAGATACTCCCTACATTACATGCCAAAATATTTTTAACCACAGGTGGATGCCCTCTGGCCTAATAGACACAATCAGTACAATATTTTGTAATCTAAAATAAATATCACAATGGCTTTGGAAAGTTTCTTAAGAACAAAATATATGACAGCTTCAAATATGAAGACTAGAATATTCTGTGTCAAAAGCAGACCCTTTACTAACCTCTTGATTCATATTGGTAACAGTTTCCTGAATCTTCTGTAAGATAATGCCTAAACTCCCCACTTCAGAATGCAATGCCTGATTTTTGGAAACTTAAAATAAGTTTAGAAAACCAACAAGCATAGACAAGCGAAAAGAAAGAATAGTAAATCTATAATTTAATACCTCTTTTGCAGATATTAAATTCTGTATGACCACATCCTTTGCTGAGAGGGTTTTCTGAAGGTTTGGCCAGTTAAGACAAAAAAAACTCATAAAGTAGACCTTACGCTGAAAGTGCAAGTTATTTCTTATCAATCAATAAACACATGAATCCTCAGTAGTGGTACGGATATCTCTTCTATTTGAGTTTGGTAATTTTTGCTAGTTCTTTCTGCATCCAGGTGTGCTTCTAGCTCTGAAATTATTCTATCCTTTCTTCGTAACTCATCCTCGTCATTTTTCAGTTTATTTTCCAGGTAATGGATCTTCTCTACAAGAAACAGAGTAAATGGTGTAAATTCTAGACCTAACAAATTATAAATGGATTACAACACTTTTGTCCACAAGTCAAGTACTAGGTGAACCGATAATAGTGAAAATTAATTTATGAGCATTATGCCAGCGTCCAAATAGTTGATGTATGAAATACGCTCTAGAATAGTACGATATGAAAGTTCACCTAAAGTTACGCGTGCGCACACACACACACAAATATGATGTGACAGACACAACATACATACATACATACATACATATGTATAGATATATATATATATATATATATATATATGTGTGTGTGTGTGTGTGCATAAAAATGTGGTTAAAATTTATATACACAGACATACACACACAGGTACATCTTACAATAATAAGTGAAGAGCAAATTCAGTCAAGTGAACAAGTATAAAGAATTACCAACAAAAACTTTTTCAAATGTAGAGACTTTATCCAGTTTGCTCCTTAAGCCAGCCACTGAATACGGCAGACAGAGTTAAAAAGGAATCTGATACCGCAACTTTCATGAAATTATGAGTGGCCTATGTCAAAATCTAAAAATGAACAGACACCTGGAATAAGTAATAGTTCAGAAAGCTACTTGCCTACTTCCTCTTTTTCATTCAAGAGGCATTGCACATCATTCACAACATGCTTGATAGAAAATGCCTCCTTCTCTATTGAATCAAATAATAATAAATGTGAGTGTATCTTATCAGATAGGACAGTGAGCTTTCTATCTCTGGTTTCAATTGAACGTTTCATTTCACAAGTGGATTCCTGCACATAATCATGACATCAGAATAATACGTCACTTGAATACGCATTGATAGGATGAAGTTTTCAGAATAGCATTCAGATACAATAATTACAATGACGATTGGTTTATACATCACTATTAGTCTTCAGAGTAATATTTACATTGCATTCTACCTCTCCAAATGCTCAGCATAAATTTTTATACCTTGATCCCTTCTCAAATACTCCTTTCATCCTAATGTGGGAAAAAGCATAAATTTAAAGGAGACATGACAACTAAAATACTGTTTGTTTTTTCTTTAAAGTACTCTTAAACCACTGATGGTTTGAAAATTACATAATGGACACACATTTATGAAAACTACCACTTGTCTCAAAAGTATAGGCCTCGTGTTTTTCTCAATAAATGGGGTCCAAACTTGAAATTTTATTTTAAATGAGAGGTCAAATGGACACAAAGTTCGAATTTGGGACCACATGCTCTAATACCATGACAAAATACCATTTGTTCCAAAAGTTTAAGCTTATATGAAAGAGTGGATTTAATCATTTAACCATTATTCCAACAATTTCAAACTAAAAGAGAGATATTGAATACGAAAATTTGAAATTTTCATTTATTTTATTTTATTTTTAAAATTTAAGGCAGACATTATGGGACAAGGAAAAAGGAGATGGAGGGAGTATATGGGTAGCATCTATGCACTGAGCACCACAGAGTTTCAGAACAACGTAACTAGGAGCATAAGGTTTAAACAAAGTATTTATTTATCTTCCAAAGTCAAGTTCCAGAATATAAGGTTAACTCATGCGAAGGATCAACAGCAAGAAGCAACAAGCTACAAGCATAACTTTGAAGATTAAATATAAAGATTGAAAGAATAATTAGTTGCAGCAAAAGTAGTAAGGTCAACCTTGCGTTGCTTGCCTGTCCGGTAGTGTTTGGGGATCTTTTTGTATGTTAACATATAGGCCTGACAGTAATCAACCCGTCAAATTGACAAGCAGACTCCTTGTCAACTTGGCAAGCTGATTCTCCTAAAAGCTTATATCACATTACCATTGAGGGAGCCTTACCATGCCCAGTAGATCCTTCTTCTTCCTAAGAATTGAACAAAACAAGTTCACCTATACAAGAGTTCAGATCAAGAGAAGGTCGACTATAACTATAAGTAGACACTTCAGAGGCTATAATACCCCCATCTACATCATAGCACGACAAAAACTAGGACTACAGACCAATCCCCGATCAGAAAACAAACATGTTATGCACTACATCATCAAGATATAACTCTTCCTATGAAAGGACATTCACCTACAACTTCTATGCCCAAACACCAGACCACTACACAAGACCAAATTCCTCATAAAGTCAATTCTTTATACGCCACTGACACTAAGCCAAAAGGGTAACACCAACACCACAATCAATCAAATTAACATCTTCATATGCATTTTCAATCACTTTCAACCATCCCCCTTTCTCAAAATCCAAATTCGATCCACATCCACTCTTTTATAAACTTACCCCAGATCTTCTCCTCCCCCACAAATATATCTATAATTAAGAAAACTAACCACCATCATTATTACAACCCATTATATAGAGGACTACAGATTACAAACCTCATAAGCATTCACGAAACTTTCCTTCGATTGAAGTAAGCTTTGTATAGTTCCCTTCAATTCCTTTTGCTTGTTCTCGAGCAAAGCATTGTCATTCTGAAGATAACTCACCTATTAAAAGAAAAATCCTATTACTAACAATAACTTTACATTTTTTATCACAGGCATTTCGTCGAGCAGGTTGAGCGCAAACCTTTCGTTCCAGCGTTTGCCGCAGTTCATTGGAAGAAGCCAACTCTGCTTGCAATTCCTGTAACTTTCTGCCACATTCTTCCTCAGTTTGCTTTTGCTTCTGTATCCAAACAAACACCATAATCCAAATTTTCCGAGAAAGTTAAAAATAAAAAAAAACCTCAACGTTTGAATTGGAAGTGAATTGATTATTAAACCCCCCCAAAAAAAAACCTGATTTAGAAGACGAAGTTGCTCTGTGGCTGAGCGTTCTCTTTCCTGAAAGATTAACAAAATTAAAAAATTAAAAAAAAAAAATTTAAGAATACAGAGAGAAAGAGAGAGAGACAGAGAGAGAGAGAATCGTACTTTAAGCTCTCGAAATTCGGTGATTAGGGTTTGAAGCTGGAGCTTGAATTTAGACAATTTTAGTAACTCCATTTTTTGCCTTTTTGAAAATGGGTCTGATTGATATTCTTCTTCTTCTTCTGGAAAATTGCTTTCGCACACGTTTAGGGTTTTGAATCTCAAATTTTCAATTCACGACCGCCATTGCCAAGACAAAGTTTTCGAATGGCTGTCTCTTGAAGCCGAAGGGCAAAAAACCGTTTCTTTTCCCGCCATTAAACAAATTTGATTCAAATTTCCAATTTACCCCATAATATTGCTCTTGTACTTTTATTATTATTATTTTTTTCTTCTATGGATTGTATTTTTTTACTATGATACACAACTAAATAAAATTTTTAATAATATAAAATCTGAATAAAAATATATATATATAGTAAAATTCAAGAATAAAAATATTTTAATTACATGATAAATACCCATGTATAATACTCAATTTTTATATTAAAAACTTTTAAGACTTAATTTTTATATTAAAAAAATTCAAAGATTATAAAATAATTAAATTGAATAATGAAACTCCATTTAAATTTCTTGAAGTTTTGGCAATAAAGTCTCACCTAGAAGTTAAAATTTAAAATGAATATGCTAATTATTTTGTCAAGAGTTTTGTAGTTTGACTAACTGATTGGCACTTCTTAGTATTTTAATGAAAACATTCAAGATTCAAATTCACTCACTCCTAATTATATATTTATGTGTGTGTCTGTGTGTGTTAATTATTTTAATATACTTATATTGCGTCACATGATATAAAGAAAAGTAAAATATATAAATAAAAAAAAAAAGGAAGAAGAGAGGATGCCATCTAGGCATAACCAGAGTGTGGAACACAATTTTTTATTATATAATTAAGATATGATATAATTTGGACATGAGTATACTGTCTTCATATCCCTTCACCCATTCTACATTGCATGCGCCTTCCTATCCTAAAGAGCAATCAAGAGAGAAAGTATCTTACGCTCTGTTTGTTTCAGCAATGACGTTTTCTAGAAAACGAGTCATTATCCAAGAAGTATTTTCTATAAAACTATCTCATTTTCTAATGTTTGGTAGCAACTTTAAATGAGTTGAAAAACAACCTCCTAATTTCTTTTATTTAGCTTGCTGTGAGATATAGTTGTTTTTCAAAAAAATTTAATGGAAAACAATCTCTAAAAATAAGCCATACTTTTTATGTTGACCAAAGATAGTTTTCCTTTGACTCATCTTTTTTTATGCTACCAAACACTAGAAAACATAGAAAATTATCTTTACACAAAGTTTTCCATCAAAACAAACGGAGCGTTATATAGAACCGGTCTTTCACAAGGTCATGAAGTTCATGTGCTACGAGAAGCTCACTCCATAGAGTGGGCAAAGAAGATAATTTTTGTTGTCCGGTTGGGGACAAGTTCTTCATAGATCCCATCTCACCCGACCTCACCTTGAATGTATGTATATATATTATTGAATATTTTTAAATTTTATATAACTTAATATTTTTTTATAAACGTTTTATTTATAATATTCTTTTATTATTTCAGAAAAATCTCTCTCTCTCTCTCATCAATCATATCATATTCACGTTTCTTAGAATGACAAAGTACCTCTAGCTTGCCTACTCCTATCCTAAGCAAGTTTTTCCTAAACATGACACCCATAATACAATTTTGTCCTATCTCGCCTTGTCGTTATCTATAAACCCAAGATACTGGTTCAATGTTACAAGGCTTTTAGCCTTTAGGCCTTCAAGTTCAAGCTATGCCACTCAAGTCAGTCTCATGTTTAGCCATGGCTCATATTAATGGCATATTGACTTATTTTTCCCTTGTTCCAACTTGATAAAACAGCCAATTAAAATTTCAAAATCAATGTTTCAAAGGTACATAGAGTTCCAGTCAATGTGAGAATAAACTAAAATTTTACTTTGGTCATTTGTCATGTCAACAATTATCATCCAAAATATAGCAGTAGAGATTAAATTAACACGATATTGAAAGGTTATCGGCCAAATTAAAATATAGTGTAACGGGTATGGACCAAATATATAGTTTACCCTTTTAAAATTTTTATAACTTAATTTTTTTTATATAAATGTTTTATTTATAATATAATATTCTTTTATTACTTCAAAATCTCTCTCTCTCTCTCTCTCTCTCTCTCTCTCTCATTAATATCGGATTCACATTTTTTTAGAATGACAAAATACCTCTAGCCTGCCTACTTCTATCCCAATCAAATTTTCCCTAATCCAAAGAAGGGACATGACACCCATGAAACAATTCTGTCCTATCTTACCTCCTTGTCATCTATAAACCCAAGATAACAATTCAATGTTACAAGGCTTTTAGCCTTTAGGCCCTCGAGTTCAAGCTATGCCACTCAAGTTTAATCTCATGCTTAGCCATGGCTCATATTAATGATATATTGACTTATTTTTCCCTTGTTCCAACTTGATAATACAGCCTATTTGAATTTCAAAATCAATGTTTCAAAGGGTACATAGAGTCACAGTCGAGTGTCCAATAACTTATCATATATGTTCCCTGTCTGTGTCCTTTTAAAGCTGGCTGGCAAAGATGGATCTCCCTCATCTTCCAGAGCAACACGGTTTACAGCTTGTGTTCAAAAAATTCATAATTGACAGATCTATATAGCTAGAATTCTAGATGCTTGGTTGGTAAAACCCTATTACAATGACACAATCTTCAAATTATTGGTTTCTGAGGGTCCATATAGGGGGGCCATTTTAGCTCTCTAAAACTAAAACTGAGGTCCCTAGTTCCAGTAAATTCTCTACCTTTCTGCTGGCAGCCTGTCACAACTCACAAGTCACAAATCATATGCATACTGCATTCCAATAAGTTGGGGCCATTGCTTTATCCTGTAAAAATATGAGCCATTCAAGTAATCGAAGTTCTTGATCCCAAAACTCCCTATTTCTAATGTTGCTCATCTCCATTAGCTATGTATGAATGATGATATCGTTTCTGGCTAAAGCTGAACTTATCTAGTAAAAGAAAAGGCAGCCAAAAAATTAAGTTTAATGAAGATCATCAAAGCACCTGCTATTTTCTTGTTTGCACAACTAACTGAGCTTCTATCAACTTGACCAAATTATTCATTGGAACTCTAACTCAATGTTAAACCAATTAATTTTCTTGCTCATCGTAGTTGAACGTGCATGGGTTTCATTGAGAGAGAAATTATTTTATGGTTAAGATTTTGTTTTCTAGATCTAAAAGTATACACAATAGTGCGTTATTTAAATAATGTGACATTAGATACATCTTTAGATTTGTAATATTTACCCTGAATCATGAAACGAATCTATTTCAAACAAAGATGATCATTTTACCAAAAAGAGGACCCTCGACACCTCAGTGGATTGAATTTGGGAGGACTATAGATGCTTATACCTAGAAACTATCGCTTACAAGCTTGATGGAGCCGACATCTGTCATTGTCAATCACTGTCTAATCCAGTTCATGCTGTGTAAACATCATTCTTTTCTCTGTTTTGCTGGCTTATTGATGGTGATGGTTGGAGAAGAAGAGATTAATTAAGTGAATTACAGAGTTTCCACGCGAGTGAAGTTTGTTGCAGCTTTATTGTTTTTCCTGGATTAAGTTTGAGTCTAAGAGTGCAATTATCATTCATATGGCACTAACCCGGAAGTAAATCAACCTCTTCCCTAGGGTCCTTGGCATGATTATAATAGCATTTTTTTGACCAAAAAAACTAATTCAAATGCTCGCAATTAGATTATCCATATTCATATTCTTTGAGTTAGAGGTCGGATCTTAGTGTGATGGCAAGGTCCTTTCGTCCAAAATGGTACATATGACGCAGATTTGAGTTCGAAAATCAACATGTCCAAAAATAAGTTTGAGGATAAGATTGTATATTAATCACCTTCCTCAAATTAACCTCGTAGAAGTGTGGGTATATACATTGGATAATGGATATACATTTTATATTCTTCTGAGTTCCAATTCATTCTATTTTTCCTTTACAACTGGTCCATGCATCCAAGGCCTCATGAGTCATGTCATGTTCATGTCACTCTTTGGTCAACTTATAAATAGTTACGAGCTCAAACATGGTGTCACACCACACCAGCTCTTCCCTATCCAGATGATACAATTCCATGACACAAGCAAATATTTCCATGAAACTACAGTGTGGCTAGTATATATTAAACCAAAACTAGCAAGCGGACAGTGGGTCACATTACCATTTTTAGTAATTCACCACATGACATGCTGCATTGTCATAAATCATAATATATAGCTTGATGTAACAATGAAATTGCTACAAAGTTTTTGAATTCAGCACATGTAGTTTTAGAACAAGTGAACCATGATTGAACACACATGCTAAAATTCCCAGCATGGTTTAAAAAAAAAAAGATACAATACCAAACTCCCCTTGCTTTGTTGGCAGCCATATCTATATTGCATTGGGTTGGACATATTATCGAATTTATCATAACATTCTTCACATGTGCTGAAATAGGGTCCTATTCAATTCACATGAGTTGATTTTGTATGTTATTTCTTGAGATTGAAGCAATCTACTTTCTAGTGATTATACATGCCTAACTAATTTGATAGTAGATATGGCAAGGTCGGCGTGACTATAATCATTTTTTTTATCCATCATCACTATTTGACAAAGGGGCCTTTTGCATTTACCACCGTCACCAATTGTGCAAGTTGAAACACTTTCTTCTTAAAAGTAGCATGGGCATCAGTCAAAATATATAAAATAAATAAATAAAGCACCACTTAATCAAATCTATAAATATAATAAGATTAAATTCTATAAGAATATGGTATAAAACTCAAGTTTTACACTCTCTAAACTCAACATGTCACATCATTTAAAAAAGAGTTTCAAATTTGGTAAAGATGGGATATAAAACCCATGTTTAATCCATCTAATAAGAGATTGCCACACCGGCTTTTTATTTAAAACTCAATATATCATACCACACATAATAACATCTCAATAAATTTATAGTTAACTTGGATTTTGAAATAGATATTAGAATTGATTGAGTATGGTTATGCATATTCTTTAATATGTAATATAATGATATGGTATGTTAGGATTGGAGAGTGTAAAACTTGGATTTTACACCATATCCTAATAAAATTTAATCATTAAAGAACAGACACAATCACACCTAATCAATTATAATAATCATCTGAAAAATTCAACCCAGCTGATAGTTTTTTGAGATATTATTAGATGTGGTAGGATGTATTGACTTTTAAATATAAAAAAACTAATGTGTCAATTTCTTATTAGATTACACCCTATCCTTGCTAAATTCCAACTCAAATATAATCAAAGTATCAAACAATTCTAAAAAGAGATTCCTATAAAAAAAAAATTCTAAAAAGAGATTAAAATTTGTAAGAATGTGGTGTAAAACTCATGTTTTACCTCTCAGATCCCAACATGTCACATTATCTTATCACATATTTAAGAATAAGTACAATCACACCCAATCAACTTTAATACCCATATGTAAATCCAATCAAATTGGAAGTTTATTGAAATGTTATTAGGTGTGATAAGATGTATTGAATTTTTTAAGTAAAATGTTGATGTGGCAATCACTTACTGGAAGGTGTAAAATGTAAAACATAAATATTATACTCTATCCTTACCGGACTCTTCTAAAAAAAGTTGAAGATATGGATGAACTCTGAATAGACTTTTTGTTCAAAGGGTTACCCTACAAAGTATACAAAGACACATAATTCATTTGGACTAACAAGTTAATTAAGATCATTAATCTTAATTAAGCACATAATAAGAGAGAAAAAGGGACTTCAATAAACGGATTACTCTCAGAATTTCACAAGATGTGCATCACCGATGACTCTCTTTTGCTATTGTTGATTATTGTGGTATTTCCAAGTCAATGTATGGAAAATTATTTCCCAAGGCCCCTTTCAAGCACGTGAGATTTGCGTCCTAATCAGAAAGTTTGAAAAGCCACCGTCCTGTGGCCAACATTTTCTGTACTTGTTAAGCTGACAAAACACTTTGTGGTTGAAATGTGCATCAAAATAAGAATCTTATTTTACCGAAAATAAGGATATATACGAATTCATGGATTCCTCTATTTGCACGTGAGATTTTCAATTCCAAGTTTTGGTGAGTAATAAAATCAATGTCACGTGTTCTTTCTACAAATTTGTAATGGCCAAATGGGTTATGACTTTCTGTGAAGGTTGTTTTACTTATTTTGGGGTGGCAAATAGTATATTACTATTATTTTGAGCTGGACTATGAAAATGTGAATAATTGCAGCTCATCATTGTAGGGTTTAGGCCTATGTTTAAATGCAATACACCTACATTTTGTTTGGAGGCCTATCATTAAGTGCATGCTTTGTAGCCTATAGTAGATTAGCAAGCACATAATTAATGGGGGCATTTGATGCTAACCAAGGTCAACTGACATGATTTATTCATGTAGAAGATGCTAACCAAGAATTAAAAGCATCACATTGCAATACACTGAGTCCTTGGGGGAACTATTAGAGATATATAAAGCTCTTCCTTGAAGAAAAAATTTCAATCTATACCATCCGTTCTTGATGATTGTTTTTTATCATCAGCTCATGACATCAATTGGTTTTTAGTGTAGGTATAAATCGAATCTCAAATCTCTTATTCGACAACAATAGATTGTACCAATTTTACATTAAGAATATGAGTCATGTCATACAAGTCCTTAGTTTTGCCTTCATCGTGGTTAAATGGTTGTAAATAATTACTGTGTTCAAACATTTTATTAAAAGCAAAAAAGAAAAAGAAAAAAGAGAAAGGAATAAACCACACTTCTCATTAGGGAGTACTATTAAAATGAGAGAGAGAGAGAGAGCCCAAGTCTCCCTATAAAAAGAATGAGACAATTGTAGTGAATGGAACCAAAAAACTCTAGGCGCTAATTAATTAATTATAATGTTGATTATATCTATCAATAGATTCTAAGGTTGCATTTAAAGATTGCATGGCCAAAATGAGCTTTTACCCCTTTCTCATAAACTTTTCAACAAAATGTCCAATGTCTGAAACTAATTAGAAAAATATCCTGTTTTGAAACTCGATTTTCTAAAAATTGAGTTTCAAATGTATAACTCGATTTTTGGAACGTTGAATTATAACGAATGTGGACTTAGAAATTTTTTTTTTTTTGGAACTCGAGTTCCATGTAAAGTACTCGAGTTCATAGAACCCGAGTTCCACTTGAATTTTTTCAAGAAACTCGAGTTCCAAACAAAAATTTTAATTTGTAGTTCGCTATAATTTAATTGTCCAAAAATTGAGTTTTAAATTGGAACTCGACTTTTAGAAAATCGAGTTTCAAAATAAAAGCATTTTCCTAAATAGTTTTAGAAATTGGGCATTTTGCTAGAAAGTAAAAAAATAAAAAATAAAAAAGGGCAAAAGCTTATTCTCTCCAAGATTACATAGGAAATGAATTAGACCACCCAACTTGTTGTAACATTCCAAGGTCAATTCCTCTTCTTAGAAAGGAAAAAAACCAATGGAAGGATCATTGGGTCCGTGAAGATTAACACCCCATCCCCATGTCCCTTATACTTTATCCCACATAAATTATGATGGTACAATCTGATTTTATACCACTTAACCAAGTGGAACTAACTTTTTTGAAGAATTGATGCATACCAAACAATGGAGTGCTCAACACCCCCCACCCCATTAAAAAAAAGAAAAGAAAGGAATTATATGAAAATTGAGTTGACATGATAATGCCTGCACTTTTAAGAAATAACTGAATGAAAGAAAAAAGAGAGTTGAACATTATTTATTTCTCTGGAGGAAAATTCTTCTAACTTGTGACAATTCAAATAGGCATTAAATTAATAACCCCATCTTTTTAATAGTCATATGAAATAAGGGCAAATTACAGCTTACCCACATGTTGTTTGACCGAAATTTAAATTGCCTACTCGTGATTTGAAATTTGACATTTTACCCACTTAAGGTTTGACCGAAATTTAAATTGCCTATTTATAATTTGAAATCCCATAATGCAAGGGTTTTTTTTGTGTTTTTTAAGAAGATAGACATAAAAGTGGAGTAAAATTACATATTTAGCTCCTTTTTAATCTATGTGAGTTACGGAAGTCTAACTGAACTAACCTCAGCTGGATAAAGTGTCAAATTTCAACTCACAGGTAGGCAACTTAAATTTCGACCAAACCATAAATGAGTAAGTTGTAATTTATCCATGAATTAATTAAGTTATTTACAGAGTCATATACTAATTAAAATATACGTGTACAATTCTATGAACTGTAATGGATTTCTAATCTTATTATGATTTTTTTTTTCAATTTTCTATTTTTTCTTCTTTTAAATCAATATCTATAAAATTTTGCATGAATATTTTTAAAATAATTATAGAATAGATTCCGCAATAATGTCCAATTTTGTTCTCTACAAACGTAAGAAAGTAATTGTTTATAGATTAAAACTTGTGGTATAATACTGTACAAGTATTATATATATATATATATATAAAGTAACTGTGCACAAGTATTTTTATCAATTAAGCTCTTGCGAATTTATTAAAAAGTTAATAAGAGTTTGTTTGGTACGTTACTAAAATTCTCTCAGTGAACGGGTCCTAAATTTTGGAAACAATATTTTCTGTTCACGAAATCGATACATTTTGGAACGTTGTTAGTCCAAAGACTCCAAACACGTCAACACCATGCCAATTAACGGTGGGCCATCTTCCTCTTTCGAATAATTTTTTTTTTTTCAGGTTAGTCAATTTTCTCTAACCTTTGCAATAAATTGACCGTTTATATATCCATCACAATCATAACAATGATTAACTTAAACTAAATCATACGTTAATCAAACACGCCTCCTTTATATACTTTATAATAGATCCCAGGACCAACGAAAAAAAAAAAAACTTTTGTGTATGTTGAATTTCACTAGTAGAGATGATATCACACTATGCATCAAACATATAGAAAAAATACAATTTGAATCAGCGAATTAAGTTCTTCTAATTAAATACAAATGTATAGTTGACTGACTCAGTTTCTTCTTACTTATGTGTGCTTGTTTCTTAAAAAAAATATATATATATATATATATTTAATAGGAGAATTTTTTTTTTTTTTTGAGAATCTTTAATAATTCATTACACATAGAGAATATATCTAAGTTTTAATTATATAGAAAAGTTGAATTTGGTGCAGTGTTAGAATAAACTCATTTCATGATTTAAATTAAATATTAATCTAAATATGTATCGAGTGTCAAGTCAATACACTATTAGATGCAAAAAATAAAATATTAACAAGAAATGAATTATGTTTTGGCTTGTGTTAATAGGTGCCCATAGACATTCACATTCTTTGAGAAAACATTTATCGGATTTGGATCACGCCCCTATTAGAAAGAAGTGAGAAGAGTACATTTAATTAAAATATAGGTTTATTGACAAAAACTTGCTCGGTTGTCAATAAAAATTAGCTCGATCATAATACAACAGTCGATATTCATTATTCGAACCATTTTTTTACGAATAAAAATTGGATAAGAGGCGATTTAAGTTAACGTCTTATATTTAATTATAATGACACTCAACCCTCTTTTGCCCGAAACTCTAACAATTTTTGTGCACTCAATCTTTATCTTATTTTTTTATATTATTCCCGCTGTTCCAATATAGGATGTATATATTCTGTCTCTCATAGTGTGTACGCTGTAGGCAAGATTGGAAAGAAAGCGGATATTGTTGATTAGTGAGTGTAGATTGATCGAACGGTGGGGAGAGAGAGGAGGAGGTGCACGTGAGAGAGAGGAAAACAGAGCCAAAACCGAGAGAGAGAGATAGAGAGAGTGGCTGGACCTGGACACTGGACCCTCCGATAAAAACTCACTGGAAGTGACTTTTGTTTGCTACTCCCGAGGTCTCTGTCTCTCAATAGTGAGTGGTGGTGGACACACAAAACACCCAACACTGTGCGCACCAACCTCCACTGTCTAAGGAGATCACACACACACAAACTCTCACAACAACAACACTTACAGCTTCAAACTCTAAAGACCCCTTTTTTTTTTATTTTCAGCTCCTCTCTCTCTCTCTCTCTCTTGTTTTGAAACTTACGTCTTAAAACACAAAAAGCAACTGAATTTTAAATAAAAAAAACAACACTTTTAAGCTTTTGCTTTGGAGATTTTGAAGTTAGTTAAGTTAAGTTAAGTTGAGTTTATACATAAATGTGAAAAGACTTTTCAGAATGGATCCGCCGGCGATGATGAACGAAGGGTCGCCGTATAACTTGTCGGAGATCTGGCCGTTTCCGCCGATGAATGGCGGTGGCGAATTGGTGATGGGCCTGAGGAGGCCTCAGTTCGGCGATGTAAACGGTGCGACGAATCGGGAAGTTTCGGGTAACGATCCGATGAGCTTGGACCAGCGGGGTGTTCATGGCGGTGGTGGCAATGGCGGTGGGTCGAGGAAGCGGCGTGATTTGGAGGACGATTCTTCCAACTCCAAGGGCGTGGACTCCGGCAATGGCGCGGTATTTGCTTCGAATTTCGTGAAAATCTATCTTTGTAGCTTGCCATTAAATCTCTATGAACACAAATCTTGAAATTGATTCAGTGATATTGATTATTGATCTCAAAACGTTCCTAGTTACTAATTTAGTAGTCAATCAATCTTAGTGGACCCAAAAATGTTAGGACTAAAGCTTGGTTTTTGTCCTTATTGTCACTTGAAAATTGATAGTTTATGTCTGAGATACCATGAAATTTGTTTGTATTCAGTAATGAAATTGAGTGAGTTGAGAAATGTTGAGTTTGGTGAAGATGGGTTTTTAATATATTTTTTGTTGGGTGCTAAAATTTTTTGGGGCAGAATGATTGTGAGGGAAAGAGGCTGAAAACGTCGGGAAGTGGAGATGAGAATCTTGATTCAAAAGCTGAGGCAGAACCCAGTTCAGGCAAGCATGTGGAACAGAATACTCAGACCCCGCTGGAGCCACCTAAGCAAGACTACATCCACGTACGAGCAAGAAGGGGTCAAGCTACTGATAGCCACAGTTTAGCAGAAAGAGTAATTTTTACTGAAATCCTCTTTGAATTTACTGTTTGTAAAATTGTGGTTTTAGTTGTTCTTTGAAGTGAGTGTAATGGCCAAGACATTGACATAAGGCGGGTTAAGATCCAGATACATGACACAACCTGTTATTCACAATTATGTATATGTTGCAATCATGGTAGAGTTAGTTGTGGAAATTGATTTAGTTAACAGTTGCATATAAAACTCGTTCGAACGAGTTTTGCTGATTAGACCCATTTGGTGGACAGGCTAGACGAGAAAAGATAAGTGAGAGGATGAAAATTCTCCAGGATCTGGTCCCGGGTTGTAATAAGGTATGGTATTGGTATTTCTTGAAATTTAATCATTCTCTAATTTGCCAATTAGGTTCTAGTTCATTAGAATAGATGTACTGTACAGTGTGCAGTGAAAAAGTTTTTGTAAAGTTTAAGTTCCATTTCATCTTAAACTATTTATTTGTATGGCGAAAAATATGATAACCTAATCAGTGACTTAGTCGACTTGTTACTGTATATTCTGTATCCGTTGTTTTGGCTTTTGATATTTATATTTAGTTTCCTTTTAATATGGTATTTTTCCAGAAAGACTGTTCACTGATTAGGCTTTTAAATTCAGGTTATTGGAAAAGCACTGGTCCTTGATGAGATAATAAATTACATCCAATCACTACAGCATCAGGTTGAGGTAAGAATCCTTTGATTGATTTAAATTGTTGTACTTTTTAACTGTTATTTCTTTCGCTTACTAAATCTGAAGTTGAGCCTTATAAAAGTTTACTGGATTTTACAGTTCTTGTCAATGAAGCTTGAAGCAGTTAATACAAGAATGACCCCTGGACTTGAAGTGTTTCCTTCTAAAGATGTAAGTCCTAATTATATGTAAAGATATTGGAGTTTATTTTAATCCTCTATATAATGTTTTTCTCCTGGAATGAGAGTGTAGGCATAACATTTTTGATTTCTTACTTGCAAATTGTCTTTTATGTTGCTTTTGATGTATCAGATTATGCATTAGAGCTTGTTTTCTTTTCTTTAACCCTTTGAATTACAACTTACTTTCTCTAAAAGAATAAATCCGTGTGCTCAGTTGAACCATGCACCATATGTCTGTGCTTTAAATGGTCATGTCACTTTTTTTTATTTTGCAAATTCCTGATGGAACTTTTGGTCAGTTTCATCGGAATGGAATTTTTCTAAATATAATTTAGGAATGGGTTGGTTGAGCATTATTTATTTGTTTAAATCACTATTAGTTTATTTATTGATAATAGTTTTTCCTCTTTTTCCAAGAACTGCGACTCTTATAACAAAATAATTTGGTGTTTCAGTTTGGTCAACAGACATTTGATACTTCTGGCATGGCATTTGGTTCACAAACCCCAAGGGAGTACACCCGCAGTTCATCACCGGAGTGGTTGCACATGCAGGTTGGTGGTGGTTTTGAAAGAACAACGTAGTCTATGAAGTCCTCATTCAGACCAAAAGAAAAGGGAAACCAAAAACAACAAAAAGTCCTTGTTGATTGGTAATAAAAGCATTAAGAAGCGATGCTTACTCCTTCAGTAGTTGTCAAAGAATATAACCCGTATACCACAATATGTTAAATCAAAAAGAGACACACCAGGCATGGAGCTCTGGTTGCTTTCTGTAAGACTGCTTTAAGTTACCAGCTGAACAAACTCCGTTTGTTTGTGTGTTGGAATATCAATTCTTTTCCTTCTTATATCTTTTAGCAGGCTTCACCATTGTCTCTGTACTAATACCCAAACATAACCTCTTAGAATGAGTATTGTTCTTGTGAAAGAATGTTGCTTGTTCAGAATTTCTAATGCTTACATTGTGTAAACCTTGTTATAACATGCTGTTTGCTAAGAAGCTGTATCCTTTAATAAATTGAGCAAGTCTAATGCTATGCATTTTGTAGGTCCAAACCGAGTTCTTAAAGTAGGATTTTTCCTTCATGTTAAAAGGTTTGCAATGAGCTTTTGCTGAAGTTTTTCTTTTTGGTTTTCTCGAAAATAAAGATCATACTATGCAGTACAAGCACATCAAATAATAGGAATATTATTGATGTTAGGAATCTGCTTTTATGCAGAATCTATCTTATGAAACCTATGTCTTTAACGTCCTATTGTGTGTGTGGAATCAACTTTAGGTAAAATGACCTTTTAAACTGCTAGACTTGCTTTTTTCTCAATCATCATGCTGAAAGCGAATATCAAACTAATTTTCTGTAGAAAAACAAATATAACCCTGGAGTTCGCTAGTTTATTGTTAAGAAATGATTGTTGGGGAGGGAGTATTAATTTGGTGTTACAAGCAAGGCACTAGTAGCTAGGAGCAAAATGTGAACTGATGAACTTTTCTTTGAAACTACTCCACAATCAAAATGTGCTGGTTGAGTGAAATCTGCACTTGACACCCAACAGGATTCCATACACAAAATGGCCCCCCAAGTATAGAGTATAGACCATGAAAAGGGAAGTCCTCCCAAGGGTTTGGTGTAACAAGAATAGAAGCCGAAAATTACCCTTTTAACAGACACATATCCATGTTGTCGGATATATAACAAGATTTTCGATTAGATTTTTAAATGGTCAATTCATATTGCAACACCACCTTTAAATGATCAATTCATGAATCATATTGCAACTCCTTCCACCCCCCACATCTCTCTGTTTTCTTTTGCTTTCCCCCACAGTTGAAGTGTTGAACAATGAACTCAAGCAAAATGTGACACTAACAGTAGTTTCTGCAATTGCCTAGTGTGTCCTTGCCTCCTTGGCTAATTCATTAGCACCATACGAATCACATCAACCAAAATTGGTTAATTGGGTGAAGTTGAGCATGAACTCAGTGAACACAATTCTTTTACAAATTCGCAATGTCATGCATTTGTAGTGGACCAGCCACAAACTTAGTTTAAAATCTATTTGCAAGAGGGTAAATGAACCATTGTACTAACAAATAAACTAGTACGCAGTTTGAATCGCTTCCTACTCAATTTTACACTTCCTTTCACATTTACACAAGAACTGCGAGGCAACAATGAAAAGGTTGAATATTTTGTGGAGAGAGAGCTTTCAAAGCCTTTCTGTGAGGAAATTCAGAAAAAAGAGTGCTTTCCACCAACAGTGAAAACTATGTTACTGACTGTGCTGTAGCAGAAGAACTTCCACCCTGGTTAAAATTATTGTCACTTGATTGGAAATAAGAAATGGTGGCCCAAATCACACGTAGAAACAGGATCACCACAAACACAGTGCCTCCAAGAGTGCAGACCACCTGCAATCAATATCTAACTTGTCAGTTATCTGCTCTTTTCATCTATCGCAACATGTCCAGTCATCAGTCGATTCAGCATGCTGAAAACAGCTGGGTTAAGAATATTTGAAATCACAAATAAGTCTACTTGGGAAATTATTCAGAAAGATTTTGAATTGTGGAAAACACGTTTTAAAGTTTAAAGAAAAAAAAAAGGAAAAGAAATTTTTTTTTTTATTCTAAGAAAATAATATTAGGTAAGGAAAGGAGCATAGTTAATAGCTTGTTCCATCATCAAAAGATTTCAACATATCCAATAATTGTGACAATGTTATAACCTTATAATAACTGCTTTCATATCCATACATGAAAGTATTTTTCTGAATACTGTTCATAAAAAGTTAATGGGATTTAACTGTTCAAATCTAGTGATGGAGAGGGTATATACCTCAAGAAGTGCTTTAACAATTGAAAGTGAAGCCAAAAGTAGAACGCCATCAACTGCAAAAGACACCTGATTTCCGAGGCAAGATTAGAATATAAAATTAACATTGTTTTAAACATTCTTCCAGCAGCAATCTTTAAACAATCTTTCATACGCAGGCTCTTAGTGAAGGATATAGATTCTACACTGGAGGAAAGTTAGCTAATAAATGGGGATACAATGGGGGTTTATTGTGTGTCTTTTGCAGGAGTCAAATGCAAGGTCGTGATTATCTGCACTTTGAGTGTTCGTTTCTTTAAGAATTAATTGGCAGCAGGTAAATGATGTGGTTGCTAGAGGAGCATATAGCTGGATACACGTCTTGCAATGGGGTATTCACAAGCTGAAAGGTGAAAGCCTCAAAGTAAACCTCAGCAAACTGGCATGGGATGCTACTGTTTACCATTCATGGATACAAATTACAAAGAAGTGCTTGAGTGCATAATAGTAAAGTCCTTACGAAGGAGGAGTTGTACAATTAATTAGAGATGATTATAGACTTAGACTGGGGTCTTATAGAAGTATTAAGAACTATCCAAAATAGAGGTTTATGCGGTAGATGGAAGATTTCATTCTGTTTCTTAAGGTGTTAGTATTACCATGATGCTTTTAGTTTGGGGGTGCTGTGCTGGTTGTTTATCCTTTTTTGTTTCAGTTAAGTCTCCTAAATTTAGGCCCAACTCAAGAACTTTTGGTTCCAGTATTCATGTCAAACAGTCTGACAACAAGTGCCTATGTCAACAAATTGAGTTTTCATTTCGCAAACCCAAGCCATATGCATCCATAACAACTCACAAGTGAATGCAGTCAATAAACCAGAGACTTACCTCATATGCTCACATAATGCATGTCACAGTTGAACAATACCCTTATGTGTTCATTTGTTCATCTGTACTTAACATTCCTCTATTTGAATGCATCAATATATGCACAAATCCTACCTCTTGAACAGGGTGTCAAAAACTAATAGCAGCATCACCCAAAAAAAAAAATTGCCAGTAAAATTTTGAAATCACATCTTTCAATAGGTATTAGACTGACCCAATATAACCAACCATATATGTTAATTCTATAAGAAATGTTCTTCCATTAATTGGACCTTTTGTTTTGTAAAAATGGATTGACTGTAACTAAATTAATATGCCTTGACTTGAGTACCCATCAGTGATTCAGTATGTTGTTGGGGTCATGTGATCGGTAGTTGACTTGGTACATACAACTTGTTTCTATTGGACTTGTGCTACTCCTAATTAATTAATGTAAGGTTACTTTTTTAACTCTGATATATCCATGATAGGTGGATGTTCATAAGGTTAGGTCAACCCTATTTATCTCTCTTGCAGGTGACCTGATGAACTGTGTGCCGAGTACGCACTACTGCGGTTAATTTAATCACGTTTGTTCATAGTGTCTAGAGGTACGTGACTAAACCGTTCCCTTTAATTCTTTCTATTAAGACATAAGAGCAATAAAAAATGACAAATATGTAACTTTGAAAGTACATACTTAAAAAGTACATGGAACACTGAACAATATTCAAAGCCTATAAGCTTTTTAGATCAACTGACCTAGTATTTCCAACGGAAAAGTCTAGATTAGAATAGAGAACAATTACCAGCTGAGCCGGTATTTGGGCCGGCAAAACAGAGCGGGAGGCTTTCTTAGCACGCCTGGAAACTTTCTTTAACATGCTTTGCAAGAACCTTATTAACAAATCAACACTACTTTCTGTATCTTCCTCGTCACTTTCATCATCCACTACCACCCCATGATCACCCTCGAAGAAGAAATCTCCATCAATTTCCTCAGCTTCCACTTCACTAGCTGTAGTACTGTTCAGCTGAAAAACACACACAGTCAAACTCCAAGTTCCTAATAACTGACTTATAGTGTTTGTGTGTGCATGTTAAAGAGAGAGGGACAGAGAGACCTTGCTGTGACAAATATTGCTGATTATGTTGGGTTTCAAACTAGGGGTTTGGATGTGGTGTGATAATGAGATGTGTGCAGAAGGTGAGAGCGAGGAGTGGAGGGGTGTGACGTTGAGGTTAATCAACGAGGATAATGTTGCTGTTCCTGCCATTAGCGTTAGGATTTGCAAGTGGCGTTACCATTTTTCAGTATTTGTTCTTGGGCTGGGTTAGCCTAGCTACTTACAAACGAAGAAAGGGTTTTAGGGAGATAGTGATGAAGCCCAACCCAGTAAAGAACTAATTCAGCCCTTTTGAGCTGTCTTGAGGCTCAACATGAAGTTCATAACAAGCTCATCCCCCTCTCTCTCTCTCTCTCTCTCTCTCTCTCTACTTAGGAAAGAAAGAAAGAAAGAAAAATAATTTAGAAAGTACAGTTCAATAGCAGTCAACTTGGACTATGTTATTTTTAACTTGTAGTCAATTTTCATTAATGAGTTAACACCACAACGATATGAACTAAATTGAGTGCATGTTGAATATAATGCGGACTAAATTAATTGTTATAAAAATGTAGGGATCAATCTGACAGTGATCCCAAAATGTTGAGACTAAAACAATACTTTTTTTTTATTTTATCGTATGACATTATTTTAAGAAAAGTGCTAGGTTCGTAATATTTTTACAATACTTTTACAACAAATCATAGATGATAAAGTGGGTTCCAGTTAACTTAACTAATAAAGTTTCTTATAGTTGAATAAGAGATTTAAGATTCAATTCCCGTTTATACCAAAACCAATTGGTGTCTTGGTATGATGATAAAGAGCTATTATCAGGAGTGAATGTCATAGGTTGAAATTATCTCAAAAAAAAAATCATAGATGATAAATTGTTACTACTTCTAATTTGAACCCACCATTTAAATTCTTTAGGTAAAATATCATTTTCATTCCTGAACTTTCATAAAAGTTTTTTTTTTCGTCACTAAACTTTTAAAAGTTTTTTTTTATGTTTTACTTTTCATTTTGTCCGTGAGTTTTTGTCCTACGTGGCAACACGGTGTCCAACTTGGACCAAACTAATTTATTTTTAAAATTATAAACACGTGGTGCACAATGATTGGCTCACATGGATTAAAAAAAATTTAGTGAGACAAATTTGCCCCTCACACCCCTAACCCAATCTTATCTTCAATCCAGTCCCAAAATTTCCAAAATTTGAAAGGTTGAAAGTAGCCTGAAACCCCAACACCATTGCCTTGTCCCACAGCCTAAATCAGCAACCCAAACAGCGACCCCAACCCGGAGACAAAGTACTGCTGACAGAGTGTTCAAAGGCAACTCCAACCACCAATTATAGAAAAATCCATATGAAAATTTCAACCAAGACATGGGTATATGGGTACAGAGCTTAGCACTCCAACAAATTTCAAACAATACAGCAATAAACTTGCCAAAAATCAAACACCAATTTAGTAATAACTTCACTAAACTTTGTAAAAAGAAAAACAAAATTTTGTCCTCTTTCAAAACAAAGCAACACCGATTCAGTATCAAACCATGCACCCATATCAAAATTTTGGCGTATCATGGGCTAATCTTTAAAACAAGACAAGAATCAAGGTAAATTTCAAGTAAAGAAAAAAGAAAAACCTCAACCCCAAGATCAAAAACAAAGATAGCCAAAACAAAATTTTCTAATAAACCTCAAAGAGCAACTTTTGGCCAACTTAAAGATGCCAAAGAATCCTTCAAAAATCTCTCTTTTACTCCAAACCAAATCAGGCAAGTCAATCTCTAAAATCCTTAGTGAAATTTCTATCAAGTAAAAGAGTTTCCTTCCTCAGAGACTTTCGAAGAAGCAAAGGAAATTGTCTTCTCTTCTGTGTTGCTTTAGAATCTGTTAGCTTCAACAACAGAGGGCGAAAATGGGAAATTAGCTATTACTTTCCAACTATATAGTTAGTAAGCCTGGTTCCCAAACTATATTATTTAGTAATATCTCAAGTCTCAAAGGCTTAATTTTGGGGCTATAAATCGAGTCTTTGAGGCTTGATTTTTCAGTTTGATGTGGCATTTTTTCTAGGTGGCGTCTACCTGGAAATCAAGTCTCTTAGACTCGAGTTTTATACCGAGCATTAGAGATTTGATTTCTGTGCTCTGAGATTCCACGTAGATGCCACTTGGATCTCGAGCCTTAGAGACTCCGTTTGCTAAAGTGAAATCGAGTCTCAGAAACTCGATTTTTAAATGTGGTCAATTGGTCCACGTGGCCTAGTCATGTCTAAGTCTGGTCATGTCTGGTCATGTCTAGGCAGGTCTCTCGTCCCATCTTGTCTTGTCTGGGCAGGTCTCTCAAGATTCAGCAAAAAAGCAAACCATTTCACTTGTTTTGTTTTGTCTGGACAGGTCTCTCAAGATTCAGCAGAAAAGCAAACCATTTCACTATAGGCAAAACAAAACCATATTCAATGGACCCTCTCTCAACTCTCATACACATTCAACAGTAGACATTGCTCCTCTCTCAACTCTCGTACACATTCAGCAGCAAAACATTGCTCCTCTCTTAACTCTCATACAAGCCCAACATTCATTGTAGTCTCCCTCTCTCACTCCCCCTCTCAATCTCATACAATCCCAGCAGCATATTTGCACATCCTCATGTCAGGTAAGGGTCTCCTCACTCTCTAGTTGGTTGTTTAGTGTATATAAGTGCTTTAGAAAGTATTGCTTGCATTGAATTTGTCATGACATTTCTTAATTATTTGTTTGTATTAACTACTTTATATATAAATATATATATATATATATTTATATATATAAAAATATATATATTTTAGAAAACAAGTGAGGAGAAAGATATATATATATTTAGAAAGTGAGGAGAAAGACATATATATATATATATATATATATATATATATTATTCATGATCCAGGAAGTCTTTTTGCTAGCTTTTAGTGAAGTTATCTGCTTCATTTTCTCCATAATTTGTATTAAATTTGAGTTTGTATATCAAATTTGGTATATTTGATTGTATATTAATTCCTTAGTTTTGAAATTAGATGATATGTCTAATTTTGATTGCTCATGATCATATTCACATTAGTGTTTTTTTTTTTTTTGTCTGATGAACTTTGCTCTATGTTATTTCATTAATAGTAGTGTAATAGGGTATGCCATGAATTTTCTTGCACTGGAATGATGATGTTACATAATTGCACTCATTCATTTGCACATCCTCATGACTTTTGTTGTTTGGTTTGATATTTTTATTTATATTTTTGTTAGAACTGAGTTGAAATTTTGTAATGGGGGTGAGTTTTGTCTTTAGTTTTTTTATTTGTTTGAGTACGAAATGATAATGATTGAGTGTGTTTGTATGTGATGTGGGGTGAATATATGCAATTGTGGGGTGAGAAGTTGTAATTTTTGTACTTTGAGTAGATAGAAAATGTTTTGTAATTGATGTTAAATGAAAGAGATAAAATATGTCACTAACATATTATACTTTACTCTCTAATAGGTTCACAATCTCTGAAAAATATTGATATAAATGTATACTACGGTGGACCCCTTGACAATCCTGGAGAGATTGACGGATTCCCATTTAGAGGGCCGAGTACCAAATGCTACTACATGATGATCCGTCGTAAGTTGAAGACGTTGAATGATTTGAAAAGGAAAATAATGGACGAATTGAATTTGAACCCTACTTGGTATGACATCAAGATTATTTATCGTTACCCACAAGAAATCCTTCATGAACGGATAAATTACGGGTATATGGCGATCAAACATGTAAAGATGATGTTTAATAGGATCCAGAAAATGCCACAAGTAAATGCTGTTAAGTTGTACGTAAGTTCGGAGCCGCTTGCACCAATACATACTGTGGTGGTGCAACAAACAACTACGTCTTTACAATTTACAACCCTAGATGATGGATGCACTACAACGGGAGGGTATACAGAACCAGGTTATACGCTCACATCTCAAGATCATGTCGCCAATACTGGTGAAACCCTTCATCCTCAAGAGACACATTTAGAGGAGGAAGACGAAGATCATGCCGTGAATGATGGTGAAAATATTGATGATGTGGATGAGTACGAAGAGAGGATTGAGCGAGGCGACTTTGAGAACGATGTGGATGACCATGAAGTCGTTCCCAATTTTGAAGAGGAAAATATGGAATACCATGATGAAGGTGATGCAGACAATGATATTGGCGTCCAGCATGATACAAATACGACATTGAGAAGTTACTAGCAAAGTCACTATAGCACCGGGCCTATCGATGAACCTTCGAGTTACCCTTTTAAACTAGTCGTGGTACTCATGTTGTGGAGGCATATCATCAAGCACTGCTTCACAACGTCGTTGAAGGCGATTACCCCACTCATCGATATGCACAGCATGTTCTCGTGTCCAATCAATACCGACCTTCCCCCTCAAATCAATGGCATGAAGCACTGTGTCAGTGTCAACATTGTGGGAAATTTCTTGGATCATCCCAAATTGATGAATGATGCGATCCGGTGTATGTTTTTCTACTAGGTGGAAACATACAAGCGACACCGTTACCGTCCACACGGCCCTCCCTGCAACGTACCACGGCGGAAGGTTCTCTAACTCAGCTTCATATGGCTGCCACACCACCTACAATAGCCAAAAAACAAGTATACAACACATTAGGCAACAATGTTTATATTTCAAAACTCACCAAACCTATAACTTGTTCCTAAACATGTAAAACAATGCATTTTCATACCTGGCTTGGCAACAATGAAGTTATTTGCTCGCGATACCTGCCCCTGAAGATGTGGGCGGGCCTATTTTTCTTGTTTGGGACCCACAACCACCTACAATCAAGAACAAGGGATCAATATCTAGAACTTTCCTACTGAGATAATTCCAATGTTAAAACAATAATGTAATCAAATATAACTACTGAGATAATCTTATAGATATTTACTTAATTAATAATATCACTAGAATAAGAAACAATCCTTATAAAAACAAAGCACATACAAGCCACATGACAGTCACAAAATTAGAGTATATTAACGTAATCATATATATTGAACCTCTGTTTAAAAGTTTTTTATGTTGACATAAAAAATTGGTAGAAACCTTTAAAATAAATAAAGGAAATCAAGTTACATGATTGTGGGCTTAGGTAATGATCACATAATGTATATGACGTGTATGAGGTAGAGACTTACTTCAAGGACAGTGGACCACGCACTGGAGGACCATAAACACCCACTGGCGGGCCACGCTCAACTGCCAGGCACAAATAGGGGAACCTGGCCCATACCCAATACTAAACCAACAGTAAGCACCCACCAATCTGACCGGTGTCCTCGCTTGCCCTGCATAGCTCTCGGTACAACCATGCAAGACAAGCACTTCCCCAACTGTACCTTCGTGGTTTACGAAGGTCTTCCAACTACTGCACCCACATTCGATGCACCCTATCGCCAAATTTGTCCATGAATATTGTGTCCCCCAGTAGCGCTAGGATGTAGCATCATACGTACTTATGCAGCTGATCCTCTTCAACATTAGGCGGCAATGGATTATCAACTTCCTCCAAAAGCCAGTTGATGAGAATCCTTTGGCTAGTAAGTTGCTTATGGTTGTCTTGATTTATAGGTTGAAAGCCAAAGAAGTCCCGGCACACATCCACCCAATTTTTCTGCATGCTCCCTGTTATAGTGTCACCATCAACAGGAAGCCCAAGAAGAACCTCCACATCTTGCAATGTGATGGTGACCTCACCATGTGGCATGTGAAAGGTGTGAGTCTTGGGCTGCTATCGCTCCACTAAGGTCGTTATCAGGCCATGGTCAATCTCTCTACCAGGGACCCAAAGGAGTCCCTCCAAACCAACTGCCTTGATGATGTTCCTGACTCGGTCGTCCACCATTACCTCTCGATTGGAGAACTCTGAACTACAGCTACGGTAGGTAACGAACCCTGGATCCTGCACAGAACAGAGTCATGGATTAATATATGACAGCAAATGCGTGTACATTGTATGAATTAAATGCATGTACATTAGTTAAATCTTTAGTGTTGTGTTTTACCTGCCCATTCCAAATAGCTTCGGACCGATGGTTGAGCTGCTATGACAACACTGACCTATCAATAGGTCTAGGCTGTGTATAGTCAATCTGGCCAGCATTTGCAGCAGTCATACTGCACAAGAATGATAAGCAGATAGTTTGAGAAATGAAAACACAATATGCTTATGGAACTAGGTATGAGTTAGAGCAACTAAAGCCAGTTTGTACAACAAGAATTCAGTAAAAGATGAAAGACTGAACCAAAAAAGGCCAATATGAACACAGAGCTTTTTAGACTTAGGATTTTATTTTTAAGGTAAAGTTTTGAAGCAAGAAAAAGAGTAGTAGTAGCAATCAACTGCAGCAGAGCCAGATTCTCGTGGATCAAGAGACCTTAGATCCTTCCCTTGGGGTTGGTCAATCTCGTCTCTTGGTATTGGAGCAGTTTGACATATCACTAGCAAACCACATTTTACAGTGCTTTAATCATTGTTAGTCCATCTACGCTGTTTATTATGTCCTTAATGAGTACTTTGGGGCAGGAATAGATTGGAGTTTCTTTGATTCACAATACCTTAGTGAACTAGGACCTGATATTTCTGATCCAAGACATACTATAGCAATTCCAAGATTTTTGTTTTTTTTCCCCCTTATTTACCATTTTGAAAAGCAACTTCAAAAGAAAACTTTACAGAATCCTTTTATTTATAATTGTGATAAATTGGTTTATCACAATTTTGTACTAGTGCATTTCAAAATGATCTACATTGTAGAGAACTTTGGACTAAATTTAGTATTTGTAAGAGTATCAACCTGGCTTGTTTTTGAGTATATAGTCTGCTGTTATCAATTCTTTTTACCTTGTGGAATGCATTAGGTCTTGTTTTCTTACTACCTCGCAGACAGGCTAATGCTTTTGCTGCCTAGGAGAGCATGTTATGGTGAACTTTCTTTTGGCTCTGAATATATTTTAGGGGATGCTTGTGCACTTGTGCATTCATCTGAAAGATAATCATTGTGTGGACTACACGGACAAAGTTTGCCTTCCTATGAAATTATCCAAATCTTTGGTATAAATGAATGTAGTGAAAGTGAATGCGTAGTCTCACCACCCTGTTTAACTTGTCAGTTGATTTTCGTTTGTTCGCCATTAACTCTCTCTCTCTCTCTCTCTCTCTCTCTCTCTAAATTGAAATATTAGATATTATGCAATGAAAGGAGTTTAAAATTTGTAGTGAACTTAACTTGTATTTGATCTCTACAATTTACAATTTAATAATTGTTGCATATTTAATACTTATTTTATGTAGTTGCAAAGTTAAACTTCCTTGGTTGTTTTAGTTGGCTTGAATCCCAACACAGTAAATGCAAGCAAGGCAAGAACTTAGCAAATAAAATCAAATCAAATAACACTACAACAATATTACATTAATAAACACAATATCATTTCTGACATTATCAAATTTAGCAAAAAGAAAGTCATCAAACTTTCAGTAACATGGATCCAATTAAACACTAAATCATCAACTTTAACAAACCCTACCATCAACAATTTAGTTTAACAAAGACCCAGTTAACAAACCCTAACATCATCACTGCAAAACAATGCATAGTTCAAGACGGAAATTTGAAATTTGCCTGATATCAACCCACGAACAGAACAAAGCACAAAACAAAACCCAAAAAAAAAAAAATCAAACCCACAAACAAATTCAATCTCAAAAAACAAATAAAGCTTTGGTCTTTTTTAATAGTTCTATTAGAAATTCAATACAGAAACCAAAATAGAAAAAAACTTGGTGAAACCAAAGTTTCTTTGATTTTTCCCACTGTTTCTCGGCAACCAAACAGTGAACTTTGTACAAAGAGACTCACCTTTTTTTTTTTTTAGTTTTGAGAGACTACATAGACTGAAGGAACTCCAAGCTCTGTACACCTTGTTGTGGCTTTATGAAATCTTTTGGCGAAGGCGATCAATGTGAAATAGTGGAGACTGAGTGAGAGAACAGTGACTGAGAGAAGAGGGTGAGTGAGAGGGAGAGTGAAAGCGTGAGAATCTGCTCTATGTTAGAGAAAGGGTGAGTGAGAGTGGAGAGTGTCTGATCTGTGTGAGGGGCTTTAATTTTGAAAAAATCCCAACTTGAAATCGAGTCTTAGAGACTCAGTTTCTTGTTTTCCCACATGGACCGACCACGTCAGACCCAGATGGCCACGTCACATAAATCGAGTCTAAGAGACTCGATTTTCAGGTGGACGCCATGTGAAAAAAACACCACATCAAACTGAAAAATCGAGTCTTAAAGACTCGATTTATAGGTCCAAAATCAAGCATTTTAGACTCAAGGTGTTATTCAATAATATAGTTTGGGAACCGGGCCTACTAACTATATAGTTGGAAAGTAATGGCTAATTTTCCATTTTTACCACAACAGAGGGAGACTACCTTTGAACACTGTGTCACCAGGTTGGGGTTACCGATTACGGCCGTGGGACTGGCTGGGGTTTCACTGTTTCAACCTTTCAATTTTTGGGGATTTTTTAGATTGGACTTTGATGAGTGGGTGTGGGGGCAAATATGTCTCACTGAAAAATTTTAATCCACTTCTGCCAATCATTTTGCACCTCGTGTTTATGATTAAAAAATAAATGCTAAAATGCAAAACTAATCCTCTAACTTTCTTCAGATTTCATTTCAGTCCTCTAACTTTACTTTCATTCATTTCAATCCTCTAAGTTTCAGATTTATTCAATTAAGGCCTCTTTTGTTAAAATTTTTTGAAAAAAAAAATCTAGAAAATATTTTTCAATCATTAATTGAATTTTTTTAATTTAAAAAATTTGAAGAAAAATTTATAAAATTGAAAAATTAACCATAACATATAACAAAAGTTGATGGAAAAGCCTTAATTAAATAAACTTGAAATTTGGAGAACTAAAATGAACAAAAGCAAAGTTAGAGGACTGAAATAAAATCTGAAGAAAATTAAAGGGTCAGTTTTGCATTTTACCCAAAAATAAATTAGTTGGGTTTAATTCAAATACCACGTTAGCACTCCGTTAAGCCAAGTAGGACATAAACTAACAAATGTAAACAGAAGAATGAAAAGTGAAACATTTTTGTGTGCGTCAAAAAACCATTCACTAGAAGAAAAAAAGTTTAAGAACTGAGTAGGGAGTAGCTTGATAACGCCTTAAAATGTATACTTGTTATATATTTATGTAGGCGTTATCTCCTTATTACTATGCTTCATTTGTATAATTAAGCCATGATTTGAATTAGTCCTTATTATTTATCTTTACATAATTTCTTGAATAAAATGTCATTCATTGTATGTAATTTTCTACTTTCAAGAAATCATGTAAAAAAAATGAGTTTACAGGAGTTTATGAGAGAATAGAGGCCAAACTATAATTCAAGAGGAGCTAAAGGACCATATTTAAATGTCTAAGGAGGTGCAGCTGGAGTGCTTAGGTCATCTACCATTGTTTGAAAGTTTCAAATAAGGAAATAAATCAAAGAGGTAGAATCTGAAAAGGAAAAATCAGATTTGAACACGGATTAGTATTTTGGCATATCTTTCTCCTCAAAAATCTAATTGACACAAGGCCAGATGGGTTGAAACTGTGACTTAAATATCTACACCTTTTCAGTTTTGAGTTTTTTGAAATTCATAATTTTTAAAAGCCGAAATTAACTTACAAGTTATAACTGTAAATCTAGACGAAAATTAAAATAGTAAAAGTTTTATTTTCTTTGGACACTTTGATGTTAGGGTTTTGAAGGGAGGCAGTGTAGAACGAATTTGGAAGAGAAAACCTTGTATTTTTCCTTTCTTTAATGGCGGCCTAATCTCTTTGCTAGGGCTAGGGGTTATGTTTCTTCTATATGGTATGAATATTCAATGTGATTATTTCTAGGATTTTATGAACGACATATTAGATTGTTCAATTAGATTTCTTTTGATGTATTAGTTCTTCCATACTTTCAATAAGTTCAATCATGTTTTTCTTATTGTTTAGATAAATTTCTAATAGTTTCAAATAGAAACCAGGTTTTAAAGTGAATAAGTTTTTTTGAAAACTTTTTTAATCACATTATCAATCTAGGTTATCATGCGTTCTTGAATTGTTTCAGTTCAACCGAATCATAAGTATTTACTTGTATAAAAACAATCAATTATGAAATATATATTTTCTTAGATCACAAAAAATTTCATATCAATATAGGGAAACATCCCGATGCCCTAGTATTTACATTATTGATTTAAATAAGTTTTTATTATTATTCTTGTTAACAATCACCAAGCAAAAGTATTTTTCTTCTTCACCCAAATTGTTGTTTAATTGTATTGTTTTTAAATTTATCTTGCTCCTTGTGGTTCAACTTCGGTACTTCGAAAATTATATTGCTACGATCTCCTGCACTTGGAAGTGAGCAAGCATGGCTGAGATTGAAAAACACAATTTATTTGTTAAAATTATAAAGGAGAAGACTCTACAATAGGAAACTCAAACAACTGATTTTATCAACTAGACTTGTATTATGTTCATCTTTAATAAAAATTTTCTCTTCCGTTATTTTAGAAGAGTCCAGAAGAATGTTGTAGTGCTGTACTCATCTTTAATAAAAATTTTCTGTTCATCAAAAAAAAAAAAAAAAAAAACTAGACTTGTATTCATATTGAAACATGATCATTACAATGGAAAAAACCATTTTTCCCGTGGTATTGAACTACAATAGACAATAATTTCTAATCACTTTCTTCTCTCTCTCTCTCTCTCTCTCTCTCCCTTTTTTCTTCGACCCTATTCTCTTGCCAGTCCTCCTCCTTATATAAACATATTCTCTACCCTTATCCTCCCAGTTGTCCTATTCTCATCTGGATTCTCAGGGATATTTTCCTCTTCTTTATTAGGTTCCTCCATTTCTTATACTGAAACAGGACTTTTAGGGGTGTTTTTACTGTTCAGGTTGTGTTATATGTATTTAATGCATCAAAGGTTAGGTGGAGTTCCTCATTAACATGGAGGTGATCTCTGCTACCCTTATCTATCTAGAGGGTTTCCCGAGGTTATATCTGGGCACAAGGTAGACTATCCATGTTTATTACCTCGGATAGGACTTTGCTAGATGTAGTGTGATGAATGCAAGAAAAATCAGTAGGTTGGAATGCTTCGAGCTATGATAATAGCTTTAGGACCTGAAAGAAAAGAAAAAACTTTCAAAGGTGACTAGTGTAACCTGGCCAAGAACCCTCCGACAGTTAAGTCAATTTTCTCTCTAGAACACAAGGATAGGAAACTATGAATAGTAGAACTTACTTTTGTTGAATGAGACTTGATCCTTTTATAGAGAGTAAGAAGTGGGTCTATTTGCTCGGATCCACTATCATTGTGAGAGATGTGTGGAGTTAATGGAGAAAATTGAGCGTATTTTGGGGAACCCTCCCCACGTTCTGGAATGACAGATCGTGGTTTGATTGTGTAAAGCTTGTAGGGAATGCCATGGACGACCATCTTGATTTGGACGATTGTAATATCTTAAGGAGGGATCTTGTTCATGTTTGAGGTGCTTCTATTAGGCTTCTTCTCTGGTAAAACCCTATGGACATGTTCTAGTCATGGACGAACTAAACTTTGTTCGGACCCTATCATAGTGTATCATCAATTTCGCGGGAACGATCCGCGAGGATTCCCCCCGCTTCCTAAATAGATGAACCAGACTCATTTTACTCCACGGGATCCTCCAGGCCATTGGGCCTTATCCTAAGCAAATGGGTTTGACCCATTCCACTCCACGGGATCTTCTAGGCATTTGGGCCTCATGCCTGGATGTGAATTCTTCTATCCCCCACAATTTTGCAAAATTTATAAAATAAAATAAATAAAAAAACTTTTGCAAGTTTAGGGGTAAAAAATGAACTTTTGTGAAAGTTTAAGAACGAAAATGACATTTCTAACATTTTTCATATTTTAATCAGCCCCTAAGTATTTCCATCAGGTATGTCAATATTTGAGATTTTTTTTCTATGTTTTTGGAGACAAAATACTCAAGATTAGAACAACACAGTCTTAATCACGTCTCTTAAAATATTTATAAGCCAAATTGTTTGGAATTGACTTCAGGTGGTTCTTTTTAGAACTTCATTATGGGCTTACCGCTCATATATAATAAATCATACTTAGTTTGTAATGGAACATCATAGATTGACAGACATGACACAACCTTGTTTTTATTTTGGCAACAAAGCAAAATGAATGGTATAAACGGTTTACAAATTAGCAAATCAATAAGCCAAAATAATTGATAGCCTACGATGTTTCCTTGGCATTGTGCTTGTTGGTATTTGAGCAAGATTGACAATGAAAATTGAATTTCCAATCCCACCAATCCCTCCTAAAAGTTTGGAGACAAAATATCTAACGTGCGCGCGCGTGTACGTCGTGAACTTGCATCCAAACCCAGTCGCCCAGTCCACCACGTCGTCTATTGGAGTGTAGAACAATTTTCGGAACCACTTTCCCACGTGCCAATGCGCACGTTAGCGACAGAAATTTTACATCAAAGCGAAGAGTCCCAAGCAGAAAAACGACGCCGTTGAAATAAAATAAAATAAAGTAGTATAAAACTCCTCTCCGAAGCTTCTTCTTTTCTATGCTACGGACCGGTCCTACCTAATAATATACACCACGCGTAACGCACCGCGTCCCTTTCACGTCAAAGCATTATTAAAGCCAACCGCCCAATCGATTGAATTTTTTCAATTAATTGTTAATAGAGAATACAAAACTTATCAATTATATATTTTTTTATACGAATTATCAATTATATTACTTCATCTTTATATCTTTATATACTAAGAAGATTCATTCCTTCTCTTTATATTAAAAAGATTTAGAAAGTTAGTCATTATCTTCTTCTTCTTTTCAAAAATACCCCTAATTTAATTAATTTATCCTTATTCCTAAAACATAAAAATGAGGTTAAAATCATATATTGATAACAAAATTTATTAAAAAATAAAAACCTACCCATGTTTATAAAACTACTCTATGTTCTATAAAATGTCACACTACCCCATGTACACAACCAAAACTACCCCCATATTCCAAAAAAAAAAAAAAATACCCCAAGTTCCTATTAAAAAAAGAGTCTTATTGTACATGCAAAATGCATGCGATGAAGCTAGTTATTATTAAAGACTTGTACTTACTATAATTTCACTCAATATTTTTTATTAGACACAAATTTTAATAAATCCTCAATTGGATTACAAATTTTTTCTTATATCTTTGCAAAATTTCTAAAAGATCAAATATTAATAGTTATATCATCAATCAAATGTTTAAATTTTAAGTTTTTGTAATCTAAAATTATGCATAAAAAAAGTGTATGAATTGAATAATTAATAACATCTAATTAACATGAAATTTGATATTTGTGTTAAGAACATAAAGAACATACAATCCAATGGTTAGATTTTCAAAGTATGTAATCATGTTTATTTTTTTTAGTAAAAATTTTAGTCTTAGTCTTAGCAGCATGTTGTAATTATTTCTTCAAAAAAAAAATTATAATCAAAATTTATCATATTATTAATATGACAATGAAATTTATTGGTACTAGAACTAACAATATAATAAATAACATTAAATTAAAAAAGATTCACATTGCCATGAGTTTTTATCAACTATAACTTGACTTTTTAAACCCATGTGGTATATATATATATATATATATATATATATATATATATATGTAACCTCGTGTGGTATCTACAATTACTTTATTAGATTATTTATTTATTTTTTTATTATTATTATAGAGTTTCAACCCTAATAAGAAAAAAAGGTCAATCAGGCAATAAAATGAAGAAAGTTGAGTAGAAAGGTCAACTGCGCTATTATAAATAAAAAAAATAAAAAGAAGTCAATTTGATAACACAAAATTACTTTTGATAAAGACCCACTTTAAGGTTGTGTTGGGATAACTTATTTTACTATTCAGTTTATTTTACTACTATTTATGGGTCCTACTGCACTATTTGGTACTATTTATGGGTCTCATTGTACTATTTTTGCTAATTTTTACATTTATCTACAGTACTTTCAGCAGACAGTTTTTAGTTTCAACAAAATAAGTGACTCCCAAACAGACCTTAAAATGACCTCTTTGCTTTCAACCCTAATAAAACACAAATTTAATTTATTTAAAAATTAACACATAAATTTATAAGGTGTAATTTCTCAACAAAAATTTAGAAGGTGTATATAATAATATCTCTAAAATGTCACTAATGTTATAGTCCATAAAATCACTTAACTTATAATAATTTTTTTGTATTAATTATAATATTTAAGTGCACAGTCTAACGAGAAGATAGAATAAATTTTACCAATGGGCTTTAATTGATTGCATTCTCATATCTAGGAGCAATTGCTACGGTTAGATTTGCCCTTGAGGTTGGGGTGTTTGATGTAATATTTGAAAGCAGCAATCTCTTGGGCATGAGAATAATTTGCTTAGCCCGTCAGGGGTGAAAAGCTCTTGAAATACCTGATAACTAGTTTTGGTGGATAAAGTTAATTACCTATAGGCAAAGTTGTTAAAATCGGGATCCTACATAGGATCGTGGAAGGTAGGTGAAATCATGGATTATAAGATCCTACATTATTTAAGAGAAAAAACAAAAAAAACACCTTGGTATGTTAAATAATCACATAAATTATACATTCATTGATATAATTACCATACATCACTATATTCAGTTGTAAGCATCATTTAAAGAGGTCAAAAACATTCTCTAAAAAAAAAAAAAGCCAAAAATCTCAAAATGTGATACTCTATTGAAATATTTTTTATTTGGGTCCAACTAACATTCTCTCTACATTAGAGTGAAAAAACTTGATCTATTGAAATTTTATTTTTCATTTCGGTCCAACTGAGCCTTCTGTCAAGTTAAAGAGGATTACAAGAAACAAAAGTCATTTAAGATTGTCAGAATCATACGATCCTATCGATGCTGAACGATTGCAAAGATCCTTGAAAGATCTGGATCGTTTTGGGTAGGTGGGATCGTAAAATCGTAAGATCTAGAACGAGATTTTGACAACCATGCTTGTAAGAGTTTGATTAATGGTGAGGATAGTTGTATAGTATGCTCTATGATGTGCAAATAATTTGAGAAAAGTAATCTAAATTATCTTAATAAAATGGACAAAATTTCCTCTAAAGTATCCTTCGACCCATTATATGATAGTTTATAAAACTATCCATATGTGCTATTTAAATAAGTCACATAACTCATGTGACATTCTGTTTGTTTCGAAGTAAAATATCTCACACATAAAATATTTGTAGTGAAAACATTTTCAAGTGTATGGTGCTAATGGTGGTGTCGATTGGTGGTCTTTTGTGTGGCTGTGCAAGATGGGTGGCTTGTAGCAATAGCAGATAAGTGAGAGACAAGTTGAGAGAAATATGTAAAATGTTTTACCCTTTTGTTTGAGCGTAAAACATTTTACATGTTCTTGCTTGAGTCTTATAGGTCGCCAAATTTTTAAAACAAAACAAATATAGTAAAATGCATAAAATATTTTCCTAAAAACGTTTTACATCAAAATAAATTGCTTGCATGTAAGAGCATTAGTATTAGAGCTGTCCACAGGTTGGGTTTGTGCCCGACTCAGACTTGACCATAAACTTTTGTGTGGGTGAAAATCAAACCTGAAACTAACCTGAAATACTAGTCAGATTGGCTGATTCGGGCCTTATTGATTTTTGGGTTGTACTAGTCAATTTCGGGTTTTGTCGTCAGTGTTGATATTTGGTCGGATCCGTCAAGATTTGGCTAGATCTCAACCAGATCTCGTCGGATCTCATTGGATCTGGACGAGATCTCACTAGATCTCATTGGATCTGGTGGATCTCAAGTATTCTTTGTCGGAAAACTTCAAATATAGTCGGTTTTTGTAATTTTTTGTCGAGAAACCTTCAAATATCGCTGGAATTTTTTTGGTTTTACGATTGGGTCGGGGTGGCTTGGGTTTTGGGGGAGGAAACCCGCCAACCAGCCTGAAGGTGTTTGGTTTTGTGCATGGGGACACCCCATTGGCTGCCAGAGTGGTTGGTTCGGGCAGTTGGCTGTACGGGTTCGGGCAGTTGGCAATACGGGTTTAGGTGGGTGGGTCAGGTTTGCGGGTGGGCTAGACACCCCTAATTAGTATCAGGTGTGCCAAATGCCAAATATTTAGCATTTGGCACACCAAACACCAAAAACCAAAAAATTTAGCATAAGATGTTTCCAAATGCTAAAAGATTTAGCATTGGTGAATAGTATCGTTCCAAATTTGGAATGGTACGAACACAAATGCTTAAAAAAATTATTTTTTTAATATTTTATCTCTCTCCTCTCACATATTTTTTCATCTGCCCTTGGGTCTTAGCCTCTCATTCTCTTCCTCTCTCACTCACACTTCAACCTCACCACGTCGATCACCTCGCCCTGCCGTCCACCCGCTTCGCCTCCACATTACCCAGTCGGTCACCTCTCCATGCCTCCACCTCGCCAAGCCATACCAACGCCACCAAATCTCTCTCTATTGATTGGCGAGTTATTGGGTTTGTTCAGTTTTTTTTTTTTTTGATGGGTTTTGAGAAGTGAAATGTAGTGGGTTAGTGGTTGTTTGCGGTGGTGGTTTTTTTGGGTGGTTGTTGTGGGTTATTTTGGTGATTATGGGTTGATTTTGATTGGGGTGTAGTGGCTAATATTGTTGGTCTCGATGGTTCAAATTGTGGCAGTGAGTTTGGATTTTTGGGTTCCATTTTGGAGGTGGGTTGGGATGTTGTTGTGTAGTTTTTTGCATTTAGGTTTATTTTGAGTTGTGACGGATGTGGTGGTTGTGTGGTGATGGCTGTTGGTTGTGACGGTGGTTGTTGGGTGGCCGTTGCCTAGGCTATGTTTGTTGAGTTTTTAGTTAAATATTATTCTAATATATATGTATATATTATTTTAATGTATGGAATTGAAGAATAAAAATGTAATGTATGATGTATTGTAAAATAGTGTATTAAAATAATGAAAGTAGTTTTTTTAATACATTAAAATGACTTATTTTTATAGGGCAAAACTTAAGTACAGTATATTACTGTTTTTTACATTTCCCTCTTAATATTCAACCACGTGATTTTTTTAATTATGGGATGAAAGTGTATTTTTAGTTAAGCACAACTACACAACTGAATCATAAGAAATAACCTAAAGAACAACAGTTAAGTACTGAAGTTTTGTCCATTTTTATAATAGGTTTGGAGTAATTTTCTACATATAAGTTTGGAATATGAAAGATGAGGACTGTTTGGTAACGTTTTCTAGTAATGTTGTTTATATTTTTTGAAAATACATTTGGGTGAAAAAATATGTAAAAATACGTGTAATGTTGTTATAAAACTGAAAGCATGCGTTTAATCGCATATATCAATTAGGTCCTAAAAAAAGGAAAACTCAGAACACACGCAAAAGGACCGCGCGTAAAGCAGAAAAAAAGCTAGCGAAGTGCCCAATAACTGTGTAATAAAGAAAAGAAAAAAATCCTATCAAAAAAAAAAAGAAAAAAAAAAAAGAAAAGAAAAAAAAAGAGGAACATGAAAAAAAAAAAAAAAAATGGAAGTGGAGAGTGGTGGGGTGGGAGGTCGTTGAATGCGTACACACACTTCTCTCTCTCTATTTCTCTCTGTTTCAACCTCCCCCGTACAGTACCAGCCAGCGAGGCTCTCTTTTTAGTTTTTTTATTTTTATTGACAGTTAAAACGGCCATTCCCAAACCGGAGAGATTGATTTGATTTTTATTATTATATATAAGAAAAAAAATATCAGATCGAAAAGAAAAAAAAAAGAAGAATATGAGTGGGTGGGATAGGGTTAGGGTAACGAGATTGGGAACCAGAATGGGTCGAAATCGCAATAACTATTCTACGCTCGACGAGCGCGTTCCTTCCACTCGGACTCGGACGGTTCGACTCGGCCACGTCACGCCTCAGGCTCCTGGTCACCGCACCATCTACTGCAACGATCGCGAGGCCAATCAACCCGTCAGATTCAAGGTTTGGAGAATCCTCCCTTTTTTTTTTTTTTTTGAATTTGGCTTTTGTTTGGTTGCTGAGAAAATTTGAAGGAAGGTAGAAAGTTTATGTGGTTGAAGAATTGTTGAATTTGATTGCGTTATTGCTTACACGGCTTTTGATGATGGACAGAATCAGGATTCGAACTTTTTGGGGGGGCCAAAGTGGAAAGATTTTATTTATTTATTATGCAAATTAGTATTAACAAAATATGAACATTGAAAATGCTAAAGTTGTTACTGATTTCACTGATTAGTACTGCATCAATAACATAATAAAATTATGTAACTTTTTAGATTTTTATTGGGTACTTTTGATTTTTGAGGGCCTAAGTATAATTTATTTATTTTTTGGATTGAAATTTTAAAATTGTATGTATAGATATCGAATATTTGTAAATCAAGGGGAACCGGGCCACGGCCTGGTTTTTAGCTATAGTTCTGTCATTGGATACAGTGACTTTGATATATTAATTAGATATGGAGTTGATATTGAAGCTTGTACATGTTTAACTGGAAGTGCATTGATTAAGAGGCATGGTGTTGGTTGAAGATTAGATTGTAACTCCTTGTGGGTGCTTGTGCTATGCAACAGAAACTAATATATACAGACATACATATACGCTAGCACTAACATATAAGCAATACAGCCAAAAGCAGAACAGAAAAGAATGAATGAATGAACAGTAGGCCTTTGTAGGAAATTGCCCTGTGGACTTACATGGTTTAACCCATTGTTGGGGAGGAGGGTTTTAGGGTGGGGAGTGAGTACCCATTTCGCAGCCTTTTTGATATACGAATTTCCATAGGTGAGTTGACGATATTGGGAATTATTTTATTTTATTTTATTAATGGTGTGGTTTGTTTAGACGAGGAAGACATGAAAGAAGGGGGTAGTTTAGTGTAAAAAGCTTTGTATGCTTTTATGATAGATAATTGCAGTTCACTAAAACAAAATAAGCGTATATATGAAGTATACAATGAGTAAAAAAAAGCAAGAAAGAAAAGAGATATGTATCGTGACAAGATGAAGCACCAATGAATCAATGGTAGGGGCATAAAGAAACTAGGAGCTCCATAAGAGAAAACAAGGATAGAGTAAAGTACTGCGATGCCCACTCGAAGAGAGTCTTTTCCTCTTTTTGATAGGTAAATCATGTTATCGACTAGTTTTGATACATTCGATAGTTGGTGGTGTGGTGGGGGGATTTGAACCCTAGATGTCTCCATTGGAAACATCAGAAGGTGCTAAAATCAGTTGAGTTACAAGTCTAGAATCGTTAAATATCTATCATATACCACAGGCAGTCATGAGAAGTCAAGAGGCCGATATTAAGCCATTGTACATAAGTGTAACATAGAAAAGAAAAATAAATCTGCTGTCTTGTGCAGTCAAAGACCTATTTTTGAATCTTGAAATCAATTAGTATTTTGCATGGATGAGAATGTTTGTATATGGAAATTGGGAATTTCTGCACTTCTTTTGATGTTGTATTACACGTGGCTTGCATCTGGTTCCAATAAATTTTCTTTCATTTTGATTTGTATGTATCAATTATGTCAGGGAAATTCTATATCAACTACGAAGTTCAACTTTTTTACTTTTCTACCGAAAGGACTGTTTGAACAGGTAAATTACTTTCAAGCATACTGGCAATAACATGGGTAAATTGATTGTTAAGTTAATCTCTTACCTCGATGTTAGTTTATGATTGAAGGTGGCGGTTATGTGTGGTAATTTCTGAACCAATTTATGCTAAAACTTGAAGTTCAACCTAATATTTTTCTCAACACACCTATGACCTATCAAAGGGTTGGTTTGGTGTTGAGGTATTAGAAGGCACAAGCGGAGATGCATAGAACTGGTTATTCTATTTCTTGATATCGTGGAAATGGGGAATAGGAATTCTTTCTGAAGGGAATTGTCTATATAAAAGTCCTTCATTATACTCAAATTCGCAAAATTAATGGAAAAATGAGCTTTTTGGGTTTTGAGGTGATTATGCCTTTAAGTGTTCTTCTCTCTCTTCTTCATTCACATATTGATACTGTTCAAGTGTCAGTGCAACCCAGCCCTAAATGGTAACAAACTTTTCTATTTTCCTTCTCCTGTATAACCCCAAATCAAGCCCTTCTCCATACATATGAAAACCCTTAATCTCACATACTTTCTCCATCAAATACCCTATGAAACAATAGGTAAAGTTCTCAAACAAAGCTGCTCTCTAGAATTTTTATTAACTTATTTGATTTAAAAGATGGTGCTGCTGTCCTTTCTCTTCAAATTGCTATTCAATTTTGTAGCCTTAATCTTTTTCTAAATTTTTAACCCCAGATCCTTAATCTTCCTAAGCCCTGGCCCACCACAAGCAAACATAGATAGATTTCTCTAATCGGTCCTACTTCAAATGTATTTTAAGCTTACAAATGACTAACATTAGTAGTCTGACACAATGTTAAATATTTTCCCGTTTGTTGATCATTGCGCTAAAAGAAATAATAGGGCACCTCACTTGGAAACTCTTTTTTCAATTTTTTTTAAAAAAAATTATGAAACCTTGCCTGTCTTTTTATTAAAAATTAGTGAATGGAGTCCAGAAAATTCTTCAATAAAATGGCTTAGGTTAATTTTAACCATGCAAGCTTAGTACTTGACTTTGATACCATGACTTTAATGCTGAATTTTGGAGTTGGGTTTAGGAAATTAATATTATTTATATATAGTGATAAGTTATGGTTAATCATATCTAACTAATGGGTTATGGTTGGTTCATTGCCACCTTTCCTGTGATTTTATTTTGGTTATGTTCCTGAGAAATTTTTTTCGTTCTTTCTTACACTGGACAGTTCAGGCGGGTGGCTAACCTCTACTTTCTTTCAATCTCAATTTTATCAGCAACAAGTATCAGGTATGTTAGTTTAGGGTTGTCTTTAACTTATACTCAGTTGGCTGGCTTCCAAATTTACCTGCATTCAACTCTTCATAAAATAATGTTATATATTGACTAGTTATCATGTATTTCATTTGTACCCTATTAATCTTAGATAACATACTATATTGCCTGTGAGAGTTATTAGATCTTAAACATAATAAAAAAAAACTAAGATCTTATACTAACTAATTTGGTTGTGCTCTATGAATCCTTTACAGAGCTGCCCCCAATTAGATCCTGACCTTTTTTTTTATACAGTTACTATGTAACCAAACTAATAAATTGTAAAAATTCTTTCTATACTTGGGCTGTCTGGTGCTTTTGAAGAATTTAGCTTCTCATTTTTGAAGTGGGAGATTACATGCACCCCAATATATATATTTTTTTGATAAGTAACGAAAAAAATATATTAGAGAAGAACATAGCCCCGTACATAGGAAATGTACTATAGAGGCAAAAAATCAAGAAACCAAATTACAATGATCAAGCAAAACAGGAAGGGAAAGACAAGAAAAAGATGGTAAAACTAAACACCATTCCAGAAGAGTAAAAAAGAAAAAAGACTTAAACTCAAGAATGGACCGATCGCGACCCTCAAAGCTTCTAGAATTCCGTTCCCGCCAGATACACCACATCAAATAGTGCAGCACCATCCTCCAAATCACTATATTGTGATGATGCCTAAAATTGCAAGCCCAACAATCCAATAGATCCACTACCCTTTGCAGCATTACTCAACAAATACCAAACAAGCAAAAGACCATACTCCACATCTCATAAGCATAGGACAGTGAAGGAGGAGATGATCAATAGATTCCCCACACCTTTTACACATATAACACCACTCAAGAACAACAAAGTGTCTTTTCCGAAGATTATCAATAGTAAGAATCTTGCCTAGAGCAGCAGTCCAAGAGAAAAAAGCAACCCAGGGGGGAACCTTCGATTGCCATATCATTTTCCAAGGGAAGGGAGTGGCAGTGGGGGGGGAAAGGGAGTGATAATACCCACTCACCACGCCTGCTGGCTAGCTTCCAACAAAGCTTGTTAGAACCTACACCCCGCACCTTTGTGGAATAGATCAAAGCCATACACGAATCCAGCGAGTGTGACTCTTGATCATTCACAAAACGGCGAAATTGTAGGTTCCAAAAAATTCTCCCATTTGCATAGCACATAACCTCAGAGACCGAAGCATCCCTTGTCCTACTAATATTGTATAAATCTGGAAACGCCTCCTTAAGAGGACTATCCCCACACCACACATCAACCCAAAACTTCACACGAGTACCATCACCCACATCATACCGAAGAAACTTGGAAAAATTCAGCCAACCACTTCTAATGGACTTCCACAAACAAACACCATAAGCCCCAGACACAGATTTTGTAACCCAACCACCCCAGTCATTCCCATACTTCGCCCCAATGATCCTTCTCCAAAGGGCATCATTCTCCTCACCATAACGCTACAACCATTTGGCTAGAAGGGCAGAATTAAACCTTCTCAAGCACCGAATGCCTGGCCCTCCATTCTTCACCGGCCTACAGACCTTTGACCAATTCACTAAATGAAGTTTAATATTTTGAATTGAACTTCTACATTATATTTGGAATGCTGCTACTGGTTTCACTGAAAGCCATTATTCCTTACTAGGATGCTTAGTATGAAGTTTTGTGTAATGCTGAGACATTTAACTGTTGAAAACTAACTTTAAGCTATTGTAAACCTTACAAAAAAGTGATGTCTAATATGTTGAACATATGATTCATTTTTTATGTTTATTATCATTTGTTGAAACCTGTTTTCATGTTGGGATTCATTCCCTTTCTGTGTTTTTTTACAAGCCTTGCTTTTTGCTTTTCTGTCATCCTTCCACATGGCATAATGATCAAAATAATACTATATAACTTTTCTAGGGTCATGAGATCTATCCTACCGATATGTGATTTTTTTGTGAATCTGGATATCTAAGTATTATTTTGATCATGCAGTCCTGTATCTCCAATAACGAATGTGGTCCCTTTGAGTCTGGTGCTTTTTGTCTCTCTAGTTAAAGAAGCATTTGAGGATTGGGTGAGTACTGCAGTCTTTGCTCATTGTGGCATGTGCTCTTTTGTATTCATTTATCTATTTGGCTTGGGCTTCTTTAAAGAAACTTTGTTATCTTCCTTTTGTTATCTGCTTTGGAGTATAATTGTAGGACCAGGCTCAGTTCCTTATTTTTTGATTATTCCCCTTAATCATGTATAACAGAAGCGTCTTCAGAATGACATGTCAATAAATAACAATCTTATAGAGGTCTTGCTAGATCAAAAGTGGGAGCCTATTCCCTGGAAGAAGTTGCAGGTTGGGGACATTGTCAGGGTGAGTATTCTACATTTTTGTGTTTTTTGCAATGACATGTATTTGTGTTTTATATGTTAAGATTGAGTATTGATACTTGTGTAAAATCATATGATTTCTGAAATATATCATCCTTAAGATAAATTATGGCAGTTATGTTGTTTGTCATTTCTGTGGACTGTAGCATTATTACAAGTATGTAAATTATGTCATTTAGTTTGTGACATTCTCTCATTTTCTGAGCCAAATTTGTTGTGGTCAAGTGTTAACCAACTGTGCTGCCTATTATTTCATGCTTGTTTTAATATTACTAGGTTGCATAGTGCATGTTGAGCATCCTATTCCCCTCTTCCTCTGTCATATTCTGCAAATAGCTTCGTCCCCTGATTTTGATGTATAAATATATATATATATATATATTTTTTGATAAGTAATTTTGATGTATGAATCTATAATATGGTATGTATGAATATATCACCCATTACCATGTGCATTGTTTGTGCTGTGCCCACTAGTAATTGTGGCACTTAAATCATTTTCTCATTTCTTGTTAGAATGGATTTTCTTTTGCTTGGTAGGGGTTCTCTCGATTTTCTTTTGCAGCTCTAGTCTTGATGAGTTACTTGTCAGACTGGTTCTCAAAAATTTACTTTTTGGATGATAACAAATATTTCATATTGATGATGTGTGTGCTGTTCTTTTGTTTTGCGAATAGCTCTGCAAAATTGGTTTAATTGTTCTGCTTCCTTCTTGGTTCATTTTCTATGTGGCTAGTTAAAGTTATGAGGACTTGGGGTTGGGCAGTAGAACACTTCTCAAGTAATTCCTACATGATTTTTGTATAATACTTTCATTTCAAGCGTTATCTACAACTCATTGTCTTTAAGCTGTTCAAATGCTCTACTTGTTGATATTGATGCTGTTGTTATTATTAGTAATGTCATAATTTTCTATCAACAACACAAGAATTATGTCAGAGGCTTCTTTATGATATGAATTTTGCATGGTTGCAGGTTAAGCAGGACGGATTCTTTCCTGCAGATTTGCTTTTTCTTGCTAGTACAAACTCAGATGGTGTCTGTTATATTGAGGTGTTTTTATTTTTATTTTTTTAAATATGACTATTATCATGATTTTTCTAGAAGATTGAAGAATGTTTGGTTTTTCTTATTTATAATTTTGTTACTTTATCACCTTCCCCACTGTATACCTATATAAAAAAATATATTTCCTTAACTTTTATCTCTTCTTTTTTTCCTTAATTTGTTTTTATTGTCGGCTGCAGACTGCAAATTTGGATGGGGAAACAAATTTGAAAATTAGGAAGGCATTGGAAAGGACCTGGGATTTCTTGACTCCTGAGAAAGCATCTGAATTCAAAGGTTTAGCTTTTTTGTTGCTCCACTTGTTCGTCACAAATGTTGTTGACTGTGATGCTTATACTGTCATCTGCATTCATAGGATTTTTTAGAGTCTTCATTGAACCCATACAAAATTTAACCAGTGGTTATGCAGTTGTTTACAAATGGGAAGTGTTAATTAATTTAAAAATGAAACTAGGAATACAGCCCTAGGAAATGTTCTTAATTCCATGTCGTTATTAAGCCAGGAAGTAACTAGAAATAAAAGCTGGGCAAACATAAGTGAGGGAGGACAAGGTCATAGGAAATGTCGAATCAGTGTTTGAGAAAGTGCATGTTTTCCCTACTTATTACAACCATACACCTAAGAGAATGGCTGTAAATTACCAGTGGTACAAAAAATGTTTTTTTACTAGGTTTGCAATTGAACTAGACCAAGTTTGAGGTGTTTGAGCTTTGATAATTCACCATTTGTCCCAAAAGTTTAAACTATTAGGAAATTATGAACTTAATCATTTAACCATTATTTTAACACCCTCACACGTGCGTGTCCAAGCTCCTTAATTAGTGGGGCCCAACATGTTTAGACTGAGTTCGAACTCATGATCACCTACTCTGATACTATGATAGATTAACACTTATCCCAAAAACTTAAGGCCTACATTGAATGGGAATTACGTTAGGAATAGAAATTCATATTACTAGCAATATTAGATGTTGTAATGGAATAACTATTTCTATTCATATGTTTGGTTGTAAAATTGGAATCAAATTTCAGATCTGTATTTCAAGTATTATTTCTAAAATATTTTATTTATACAATTATATTTACACTTTCCATGGCACTAAATTAGCCTAGAAATTGATATATAATATATAAACTTAACGTCATTCCCTAATTTTCAATTCAATATGCTTATCAAACTAAACTCCAGATCTCTTGCTTGTTTCAATCCTGACAAGCTTCTATTCTGGGCTATTTCTCTATGTATACTTCCTGTGAACTTGGGTTTTGCCCCTGCCCCTTTTGAGATCTTTAATATGTTTTATCATTTATAAACCCTCCCCCACCCCCAAAAAAAAAAAAAAAAAAAATTCTGAAAAGCATTCCTTTCGTTATTGCAGGTGAAGTGCAGTGCGAGCAACCAAACAATTCATTGTACACTTTCACTGGCAATCTCTTATTTCAAAAGCAAACATTGCCTCTCTCTCCAAACCAAATCTTGTTGCGAGTATGACATTGAGTTTTCCTCCTTATGCATTTGCACTTTATGTTTGTTTGTTTTCCATCCTTGTGTTTCTAGTAGTTCAGTCTTTGCCATTAAATTTGTTCTTGCTGCCCTTGACTATCTGCTAAGAGTCTTTTGCACTCCAATATCCTATTGATCTTGGTGGTGTAAATGAAATGTTTCCTGAGTTGGACCGATTACCAGTTTATGCGTTATTCAGAATCCCTTTATCAGTTTAATTATGATCATGGTGAATTAGCATTGTATGTGTAAGTGCAGTGGAGAGAGTTGACCATTGGTCTCTTGTATTTGATGTATTTTGAGTTCAATAGGTGATGCTGAAGAAGTTTGTTGATGTGTAACTTGCTGGAAAGGTTGACTAGGAAGATGAAGGAATGGTTTCATTTGAAATGCAGCTTCTTTCTGTCTAATGTGTATCATTTGGACAGAGAGTGGAACCATCATATATTTAGCAGTGTAGCATTGCCTATTTTTGTAATTAAATTGTTATCCCCACCCTCCTTGTATGAGCAAATACTTATGCAACACCCACATTTCCTCTCTTCTAGATTTTGTTGATTTTTTAGATAATAAATTTGGTCAATGTTGATTTCTTTGTTTGCTCTCCATTGGTGAAACTTAGCTGGCTTTTGCTTATTGACACTGCTAAATTGTTTCCAGGGCTGCAGTCTCAGGAATACGGAGTACATTGTTGGGGCTGTTGTTTTTACAGGACATGAAACAAAGGTTTGATATCATGAACTGCACTGCTGTATACTGAAAACCTATTTTCCTCTCTTTGGCCCACCCCCAATGCTTGGAAACATGGAGAAACATGAAAAGTGGAAAATCTTAAAATAGGACATGGGTAGACATGATATGTTTTCATGTGTATATTGCTTGTGATGTGTGTGTGTCTTATGCATGTGATCTGAATATCATCATATGTAATTTCTAAGATATTCAACAAGAAAAATAAGGTTGGTGGAAAATGTGAAGCTCAAAGTGGAAGTCTCTCTCTCTCTCTCTCTCCACACACGCACATGCACATTTGTGTGTGGTCTAACAACATATTCATAATGAGATCAATGGAAATCCAGAATTTCTGTGTTCACAAACCCCTTGCTTTTCTAATTTACCACCAAATGCCCTACTTTAAAATATATAAATTACACAAAATGATCTTTTCTTGTTTGTTTTATTTTGAATTTGTACAGCATGTCAGACATGTTGAGGCATATCTAATGCATGCCAATTTCCTACTTGTCAGATGTGTTGAAAACATATCCAATACTTGCCAATAGCTAACATGTATCATACATGGTGACACTTCAGCAAAGGCCTTTCTATGCTTCTTAGGTTCCATGTTATGATGTGTTCTGTTATGTTGATGCATCAACTTTCTTGTTTATACTCTTCCCTGCACTTCTAACTCAATGGTTTATAAATAACCTAAAAAAAAAAAATTATTTGGTTCTGGTTATTTTTATTATTTATTTATTGTAAATATAACCAGCACTTATAAAATTTTTTAGGGAATTATCAGAAGGAAGAAAAAAATCGTGGAAAGTCATGATCCACTAAGTTGTTTCCTTTTGCAACTGATGGAGGATATTAGTTTCATAGAATTTTTTTGCTATATGGGTTATGTCCTTTTTATTTTTAGGTATCCGCCCCATTGTGTCATTTGTCTCTACTGTCTTTTCTTGATAAGTAAGAAAAATGTATATTCAAAAAACTGCTTTATGCAAAGAAGCACAGAGCATATCAAAGATTACAAAAAAGAGAGAGAAGCAAAAACGGATGAATGCCAATGATGTTGATGGGTGTTTGGATTTTATTGCAGGTTATGATGAATGCCAATGATGTTCCTTCCAAAAGAAGTACATTAGAGAGAAAACTTGACAAACTCATTCTCATGCTTTTTGGTGTTCTATTTACTATGTGTCTGATTGGAGCCATAGGCAGGTTTGACTATTAAGCTTGCCAGTCTGTACTATATATGTCACCATATTTGTGAATTGTTTTAGTACTTAAAATTGTTCACATTACTTTGGAGTTTTCCCATGTTGTGATGTTTATGGCTTCATGCAATTTTTCAGTGGTATATTCATAGACCGCAAGTACTATTACTTATCTCTCAGTAAAAGTGTGGATGATCAGTTCAATCCTGGCAACCGACTCTTGGTATTGTATTATTGCTACAGTGAGCTGAATAATATGGACTGAGATCATGTTGTTTTGTTCCTCTTAATTTTTCCTCATCTGATTCTACTTATTGGTTTTTCAGGTTGCTGTTCTGACTATGTTTACGCTGATTACTTTGTACTCAACCATTATCCCCATTTCTCTTTATGTTTCCATTGAGGTAGGTTCCTTAGTGCATTACTATCTGTGTGCTGAATAAAGTAAAAGGTCTTGATAAGAAAGTGATCCTATTTGACAGCTGCACATTGCTAACATCAGGAAATGGAATATAAAATTCTTTATTATTTTTGTGAATGCTGTTTCAGATGGTCAAATTTATTCAGTCCACTCAATACATCAACAAGGACTTACATATGTACCACAGTGAAACCAACACTCCGGCATTGGCTCGGACTTCCAATTTGAATGAGGAACTTGGACAGGTAAGTTGCTGTCATATTGATGATGAGTGAGTTGCAATGTGGTGGTGGTGTTGATTATTTTATTTTATATTTTTATGTTATTATTATTTTATATTTTTTACTTTAAATTACCAAACAAAAGAAACTTCAATTCCTACACTTCTTGTTGTCATCTTCTTCATCATTAAAAGTTAATTCTGTTACACTTCTTTAGGAATTATATTGCTGTTGCCTGTATTGAGTTGCTACTTTTTTAATATACTTAATCAAAGATGATTTTCAAAGGTGTTAGTTATATCGTTCTGAATTGTTCCTTTGCCATCAGGTGGAATACATCTTTTCTGATAAAACTGGAACTTTAACAAGAAATTTAATGGAGTTCTTTAAGTGTTCAATTGGAGGAGAGGTGTATGGAACTGGTATCACTGAAATAGAGAGGGGAATAGCACAGAGGAATGGCTTAAAAGTGGAGGTATACATTGCTGTCAATTTATGGAGATGGACATGATTCCTGTTTTAACTAAAGATAACTTTGATTTTATTAAATTGTTACAGGATCGGAAATCAGCCAATGCAGTGCATGAGAAGGGTTTTAATTTTGATGATGCTAGGCTTATGCGAGGAGCTTGGAGAAATGAGCCTAATCCTGATACTTGCAAGGTAGATTGTTTAATCTAAAATTGCACTGTATGCAAAATATTTTCCATATGTTAATGTGTAGCGAATAATTACAATCAGGCTTTTTATCTTAGCATGCTTTCTATTATGAGACTTGTTTATGGTCAAACTGTTGGTGCTTGTACTAGGGCATTGATATTTTTTATCTTGATTGCCTCTCATATTACCTTCGTCAATTCTTATATATGTTCTATGTGTCTTTTAAGAGTTTCTGACAGTTGCTGTAAGAAGGGGGGAATGCCTTGCTGGCTTAACATTGCTGGGCTGAAGAACTATTTCCAATGGTTCTGATATACAGATAAATTTCTTTTTTTGCAGGATAAGATTTTTCTACCAGTTATGATGTATTGATTTTGTTGCTTAGTGAATCTTTAAGCAGCATGGTTGGGAGGACTATGCTCAATTTATGATTCTGAGTTGTGACTTTTACTTTTTTAGAATATATATTGGAACATATTTTTTTGGCCATTTATGGAATAGTCCTCAAATCTGTCCTAGTTAGTGAAACTAGGTTAAGATAGCCTTGGTGCTTGTCATATATGATATATTCTACACAGACAGGAAGGTCTGTCCACTTGTAATTTGAAAGTTCACTTGATGAATTAATCAATATGATCTGCTGTTGGGCACAAGCGTAAATTGTTTAGCCTGTCAGGGATGAATGTTCCTGAATTACCCAGCATTTAGGGGTGGCAATTAGGCAGGCTGGGTGGGTTTTGAGTTGGGTCACAAATGAGTTGGGTATATAATTACTCATTTACCCACTTATTACCTGTTAAATAAATTTTAAATACCCACCCTACCCATTTAATTTAAGCGGGACTTAATCCACCCATTTAACCATTATTAGATTGGTACACATAATTACAAGCACCAGTTCCATCAAAAATTAAAAAAACAAACAAACACCAAAAGGAAAAAACTACTTCTTCACAATGAAGCTTGCGATGATGAAGAAATTAGACGAGAGAGCAAGATCATTCCCTTGTGCTAGCTTGACGACGTTGTCGCCAGACTCAGAATGGTCATTGTCTACGCCATAGTTGAGAACAAAAGGAATCCAAATGCAAAACCAAACCCTAGCTTCCACCGTTGACTCTATCATACCCTCGCTGGAAGGAGCATTGAAAATGGAATTCAATTCTGCTGCTTATTCTTATAGTTCTTGTTGTTGCTGTGATACTGACTCACCGACTTAGGGCGAGGAACTTGGAGTCAGAAACGAGTTGGATCTCAGGGAATGATTTCAATTTTTGATTCAGATTGATAAATTAGGGAAAAATGTTTTTGATTTTGATTTTGATTTGATTTGTTTTTGTTGGTGCTTGGGTAAGGTATAGCTGTGACCTGTGAGTGAGTTTCTATAATTTTCTCAGATTGGGAAGAGAGAGAGAGAGAGAGAGAGAGAGAGAGAGGGGGGGTTTATGATCTTAGGATTTATTTAGTGGCTGGGAAAATTGGAGAAAAGACTAAGAAAATCAACCAGAGAGGGTCAGTAGTTTGTGTTAGGGTTTAGATTTTTTTTTTTCCTTTAACATTAAAATTTAGATTTAAGGATAGGTTTTTAAAAAAAGAAAAAGATGGGTTACCTGGCGGGTTTACCCATTAATACTCAAATTAGAAACCCAATAATATTTACCCATTTAACCCATTACTTTAAATGGGTGGGCAAGGATTTACTTAAAAAATGTGGGTCATGGGCAGGTTAATGGGTTTTGGGTGTTTTCTAACCCCTACCTGGCAATTATTTCTGGTGGGTGGGGTCAGTTGCCTGTTGGTTTTACTGGCTAGAGGTGAGTAATGGATCTTCTTTAAAAAGGTTCCCACATTATCAAAAGGGGGGGGGGGGGAATTTTTTATATGATAGAATAATTTTTTTCCAAATTTTTTGCTATGTTGTCATATCTGCTTACTCTGCATTTTCAGGGAATACCATGGTTTTTTTTCCTCATTTTCTCTTGGTGAGCTTAAAACTTTTTAGCAGCGAAGTTTATTGTTGGGTAGTTTTGGGTGTCTTTGGGATCTTGTTTAATTATATAACTTCTATTAATCAGGATTTTCCCTTATGTTTTCAGTTGAAGTTTGTTTAACACGGATTCTTACTCTAATATAATGGGTAAGAAGGAATGTTGAAAATGCTGTTCACACTTTATCAAGAATAGTGCCATAGTGCTGGCGTTTTTGTTAGGATCTAGTAGTGTTTAGCTGTTAATTGAGTAAGAACCTTTAATTTGCCTATAGTTTGGGCTGTACACAGCACAGTGCAGCCGGTTTTTGTGGCCGTTTCTGCACCACACCTGACCTTTTGGTTTCCTAAAAACCCAAGCCGCTGCTGCTCCTGAGGAACGGTTCTCTGGCAACATCGGTAGTTCCATTTGGCATGGTGGTTGGTTTCCACCTAGTCCGTCACAGTGAGAGAGAGAGAGAGAGAGAGAGATCTGAAACTGAAATCACAATCAAACCCAGAAAACTCTCTAAGGATTCAAACCACAAGTCAAAACTTAGGATGGGATCTAAATATCAAAAGATTCAAAACCCACCCAATGGCTACTGCAAACCCTCTAAATATTAAACACAAGCAAGGTCAGGGCTCTTGGGACTGGCCTTTGATTGACTCACCTTCGAAGTCCAATCGACTACCAGACAATGGAGGCAGAGATGACGACTTGAAGATCTGACTTGGGTGGCAATAAAAAGGAGGTGGCTTGAAGATCGGAAGCTGAAATGGTGGTGGGTTTTATGTTGTGGGTGGGGGTGGAAATCTTAGATCTGTCTTGAGGGGTAGAAATCTCAAGTTGAAATATATATAGATGTATATATATAGATGTATATATATAATCAAATTGGTTTGGTTCGGTGTTCGTCGGAATCCAAAAACTTTCGCCGACAACTGTACCAGCCGACTTCGGTACTTGAAAATTGCTGCCGACCACTGTGCCTGGCACCTGCGATGGAGGATTGAGGTGGCTGGTCAGTTTGGCTCTGGCTAGTTCCTATGGTGACCACTGTGTTTTTCAGGCATAGAGTAACCTTCGTATATATATCATTCTTACTTATCAAAAAAAAGTTCCTATGGTGGCAGGCGGTGCCTGTACAGCCCTACCTGTAACCTGTGCAATGCACGGGTCCTTTTCTTCATTATTCATCTTTAAATATTTTGTTGACAATCCTATTATTAGGATAATACGTTAGATTGTATTTATAATTAATTTTGAAATGTATGACTTTATTTAAATGTAAACTGAAGTACAAACATCCTATTTGTTGATAATCTTTCCATGGCCTCTTTTTTTTTTTAAAAAAAAAAAAAAAAAAATTCTCTCCTTGGCAATAAAATGAAGAGAACGATAACTATCAGACAAAATTGAAAATAAGATTTTAACTTGTAATGATTTATAGAGAAAAGAAAAAAATCAAGATACTATTGTTATAACTTAAAAAAAATGAAAATCTTTCTTACTTCCAAACCAACTTAAGCACAAAGGAAACCTATTTCATTCTTTCCTATTTTCAATTTGATTTCACAATCAATCACTTGCCAAACTTATTTATATATTATAATAGTAATACTGAGAATAAACTATTAGGGGATCAAACATTCCTTGAATTTTTTGAAATGGGTTTTGAAGTAGCCACCAATTTTTTTTAATCCCTCCCAATTGTTTAAAATTTAAATTTGATAGTCAAAGAAAAAAAAAAAAAAATTAAACAATATGTCCACAGCAAATCTTTTAGTTGTAGTTATCTCTTCTAGTTAAACCTGTTATTCTTTTAGTTGTAACTGCTGAGATTGCAAGATGACCTGAGTGGTGGCTCTTGAATTAGACATTGAATTTGTCGGATGGATTTTGAAGTAGCCTTCATTTTTTTTTAATTCCTCCCACTTGTTTTAATTTATTAATAAATTAGTGAAAGGAAGTATATATAAGAATATCTCTACACCAAATATTTTAGTTGTAGTTACCTATTTAAATTACGCTTGTTAGTCTTTTAGTTGTAATTGCCTACTCTAATCATACCAATTGTATGTAATTCCTTTTTATCGATTGCAATTCCTTTTTATTAGGAGGTATGCCACTTGGCCTAACTTGAGGCACTCTAGGGTTTTCAAAATTGATCATTCTCTCAACGTTTGCTTTGATATACTGTGTTTGGTGTTTAGGCTTATACACGTCATGAAACAGGCATAATCTTTTAATATAATTTTTTAACTACAATTCGTTTGAGTATAGTATTTGTTCTTTTAATAGGAATTTTTCAGATGCCTTGCTATATGTCATACTGTACTCCCTGAGGGTGAAGAAAGCCCAGAAAAAATCACATATCAAGCTGCATCCCCTGATGAGGCTGCTTTGGTTACTGCTGCAAAGAACTTTGGTTTCTTCTTTTACAGGTTTGTACTTGCCATTCTCTCCCATGCCTTGTTGAAGAATGGGATTTTTTTTTTTTCTGACTTAAATTTTCTGCCTTGATACCATATTGTTTAAGGGTCACATTAACAAGTGTCCTTAGGGCAATTGTTAATAAACCAGTTTAGGAAAGTTTTGACACCACTTTCATGGGAAATATAAAAAGCTGTAAAAAAAAAAAATTGCTTTATCAGTTTCCCATAAAATGTTTCTATAAATAGTTCTTAAACCAATGCCCTTAGGGCATCCATTAACTTTTCCCATTGTTTAATGCCATAAAGTGACAAATTCTAATTAATCTGACACCATTGGTTTGTGTCATCTCCAACCCATTGGGGTTGGTGTAGCTACCACCAGATGGGTTTTTAGGACTTTGGAATCGTTTCATTGAGCACTGAAGTTAAGTTGAGTTTGGGTCATAAGAAATAGTCTTAAACCTTTACAGACTATATTTTTATACATAAACCCAACTTTAAATGTTTCAATATGGCTATGAGTTCTCTTAGAGAGCTGCCATCATTCCAGGATATCCATCCCCTTTTTCTTCTAATACAAGTAATAAGTTTTATTCCAGGTATCCAGCTTGTTTTGAGGCTAATGATTTTCTCATTCTCAGGCGTACACCTACCATGATATATGTTCGTGAATCTAATGTTGAGAAGATGGGTAAAATCCAAGATGTGTCTTATGAGATTTTGAATGTCCTTGAGTTCAATAGGTGAGTATACATCCTTTTTTTTTTTTTGGAGTAATTTATCTTCCTTTATAAGTTCAGGGTTCACCTTTCTAACATCAGTTGTTTGTAATTAGTACACGGAAGCGTCAGTCTGTTGTATGTCGTTATCCAGATGGTCGGCTTGTGTTGTACTGTAAGGTAATAGTTTTGCTAGGCTTCTAAAAAGTATGAACATTGCTTGTCTGTTGGAAAAGAAAATAACACCTGACTAGAATCCACTTTTGACAGGGTGCTGATTCTGTAATATTTGAGAGATTGGCTTCTGTAAATGATGATTTAAGGAGAGTAACAAGGGAACAACTGGAGCAATTTGGATCTTCTGGCTTACGTACACTCTGCCTGGCCTATAGAGATTTAAGTCCTGATATGTATGAGAGCTGGAATGAGAAATTTATCCAGGCTAAATCTTCTCTTCGAGATCGTGAGAAGAAGTTGGATGAGGTATATCCTCTGAAAAACATGTTTGTTAATTCATTGGAATTTGATTGCGTTTCTCTGCTAAAACATAATTTCTAATCTTTAATATTCTTTTTGAATGCTTCTCTTTATGCAGAAATTATCACTTTTATGAATGACGTTATTTTATGTTCTGTTTTTGATTGCTGTATTACTGATGCGTTTGTGGTTGATATCCTGGATTACAATTGATCACTTAGCAAAATGCAAGTGGGAAGAAATGTCCCAAGAATGATTTTTCCAAGTCTTTATTTGGGTACTGATGTGTGTGGTAGTCTCTGTAGTTCTATATGAATGTGCTTGATTCAAAATCTGAACTGAGGGAATGTCACAAGAATGATGTTTCCAACCCTTTATTTGTGGATATTAATCTGCTGGTATTTTTGAATACCTTTTTGTTTGTACGTGAAAGTGTTTCTCCCCCCCCCCCCCCCCCCCCAAAAAAAAAATCTTGTCACCCGGAAAATTTGGACACTGGTTTATTAATTATATATACTGTTGTGTGTTTACCTGTCTCTTTTTCTTACAAAAAGAAATACACTTCTGTTGTGTGTGACATGCTGTAGACTCTTGATTTTTGAAATAAGATGCCGTTTAAAAGATCTAAAGAAACAGACTGGAAAACACTAGTTAAAATACGATTCGAGTTTTGTATAGCATATTTTACAGAACTTATGCTCTCAATAGAAGTTTGACTTAAGTTCATTTTCTTGTATAAGGTTTTGATGATACATATTTGAAGTTTTTATATACTGTTTCATATTGATTAGTTTTAAATTTTGTGAATCAAGTGCTTACATGAGCATGATGTTAGTGCCTTTTATACTTTGTTAATTTCTGTATTCCTTTGGTGCGATGGTCACTTCACAAGTATAAGTGCTTCTGGGGTGTGAGGGGTAAGGGCTAGGATCAAGTTTTCAAAAGGGAGTTTCACACACATATACACTTAGATTAGGCTAGAGTAGAATTTCTATCTTATATAAAAAAAAAAAAATTCGTGTTCCTTTGCTTTTTTTTTTAAATATGAAGCGATTAATACTTTTTTTTTTTTAAAAGTAATTGTTGAAATAAAACGTAAAACTTATGCAGGTGGCAGAACTCATAGAAAAGGATCTTATTTTGATTGGGTGCACTGCTATAGAAGACAAGCTTCAAGAAGGAGTTCCAGCTTGTATTGAGACTCTTTCTCGAGCTGGTATTAAGATTTGGGTATTGACAGGGGACAAGATGGAAACAGCAATAAACATAGCTTATGGTGAGTTTTCTTAAAATGAGAGCTAGGACTGACTTCTCTCTCTCTCTCTCTCATTTTAACTATTTGTCATTTCCTTTTATGTGTTTGCAACAACTTAAGAGTATTCTCTTTGTTTCTATCTGCTGTAGCCTGCAACTTAATTAACAATGACATGAAGCAGTTTATCATCTGTTCTGAAACTGATGCAATTAGAGAAGTTGAAGAAAGGGTAAGTTGCCTTTTTAAACTAACAAGTTTTTATGTGTATATAGGCTGGAAAGAGTTATTTTTGGAGCTCATTTATTATTATTGAAATTTTGTTGTTAGGGTGACCAAGTGGAAATTGCACGCTTCATCAAAGAGGAAGTTAAGAAAGAGCTGAAGAAGTGCCTTGAGGAAGCACAGCACAGTCTTCGGACAGTTTCCGGACCAAAATTAGCACTTGTAATAGATGGAAAGTGTTTGATGTATGCATTAGACCCAACTTTACGAGTGATGCTGCTCAACTTGAGCTTGAATTGTACTTCAGTTGTTTGCTGCCGAGTTTCTCCTTTGCAGAAAGCACAGGTAAGATTCGTCATGGTAACTGAATTATTTCTTATCTGAGCACCAAATGGGGCATGAAAAGGAATTGTTGTGAAGCTTTATGAATTTTCATTGCCATTGATATATAAGTTTGAGTGAGCTATTGATACATTGTAGAATACTTAACAAAGTGAATTTTCATTGCCATTGATATATAAGTTTGAGTGAGCTATTGATACATTGCAGAATACTTGACAAAGTGAATTTTCATTGCCATTGATGTATATGTTTGAGTGAGCTATATTCTTTTCTTTGCTTGGCTTTGGATTCTGTTTGAAAATTTTGTAAGTTGCATTCCATACCATGTCATGAGAGAAATGGGGTCGTCTTATGCAACTGTCCCATAAGAAAAGGTCCTGTCTTGGATAAATGGATTGAAATTCTAATGCTGTTTTACTTGGACAAGCTATATTTGATTTGTTTTGTTTACTCAATCTCACTCTCTTGCATCTTCTTCCAAAGGACTTGGGCCTGGTCTGCCACTGAGGATGTGTGATCTTGATTCTCTGAAGTTCCTACTGGAACTCCACTGGAATTTGACTAATCTCAGCCCTCAATATAGCAATTAAGATCACACTTCTGTCAAAAAGAAAAAAAAAGCTTAATAAACTTTTTCAATTGAAGGCCAACCTTTTTTATTTGTGACCAATGTGTATTGGATATGGGCATTCATATTGGTTCAATTACGATTGGCCAAACTCCTCACATTGGAGTTCCTTGAAAAATTGAGAGAATCTTGATCGGTTGTGTGACAAGTCTTTAGTTTTATATTTAAGTCCATTTGGTTGGACCTTGTACTTCTAAGCTTGACCTTTTCCTGTGAAGTAAAAGTAATGATGGCACATTTTTTGCTTCTAAAAGCATAATGTAATTCTTATGGCACTAACCAATGGTGCCTAACAGGTAACAACTCTGGTCAAGAAAGGTGCTCGGAAAATTACACTTAGTATTGGTGATGGTGCCAATGATGTTAGCATGATTCAAGCTGCTCATATTGGCATTGGAATAAGTGGGATGGAAGGGATGCAAGCAGTGATGGCTAGTGATTTTGCAATAGCCCAGTTTCGCTTTCTTACGGATTTGCTTCTTGTGCATGGGCGGTGGTCTTATCTTAGATTATGCAAGGTATGGATTTTCTATAACTTCAAAACTTTGTTAATATTTGTGAATGATCCCTACTCAAATGGCTCCTCTTCCTTCTTTTTGGGAGGGTAGGGAATGAGGTAGTAAGTTCAAGATCGGCTGAGTGCGTGTGTAATTTAACAATTATTAAAAAATTAAACAAATGATTTAATATCTAATTTGAGGTTACTTATATATAATTTTTTCATTGCAGGTTGTGACATACTTCTTTTACAAGAATCTTACGTTCACATTGACTCAATTTTGGTTCACCTTTCATACTGGATTCTCTGGTCAGAGATTCTATGATGATTGGTTTCAGTCCCTGTATAATGTCATATTTACAGCTCTGCCTGTGATCATTGTTGGGCTTTTTGATAAGGTACTGCATTCTTTCAGACAACTGCAGCTCTGTTGATGCCAATGCAATTGGTTTGGTTCATCACTTTTGTTGGGAAAACTTGTATCGGAAGGCCATTCCATATCTAAAATATAATTTACTAGGTGCACTGTATTTTAACTATTTTGTAGGGAAATGTTTTTTGATTATTTACTTTTGTTCTTTTCCAGGATGTCAGTGCAACCCTTTCTAAGAAGTACCCTGAACTGTATATGGAGGGAATAAGAAATGTCTTTTTTAAATGGAGGGTTGTGGCAGTATGGGCTTTCTTTTCTTTCTACCAATCTCTTGTCTTTTATTGCTTTGTGACCGCTTCCAGTAAAGGTGCTAAAAGTTCATCAGGGAAGATGTTTGGTCTCTGGGATGTCAGCACAATGACCTTCACATGTGTTGTAGTAACGGTCAACTTGCGACTTCTTCTGATGTGTAATTCGATTACTAGGTGGCATTACATTAGTGTTGGGGGAAGTATTTTAGCATGGTTTATTTTCATTTTTATTTATTCAGGAATTATGACCCCAATGGATCGACAGGTGGGTCTTTTTTTTTTTGGGTATATTTCCTAAAATCCCTTTCAAATTATTTTAAATGCTAACTTCCTCATTTTTTTGCATTCACTGCAGGAGAATGTTTATTTCGTCATATATGTCTTGATGAGTACATTATATTTTTATGTCACACTTCTTCTTGTTCCCATTGTTGCTCTTTTTGGTGACTTCATCTACCAAGGGTAAGAAATTGTTTTCTCAAAGCACTCCACAGCTTTTATAAATGGAAATGGTCATGAGTCTTTTATGCATAATTAAGCTTGTCTCCATGCATGTTGTCATTGATCAAATTAACAACTTGGCTTTAGTCATTTTGGTAGGGTCAGGTTGAACTGACTAAAGCAGTAAAGCTTGTGACAATGTCATTATTGATATGGCTTATATAGTGGTTGGCTTAGTTAGCTATTCCATGATTAAACAACACTTTAATAGCAATTGATTTTAATTTTCCTCTTCTTCATATTTCCCAAATTCTGTGGCAGTATTCTCTTAGGATAATCAATAGAAGGCTCCTGGCTGTATTAATCTGGATAGATTTCTTTGCTACTTAGTGTTTGTTTGGAACAGCTTATGTAGCTAAAACTGAAAACATTTTGCTGAAAGTGTAGAAAAAATGTTAAAAAATAAGCTGAATAGTATTGTGGGACTCATAAATAATATCAAAAAGTGCAGTGAGACCCATAAATAGTAGCAAAAATAAGCTGAAAGTGGAGATAAGCTGAAAAATTCAGCTCATCTCAAACGCATACCTATATTTGCCACAATGTATCTAAATGGTGAAATAAACACACACGTCTCCATGCATCTAAACATCTGATACTCACCAAGGGTGTCAACCACTTAGTTTGGTCTATGTTGTTCGTATTTTATGGTGAATACTTTTTCAATGTTTACAATTTCACACTTGTTTTGGTATAGTATGGAACTTAAGATCACAGACTTACATGCATATAGCATATATAGCTAAGTTCTAGCTTCCATCCCATTTTGCACTTTGTGCGTACTCTTGCATCCCTTCTGTAAACCCTTTATATATATATATAAATACTTTGCATATGAACATCTTTATTTTTATGTTGCAGTTTCTGTGTTCATTTTGTTTAGCGTGTGTGTGCTTCGTTTGCCTCCATTAATATTGGGATTATCTGGATACAGGATTCAAAGATGGTTCTTCCCCTATGATTATCAGATTGTTCAGGAAATTCACAGGCATGAGCCTGAAAGTGCTGGCCGATCAGATTTGCTTGAGATTGAGAACCAACTTACGCCAGCTGAGGCAAGGAGATATGCCATTTCTCTACTCCCACAAGAAAGATCAAAACACACGGGCTTTGCTTTTGACTCACCTGGGTATGAGTCGTTTTTTGCTGCACAGCTTGGTATATATGCCCCACAGAAGGCATGGGATGTTGCTCGAAGAGCCAGCATGAAATCTCGGCCAAAGATACCCCTTAAGAAATAGTTTGAAATGTTATTACTGTACAAAAGTTTTCATTTTGACAGTCAGCTATAGAATGTTTGTAAAATTAGCTTGTGCCATATCTAGTACTGTTTTTAATTTTTATTTTTTGGGGGGGGGTCCATTTTTTCCTTCACCCATATATCTGTTCTCGTGGAAATACTGGTTATTAGGGTTGCGACAGATGTACATGTACTTGATCTAACAAATACAAATGAGCAATTTTTGGTCTGTTCAAGTTGATTTGGTTTCCAGCCTGATGTATATTGATTGAAGAGGAAGTTTTGTTTTTATTATGTGCAGCAGTGGTGTCCCCTCCCCCCCTCAAAAGTAAAAGGTTGTGTTCTTTTGGTCACTCTTAGATAGTTAGATGAGAGTTTTAAGTGACTGTTTTTTAGTAGTTGATTAATAAATGCCTTCATTCAAAGCAAACAAGAGAAAATACATAATAGGGTAAATTATCATTTTGGTCCCTAACTTAATTTTTCTATCAAGGATGAAAAATCATTTCAAAACTTTGTGAGAAGGCTTCTGAATCCAAGATTTATGTATAAATAATTACTAGGGAAACAACACACCTCCTTAATATAATATAAAAAAATAAAATAAAATTAGAGGGTACAAAACTAGATTTTCTTTACAAATGAGTAACCTACCCCCAATAATCTGTTTCAGGATATTGAGTGCTTATGCAAAATCTGAAAAGCTTTACGAAACAGTATATTCAAAATCAAGTTGTTATATTTGTATGCCCTGTTCTCCCCATTCTTCTCACCGATTCATTCCTTAATGATTTTTGGGATTTTAAGATCCCAATTATACTTTGAACTTCTTTTTTTAGGCCATGTGGCAGTCCACAAGCTTCCAAGGTGGCATAAAAGTAATTTTTTATTTTGATCATTATCCATGTCAATTTTTCATTCATCACTTAATCATATAAACTATTTTTGACGTAAAACCAAAAGATTAATGACTAAATTTACACATTTAAAACATTATGGACCAAATTGACACATAGCGTTAACATTAATATGGACCAAAATGGTTGTTTACCTTACATAATACAAGACTTTGCGCAAAGGGAGATCACAAATCACAAAGTCAAAAGCAAGCTATCATAGCCATGTAAGAACTCCAAGAAAGAGCACCCTTCACTTAAACAAACATTTTATATAAGCAACCGTATATCTCTTGCCACTGTACTATGAAGCAAACGAAGATCTAACAAATTTTGTGCTATTTTTGCATATTCAACACTAGTCGATAATCCAATTAAAAAAATAAAAATAAAAATAGTAAAATAAAAAAACCCCATAAGTGGAAAATCCTCTTTTTTTTTTTTTTCCTGAGAAAGTAATCAGTATATTTTAGTTCCAAAGATTATATTTTAGATTTTTTCCAACGTTAGCTGTCGAAGCAAAGAATGAGCTGAAGCACCTTAACACCTAGATGCTTTTCTAAGGACAACTTCCCTTCTAAACACCAAAAAAAGAAGTCAAGATCGGACATCAAACTTCCCTAATTTAGAAAGTTTCCACAACATGCAATACCTCCCATGTCTAGAAGTTAGATTAAAAGCTAAAGAAATTAACCACTAACCCAAACTCCATATTATGTCTTCACCACCCAATTAGGATGTTATGGAGGCATTCTTGTCTACTGCCAATATAGAACATTTCAAGAAATACTTTTAAACAAGAAACCACATTCCATTGTTGATTTCTCTGAAAACAAGGTGTATTATGTTTTTATTTCCTTTTTTTTTTTTTGTAGGACTCACCAGTGAAGATCTTGCTTGAGTTTTTTTTTTTGTTCTCATTTTCGTTTCCAATACCCAAAAAATGTGAGAAAGAAAAAAATATGAAATTTTTTTTTTGGCATTTACATTTTTAGCAAAATGAGTTTAGTGGTATTTTCCTAAAATAACTGAAATTTGCAGGAAAAGATTGTGAGCATATCAATGAAAAATGTAGGTTTTTTCATATGTAAGAATCAAGTGCAAAATAGGGTACCTAGTGTTTTTGATTCTCAAATTCAGAAAATAAATGCAAAAAATGAAACTCAAAACAAAATATGTGCTCTTGGAGGGACCAAACAGGGTAGATCTAGCAATATAATCCTGTGTGTCACACATACATACCCCATGGAATGCCCCCATATTTGGTACAGATAATAGGCCTTCAAAGAAGGTGGAAATATCTACCACATCCGGCATATACAGCAAGACTCTCATCAAATGGGGGTTATATTTGCTGGATACAAGACTTGAATGTACATTAGATTTGTGTTTGCTAAAAAGCTTTAGTTTGTTACCATTGGGAGCTTTTTAAAACCACATTATTGCTACTGAATGCTCTGTGGCCAAAATGGTTTACCACTGCATATCATGTTGCTAATTATCTTTTTGCCTATTCTTCTATTCCATGCCTAACCTGGATCTTCAATGCAACAATTCATACTACTATAAGATAAGGCTGTTACCAATCACTTCAACTTTCCTTTACACCTTGAACATTGAACATTGTTTTTGTTCTATTTTACACACAGACAAAGAGATTAAACGGTAGCCTTTTCACAAATTCTTTGGTAGTTAAAGTTGATCTCAAACCCCATCTTGACTGGGAAAGTAGAGTGTATAACATTGCCATTCAAATCATTGCTGTGTAAATGACTGGAATTATCAACTGTGTGGAGGACACCCAGTCTCTTGCCTAAAATTCACAAGCAAAAGTATGCGTGCTCGGAGGTCAAAATGCTTGAATCCAAGCTGCATTTACCTGAAAGGTAATGTTGGCCTTGTAGCACTAGTAGCGGATGAGTCAAGCCAAGGCTTTAAGCTTTTGGATGATCTAAAAAGAAGTCAAGGTTTGAAATAGAAAGAACAATATAGGGAAAAAAACAGTGAGGTAAGATATAAAAAAAATAAAGAGTATGAAGTAGCTACCAGCTTCATCAAAAGTTGCCTAAAAACTCTTTTAAGTTGCTTTCAAATTGGATTGCAGGTAGCTTCTCTTTTTTATAGGCAAATGCATCTTTGCAAAGGCCGCAGAAAGTCCCACCAAACAGGCTCAGATCTTTCGCTTTGTTCTTCTTCCTCGATCTCTTGCACTTGGCTTTCGACTTCACAATAAGATTGAGAGGTGTGATCTTCCTCTTCCAGACAGCTGAAAAACTTTGATAGCTTTTCTGAAATAGATAGTTGGCTTTCGTCTAATGATTCTTCATCTCCTTCATAATCATCATCACCTTCAAAAACCAAATAAATCCCAGACCTTTTCAACTTAAGCCCTTTAATCATTGGTGGGTCATGCTCTATAACATTGATCTCATAACCATCTTTCAACTTAGAAACTATCGGATGACAATCTGGAAACCGACATAAGTACAGATGATCCTCATGCGTCTTTGGAACTCCCTTTAATTCCAGCATTGTAGTGAATAAAGGTTTATTCATTTTGACAAGATTCGCTTTTATACCTGCTATTATAGGGAGTTGATCTCTTAAGTCATCCGGTATTTCGAGGTTGAGAGAGACAACAACACATATTATCACACCTTTGATCTCACGGTTTTTGTGTTCTGAAAATCTAACCCCCTCTTGAAACCAATCTGGGATTCTGCTTCCAGGCATGCTAAGAGTGCGTATGTTCCTCAAACAAACCTGCAAGTAGATATTTTCCCTAGAAATAAGACTTTCATTTTTTTCAGGGGGAGTGGAATTTAGTCACTGTTACATTACACTGCAAATAGGATTAGGATTATTTTGCTTGCATTATAAGTAAGTCCTAATACTTTGAACCCGGTCTAGAATATATAATAGAATTAGGACCGAACTAGAATTGGACCTTTGATATCTATAACAATGGATAGGTTATGACAACAGTTGCAGCGGCTTTGGTGAGTATTATTTTGTTGATGGCTGCTTTTATCTAGTTACTAGTCATAGACTCGCATGATGTACAGAAATGTTTGATAATTTGTTTTTTGTTAAGTGAAAAATAAAAAAAGTAGATGAAATTTATAAGTGTTAGTTTTAAACTATTCTTAAGATGATGATATAATTTTATAACAAAGTATATTCATAGAATATATTTGTTATTTGAAAGTGTTTTAAATTTAGTAAGTATTTTTTATAAGGAAACATAATGCACTTTATATTCAGTTATTATATAAGACAAGATATTTTGTAAATGATGTAATGTAATTAAAGTTTGTTTCTAGTGCTCCTTAAAAACCATTCATCCTTTATATGTATTGAATGGCTTAAAGAGGAAGCAGATATAAGAAAATCTATTATTTATAGTAGAAAAAAAATACAAGACTTTAATAACATAAAAAATGTAATTTTATCAATAACCTACCAACATTATGCCGAGAAGGTGAAATAATTGTAAAAGAAGTAGCTCTTGTTTTTACATAAACCTCTCATCCCAAAGCATCATCGAAGTGGACACTAAAGTGGACCATATGGACTGAACTGACCAAATTGAACCGAATGGACATAAATGGACCGGTTGGACCAAAATGGATGGAATGGACCGAAATGGATTGAGAGGGCAAAAGTGGATCGAAATGCAACACTAATGTGGCTTAATAGGAGTGTGACAACAATAAATAGTTAAATGCTTAACTTTTAGATATTGTATTGATTTGGCGTTTTTGATGGAGTATGGGTGTAGCTATCTTTTAGCAAAGGGAGAGATGGTTTTTGGTTGACAATGGTGGGTGGCGAGTGACAACTATAGCGACATTGCTTTGGTGATTTTTTAATAAATTTTTTTTCTTGATATCTTATTTAGAAGATTTTTTCTAAACTTTTTTCTATATTAGAATTTAAAAATAAGGAAAAGATCAAAACTATTGTTCTACCACATTGAACACAATTTTCAAGATTATGGATCGAAATTAACCTTTGAGAATCAAATTGTAAATAGGAAAAATTAGGGATTATAATATGTATTTTAATAAATTCATTTTATAAGAGGATCATTAAAAACACAACTTTTAGACAATGAATTCTAACTCAAACACCTCTCTTTGTAAGAATAAGGTTTAGGGTAAGGTTGTGCGTTCAAGACCCTTGGGTGGGTGTGTAAATCCTAGTTCATGTCAACCACACAGAGACAGAGAGAGAGAGAGAGAGAGAGAGAGAGAGAGAGAGAGAGAGAGAGAGAACCTTAGACAGTCTGCTTTTAACCATAGAAGAGCATGCTTTGCAGCCACACATGTGTAACCTTGTCAATGACTTCAAGCATTCAAGGCCCGGAATATCCACCACCTTCTCACAGTTTGCAAGGTTTAGCTCCTGTAATCTTTCCAAGTTGGAAAGATCAGACACACTTTCCAATGTAGAACAGTTTGCAACATTCACCTCCTCCAAGTTTGAGGGAAGTGGAGGGAGAGACTTGAGCTCTTTGCAGTAGGGCAATAAAAGCTTTTTAAGATTGAAAAGGCCCGTCAAGCTGGACGGAAGGCTGAAAAAATTATTGTAGCCTAAATTTAAACTCTCCAATGATGATAACTTTTCAAAATCATCAGGAATCTTCCCACATAGTTTCCAAGCACGAGCATTCAATTCTACTAGCGAGCATAGATTGGAGAAAGAAGTAGGAAATTCAATAGAATTAGGCACGCTGTTTCCAGATAACTCAATATAAGGCTTCTTAGCCATTTCTAGTATCATTAAACTTGAGAGCATCCCAAAGCTTTCAGGTATTTCTGTTACAACAGTTTCTTCCATCCACAAATGGCGCAAGGACTTCAAATTTCCTATTGAAGAAGGAAGCTTACAGAGCTGTGTACACTTATTCAATCTTAATAAAATAAGATTTTCCAGCATCCCTATGGATTCCGGCAATTCAGAAATATTGGCACCGAAAAGGTTCAAAGTAGTAAGAGCCAACATGCTTCCAATTAATTCTGGTAAAAATCTAAGTTTTTTACAATTCCTCATCTCAAGTTTCCTTAGCATTTTCAAGGCCCCTACCTGATCTGGCAGATATGTGATTGGTGTCCCATCTAACTGAAGCTCAACCATAGAAGCTAGTCCTTCAATTGAATTGGGCAATTTGCTTAGATCCTTACAGTTTCCAACAGATAACTCCTTCAAATATGACAGTGAACCAATAGAAATAGGCAGTTCTTTGATTGCACTACCATTAATTAGAAGTTTTGTCAATGATATGAGACTGCTAACAGAATCAGGAATGGCAGTGAGTGATCCACACCACATTAAACTTAATATCTCAAGGTTTGACAAAGATCCAACTGAATCAGGTATTTCTTCTATAGCAGAATCATTAAGAGAGAGTTCTTTCAGGGAAGACAACTTTCCAATGCAGTTGGGTAGTGTTCTTAAGAATTGGCAATGATTTAGATCAATCTTTTCAAGTTTTGTAAGGCGAAAAATGGACTCTGGTAGCATTGCTATTGCAGTTTTATCAACAAGAAGTTCTTTCAGAGATTTCATGCTTCCTATGTCCATCGGTAACTCTTTCAAGTTTGAGCAGTCAGAGAGAATAAGGATTTCAAGATTTTTCAGCCCAGAGATATTAGTTGGAAATTCGACCAGGTTAGAACATTCTCTCAGGTTCAAATGAAGTAATTTACTCATGTTCCCAAGTGATTCATGAATCTTAGTCAGTTTCTTGCAACCCACAAGAATAAGTTTTTCCAGGGCATGATTCCCAGATAAATCAGGAATAGCAGCTAGATTATAGCAACGACTGAGATTCATAACCATCAAGTTCTCAGCCACCTGAAAAATAAGACATTTTACTGTTAAAAGAGAATCATGAAGAACTGCTATAAAAAAAGGGGGGGGGGGGGGGTGGGGTTGGGAAGAACAAGCAAAACACACAAAAACACATCAACCAAGTTCATTAAAATCTCATTATTACAGTCTCATCCAAATTGAGGACCGTACCTTGCTAGTATACGAACTCCATACTTTATCAATTCCGCTTCTTGAGAGATCAAGGACTGCGAGTTCCCGAGGACAAAAATCAGAAGGAAGAGTTTTCAGAGGACATTCTTTCCATTGTAGCCACTTCAGTCCAGCTGGAAGATATTTATACTTCCCTTCCAATCTCACATGGTTGATTTGAAGAAGTCTTAGATTAACCATTGATTCAAAGGGCTTGGTGCGAAGTATTACCTCTCTCTCATTCTCTGCATTATCCTGAAGAAATTTCTTGCACCATTCTTTCGCATATGTTAATGCAGAGGTTAAATTGGGCATTCTTTGAAGGTTTTCCCTAGAAATTCTCTCACCACTTGGATCCTGAACAAAGGGCCTCCCTTCAAAGTCTAGGACAATTCCTTCTATACATCTTGTTCCCTATTGCCAATATGTAGAAAATAGTTAAAAAATTGGAATGTAGCCAAGTGAAACAGAGACAATAAACAAACAGTTATCAAGTTAAAACTGTACGATTACAATGGACATAAAATATTATCTATCCTTTGGTAACTTGGAACATCTAAGGAATGGGACCAAACTGTCACATTCAGATTTTGTTTTTAATAATTTTTTGGCAGTAAAATGTGGAACTGGTGGAATTTGATTCAACCATCTCTTCTTGTCAATTTTCAAACTCAGAAATAATTAGCCACTCTGTGTGTGTGTGTGTGTTTAGTAAGTAGAAGAAACAACAATATGAATATGCTTGTGTGGTAGGCCATTTAAGGGCTAATCAGGTTCGACAAATTGTTTAGTTTCCTGTCAATTGAACTACAGATATGATATATCTTAGCCTTTAATTCATGAAATATTAGGATTTAGAGAATTTGATTGTGGAAAAAAATAGAAGTCTAGAAGATCCTGAGTCCTCTGATTTGTGAATACAATAGAAGTCTAGAAGATCCTAATCCTTCCTGTTCTTATATGGTACACACTGAAGATATTAGCTTGAACGTTTTTTATCATCTCTACCCTGAGAGTGAGAAGGAACTCTACCCTGAGAGTGAGAAGGAAGTTTGAAGATACACAAGTGCATGAAGCAACAGGTGGAGCACAAACATCAGCATTCCATTTTGCCCATGAGGATTATAAATAGCAATATGATGCACGCAGTCGCTGCATATGTCAGTATTTTTCTATATTTGCTAATTGCCATTGAGGATTATACATAGCAATATGATGCATGTAGTGAAATATACTTTTCTATATTTGCCTCTTGGAAAAGTTTTAAACTTGCAATGCAACAGAAAAGGAACAGGAAAAAAAAAGATGAGGTATCTCACTATCAGTCATACCTTCTCAGCCTTTAAGACTGTCATGATTTCATCACGATCCCACAGTCTACTTCGCATACCAGGATTTACAGGACTTTCATCTAGAACAATTTGTCTTCCCATGTCTCTAATCTGATCGTGCATCCACAAAGAATTGTCCTCAAAAACCTTAATGAGTGATCTTGCTCTGAGCACTGTAACTGATATCTCAGCTCTAAAACCGAAACCTTTCAATGCATCAAGTATATCCTCTCTCTTAATTTCCATTTTAATGAATAAACATGCAATGTCAAGGAATATCTGTTGTTCTTGTACATCTAACCCATCATAACTTATCTTCAACACATCCTGAAGATTGCGTGGACGGATCCTTTTCAACTTTTGCAGGGCATCTTTCCATTCCTCTATTCTCCACCTTTCAAACAAAAAAGAACCAAATACTTCCAGGGCCAATGGTAGACCTCCTGTAAGAGAGACCATTTGCTTGGATAGATTCATAAATCTTTCTGTGGGTTTCTCTCTTCTTAGCGCATGGTAGCTAAAAAGTTGTAGTGCCTCAGTGAAGGCCAACTCTCTGGCCTCGTAAAATCCATTCACAAGATGATCAGGTAAAACATCTCTGTTTCTTGTGGTAATAATAATTCTACTTCCTTCAGAAAACCAATCTCTTCTCCCAATTAGCACTTCAAGCTGTCTTACATTGTGAATATCATCCATAATAACAAGAACTCGCTTCTCATGAACTACGTCTTTGATTGCAGAGATACCAGAATTAACCTCATACACAGGAGGCTTACTAGGAGAAAGATGATTGATAAGTTTGTTTTGAAGGTACACTAAATCATCATCTTTTTCAGAATTTTCTCTATCATTTTTCATGAAAACGAGGTACTCAAAGCTACCAACAAGTTTATTGTAAAGAGATTTAGCAAGTGTGGTCTTGCCAACCCCTCCCACCCCATATAATCCCAAAACTCGAACGCCATTGGATCTAACATCTAACAAGCTCATCAATTCTTCAATGCGAGACTCGAGTCCAACTGTGTATGGGGCCACATCCAGTGGAGTACTGTCTAGTTCTTCCAACACCCTTTTGACTAAAAGTTGAATCAACTTTGCTTGTGCCTCATTACTGCCAATAAACATAAATGAGTCCATAGGAAACAAACATGAAGGCTGATACTAATAACAAAAAACATCTACAGTCAAAATGGTAGAGATGAACATAGATTAAGTGTATCAAGTGCCCATGATAAAGTGCTTCAAACTATATGCACTTCCGAAGGATGACCACGATGTTCAACTATGAAGAATATATGGGAAACAAATATAATGTGACCATGGTAGCTCCAGAAATTTTTTTCAGGGTGGTTATCAAGAAACTCAAATTATTCAAAATTTAATAAAAAAGAACGTATAAATATTGACATAAAAAAAAACTCGCAAATACTTGAAATATAAAGTTTTACAATTTCCTATATAATTTTTCATGTGCATGATAGCTTCAAAATTTTCATAACAAGCACAAATGTCTTAGGAATTTTTGTTGTGTACGTAACATCATTCTATAAAGATGAAAATTTAACTGGACTATAATTATTTTTTGTTGCATTATTATTGTTCTATGCATAACATTACTCTGTTAAGAAGGATTTTTCTTAAAACTTAAAGTTTGTTATATCCATAACATTATTCTATCAACAATTCAACTCAACTCAAATTTTTGTTGTTGCATTAGACCACAGCCCACTACCTTGGTTAATAAAGTGTATAGTGTATAAACACTAAGAGAAAGTCTAGGGATACACCCAACTCTACACTCAAATCTACAACATGCTTAGGTGTAAGCAAGTGATTATTGAACTCTGTTTTTTTAGTTAAATTCTTGTGCGGGTCCCATGTGTAAGTGTTGAAATCCAATAAAAAAATGACAGCCAAGTTCTGAAATTGACTGCGAGTTAGGTGTGGTTGTAGGCGTTTTGACCAAGTAAACAACACACACACACAAATCTCATGTTGGAGATCATGAGGTTGTGCCATGTGGTGCATTTTTTGAGATTCTCTTTATTTAAACTTTTACTTTAACAAAATTTACATTTATAGCAAAGTATTAGTTCATTGAATTAACCAGTAGAGTAAATGCATATATTAATTACCTATAGTTGTGCATTAATTATTTATATTAAATGAATTAATATGATTATTTTTATAAACACTATATAAGGAATAATTTTTAGTTGGAATAATAATAAATTTTGAATATGACACTCTTCTTCATGTTTAGTTGCTTTGACAACAATTGACAAAGAAACCATAAAAAATTAACATTTTAAATTCTTTGTAATTAACTTTGTAATTAAATGTGTGTGTGGGTGGAACTAACATTTTAATATTTATTTTTTGAAATTAGAAAGATTACTAAAAGAATAAATATGTTTATTTTGTTATATTAATTATTTTATGCACAATGAAATTTTAATATCATTTTTCTAAGATTTATATGAGAAATAGTTGATTTGTTTAAATGTGAGAAATAATTTATTTAAAATATGGTATTTTTACTCAAATTTAGATGTTTTCAAAACAATTGAAACAAGTCCAAAAAAAGGAAAAATAAAAATAAATTTAGTAACACAGTCAAGAATGTAAAAAAAAAAAAAAAAAAAACTAAAGGATATTTGCATTTCTTTTAGTAGGCATGAAACATGCTTATCTCTATTAGCCACTATATCATGTAATTTTAAATTTGTAAACACACACACACACACACACACACACACACACACACATATATATATATAGTATGATCAAATTACTACATTACTCTTAAGTGTTTTTCTATTTTGTCTATAAAATAACTAAATATTACAATTTTTTATATGACAAATTATATATATATATATATATATATATATATATATATGTATGTATGTATGTGTGTGTGTGTGTGTGTATATAGTTGGGGGTGGGGATTTAAACATTGGTTGTCTCTATTATAAAAATTATGAGGTGTCAATTAATTAACCTACAATATTTTTGACAAAAAATAATGAAATATTTGAAAAAACTAATAATAAATTGTACTGCACATCGTTTAGAACTCAACTAAACTCACCACTAGCCCATGCACTAAACAACAATTCTAAACACCGTAAATTACGATCCACTTGTGAGCATTTCACAGATCCATGCATTTCACAGCAGCAATAACTAGAAGCCTAGGAGGCATTTGATTGACACAATTTTTGCAACGGGTGAGAAGGTCTCTATATAATCAAAACTCTTTTTTTGAGTGAATCATTTAGCAACCAAACGAACCTTGAACCTCTCAATAGAGCTATCAGACTTGTGTTTAATCTTATAAACTGTTGGAAAATTTAGACCCCAGTTGATAGAATTAACAAGTTTTAAACCCAAGTTGTTAAATAGATTTATTATGCATAAAACTTGTTAAAACAAATATCAATATCATGTCAAAATTAAGTGCAGTGGAAAAATAAATAAGACAAGATATGATGACTCAGGAAAACCAATGAAACTAATCAGTTTCATAGTAAAAAACCTGAGGGAAAACCTTTCCGAAAATCAATTCACTATAGTAAAGAGAAGTTTCAGATCTAGTACAAAACCTTTGTCCCTAGACTCTACAATCCCAGTAGATGAACTCACAGCAGAAACCTTCTACTGCTTCAGAACCTCTGAACTCTTCAATATATGAATGCCACCCTTTGATGCACGGATCCCAGTACGTGACTAACTCCTTTGCACGAATCCCAGTACGTGGCTCACTCATCAACTTGAGGAAGAAGAATGTTGGCTGAAAAATTCTTCACTTCATCAACAATGAAGATCAAGAAGCACTTTGTTACAAAACCCTAAGGCACAAAGATACAGTAGTTTCTTTCAGAGGGAATAAGGCTCCGGTCACCTTTTGCATATGTTCTCCTTGTATTCTCTTATGTGATGGCCTCATAAAAAAACCTTATATATGTTTAGGGCTGTGAGAAAAGAAACTCTACACAAATACAAAAGCATGGGCCGAAAATCAGATCTAAAAATTCTGATTTCCGTAACCTCGATAGATAGCAGGTGTCAAGCCTCATTAAACTTCGATAGATAGCTATCTGTCGAGCAGCTGTCCGCAGGTGTTTGCAGGTGTTGAGCTATCTGTCCAGTTTTAGTGAACACCTTCTCTTCACTTGTTTCTTGATCCAATCTTCATGGCTTTAATACTAGACTTGAAAAATATGTTCTTTGAAGTATTAAATACATCCTAGATCTACCCAATTACAAGTAAAGTGCGTTTTGTCAAAGAATTAGCCAACTACATAAAATATGTCCTTAACATAAACCCACTTGCAACTAATAGGTTTTTTATGAGAAGGAAGAGGTGTGAGAGACCATATATTGTTGGCCCCTAAAACTGCAATTTCAACGGCCATTGCTTCTCTCCACTTAGAATCTTTAACAGCTTGAGTATAAGACTTAGGTTCCACATAAGAGGAAATCATATTGCAAAAACTCTTGTGACTAGGGGAAAGTTTGCCATAAGAAAGAATTGAAGAGACATGGAGGAGAGAGAGCAAGGGATGGAGCAATGGAAACCTGATTGCAGTGATAAGAATTCAGGTATGAGGGTTTATGAATATTTCTAGTGGACCTCCTAAGAGGTGGATGAAGAGGTTCAGGTGCAACAAGTGCAGGTGGTGCAGCAGGTTCAGAAGGTGTAGCAGGTGCAGATGGAGCATTTGATGCAGGTGGGGCTTGTGTTATAGGTGGGACATCTAAAATAGGTAGATTAGATTGAGATGGAGGAATAGATTGAGTAGGTGGAATAGTTACAAAACAGTAGGCTGACTAGTAGATGTTGGTACAACATTCGAAGTAATTGGTGTGGAAGATGAAGGATTTAAAGATAGCGGTATAACTGGAGAGTAATCTTGAAAAGAAGAGGTAGATATAGGTATAGGAATAGAATGAGGAAGATGAGATTGTGTAGAGTGTTCAAAAGGTGAAAATTGAGGGGAAAATGGAAATATTTGTTCATAGAAGTTAACATTGAAATAGAAATGGGTTTAGTTTTTAAATGAAGAACTTTGTACCTTTAATATTGTAAGGATACCCTAGACGGATACAAGGACTATCCCTTGGTTCAAATTTAGGTCTGTTAAGTGCTATGGTAGAGGTATAGCATAGACCACCAAAGAGTTTAAGGTAATTATAAGAACGAGGGTTATGAAAAAGCTTTTCATAGGGTGTTTGTGATGAATAACGACCTGTAAGAATTATTTACTAAAACACTTTTAATTTCAGTTTCAGTCTGTTTAATCTGTGAGAGAGATAATCGAATATTGATTACTAAGATACTAATTTGAAGCAAATATTAAGTTTGGAAAGGGATATTATTTTATTTTGTTCTTTGTTAAAATTTTTGGGCTAATTTGTGTTATTGTTGTTTGGGCTTTGGGTTGATTTGTATTTGTTTGGCCAATTTTTTAGTTTAATCCATATAAATGTGCATAAAAAATATAATCATAGATAAGAATGAAATGTATAGCATTATCCTAAAATATTTCACTTTGTTTTGGATTGTGAATATAAAACCTTAAATGAATCCTGTAATTAAGACAAAGACTATTAGATAACATAAAATGTAAAAGCGAGCAAGAAGCACGTACTAGATCTCCTACATACATCACATTCAATCTTAGTTGAGTTGATATAAATATTGAGATATTAAACCCCATAGAGGGTAAAATCATAATGTCCTGTACATCATATCCACGGCTACAATGAATATCATTGAGAGTTCAGAGGATCCAGTTTCTAGTTTCTGTTAATAATAAAATGCACCTCATAGGACTTACTTTATTTTAAGATCAACTCAACACATATAAATTAGATTAACAAAGGTTTCAAATTCAATTGAACAATTTATCTAGTAAAATGGGGTTGCCCCTATTGACAAAGAGATGAGAGAGAGTTAATTGGGAAGAAAAAGAAAGAAGACAGTAAAGGAGAACATGCAGATATTATATTTCAGTAGATGCTTAAATGATTAAAAAAATATAAAGCTAAAACGTCCGCTAATTTAAATAAACAAAGAATTAAAGATGGATTAAAGAATTGCAAGGTGCACATGTAGAGATATCACACTAAAGAAGCTGCCTGTTAATTAACAATTTTCAAAGACTCCGTACAATTATTATCTTAAAGCCAATTGCCACATTTCACTCCTCTGCCCCACTAAACAATTCGAAGTTACTAAATCTTTCAAAGTTACTCAATCTTCAACTCAACACAATTAAACCCTTCTCCAGTTCAATCAACAATCTCAAATAAAATAAGAAACAACAGATAATGAGAGAGAGAGAGAGATTTGTGATATGTATTTTGTTGTTTCGTTTTTGGATGAGCTGATTTATATTTTTGTTTGGTTTTGGAAAATTTAAGCCAATGTGTGCAAAAATATTTAAGTTAAATTACTAATATATATATATATATATATACATTTTCTTTTTTCAAGTTGAACACGTGAGAAACATGTGGAGTCGCCCTTGCTTAGGAAAGAACTAAAACTTGTGACTAGATCCTCTCTGAAGAAGCTTGGGATGATTTAGTTACTATTCAGAGGAAAGAGATTAATGCATAAATGAGAAAGAGTGAATCTATTCAAGTTAAAGTAATGAAAAAGGTAGAGGATGACCAAAAATTAATAGATATAATAAAAAATGACATGTCAATTAGGGAAGTAACCTAGGGAATTACTTCTAATTAGATGGAATGACAAAAAAAAAAAAATACATGTGACCAACCTTAACTAGTTTGTTGAGCATCTATAATTAATTCCAAAAATTTAGGACTAAGGCTTGGTTGTTATTACATTAATAAAAAAAAAACTCACAATAACCAAGAGCTTGGTACTCAACTAGTACTTAATGTATTTCCAATAGATCTAGGTAGTGGTGTATATGGGTCGGGTTGAGAGGTTTTTTCAATTTGACCCCATCGTGTTCGGGTTGAAAAGAATCTAATCCACTAGGATTGGGTTGGATAGTTTTTTTTTTTTTTTTGTTTAATTTTTAATTAAGCATTAGTACAACACCAACACAAATAAGAACAAATATATAACCTAATAAACCTAAGTATAGTACCAATCCAACACAAACTATTTTATTAATACCTCAAAGTTTAAACCAATACAAATAACAACAGATTTATATTAATACTTAATAGCGCATCAAACCAACACAAATAATCAAAATGAATGAAATTTCACTTAATTTGTAAGATATCAAATAGTTCTATCTCAACTCGGTTGAGAAACAAAATAAACATGAACAAGTTTTATTATTCTATAGTTAGTAGGCCATTCACTACAACAAAATGTAACTACAGTGACGAATTTTAGTGAGAAAAATTTTTTTGTCGCAAAAAAGTACCATATAGTGACGAAATTTATATTTCGTCGCTATTTATAAAAGAAATGGGTGACCTTTAGCGACGAAATATTGATTTTGTCGCTATAGAGATGTTGAATTATTGGCGCGAATCAAAAGGTCCGGCGCGAAACCAAAATGGATCTACAGCGACGACTTTGTTCGTCACTAAAAGTTCCATACTGGAAAAATAAGTATTTTGTACAAGCTTCCATACTGGAAAAATAAGAAGCTTAAGCACAACATTAGAAAAGTGTTGATGTTGCTACTAGAGATGTGGTGCTTCAAAATATAGCGGTAAATTTATATTGATAACGTCTAACTTGTCTTTGTTTTCATTAAGCATATTAAATTTATATAATAATATTTTTATAATACATATACACTTCATTTTACAGGATTAGTTTGAGCTACACGGAAATTCCAACTTGGTAACAAAAACATTAAATACAAAATGTGGAAGATTATTGAGTTGCAACTCCAACAAGTTGCATCAAACTTATAAAAAGCTTGTAGAATCTCATGGTGCTGACTATGCAAGAAGCCACCCACCAAAGAATGTCACACTTGAGCAATGGACTGGACTCATTGATAGGAAATGGACTAATAAGGATTGACTGGTAAATTATTTATGCGTATATTTTTATTATCCAATGTTTACTATATTATGTTGTCAAATGATTAACTTAATACTTAGATGAAGTAAATGTATACTGTTTTATTCATGATTTAATAAGTATCTTGAATGTTCTGTAGTAGGAAAAATCAAGAAAGAACTATGAAAATAGGAAGAAAACTTCAGGCAAACATAGATGTGGGACAAAGGCACTTGCTGTTAGGGTTGATGAGGAGGTGAATGCTTTTTTCATTTTCTTAAACCTCAATATATTACATGTTGTGATTAATTAGCTATATCTATCTAACTCTCGAATGTTAATTAATCAGACAAATAATAATGGCAGTCAAGTTCCTGAATTGGCAAAAATCTTCAAAGATGTTCATTTCAATCCAAATACAAATATGTGGATATACCATGAGGATGAAGTGACATATGTATGTGTAGCATTCCATCCCTATCATTCCATTTCTATCATGTTTGTAAAGCTATAACATATGTAGTATTAATGTTGTGATTGTTTGTTCTTTCTCTCTTTCAAATGATAGGAAACTATTCTCAAAGTGCAAAAGGATCATTGTCAAGATTCTAATGCAATTCCCCTTACACAAGAGGAGATCTCAAACTTGGTTTTTAAGAAGAAGTCCGGTATTGTAAAAGGATTTGGCATGAGACCTTCTTCTTCTCTAGTAACCACTGCTTCATCTAGTTCCTCGGTGGAGTATATCCAACGGCTAGAAAATGAGATAATTGAGCTCACAGAGGCAAGAGCTAGGGACCAAGAGGAGCGAGTTATGGAGCGAGCTAGGGAGCGAGAGGCACGAGCTAAGCAGCAAGAGGCACGAGCTAAGCAAGAAGAGGTCCAATAGAATATTCTTAACTTTTTGAGGAGCAAGGGTTATGATGCTGCTCTTACCTATGAGGGTGGTTCATCTTCAAGTTAAAATACTAATTGATTAGTACTTTATATTACATTTGAAAGTCTATATTTGCTTTCTATAACTTATAAATTAGGAGTTGTGATTTTAATTCATTGGTGTGGCTACTCTTAATGCATTGTTAGAAATGTTTCTTATAACACAGTTAATGTTTTTACTTTATGATTTTAATGTAGTATTGTTTTTATATTTGTGCAGATTTTTTATTGGTGGCTTTTAGGAGATTTACTTTTGGCATTACTTGAAAACATATGAGGACATCTTTCATTAGTTCTAATTATATTATGCTACACTTTTTGTATTGTTATAAAACATCTTGAGTTATTGTATGTATTGCAAACTTTTATTGTATGGAAGGAGTTTGAATTGGATGCTTCTTTTATTTTTTACTTGTGGAATGTATAGATCTTTTTTTATAAATGTGTTGTTCAAATTTGAGGTTTTAATAATGTAATGACAGGTTACAGGTTAATATCAAAGCTATGAAAAAAATAAAAACTAAAAATAAGTTTTAGCAACGAATTTTTTCGTCACAAATATTGCAACAAAAAATTGTTTTAGTGACGAAATATTTCGTCGCTAAATGTAGCAAAATTTTGTAAGAAATGGTTTTAGTGACGAAAATTTTCGTCACTATATGTGCATGGATTTTCTTAAAAATAGTTTTAGTGACGAATTTTTTCGTCGCTACATGTACCCGAAAATAGTTTCAGTGACAAAATTGTTTGTCACTAAATATGATTTAATAAACTGAAGTGTTTTTAGTGACGAGATATTTTCGTCATTGAATAGTATTTTTAGTGAGGAAAACATTTAGTGACGAAATACTTTCGTCGCTAAAAGTTTTTTCTTTTTAAAACAAATCGGACTTTTAGTGACGAAAATTTTCGTCGCTAGGACTTTTAGCGACGGGGTTTCAGTGACGAAATGAGTTTCGTCACTAAAAGTCCGATTTCGTCGCTAAAGGTTCTTAGTGACGAAAAACTGGACTCTTAGTGACGAATTTTTTCCTCACTAAAAATACATTTTGTTGTAGTGATTATATAGTTTTATCCCAACTCAATTGATAAATAAAAGAGTAAGTAAAAAAAAAAAAAAATCATATAATATATATTTTTAAATATATATATATATATATTAAATATAGTTGGGTTGGAAAAATTTGTGAATCTACTAATCCACACCCAACCCAATGCACAATAAAAAAGATTTTGACAATCTAACCCACTAACCAACTCCTAAAAACCAACCAAAATTGGCAGGTTGAGTTGGATTAAGTCGGTTTTAGCTAATTGGCACCCCTAGATCCAAGGTTCAAACCACTCCCCCTACCCCCCAAACTATAATTATTATTTTAAAAAACAAACAGTAAAGGAGAAGGTGTAGATATTAATGAATTTAGTTTACTTTCAGTACTTTTTTAACTGGAGGTATCTTTTTGTTTTAAATACACAATAGCAAGTAATAATAAATTAATTTTCAATTTTTATTTAGTTAGTAGGTGATATGACAATTACTTATTAAAATAAAATGAGATTTTTAAAAAAGTACCATCCAATATTAATATTTCAGCAGTTGCCTAAAAAGTCCGCTAATTTGAATAAAGAAATAATAAAAGATGGATTAAAGAATCACAGGGTGCACAGACATAAAAGCCGCAAAAGCTGCCTATTAATTACCATATCTCAAAGACTCCGTAAAACCATTATCTTAAACCCAACTGCCACATTTCACTAAACAATTCGAAGCTAATCTTCAACTCAATAATACAATTAAGCCCTAACACAATGTCTCCAAATCAATCAACAATCTCAAAAAAAGAAAAAAGAAGAACCATGTGTAATAATTAAAACATAAAGGATTAAATAGGTTTTGGTATTATTAGTTGTTTCCACTGTTAAAAAAAAATCATGATAATTATAACCACACTAGGGTTTTTATCAAAGGTTCATTAGAGAATATGTCTTCAAAAGAACACAAATCACAAAATAAAAAATAAAAAAGCACATAATTGTGAAGAATATACATACATATTAACACACACATACCTGTCTCTGTCTTTGTCTTGGAAAACAAAACCAGCTTTTCCACCAGCTGTTTCCATGGCTTTCCTCCACTTCATTACCTTTTCCTTCTCAATTACCTTCTCCTCATGCTCCCTAAAATGTTTTCCGAAGAAGGGTCCTCTTTGTTTTCGAACATCCGAGGGGTCAACTCGGTAGAACACAGGGAGTATGAGCCTCTTACACTCGCATATCTTGGAAAGCTCCTCGAGGCACCACCTCGACGATGCGTAGTTTGGGGAGATGATGACGATGGAAGCGGCAGACTCCTCGATCGCGTCGAGTAGAGTCTGCGCGATCTCGTCCCCGCGGCGTAACCCATCGTCGTCGCGAAAAGCTCGGATGCCCTTGTTGTGGAGCGAGGTGTAGAGGTTGTTTATGAAGGGGTAGCGTGTGTCTTCGCCTCTGAAGCTTAAGAACACGTGCCATCGGAGCCTGGAGACTTCGGAACTGGAGATGGCGTCGTCTTCGTTGTTGTGATCCTCCATAGTTAATTCACTGCATGTATAGTGTTCTTGACTTTTTGACGCAGCGTGCTTTATATATGCTCCGAAAAGTTAAAAGGACTTCGAAGTTCGAACCTGATCTCTTACTTGTATGGTTAGAAAGCATGGTTTCTGCCAATATTGCACGCCAAGGATTTCTTTTTGGTAATATACTCCATTAATCCATGTGCTGCTTATTTTCCCTAAAGTAGGTACGTAAGGAATCTTTAATTCATTATTAAAACTGGTTTTCCATGGAGATATTTTCAAAGCAACAATGCAAAGAGGAAGCATATCGTAAGTTATGATGGGTTTGAAAGAATGTTGCAAACTAGCATTTCGAGTATCATCGACTCGATTTCAATCTAAAACTCGAGAGTTAAAGACTCGATTCCCACTTGGTGAGTTGGCAGTATAATACCACATAGATTTCGAGTCTTAGAAAGTTGACTTCCAAAAAGCAAAACTACTTGAAGAACAACATCATATGTGAAGAAGAACAAAGATGATTTGAATTTGAAGGGGCACGATCTGATCTGAAGAGGAAGAACGAAGAGATGATTTGAAGAGGCACGATCTTATCTGAAGTGAAGAGGAAGAACGAAAAGACGATTTGAAGAGGCAACAATCTGGTCTTCAGATCTACCGTCGAAGAACGTAAAAGGAAAAAATAAAACGCAAAGAAGAAGGAGAAGAAACCCAGCAGATGAAGAAACCCAGAGACGAAGAACAGTAGAAGAATTAAAATGGTAAAACTCGAGTTTTTAAAACTCGAATCTTAAAAGCTTCCACGTGAATTTTTTGTCCACATCAGCTCTCATCGCTTACAAATCGAGACTTAAAAACTCAAGTTTTATCTTGAAACTCGAGTTTTAGACACTCGAGATGCTATTTTCCATCATTGTTTTGAAACGTGACAACTAGCTAAATTTTTTGATATTTAATCTTATTTGGAAAAAAAATTCGGTTTTCCACTTTCAACCAATGCACATGCTCTCATAATCACTTCAACTTTCCTTTACACCTTGCACATTGTAGTTTGTACGTTGTTTTTGTTTTATTTTACACTTCCAAATAATTCGGTTTTCCACTTTCAACCAATGCACATGCTCTCATAATCACTTCAACTTTCCTTTACACCTTGCACATTGTAGTTTGTACGTTGTTTTTGTTTTATTTTACACACACACACAAGGAAATAGATACAACAGTAGCCTTTCTCAAATTCTTTGGCAGTAATTAGTTTATCTCAAACCCATCTTGACAGGGAAAGTAGTGTGTATAACCTTGGTATTCAAATCATTTGTGTGTAAATGACCTGAATTATACATTGTGTGGAGACCAAGTCCCTTGCCTGAAATACACAATAAAAAAGTATGCGTGCTCGGAGGTGAAAATGCTTGAATCCAAGCTGCTTTTTACCCTAAAGGTAATGTTGGCCTGAGCACTAGTAGCAGATGAGTCAACCCAAATCTTTCAGCCTTTGGATCATCTAAAAAGAAGTCAAGGTTTGAAATAGAAAGAACAATATAGGGGGGAAAAAAAAACAGTGAGGTAAGAAAAAGAAAATATAGAGTATGAACTATGAAGTAGCTACCAGCTTCATTAAAAGTTGCCTAAAAACTCCAAGTTGCTTTTGAAATGGATTGCAGGTAGCTTATCTTTTTTATGGGCCAAAGCACCTTGCAAAGGCCGCAGAAAGTCCCACCAAACAGGCTCAGATCTTTCTCTTTCTTCTTCTTCCTCAATCTCTTGCACTTGGCTTTCGACTTCACAATCAGATTGAGAGGCGTTCTCTTCCTCTTACAGAGAGCTGAAAAACTTACTTAGCTTTTCTGAAATGGATAGTTGGCTTTCGTCTAATGATTCTTCATCTCCATCATAATCATCATCATCTTCATAAACCAAATGAATTCCATACTTTTTCAACTTAAGCCCTTTAATGATCGGTGGATCATGCTCTATAATACTTATCTCATAACCATATTTCAACTTAGAAACTATTGGATGATGATCTGGAAATCGACATAAGTACAGATGGTCTTCATGCGTCGTTGGAACTCCTTTTAATTCCAGCATTATAGTGCACAAAGGTTTATTCATTTTGACAAGAATTGCTTCTATACCTGCTATTATAGGGTCTTGATCTCTTAAGTCATCCTGTATTTGAAGGTCGAGAGAGACAACAACACATATTATCACACCTTTGATCTTAAGGTTTTTGCGTTCCGAAAATCTAACCACCTCTCGAGAAAACCAATCTGGAATCTTGCTTCCAGGCATGCTAAGAGTGCGTATGTTCCTCAAACAAACCTGCAAGTAGATATATATTTTGCTAAGAAATAAGATTCCTCTTTTTTATTTTATTAAGTGAAAAATGAAAATAGTAGATGAAACTTACAACTGTTAGTCTCAAACACTTCTTAAAATGATGTGATTATTTTCTAACAAAGCATAGATGCAATATATTAAACTTTCAAAATTAATTTATCTATATTTGTTACTTGAAATTGTTTTTAAATTTAGTAAGTCTTTTTTTTTCAAAAAAGCAAATATATTTTACATTCAATTTTTATATTAGATGAGATTTTTTGTAAATAATGTAATGAGTAGTTATAATTTGTTTTTAGACCTCCTTACAAACGGTTTATCCTCTATATGTATTGAATGGTCTAAAGAATAAGCAAATATAAGTAAATCCATCACTTCTATTAGGAAAAAAAAAATTCAAGATTTTAGTAATATAAAAAAAATGTAATTTCATCAAGAACCTACTAATATTACGTTGAGAATGTAAAATAATTATCAATGTAGGAGCTTAGTTTTTTACACAAACTTTTACTCCCAAAGCATCATAGAAGTAGACAAAATGGACCAAAAGTGGACTGAATAGGACAGAAATGAATGAAGTGGACCAAATGAACTAAAATGGACTGAGCGGACAAAAATGGACTGAATGGACTGCACTAGATGGAATGGACTGAAATGCTTTGCTGATGTTGGTTAATAAGACTCTGGTAATAATAAATGCTACACTTCAGCTTTTAAATACTATATAAATTTGGTGTTTTTGATTGGTTATGTGTGTGACTATCTTTTGGCCAAGGGAGAATATGGGTTTTGGTCGACAATGGTGGGTGGCAAGCAACAACAATAGTGATGTTTCTTTGGTGATTTTTTTATAAATATTTTTCTTATTTTGAAGAATCTTTATAAACTTTTTTCTTTATTAGACCTTAAAAATAAGTAAAATGTCAAAACTATTGTTTTACCACATGAACACGTACAGTTTGCAAGATTAGGGATGAAATTGAACTTTGCGAATCAAATTGAAAATAGGCAAAATAAGGGATTCTAAATATAATTAAGCAAATAAAAAACACTTTGCTTTGAGAACTACTTCCAAAGAATAGGAGCAAGAAGTGCAAGTTCTACCAGAACTTCCAACTTGACTCCTCCTCTCTCTCTGAAACAAAGGTTCACGTGGCATTTAATTGCCAATCATTAGTGGAAAAAGAATAATGGATTAGATTGGCAACCACCTAATATTTTAGGGCTTACATTGCAAAACGAGGGACCAAAATGTAGATTAATAAATTCATTCTATAAGAGGATTATTAAAAACACAAGGTTTAGCCAATAAACTCTCACTCAAACAGCTCTGTTTGTAAGCATAAGGTGGAGGGTGAGGTTGTATGTTCAAGACCCTTGGGTGGGTGTGTGTAAATCCTAGTTCGTGTCAACCACAGAGAGAGAGAGAGAGAGAGAGAGAGAGAGAGAGAGAGAGAGAGAGAGAGAGAGAGAGAGAGAGAACCTTAGACAGTCTGCTTTTAACCATAGAAGAGCATGCTTTGCAGCCACACATGTGTAACCTTGTCAATGACTTCAAGCATTCAAGGCCCGGAATATCCACCACCTTCTCACAGTTTGCAAGGTTCAGCTCCTGTAATCTTTCCAAGTTGGAAAGATCAGACACACTTTCCAATGCAGTACAGTTAGCAACATTCACCTCCTCCAAGTTTGAGGGAAGTGGAGGGAGAGACTTGAGCTCTTTGCAATAGGGCAATAAAAGCTTTTTAAGATTGAAAAGGCCCGTCAAGCTGGACGGAAGGCTGAAAAAATTATTGTAGCCTAGATTTAAACTTTGCAATGATGATAACTTTGCAAAATCATCAGGAATCTTCCCACATAGTTTCCAAGCACGAGCATTCAATTCTATTAGTGAGCATAGATTGGAGAAAGACGTAGGAAATTCAGTAGAATTAGGCATGCTGTTTCCAGATAACTCAATATAAGGCTTCTTAGCCATTTTTAGTATCATTAAACTTGAAAGCATCCCAAAGCTTTCAGGTAATTCTGTTACAGCAGTTTCTTCCATCCACAAATGGTGCAAGGACTTCAAATTTCCTATTGAAAAAGGAAGCTTACAGAGCTGTGTACACTTATTCAATCTTAATATTATAAGATTTTCCAGCATTCCTATGGATTCCGGCAATTCAGATATATTGGCACCGACAAAGTTCAAAGTAGTAAGAGCCAACATACTTCCAATTGATTCTGGTAAAAATCTAAGATCTTTACAATTCCTCATCTCAAGCTTCCTTAGCATTTTCAAGGCACCTACCTGATCCGGCAGATGTGTGATTGGCGTTCTATCTAACCGAAGTTCAACCATAGAAGCTAGTCCTTCAATTGAATCAGGCAATTTGCTCAGATCCTTACAGTTTCCAACTGATAACTCCTTCAAATATGACAATGAACCAATAGAAATTGGCAGTTCTTTGATTGCACTACCATTAAGTAGAAGTTGTGTCAATGATATGAGACTGCCAACAGAATCAGGAATGGCAGTGAGTGATCCACACCACATTAAACTTAATATCTCAAGGTTTGACAAAGATCCAACCGAATCAGGTATTTCTTCCATAGCAGAATTATTAAGAGAGAGTTCTTTCAGGGAAGACAACTTTCCAATGCAGTTGGGTAGTCTTCTTAAGAGTTGGCAATGATTTAGATCAATCTTTTCAAGTTTTGTAAGGCGGAAAATGGACTCTGGTAGCTCTGCTATAGCAGTGTTATCAACAAGAAGTTCTTTAAGAGATTTCATGCTTCCTATGTTCATTGGTAACTCTTTCAATTTTGAGCAGTCAGAGAGAATAAGGATTTCAAGATTTTTCAGCCCAGAGATATCAGTTGGAAATTTGATTAGGTTAGAACATTCTCTCAGGTTCAAATGAAGTAATGTACTCATGTTCCCAAGTGATTCATGAATCTTAGTCAGTTTCTTGCAACCCACAAGAATAAGCTTTTCCAGGGCATGGTTCCCTGATAAATCAGGAATAGCAGCTAGATTGTAGCAACGGCTGAGATTCATAACCATCAAGTTCTCAGCCACCTGACAAACAAGAGATTTTAGTGTTAAAAAAAGAGAATTATGAAGAACCGCTAAAAAAAAGGTGGGGGAGGGGTGGTTGGGAAGAACAAGCAGAACACACACAAAAACTCTAGTTGGTTTAGGTAACTCCCAGTAATAAGAAACACATCAACCAAGTTCATTAAAATCTTATTATTACAGTCACATTCAAATTGTGGACCATACCTTATTAGTATAAGAACCCCATACTTTTTCAATTCCGCTTCTTGAAAGATCAAGGACAGCAAGTTCCCGAGGACAAAAATCAGAAGGAAGAGCCTTCAGAGGACATCCTTTCCATTGTAGCCACTTCAGTCCAGCTGGAAGATATTTATACTTCCCTTCCAATCTCACATTGTTGATTTGAAGAAGTCTTAAATTAACCATTGATTCAAAGGGCTTGGTGCAAAGTAGTGGCTCTCTCTCTTTCTCTGCATTATCCTGAAGAAATTTCTTATACTTTTCTTTTGCGTATGTTAATGCAGAGGTGAAGTTGGGCTTTCTTTGAAGGTTTTCCATTGAAATTCTCTCACCACTTGGATCCTGAACAATGAGCTTCCCTTCAAAGTCTAGGACAATTCCTTCTATACATCTTGTTCCCTATTGTCAATCATATAGAAAATAGTTAAAAAAATTGAATGCAAGCAAGTGAATCTGAGACAATAACAAATGGTTATCAAAGTTAAAACTGTAAAATTATAATTAAGGATATAGGAATAGTGTCCATCTTTTGGGAACTTAGAACTTCTAAGGATCTAAAATAAAGCCAAATTGTAAGATCCAGATATTTTTATTTTTATTTTTCAATGGCAGTAAAATATGGAACTGGCATATTCAACCATCTCTTCTTGCCAATTTTTTGGCTCGGAAATAAATAGCTATTCTCTCTCCCTCTTGCTCTGTTTAGTAAATAGAGGAATAAAAATGAACTTTCCCTCCACAGAAGAGGACCTGACTAAAGGAACACAAAAAAGACCAACCCATCTAAATTGTAGGAGGGTGAGGAGGATAGCAAAGAGGAGAACATATCAAACCAGAAGTTGAATATGCCATTTAAGGGTTAATAGGGATCGACTAATTGTTTGGTCTCATGTCAATCAAACTATAGGTATGATATATCTTAGCCTTTAGTTCATTTAATATTAGGATTTAGAGAAATTCATTGTGGAATACAATAGAATTATAGAAGATCCTAAGCCCTCTGGTTTATGAATACAATAGAAATCTAGAAGATCCTAATCCTTCTTGTTCTTGTCTATGGTATAGACAAAAGATGTTAGCTTGAACATCTTTTATCATCTCTCTGAAAGCTTTGCAATCTCCCATCAATCTTCACCTACTGGAACTCAACCTCAGAGTGAGAAGGAAATTTGAAGAAACACTAGTGCATGAAGCAACTCGTGGAGCACAAACATTAGTATTCCTTTTTCCCCATGAGAATTATACATAGCAATATGATGCATGTAGTGAAATATGTGAGTACTTTTTTATACTTGCCGCTTGGAAAAGTTTTAAACTAACAATTCAACAATAAAGGAATAGGAAAAAAAAAAAAAAGATGAGGTATCTCACTATCAGCCATACCTTCTCATCCTTTAAGACAGTCATGATTTCATCACGATCCCACAGTCTACTTCGTGTACCAGGATCTACAGGACTTTCATCTAGAACAATTTGTCTACCCATATCTCTAATTTGATCGTGCATCCACAAAGAATTGTCCTCAAAAACCTTAATGAGTGATCTTGCTCTGAGCACTGTAACTGCTATCTCAGCCCTAAAACCACAACCTTTCAATGCATCAAGTATATCCTCTCTCTTCATTTCCATTTTAATGAATAAACATGCAATGTCAAGGAATATACGCTGTTCTTGTACATCTAAACCATCATAACTTATCTTTAATACATCCTGAAGATTGTGTGGACGAAACCTTTCCAACTTGTGCAGAGCATCTTTCCATTCCTCTATCCTCCACCTTTCAAACAAAAAAGAACCAAATACTTCCAGGGCCAATGGTAGACCTCCTGTAAGAGAGACCATTTGCTTGGATAGATTCATAAATCTTTCTGTGGGTTTCTCTCTTCTTAGCGCATGGTAGCTAAAAAGTTGTAGCGCCTCAGTGGGGGCCAACTCTCTGACCTCATAAAACCCATCCACAAGATGCTCAGGTAAAGCATCTCTATTTCTAGTGGTAATAATAATTCTACTTCCTTCAAAAAACCAATCTCTTCTCCCAATTAGCACTTCAAGCTGTCTTACATTGTGTATATCATCCAAAATAATGAGAACTTGCTTCTCATGAACTACATCTTTGATTGCAGAGATACCAGAATCAACCTCATACACAGGAGGCTTATTAGGAGAAAGACGATTGATAAGTTTGTTTTGAAGGTACACTAAATCATCATCAGTTTCAGAATTTTCTCTATCATTTCTCATGAAAACAAGGCACTCAAAGCTACCAACAACTTTATTGTAAAGAGCTTTAGCAAGTGTGGTCTTACCAACCCCACCAACCCCATGTAATCCCAAAACTCGAACGCCATTGGATCTAACATCTAACCTGCTCATCAGTTCTTCAATACGAGAATCAAGTCCAACTGTATGTGGAGCCACATTTATTGGAGTACTGTCTAGTTCTTCCAACACCCTTTTGACTAAAATTTGAATCAACTTTGCTTGTGCGTCATCACTGCCAATAAACATAAATGAGTCTACAGGAAACAAACTAGCAAGGCAGATGCTAATAACAAAAAACATCAACTGTCAAATGGTAGAGAGAAACATAGATAAAGAGTATCAAGTGCCTATTTTGATGATAAATATAAGTGCCTCAAACTCTATGGCCTTCCAAAGGATGACCGCTGGGAAACAGATATTATGTGCAAAAAAATATAATCATATGTAAGAATGAAATGTATAGGATTATCCTAGAATATTATATCACTTTATCATAAATGTTTTGGATTTTGTATATAAAACCTTAAGTGAGGCCTGACCCCATTGATGATGACATAATGCTGGCTTCTACAGAGCATGGTAGTATTTGTTAGGACAAAGACTGTTAGATGACATAAAATGTAAATGCGAGAAAGAAGCATCGGATCTCCCTTCATGCATAACATCCAATCCTAGTTGAGTTGTTGATAGAAATATTGAGATAGCCAGTTTCTAGTTTCTGTTAATAATATTATGCACCTCATAATACTTAATTCATTTTAAGATTAACTCGACACATATAAATTAGATTTTAAAAAACTGTTAAAATTCAATTAAACAATTTATCAAGTAAAATGGGGTGGCCCCTATTGATGAAGAGACAAGAGAGAGTCACTTGGGATGATGTAGTTACATTCAAAGGAAAAAGATTAATGCACAAGTGAGGGAGCGAATCAATTGAAGTTGAGGTAGTGAAAAAAAGGTAGAGAAAGACTAAAAATAAAATTAATAAATGTTATAAAAATGACATGTCAATTAGGAAAGTATCCTAGGGAACGACTTCGGATTAGATAGAATGAATGGCCAAAAAGTACATGTGACCAACCTTTACTAATTTGTTGATCATATATAACTAACCCCAAAATTTTGGTTCTATCACTAGGTTGTTATAGAAAAACATTAAAAGAAAGAAGACAGTAAAGCAGAAGATGCACATATTATATATTTCAGTCGATGCTTAAATGATTTAAGAAAATGTAAAGCTAAAACGTTCGCTAATTTAAATAAGCAAAAAAATTAAAGATGGATTAAAGAATTGCAAGGTGCACAGACATATCATGCTGAAGAAGCTACTATTATTGTAAAGCAAATTGCCACATTTCACTAAACGATTCGACGTTACTAAAATCTTTAACTCTAGAACACAATTAAGCACAATTTAAACAAAAGGATTAAACATACATACATACATACATACATATTAACACAGTACCTGTCTTTGTCTTTGTCTTGGAAAACATAACCAGCTTTTCCACCAGCTGTTTTCATGGCTTCCCTCCACTTCTTTACCTTTTCCTTCTCAATTACCTTCTCTTCATGCTCCCCGAAGTGTTTTCCGAAGAAGGGTCCTCCTTGTTTTCGAACATCCGAAGGGTCAACTTGGTAGAACACAGGTAGAATAAGCCTGTTACACTCGCATATCTTCGAAAGCTCCTCGAGGCACCACCTCGACGACGCGTAGTTTTGGGAGATGACGACGATGGAAGCCGCGGACTCCTCGATCGCTTCGAGTAGAGTCGGCGCGATGTCGTCCCCGCGGCCTAACCCATCGTCGTCGCGAAAAGCTCGGATGCCTTTGTTGTGGAGCGAGGTGTAGAGTTTGTCTATGAAGGGGTAGCGTGTGTCTTCGCCCCTGAAGCTTAAGAACACGTGCCATCGGAGCCTGGAAACTTCGTAACTGGAAATGGCTTCGTCGGCGACGTTGTTATCCGCCATGGTTGTGCTGTGCCTGTGCAGCGTTCTTTTCTTGACTTTTTGACGCAGCGTGCTTTATGCGTGGTGCGGAAAGTTGAAAGGACTTCGAAGTTTGAACCCGATCTCTTGCTTTGTATGGTTAGAAATCATGGGTTAACTGTTACTTACTGTATGTCTTTTGGTTTGACCAATACTTAGAGAGTTTGGTAAGTATATAATAGTTTTTAATGTTTAAATAATATATTACGTATTTTTATAATATTTTTTTATTTAAATTTATTTTAAAAAAAGTTAAATAATTTTATTAGAAAAACATTATTAAATAGATTTTTAGAATCATTATTAATAAACAGTATTAAAAATTTTTTTACAATACTTTTATAAAAAATATAAAAAATTAGGTACAAAATTAATTATTTTTACCTTTTCAAGTCCAAAGCCAATGTTTTGAGACATTCTTTTAACATTTCCTTCAGTTTTTAGTCTTTTTTGTTGTTGCCAATGTTGAATATTGCATGCCGATGATTTCTTTTTGGTAATATACTCCATTTTGCTGCTTATTTTCTCTGAAGTACAGGTACGTAAGGAATCATTGTTACAATAGGTTTTCCACTTTCATTTATGAGTAAAGCTAGGGACCTAATAAATAAATAAAAAATACTAGGAACATGGGACTCACGTGCTTGTGAGAAGCATACCATAAGATGGGCTCTCTTGCCACACTAAAAAATTCACAATTAATTTACTTATATATTAACCTGTAATTAGTACATAAATTGACAAAACATATTTAAGCAATTGAGGTGTTGTGACTTGTGAGAAGGGGTGTGTTTTTGGTTAAATCAACTTTTCTAAAGTTAAAAAAAAGAAAAAAAAAGAAAGATATTTACAATATGTACTAACTTTGTAATTCAAACCCTTTCCCCACTAAACCTCCAAATATCTTATATATAGAGACGTGTCAATTAAGTTATAAGACTCTTGGCTCAACTTTTCTAAAATTAATTTTATTTTTTCAAGTCATAAAATTGTGTAAACGTTGAAATTTGGTGTGATGACATGCCGTTCATAAAAAGGGATAGATTGTTGGTTGGAGTTTAAGCATCAATCTTTTCAAAAAAATTTGAAGATAAAGTTACTTGTTATCTCTCTTAAGAAAACAATAAAAGTTTAACAATAAAATAAAAATTGTACACTGATTATGACTTTAAAAAAAAAAAGTAAAATTCTAAAATTCCACATCTTTTGCATGGCATAATGTCTCATTCTTAAGAAGCGGCCATTTCATTTTCTATTTCACGGTGTTAATCAGTGACTCTTCGAAATCATGATTCTCACTGAGATGTCTCTTTTCGAGGACTTCTAGAGATTTTAATTGTTACAAGGCTAATAGATGGATCAAATCGAGCTCACTCTTTTAATGGAAGCGTTTTTGCTTCTTTTTTTTTTTTCTTTTTTTTATTGAGAGATTAGCTTCCAATTCATATGTATTAGGTTTCATTTACCTCTTATGCATGCATGGACAAGATTTTCCCTATGCATTATATCTTTTACAGAGATAACCAAAGGTTTATATTGGTCCAATTCCTTCTATTTCTACTTTCACTTTTTGACCCTTCCCTGTTTTATTATTAAATTTTATTTGCTTTTTTTTTTTTTTGTGTGGTTAAAAGTAGAAATATATTAGAATTAGCCGCTAGAAGACGGGCCTATCAGGTACAAAAGGGCTGTTGCTAGTAGCTACATGAGAGTTATCACAGTTTAAGACTTCCATAACAGATGAGGGAGGGGTTACAAAAGAAACAAAGAGCTCTGACTAAGCACACCCAATTTTTGCAAGAGAATCATTTGCTTTGTTGGCTTCCCTGTAGCAGTGAAGGAGACGGACCTGCTGGAAAGCTTGGAGAGTGTCCTTACATTCATTGACCAAAGGTTGGGTTAGCCTATTAGAGTTGGATGGGGAGCTGAGGAGTTTAATAGCTTCAGTAGAGTCCACGTTTATAATGAGATTGTGGATATAAGATGCTTTGCCATATGAATACCATCATGAAGAGCATGTAGGGAATTACCACGAAATTTCCAATCTTAACAGAAAATAGAGAAAACACACGCTAAAGAAAAATAATTACACACACAAGACAGTATTTATGTGGTTCAACAATTTACCTACATCCACGAAGTTGCAGAGATTTTACTATTATCAGGGAAAATACAAAGTGTGGCTACAGTTTTCACTCTAAAAAAAACAACCGAAACAATCCTAATCACCAAAATAACGTTTTTTTTTTCTATATCTTGCGCACAGAATTCACAATGGACTACAAAACGGGCCAAACACAACTAGATTCCACAAAGCCCATAGCTTTGCCATGAGAACAAAGGTAGTGCCAATGTGCCTAGTAAAACCTTGAACCCACAACCCCTCAGAGTCACATTAGGTCTAAAGACTTAACTTGTTTTTATTTTTTATTTTAATAATTTAATACGTATGGTAAGGGAGGAAAGTTTTAAACCTTGGATGTCATAGACATACTACGAGGTGCCAACCAATTGAACTACAAGCCTCTCAATGACTTACTCATTTTAATGCCAAATGAATGTGAATATATAATGGCTATGAACCTACGACATCAACAGGAATCAATAGTTAACAACCTTCAAACAATCATTTTTATTAATATGTTGACGTGACACACAAGGTTAAATGGTAGCAAACTCAACTAATATTGTATCCTCATTATTACTAGTGTATAATCCTATGCATAAGCACAAAAAATACATTTAAAAATAATCACAATTATACATATATATGAATTCAAATTATACCTAGTGTTAGAGTTATAACTTACACACTTTTTAAGCCATGAATTTCTAAAATATGTAATGGATTCTCATATAAATATAAATATATATAATTATTCAGTTTTTGCACCCAATAATTCACCTGTCATAAAAATTAAAAAATTAGATAGAACATGTGGCACAAAATTTAACTTCAATTGAAATCCAATTTAGAATATAATTTAATTTAGAGTATTTGATTTTTGCACCTAATAATTCACTTGGCACAAAAATTTAAAAATTAGGTGAGACACATGGTACAAAATTGGACTCCAATTTAGAATCTAATTGGACTTTCTCTAAGTTTTAGCTTTAACCATCATTAGCATCATCATCATCATCATCATTATTAAGTTTTTGCAATCAATAATTCACTTGCCACAAAAATTAAAAAATTAGATAGAACATGTGGCGCAAAATTTAACTTCAATTGAATTCCAATTTAAATTCTAATTCGATTTAGAGTCTTTGATTTTTGCACCTAATAATTCACATACCACAAAATTTTAAAAATTAGATGGAACACATGGCACAAAATTGAACTCAAATTTAGAATCATCGTCATCATCATTATTATTATTAAAGTTTTTTTTGCAATCAATAATTCATTTGCCACAAAAATTAAAAAAATTAGGTAGAACATGTGGTGCGAAATTTAACTTCAATTGAAATCTAATTTAGAATCTAATTGGATTTAAAGTCTTTGATTTTTGCACCTAATAATTCACAGGGTACAAAATTTTAAAAATTAGATGGGACACATGGAACAAAATTGGACTCCAAATTTAGAATCTAATTGAACTTTCTCTAAGTTTTGACTTTAACTATATTATTATTATTATTATTATTATTATTATTATTATTATTATTATTGTGGGAGGAAAGTATCCAAACACAACATAGAGCCCATAGGCCCAGTCTGAGGATGGGTAAAGGCCCATTCGTGCACCATTCCGGACCCAACATGTGGGCTAAAGTCTAAGGAGGGAAGACATAGAGACCACACTAGTTCAAGCCTGACATGTGGACTAGGTCCAAGGATGGAAAACGGACAGACCCATCGTCCAAGGGGTTCGAGGAATGAATGCACCTCCAGAATGCCTCAGTTGGCCACTTGCACCAAAAGACAAGGCACCGTGAAAGACATCAAAGACGTGCAAGTAAAGAAGAGAGGAAATATCTTGGGAAGGTAGCCATCACTTTCATATGCAATGCATTGCACCAACTTAGCTAACCGCATTAATGAAGAAAAGACACCTGAACAGTAGTTTCCACAACTCACAACACTCTCTACCACCTCCAGCAGAGTCTTGATGGAACAAGCATCACAATTGCTACCCATAGACGTACAGGTGAAGGGCTTAGATGCATTAGGAGGGACTATATAAAGGAACGAAATCTCTCCAGGAAAGGGGTTGGAACAATAGAACTTGAATTAGAGACTTGAGCAAATTATATATGAACATTGCCTCTTTGAACAAACTCGAGGAAGATTTTTATACTTGTTTTTTTGTTTCTCTCTATCATATTACGAGCCTCAACTCCATTAATTTTATTTTTGGATCATACAGAGCATTATAGTCGACCTAACAAGCCCATTCTCTTATAAATTACTTGTGTTGGGCCAGAAATACCTAGCACCACTATTCTAAGGGGGCTTGGGACAGTTTTTGAGCTCTTATTATTATTATTATTATTAGAGAAGTATTCACAATAAGGTGAACATTAAATTTTGTCATTATTGTATCAATTACAATTAGTGACTTTTTTAAAATAAAAATTTGAAACTATGTATATAATGACATATTCATAGAATGAACATAATTGAAATTAGAATATTAAAATGAAATAAGTGGAAGTTAGGGATGGCAATGGGGCGGTGCAGGTCCAAAAGATGGGGTCTTCACTCCCGCTCCGCATGACAAGAACAGTTTTTTTGCCCCATCTCTACCTCGTGGGGCCCCACAAAACCCCACCCTACCCCATAAAACTCTACTTCCTCTACAACAAAATGTATTTTCAGTGACGAAAAAATTCGTCACTAAAAGTATAGTTTTTCGTTGCTAAGGACCTTTAATGACGAAATCTACTAGTTAGCGACGAAACTCATTTCGTTACTGAAACTCCATCGCTAAAAGTCCTGGCGACAAAAATTTTCGTCACTAAAAGTCCGATTTGTTTAAAAAAAAAAAAAACTTTTATCGACAAAAACGTTTCGTTGCTAAATGTTTTCCTCGCTAAAAACACTATTAAGTTTTAGTGACGAAAATATTTCGTCTCTAAAAACACTTTAGTTTACTAAATATTATTTAGTGACGAACAATTTCGTCACTAAAACTATTTTCGAGTGCATATAGTGACGGAAAATTTCGTTGCTAAAATTATTTTTAAGAAAATTCAGGCACATATAGTGACGAAATATGTTGTCACTAAAATAATTTTTTGTTGCTATATTTTTGACGAAAAAATTCGTCGCTAAAACTTATTTTATGTTTTTAATTTTTTTATAGCTTTGATATTAATCTGTAACATGTCATTATATTATTAAAACATCACATTTGAATAACACATTTATTTCAATAACACATTTATAAAAAAAAGATTCATACATTCCACAAGTAAATAATAAAATAAGTATTCAATTCAAACTCATTCCATACAATAATTGTTTGTAACACATACAATAACTCAAGATGTTTTATAACTCAAGAATGTCCTCATATGTCTTCAAGTAATGCCACAAGTAAATCCCCTAAAAGCCACTAATAAGAAATTTGCACAAATATAAAAATAATACTACATTAAAATCATAAAGTAAAAACATTAACTATGTTATAAGAAATATTTCTAACAATGCATTGATAGTAGCCACACCAATGAATTAAAATCACAACTCCAAATGTATAAGTTGTAGAAAACAAATATAGATTTTCAAGTGTAATATAAATATTTCATAAGAGTAGTATATCCATTTCATTCTTTAAATATTACGTTTGTAATATAAGTAATAGCTTTAATATGCTAAAATTATCATATATTTAGGATTCAATAAGTCACTAACATAAATATTTACTTAAATTATGCTTATATGTAATATCTTTAATTAAAAGGTTTTGATGCATAATAATTTTCTAAATAGTCTTTATACTTATCAAACGCACATGTCACATATCCATTACTTGAAAACAGCAGACGCAAGAGATTTGTATAAGAGGAGTTCAAGTGTCCATGTCCTCATTCTCGTCATCTAGATGAAAGACCAAAACTTATTACTAACCACTCTTCCTAAATATATAAACTTATACATCAATCACAACCTAACTCTCAAACTCAAGAAAATCCTTAATTCTTATCACTCAAGATTCCCTAAAGCACATAATACATTCATTAAACACATTATATACCCAAACCATAGAGAAATCAAGACATAAAATTACTCTATGATCCAAACATACCAAAGGATGAACACACTAATTTATAGCTCAAAAAATTCACCCTAACTTTAGAATTAAATCCTCAAAATTAGGTGTATCATATGTTGTTCACTGCTCATTTCAACAGCATATGCCTCATTTGTAAAATACAAATGGGCTGTCCATACACATCCAAACGTCATGAAATTTTACAGAACCACTCCCCTAGATGTCTAGTATATATCATATCAATTTCAGAGTCAAAGTATAAAACCATGATTAATTAAAAATTATACAAGACAACCTGCTCAAATATGTCCTGACAGAATTTCATACAATTTAGAAATTAAACCATTATTTTTATATTGATCCAAATGCTGTGAGACTACTTCCATTACAACCATGTGTGTCTTATAATTCATAAAATCTACTCCTAGAATCCTAATTCATGTAATATGATTTAATCCAAATTTTTCTTGTTGTAAACACCAAATTTGTTATAGTGACAGCTTTAACATGTTTTTTTACAAAATCATCAACTAATAGTAATTGACCTTCACTTCATGTGGGTATTTTATACCTATACTATACATGTTAGATTACATGAATAGGCATCTAAAAGATTATGATATCTTCAATTTTTCAAATAGCTAACACAAAACCACAAATTTCAGCTTCTAACAATCAAATTAGAGAACATAGAACTGAAACTAAAGCAACCATTACACCATTAAATACTCATAACAAAAAATAAACATATATACTTACCCACAACTGAAGCTGAAACTTTAATAAGAACAAGCTTTGATTCAACAACATTCTCGTCACCTAGATGAAAGACCAAAACTTATTATTAACAACTCTTTCTAAATATATAAATTTATACAGCAACAACAACCTAACTCTCAAACTCAAGAAAATCCTTAATTCCCATCAAACAAGGTTCCCTAAAGCACATGATACATTCATCAAACACATTATGTACCCAAACCATAGAGAAACCAAGACATAAAATTTATCTATGATCCAAACATACCAAAGGATGAACATATTAATTTATAACTCAAAACATTCACCCTAACTTTAGAATTAAATCCTCAAAGTCAAGTGTATCATATGAGTTCACTGCTCATTTCAGCAGCATATGCCTCATTTGTAAAATACAAATTGGCTATCCATACACATCCAAATGTCATGAAAGTTTATAGAACCACTCCCTTGGGTGTCTAGTATATACCATATCAATTTCAGAGTCAAAGCATAAAGTCATGATTAATTAAAAATCATACAAGACAACATGCTCAAATCTGTCCTAACATAATTTCATGCAACTTAAAAATTAAACAATTATTTTTATATTGATCCAAATGCTGTGAGACCACTTCCATTACAACCATATGTGTCTTAGAATTCATAAAACTACTCCTAGCATCCTAATATGGAATATGATTTAATCCAAAATTTTCTTGTTGTAAACACCAAATCTGTCACATAGTAAATAAAATCCAATTCACATGGTTGCCAAGCAACAAAATCCATTTCATAACTCATATAAGCAATTTGTCAAACACTTGGTAAGTAAAAGACATATGCTCATATTACTTGCACAAATTTATATTTAACACCACAATCACAACCACATATGCCAAAGACATTTCAAAATGTAAGGAAATCATTTTTCTAAAATTAACCTAATCTCCCATATAAATCAAAACCCAAATGATTTCTCAAGAAACCCAACTCACATGGTTGCCAAACAATAAAATCCATTTCGTAACTTATATAGGAAATTTGTCAAACACCTGGTAAGTAAAAGACATATGCTCATATTACTTGCACAAATTTATATTTAACACCACAATCACAACCACATATGCCAAAGACATTTCAAAATGCAAGAAAACCCTTTTTCTAAAATTAACCCAATCTCCCATATAAGTCAAAAACCCAAATGATTTCTTAAGAAACCCAACTCACATAGTTGTCAAACAACAAAATCCATTTCACTCCATTGAATTAAAAACCTCCAATAAGATTTTAAATGTACCAACAAACACAACAAACTACTTCTAAAACAAAACCCACAACATAAAGAGCAATCCTAACAATATAGGATAAAAACCCGAAGATATTAGAAGGTTGGTCATGGAGATTTTACCTTAGATTCATGTTAGGAGAAGTCAAACCATAGATAAGAGTTTGATGAATAAAAATCTAGTAGAAGCTAACCAAGAGACCAAGAGGGAGGAGAGACTTGCTAGAGTGAGAGATAGAGGGATGTGTGTATTTGTGTTTGTGTTTGTGTTTGTGTTAGGGAGTGAGTGATAATGAGAGAGAGAGGGCTGAAATTTTTTTAAGTGATTGGGTGGGAGAAATGAAATTTTATATGGGAAAGGAATTTTATTTTGCTAAAATTTAACCCATTTAAGCTGTACTCTTTAGCAACGAATATGATTTTGTCATTAAAACATACTTTTAGCCAGATTTTGTTACGATTTTTAGCGACGAATATAATTTTGTTGCTATAGCATACTTTTAGACAGATTTTGTTACGATTTTTAGCGACGAAATTCAGAGTTCGTCGCTATAGCATACTTTTATTGACGAATTCTGATTTCATCACTAAAACTATGAAATGAAAAACCTATTTTGTGTGAATATTTTTAGCGATGAAATTCAGATTTCGTTGCTATAGCATACTTTTAGTGACGAATTATGATTTCATCACTAAAACTATGAAATGAGACACCTATTTTGTGTGAATATTTTTAGCATCAATAAATTTCGTTGCTAATGCTTCCTTTTAGTGACGAAATGATTTTCGTCGCTAATACTATTCATAGCAACACCTACAATGATGAAATCTTTCGTCACTAAAAATTTCAACTTTTAGCGATGAAATATTTTGTCGCTATAGATTAATTAAGTTCCCGCCACAATTTTCTCCTTTGGCGCTCATATTTTAGATCATCAATAGTGACGAAAATTATTTTTCGTCGCTAAATGTTATAATTTTTTTCATTATTAGCAACGAAATCCATATTTCGTCACTAAATTTGTATTTTTAGTGATGAAAAATATTTCCTCACTATTTTTCGTTGCTAAAAATGCAATTGTTTTTAATAAAATCTGCTCTGTTAATACAAATATACTTGAAATTACAAATAAATTTATTCCATAAAATTAAACTAATTTTTAGCAAAAATTTAATAATATTATTAGTCTTTAACAAAACAATATCACAACAAAAACAAGAATCTTATAATAAAAAATCAATGATTCAGTAGTATATAAATGTTTTTTATAATAAAGACAAAAGAAAATGTTTAAATTTATACCTTATTTCCAACCTTGTTAGAGGAAAAAAAAGGGCAAAAAGCTTTGTTGGGTAGAATAAAATAAGTTGATGATATGTTTGTTTAAATAGTAGGGTTTTAGGGTATGAAAAATTGATAATTTAACCCTTATCAATGAGGGATGGGGCGGGTTGGGTCTAAAAAGTCTAAACACATCCCCACCCTGCCCCGTGGTGCGGGGCTAAAATCTCCCTCTATTACCACCCTACCACCTTTACAAGATGGGAAAAACCCGCGTGAGGCAAAGCGAGGAGGGGCGGGTCATGCGGAGTGAGGCAAAATTGCCATCCCTAATGGAAGTACAAAAGAAAGATATAGTAATAAATGAAGAATTTGTTTTACAAATATGGCCGTTAGCTTTGATAAAAAGACAAGGGAAATGTATTTGAGATGGTTTAATTTTGTGAAAATGAGAACAATGCACTAGTAAAAAATAGTGATTCGATTCAAGCCAAGAAAACATAAAGAAAAAGAGGAAAAGCTAAAATATAAACATGTTAATTAAAAAAGTAACAAAGTATTAGGCTTCATTCTAAGATATATTGTAGAATTATCTATATATAATATTTATACAGCAAATCCCAACATGTTCATAAAATTCTCACCAACCCCAAAATCCCTTCGAGCCTTAAAAGAAGTCCCCCTCCTGTTTAATAATCAGTTGAAATCTATCTTGAAATCTTCTAGAAATTTTTGTTAGAATCAAATAAGAAAAATAGAATGGGCGTGTTTTTTAGATAATTGGTGTTTTAACAAGAGGTGGCATACTACACTTAAGGTAGAGACACTAGGATTTAAAATGGAAGGGTTTTCAGTGAGGAATCGATATGTCCTTTGTCAATGGTGATTGTGGTTCTTCATCGGTATCAATACTAGTATGTACAAAATGGGGTGTCCACATCAATAATGTCATTTTTTTCAGCTAGAGCTATGTAGCTCAATGGCATTATGTGATGTAGGGAATTACCATGAAATTCCCAAACATGTGAGAAACAAAAAATAGAAAAAACATACGCTAAAGAAAATAATCACACGTACAAGACAGTATTTACGTGGTTTGGCAATTTTTCTACGTCCACAGAGTTGCAGGAATTTCACTATTATCAGGGGAAAAAAAAATACAAAGTGCGGCTACAGATTTTTTCGGGTCAAATTTCACTAAATCTCAAAAAATCTACCATTAAAAATCACGCAACATTATTTGGATCGGGTCGGGTTGTCAACGGATCAACCACAATTAAGCAATTTAAGCTCCACAAAGCCCAACATGTGATTCTTCCAATGAAAAGAACATAGTTCAAATCACCCCCCTCTTATCTCTTCTATCGCCTCTTCTCTCACCTCCACTATTTCCTTTATATTTTTCTCCAGCCAAACATACGGTAGACATCATTTTACACTGTTAAAGTAGTTCTAACATCCAAGTGCATTAATCTTAAAAAAAAAAGAAAAAAGAATCTGGCTATAATTGAATTTTAATCTTAATTCTTCCTTTTCTATTTTTAGACAGGCCAACAAATCAAAGGTATGAGCCAATCTTGTTTTGGTGCAAGGGTAGTAGGGTACGATGAGCATGTTCCTAAGGCATCTTTTATACGTTTTTGCATTATCATTGTACCCTTTTGAGGTTCCAATAGATGAACCTTTTATGCATTTTCTTTTGAAATGAAACTCTAAGTTTTAGAAAGAAATGAACTATCCTCTTGATTGGGTTGATTTTGTCGACTATTGCTTGGATACTATTGTAAAACTTTCAGTCTAATGAAGATATACTGATGTTCCGTTCCAATCAGGGGCTTAGCTAGCACTGATTAGGGATTTTGGCTAAGGCAACCTTTGGGAACTAGAAGACATATTAACAATTTGATCAAGGAACCTGCAATTGTTGGAAGCCCACGGCATAGGGGCTACCTAATGTTCAATGGTCTCGAACATTGAAGATTCAAGGGCTCGGGACACTAAGAGGCCATTGTGTAAGAATTTTTCAGCTGTTGGTTCTTAGTGGCATTTGAATTTCCAAAATATAAGTTAAGATCTATTGTTTTCGATCTTAGCTACATTTTTTTCCCTGAATAATAATTTGTATTAAATAGAATAAATTTAATCAAAATATATAGGGGCCAATCCATCATAAGCCATGTACAATGCAATCAAGCAAGGTAAATGTGGTATTACAATTAATTAACTGTTATGTAACAACTTTGTGATCCTGAAAATTTTAACTACTACCTATAAAGAATAGGTCTAGCCTACAAAGTCTTTTAACAATTATTATTATTATTGAAAAAAAGTTAAGAAAATTTAGGAAGTTGATCCCAAAAATACTAGAAAGAGTAAAAAGTGAAAGTAAAGTTCGAACAATTTGTTTACTGGGTAACGATAGTCATTGAAACAGCAACAACACAAGCATGCACATTCAGATACAAGAACTTGAATAGTCAGCTCTCAAGAATAAAGTAAAAAAGAATTGCTACCAACCCTTTAAATCTTTTACAAAACTTTTAAAAGCAGAAACTTATCAAAACTCATAACAAAGATGGGTCTTTAACACTGTACAATATAATGGAAAATGTAAGTTCTACTAGCACTAACATTTATTAGATAATGGGTGAATGACAAAGTGTACTTGCCCCCATGAAATGTAAAAAATCAATCTTTTATACTAATATAATAGAAATTGGATTTATTCTTTTAGTAATGGTTCATAGTCCTAGTTTTTCCAAGTGCAACAAGAGGCTAATCAATGTTCAAATTATTTAACCAAGATTGGAGCGCAACAAATTTCAAGTTTTGTTTTGCACCTATTGTTTATATCTTTAAAATTTGCATAGAATTTTTTTTTCATCCCTAATTTTTTTTAAAAAAGGTTCATTTTTCACCACTTAATAATATATAAATATAGTTTCAATATACAGCAAAAATATGTGTAACTCTAAAAATAGCGATATAATTAAACATATGTTTATCATGGGAGAAGAGTACTCTCGGTCCATTAGGGATAATCAAGGGCTTAATATTTACTATAAACTAGTGTGTAGCCCTGTGTATATGCACGGGCACTATTAAAAATAATCACAATTATAAGGTGCAAATTATACTTTTTTTTAGAAGATGTTCAAATTATACATGGTATTAGTTTATATTTTTTTTAAAAAAAATCATAAATTTCTAAAATATGCAATGGTTTCTCATTATACACACACACACACACACATTATTTAAATTTTAATTGGTTTTAGACTCTTTGATTTTTGCATCCAATAATCCACTTGCCACAAAAATTAAAAACTTAGATATACACGTAAATAAAAATTGGACTCTAATTAAAATCCAATTTAGAATCTAATTGGATTTAGACTCTTCGTTTTTTATACTCAACTTTTTTTTTTTTGGATTAGTATTATTATTTTTCACTTATTTTAATTTGAAATTTACACTTATTTTTCCACAAAAATTGTAGATTTAAAACCACTAATATGGCCAAAAAATAATGCTAGCTCTAAAAAATGAGCACAAAATAATATTGAAATATGTTTAGTTTTTAGTTTTTTTTTTTTTGATGTGATATGCGGTAGTTTTAGTTTTTTTTTTTTTTTTAATAGGAAACCATGGGTGGGATTATCTATACTACTATTTAAGGGGTTTTCCCTGTTTGGATTCCACATTTTTTAGTTCAAAAATACCCCTACAGTTTTATGTTTAAGTAGAGACAAAACTAAAGGATAATCCGGTAAAAACTCATTTTTTTAGTTCAAAGATGCCCCTACAGTCTTATGTTTAAGTAGAGACAAAACTAAAGGACAATCCGGTAAAAATGCAACTCCAACTCTCACTAAAATATTGCCTAAAAAATAGAACCACTCTCCTATTAATTTTTAAATTAATTTATTCACTTATAAATTAGATTTTTAAAATAAAAATCATATATATATATAATAATTAAACACAGTTTTTTTCTACAAAATAGGACCACTAAAAAAGAAAAGTCTCATCGCACGCGCGAAGCACGTGTGATGAGACTAGTTTTTTTAAAGAAGGTGGGGTAGTTTTATTTTTTATTTTTTACCGAACTTAGGATAGGTGTTTTTTTAATAGAAAACCGTAGGGTGGTTTTTTTTAGAAGGTGGGATGGTTTTTTTTAGAAGAAAGAGGGGATTGTGGAGAGTTTTTATTTATTTTTTGTTAGTAGTCCTATTGTGTAGATTATATATATATATATATATATATATATATATATATATATATATATATATATATATAATATACATTGTGTGGGGCAAAAGGATCCTGGTGGGAACGTGGGCCTTTTGGGCCTTGTTAAGGGAGGCCGACCTGACCCTGGGGTTAGAGATTGTTGGTGCTATGGGTCGGCCTATACGCCGAGGATCCGAGGATCCAGCCGAGGATGGTTTTCCCCTCGGACTGACATTAAAGAGCCTGAGACTTCATGGTAAAGGTTAGGGAATGACACGGTCAAGACCAATGGTTAAAGGGAGAGAACCCTTGAATGTCCTAGAAGCGCTGATGTTGGAAGAATATCAGAGGTAAAGGCTGCTACCTCCACATTAAAGACCCTGCACCTACCACCCTGGCCGCATTAATGAGGAAGTGACACTTAAACAGTGGAAGGGAAACTTCTAGTTACTGTTCAAAGGCACTAAGAAAAGAAATATCTAAGCTAAGGGGGGAATTGGGGGCAACACGTGGATAAAGTATTAAAAAGAGGAGTATTTAAGGAGGGACCTAGGACAGAAAAGAACGGAACCTTTTGTAACCTAAAAAGAAAAAGAAAAAGAGAGAGAGATATATAATATAAGAACAGCTCTCGGCTTACGTCCGAGGAGGCCTATTTACATTACTCCTTTTTGTTTCCAAGCACTTGCAATCTTTAGTTTGTCATTTCATCCTCATACACTTCTAACCTGGGTTTCAAGCTCACACTCTACAAATTCATATTGTTTAAGGCTCATTGGGCCTGAGCCCATAACTGTTCTTGGGTCCAGGTGCAATTGTGCACTTACATACATAATATTTATTTTGAAAATCTAATTTATAAGTGGATAAAGGAATTTAAAAATTAACAGGAGAGTGGTCCTATTTTTTAGGCAATGTTTTAGTGGGAGTTAAAGTTTCATTTTTACACGATTGTCCTTTATTTTTGTCTATACTTAAACATAAGGCTGTAGGGGTATTTTTGAACTAAAAAGATGAGGAATCCAAACAAGAAAACTCTTAAATAGTAGTATATAATTTACTTGGCACAAACTTAAAATTAAATAGGACACATGACGCAAAATTAAGAATCTAATTAAAATCTAATTGAATTTTCTCTGAGCTTTGACTATTAATATATATATATATATATATATATATATATATATAAATAAGAGGATAATATGAGTTCAAGGGCTTGAAATAGCCTATTTTTGTGTGTCAAATATTTTGTTTTTTGTAAAACAAATTTATTGAAAACTCTCAGTCCAAACTTATTTAATTATGTAATACATTTTTGGAGTTTGAGTTTAGTAAACTTGACTTCCAAGCTTGAGTTTGACCTATCTTGAAACTTTTTTAGTTATGTGGCACTTTTTTTTTGCCATAATGCTTGAAACTCAAGTTCCAAAAATATGCTACATAATTAAATAAGTATGGGCAGAGGCTTTTCAGTTTTTTTTTTTTTTTGCAAAAGCAAAATATTTGTTCAAAAAAGACCAAGAAACACTATAAGTATATGGATTTAAAACATTCAAATATCATTTTCATTCTAAAGTTTCATGTCATTATGCTATATATTGTGGTTCAAAAATAGTCTTTTAATTGTTTCATCTTAGTTTCGTATATATATATATATATATATATATTTTTTTTTTTTATTTCATGTCTTTTGATTGTTTTTTTATTATTTACCTTTGAATTTTTATTCTAGTTTTTGACAAATTATTTTCATGTAAAAAATAATTATGTATTAAAATTCCTGAATTTTAGTCAAGTATGTATCCAATTTGGTAGCTTTTAACTCTTATTATTAATGCATGTGTATGAAATGATATATGATAACTATCTAGTTTTGATATTATTTATCCCATTACAAAACTTTGTGTAATATACAACAAAAACATTTATAATTTTAAAGATAAACGCATGATGAAACATATGTTTAGCAAGGATGAAGATGTATTGATGTCGTTTAGGATAATCAGGGTGTGACGCTCTGTACGTTAGAGATTTTGGTCAAGTCGACCTTTAGGCCGATGAAGACATTTAATTTAATTTTTTTTTTTGAGAAACTTGAATTTGTTTTGGAATCATAAGGTTGTTTTAAATTTTTTAGCTTAGTATCATTTTAACAGCTTCGTGTCATTACACTATTGTGATTCATAAATAGCCTTTCAATTGTTGATTCTTTCTGACATCTGTATTCCCAATTTTTAATGAAACAATTTCAATTTTCGGATAATTTCATTATTATTTGTTTTATTTTCCTTTGGATTGTTATTAACTTATTATGGATTTTTATGAAATCTTTTCATGTAACAAATAATAATACATACAAATTCCTGAATTAAGCAATTATGTATCCAATTTGCTAACACTCATTAATAATGCATGTGTATAAAATGATATATGATATGAGTAGATATTTTTTAGGTTAGTAACAAAACATAATCTAAGCTTTTATCATCCTTGAGATTTATTGTTTTGATGAATTAATCTTTCTTTCTTTTTTTCTTTTTTCTTTTGAAGTTGTTGCCGGCCTTGTGGCATTTTATTTAACAGCCTTGTGTATGATAAGAAAAGTGTTACGTCCACAATATTTCACAATACTTTTATAACTAATCATATGTAGTTAGTTGTTATTGGTTATGTAAGGTCACAATTTGCACCCGAACCCAACAGTATGAAGGGAATAAGCCCAAAAAGCCCAATACAATGAAATTTGTAGAGAGTGAGCTTGAAACCTAGGTTCTATAGATGTTAGATAACAAAAATGATGGGCTAGATCCCCAATTCACATGCAACGAACTGTTTATGTAATAGAAATTCTCCTTGGACATATGTCGAGGACGGTTTGTATTATTTTTCCTTATTTTAAGGATAGATTACAACTGAGGGTAGTGTGTACAGTGTTTTTCTCTTTCTTCCCCGATCTCCCTTTCTTGAATGCCTCCCCTTTCCTTTTATATCATATTTCTTCTTTCTCCACTCTCTAAGTATGGATTAGATCACCGATCCAGGTACTTGTCCCATCCACTACCCTCTTGAAGTCTTACCACAATAGCTGTAAGGCTAATCACTACTGTTCAGATGTCATTTCCTCATTAATGTGGCCAGAGGGATAGGTGCAGAGTCTTTAATGCGGTGGTAGCGGCTTTTCCTAAGATATTTCTCATTTGTTCTTCCTCTCTGTGCCTTCGTGAAACCCATCTTCATCCACCAAATCTCCTAGAATCTCTTTCTAAACATCATCGCGTATCATATAATCTTCACTTCATTTAGCCGAGGATATGCCCATTCTCGCACTACTTCCATCAGCCTCTTTCGCAACAGTTTGCTTGTAGGCTTTTAAGTTAGGTACCGTTACTGCCACTAAACCCTTCTTGGACAAGTTAATACCCTTGAATTAAGCTCAAGGCCCAAAAACATGCACTGGACCTTTTGTCCTCATAGGTTATAATTTGAATTTAACACTGAAATGATTGTTTGGTCCCACCAATAACAACCCATAATAACCTTTCACTTAAAATTTGTCATGAAAGCATTATAAAAATGTTGTGGATATAGCATTTCTTATGTGATAAGCACTTAAAAAAAATCTCTTACTAAAATGAAGGTAAAAGTTTATTTGTGACTCTTAGGCTCTTGCAAAATTGATGAAATTTTTTTTATTGTTATTTATTTATTAGTCAAACTTGCTCATTATCATTTTATTGTTTGAAAGCTATCATATTTATTGTAGGAGTATTTTTTTTTTCAAACTTCCAACTTTTGAAAAATCTCTCTTCTTATTTCACCAATAAATTTTTTAAAATGGTTAGATTCTCTCTATTCGTTATAAATAAATAAAAATAATAAAGAAAAGAGTTTTCTTTTACTAGTCTCTTCATAAGTGTTTAAAGGCTCTTTTATTTTTTTCGAAACTAAAATTTTATACTTTCTATTCATTCGAATTCGTAGGTTGATGCATTTTTCAATCATAGAAATATCTCGGGATGTAATGAAATTTATGCTATTAATAAATAGCATAAATAGCATTATAAATTTTTGGGTATAAAATAATGTGAGAAGAATTAAGCTGAATTTTTATGTATTTATAATATTTATGAAGTTACCAATTTGACCATCAAATCCCCTTCATACCAAAAACTAGAGAACTACTTATTTTTTGATTCCTTGTTCAATCTAATTTTTAAAACCATGATAAATCCCTATCATCTATACTAATATTTAAGGGGTTTCCTGTTTGGATTCTTCATTTTTTTAGTTCAAAAATGCCCCTATACTTCTATGTTTAAGTAGAGATAAAACTACAAAACAATCTGGTAAAAATGCAACTTTAACTCTCACTAAAACATTGCCTAAAAAATAGGACTACTTTCTTGTTAATTTTCAAATTACTTTATTCACTTATAAATTAGATTTTCAAAATAAAAATTATATATATAAAATAAATAAAAAACATAGTTTTTTTTTCTACAAAATAGGACCACTAAAAAAAGCTTCATCTCCTGTTAATTTTCAAATTACTTTATCTACGTATAAATTAAATTTTCAAAATAAAAATTATATATATAAAATTAAATAAAAAAACACAGTTTTTTTTTTTCTATCAAATAGGATCGCTAAAAAAAAAAACCTCATCGCACATGCAAACTTGCGTGTATGATGAGGCTAGTTAACATAGCTTTTATTCAATTTGTAGATAATGGAAAAGCTAACTACTATGTTTACTTTATTTTCAAAAGAAAAATGAAAAATTACACTTTACCACTTTAATCTATACTCTAGAATACACTTTACACCTTAAGCTATTTGAATGCATAGTTTGCACTCTAAACTATGACCCTTATTACACTTTGTACCCCAACATTAGTTTTACTATTAAGTTAGATGAAAAATTGAAAATATGAAGCACGTGACAAGCTCATGTGTATTACTTAAGTGACACAAACTTAAAAGACTAAAAAACCCCCATTTTCCCAATCAGTTAAAACAATTTGTTTTCCCAACTCTCTCTCTCTCTCTCTCTCTCTCTCTCTCTCTCTCTCTCTCTCTCTCTCTCTCTCTCTCTCTTGCGTATCAGACCCTCTCCCTAAATTAAAATCATTGCAATCCTAAATCCCCAAATTAAAATCATCTTCGGCACCACCATTGCTCTACCACCATAATGCCACTTTTTTTTTTCTTCTTTCTTTTTTAAAAAATGAGACCATGACACCACTCTTAATAGTGGAGAAACACATTATATTTATCAACTTTTAGATAAGCCGATAATTTTGCGTCATAGCAAGTGAAAATTCCTAGATGGTTTTGAAGGAAAATTTGTTACAATGGAGCAATGGGTAATGGTTTTTAGAATAACCCTCCTTGCTATTTTGCTGGATTGTTGTAAAAATGTGCACAAACAACAAATAACAACAAATTATGATTGAGAAATTCAGTTGAAAGCTTTGTACATAATCCAATTATTTATACCCGTAGAATAGTATCTTCTTGTCTTTCCCTAGCCATTAGGATCGAAGAATGTCAATTGTCATCCATATTTACGCATCTCCCTTCCTTGAAGCACACCAAAGAGACCACGTTACCAACTATATAAATATGAATAGCAAAAAAATACTGAGCTACAACAAACATGGAAATCTAGATCAATTCTTTTTTTTTCCCCCCTTCCAGAAAGCTATCTAAAACATAAATTCCAGAGACTGATGCTTCCAAGAATAATGGTGGTGTCGCGGTGGTGAAGCAATGGTTGTGCCAAAGATGATTTTGATATGGGGATTTAGGGCTGCAGGGATTTTGATTTGGGGAGAGGGGCTGATATACACGCATGCAAGATATATGAAAAAAAAAAATTGTTTTTAATTAATTAGGAAGATGGGGTTTTTGGTCTTTTAAATTTGTGTTACTTGAGCAATACACATGTGCAAGTCACTTAATTCATATTTCCGTTCAATTTAATGTTGGGGTGCAAAGTGTAATAAGGGTCATAGTTTAGAATGCAAACTATATATTCAAATAGTTAATGGTGAAAAGTGTAGTATGAAGTATAATTTATGGTGGTAAAATGACATTTCTCCCAAAGAAAAAGTACAAATAATTCATAAACCTATACTGAAGTTGCCGGCCTCTAGTGTTGAATCTTTAAACACTTTGCCCGGCCTTCCCTAAGTTCGAAACCTGGTTTTGTCTCTAACTGCAGCTGAATCAAATCAGCCACTGCTGGCTGCTACTAAAGGTTTTCAGTTCAATTATCAGAGAAATTTTTAAGAAACTAAATTCAGTCAAGATTTTATTACCAGAGGAATTAGATGGATCAAATCGAGCCCACTCTTTCGATGGAAAAGTGGGAGACACCACTAGAACAATTGAGCAAGAGGCTTTTGCAAACACTCCCGAAAATGATGAAACCAAAATGGGGCCGTTGTCCATTTCTGTAGCAGGACTACTTTCTTTCTTTCTTTTGGTGTTTTCCAATCAATCAATATATATATAAAAGCAGAGACCTCATTTTGTGAGGGTTTAAGCTTTTGCCAAGTGGCACCTTCTATGAAATTTCTCTACAATCATCCAACTCTCTCATTAATTAACTGAGTTTACACCACAACTCTCTCTCCTCTTCATGTCTTTTAGTATACCAAATGTTTTAGTTTTTTTTTTTTAATAAAAATGGATACTAATAACTAATGAGATCGAGATAGATAATCTTCTAGCATTTATGTTGCCTAAATTACACTAATCCACATCTTTTGTTTATTATAATCATTATTATTTATTTTATTCTATGAGAATCCTTATTATTTTATGGTGATGAATTTACATATAAACATCTCATAAACAAAGTTTCCCTCCTTTGTTAGTCTTTTTTTTTTTTTTTTTTAGTATGACAAGTTTTTACGTTAGTTATATAAAAAGTTTTTGCCTTTATGATTGTGTAGATGCATTAATCACAACTTGCCTCCAAAATGACGTTTTGGTTTTTGCCTTTTTGTTTTCAGATTTTGCATATTATCAAAACTCTGCTATAATGATTAATGTAGGATTTTCTAAACCTTTGACTCTCCAACCTCTCTCATACTTTTCCTCCCCCTCTCAACTTTGACAATATGCTTCCATTCTCTCTCTCTCTTAAAAAAAAAAAAAAAAAACCTTTAATAGTTAAATTTCCTAAACAACTGCTACTCTCAAATTTTGTTTCCATACTTATAATTTTTTAAAACACCAGGCCAATGGAAGAAACCTATTGCTCTTGTGATCTTTTGTTGTAGCCAGTGGCTATCCGTTGCACATTAAGTGGCTTTGACATGTATGAGTTCAAGTTATCTTTTGTTACTTTCAAAAATTCATTTCTTCACTTACAATCGGTAGGGTTAAGATCGTGAGATTCTGTGTTTTGCTATTTTCTTTTATAGGTTATGTTATTGTATATATTGATTTCCAAAAGATGCTTGAAGTCTAGAACTAAGAAGTTGATAATTGTTTATTTAGTGTAAAAGTCTCATTGTCATTGTCATCGTCCTTTCAAGGTTGTTTAATCTTAACATATGACTTGAGTAAGCTGGTCTTTTCAAAATAAACAAAAACTAAACATGTTGTAAATCATAAATTGGATTATAGGGATCAAGCAGTTATCATCTAGGTTTTTTTTTAAAATTTTTTTTATACAAAATAAAAATTTTACTCTAGCCAAATCTAAGTGTATATGTATGTAAAGCTCTTTCTTGGAGACTTTAACCCCGGCCCTTGCCCCCATACATCATACCCCACCCCACAAGTACTAATACTTGTGGAGTGACTATCATACCAAGGGTGTGCGGTGGTACGGTGGAGGGGATTTAGTCAATGACAATTGAATTTGCAGAGGAAAAACAACACGACTATTCAATCTGCATTAGACTCCAAAACTTCTTTCTCAAGTAAGTTTCTTGATATTTCAATAAAGAAATACAAATTGACTTTTTTCCTACAATGAATTGAGTTTTGGGTTAATGGTTTTTTTTTTTTTTTTGAGTTTTGGTTTAATGATGATTGTATATTCTATATGTTGTGTGTGCTTTCTTTTCTATGAATTTCAATAATGTATGAATTGAGGATTTTAGCATTTGGTTTATTAAGGTTTTTTTTTTTAAAAAAAAATTCTAAATTTCATCTCTATTTCGTTATTTTGTTTAGCTTTTGTTACTTTTTATAATGAACTCATTACTAACAAAGTTCTATGATAATTATGATATAATATATGTACAACATTCTCCAAACTTATCTTATATAAAACATTATAATATTATCCGTGCATCGCACGGGCAACTTATTAGTTCATATAATGATCTGGCTTCCTTTCGTGCACGGAACACTAGGCAATTTAGCTTTACTCTGTGATATCTTTTACTTGTTAATACAATACATGTAATAGTTATCTAAGCTGATTCTGATAAACAAAGCACAGCAACGGTTTATTTAATATGATTAATTGACTTACAACAGTTTTCCCAGATTTTCTAATATCCAAAATCCAGCCTGCTCTCCCTCAATTAATTTACCTTTTCACTACTTGTTATCAAAGAAAAATAAATTTAATATCAATTCATCATTAACATCATTTTTATTATGTATTGAAGACAATAAACATGCCAACAATTTTTAAAATTTTGTATCTCCATACTTTGTTGGTTAACAAATAAGTATTTCAGAAAGAAATTGAGTAGAAGAGTTGAAGTAATAACCACTCTTCTATAACTTGTCTCCAATTGCTCCAATACATAATCCCGAAGAAGAAAGAAGAAGAATCATATGTTTGGATTAACTTTTTGCTGAAAATCTTATTTGTTAATTTGCTAGACGTTGACAAAATAAAATTGTACCTAAAAAACGTGTAACTTTAAAAAGTCATATATAGGCTGTTGTAATAAGTGAATGTGATATTAACAATTCATATGATTAAACAAAAAAAATACAATACATATGAAAGGTGCATACAGGAGGTGCAAATTACTTTAATCACTAACAGCATAAGCATAACAAACTAAACACAAAGATGGAAGAAAGAACAATGAAAGAGTAAACAACCATAGTAACTCATGCCATATGAAGATGTTCTTTGCTGTTCTGTTCTCTTCAATCTTTTGCATTTTTCTTTCAACCTCACTGCCAGATTTAGAGATACAATCATCTTCTTCAAAGGTCACTGAAAAATTTTGCTAGTCTTTCTGGGATGGATTTCTGTCTCTGGTTCAATGATTCTTTGTCTCCCTCATAATCATCATCACCGTCAAAAACCAAATAAATCCCCCAATTCTTTAGCTCAACCCCCTTCATAAATGGTGGGTTTCTCTTTGTCACATGTATCTTATAACCATCTTTCAATGAAGAAACTAATGGATGGCAGTTTGGATATTGACACAAGTGGATTTGATTGTCATTTGTCTTTGGTACTCCCATTAACTGCAAGCTTGTTTTGAATATCGGGAAATCTAGTTTGAGGATACTTGCTTCAATGTCCCCTATTGCAGCTGCAGGGAGGGGATGTCTAAAGTCCTCTGATATTTGATGATTGACAGAGAAGACAACACCTATGATAACACCTTTGATCTGACGGTTTTTAAAGTCTTTAAATCTAACCTCCTCTTGAGAAAAAAAATCTGGAATCTTGCTTCCAGGCATACTTATATTGCGAAAATTTCTCAAAGGAGCCTGCAAAATATATATATCACAAGAGTTCAAATTTCTCTCCTTTTAGTTTTTTTAATATAATGAGAGAGAGACACAATTAGATTTTGGAAGTATTTTCAGGTTGGCTATTTATTAATAAAATTTTATGTTACCTAGCAAAAATATAATGAGAGAGAGAGAGAGAACCTTAGCAAGTCTTCTCTTAACTACTGAGGAGCAAGCATTGCAACCACTCATGTACAACCTTCTCAAGGACTCCAAGCATTCGAGGCCAGGAATATCCACCAGTTTTTCACAATTGGTGAGGTTCAGGTCACATAAGTTTTCCAAGTTTGAAAGATCAGAAAAACTTTCCAATGCAATGCAATTTGAAACATTCACCTCTTGTAAACTTGACGGAAGTGGAGGGAGAGTCTTAAGCTCTTTACAATGGGACAGGGTAAGTTTTTTGAGGATGGACAGGCCCCTCAGGCTGGAGGGAAGGCTGCAAAAATGATTGTGGCCTAGATTTAAAATCTCTAATGTCGACAATTTTTCAAAATCATCAGGAATTTTACCAGATATTTGCCAAGCACAAATGTTGAATTCACAGAGTCTGGATAGATTTAAGAAAGAAGTTGGGAAGTCAATCAACTTAAACTTCTCTTTTGTATTGTGAATAACAGCATCTTTAGGCGTACTGTTTTCAAGTAGTTCAACATGAGGATTCTTCGCCATTTTTATTATCATTAAGCTTGAGAGCATCCCAAAGCTCTCAGGTAAATCTGTCACAGCGGTTTCCTCCATTAGCAAGCACTGCAATGACTTTAACTTTCCTATTGAAGATGGAAGTTTATAGAGTTGTTTACATTTATCCAATCTTAACACAATAAGATTTTCCAACATCCCTATTGATTCTGGCAACTCACTAATATTAGCTTGAAATATGATTAAAGTAGTAAGTGTTAACATGCTTCCAATTGATTCTGGCAATGATATAAGAGATTCACATTTCCTTATTTCAAGCTTTTTGAGTACTTTCAAGGCACCAATCTGATCTGGCAAATTTGTCATTGATGTCCCCTCAATATTAAGCTCAACTATAGAAGCTAATCCTCCAATTGAATCGGGCAGTTTGCTAAGAAAATAATTTTCTCCAATCAATAAGTGCTTCAAATTTGATAATGAGCCAATAGACCAAGGTAGTTCTTTTATTTTAGTACCATTTATAAAAAAATTGGTCAACGATTTGAGATTGCCAATGGAGTCTGGGATTCTGGTCAGTGATCTACAACACTTCAAACTTAGTTCCTCAAGGTTTGCTAAAGATCCAATGGAATCAGGTATTTCCTCTAATGCAGAATGATTAAGGGAGAGTTCTTTCAGAGAACACAGCTTTCCAATAAACTGGGGTAGCCCTTTCAGAAGTTTGCAATCATTTAAACTAAGCATTTCAAGGTTTGTAAGGTGGAAGATAGATTCAGGAAGGATTTCTATAGAGGTTTCATCAAGAAGAAGTTCTTTTAAAGATTTCATGCTGCCTATGTTCTCTGGCAGTTCTTTCACCTTTGAGCAACGTGAGAGGATAAGGCTCTCAAGTTGCTTTAGGCCAGAGACATCACTTGGGAGTTCAATAAGGTTTGAACAACCTCTCAGGATCAAGTGAAGTAATGAACTCAAGCTACCAATTGATTCATTGATCTTTATCAACCGACCACAATGCTCAAGATCAAGCTTTTCCAAGGCTTGATGCCCAGATAAATCTGGAATAGCAGTTAGATTATAGCAACCATGAAGATTCAAAACCTTCAAGTTCTCAAGTACCTGTAAACAAGAAGTTTTTCTTCTTTCAGAAAGGGAAATGTCATCAAATTTCAACGTCCAAATGTATAAGCAGAACAAGCCACAATCACATTAGTGTCTTTGAATAGAAAGAAAAGTGGGAGATAACAAGGGGAAACCAGCTTAAACATGAAATCTATTCCATATGTCAGGCATCCTATCCTTGCTGTCATAATTTAGCTCAAACAATAATGAAAATCGCAATAGAATTTTTAAGAGAAACATACATTGTAATTGTTTGAACACCACAGATGTTCAATTTTGCTTTCTGATAGATCAAGCACCACAACTTTGCAAGGACAAAAATCTGAAGGAAGAGTTTTCATGGGACAGCCTTTCCATTGCAGCCACTTCAGTTCAACAGGAAGATACTTGAACTCCCCTTCCAAATTCACATTATTGATTTGTAGCAGTCTAAGATTGACCATGTTTTTAAAGGATTTGGTGCAAATTATAACCTCTCTCTCTTTCTCTGCTCGATCTTCAAGATAACTTTTATATCTTTCCTTTAAGTATGTGACTGCAGAGGTGAAATTGGGTTTCCTTCGAAAGTTAACCCAAGAAATTTTGTCACCACTTGGATGCTTGACAATGTTTCGTTTTTCAAAGTCTAGGACAATGCCTTCTATACACTGTGTTCCCTATTGTCAATCAAATGGAATTTAATCAGCTAAGGTGTAGCAAGCAAGAAGACAGAAGGAAACAAGTAATATATTAATGAGCACCTAAATATTTCTTAGGATAATTATTGACATTTTTGGTAGTCCAGCCATATAGAATGGACTCCTGCACTATCTGTTTTGTTTCCCCCTAGTTCTAGAATGGTACCATATGTTGTAATTTGGGGCAAGCTTAACATGAACAAGAAATTAAAACATACACAATAGACAGCAAAGTTTAACGTGGTTTGGCCAACTCCATAACTGCATGCACCAGCAATACTAACCAAAATTCTCTATCAACAATATTGTTTACAACCACACTCAACCAAACATTACTAGCAAACAACACTTAAAAACCTCACAAACACAAACTAACCCAAATCTCAATATACCCAAAATAAATTCTCAATACTATCTAACAAACTTAACAAACAAGACACACAATCCAACAGTCTCAATACACCCAATGATGCTTCCTCACCCAATACATCCAACAGTCTCAAACTCTCAACTCACATGAATGGGTATCTTTCAACCACAAGAAACTACCAAACTAATATTCAAAGAAACTCCATGTTTATATAAAAGTCTTCTCTTTCCATGTGAGAAGACCACTAATGCAAAAGCAACCATACTTTACAGGACTACTTACTTACTCCAACTCTTATTCATCTTATTCATTGGTGGACAAGAAATACGAAATTACTTATTTGACAATGAATAAACATACTGTAATACATGCACACAAGCTTGACAGAGGCATTGTTTGACACACACATGAACCATTAAAGGATAAATAAGTCAAATCAGAATTTAAGTCAATTTTTATCATACAACAATCTGATCTAATCATCTCTGGCAATTTTCAATTTGAAAACTGTCATTAAGGAATTAACGGCAGATTGTCAAACAAATAAACATGCTATACTACATGCATACAAGCTTCATGGTGGCATTGCCTGACACACACATAAACCATTAAGGATAAATAAGACAGCTTTCCTAATAAAAGGTATCATGATATGATATGTACCTTCATATCCTTCAAGACAGTCATGATCTCATCACGATCCCAGAGTCTAGTACGCATGCCAGGATCCACAAGGCTATTTTCTCGAACAATTTGTCTTCCCATGTCTCTAACTTGATCATGCATCCACAAAATATTGTCCTCAGTAAACTTAATGAGTGATTTTGCGGTGAGGACTGTGACTGCTCTCTCAGCATTAAAACCACAACCCTTCAATATGTCAATTGCATCTTCTCTCTTTATTCTCATTTCAGCAAATAAACAGGCAAGGTCCAGGAATATACACTTCTCTTGTTCATCTAATCCATTAAAACTTACCATCAAGACATCTTGAAGATAACGTGGGCGAATCTCTTTAAATTTCTGTAGAGCATCTTCCCATTCTTTTGGTTTCCTCTTATCAAACAGGAAAGAACCAAATACTTCCAGAGCCAATGGTAATCCTCCTGTAAGAGACACAATTTGTTTGGACAGATTCAAGAAAGCACCTGTGGGTTTCTCTTCCTTTAGTGCATGGTAACTAAAAAGTTGTAGTGACTCAGATGAATCCAACTCTCTGACCTCATAGAACTCATTCACAAGATGCTTGGATAATACTTCTCTGTCTCTGGTTGTAATAATTATTCGACTTCCTTTATAAAACCATTCTCTGTTGCCAATTAGAGCATTTAGTTGGCTTATATTATCAACGTCATCCAAAACAACTAGAACTTGCTTCTCATTTACCATCTCTTTGATGGCAGTGGTACCAGCATTAATCTCCCTTATAGGAGACACCTTACCAGGAGAAATATTATTGATAAGTTGATTTTGAAGAGATACTAAACCATTGTCTTGGGCTGAAGTTTCTCTAACATTTGAAATGAAACTCCGGTACTTAAAGTGACCAACAAGACTACCATAGAGAGCCTTAGCCAGGGTTGTCTTACCAACCCCACCCATCCCATAAAATCCCAAAACTTGGATTCCATTGTTTTTAACATCTAGCAATCTCATCAGTTTTTCAATATGAGAATCAAGCCCAACAGTGTATGCAGCCACACCCACTGGAGTATTGCTCAATTCAATAAAAACCCTTGTGACTAATGCCTGAACCAACTGTGCTTCTTCACTGACAAAAACATGATTACGGCATTAGGAATTTAGAATATAAAAGGCAACAAAGATGCATATACTATAACACCTCAAATAGCAATGGAAGGGACTTGAATAAATGTGTACACTATTACTGCTTCCAGTTTGATGACAAATATAAATGAAAAATGCTAAAGATATTATAAATTCTACTACATAACCTTTACAAACTGAAGTTGCAATGAATGTGACTGGTGAATTTCAAAACATAATAAAAGAATGTCAGAATTACTTTTTTGTGATTGGTAAAAAATCATTTTGTAAAGGCTATATGGTAAAATTTGTAGTATTCCTAATATTACTTAATATAAATTGGATCCAACCAAGATGGAAGATAATGGACGACAGAAAATTCAAATGCAGAGTTAATGATAATACCAACTAATAGTTAGCAGCACATTTCTTGTTAATTATTTCCATATGTTATTAAAGTACCTAAATGGTTTGGATTCACATAAAGTTTAAGACTTGACTCGTTGTAATGCCAAATGAATGTGAATGATGGCTATAACATCAACAGGAAACAATAATTAACAACCATTAAACAATAATTTTTATGCATATGTGACATGACAAAGAAGGTTAAACGGTGATGTTCATCACCTTAACAAGGTACTTTTTTTTTTTTTCTTTATAGAGGGGCAAAAAGCCACCCTTATTCACTCAGATAATAATTATCATACACAGTCTATACATACACTGCACAATTTAAGTTCAAATTGTGAAACCGTGTTTTGAAAACACAATTTTAACCAATTGTATGTACGGCAACGTGTGATAAACTATGTGCAACAAGAATAACCCTATTTACTCAACTAGTATTGTACCATCATTTTATTATTATTATTTACGCCATGTGTAGCCCTATCACAAGAAGGTGAACAGTAAAATTTTTCATTGTTGTATCAATTACCATTAGTGGCCTTTAATAAATAAATTTTTTTTGAAATTCTATATGTAGTAACATGTTTATCGTGATTTGATATAAGTCGAGAAATCAGAAAGAGGTAAAAAAAAACAAAAAAAAGAAGATATGTTAATTAAAGATGTGATAAAGTATTAGGCTTCATTCTACAATATCTTGTATATTTATCAATAAGGTAAAACTTAGGTAGAGTACCTTAGTTACTGTTTTTTAGGTTTCGATTCAGTTATGTGACTATTTAGTTAAAAAATACACTTTTATCTCATGAGAAAAATACACATGTAGAATTTTAAAAGAGAAATTTAAGCAACAACACCAAAGTCATGTACCTAAGCCTTGCTCGTATCTATAATTTTTATACAGAAAATCCCAAGCTGGGCAATAAAACATTAAAATCTGCTAAAGTTTTCAACTCAACCAATAATCTCAGAATCCTTAGAACCACAATCAAAACCAAAAGCAAAACCAGTTCCACCATTTTTATGAAATGAATTACCTGCTGTTGAAAACCCAACTAGGAGTTTCACCAGCTTTTTCCATAGCTCTCCTCCACCTCATAACCTTGTCCTTCCCGAACCTCTCCTCATGGTTCCTAAAATGTTTTTCCAAAGCTCCTCTTTGTCTCCGAACATCCTCCGGGTCAACTCGGTAGAACACGGGGAGTACGAGTAGTCTCTGGCGCTCGCATAGCTTTGAAAGCTCCTCGAGGCACCATTGCGAAGACGCGTAGTTCGGGGACATGATGACTATGGAAGCAGCCGAGTCCTCCATGGCCTCGACAACGACGTCGTCGCGGCCGAACGCATTGTCATGGCGGAAGACTCGGACGCCATGGTTCTGGAGGGAGCTGTAGAGGTTGGTAGTGAAAGTACTGTGGCGTGTGTCTTCTTCGCTTGTGAAGCTTAGGAACACGTCCCAGTGTAGCCTGAAAGCTCGTCGTGGTGGTGGAGTTGACGAAACGGAAACGGGGTCGTTGTCCTCCATTTTCTGCTAGCTGCAGTGTTCTACGAGATTGGATGCCAATTGATGATTTGTATTTGTATTCTGCGTGTATATTTGGAATGTGAAGACTGAAGAGTCAAGCTAAATTAAGGTATTTATACAAAAAGAAGAAAGAGAAAAGTCAATTAAGGTAGGCACAGACTTTGGAGTTTTTTTTTATGTTATTTATTGTAAGCTGGTTCTGATTGACAGAGCAAGCCAACGGTCATTTTGGTTCAATTCTAATTTCTAAGGAAGAATTTTCCAAAATAATTATTTAAATTAGTTTATTTTGGGAGTATAGTTTTTAGTTCTTTTAGAAAAATTAATTTTCAAAGTATGATTCTACTTAAAATTGTGATAGTTTAAGTAAAATCATGTCAAAATTTGTGAATTGGAAAGGCAATCTCAAGTCAAAATTTGGATCTTTAACTCACAATTTCAGATCAAAAAAGTGTGTAACAACTGAAATTGTGAGTTGAAAACACATTTTCAAGTTGGAAATTGTATCTTCAACTCACAATTTCAATTCAAAAAAAAAGTGTGTAATAGGGTGTGTGTAATAGAATAATAAACAAAGTTAACAATGATAGCTGAAAATAAAGATAAATATGAAGACTACAAGTTGTATCTGCTGCTGTTGCAACAGAAGTTAGTTGCTTTCCGAAGGGGCTGAAGCCTTGCAGGTATAGTTTCTCCTCCTTTAAAAGCAGAAGCACCTTCGAAAAAGCGGCAAAAAGTGCCACCAATGGGGCTCTCTTTCAATTTCTTCTTGTTCCTCAATCTCTTGCACTTGGCTTTCGACTTCACAGCCTGATTCGGGGATGTGATCTTCTTCCTCTTCAGGAAAACTGAAAAACTTGGCTAGTTTTTCTGAAATGGACAGTTGGGATTCATCCAACGATTCTTCATTTCCATCATAATCATCGTCACCTTCAAAAACCAAATGAACCCCCCACTTTTTCAGCTTGAGTCCCTCAATGTAGGGTGGGTCGTCTATTGTCACATGTATATTATAATCATCTTTCAATGAAAAAGATAACGGATGCCACTCTGGAAACCGAGACAAGTAAAGATGATCTTCATGTGTCTTTGGGACTCCCTTTATGTCCAGCATTGCATTGAACACAGGTCTATTCAGTTTGACAATATTTGCTCGTATACCTGTTAGTAAGGGGTCTTGATCTCTTAAGTTATCTGGTATTTGATGGCTGAAAGAGACAATAACACCTATTATCACACCTTTGATCTTAAGGTTTTTGCGTTCTGAAAATTTAACTACCTCTTCAGAAAACCAATCTGGAATTTTGCTTCCAGGCATACTAAGAGAGAACATATTCCTCAAAGAAACCTGCAATAAAAATTTTTTAGAAAAATAAATCCTTATTCTTAGTTAAAGTACATTTTGGTTCCTCCAAATTTGAATTTGTTATCCGTTTGGTCCTATTGTCTTGTATCAATTTTGCAATATCAATCTTAAAGTTTTAAATTACCATCAATTTAGTCCTATCTATTCCTATTAATCTTGGAAACATTAAGTATCACATAAGCCCCACATGACAGTAATACCACGTTGAATTGGACGAAAAATACTGAGGAATTGACATCCATGATCAAAAGGACTGCATGAACAACAAAGATCAAACTAAAACACAACCATATTCACAGCACACAGGAATTCAAAACTAGATCAAACTAAATAAAACTAGGAATGGAAACCCCACAGGCCTTTCTGAGCAAGACCAGGAAGGCCCTCAAAACCTTTTTGCATTGAGAGCTACCTCAACTGGGTTGGAGCAAGCAGTGCCAAGTCCCAACAGAACTTTGAACTATAATGATATTGCAAAAATTGAAACTAGAGATCAAATTTGGAGGGATAAAATGTATTTTAGCTGATTCTACTTAAATGAAAATATCATGAAAGAAAGTTTCTGGCCTACGATAGGTAATATGCAGAGAGAGAGAGAGAGAACCTTAGAAAGTCTTCTTTTAACCACAGATGAGCATGTCTTGCACCCACTCATGTACAACCTTCTCAAGGACTTCAAGCATTCAAGGCCTGGAATATCCACCACCATCTCACAGTTTGTAAGGTTCAGCTCCTCTAAGCTTTCTAAGTTTGAAAGATCAGACACCCTTTCCAAAGCAGGACAGTCTGCAACATTCACCTCCACCAAGCTCGAGGGAAGCAGAGGGAGAGACTTGAGCTCTTCACAGTTGGGCAATAAAAGTTTTTTGAGCTTGGAAAGGTCCATCAAGCTGGATGGGAGACTGAAAAAATTATTGTGGCCTAGATTCAAAATCTCCAATGATGACAACTTTTTAAAATCATCAGGAATCTTCCCACATAGTTTCCAAGCACGAGCATTTAGTTCTTTTAGTGAGCATAAATTGGAGAAAGAAGTTGGAAGTACTGTAGAATTAGGCACACTGTTTCTAGGTAACTCAAAATAAGGCTTCTTAGGCATTTCTAATATCATTAAGCTCAAGAGCTTCCCAAAGCTTTCAGGCAATTCTGCCACAGCAGTTTCTCCCATCAGCAACCGCTGTAAAGACTTCAAATTTCCTATTGATGCTGGAAGTTTATAGAGCTCTGTACAATTACTCAATCTTAATGTAATAAGATTTTCCAGCATCCCTATGGATTCTGGCAATTCAGAAATTTTGGCATTGGATATGTTCAGAGTCATAAGAGCCAGCATGCTTCCAATTGATTCTGGTAAAAATTTAAGATGTTTACAGTTCAACATCTCAAGCTTCCTTAGCATTTTCAAATCACCTACCTGATTTGGTAGCTGTGTGATTGATGTCCAATCTAAATCAATCTCAACCAGAGAACCTAGTCCTTCAATTGAATCAGGCAATTCAATAAGAGACAGACATTTTCCAACAGATAACTCCTTCAAAAATGATAACAACCCAATAGAAGGAGGCAGTACTACAATTGCACTACCATAAATTAGAAGTTTTGTCAAAGACTTGAGATTGCCAACAGAATCAGGAATTGTGGTGAATGATTTGCACCCTATCAAACTTAGTATCTCAAGGTCTGATAAAGATCCAACAGAATCAGGTATTTCCTTAATAGCAGAATGATTAAGAGAGAGTTCTTTCAGGGAGCACAGCTGTCCAATGCACTTGGGTAGTGTTGTCAAAAATCGGCATCTTTTCAAACTAAGCTTTTCAAGTTTTGTTAAGTGGTAAATGGATGTAGGCAGCTCCTCTATAGCAGTTTCGTCAAGAAGAAATTCTTTCAAACACTTCAAGCTCCCTAGGTCATTTGGTAACTTTTTCAATTTTGAGCAGCCAGAGAGGATAAGGTTTTCAAGATGTTTCAGCCCTGAGATATCAGTAGGAAACTCAATAAGGTTTGAACAATCTCTCATGTTCAAATGAAGTAATGTACTCATGTTCCCAATTGATTCATGAATCTTAGTCAGTCTACAGCAACCTTCAAGAATAAGCTTTTCCAAGGTTTGGTGCCCAGATAAATTGGGAATATCAGCTAGATTGTAGCAATTGCGGAGTTTAATAACCATCAACTTCTCAGCCACCTTGTTACTATACCAACCCCACACTTGCTCAATTCTACTTTCGGAGAGATCAAGAACAGCAAGTTCTCGAGGAAGAAATTCAGAAGGAAGAGCTTTCAGAGGACATCCTTTCCACTGTAGCCACTTCAGTCCAGCTGGAAGATATTTATACTTTCGTTCCAATCTCACATGGTTGATTTGAAGAAGTCTTAGATTAACCATTGATTCAAACGGCTTAGTGCAAAGTACCACCTCTCTTTTTTTCTCTGCATTATCCTGAAGAAATTTCTTATACCTTTCTTTCGCATATGTTAATGCAGAGGTGAAATTGGGTGTTCTTTGAAGGTTTTCCCAAGAAATTCTCTCACCACTTGCATCCTGAACAATGGGCCTCCTTTGAAAGTTTAGGACAATTCCTTCTATACATCTTGTTCCCTATTGTCAATCATATAGAAAAAACTTAAAAAATTTGAATGTAGCCAAGTGAAACAGAGACAATAAACAAATAGTTATCAAGTTAAAAACTGTAAGATTTCAATTAATCACATAAGAATATTATCCATCCATTGAAAACTTAGAACATCTAAGGAGCTGGAATGGGGCCAAACTGTAAGATTCAGATTTTTTTTTTAATAATTTTTTTGGAAGTAAAATATGGAGCTGGCAGAATTCAATTCAACCATCTCTTCTTGCCAATTTCAAACCCAGAAATAATTAGCCAATCTCTCTCTCTCTCTCTCTCTCTCTCTCTCTCTCTCTGTTTAGTAAGTAGAGGAAAGAAACAAACTTTCCCTCCATGGAAGAGGACCTGACTAAAGGATCAAAAAAGATCAACCCATCTAAATTGTTGGAGGGTGAGGAGGATAGCGAAGAGAAGAACATATTGAACGACAAGTTGAATATGCTTGTGTGGTAGGCCATTTAAGGGCTAAGAAGGTTCGACAAATTGTTTGGTCTCATGTCAATTGAGCCATAGATATGTTATATCTTAGCCTTTAATTTATGAAATATTAGGATTTGGAGAACTTCATTGTGGAATACAATCGAAGTCTAGAAGATCCCAATTCTTCTTGTTCTCATCTATGGTATAGTCTGAAGATGTTAGCTTGAACAATTTTTATCATCTCTCTGAAAGTTATGCAATCTCCCATCAATCTTCACCAACTGGAACTCTACCCTGAGAGTGAGAAGGAAATTTGAAAATACACTACTGCATGAAGCTACAAGTGGAGCACAAACATTAGTATTCCCTTTTTCCCTAGAGGATTATAAATAGCAATATGATGCATGTAGTGAAATATGCAAGTACTTTTCTATATTTGCTGCTTGGATTCAACAAAAAAGGAACAGGAAAAAAAAGAAGAAAAAAGATGAGGTATCTCACTATCAGTCATACCTTCTCACCCTTTAAGACAGTCATGATTTCATCATGATCCCACAGTCTACTGCGCATACCAGGATCTACAGGACTTTCATCTAGAACAATTTGTCTTCCCATGTCTCTAATCTGATCGTGCATCCACAAAGAATTGTCCTCAAAAACCTTAATGAGTGATCTTGCTCTGAGCACTGTAATTGCTATCTCAGCCCTAAAACCACAACCTTTCAATGCATCAAGTATATCCTCTCTCTCAAGTTCCTTTTTAATGAATAAACATGCAAGGTCAAGGAATATACATTGTTCTTGTACATCTAACCCATCATAACTTATCTTCAGTACATCCTGAAGATTGCGTGGACGAATTCTTTCCAATTTCTGCAAAGCATCTTTCCATTCCTCTGTTCTCCACCTTTCAAACAAAAAAGAACCAAATATTTCCAGGGCCAATGGTAGACCTCCTGTAAGAGAGACCATTTTCTTGGATAGATTCATAAATCTTTCTGTGGGTTTCTCTCTTCTTAGTGCATGGTAGCTAAAAAGTTGTAGTGCCTCAGTCGGGGCCAACTCTATGACCTCATAAAACTCATTCACAAGAAGCTCAGGTAGAACTTCACGGTCTCTTGTGGTAATAATAATTCTACTCCCTTCAGAAAACCAATCTCTCCCGACTAGCACTTCAAGCTGTCTTACATTGCGAATATCATCCAAAATAACAAGAACTTGCTTCTCATGGACCATTGCTTTGATTGCAGAGATACCAGAATCAATCCTATACACAGGAGGCTTATCAGGAGAAAGACAATTGATAAGTTTGTTTTGAAGGTACACTAAATCATCATCTGTTTCAGAATTTTCTCTATCATTTTTCATGAAAACAAGGCACTCGAAGCTACCAACGAGTTTATTGTAAAGAGCTTTAGCAAGTGTGGTCTTACCAACCCCACCCATCCCATGTAATCCCAAAACTCGAATGCCATTGGATCTAACATCTAACAAGCTCATCAGTTTTTCAATACGAGAATCGAGTCCTACTGTATATGGAGCCACATCAAGTGGAGTACTGTCTAGTTCTTCTAATACCCTTTTGACTAAAAGTTTAATCAACTTCGCTTGTGCCTCATTGCTGCCAATAAACATAAATGAGTCCATAGGAAACAAACTAGCAAGGAGATGCTAATAAATAAAAAACATCAACAGTCAAATGGTAGAGAGAAACTTAGATAAGATGTGTATCAAGTGCCTACTTTGATAAATACAAGTGCTTCAAATTCTATGGCCTTCTAAAGGATGACAACAATGTGCAACACCGGAGTATATAAGGGAAACAGCTATTATGTGCATAAAAACAGAATCATAGGTGAGACTGAAATGTATAAGCATTATCCTAGCATGTTATTTCACTTTATCATATATGTTTTGGCTTGTGTATATAAAACATTGAGTGAAGTCTGTGAGCCACAACAACTGCTAAATGACCACTTTGATGATGCCATACTACTGGCTTCTACAAAGCATAAGAGTATTTGTTAAGATAAAGACTGTTAGACGACATAAATTGTAAATATGAGTGAGAAGCACCAGATGGTCGCATCTCCCTTCATGGATCATATCCGATGTTAGACTCTTAAGTTGCTGATAGAAAAATTGAGATATTTGAGTGGTTCAAGCATTATCATATTCCATGTTCCCATTGTTATGGTTCTAAGTAAACCCCATATAGGGTCAAATCACAATGTCATGTACATCATGTCCACAGCTGCAATAAATATCATCGATAGTTCAGATATGCCAGTTTCTAGCTTCTGTTAATACTCATCTCATAGGACTATAAATTTGATTTTTAAAAAATTGTTTAAAATTCAATTAAACAATTTATCAACAAAAATGGGGTGGCCCTTTTGGTAAAAAGACGGGGCAAATTGGGGCAACCAAAATAACATTGATAGATGTAATAAAAAAAATGAAATGACAATTAAATAAAAAACAGAGGGAATGACTTCGTACAGATAGATGGCAAAAAAGCATACGTGACGAATCTTGTCTAGTTTGTTAAGATCTATAACTAAAACCCAAAATTTTGCTACTATGTTATTATATTAGTAAAAGCACAATTCAAACAAAAGGATTAAACATACATACATACATATGCATATTAACACCGTACCTGTCTTTGTCTTTGTCTTTAAAAACAAAACCAGCTTTTCCACCAGCTGTTTCCATTGCTTCCCTCCACTTCGTCACCTTTTCCTTCTCGATTCCCTTCTCTTCATGTTCCCTAAAATGTTTTCCGAAGAAGGGTCCTCTTTGTTTCCGAACATCCGAAGGGTCAACTAGGTAGAACACAGGGAGAATAAGCCTCTTACACTCGCATATCTTCGAAAGCTCTTCGAGGCACCACCGCGACGACGCGTAGTTTTGGGAGATGATGACAATGGAAGCCGCGGACTCCTCTATCGCGTCGAGTAGAGTCGGAGCGTTCTCGTCTCCGCGGCGCAACCCATCGTCGTCGCGAAAAGCTCGGATGCCTTTGTTGTGGAGCGAGGTGTAGAGGTTGTTTATGAAGGGGTAGAGTGTGTCTTCGCCTCTGAAGCTCAAGAACACGTGCCACCGGAGCCTCGAATCTTCGGAACTGGAAATGGCGTCGTCGTTGTGATCTTCCATGTTTCTGACTAGTGCAGACTGTAGTGTTCTTGACTTTTGTAGTACATAAAGTTAAAGGGACTTGAACCGGAAAATTATTAGATAGATCGGAATCTCTTTCTTCTCACACGAGGGTGGGCTTAATGATGGACCTCACATGGGCCACCCTCGTATGAGAAGAGGAAGCAATGCTCAAGAGTAAAGTAATACCCCTTCGAACCTGATCTCTTCCTTGTGTTCTTTCATAGGATTTTACTGTTGCGTACATTATGCTTTGGAGTTACTTTTGACCAACATTGCACGTTGAGCATTCACGTTGCGTCTTCCAAATGTCATGTTTTAGCATTAAAGATCCAAAAACCCTATTACCAGGACTTGTAAACTCAAAAAAATTTATAATTGTACTATGTTAATACTTTTTTAACGTGTAATAAGAGAAATAGAGATTAGAGATAGAAGTGAGAAGTACTTTTATATTATTTTAATGTGTAATATGGTGAAATAAAAATTAAGATGTTAGGTATATTGTAAAATAGTATGGTATATGTAAGTGCACAATTGCACCTGGACCCAAGAACAGTTATGGGCTCAGGCCCAATGAGCCTTAAACAATAAAAATTTGTAGAGAGTGGGCTTGAAACCCAGGTTAGAAGTAAGTGAAGATTAAATGACAAACTAAAGATTGCCAGTATTTGGAAACAGCAAGAAGTAATATGAATAAGTCTCCTCGGACGTAGGCCGAGAGCTGTTCTTATATTATCTCTCTCTCTTTGTCCTTTTTCTTTTTAGGTTACAAAAAGTCCGTCCCCCTATTTCTGTTTTAGATCTCTCCTTAAATACTCTTCTTTTTAATACTTTATACACGTGTTGCCCCCACTCCTCCCTTAGCCTAGATATTTCTTTTCTTAGTGCCTTTGAACAGTAACTAGAAGTTTCCCTTCCACTGCTTAAGTGTCACCTCCCCATTAATGCGGCCAGGGTGGTAGGTGCAGGGTCTTTAATGTGGAGGTAGCAGCCTTTACTTTTGACACTTTCCCAACATCGGTGCTTCTAGGACATTCAAGGGTTCACCCCCTTTAACCACTGGTCTTGACCGTGACATTCACTAACTTTGTACCATGAAGTCCGGGTTCTGCGGTGTTAGTCCGAGGAGAAAAACATCCTCGGCTGGATCCTCGGATCCTCGGCGCATGGGCCGACCTAAAGTACCAACAAGCCCTAAACCCAAGAGCAAGTCGGCCTTCCTTAGTAAGCCCCAACGGCCCATATCCCTATTAAGATCTTTTTACCCCCCACAATAGCCCCTCAAAATTCTAATTTTCGACATCCGAGGAGAAAAGTAGGGTTTTGATCTGACGAGGAGCCTCTCCACACACTTTATAAGTGATGGCACGTGTGGAAATCATTTCGCGTCCCAGAAGATGACACTTGGCGGTTTTATTTTCAAAAACGCGCGCATTTATTACTGTAAGTTACTCTTTGTCCCCCACGTTCAACAGTGAGATGGGCATCCAACGGTTCTCATTACTCCACAAAATTTTAGGCGGGACAGACATAATTTCGAGGCCGCCTTTTCGCACGTCCTGACGCTTCGGGAACTTGCGCTTTCATTTAAGTCATCAGGGATCAATCCCATCAAAACAACAACAATCATTCTTCACCAGCAGAAAACCGTGGAAACCCGTACCTTCAACTTTGTAAGTTCTTGCTCTCTCTAGTCTTTGACCTTTTCTCCTCGGATACAGTCCTCGGCTATCACTACAATCACTTTCCCTTTTAGAGTTTAGTCTATCGTCTTTCTGTAATGGGAAAATTCAAGTGTCTAGTGGATACCGCCGCTGGGATGGAGGGCTTTAGAGCCAAATACCATATTCCCGGCGACGTAGGGTTAGAATCTTGCCGGCAACAGCCGTGGCTGATTCTAGGAAAGAAGGAGAGGTTATCATTCCTATGATAGCCTTCATAGAGGGTGGGATGACCCTACCAATGAAACCCGTAATGAGGGAGTATCTTCGCAACCACCGGTTGTGCCCCGACCAATGCCTTCCAAACGTCTTTAGAGTTCTAGGTAGTGTAGACGCTCTAAACGAGCAGATGGGTTTAAACCTCACATGGCACGATGTCGTGTTCCTATATGAGTCCCACAAACTCTCTAAGGTAGGTTATTACATGAAATCTCGGTCCAGTACCGTTAGGTTAATCTCTGCTGCCCAAATCAAACAAAGGCATGAAGGACGACTACTTGATCGTGTACGGGAGCGGCACGATGGCTTTTGCCCGGTTCGGTGGGGCGATCCGAGTGCGACGCCATAGGATTAATCTCCCCACAACACAACTTCTCTTAACACATACACATAGAAATGCGTATTCACACTTACTTAAATTTGTTAAACTTCTATATAAATCGACCAAGTTTGTTTGTTTGATGTCTTTTTTGCGAGATAAGCAACACGTGCGTCCTCGTCTAAGTCAACTGTAACGTCGCGGATCTAAACCGGGTACTTCGCTCCGAGGTGTTCGTTAGTGAAGACCTGCAACTCCGAGCTGCTCATCTTATTCTAGGGTACTCCCCCTTTCCAAAGACTTCCGGGAGATAGAGGACGCCATTATTGCGGGCGGCCGAAGACGAAAGAGGATAAACGTAGCGCGGCCCCATTTTTGGACGACCGTGACCTCCCGGACGCTCCTAACACCATTACGTACAACCGGGCGATAGCGACGGTCCCCCTTGCCGTGCACTCACAAACAAGCTGTCATTCCGGAAGAGCGGTGTCTTCTTCACACACACTTGACGACGAGATAGATCAATTCCATCTCGAAGACACCGAAAGACCTCGCGGGAACCGGTTTGTGGTACTTTCCGACGAGGAAGAAGAAGCCACGAGACCTGCGGAATTGCGGGGTTTGTAGTTGCCCTTCCCGAGGACGACAAAGAAGAAGACATGGGACGAATGGAGGGTCTCCTTACCAACGGGGCTGCCAAAGTTGCGGCGAAAAGAAAACGGGGACGTCCCGAGTTCCCCCGGCTTTACCTCCTCCTCCTCCTCTGCCGAGCCAAAGCGCCGGCCGAGGATCCCAAGAAGAAGAGGAAGGGGGATGATGAGGGGACGACTACTAAAGACCCCAAGAAACCACGCCAACAACCCCCACCGGCCCGGCGAAGGCTGGACAAAGGCAAGGCGAGCCCGTTCGGTGAACTTGGGGAAATCGGGGATGAGGTTGTAGTGCGCCGAGCACCGACCACCTGGTCCCCGAGCTAAGGCTGGACGGCGCTCCCATTTCTGCCGGTCCGGTATAAGGGCGGTTCAACAAGGCCATGCCCACCACCTGGCCGAGGCCCTAGAACGCCCTCTTCGCCGCCCAAGGACATGGAGACCTTGGAAAAGATGGGCCAGCCACGGCTATTCCTTTCCCTAAAAAGAGACTTAGCGGCGGTAAGTGTTTCTCCTTTTAACAATATTTATAAGTAAGCTTGCTCTGGCTATTCCTAACTCCATTATACTTTGTTACAGGCTATTCGGGAGGTCTTTGTAGCTGAAAAGTTTATTGAAGACGCTCGGAAAGTAGCCGGAGCGAGCTCGAAATAAAGTGGAAGCGAGAAAACCTTAGGTACGGCCCTTGCCGAGAACGAGAAGGCGACCTCGGAGGTAGCGGCGAGGAGAGAGAAAAATGGGGTCGAGTCAAACTTGAAGACCATTAAGACCCAAATAGAAGGACAGCGCAAGCTCCTTCATGAAAGAGATGAAGAGCTCTCCCAAGCTCAATGGGAGTGCTCGGATCTTAAGAAGCAGCGGCGGCGATGAAGGAAGAAGCCGGCTCCTTCCAACTCTCTCTTCGAGCGCCAAGCGAGGCAAGTTTCGATGAAGGGGTAGCCACCACCGAGGAGCGGTGACGGAGGAGTTCGCGGCTTTATGCCGCGAATGCTGTCAAAAAGTATGGGGGAAGCTTTAAACGTAGCGGGAGTTCCTCAATCTTCGGATTTGAGGAAGTCGAGAACGTTTGGCTTCCCCTAGAAATACGAGGAGATTGAAGAGGCTCCTGCTGCTACTCCTACCCACGAGACAACTCTTCTGCCCTACCTCCGATTGTCCCACGGCAAATTCTGATCCTACGAGAACCTTCGGTTCCAATAAAGAGAAGGAAGGAGGAGTGGATGCGAGAGAAGGACTTGAGCCGGACGGCGGAACCCATCGTCCTTTCAACAACGACGGTGGATAAAGGAAAGCAGATTATGACTCCTTTTGAAATTTGGAGTTGAGAAAGACCGAGGGCACTAGTACCTCTCAGCAAGATCCTCCTCCAACAGCATAGGACTTTAGCTTAGGGCTTCTCTTTTTCCATTTTTTTTTTTTTTTTTGAATTATATGTAATACATACTCAATTGATTAATGAAGAGCGCTTTCGTTTACTTTTCACTTGGATTGTCTCTGTTTTTACTTTACTCTTTTTTTGTACTTATTACAAAAGTTTCCCATTAAGTCATATCAAAAGTTTCTCAGAGTATAAAAATCTAACTCGAAGGCTTGCACAATCATAACTTCCACATAATCACGCGTATATCACTAAAGATTTAATACAAGATGACATAGTTAATACGTTTGAACAATGCCTTGATTAAAAAGGAAAGAGGACTTCATATAACGATTAAGCCCTTATAATGCATAACACTGTTTCTAGTAGGATGTAATATCCGAGGACCATTCCTTACACAAATTTGCTCAATACTTAAAGATGTAAGACGTAAGATCCGAGTTAATAAACAGTAAGGTATTAACATCCAGACACAATCAGAAGTTAAGTTTAATCAAAGTCATAGTCCGAAGCTAAATCTTAAGCAATCTTTCGTTTAATTCTTCAAAATTGTAAGTAAATGACAAGACATCAATTTCCACAAGGTTTGTGGTCCGAGGACTGCACTTAACCAAGTTTGTGAGTGATTCTTAAAAATTGTAACTTCAAATGTTAATTTTCCCAAAGTAGGAGGTCCGAAGACCCGGCATAACTAAGGTTCTGTTTAACAAATGACAAGACATCAATTTCCACAAGGTTTGTGGTCCAAGGACTGCACTTAACCAAGTTTCTGTTTGATTCTTAAAAATTGTAACTTCAAATGTTAATTTTCCCAAAGTAGGAGGTCCGAAGACCCGGCATAACTAAGGTTCTGTTTAACAAATGACAAGACATCAATTTCCACAAGGTTTGTGGTCCGAGGACTACACTTAACCAAGTTTCTGTTTGATTCTTAAAAATTGTAACTTCAAATGTTAATTTTCCCAAAGTAGGAGGTCCGAAGACCCGACATAACTAAGGTTCTGTTTAACAAATGACAAGACATCAATTTCCACAAGGTTTGTGGTCCGAGGACTACACTTAACCAAATTTCTGTTTGATTCTTAAAAATTGTAACTTCAAATGTTAATTTTCCCAAAGTAGGAGGTCCGAAGACCCGGCATAACTAAGGTTCTGTTTAACAAATGACAAGACATCAATTTCCACAAGGTTTGTGGTCCGAGGACTACACTTAACCAAGTTTGTTATTGATTCTTAAAAATTGTAACTTCAAATGTTAATTTTCCCAAAGTAGGAGGTCCGAAGACCCGGCATAACAAACTTTACGTATAACAAATGACAAGACATCAATTTCCACAAGGTTTGTGGTCCGAGGACTGCACTTAACCAAGTTTCTGTTTGATTCTTTAAAAATTGTAACTTCAAATGCGAGAGTTAGCCATAACTTTGAAACATTACTTGACAAAAGCTTATTTGATTAGTAATAATACCTTCTAAGATTATTTACATTCCATGGACGTGGTACAACTCGTTCATCCGGGTCAACTAGCCTATACGACCCTATGCTGCTATTGAAACAATGCGATAGGGGCCTTCCTAGTTAGGTCCTAGCTTACCCCATCTGGGTTCTTAGAAGTGCCTACAACTTTCCTTAATACAAGATCACCAGGCGCAAGTGGCCTTAGCTTCACGTGGGCATCATGTCCTTGTTTTAGCTTCTGCTGATAATAAGCCATTTGGACCATAGCTGCCTCACGCCGTTCTTCAAGTAAATCAAGATCTCTCCCTAGAAGTCCCTCGTTATTCTCTGGGCTAAACGAACTTGTCTTCAGAGTAGGAAAACCAGATTCCAAAGGTATCACCGCCTCGGCTCCATAAGTCATGGAGAATGGCGTTTCTCCAGTGGATGCACGCGGTGTGGTCCGATACGTCCACAGGACATGAGGGAGCTCTTCTACCCATCTGCCTTTCGCATCATCCAACCTCTTCTTGAGCCCGTTGACTATGACCTTGTTAACGGCCTCGGCCTGTCCATTTCCTCGAGGATAAGGCTGGGGTAGAGTATCTATTTGTGATGCCCATGTCACCACGATCTTGCCTAAAGGCGTTCTTGTCAAATTGAACGCCATTGTACGAGATAAGAGTATGTGGTATACCAAATCTAGTAACAATATTCTTCCAAATAAACTTCTTGGAATCAACATCTCGGATATTGGCTAAGGGCTCGGCTTCGACCCATTTAGTGAAGTAGTACGTCCCTACGAGCGGCCATCTTTTGTTTCCGGCGGCTCTCGGGAATGGCCCTACAATGTCCAAGCCCCATTGCGCGAAAGGCCAAGGGCTGGAGAGAGGGTTAAGAACCCCTCCAGGTTGGTGGATATTAGGGGCGAATCTCGACATTGATCACATTTTTTGGCATAGTCACGAGCCTCCCTCTGCATATTAGGCCACCAATAACCACGAGTCGGGGCTCTATGGGCTAAGGACCTTCCCCCGAGTGTGACTCCCACAAATTCCTTCATGCAATTCCTCCGGCAATGATTACGTCGATTCGGGGTGTACACACAACAAATACGGTCTGAAAAGGATCGTTTGTATAGCTTACGGTCCTCGGACAACCGAAACGCGGCGCCTTTCGACGTACCTTTTCGCTTCAACTTTGTCTTCGGGAAGGATGTCATTTTTGAGAAAAGATATGATCGAATCCATCCAACTAGGACCAGGCCTTATTAGATGGATGCGAGGTGCGTTAGCGACTATAAGAGAAGGTTCTACCAAATCCTCAACGAGAATAACCCTTGGTAGACCTTGAGCCGAGGATGTTGCCAACGTAGCCAAAGAATGCATGAGTATTTCCACTCCTAGAGACATGAGCTAAGGCAAAGGAGTCGAATTCGGCCTGGCGACGCTTGACTGGGCCAAATATTCTTGCACGGAATCTCTAGCTTCCATGGTACCCACGACTTGGCCGACTACTAGCGAGAGTCCGAGAACAAATGGATTTCCTTGCCACCCATCTTACGTACCATTTGCATGCCTACCAAGACCGCTTCATACTCGGCCTCATTATTAGTAGCCGAGAAGGCCAATCTCAAAGATTTTTCAAAGACAATTCCTTCGGGGGACATTAGAACAAGTCCAACGCCGAGAACCTTTATGATTAGCAGCCCCATCCACATAAACTTTCCAAGCCGAGGGAGATACGGTGTGATCACGCCAACTGATTTTTCACCCATGTGTGCTTCCTTTGAAGTTTCTTCTAACAATGGTTCAGCAAACTCTGCCACCAAATCAGCGAGGACCTGACCTTTCACCGAGGTGCGAGGCTTGTATTTAACATCAAAGGCTCCCAAGATGGTTCCCCATTTTGCCACCCTGCCAGAATAATCAGCACTACGCAACACAGCCTTGAGAGGCAACTGGGTCAAAACAACCACAGTATGAGACTGGAAATAGTGAGGGAGTTTACGCGTGGCGTGGACTACTGCTAGAAGCACTTTTTCCAAGGGCAGATAGCGCACCTCGGCCTCATTCAAGGACTTACTAACATAGTAGACCGGCCTCTGCACTCCACTTTCATTCCTTATAAGAACTAGACTCACCGCATGAATAGCCACGGCCAGATAAGCAAATAAAACCTCGTCCACCTCAGGGCGAGATAAAATGGGTGGCCGAGAAAGATATTGCTTAAGCTGTTGGAAGGCTGACTCACAATCCTCGGTCCATTGAAACCCTTTCCACTTGTTCAACAACTGAAAGAAAGGACGGCACCGGTCAGCTGATCGAGAAATAAATCTGTTCAACGCAGCAATCATTCCGGTCAATTTTTGAATCTCCTTTGGGTTCCGAGGCGGCTGCAAATTCAGAATAGCCTTGACCTGCACTGGGTTCACCTCTATGCCCCTATGAGTGATCATATATCCTAGGAACTTTCCAGATCCCACGCCAAAAGAACACTTGGAGGCGTTAAGGCGCAACTTATACTTCCTCGGCATACGGAAGGTGTCGGCCAAATCTGTCATGTGCGAAGGTACCGTCTTACTCTTCACCACCATATCATCCACGTATACTTCTATATTTTTCCCCGATTCTGCTCAAACATTCGGGTCATCATTCTTTGGTAAGTAGCCCCCGCATTTTTTAACCCAAATGGCATGACCTTATAATGATAGTTCCGGTTGGTGTAATGAAAGCGGTCTTCTCTGATCTTCTAGCGCCAAGGGAATTTGGTGGTAACCCTGGAAGGAATCCAAAAAACTCATCCGAGGATGTCCGACGGTAGCATCTACCGGCTGATCAATCCGTGGCATTGGGAACGAATCTTTAGGACGAGGCCTTGTTCGGATCAGTAAAGTCTACGCATACTCTCCACTTGCCGTTCTTCTTCTTAACGACAACAGTATGAGCCAACCATTCAGGGTAGAAAACTTCTTTGATAGCCCCCGCCCTTTTGAGCTTAAGAACCTCTTCCTTCACAGCCTCAGAATGTTCTCGGGATGATCGCCGAGGTGGCTGCCTCCTCGGAACGATGGCCGGATTGATGTTTAAACGATGACAAATAAAGCTCGGATCTACGCCTGGAGCCTCATAAGGGTCCCACGCAAAGACATCTATATTGTCCTTCAGGAATTCCAACAACTCTATCTTCTCTGGGTATGGCAAAAGTATGCCAACTTGGAAGAACCTCTCTGGATCATCTGCTATTACAAACTTCTCTAACTCCTCGCAGACAGCCTCATCCTCTGTCATCGCTCCAGGTGCCTCTGGAGCTGTTAATTGCTATGACTCTGGATGGGCAAGGTTGATGACTCCATTTCGGCGACGAAGCACCGCAGCCGATATGCATTGCCTAGTAACTACCTGGCTGCCGAGGATTTCCTCAACATGCTCCCCCGAGGGGAATTTCACCTTAACATGTAAGGTGGAAGAAACAGCTCCCAAAGCGTGCAGCCATGGCCTGGCAAGGATGGCTGTATATGGAGAGTACGCGTTAACCACAATGAAATCTACCTCAACCGTTTCTGTGCCGGATTGAACGGGTAGACGGATTTGTCCCTTTGGCACAACGGCCCTTCCTTCAAAGCTTATAAGTGGAGAGTCATAAGGAGTTAAATCTTCCAACTCCAACCTCAGTCCTTTAAATAGATCAGGGTACATGATATCTGCACCGCTGCCTTGATCTATCATCACCCTTCTCACATCATAATTCCCTATCCTGAGGGTAACCACAAGAGCATCGTCATGGGGCTGGATAGTCCCTATTTTATCCTCCTCGGAGAAACCCAAGACAGGTAAAGTGCTCTTTAATCTCTTCGGCCTGCCACCCACATCCTCGGCCTGAGGTTGGGAAACCGCCATGACCCTAGTGGGACCTGAGCCGGTCCTACCAGGTGCGGCAAAGATAACATTAATTGTTCCCAATGCTGGCCGAGATGAACTGTTCCTCTGGTTGTTTGAACCAACTTGACGCCCGCAGGTGACACAAATCTTTGCTTCAACTTTCCCTCACCGACGAGCTGCTCTAGAAGGTTCCACTGGGTCCGTCAGTTCTCAGTAGTGTGCCCCACATACTGATGGTGCGACGAGAAAAGGTTTTGATTTCTCCTCGCGGGGTCCCTGCCATCTTGCCGGGCCATCTGAAAAAGGGCTCTTTACGAACTTTTTCTAATAACTGATGCACTGGTTCTCGGAACACAGTATTTACAGCTTGGGGTGCTGCCGAGCCGGATTGTCCGAAGTAATCCCTCCTCGGTTTGTTGTTGTGATATCTGTCCGACCTGAAATCCCTTCTCTCCTGCGGGATAACCTTCTCCTTTCCTTTTCCTTGCTGCTGGTCTTCCTCTACCCTTTTATATTCATCAATACGATCCATAAGACGGCGTACGCTGCGGACGGGCTTTTTCGTCAAAGACTTTCTTAGGTCGTGATCAGTAGGGAGGCCTACCTTAAAGGTATTAAGCGCCACCTCATCAAAGTCGCCATCTATTTCATTAAACATCTCCCAGTATCTGTCGGAGTATGCTTTCAGTGTCTCCCCTTCCTTCATGACCATGGATAGCAACGAATCCAATGGCCGAGGGACTCTGCTACACGTGATGAAGCGCGAAGCAAATGCCCTAGTTAACTCCCCAAACGAGCCCACAGACCCCGATTTGAGACCGTTAAACCATCTCATAGCCACAGGTCCCAAGCTGGAGGGGAAGACTTTACACATCAAAGTCTCGTTATGAGAGTGCACTGCCATCCTTTGGTTGAAGTGACTCACGTGTTCCACCGGATCAGTCCGGCCATTATAGATGGTAAAGGTGGGCTGGGTGAACCTCCTGGGAAGCCTCCCCCTCTCAATCCTCCGTGAAAACGGAGATTTAGAGAGTTGGTGCAACGCTCTACTCATGGTATCGTTGCCTAAGCCCCTAGAACGAAGCTTCTTACGTCTGCGAGTTGATTGGTCGTCCTCCTCGCCGGAGGATGTTGCGCTAGTGGGGGAATATGACCTTGAACTGTAGCCAACTCCCCTATCCTTCTCTGAGGAAGAACTAGATGAGGACGGGGAAACCTTACGTTTAGCACGGCGTAACTTCCTCTTCAAACGATTAATTTCTTTCTGCATGGATTTAGAGCCCTCATAGTGGGTAGTGCTACCCCCTCCTTGAGTATGGCTAGCCCCTGGGTATTCCGTATGGACGCTTCCCTCACGATCCCTAAGATGTTCAAGACGTTCGAAATGATCTTCCGGTTGTGATCCTTGTGACTCTGCATGGTGAGAGCCTAAACCTGCCATAATATCCCTACTACTTCTAGACTAGGTTCCCACAGACGGCGCCAATTGTAAGTGCACAATTGCACCTGGACCCAAGAACAGTTATGGGCTCAGGCCCAATGAGCCTTAAACAATAAAAATTTGTAGAGAGTGGGCTTGAAACCCAGGTTAGAAGTGAGTGAAGATTAAATGACAAACTAAAGATTGCCAGTATTTGGAAACAGCAAGAAGTAATATGAATAAGTCTCCTCGGACGTAGGCCGAGAGCTGTTCTTATATTATCTCTCTCTCTTTGTCCTTTTTCTTTTTAGGTTACAAAAAGTCCGTCCCCCTATTTCTGTTTTAGATCTCTCCTTAAATACTCTTCTTTTTAATACTTTATACACGTGTTGCCCCCACTCCTCCCTTAGCCTAGATATTTCTTTTCTTAGTGCCTTTGAACAGTAACTAGAAGTTTCCCTTCCACTGCTTAAGTGTCACCTCCCCATTAATGCGGCCAGGGTGGTAGGTGCAGGGTCTTTAATGTGGAGGTAGCAGCCTTTACTTTTGACACTTTCCCAACATCGGTGCTTCTAGGACATTCAAGGGTTCACCCCCTTTAACCACTGGTCTTGACCGTGTCATTCACTAACCTGTACCATGAAGTCCCGGGTTCTCTGGTGTTAGTCCGAGGAGAAAAACATCCTCGGCTGGATCCTCGGATCCTCGGCGCATGGGCCGACCTAAAGTACCAACAAGCCCTAAACCCAAGAGCAAGTCGGCCTTCCTTAGTAAGCCCCAACGGCCCATATCCCTATTAAGATCTTTTTACCCCCCACAGTATAAATGATAAAGTAATTTTTAAGATTTTAAAATAAAATTTTTTGTAGAAACCGAATATGAATACTCTAAGGAATTTATTTTTGGGAAAGACTTACAAGGCTCTTACTTTTTGAGTTAAAATAGGTATGCAAATATGCAATGATTACGAGCCACTGTTTAATAGGTTTTTCCACTTTCATGGCAAAAATCCAAGCAAGGAGAAGAAAGATGTGTATTGGCCCATTGCCAATTAGTAGGCATTACAATTAACTTTTTAAATTGTTTAATTTTTTATATATATAAAAAAAATAATTCATTTAGTTTAATTATTCTTAAATTCTAATTTTATTATACTAAATAAGGGGAAAATGAATATCCATGCTTAAAAAAACTAAGTAGAATTCATATGGATTTGTATTTCAAAAGTGAGGGCATCGAGGATTTCTACTACTATTACTATTACTACTACTACTATTACGACTACTACTACCATTATTATTATTATTATTATTGAAGGATAATAATATTTGGTATGTTATATGTAAATTTATTTGGGAACGATAAATTTTTATTTGGTATGTTATATGTAAATTTGTTAAATTTAGTTTGGTTCTGAAGTAGAATTTAGAAATTTTATAAATTTTGAACTTTTAAGTTTTAGGTATTTGCATCTCAGAAAGTTGAATTTAATTATTCACCTTAAATGTTTTTTATTTTAATTTCAATTTTTTTTTTCAGAATGTCTATTTACTCATTGTTGGATTTTTTTTTCAGAGTCAATGATTTTTCTTTAGCAACTAGTTAATTTTAAAAAAGAAAGAAAGAAAGAAGGAAAATATGGATATGTATATGCTTGCCAAGGAGAACTATATATCACTTCTAAAGCCTTTTAAAAAAAATAAAAATTACGGGGAACTTCTTCAAGGCGAGGCCACTGCGTGTAGTGTGTACCCATCCCATCCACAACAACCGTGCGTATGTTAATTCCAAGACTCAAACCAAACCTCATGGGACTTCCCATGAGACCAACCTATTGAGATATCTCGTGCAATTTCACTTTTGAAGCTAAAAGAATGAATTTTGATAAAAGGGTATTTAAAATTGGAAAAAGTTTAGTTACAAAATTGGTTGTAGCCTTAGACTACAAACTCACTCAATAAAATAAATATTACTAAATATTTTGAAAATCTAACCGTTGAATTACATGTTTTTTACACTCTTAATACATATGTCAAATTTTATGTCAATAAGATATTATTTACTATATAATCTATAAACTTATATTTTATGTATAATTTTAAATTACAAAAACTTGCAATTTAAAAATGTATTGATGACATAGCTATTGATCTTTACTTTTCTTGAAATTTTGAAAATATATAGGATATAAGAAGAATATATAATCCAATGGTGGATTTGTCAAAATTCAACTTCAATAGAAAGATATTGAGTGAGTTTGTAGCCTAAAACTACAACCGATTTTGTAGCTAAATTTTGTCACTTAAAATTTGCTCACTAGGTAGTTCCTTTTTTTCTCATAAAACTTGAGAATCGTATTTAAAGCTCCAAAATTCAATATTGATACATTTTTCTGTAATACTACTATTATTTCTCTTTTAGGAATTCTCTTCCAATGGGTTGGTACTGACTTCAAAGAACCCTAAATATTGACAACAACATGCAACCCCAATTATTGATTCCTAAACTTTATTTATTTAATTTTTTTCCACTGGGTGTGAACTTCAAACAACCTTAGGTGCCAAAGTTTATCTGTTTTTTCCTATGACCCCACACCTGCTCAAAAAGATGGGACAAGACAACCTCCTTTGATAATCACATTGCCCTTGAATTGCAACGTCTATAGCACTGCGTTATACAACAATAAGTGCTAAATATTGAGATCCAAAGATCTTTTCTGAAATGCTAGATTGTTCATCTCTTTCGAGTGCATTGAGAAGACAATTTTTGAAATGCACAATACATAACTTTCAACTCATGTACATCTATTTATCTCTTACTGCCTCCTTTTTTACCCCTGTTCTTTTTCCTGGACTTGTTACTCTTCAACTTATTTTCTGTTTCCCGGCTGTTTTTGCTGTTGGAGACCGATGCAACATCAGCACTGCTATTTTCCTTAGCTTTGCTATCACTGTCGACATCACACTGCTGCTCATTTGATTTACTGCCAGAAGTCTCAACCACAAGGTCTGTGCCCAGCTGCAACAATTGCTTACTTAAGATAGGTTCCAGATTTGGCCTTCTGGACAGCAATCTCTTGCAAAGTTCTTGAATTGTTGACATATTGTTTCCAAGTTCCGGTTCACTGAGAACATGATGCAAAAGAGAGAGGGAAGAAAAAAAAGGTCAGTAACAAAGGGAAGGTTTTGATATTCCATCGCTACCACATACACGAGTTATAAAACAAAGTAAAAATTGGTCCATATAATCCATCAATAATGTGTAAGTTTGAAGGCTAGGCATATCATAGTCAATGCACATACTGACCTCACATCCAGCGCAGCAGAAAGTTGCTTCAGTTCATCAACCATGCTGTCTACTTCCTCCAATAGGTTTTCATCAACATTGTCAATAGCATTCTGAAGGCGTTCATGCATAACAGTACTAACAAGGTGAATACTTTTCTCCGCGTTCACCCGCTATGTACACAGGAACAGAATAAAAATTTAGTATGATGCTCATTTGAGTATGCTTTTCGCTGAAGTCAAATGTTATATGAAAATTTGGCATTAGCTTACATAGGAAAAGATAAAAAATACAGTATGATGCTCATTTGCGAATGCTTTTCGCTGAAGTCAAATATTTTATGAAAATTTTGCATTACCTTCATCATTTGAACATTTAACAAAAAGCTCCTTGGATCTTTACCATTCTCCAACGACTTCAAAGCTTCAAATATTTCCCAAAAGTAATTCGCTTGCAGCCTGCTTCCATTTATGTTGTTCAAGTCCCCCTGATCTTCCACCAAAGCAAAGTTTGTAGGTGCAGACTTACAATTACAACTATCTTGATCATAAGTGCCTGAAGAAAGCACTTCATTGCCAGATTTAGTTGCTTCCACTTCAAATGTCTCAGCTTGACCTTGTGATGCTTTCACTGTCTCTGGAAACAAGACTTTTAACATGTCCTCCCTGCACTGTTTTACCGTCATGTCCACAAAAATGGCATCTGGACATAGAAACCTTGAACAATTTCCTCCCAAACTGACAATTACAAGAGGATTTTGAATTCTTTTAAATGCTTCAGCTAGCGCATTCACATTTATATGTTTCCGTCTTCTCTGAATGACATCATAAAATTCCTGTGGAAGTTGCTCAGTAATATAGCTCCTACCAAGCAATGCCAAAAGAGATTCCAAAAATTCCCCAGAATTCAGATGAACTAAACATATTATAGAAACCAATCTCAGTACCAGCAGTGGATAGTAGTCCTTCACATTTATATTAGACCTTTTGATCCAATCCATTGTATCTTTCTTATCAAAAAGAAGCTGCTGAGCAACTTTGACGATAAACTCAAAGATAACATGGGATGGTCTCATTTGAGCCACTAAAGTGGAATTTGGGCTGGTATCTGCATCTTGATAGATAAACCATTCAGCAAAAGAAGACTTTGAAGTGATAAAGTATCCCTGGAAGTAAGATGCCAAGATTAGGAGGCGCTCAATAAGATACAAGAAACAACCAGGTGAAATATAGTCGACTACTCTCCACTCTGCATTGTAAGTATCCATCAAAGCTTCTTGTAGCTTCAGCAGAATGCACAATTCTCTTGGAGATTCACAGTTATTGTCAGTTAAAGTACCTTGAGGAAATTCTGGTACCATATTCTCACGGAGAACCTGAATGAATGCCTTCCATGGTGGATTTCCATAAGTCCCATCAAACCTTTTCAAAATCTCCTTATATAAACCATTGTTTATCTTACCCAATCCAAGAGTTATCACTACAACTCTTCCAATTTGCCCATATGTCAACTCACCCTTCGTGCTGATGTTTTCAATTATGACCTGTTCTAGTAAATTCCTTGAAACTTCCGATTCTCTCAGAGAAAACATGTTCTCTGCCAATGATTTCCGCCAATCTAGGGGAAATATATAGCCAAAAAAAGAATTATTACAAAGTTCAACCAATCTCTGCAATGTCTTATTGTTGTAGTGACTACAGTTCAGATATTTGGATTCCAAAAGAAACTTTGCAACCTCATAGATACACGTAAGAGATCTGCTTTGGCAGAAAAGGGAGAGGGAATTCTTCAATGAGAAATAGTAAAGGGCTTCAAGATTGTCCAAAACCTTCATACCAGCACAAAGTAATTCTGAACACCAGTAACTTTGAGCAGTTGCAAGAAAATGTCTCACATCAATATAAACCAAATTTCCATTTCGATGAATGAATCTACTGTCCTCTCTGACCCAATCCGCATCAGAGTTGAGCAATACATAGATTGCATTAAGATTATGAAACTGCCTCCGCACCCCCAAGTAATTCAAACAGAAATCTCCATAACTTCTATATTCATTAACATCTTGAGTGTCAAGACATCTGAGATACTTTAAAATGCTCAAAATCTTCTCTTTCCAAAAATTCCAAAAGTAAAACAGTGTTTCTACAGAAATCTGATTTCTAGAGATCACCTGTTCCGAATGCTTTGTCAGATCAGAAACAAAATAATCCTGCCACACATACTTTGCAGAGTTTGACTGAAGATGAGCATCTAGAATTTTTCGAGCAGAAATTATTTCACCTCCAACACTATTATGTCTCTGAGAAGCATTCAAATACTCTTTTGTTATGGACAAGTCACTCTGCTCATTTGATAAGATGTCAGCCTCTGTACAAATAAAAGAATAAAAGTTTGAGTCATTCTTAGCAAATGACTTAGCTTTCGCCAAAAGCTCCTGCTTCTTTGTAAACTGCTTTAGTGGCCAGCCCTTGCTTCCAGGTGTCCAAAGTGAATTGTACAGCACATAGAAGAGCAATAGCATGGACGCTTCTTTGACATTCCCTGCCTTCCCTAGAAGATCAGCTTCATGTAGAATCTCCCCTCTCAGCTTTGCAATGCTGGCAGCCTCTAAGAAGTTTCCTGATTCTTCTTCCAACAATAGAAGCTCACCAAGGCAATCCAAAGATTTCAAAAATGTGCGCATCAAATCTATGGATTTAAAAGCTTTGACAAACTGCATCATGGATCTGCTATCTTTAAGCTCATGATGATGACGAGCACAACTCTCTAAAAACTCATGTTCAATCTTGTCTATTTCTTGTCCTCTTCTAGCCACACCAAAATCCTTAGTTGCATTATTTTTCCAATACTGAATGTACTTGAAACCCATGTTGAATAATTTTCCTATGGTGCAAACTTTTAAACATTCCGAGAAAAAGTTGCCTTTAGCATACACCTCAGCTGCCAGTTCATAGCATCCTGCTAGACAAAAGCATTCCCCAGCTCTTTGAAGTTCAGACTCCCCACACTTTTCTAAATAGAGCCTTCCTGCAATAATAAGAAGTTAAAATTAACTGTTAATATATGGGACATACTTTGTACCTAATAAATTTTCAGGGATGACATTGCAACTCTTTACATTTGTGGTACAAAAATGAAATTTGGATCAAAGTTTAAGAACAAACTAGTTGCTAACCCATGAAACGCACCGGATAGTTAACGATGGTTAAATATTTTCACTATTCAATATTTATAATACTGAAACAAAGATATATATATATATTGAAAAAAATAACCATATGGTGTCTTTTTTATAGGATGAAATAAAGACACACTACTTATGTTTCTCGGATTTTTTTTTTCAAAATAACACTAAAACTCAAACAATTTTGCTAGTTAGCACGTTTTCAAAACTATTTAGCAAAATAACATCTCGAGTGCAAGGGACTCGATTTTGTTGTGCTAAATCGAGCATACTGAACTCGAGTTCCATGGAACTTAAGCTCCAAAGACTTGACTTCCAGGAAACCCAGACAAAAACACGAAGAAGAAACCCAAACAGAAACAAAAAGAAACAACAAACCAGAGAGATCAAACCCAAATAGAAACCATGAGGAAGGCGCCCACAAACCCAGATCTCCTTAACCCAAACCGTTTGGCTCAAACTTCAGGCAGCGACGGCGAAGGTTCCAAAGGCAGTGGCGACGAAGCTCAAAGCAAAGGTTTGCCGAATTCCTTCATTTTCTTGTCTACGTCTGTGGGTTTGATGATAATTTGTTGTTATTCTGGTCTGAGTCTTTGGTTTGATGATGTTTTTCTTTTTGGGTTTGTGGAAATCGATTTTATTACACTTGATTTAGAACCACAAAATCAATTCTCACATACTCAATATGTTAGTTTGCTAAATATTTTTGAAAACGTGCTAACTAATGAAATTGTTTGAGTTTTAATGTTATTTTGAAGAAAAAAAAATCCATGTTTCTACACGTTCAAACTTTTATAAAACATGGAATAACAATTACAGCAACTTGATGACAAAAGAAAATTTTCCAAGTTCTACAAACAAAGTTTCTCTCCAACGGTTGAAAATTTTGGGTGTGAATTTTGAAAATCTAATTGTTGAATTTCATGTTTCTTATGTTCTTAACACACATCAAATTTCATTTAAATTCGATGTTGTTTACTATTCAATCAACAAACTTATTTTTTATACACAATTTTAGATTACAAAAACTTGAAATTTTAATATTTGTTTGATAACATAGTAATTGATCTTTAATCTTTAATCTTTTTGAAAATTTACAAGCATGAAGGATATAATATGAACATTCAATCTAATGGTTAGATTTTCAAAATTTACACTCAATATAAAGATATATAAGGAGTTTGAAGAGTTTCTCTCCAAAGTCCAAACTAGTTTAGAGAGAAATTTTGTTCAAGTTCCACTAAGGCTCTTTTAGGGGGAAAAAAGCAAATAGAGTGATACAAAAATAAAATTCTATGGCACAAAGTATTCTTCCAACAAAACTAAGATATCAAACATGAGAATAAAAAAATCAAGATATTTTGGTGGCATCCCTTACCTCTAGCTTTCTTTTAGCATTTACTCCATCTAAAAAAACTCTAGAATCAAACATGGTGTCTAGAAGTTTGGCTTTTAATAAAATATTACAAAAACACACGAGCAATAGAAGTAAAAATATGAAAAAAGATACACAAATATAGAATATTAAAAGATACCTTGAGGCCCGAGGACAAAGAGTTTGTAAAAACAAAATAGTAGAAATGGCAGAGAGAGGATAAATTGAATAGAGGGTTTTGCTGTGGTGTTGTATATATATAGTAGTAGGTCGGTTTAGTTTAAATTTTTCCATGCTACTGAGTAGTAGTTGGTTTAAAACTCTACAATTTACTGATTAGCAATCGGTTTAAAACTCTTCTTTTGACATAATAAATAAATTAATAAAAAAATGATGTGTAAAATTATGGAACTACCAAAACTTATGTGGCAAAATGTTAGATGGTCAACTAATAGGCAAACATCTTCAGTTTGTTTTAAAACTCTATATTGTTGAGTAGTAATTCGTTTAAAACTCTTCAGTTTACTAAGTAGTAGTCAGTTTAAAACTATCTTTTAGACATAATAATAGTTTGGTTTAAAACTCTCCATGTTGCTAAATAACAGTTAATTTAAAACTCTTCAATTTGCTGAGTTGTAGTCGGTTTAAAACTCTCATTTTGACATAATAAATAAATTAATAAAAAATGGTGTAAAATTGTGGGACTACTAAAGCTTATGTGGCAAAATATTAAAAGGTTAACTAATAGTCAAGCATCTTCTGCTACTATATATTACTAGTCGCTAACCCGTGCATAGCACGGAAAAACTACTTAAAGATATTTTTAAAAAATAGTACTAATATTTTCCAAAGAAATTTTCCCCTCTATCTCTCACTTAGTAATGGTCTTATCCCTTAATGTTTAAATGTTATCAAATTCATAATTTTCTCTGTTTTTTTATTTATCTTTGCAAATGTATATTAATACAAAAACATAATTCATAAAACATTCCATTGTAAAAAGATTACTATTCTAATGTTGCAATTTGGGTTGTTTTGATGAAAGTTCTAATGTACTAAAAATACCAATTATTGATGGTCTAGTATGCCTAAACATGAAAAAAAAAAAAAAACAAACAAACAAAAAAAACAGAAAAGAAGAAGAAGATGATGACCCGTGGAAACAACAAGAGGCACAAACCATGAAGTTGACTTAAACTAATTAATAAGTGAGATATTTTGTCAAATACATTATGCAGATTGTAAGGAGTCAATTTCATATTGGAGACCATTTCAAAATTACCACTATATACATCCACTAAACTAATTGTTTTCTAAAATGCTAAAAATACTACAAATTTTATAACATCACATTTTGTAAATTGATAAAATAATAATTGTGATTGGTAAATAGCAATATCATAATAAATAATATAAACAAATATAAAAAAAAATTTTAATGACTGGTGAAATTTAGGTGGTGAAATTTGTTGTATGTTTAGCATCATTTATAGTTTTTTACTCCAACTATTCTGACTTTGTATCAGAATGTCTAATGCAGTAGAGCCAGTGCAGCCAAAATTGAAAAAACAAAGAAATAGAGAGAAGCGGTCACAGAGAGAGAAACAGATCAGAACTAGAGAAGAAATAGAAGACGGAAGAGCACAAAGAGAAAACAAAGAAAAAAGAAGCAACACAAAGTAGAGAAAACACAAAGAATAAGAAGAGGAGACCGAGATAGGAGAGACAGCCCATGCTTCTTCCAATAGATCAGGTTTGATAAAAAGAGGAGAGATTATATTGCACCCAGGAGAAGTTGAGACATAAAGTGACATACGGGGAGGGCTTTTGGCTTTGAACAGAGACAATGAGAATATGAGATTTGAGAGTCGAAGAAAAGAGGAAGAAAAAGTATTGGGAACATCAGCTGAAAATAAGAATTAGTCAGTAAAAAAAAGACAATAAGCATTAAAAAATAACAAAAATTAGATAATGTGTAAAATGGTGAGGCTTTCAAAGCTTAAGTGGCATAATATAAGAATGTCAATGAAAAGTTAAAGGTTTCAGTCATATAGGGGGTGTTTGGTAGAGTAGTTTGAGATGAGATTTTTGTAATTTTTTGAAATACATATGGGTGAAAATGTGTGTGAAAATGTGTGTAATGTTGTTTAAAATATAAAAATGTGAGTTTGAGATAACAAACCAAACAAACCCATAGTATTTATAGATTATAGATATAGATTGGAGTATTTAAGCTGCCAATGTTTTAGAGACCAAACCATTGAGAGAACAAGAAAATTGGAAAGATTTAGTACAATAGGTCTAATAAGGAGATCAAATGAGTTGGATTTTTACGTCTTTTTTCCAGAAAAACTAAAAAGAACAAAGAAAGAAAATTTTCTAATAAACTTCTTGAAATCCAGCCAAATAGGTTGACAACACACATCACCCTTTGTGTTAAGTGGTAGTACCTAAGGTGATTGTCTAGTTTTAAATTAGTGTATTGAAGGAGAAAAAGGGAAACTCTAGACAACCACACTAAGATTTCCCAAGCAATCACAACTTCGAAGGAACAAGCAATTACAACTAAATACTTTAACAAAGCTAGAAAGATTTAATTAAACCCAATGCCTATGTTAACTTTGACAAATTATGTAAAAGTACTTATATAGACTGCTCCTAATCTTTTTCCAACAAAGATTAGGATTTGGATTTGATGCAGACAGATCCACCGTATAGAATTGAAATTTTTACAAATAGAACAACCCTATTCTAGGGGTGTCCACGGGTCAGTCCGAGTCGGGTTTGTGCCCAACCCACGACCAACCCGACCAAATCGAGTGGAGGAAGTTTAGAGCCACTGCTGACCGGCAAGTGAGTTAGATCGGAGCAGTCAGATTCACGTCAGATAGCAGTCAGTTCAGTCAAAACCGTCAATGGTGAAGAAAGCCAACCAAAACAATGCAGTTTAGGAGAAATCTCACCAAATCCAGCAGAGATCTCATCGGATCTGGTGAGATCTCACTAGATCCGGTGAGATTTCCACCAGATCTAGCTGAGATCTCACTAGATTTGGTGAGATCTCCCCAAATCCGGCATAAATCTCATAGGATCTGAAGTATTTTGACCAAAAACTCGCCAAAAAAAGCTTGGATCGCCAGATTTTGATAAGTTTCATGATTGGGTCGGTTGAGACGGGTTTTAGAGGAGAGAACCACTGGAGTCAGTTTTTGGGGTCGATTGCAGGTGGGTCGGTTCTGGTCGGTTTTGGCAGATGGGTCGGGTCCAGTGGGTGGGTGGACACCCCTACCCTATTCCATGTTGTTATCTCCAGTAGTACTTACTAACGTGACCATACACAGCTTCGAATCCACGGAATCTAATACAAGCGAACTCTATTGAATGTGAACACCCGCTCACAACTTCAAGTACCCACTTGAAGATTCACTCCAATAACTCTTTATTAACTAGATTCAGCAACTTCACCTTGATCACCAAATCTTTGAAAACATGAACAATGATCCTTGGTTGATGCTTTAAGAGAACTTGGAAATCTCCTATAGTTTGTTTATACCACACAGCTCTCCAAAAGTATTGAAAAGCGAGCCCTAGAATTGCTTATATTTTTTATTTTTACCTTGGATTGAAAACCATGATACCCTAGCTTCATGAGAGCTGATTGAAACATACTTGGAATCTATTCCGCACGAATCTCAATAGATTGAGATTAGTGATTCTTGATCAAGCACATATCAAGATTCCATAAAACTTGTGAACTTCTTCAATCTTGGTCCTGTCTCGGATTTGAAATGGACTTCAAACACACAATATACTCACTAAGACTCTTAAAATTGATTACATTTGATCATGTTTTGCCAACCTCGTCATGTGGACTCAACAATTTTGGTTTCAAACAAAGCTTCAAATAGTTTTGGTCTTTTAAGTATTCTCTTACAGGAACTTCTTCTTGATTACGTCAATGTGGAGTACCTTTCCCCTCTTAAATATTTTCCTCAACTTATTCAAAAAGGGGTCATTCCAATGTTGGTCCCATTTAAGTGAGGTTTAGTGAAGGATAACTTGAACAGTGTCCTACCTATCAATTTTTTTATAATGTGTCTGCTCTCAAACCTTGACTATGCACTTGCACTTGGACTTACAATTTTCAAGATGAGACTTAGACATTGCACTAGAAAACAAACCCTCTCCCTCTAAACAATAAAATATAAAAATAATTAAAAAACTAGGGAAAACACCATTCTCTAACGTAGAATTATCTTCTCCAACTTTTATTACATTAAAACTCAAAATATTAACTTTCAATTTTCAAATATTAAATTTCTAGATGATGTTATTTGCCATAATAATGATGTAGTTGCGACACTAGAACAATAACAAAATGTACATAAAAAATGCTAGGTTATATTAGACCAAAGTCAAAGAATCCAATGCATACCTGCTCTTTCATACTCCCCCAAATCAGAAAAACATTGTGCAGCAGAATCAACTTTGCCTATAGTTTCAAATATTTCGGCAGCTTGCCTAAGCATAACATTTGCCTTTTCAAGATTTGAACCGCGCATATGGTCAGCATTTTCTCTAAGGCCAGCAGCCTTGGACCTTCTTTGCCAATAAACATCACCAGCTCTTTCAAAGCACATGGTTGCAAATTCAAACTTATGCTCTAAATACAACTGCAAAAAAAAAAAAAAAAAACAGATATAAGAATTGGACATCTACAATAATGGTTTTGCCAAAGAAGAGAGAGAGAGAAGACAGCAATAGATCCTTCAGATAGGGTCACAATCAATAGTAACCTTAATGCCTCGGGACTTCCACTCCTCTGAACTGCTAGTAACCTGCATTGCCTGAGCAAGTGAATCATCTAGTTGTCTGACTTGGACAAGACACTTTTTCTTCCAATAGTCAAACATTGGTTTGCAAAAGTCCTCTGAATTCTCAGAAATCCACAACCTCTGCCTGGTACGAGTGATAGCCACATAAAGTTGCTTCAGTTCGGAGCACAACACATCGTGTTTAGCCTCATTGAAACGTGGGGCAGAGATGGGTAAAGTTGGGTCGAGCAAATCTTGCTCTTCCATATATTTATATATCACCCTCCATTGATCTTTCAGAGATGATGAGCCAAAAAAGTTGTACAACAATACATCCTACACAAGGAAATTACGAGTAATAAATGGGCTAAAAAATGTGACCCAGTAAATTACTAATAATGTTAATGAATTTCGATTTGAACAAACGAAGTGATAATATTTAAACATATAAATAAATTGTTAAGTAATAAAACAAATGAGTAAACATGTATTTTATGCACCTGAAATTCAAGGCCCTTGCACTCCACAATAGTCAGAACAAGAGCTTGGTTCCCAACGTGATTGGTAATTTCCTTCCGAACAAAATCATCTCGTACCAATATTACTTGCTCTGCACCGAAGCCAACGATACTTCCTCTAGCATTCCCACTATTGCCAAAAATAGTTATGATAGCATTTTCTTTGTTCCCTGATTCAAGCAAAATAGGAGCTTCACCATATATAAGACTAGTCTCAGGTTGCAAAACATCAGTAGATTGAGGAAAGTAATGATAAATAAGTTCAATCACACTCTGTGATAGCTTAAGAACTCCATCATGAGTACGGAAGTTCTGGCCCAAATGGAAGATCTCTGAGATTATTCCTTTCTCTTTTCTTCCATCTTGTCCACTGCTTTTTGATTCCAGCACAAACTTATTGTAGAACAGAGATCTTATATCTTGGAATCTAAAGTCAATTCCCTTCGCAATCGTCTGAGCAGTATCACCAGAGAAAACAAAACCCTCTTCAACATTTTTACAAATATATTTGAATAAAGCAATTTGGCTTAATGTAAGATCCTGCACCTCATCCACATATACAAAATCCATTTCATCGCCCTCGTATCTTTCAGCTCTTAATCGACGATGAAGATCAATTACAAGATCAGAAAAATCAAACTCACCATTTTCATTCTTCATTTTTTCATAATTTTGAAAGATCTCATATATTATCTCTCTCTTCTGTCTACATAGACGAGAAACTCGGCCCTCTGATAGTCGAACATAGTCCTCACGACTGAGTTTGCCATCACCTGCCTCCGCAGCTTGCGGGCCACCTTTTATATGGGAAATAATCTCTGTGAAAACTCTAGAAGAGTCAAGCTTCTTAGTTAGCTGGGTATTGAAACGGGGCCAGTATGATGTACTAAACCTTTCATAATTAACTTCTTTCATCCTTATAAAGCTCTGTAAGGAAACTGAACTACCACTTATTGGACCATTAGAGAGTTTCCTTGCTTCATGGAATCTTTCAAAGTATGAATTACCCACAGTTCCATCAAGCATTATTAGAAATTTGTGAAATGTTATGACAAGAGGATATGACAGGGGAGGAACATCAACAAAAGAATCCGGGATATCCTTGAATTGAGAGGCGTTGTCAAAATCATCCATATCAATTGAACTACTTCCTTTTGAAGAATTACAACCACAGGAAAAGCTGCATGTGGAAAAAAAATTGTTACAATAGGCTTTTCATTTTATATTATCCAACATTATTCCCTAGAAAGAAAAGTGCATATCACATTTACGAAATGAAACAACCAATCCACGTCAAGGACAAAAAGAAATATCAAACATATGTCATGTTTCCAATTTCTCAAAAACCTGAAAAAATTAAAGTAAATACTGAGTTCAATTGTTTCTAAGTCAGAAATCAAGCAAACTAATTTATAAAGAAGCAAAGTAAATTCACGAAAACCATTTTATTAGATAATCTACACACCTTTTCAAATGAGAAACATGTTGTTTTACAGCATAACACAGTTTAGGACTCACTGTCACAAAAAGTTGGTGCAATACATTTTCCTTCATCCCAGCAGCAGTCTCCTCAACCTCCTTTTCCTCATACAATAACTCCCTTACCTTATGGTGCAGTTTTTCTTTCTGAAATAACTTCATCGTCAAAACAGTAGTTTTCCCAGTACCTGACCGCCCCAGTACAAATGTACTTCTAGGAAAAAGGATTATCTCTAGCTCTTGGTCAGATACTTCAAATGGTAGATCCAATTCACCACCATCTTCGTTAGAAAGCAAGTGGGTCACTACGCCTGATGATAAGGAGTAGAACTTCATCAGCATAAGACTCTCACTCACTCTAGCATTCTCAACATAACTTCTGCCATCAGCAGCACAACCGCTTAGATCACTCCCATTTTCATGGTCATCAAGATTCTTAATCCGGACAATATCAAAAGAGATTGACCAACTCTTTGGAATTTCCAAATCCCTAGACACAAAGCAAGGGGAAAAAGTTTCAAAATATAAAAAAGAAATCCTAGTAAATTTAAAATATCAAAATAAGGCATCATCCAAGTTTCAAAATTGGAAACATTATTATGGATCTACAAGAATGCAAAAAAATATACATACCCCTCAAGACATTTCTCTTGGCAGCAATTAATAAAGTCATCTGTATATTTTCCAAACATACTATCAAGACGTTTCACTAATTTTGGAATATCCTCTATAGGCGCTATATACCAAATCTTCAAAACTTGAAGGTACCTCAATTCCTTTGCAATGTCACTCCATTCCTTTACTATGTCATTTGCACAAACAATATAAAGACCTTCAACCCTAAATTGCTTTAAGATCTGTGAAGAACTTTCACAAACTACACTCAACTTTTTGGGTCTCCAGCCACTGGAAATTTTCAATAGAAGGTTTATAACTGACTTCTTTGTCCGGACAGACTTCAGTTTTTGAAATGATTTTAGAAAGCTATCACTAAAAAGAACCTGTGGAGATTGCGAAAAGGAAACTATAATAAGTACATAAGCAAATTAAGAAAGAGTATTAAGAATATATAATGAAAAGTACAAATATAAGGGTGCAAAATACCTTCCACCTAGCACTTTTAAAAAGTATGCTATCACTATTAAGCAAATCATCAAACTGTTCAAATTCTTTCTTCACGTCTAATATTGCTTTAGCCAAATCCTTGTCCTCATCAGCGTAAAAGAAACATTGACGATTCTTAGCATCAAGGACCAAGGTTTCCCAAACAGATCCACCATTCACTAGTGTTCTGTCATTTCCCAATATCCATAGACAGTGCCTGAAAGGCATTACAAGGCCAATTGTTATTTACAATACTTGTTAAAATGGAAGCAAAGACAAACTTCTCGAAAGAACTTACATAAAATATTACCTAGCCCTTGTAAGAGCAACATTAGTTCTCTGTAGACTCGATGTGAACCCAATCGATGCATCAGTATTAGATCTTACTGTCGATATTATAATTAGGTCCTCTTCCCCACCCTGGAACCCATCTACTGACTTGACCTTCACTGTAAACCCATCAAGAGCATCAAACTTCCGTCCAAGTCTTTCTTGAATTGCTACTACTTGAGCAGCATAAGGAGATATTACACCAATGCGGTAATTCTGTTTGAAGCCAGTGCCAATCCATGCTGAATTAAAAGCAAAAGCCAAAAAAGGGAAAGAATAAATCAATATAAAAATAAATAAAACAAAGTTCTAAGAACTTGTTTCTCTAAGAGAGGTGATTCCATCATAACAGATTGAGGTACAGAAATACAAGTAACGGATACAGACATATGACTATTCTAAATGACAAAAATGTGTACTTTATAGTCTTTTAAAAGATTTAATACGCCGACTTTCGAATTCTTTGAGACTCCATTACGTTCCAGTCCTAAGATATGCTGAATTAATTTTCTCTTGGGTAAAGATGTACATGATCTTCAAGGATCAAAATGTATCTTGCTTGACAAGCAACAAGACACAAACATTATAAGATTTCTCAATAGAGTTTCCTACCTTTGCAATTTTATCATTTCTTACAGAATAACAAAGTCCATTTGTAAAAACTCATCAACTTCCTCCAGTTTGTATTTTCTAGGGAATTAGAGATCAATCAAATTAGTTTATACTGGCATCAAATGAATGACTTAAAGGTGGCAAAAAGTCAAGAATAAGATCATAGAGTAGAAAGAATGAAGTGCAATTGAACAAATAGCCCATCAGCAAAGACAATGGCAATTGTGAAAATAAGCCCATCAGCAACATAAAGCCTGATTGAGCTTATTCTTCAAATTAAAGACAATCTCGAGGTTGGCATAGAATATGAGACTTCAAGAGGAGTTACCTTTGTATAAATTCTGCAGTATTTTCATCACAACAGAAACCTCAACCATGTTTCTCCAACTACGCTCAGAATCATCCTTCTCTTCCCTACCATCTATTACACTAATGAAAGAATAGGGACCAAACATTGGCCCTGGAAGATACTGTTTTTCATTGCCTTTTCTTTTAACATTTGGAGCATCTAAAATCTGGTTGTCATAAAAATTTGCATTTGGGAAAAAACTTATAGATGGATGCATTCGGTACTGTATACTGAGAAGATGCTTTGTGCAACCCAATGAGCTCAACCTCTCAAATAAACTTCTCCCAAAACCAACTTCCTCAGAAATCTACAAAAGAAAATTAAAATATTCTGAAAGAACATTTTAAAAATAAAAAATAAAAAACAAAGAAAACCAATTCACATGTAAACAAAGGTATGAATGTGTCAAAAAAACCAAATAGCATTTACATACATTGCTTGTAATTATTGCTGGTAATTGGCGCTCGTCACCAACAAGAATAGCATGCCTTAATTCCGGAAGTTGCAGGGGAATGGTCGATTCACACTCCTTTAATTGAGCAGCTTCATCAATAACCAGAATGTTCAGTGGGTCCATTTCCACAGAGTGCAGCCTATAAGAACTTGAAGCAGTGCAAAAAATTAAGGAAGCTGCCTTGAAACAAAAATCCATTATTGACCATTTGTTCATTGAGCTCGGAAGATCAAGTTCATTAAATGAACCCTGAAGTTTTTTTAAGAGAGAAAGGCAATCTTTTCTCCTTACATTCAACTGGAATGGTATATCCATAAATGGCTCAGAAATATCTTGACCTACTTTTGAATGTGAAAAATGCTCCTCCAGTGCTACAGACTCCACATTATCTTTAAACAATAAGGTTTCAAAAGACTCAAGTAGGTTAATAAGAGAAAAAATGTTTTGGAAATTGTGCTCGAGAATGTATTTCTTGGGTAAATGTGTACAAAAGTTTAGAAGACAATTTTTAAGTGGTGATGAAGTAGCAACAAATCTTTTTCTCAGAAAATCAAGAAATGATTTGCACTTCCCCTCGCCACCATCAGTTTCAGCCTCACTTTCTATCTCTTTAATTTCTTCTTCATTGTTTTGTTCTCTCTCTTTGATCAGTTCATTGTCCAAGAAGATGTGAAATTGAGAAACACAATCTTCAAGAAGATCAATCATTGAAGTAAAACAATGCCTCCAACCAGTCAGAGGCCCCAAGCACTCAGTAAGCTTTTGGACCCGATAATCCAAATATATAATTTCCATGTCCAAACCAACTTTGAGCCGCTTCTTATTCCCAAATAAGAGAACATCTCCAAATGAGCAAAATAAAGCATCAATTCCAATGTCCATTCCGAAGGATTCTTTCACCAGCTTTAGGACATGCGAGGCCACTTCTTTAATTGCAACATTTGTTGGGGCACAAGTAAGAGTCCTATATCCCATTCTTAGAAGGGTGAAAAGAAGGGTGCCAGTGGTTTTTGTTTTGCCAGTACCAGGCGGACCCCATATAAGTTCCACAGACAACTTGTGGTTGCAATGTATCTTACGTAGACAAGCAAGAACTGCGTTGTTTTGGGATTCATTCAGTTTTGAAGTAATACTCGTTGCCAATTTCTCATCCCAGCTGCCATCACTCTGTGCAGAACAGAGATCACAGTCTTCCTCATTCTGTTGTTCAACATGAGAAAATGAAAATAATTAAAGAAAGTCTTAGCAACAAATGACGGCAAAACAAGTAAAATTTTAGAAAAACCAAAACAAGTTTCCCTTATTGCAATTGACTTACAGATAAATTAACGAAATGCATGTGCATGACATTTCATTAGCAAAATTTGGTGCGGGAGGGACAGAGAAGGCTAATAAACTCAAACCATATTATCACAACAGTTTAAAGGCACAACTGTTGTAAATGGAGGGGGGAATACTAATTCCAGCTTCTAAAAGAGAAAAGTAGGAATTTCCATTGGTATGATAAGAAAATAAGCACTGTTGCTTAAGGACCAACTAAGAGAACACCTTTAGAGTAATGCACAAAAAAAATTATCTTCCTCTTAATTCTTCTAAAGCAAAATGTTTTGTCAAATAATAATTAAAACAACATCGGTATACTATAATCCATGCTAAGTATTCTGTTGTTTCCACATGAATCATATGTCAATCATAATGGGACAATTCCATTTTGCAACTGAATCTAATGCTCAGTAGTATTAAATCTTCAACATTCATACCCAAATTGCTTACCAAAGAACTAGTGCACAAGACTTTCTTAATGATATTCAGATTTTTTTGCATGTGCAGTGCATTCCACATTCTCTTGTTAGGGATTGTATTTGTCAAGAAAACCACAAACAATGATTTCTTCCCACCATCAACATCAATATCTTTCAATGCCTTGACTTTAAAGCTAGTAGATGTATCATTATCCTCTCGAATATCATCATCATCAATATCATCCTCTGAGATTTTAGTGACCATTACAAAAGCCCAAGACCTTCCTATTCTTTGTAAATCAGAAACATGCTCGGGTTTAGCATCTGCTAAAATTAAAATATCTCCAGGCAACGTTTTGTAAGGCTCCTTGCTACGATCACTGCATCGGTTACTCCAATTATCAACCTGAACATCATACAATTTTCCTCCATATGGCTTAGATTCATCAAATGCAATTACTTCAGCAAAAGGCGCTATTGATATAATCTCCATACTTGAATAGAGTCGTGCACGAGTTTCTTCCAATAAAGGGTAAAGATATGAACAAAAATACTGGTGAACTGATTCGAAGGACAGCGGAATTTTTTTTACCTATAAAGAATGAAACAGGGTGTTAATTCAAAATAGAGTACCAAAGAAATTCAATGGAGGTTTATACGCTTAAACATATAAGCTGCTAAGCTCACTTATATTCTCGATAAAATGTCTAATGAAAATGCTAGATTCAATTTATAATAAGCATTTAAAATCAAGTACAGTTTACTATTAATAGCAATTTTAAAAGATACTGACTTTCTTGTAGTACATTCAATACTTCTTCCCCCAGGAAAATGATAAGAACAAGTAGATAGTTTTGTCTTCCTAATCTATAATTTCTTATAATTTAAAAAACATCGTCTGCTAGAAGAATCAAGTAACGGCTTAGGCTTTTACTTTCCAGCAGACTCTGCAACAAATAGGCATGTAAAATTCTATACTTTATTAGGTTAAAAGGGACCACCAAGTTTGGAGGATAGAATCTCTTAGAGGAAACTTTGTATTAGATTCTCAATTGAATATACACTTGACTATAGTTTGGGGAAAAAAAGAAAAGGGAAACAACCCTTTTTGTTTAAAAAATAAAAATAAAAATAAAAATAAAAAAAGCCATGGGTCCTAAGGGAGATTAGATGAAAATTTCAATCCCCACTCTCACAGAGAAATACAAAGCTTATAAATTGGATATAAATGACATTACCTAATAGTGTACTAAATTATATGTTCTTCAATGATAACTTACAAATTTATTTTAAAATAACAGAACTATGCTATTCATTTGGAATATGGTAAAAGAAATAACTTAATATAAAGCCATCAATTATTCATTCAAATCTATAATATACTTGTATGTAATTGAATTTAACCCTTTTTTTTTCCTTTTAAATTTTTATGCTAAACTTTTAAAACATGAACACAAATGAAACACTTAAATATTCTATGTTGTATACATTATATATCATATAGTATATTTTGTCCCATTATATACAAACTATGACTCCGTATGTTTTGTTGGAAAACCTTATGTTGTAGACACCCAATTTCCACCCATAATTCAATCTTGGAAAGAGCGAGATAGTCATTTCACATATCCAAGGGTACAAGGGTAATTTAACCACTAATTAATCAATCACAGTTCATGGGATGATCTTAAGGTTTCAATGATCACAACTACACATCAAATGCCTCAATTAAATAATCAGATTGGAAGATATTGCAAGATCAAGTTTTAACAGTCAATATATTTTTGCGTGAGGCTAATTACATAGGATTAATGATCATTAATTTTGATTGGATACTAAAAATGACAAATTAAAATTAATTATATGGAAATTTGTGATTAGCTGAGTTCATATTATAATATGTGGCTTAGTGCAATGAATAAAATTTATATGCTAATAAAAACAAACCACTATCAAATAATGTGATTTTTGAGTAATTATCCCAATGAAAATTGTTTTAAAAATCATAATTACCATTTTGAAAGATTCCTTATCATGAAAATATCTCAAAATTTCATCCAAATGCATTTTTCAACTAAAAAAAAAACACTAGAAAACATGCAAAGCAAGCGAAACGGTTAATCTAGGAAAATATCATTGACGTCTCTCAGCTGACTGGAAAGTAAGGTCTCTTGCTTTCCTCAAGCTGTAGAAGTTTTGTCCCTTCTTCGAAGGAGAGTTTGTCAGTTGTACGTTCTCGCGGAGTATCAAGCATACTCTTCCAGTTAGTGGGTATTTTTATTTGTTTGGGGTCTGGGAAACACATTAATCCACTGCTTATCTCTTTTGTTGTATTCAAGCATGGAGAATTTGACAAAAAATTGGCAGAAGCTTTCACTCTCAGAATTAGAAAATACGGGCTTTATCCCCCAGAGGACCATACAAAGGGGGAGTTCGTCATTGCTACCAAGTTTCTAACAACACGTTTCCTTCAAATGGAGGCTGTGGCCAGGACCTTCAAACAACTATGGCAGTCTAACAACGAGTTTTGAATCCGAAATCAAGGTAATAATGTGGTTTTATTTGTGTTTTGACAACCTAGCTGATGTGGACAGGATTCTCAATAGCCAACCTTGGAGTTTCGATAAGCACCTCATTGTGATGCAGAGGTATGCCAACGATTCCCCGGTGCATGAGCTACCTTTTGATAGAACTCCTTTCTGGGTACAAGTTCATGACATACCGAATAGCTTCTTAACAAGGAAGGAGGCGGAGAGTTTATGCGATACAGTAGGTGAAGTACAGAAATCTACAGGAGCGATTGATGAGGATGGAGGTAGTTTCATTAGCGTTAGGGTGCTGATTGATATCACTCTTCCTTTATGTCGGGGCAGGGTGATAACACTTCCAAGTGGAGTCAAAAAGTTGGGTGAATTTCAAGTATGAGCGCTTAACAAGCTTGAGCTACTGGTGTGGTCGATTAAATCACGATGACAAGGAGTGTGAATTGTGGATTGAGAGCAAAGGATTGTTGAGCACTGATAAGCAGCAGTACGGGCCGAATTTGAGAGCTCCACCATATCACTCGACGGGCAAGGACGTCATCTATGTCCCAAGTTATTACTAGATTAGAGATCCCAAAGCACTTTGGAAACAATGGTCGGAGAAGGCTCATCAAGAGACGGTCACGGGTACAAGCTCCAACATAACTCCGGTGGTTGATATTTCAGATATGGAAGCAGAGGGAATCAAGGATGGAGTTAATGCAGGTCAATTTCAGTTTCAAAAGGGCAACATAAATCGGGGAAAGAGAGTATCAATGAGACTGAAATTACTCCCCCAATTCTTACTCCAGCTCTAAAACCGAATAATGAGGGGATCTTCAATTCCATAAATTCAGAGATTGACAACATTTTGGAGAGTCCTAACGGATCACAAACGACGCCTAACAAGGTAACGCCAGGGTCAGTTAATTCCGGAGATAATGATCTTTTAGTTTTGAATTCAAACACCATCAACACAGCTGTCAATGATATCCATATAGAGAAAAGTGTATCTGGCTCAGTAAATGCCTTGTACGCGATGAACCCTAGTCCCGTGGTGTCCTCTAGCCAACTCTCTTCTGAAACCATGGTTCGGGAACCAAACCTTAGGACCTGGAAGTGCATGCTAAGGCAAACAAATCCCAGTACATGAGTGAATCAAAGGCACAGTGTAAGGAAGAGGAAAGTCAATAGTACTCCTCACATACTATCCGAAGTTCCAAACAAGAGTGTTCAAACTCTTGGGAGTGATCAAGACACAACAGAAATAGTGGTGGAGGCTGTGGCGCAGCCCCGCCAGGAGCCATGAGTTTTCTAGTGAGGAACTGTCGCGGGCTTGGGAACCTAGCGGCAAAGAAGGAGCTTAGCGAGTATTCCCGGGCAAAAGATCCCTCTGTCATGTTCAGGCATATTAGAAGGCAAGGTAATAGTATCGCTCATAAATTGCTAAACACGCAAGACATGTTAGCGGGTTTGCAGTGTGGATGGTGGAGCTTCTCCCACATCTTTCAACTGTAATTTTGGCCGAGTCAGCCTTTTCTCATTAATAAAAATTACAGTGTTTTTTCTCCAAAAAAAAAAAAGGAAACTATCATTGACGTGCCAAGTGGCACTTGAGAAGTGCCAATTTTCCCTATATAGTTTTGGTTCTTATAAAAAAAAATGTGCCAATTGGCACTTCAGCAAATTTCCCTGGATTATGTGTGTTTAGGAACAACTTATTTACAATTTTCTTAAAACTGTGTTAAAGTATAATTATAATTTGAAAAAGTGAGAAAAGTGCAATTTTAAAAAAGCTAGCTTATAAGTTGTATCCAAACACAAACTACGTTTTTTGCTCCATTTCCTCACCCAAATCTCGTTATTTTCGAGATAAGTCTCTCACACACCACTTCGTGGGTGCTGACTTTGTAAGCACTCAGCTTAAAAATTATGCTACTCACTCCTCTATAAAAAGAGGGGAGCATCCTTCAGTCAGAGTATTCGCATCAGCTCGTGCAAAAATTCTAGTATATTTTAGCATAAGAACCTACTTTTTCTATTTTTCATACTCACTTTTCAAAATATCTCATATCAGATTATTTATTTTACACTACATTTTATTAAAATATCAATTTTTCTTGATTTTATTAATTGTTTCTCTTTCTTCACACACAACAACCACCATTCACTCTCTTCCTTCATCCTCGAAATACATCAAGAAAGAATAAACAACTAAATGCAAAATTAATAATATTAATGTAAAATCCAAACACCCTAAACATCAGAGGATAAATTTCAAATTTTAAAATTTGGGGTGTAAAATTCAAACCACCCCAAACTTTAGGGGTTTAATTTACAATTTACCCTTAATTTTATGCAAGTATATTTTCTTTCTTGTTCATAACGTGTTTTGTTTATATTGTCTATATGTTTAGATCTAAAATAGCTCAATGTAATTTCTAGATCTAGGATTGTCTTTTGGCTAAATTGATTCATAGATCTACTATTTTACATCATAAAAATTGTACTTTCTCTCTTGTTCATAACGTGTTTTGTTTATATTGTCTATATGTTTAGATCTAAAATAGCTCAATGTAATTTCTAGATCTAGGATTATCTTTTGGCTAAATTGATTCATAGATCTACTATTATAAATCATAAAAATTGTCACTTTGCAATAAAATTCCAGATCTGACTTCCCCTACATTCAAATATGTTTTGCAATCATTAAATTCCAGATTTGATTTTCCCTACATTCAAATATGTTTTCCTTTGCATATAATTTCAGATCTGATTTTCCCTACATTCAAATATATTTTTCTTTGCATTAAATTCCAGATCCAATGTTTTACATCACAAAACATGTTTTCTTTACGTTTAAATTCCAGATCTGATTTTTTCTATATTAACATTGTATTTTCAATCATTGAATTCCAGATCTAATTTTTCTACAATTCAAATAAGTTTTCTACATTACAATGCAGATATGATTTTTCTTCATTCAAATAGGTTTTCTTTCAATAAAAATTCCAGATTTGATTTTCTACAATTCAGATCAATTTTTCTTCAATTAATTTTCTGCGTGTTTTCAAATCTCAAAATCCTTTTTGTAAATTAATCTATTTTCAAAATAGATCTATGGAATACTTTTCAGTTCAACATTTAAATGCATGCAACATTTAAATTCAAAGTCAACATGAATGTGTGTTTTTTACAATTTATGCCTTGTGGATATGTGATTGGTCATCTTTAGTCTAGAAGATCGGTTTTTACCGAATAAGGTGGGTGCCTAATATCTTACCACTTTGTAACTTAATCCCCGAGCCTAGATTTTGGGTTCTAGATCAGTATCTTGTCCAATGTAATTTTTCATTTTGGTAGATTGTAACTAGGAAGCAAAACAATATATTTTTCTTTAGATTGTAATTAGGATCAAAGCTTTGTAATATTTTTACCAAAATGTAATTTTACTCTCAAGTCTCAATGCAAATCTAGATGTTCAATTCATTTATGTTTTTCTTATTTTTTGTTTAAATAAAATAAGTGATGACTCCATTTTACACCCTTGATCTAGGGGGTAAAAGCATTTCTCAATGTAAGATAAATTTCTATGTTTTCCTATAGTTGGTAGCATCAGGAAAAATCAGTTAACAAATAACTATCTATAGTCTATGGCAAACCCTATTAAAAATATGACTTATTTTGAAAAGATGGTTTTCCTGAAATTTTTCGAAATACATCCCTATCTCACCACAAAACATTTTCACCAAAAACATTAAAAATAAGATAGTTTTCTAAAAACTTTCCATCTCATTTTGGAAAATGAACTCTTTTTTTTCTTCATTTTCAATAACTAAAAAAAGGTGGGGCAAATTTAACGTGGGGCAACAAATGAAACATTTAACCACTGACAAACAAAAAATATCACTACTAACTCATGGAGAAGTTTAAAATAAAAAAAAAAAAGTTTACTCAAGAGTCCAATGTACTCCTCTAGTCTTCTACGAGGAGAATCAAGTTCAAATCACTCACCCCTATTGTTATAATTATTGAATTAGTAACCAAAAAAAAAAGAGGTGCACAAAGACAAACTACATTATTAAAAGAAGATTTTGTACTCCTAAGAGGAAACTGGTGAAATCGGCTAGCTTGGACCTAAAATAATAAAGCACACAAAGACAAAAATACTAAAGTAAAGAAATAACAAAAGTAACACATGTATGATATATCTTCTTTTGTAAGCGTCAACTTCTTCATTAATGCTTCATGGAGAATTTTTTTTTTAAAAAGCAATAAATTATTTAAATAGCTACTATAAAAATAAAACCAACAGAGACTGATATTGTAATAAAGAGGTAAACCAAAAGAAGAAGGCAAACCTGGTCCTTGAAAAGGTCTTTATTTTCAATTTGTTCAAGGGACCAAGAGAGCACCATTTCAGTGAAGCCATGATCATAAGGAACTGCCGTCATCTTCTTTGAACTCTCTCCTTTCATCATTTCTTCTTATATCTGCATTCAATATATATATATTAATCATTCACATCAAAAACCCATTTGGCCATTTCTCTGTGACACTATTATAGACAGAGAGGAAAGGAAGGAGCATTCTTACCTAGGAAGGAAACAAGTAAGAGAAAAAGGTACCTGAGAATCCTTTAGTGCGGACATTACCTTTTTTTTTTTTTTTTTTAACAGTACGGAAAAAAAAAAAAAAAAAAGTAAGATTGGGTGTCTTCTTCTGGGCCCACTAAAAAGTTCTCCCCAACGTGGGGCGAAAACTATTGGGGGAGGAGTTTGATTTATTTATCGCATGGTCTTTTGTACATTACTTTGGCTGTTTTTTTCTTTTTCTTTTTTCCTTCCTCTGGACATTGCCTTTTCTTTCTTTCTTTCTTTCTTTCTTTTTTATTTTTTATTTTTTATATATATAGAATTTCAATCTTTTGCGTCTCCTTTTATATTTTTCTTTGTTAACTAGAAGTGATTTCTTTTTTCTAGATATAATTTTTATTTTTTAATAAATTTGGATGATTACTTTTTTTTTTTTGTTAGTTGTTTGTCACTTTTTTTTGTTTTAGTTAAACATCATTTTTTTAACAGGATATATGAGTAAATTTATACAAACTCACTCTTTCCAGCCTTTCACTTTTTCAGAGTTCGTTTGGTTGGAAGAGTGAAAAAGTAGGAGGATAGAAAATTATGGAAAAGTAGAAAAGTGAGGGGATAGAAAAGATTTTAATTTCTCCATTTTTTGTTTGGTTGGAAGTGGAAAAGTGGAAGGATTGAAAAAATGTATTTGTATAAATTTACACATATACCCTTGTTAAAAAATGATGTCCTATTAAAACAAACAAAAAAGTGACCAAAAAAAAAAGAAATCACCCAAATTTATTAGGAAATAAAAATCATATCTAAGAAAAAAAAATCACGTCTAAAGAAAAAATAAAAAAAAATCACCAAAAAAAAAAGCAACGAAACTCGCCCAGGAAATCAAAAAAAAAAAAAATAGCAATGAAGCTTGCCTAGGAAATAAAAAAATTAAAAAAATTATAAAAAAAAAAAAAAAGAGCAACGAAGCTTGCCAGGAAATTCAAAAAAAAAAAAAAAAAAGCATTAGTGGACAAGCCCATGTGCACTTGCACATAGGCATTTTTGTCATTTACTTATCAAATTCCTCCCACTCAATTTTCTCTCAATTTTGGAAAGAAAATATTTTAGTGGGCTCAGAGAGAAAACACCTAAGTCCCACCAATTTTTTTTCCCTCCCCTCCCTCCAATCAAACACCCACCAAAAATGTTTTTCATCCCATTTTCTCTCCAAAGTTTTTTGTTCATCCTATTTCACCTCCAAAGGTGTGTTTGTTTTTGGTAGAGTAGATTTTAAGGAGGGAGAGAGAGAGAGAGAGAGAGGAAAACTTTTTAGAGTGTGTTTGGTTGAAAGGGGGGAAAGGAAAAAAATGGTAGGGCCTGAGTGTTTTCTCTCCGAGCCCACCAAAAAGTTGGGTAGAGAGAAATTTGAGGATAAATAACGAAATTGTCATCCAGTTGCCCTTTTATTCTTCTTTTATTCTTTTATTCTTTTATTCTTTTTTCTTTTTTCTTTGCTTTTGCTTTTGCTTTTGCTTTACCTAGGCAGTGCACATGGGTTTCACCCAAATTTATTAATATATTTTTTTTAAGCATCCGTTTGGGATGAGCTGAAAAATTTAGCTTATCTACATTTTTAGCTTATTTTTAATAATATTCATGAGTCTTACTGCACTTTTTGATATTTTGCACTAGTTCCACTGTACTATTTAGCTTATTTTTTAACCTATTTTCTATATTTTTAGTAAAAAGTTTTCAGTTTGAACTAAATAAATTGTTCCCAGACAGATACTAACTTTCTTGGGACGTTGCTTTCTTTTTATTTTTATTTTTATTTTTTCCTTTTTCTTTTGATTTCTTGGGCTGTGGCGTGGTGCTTTGTTTTGTTTGTCTTCTTCTTCTTCTTCTTGATTTCTTGGGCTGTGGCATGGTGCTTTATTTTGTTTCTTCTTCTTCTTCTTCTTTAACTAGACATGATTTTTATTTTTTAATAAATTTTGATGATTTCCTTTTCTTTTCTTTTCTTTTTCTTGTCACTTTTTGGACATCATTTTTTATCAAAGGTATATGAGTAAATTTATACAAACTCACTTTTTCTATCCCTCCACTTTTCCACTCTCAGCTAAATAAAAATAAGGAAAATCAAAATCTTTTCTATCCTCCCATCATTTTCTATCCTCTAACTTTTTCATCCCTCTAACCAAATAGATCCCCTAGTCTTTCTTTTACTTCTAGTCTTTCTTCCTCCATTCCTTAGCAATACTATGGTCTCTCTAGTTTGTTTTCCTCTCCTTCCTCCTTTTTTGTTCTTCCTCTTCCTTTCTTTTTCTTTTTTCACAAGTAAAACCGTCACTGCTACATTTTTTTTCACCATCTCTATTTATAACTTCATACATGTATATATATTAATGAGATTTGACTCATTTGAGAGGGTCTAAGAGTGAAAGATTCGGAGCTTTGTTCTTACCTAGAAAAAAACAACATTACACAAGAACAAAACGAAATGAATGGAATTTGAAACATTGTTTGAAACTCTTTGAGCAAAGTCATCTGTGCAAATGGGTGGAAGTAGAGACTGGAGAGTTGTCTCTTGCATTAGTCCACCAAATCAGTTGTAGTTGTTGAATCTTGTGCTTGATTTGCTTGATTTCACGTGTTTGTGTTTTCCATGGGGAAAATGATGGGGAGGTTGAGAGACTTGAAGAAGAACAAGAAGGAGATGGGATTAGGGTTTTACTTCGACAGTTTTAGAATTGGGGGAGAAAGATTGTAGTTTTATCATTAGACAATTTTAGAATTGGGGAGAAAGAGTGTAGTTTTATCGGGTTTTGTATTTGGGAGAGAGATTTTTTTTAATTATTATTATTATTATTATTTTAAATAATGCTTACTTGAAAAATTGTGAGAGCAGCAAAGTCTACGTGGCAAGTTCTAACGAAGTTAACAAACAGTCAAAAGTTTCAGTTTTATAATATGTATATATATAGATTATAAATGTTATGACTAGCTAGTGTCTTGAAGTAGAATATAGATGAAAATCATATAAAATGGTTGTGTCAACTATGTGTGAGGTTCCATTATATAAAATTAAAATTAAAAAAAAAAAACTGTGTGAGTTTTGTGATTGCACATGATATTGTCATCCAATGACATAACATAGAAATATTTATCTGTAACACTATGGTGAGACTATGGTAGTGTGATGAATTGTTAACACTCTTTAATCATTACATACATTTTGAAAATCGTTATTAAGGTTATGAAATTTTCTTTCCTATGATATAATTTTTGAAACCATATGTTTATGTTTTTTTTTATAGGACTAAATCAAATCCATCTTTTTTCATGTTACCACATTAACTATACTCGACCTAATTTAATTCCCATTTAAGATTTAATTATAGTGTTTTTGGGATTTCGAATAAGTTTAAAATCCAGTTTATTGTTCACCATTTATGGGCAGTCAAAAGAAAGAATATATGGCCAATAGCCTTCTAGCTCAACTACTTGATAATTTTTGATATTTTTGATAGATACATTCAAGATTCAAATCTCTCATCTTCGAACTATTAAAAATAATAATAATAAAAATAAAAATAAAAAACAAAGAAAGTTTGTACATCTATATATCATATTTTAAAGATATTGGGGGGGGGGGGGGAATATCAAGTCTTATAAATATAGCTTAATTGAGTTATCTTGGTATTATTTTTAGCGGAGCTTGTTGTAACTTAAATAAATTTTTCTTCTTTTAAAAAATAAAGAAGGTAACATTATATTTTCATTTCAAACAATTTCGTTTGAAATGAGAGAGTGGCACAAATCTTTGATAGTAACGTTCTTAGAAGACACACTTATTGTATCACACTTTAAAGATAGGATAAAGCCAACTTGATCTATTCTTAAACTGAAGCACTTCATCTATATATTATAGACATGCATGCATATAGTTCTTTTTGGAAGATTCATCTATATACCTGTATTTTATTAATAAACAAGATCTTATATGTGATAGGTGACTTTCCTCTATAGCGAATAGTTGGGAAATTTACGCATTGGTTGATAGAATTAACAAGTTTTAAATCCAAGTTATTAATTAGATCAATTATGAATAATCCTTGTTTAAACAAACAAACATCAATATCATGTCAATATCATGCACAACAGAGTAGTAAATAAGATAAGGTATGATGACTCAGGAAAACCAATGAAATAAACTAATTTCACAGTAAAAAATCGAGGGGGGGGGGGGGAACCTTCCAAAAAAATCCACTATAATAAAGAGAAGTTTTAGATCTAGTACAAAACCTTGGTTTCTAGACTCTACAAACCTAGTAGATGAACTCACAGCAGAAACTTTCTACTGCTTCAAAACCTCTAAACTCTTCAATATATGAACACTCCACTCACAATCACACTTGGAACCTCCAATCAACTTCAAGAACCTCTTGAAGGTTTTCCTCACAATAGCAAGTCTGTGGTGGTTGCTATGACTTCAACTTCTTCACCAATGGAATCTTCAGATCTATTTTAAAACTCTTTGGTTTGGTGAAATAGAGAAAAATTGGTTACAAAATCCTAGCCACATAAACTGAATGTTTCTCTCTATAAAAAGCCTCTTAATAGATGGCTTATGATATCCTTTAAATATGGGTTCAAACGGATCTCAACTCGAGCTTCAAACGAATAAGTTATGGGCTTTTTGCGTTGTTGATTTTTGCTAATCCGTAAAGCTCGATCGATCGAGCTTCTATCGAGCTACTATCAAGGAGATAATAAGTTTTGAGCTTCTATCGAGCTACTATCGAGGTACATGCTAAAAAAGTGCTGAAAATGTGTTGTTCTTAACCTTTTCTTAAGGAGACTTTGTGTTTTCAACTCAGTCTTTAATTACAACTTTAAGACACATCAAAACTCAATAAAAGACACATAATTTGGCATGGTTTGACAATACCAAAACACATGACTTTAACACAAACAATTCTTTGGGTAAAGAACAAACTTACCCACCTGTGGTTTGACTGAAATTTAAGTTGCCTACTTGTGGTTTGAAATATAACACTTTACCTATTTGAAGTTTGACTGAAATTTAAGTTACTTACCTATGGTTTGAAATACCATGATGCAAGTGTTCCGCTTGAATCTTTTTTATATTGTATTTTCATGTTTTTTGGGTTTTTGGAGGGAAGAAACATAAAAGTGGAGTAAAATGATATATTTAACCATGTTTTTAACAAAAGTAGGATATAGAACTCTAATGAGCTAATCTCAAGTGAGTAAAATGTCAAATTTCAAACCATTGGTGGGTAAGTTGTAATTTATCCTAATTCTTTCCACACTCAGCTAAAAAACAATTCTTTAACAATTTAATCCAAACAAACAAAAAGTTCTACTATATATGTTTGGCAATAGAAATTCTAAGTGTTAGATGATGTATTGTGTTAATTGTGTAATGTGTTGATTGCTTGTACTGAGTTGTAGAGCTGTAGCTGTTCTGTAATGTAGAATGTATTGAATAGTGTATATGGTAGTTAGGCTGTGGGTCGTTTTGTATATAAAAGTACTAAACTACAAGTAGCATTTGTACAGTAAAGTTAGTTGGGATTAGAAGACAGGTGTCATGTCCGTATTGGTCAGGAGATTAGTTAGTGGTTCTGGTAGTTAGTTTGTTTTCATTATTTCCCGCTTCACTCTGTTTTGTATATAAGCACCAGAGCTTGATTATTGTAAATATACAGATACACATTCATTCACATAGCTTCTCTCTCTCTCAATTAACTCCATCGCTGAATCTTGATGCTTGTGTGAATTCTAACACTAAGTTTATGCCCAAGTAATCATTAATCAACATTCCAAGTTCTGGATTATGTAGTATATCATTTTGAAAGTAAACAAAATAGAAAAAATAAAATATAGAACATAATAAGAAGGGAAAAATGATTCCTACAATTTTTACCCCTTACATAATAAAATGCTTATCGACGTAGCTATTAAGTTGAATAATATTTCTTTCATCTTTTAGAGAAAGGTATACTTCATGTTGTTGATCAGTAAGTATGTTCATTTTAAGAGTTTGGTTCCTGGGAATCTTTAGTGCGGGCATTACTTTTTTTTTTTTTTTTTGGGATAAACAGTACGGGCATTATTACTGGTTATCAAAAGAAAGACATTATATTTATATACATTTAGCGCCGACGTCTTTGGCTTTGTTTGTTTAAACCTTAATGTGGCGTTTGGTACGGGGTAATGTTTTAGGATTCCCAGGAATGTTTAAAGATTCTCATGTTTGGTTGCAAATCACGCTAAGGAATCAGATGCCAGGGGAATCTAGATTCCCCTCTCAGTGGGAATGTGGATTCCCTTTAAAACAGGTGGGAATCCAGATTCCTAAGCTTTAAAGGAAACTGTATTTTTTATAGATTGACAATTTTAACCATTTTTCATTATCATTTAATCAATTAAGATAAAATATAAAACAAATTATTATGGATTAAACTCTTTTAAAATTATTATTAAGAATAAAAGTATTTGATAATTTAAATAGTTATTTTTGTATTATACCTGTCATTTTGAAATGTTAGACTATAATTTTAATGAATTTTTCATAATTAATTGTTTATATTTGGTTTTTCATTATTTATTTAGAGGAAGTTTTTTTTTTTTTTTTAAGGATTTGGTAGTTCACATTCAAATCTAAGGATAGAATAGGAAAAATAAATAATTCATTTAAGATTCATGAAAATAAACCAAACATTATTATCTCACATTCCTAGGAATCTTAAGATATTCCCAATGAAACCAAACATAGGAATAACTACATTCTTAGGAATGTGATTCCTAGGCATTTAGATGCCAAGAGTAATGTAGATTCCCACGTACCAAACGCCACATAAAAGAGAATGGATAAAGCATTGAACGAGTACCAGGATTCATATACCTTATGGAAAAGGAAAAGTAAAAAGAGAGGTTACAAAACTATTTTAAGGCTATTTGGGCACAGAAGCAATGTCCTTCGTTTTTGTTTTTTTGTTTTTATCAGGTTAGCATTTAGAAAACGCCACATCATGAGCACTATCATTGGAGATGTAAAAAAATATCTATTTTACGTTTTCAAACAATATTTTATCTATTTTACAATAAAAACTTTTTTTTATTTTTTTATTTTAGGCAAACAATTTGTAAAAGGACAAGGATTTCATGCAATCATGTTTGCAGAAAATGCTGCATACAAGGCAACGTGTCAATTACTGAGAGTGACAAGTGTCCTAAGTAATGTGCATTGCACGTGACCAATTAACTCAAAAAAGCAAAACCGTTTGCCCTCTCTCTAAATCAGACGTCTCTATCTTCGTCCAAGATCTCTCTCATCCTTCGTGCTCCCACATCCACTCATTCCCTCTCCACCGGCCTCACTCCGCCGCGTTTCCACCTCTGTTTGCCGCCAAGAACCACCGCTTCAGCACCTTCTTTCGCAGAAATCTCTTTGGTGAAGACGAATACGACATCTTAGAATTTTTCAAGGATTGTTACCTAATCGGCTTCCAAATCCCTCTCTCTTATTTATTTATTTATTTTTACAAAATCTCCTTAAATCCCCTAATATCTTTGAGGGTTTTAGGATTTTATGTGGGTAAATCGTACAATGTTTTATATTTTGGAGATTTTAGGAGATTTCGTAAATTAAAACTTCTGCTTATACCAACAACGCATAAAAAATGATAGAATTCATTATAACTTTTATGTGGGTAACTAACACATTTCCTTAAATTTGTTTTTAGAATTTCCATTTGTTATTTTTATTTTTAAAGATTGAATATTGGAGCTTGGCCTGATCTTAGTTGAGTTCTATAGCGTAGAGTGCTGCTGGAATTGTGTTTAAGAGCTTATGTTTTTTGTTGGTTTTGGTTGGATAGTGATTACTGGTGTTAGGTGCTGACTTGTTATAATGGGGGTTTAGTTGTAGTCCGCGACTTTGCGCTGCTAAAATGTTTCTGAGTTGATGAATATTTATTTTATTTTTTTTATCATCCGCTGGGTGTGTTTCTTTGGGCCTTAGTCTTAATCTGTTTTGTTGAATAAAATTTAAATGCTTTTAGTTTCAGAATATGAAATCTATGTGAACTATCATAGGGAAACCTTGACTGATTTGAATGCCTAATGTAAGTTTGGTAGACCTTGACTGACTTGAATGCCTAATGTAAGTTTGGTAGACACCAAATTCATGGTTGCAACTTGAAATAAGCTTTCATGCATGATTTTCTGGTAATTCATTGCTTGATTGCTAGAGAGTTATGGTCTTTTGGAAGGCATAGTAGTGTTACTAGAATAGCCACTCCCCTTTGGTTATATGGACAATATGGAGAACTTTGCAAAGACTTGAAAACTATTCAATGCCTTAAGACCTGCTTATGCTGTGGCTATAGAATGTTGTAGTTTGATATTTATGCTCTATAGCTATAAATCTAGTTAAGCTATAGTACACATTGCATTATGTGTCTCATATTTTATACGAGCTAAATTAATGTGCTAAGTAATCTACCAGTGCCAATAATTAGCTGTAGATTAGTGGGCTACGAATGATTGTAAGTTGGGATAAGTTAATGGTGGGGATTTTGAAGTTAAAGGCAATTGCTTTGTGTGAACAAGAAATGCATAACATGTATGGATTTGGCAGTGTCTGGTTCTTTTTAGCTCTTTTTCTTTTGTTGATTTTGGATATGCAGGGAATTTGTTTATGAAGTTTTGAAGGTAATGCTTAGTAACTACTTTCTTAACATATTCAAGTATCTGACCTTTGGCTAACTTATATTCTCCTTTCTTTTTTTCACAGAATGCAGTACAGGAGACCATCATTCTTTAGAGATTGGGCAGGATTAAGTCACATATGTCTGTAAAGAAATTGGCGTTGAAACCCTTTCTTTACCTTTCTTCATTGTGGTGATCTTATTGTTTGAAGGTTACAAAGGGAGCTATCGTTCAATTTTATTTAAGTTTCAGATTTGACATATGCTACCTCCTTTCTAGTTTAATTTAGGTAATAAGGCGAAAGACTTTGTAGAGTATGTATTGTATTGTTGTATTGTCCAATTTTTTTTTTTAAATGGAAATGATATGGGATTAAACCATAACAAAGAGTCATACAGAAACTGCTTGCAAAGCATGACAGTAAACACAAGTTACATCAAATCAGCTTGAATAAAAGAAGTTACACAAGGAGGCGTGACTCCAATCCAAAGGTGCTGAGTTCCGGATCTTCTAGCAACTTGAGCAAGCTCATGAGCCACGGAGTTAAAGTTTCTACTTAAATGCTTGAAACAGCAGGTTTCAAAAGATTCACTAACTTGAAGAATACCTTGCACAATGTGCCCATAGCTGCTACCCAAGGCCTTATCCTGGACTGCTTGGTTGGCATTCAAAGAATCTGATTCAATTATAACCCGAGATAGCTGAAGCTCCTGAGCCAATAGAGCACCTTGCTCCAGCGCCATACTTCCGTAAGTTCAGCAGTAAAACAAGCTTGAAGAGGCTTGCTAAGAGCAGCCACAACTTGACCAAAACTATCTCTAATGACAACACCGATACTAGAAGAATTTTCCAAGACAGAAGACGCCCCGTCAACATTTATTTTATAAAACCCATAGGGAGGAGGAACCCAGCAGGATGGGGGAGCTCTTGGGTGACTAAAATCCCACAATGCCGAACACACATAATCTTCAAGACTACTCTTTGCCAATTGCCACACCTAATTAGGAGGGAGCCCATAACCCTCATGAACAACCTTGTTTCTATTGTACCAAATGGCCCAAGCAGTAGTAAAGAAAAGCTCTAAGTCTTTGAGTGTTGCATGGGAGAGAATAAAGATAGTAGAGTCAAGGAAAGAAATTTTAGTACCATGGTTACTCAGCAGATTCTCAAGCCAAAGATTCCAGACCGAGGATGAGAAAGCACAATCAAGGAGGGCATGATCAAGACTTTCAGCTTCATTTTTACATACCGGACAGGTCTTAGAATGGGAAATCCCTCTATGGTTAATGGCCTCCATTGTAGGAAGGCCATTGATACAAGCCCTCCAAGCAAAGATCTTGATTTTTGGTGGAAGATTTAAATGCCAAGCCCGGTATTCTAATGTAGGAGACCCTCCCTAGGAAGCTTTTGAGCTCCCTTACAGTTGTAGGCCTCCTCATTGTGGCAATGGCCATGACTTTCGTTGGATCCACACTTATGCCTTTATGGTGTACCAAGAACCCAAGGAACCTCCCAGCAGACACCCCGAAGGCACACTTCATGGGGTTCATGCGCAGCTTGTATTTCTTGCATCTCTCAAAAACTTGTTCAAGTACTTGGAGGTGTCCTGTCCTAGTTTTTTATTTCACCACAATATTATCCACATAATCTTCCAATTCCTTATGCATCATGTCGTGGAAGATGGCTATCATGGTTCGCTGGTACGCGGCCCCTGCATTTTTTAGGCCAAAGGGCATCACAGTGTAATAAAAATTCCTAATTGGGATCCTAAACGCTGTCTTTTCTGCATCTTTGGCAGCCATACAGATTTGGTTGTACCCACTATATCCATCCATAAATGAGAACATAAAGCTTCCTGCGGTTGAATCTACGAGGAGGTCAATATTAGGCAGAGGGAACTCATCTTTTGGGCATGCCTTGTTTAGGTTGCGAAAGTCCACACAGCAACGAATTTGACCATTTTTTTTCTTCACAAGCACTATATTGGAAAGCCACTTAGGGTGTTGGATGGGTTTGACAAATCCAACTGCTAGCAGTTTCTTAACTTCTTGGGTTATCTGAGCTTCTACATCAGTGTGAAAGACCCTTGCTGGCTGGACTACTGGCTTAACTCCTGGATCCACATTGAGACAGTGGACCACTAATTTTGGATCTAGACCAGGCATCTCATCATAGGTCAATGCGAACACATTCATGTACTTTTGGAGCAGGGCTACTAGTTGCTCTTTTTCTTGTGTTGTTAGCTGACTGCTGATGAAAACAGGCTTTTGGGATCCCAGCTTATTTCCCAGTTTATTTCTGTTAGCTCCTCTTCAGGCTGAATTTAGGCCTCCTGAACTGGTTCCCTGGGGATTTCTTCTTGGGAGACCATACAATCTGGTGGTCCGAGACCCTCTTGCGTAAAGCATTCAGGCCCCACGTATCTTCACAAACAATAAATCACCCTTCCTCCAAGTTCTCGTACTACAACATATTTTCGAGATCTCGAGGAGCTGGGCTCCCTCTTTTGCCTCTTTCTCTCCAAAATGTTTCTCAAATCATGGGTACTTCCTCTTTCCTCATCTTCTAGGACAGTCGCTCCTAGGGTCCCTAGCGTGGGGCTCTCGTCATCTAGTTCCAACTCATCATAGAACATAGTTTCCACAAAGTTCACCTCCCCTTGGCTGAAAGGATTATGGTTGGCAGGGATTCTTACAAGCTTCCCATTCAATTTCCCCTTAACGCATTGATGGTAGGTGGAGGGAATGAGGCGGTGCTTATGGAGCCAGGGGCGTCCCAACAGTACATGGTAGAACACCTCCGAATTAATCACATGGAATCTTGTTAGGGCCACTATGGGTCCTACCCTTAAAGCCAGCTACACATATCCTTCAATTGATTCTGCCGACCCTCCAAATCGTGTTATCTCCATGGGACTCCTAGGATCCTTCTACCTGTTAGGCTGACGGCTTTCAAGGTGCTCAGAGCGATGAGGTTGAGTGATGCACTCGTGTCTACCAATGCTCTTCTGACTTGGACACCATTTATAGTGGCCATCAAGTAAAGGGGTCTGCGATGGTCAGGATGCTCAACTTCCATGTCCTCATCAGTGAAGGTTATTGCGTTGGTTGTCTCCAAGTAAGTTCAACTGGTATGGGACTTTGCTGTGAAGCATTCCATTCCTGAATCTGCTGCTATGCTCATGAGGGACTCTGTGGCCACCCTTCTTGCTTCTAGTCCAAATCCTAACTGGTTGAATAGCGATCTGAACTTGGCGTTCTTTTGGAGAGTTCTGGTCGTGCTTGGGTGGAAGGATCCCTCAGGTTCTTCTGCTTCTGCTAGGTTCCCATGAATTACTACGGCCACCACCCCTTTTCCTTTGTGGTTGGGTAAAGGGTTCCTTTGCACCTCTGGTTCCTTTTAAGTGAGTTCCAGGGGCTCCCTCTCTTAGCTTCTTGTGAAAAAGTCTACGGAAGGTCCAACAGTCTTTGGTGGAGTTTTTGACATAGTTGTGAATTTTACAAAACAAGGGCTCCCCCTCCTACTGCCGATCCTTCTTCTGGTTGGGCTTTGTCTTAGTCACAGGGGGAACATTATCCCTAACTTCCTACGTCCTGCCCTCTTTAAAGAGGCGAATCTCTTGCTGTAAATCCTTCAGCATTTTCGTCATTCGAGCCATGGGGTCTAGCTCCTGTCCTGCGTGCCTTTGTCCTGATACAACCTCCTGTTCTACCAGGGGCACCTCGTTCCTTTGTCTGGAGGCCACCTCGTTTTCTCCTACGGGTTCAGATGCTGCGGGTGGTACATTGGTACCTTTGTTGTTCCTCGCTCTTGGAGCCATGCTCTACTGAGGGCTTGTTTGTTCCTTCTCCTTTTCCCAATCCTTAATGGAGTCGCCAAAATGTGAGTCCCTTTTTCGAATAGTACCCAGACCCAAGTTTAAACGAGGACCCTGGACTCCCTAATTGTAGTTTGAAGGGATTGAGTTTGGTCTACAGCAGCTAAACGGGCTGTTTAAAGACCAAGTGGTGCACAGAGCAAGACTCCTGCAATACACATACACTAGCAATCGAGAATATATGTATTGATCAACAAGAAAACAGCTGGGCTGACAAATGTAATAAGGGAAAAAAACAAAATAATTGCTTGGGATCCTTAAATTAGTGGGGAAATATTTCATTAATTTTCTTAGTTATGGATTACGATGAGCTCACCAAGACTTAATGCAAGGTTCAAATAAGCTCAAAAATTACAAACTTAGATGACACTTTTAGGTCTCTAAAACTTGCAAAATTTGAATCCTTTTGAATCCAAGTATGTGTTATAGTGGCTGTTCCTGGGATACTGTGATGTATTTCCCTGTTTTCTTTGAGTTTTACGAAGCTTCTTCTTAATGATTCTATCTATTCTTTTTCTTGCTGAATGCCCCCCAACGTTAGCTGCTCCCCCCCCCCTTTTATAATGTCACATTAGGGTTTTGGGGTACCATTGATTCTTCTCCCTTGGCCTCCTAGGTACTAGAGCCCCCTGTTTGTCTCAGCTCTTCTAACAACTGCTTCTTTCCTTATCTTCCATAGCTCCCTTCTTTTGATGTTTTTTTCTTTGAAAGTATCTTGTTGACCTTCTATTCTAAGATGCCTTTGCCTTCCAAGTCCCCTTTTTTTTGTTTGTCTTCTCTTTTCAGGCTTACCCCCTTTTAGCCGCCCCTTCCTTTTGTCATTTTTCCCAGTAAGTGGAGTTTTCTTCTGTGAAATTGAAGGTTTCCCCGACCATTTCCTTTCGTGGATCTCTTGTTCTGGGTTCCCCGAGGCACCAACTTCCTACCCCTGAGCCGTTGCTTTCTAAATCCTCTAGCCTTGTACTGTATTGCTGGTTGCTTCGAGAAAAGGTCCATCTGTTTCTTGTTGTTGGTACCTTTTGAACTGTCTTAATCCTCCTTTAGTCGTGTTGCACATCCAGAGGTCCCAAGCAGCCCCTCGGCGTCCTTCTCCAGCTCCTTTTCTTTCTCTGGTCCTGGCGGGCTGAATTCTTTTCTTTCCCCTCTCCGTTTTCCTATGGACTCCTCACCCTCTTTTGGGCCTCAAGTTTATCATCCCTCTTTCTTTTGTAGCCCCAATCTTTCTCTTCTTTTCCAATATTTTTTTTTATTTCCTACGAATTGGCCCAATGTACCATCTCCTTGGGCCTTTTATCATGTTTTCTTATTTTATATATGATGATGCAAAGAAAATCAGTAGGCTGGATGCTTCGGGCTTGGATGACTCACTTGCTCTTTTAATGGCCTGAAAAGAAAGAAAAGCGATCAAAGGTGACCGGGGCTGCCGGCCAAGAATCCTCCGATGGCGAAGTTAGTTTTCTCTCTATGTTTTTGGAGTTCCAACTTTTTAGGAGCAGTAAAAAACGTACCTTTGCTTTGTCTTGAATAAGCGTTTATATAGTGTTCTAATAGACGGTTATCGAAATTGGAACCTCCCCTGGATTCAAGGAGGCGCAAGGATTAAACGTAACTTTCATAACCGTTTAGGAATTATGCATCTATTTCCCAACGAATACCCGGCAGTTACGCGTGGAATAAGGAATTATCACATTAGGTTCGAAGATTTTCCTAAGTATGATACCTTCGTCCTAGTATTCCCTCGTCGAGTGTACTTTGGCACATGGATAGAGGTCGTCCCGTCTAACGGACAAATTCCTTAGGACGAGCTTGTCAGCACTCTGGACGAGCGCCTCGTTCTCTGGTCGCACTTACCTCGTCCAAGGCTCTTCCTCTTTGGACGAGGTAGTTACAGGTAAGGTTTTCGAGGGTGCTTGCAATTCTAGCTGGGTTACGGATGACTTATATGGACGACTTCAAGATAGGCAAAATCAGTACCCTATCAGTTGCCCCCTTGTCCAAGAGTCGTCCAAAGCTTTTGGTTTTTTGGACACGTTTCATCATGTCACCCCACGTGTCTCGACGTAGATGGTGGAGCTCCAATGGCCCCAGATTGTGCCACATGTCATCATTATGTGGGTTAACCGTTGTGTCGATTTGAGTTTCCGAGGAAGTTGCCACGTGGTTCTTCCTGATTGAGCATTTCGTTTCGGGTTTCATTTTTCAACGCCTATAAATAGTGGATTTTCTACCATACCCTCTCCATTTTTCAAATTTTCTCGTTTAACATTTCTCGTCCATCGCCTCGTCTAAGAGTATTCCAGCGTCCCTAGTTTCCTTCGTTTAGAGTCAGGTATTTTCTCTACGCTCATTTTTAGGCTTCCCTTAAATTTCCACAATGTCAGAAGTTTTTTCTTCGTCTAGTAATAGTGTTGATAGAGAGATAGACGAATACCACAACATAACTAGTTATAGTGGTTCTAGTAGTGATAGTAGTAGCAAGGGTAATACCATAGACGAGTATGTTTCTGGGGTTCCCCTAGAAGTCTTTCAGGAGGAATTTAGGACGAGAATGGCATCTGGGTCTGGGGCTGGTCCCTCCAATGCGCCCTCGTCCACTCAAAAGGACGAGGTTGAGACTGTATACAGCTGTGCTGTAGGGGTTCCAGCTAAGACAGACGAGAGAAAATTAGCGTCCCTTAGGAGTTGGTACCAAATTCCAGACGAGCTAAATCCTAGGTTGGCCGTCCGTGATGAGTGGTGTTGTCAACCTCACTTTGGCATTGGAGTTTATGAAGCCTATCTTCTAGGAGGTCTTAGGCTGCCTCTCAATGCTTTACTAGGGAGTTGCTCACTAGATTAGGTTTAGGGTTGTGTCAGTTTAATCCCAATGCATGGAGACTAATCATTTCTATGCAGATTTTGTGGAGAGAGGTTTTTAAAGGGGATTGTCCTCTTACCGTGGACGAATTCCTTTTTTGCTACAAACCCTCTGAAATTAGCCAATCCCGTGGCTTTTATCAGTTTACAGCCAGGAGAAAAGATTGTAGGATTATAAAGTCGTTGGTTACCTCGAATAGGAGTTGGAAGACGGAGTTTTTCTTCGTCTCAGGTTTTTGGGCAGGGCACCCTGTTGAGGTGAGCATGGATCCGTTTGCCCCATATACAGGAGAGTTAGGGAACCTTCGTCCTGAAGGTATGCTTATCACTATTGTAACATTACCTTTATTACATGTCTTTCTATACTAAGCTCCTCGTCCTTATTGTAGGTGTTAGAAGGCCGTCTTTGAACAAGTTTTATTTGGGACGCGTTCAAAAGGCTCGTCTTCACCCAGAGAGGGACTTCCATTCTTTGGTCACCCTTCAACGTCTCATGACTTGGGGGCTTGGCCCAGAACCTTCTCCTGAAGCCTTAGCTCACGAAATCACAATCCGTCGACGTAAGTTCTTGCCCTCTTTTTTTCTTTTTCTTTTTTTGATTTTTGATTTTGCCATCAACTTAATCATGTCGTCACAGGCACATTTGTTGATTTATTCAGTTTTTTTTTTTTGTAGGGATGGCTACCATGAAGGAGAACAAAGGTAAGGGAGTCACGGATGAGCCTACTAGGCAAGACGCCGAAACTAGGGCTTGTCCTGCTGTTGGCGACAAAAGAAGCCTGTCAAAGGCTATTAATCTTGAAAACCTCCCCAGCCGTCTGAAAGAGAGGAGGGCAAAGCATAGGAAGTCGTCCAAGCCTAGGGTCGTCCAAGCCTGGGGTCGTCCCTCCTGCTATCCCTATTCCTCCATCTCAATCGCCGTTCGTCCAGATTCTTGACGTGGAGTTGTCTAAGCCTACCCATACTCCGTCTAAAACTAGCGTTCCTACCTCGTCCCAGCCTCCTGATGAAGTCGCGTCAAACCTTCTTGAGAGTGAGGATTTGGCTTGGTAGAGGTTCGAAAAGGCAGTTTCTAGCAAGGACGTGGCTGCATGTTATAACATGTCCTTGAGAGATTTTGAACACTCAGGTGTTCATGACCTCTTCAAGGTAATGAACATAAACCTTCTTTTTCTTTCTTTCTCTTTTTCTTTTTTTTTATTTTATTTTATTTTATTTTATTTTATTTTATTTTTTTTATCTTCCTCGTCATACGCTTGTTTTCCTTGCTTAATACGAAAATTCGTAATTGCTTATGCAGGCTATGTCAAAGTTCATAGCCGCGTCCAGACAGGCCACTCAGCTGGACAAGATGAGACTTTTATTGGAGAGGAGGATACAGGAAGTCAGGGACAACTGCAAAGGCTGGGCTGAAATAGCGGCAAAGGCTAAGGACGAGGCCAAGGGTTTGCTGAACCTCGTCGAGGAGCTAAAAGCTGACATAGTGGAGAAAGACACTCGTCTTGACCACTTTCAGAGGAAGACCGACGAGTTAAGCAACTCCTTTGAGAAGGCTAAGGACGATGCTGTGGAAGAATTCAAGGCCTCGAAGCAATTAACTGACCTTTTAGACGCCAACTATGTGGCTGGATTTGAAGATTTTCGCATGGAGGCAAAGGAGAAGTTTCCAGAGGTTGATTTCAGCTCTATCGTCCTTCAATTAGGGGGTGCTGCTAGTTCTTTTCTTCAAACTAGCTCTGAAGATGTCAATATTAAAGACGATGCCTCGACCAAGCCTGCCCAGGACGACCCCGATGCCTGATGCCCTTGCTATCCGAAGACTTTATCATTTTCTTCTTCTTTTTTAAAGTGTTTTCTTCTCTTCTTTTTTAAAGTGTTTTCTTCTCTTCTTTTTTTTTTTTAAATTTATTAGAGCACACTTACCTCGTCTGGAGTACTTCCGACGAGTTTATGAACAATTGCCTTTCAAGGCTTATTTCCTAAGGGTTTTTGGACGGTGGTCGTCCACTCTTTAATTTCTAATAAATGTTTATTTTTATCTATTATTGTTGTTCCATGGACGAGTTTACACATTATTTTTATCTTTTATGTAATTGCCTTTTAAACAATGTTCTAAGTGTTGAATGATCGTCTACACGATTTCTTTATGGACGACCCACTTAGGACGATAATGATGACTGCATTACTTTTGCTTGCCCTTTAGGCAATTATTACTCGTCTTCTCGTAAGGTGTTCATAACATTTATGTTTACTTGTCTTGACTAGCTGCTCATCTTTGGAATGCTACGCCTTAATGCCTACTTTCTTTCTTAGACGAGTGGGCCTTGGCCTTTTCTTTTTGCTTTGTACTTATTTAAATGAAATTTTGGACGAGCATGCCTTTGCTTTTTTCTCTTTGCTTTATCCTTATTTAAAGGAAAGCCTTGGACGAGTATGCCTTAGCTTATTTCCCTTTGCTTTATCCTTATTTAAAGGAAAGTCTTGGACGAGTATGCCTTACCTTATTTCCCTTTACTTTATCCTTATTTAAATGAAAGCCTTGGACGAGTATTTTTGCGTCCGAAGATTTCTATTCGTCTTAGGCTTTTGCCCCTTTTGTGGGTATTGTTATGGAAACTAAATCTATGCATCAAATACATAAGAGATTCAAACCATATTATTACATGAACATTGTTCATAAACGTGGCACATACTTATAAGCTAGTGCTTTATTAAAATACCTAAGAAAAATACATAACCTCGTTTTTCATAAGCTGGTCTATAAGCGGTGCAAAAGTTTAAGAACTAGTGCACTTTTTATTCATAACATACCATAATAGTAGTAAGAACACAATAGTAAATATAAGCGAAAACGCAAATCATAGCTGTAACTTTGCCACTGACTTCCCTCGTCCCTGCTTATCATTGATAGTACCTCCTCAGATGTTCCACGTTCCAGGGATGCTCTAACTTCCGCCCGTCCAGAGCTTCTAGGTAGTAAGACCCCTGCCTCTTGCAGTTGATTACCTTGTAAGGTCCTTCCCAATTGGGTCCCAATTTTCCATAAGCTGGGTTTCTAGTCGCCAAGGAGACTCTTTTGAGGACAAGGTCCCCCACACTGAACCATCTGGGTTTCACCATAGCATCATGCTGTCTGGCCATAAGGTTTTTGTACCTTGCTGTCCTTTGCTTCGCATCCATTCTTACCTCGTCAATAAGATCGAGGTCAAGACGAAGTTGTTCCCCATTCTCTTCCTCCTGGTATTCCATCACTTGGTGACTTGCCATATGAACTTCCGCTGGTATGATAGCTTCACTTCCATAGGCTAGTTTAAAAGGGGTCTCTCCTGTCGGAGTTCGTACAGTCGTCCTATAGGCCCAAAGAACACCTGGTAGCTCATCTGGCCATATCCTTTTTGCCCCCTCAAGCCGAGTCTTGATGATTTTCAGCAGGGATCGGTTTGCTACTTCTGCTTGTCCATTTACCTGTGGATGGGAGGGTGAGGAATAGTGATTCTTGATCCCAAAATGATTGCAAAAGTCCCTGAAGGGTACGTTGTCGAATTGACGTCCGTTTTCTGATACTAATACCCTGGGTACTCCGAACCTACATAGGATATTCTTCCATACAAAATTTTTCACGTTTTGCTGAGTGATTGTTGCAAGAGGTTCGGCTTCTACCCACTTGGTAAAGTAATCGATTCCTATCACCAGAAACTTCATTTGCCTAGTTCCCATAGGGAAGGGACCTAGGATATCCAGTCTCCACTGTGCGAAGGGCCATGGGGCCATCATTGGGGTCTGGTACTCTGACGGCTGTCTAGGTACATTGCTATAGTGCTAACACTGGTCGCATACCTTGACATAGGCTTTAGCATCTGCCTGCATTGTAGGCCAATAGTAGCCGGCACGGACGATCTTATGGACTAACGATCTTGCTCCTGAATGATTTCCACATGCTCCTTCCTGCACTCCCCTCAGAACGTAACTTGACTCGTCAAGAGCCAAGCACCTTAAGTAAGGTTGGGAAAAACCTTGCTTGTACAATACTTCGTTTATGAGGACGTACTTGGCTGCCCTGACCCTTAACTTTTTTGCTTCATCCTTATCTTCTGGGAGCCTTTCATCATTGAGATAAATCACTATTGGACTCATCCAATTTTCTCCTCCTCCTATCTGCTGTATGTTAGGGATGTCTATGCTCGGCATATATTGGACGTTGTCGCACTCGTCTGTAACTCCTGCCGAAGCTGCTTTTGCCAAGGCGTCTGCTTCCGTGTTTTTCTCCCTGGGTAGTTGAACAAAACTTACAGCTGAAAATTTTCGTGCAAGTCGTTTCACTTTGCTGAGGTATTTCTTCATTCGATCTTCCTTAGTATCATACATTCCATTTACTTGGTTAATGACTAGCTGAGAATCTCTTCTGATTGTTACTGACTCCGCCCCTAAGGACTTAGCCAACTCCAATCCTTTGAGTAGAGCTTCGTACTCAGCCTCGTTGTTGGTAGTTTGATACTGCAGACGGGCTGCATACTCCAGCCTGTCACCCTCAGGGGACCTCAGGATAACTCCAATTCCTCCTGCATACAGTGCGGACGATCCATCTACATTAATCACCCACCTTTCAATTCCTTCGTCCTTGTCTAGGCCGTCCTGGCTGTGGGTGAACTCTGCGATGAAATCTACTAATGCCTGCGCCTTTATCGCATTCCTTGGGAGGTATCTGATGTCAAATTCACTGAGCTCAATGGCCCACTGTACTAGCCGTCCAGCAGCTTCCAACTTGTTCATTGCCTTCTTTATGGGATGGTCTGTTAGGACGTTGATGATGTGTGCTTGGAAATAATGCCTCAGCTTCCTAGAAGCCGTGATCAATGCAAAGGCGAGTTTCTCCATCATCGGGTATTGTCCTTCTGCTCCTCTCATTGCATGGCTTGTGTAATAGACCGGTTTCTGGACTCTCCCCTCTTCTCTGACCAATGCTGAGCTTACTGCGTGTGGGGACACTGCCAAATACAAATACAACTCTTCCCTAGGTACAAATGGACTCAACAGTGGCGCTGTCATGAGATATGTCTTCAAATCTTGGAAGGCCCTTTAACACTCGTCCGTCCATTCAAATGCCTTCCTGAGGACTTTAAAGAAAGACAAACACTTATCAGTAGCTTTCGAGACAAACTTGTTAAGGGCGGCGACCCGTCCGGTAAGAGACTGGACTTCCTTGATATTCTTTGGTGGTTCCATATTCAGTATCGCCTGGATTTTGTCCGGATTCGCCTCAATTCCCCTGTGCAACACCATGAACCCCAAAAATTTCCCCGATGAAACTCCGAAAGCACACTTGCTTGGATTTAATTTCATGTTGTACCGCTGCAATGTATCAAAAGTCTCTTGAAGGTCGTCCAGATGTTTATCCTCGTCCTGGCTCTTTACCAGCATGTCGTCCACATAAACCTCCACATTTCGCCCGATTTGAGGACGGAACATAGGGTTAACCAGCCTTTGGTAAGTCGCCCCTGCGTTCTTCAAACCGAAGGGCATTACCTTGTAGCAATACATCCCTTGGCTCGTAATGAATGAGGTCTTCTCCTGATCTGCTTCATCCATCTGTATCTGGTTATAACCTGAGAAAGCGTCCATGAAGCTAAACACTCTGTGACCTGCCGTTGAGTCCACCAACTGGTCAATGCGTGGCAATGGATAGCTATCCTTGGGGCAAGCTTTGTTTAAATCAGTGAAGTCCACGCACATTCGCCACTTGCCGTTAGCTTTCTTGACCATGACCACGTTCACCAACCAATCTGGATAATAAACTTCTCGGATGAACTCGCGGCGACCAACTTCTGTACTTCTTCCTTAATGGCATTGTCTCACTCAGGAGCGAAAATCCTTTTCTTCTGACGCACTGGTTTTGAATAGGGACACACGTTCAAGCTATGGGTAATGACACTCGAATCAATGCCAGGCATGTCCTTATGACTCCATGCAAAGACATCGAGGCTTTTCTTCAGAAACCGGACCAAAGCGCGCTTTGCCCCCTTTTCCATGCTTGTCCCAATTCTAGTAAACTTCTCAGGTTGGTCATCGTCCAAAGAGACATCTTCTAATACTTCAGTGGGCTCCGCCGCGATTCTTCTCCCGTCTATACTCATTGCCTGCATGTGCTCGTCCATTGCCAGCATAGCTAAGTAGCATTCTCTGGCGGCCAACTGATCTCCTTGTACTTGGCCTACTCAGTGCTCTGTTGGAAATTTGATGGACAAGTGGTAAGTAGAGGTTACCGCCTTCCAGCTATTCAAGGTTGGTCTTCCAATAATTGCATTATATGACGATGCACAATCAACAACAAGGAAATTTACCTCCTTGGTTATCTGCTGTGGATATGTTCCAACGACCACTGGTAATGTGATGGTGCCCACCGGTTGCACCTTCATTCCTCCGAATCCCACCAACGGCGAGTTCACTGGCCGAAGCTGATCTCGTCCTAGCCTCATTTGCTGGAAGGCGGGGTAGTAAAGAATATCTGCAGAGCTGCCATTATCTATCAACACCCTCCTAGTTATATAATAAAAAATGAGCAGGGTGATGACTATCGCGTCATCGTGTGGGTGATGGAGTCGTCCTGCATCCTCGTCCATGAATGTAACAGCCTGCTCATCGACTTGCTTCGTCTTAGGAGGTCGTCTAGACAGCTATATGTTCTGCACCACCTTGAGGTATGTTTTCCTTGACTTGGATGACTGTACTGTCGAGTTTCCTCCTATAATTACCCTTATTTCTCTCAGTGGGGTCATGATGGCTCTTCCACCTTAGCTTTTAGTTTCTCATCTCTCTGATCTCGTCCAAGGAAGTTCCTTAACTTTCCTTGTCTAATAAGATTCTCTATTTGCTGCTTCAAATCAAAGCACTCGTCCGTGTCATGCCCGTGATCCCTATGAAAGCGGCAATACTTGCTCCTATTGCGCTTGTTAGGATCGCCCTTCATCTTATCCGGCCACTTCAAGGACGGATCATCCTTGATCTGCATAAGAACCTGCTCTAGTGGCATGGTCAGAGGTGTATATTGCTGGTTCCTAGCGAAGGAACTTGCCTTTTTCCCATCCTTGTCTTTCCTCTCGTCTAGCCGAGCTTTCTTGGGACGAGGTCCCTGATCCGAGTAACAATGGTGGCCTGCTTCCGAGCGCTCTGCTCTTTTTCTTTTCTTGGCTATGATAGCGTCCTCAGCATTCATGAAATTCTGGGCCGAATGGACGAGCTCGGCCATAGTCTGGGGTTCCTGCTCGTAGAGCTTGTGAATGAACAAGTCAGAATTGACCCCGTTGTGGAAGGCAGCCAGCAACAACTTGTCATCCATCTCGTCCACCGTCAGGGCTTCCCTATTGAATCGGGTAATAAAGGATCGTAGACTTTCATTTTCCCCTTGCTCTATAGTCAACAAGCTGGAAGATGAACGCTTGTGGCGCTGTCCTCCAATGAAGTTATTGACAAACAACTTACTCAACTCTTCAAATGATCCCACCGAGTTTAGGGGTATCTTACTGGACCACACCCGCGCTGGTCCCTTAAGTGTGGTGGGGAAAGCTCTGCACATGATCTCGTCTGGGACCCCCTGAAGGTACGTGGTCGTCTTGAAAGTTGCAATGTGATCGCAAGGGTCGCGATTTTCATCATACGAGTCCAAAGAAGGCATTTTGAATTTCGGGGGTAGAGGATGACTGTTGATGAAAGCTGTGAAAGGGGAGTCCGTTCGGTGAACCATATCGTCTACTAGGTTTGCCCGCCTCATATTCTCCCTCATCTCATCCATGGATTTCCTCATCTGGTCCATCTCTCTTTCCAAGTGTGGCATTCTTCTTGAAACAGTACCCCTTGTCTGATTCTCGGACTCGACATTTTCTCCTCCTCCTTCTCCTTCCTGACTCGGGGCCCGTTTGTCCGTGTGCCCATCTTGGCGTTGCCTCCTAAGGTTGATCTTCCTATTCAACTCCCGATTCTGACGTGTCAGTTTTGCCATAGCGGCAGCCATGGATTGTATGTGTTGAATAGAAGGTGGTTGCATGACAGGTGTTGACCTGCGATCACGAAGGGGATTACTAGATGCATCCCTACTCTCTTGGTGGCCTGGGCTGGTAGCCCTCGATCTTGTTCGAACCATTCAGCCTTTTGTCTAGGGCAGAGTAACCCTTAACAACAAAAACACAATCAAATAAAAAGAACAGTGAATAGTGTTGGTTTACTCAGAGTTCCCCACAAACGGCGCCAACTTATGATGCAAAGAAAATCAGTAGGCTGGATGCTTCGGGCTTGGATGACTCACTTGCTCTTTCAATGGCTTGAAAAGAAAGAAAAGCAATCAAAGGTGACCGGGGCTGCCGGCCAAGAACCCTCCAATGGCGAAGTTAGTTTTCTCTCTATGTTTTTGGAGTTCCAACTTTTTGGGAGTAGTAAAAAACGTACCTTTACTTTGTCTTAATAAGCGTTTATATAGTATTCTAATAGACGGTTATCGAAATTGGAACCTCCCCTGGACTCAAGAAGGCGCAAGGATTAAACGTAACTTCTATAACCGTTTAGGAGTTATGCATCTATTTCCCAACGGATACCCGGCAGTTACGCGTGGAATAAGAAATTATCACATTAGGTTCGGAGATTTTCCTAAGTATGATACCCTCGTCCTAGTATTCCCTCGTCGAGTGTACTTTGGCACATGGATAGGGGCCGTCCCGTCTAACGGACGAATTCCTTAGGACGAGCTTGTCAGCACTCTGGACGAGCGCCTCGTTCTCTGGTCGCGCTTACCTCGTCCAAGGCTCTTCCTCTTTGGACGAGGTAGTTACAGGTAAGGTTTTCGAGGGTGCTTGCAATTCTAGCTGGGTTACAGACGACCTATATGGATGACTTCAAGATAGGCAAAATCAGTACCCTATCAATATATATATATATATATATATATATATATATATATATATTTTAGACCTCAAAAACTTTCTCTCTCCTCCAGATTTTTTTTTTCTCTCATTCTTTCTGTTGCTTCTTTTTTTCTCTCATCTTCGTTGCTTCTTTTCTTTTCTTCTTTCTCTCATCTTCGTTGCTTCTTTTTTTCTCTAATCTCCATTGCTTTTTTTCTTTTATTTTTTTCTCTCATCTTCGTAGCTTCTTTTTCCCTCTCATTCTCTCCGTTCCTTCTTAAAGAGAGAGAGAGAGAGAGAAAGCTGGAGAAAAAAAAAAAAGAATGAGCTGCTAGATCTGGAATGATCTTGAATGTGAGGGAGAAAAAGAAAAAAAAAGAAAAGAAAAGAAAAGAAAGGGTGGGGTGAGTAGAGATAGGTGGACGTGTGTGGAGGAGAAAAACAAGAAATTAAAAAAAGAAAAAAAGAAATGAAAATGTGGGTGGATGAGAATGAATTGAATGAAAGCAAAAATAATATAAAAAATAAAAATTTTAATTGAGAAATGCTACTATAATATTTTCACAATAAATTTTAAGTAATAGATTGTTATTAGTTAATATTGGTGATTAAAAAAATAATTTCAGTGGTTGGTTCAAATTAGAATTAGTAACAACTTTTCACATAAAATTTTGATGTGATTCTTGTGAAAGTATTGCGAAAAATATTGTAAATATAACACTTTTTATTGAAAAATATAATTGTTGAGAATGAATATAGGAAGAATAAATGATGATAAAAAAAGAATAAAGAACGAATGAAGAAATAATATTAAAATGAGATAAAGAATTTGTTAAAATTTGTATTAAAAAAAAAAGAAAAAAAAGAAAGAAAAAAAGAAAGAAGAAGAAAGTAGTTCAAAGGTAAGATCCAAACAGTACAAAAATGAAAGAATATGCTGAAAATATTCTAAACAGAAAGTACCTCCCCTCAAAATAAAAAAGAAGAAGAAAGAAAGCACCTCAGAAGTCAAGAACACAGCACATAAAAAATGGAGGACGACGATGCCGCTTACAATATTCCATCAACTCCGGGAGCTTTCAGGCTTCAGTGGGACGTGTTCCTGAGCTTCAGAGGCGAAGACACACGCCACACCTTCACTAGCAACCTCTACAGCTCCCTCCACAACCATGGCGTCCGAGTCTTCCGCGACGACGACGGGTTACGCCGTGGAGACGAGATAGCCTCGAGTCTGCTCGAGGCAATCGAGGACTCGGCGGCTTCCATCGTCATCATCTCTCCTAACTACGCGTCGTCGAAGTGGTGCCTCGAGGAACTTTCCAAGATATGCGACTGCCGGAGGCTCATACTCCCGGTGTTCTACCGAGTCGACCCGTCTGATGTTCGGAGACAAAAAGGACCTTTCGAAGAACATTTTAGGAAACATGAAGAGGGGTTTGGGGAGGACAAGGTTTTGAAGTGGAGGAAAGCCATGGAAACTGTTGGTGGAAGAGCTGGTTGGGTTTTCACCAACAGGTAATGCTACAAAATTACATAAACATTCTGAAACCTTGGATTATTAGTATTTTTTGTTATAAAAATGAACGCTTAGATGCTAGTCGTTCATGTTAAGTTGTAGACTTTTAGTTCATATAATCTTAATGAGATGGATTAATATACAAATAAGGTGGAACTAGACTGCGATTCGTGCGTGATTGAGTAATTGCATAGGCAAATATACAATGGTAGTTAGTGAGATTAGATGTGATTGTTCATGAGTTGAAATATTAATTAGGTAGATTTTATATTATTAGATTGGCAACTTGGGTTTTGCTATATAAATATTCAAGACTCGGTGGAATTAAATAAGACTCTTTTGATAAACGAATTAAATAAGACTTGTACACGTTCCTAATGCCTCCACCCACGGGTGGAGGGGATAGTGAAGAAAAGCAAGCTTGATGGTTTTAATAATGGCGGATTTGTTGAAACAGAGAGAGAGAACAAAGAGTTAAAAGATGGAATTCTATTAAGCTTGCATGAAATGAATTACATAACGTATCCTCTGTTTATATATTACACATCACGTACTACTCTAGAAGGTTCTATCTAACAAACTCTAACAAACTCCTAACCGATGGACCATACAGCTGTACAAATATTTATAAATATCTACCATCAAAATATCTGAATTTGGAAACTTGAGAGAAACAGAGCAAGTCAGGTAGACTGAATTCTGATCAGATGGAGCACCACACTGAACACACGTGAGTCAATATAAAAGTCTCATTTAACTAAATGCCACCTCAGCTCTCTTTTTAAACAAAAGTGACCGTTGGAGTGTTGGAACTTCCTGTTGCTTCTTCTTCTCATGGTCAGATTCAGTAACTCAACTTTCAAATAGAAATGAATGAGAAGAATAATTTTAAAATATTCTTCATTTTTCTTGTTTGGGAGTTTTAATGGAGGGAATGAAAAACTCATTTCCTTATTTAGGAGTTTAAGTGGGAGGGAATGAATTGGGTAGGAGGGATTGGAGATAGCAATTTTTTCCCGCCCCTCCCCGCTTTGCCCGCGGTGAGTTTTTTCCGCCCCGCAAATGTGGTGAAGTGGGGATGGGGCAAGATTTTAGCTCCGCACTACGGGGCAAGACAGTGATAGGTTTAGACTTTTTAGACCCACCCTGTCCCTCCCCATTCCCGCCCTGCCCTGCCCTGCCCCGTGTTATTAAGGGGTTATAATTGTAAATTTTTCATTGTCTTAAACCCTACTATTTAAACAAATATATTAATATTAGTTTATTTTATTCTATCTAATGTGATTCTCTGCCTTTATTTTGTTGTGTTATACTATGAGATTTTTTTTTTGTGATTGTTTTATTAAACACTTAGATATATTATTCAATTTTTTTTTTAAAAATTGATTTGATTTGATGGGATAAATTTAGTTGTAATTTTAAGTATATTTTTTTTAATGAAATAGGTTGCACTAAAAAAAATTGTACTAGTTGTAATGAAAATTAGTAAAAAGTAAAGTTTTACGGGATAGGGCGGGGCTTCGCGGGGCCTTAAGGGGTGGGGATGAGGTGAGAAAATTTTCCCGTCATGCGGGGCGGGGATGGGCAAGATAAAACCATGCGGGACGGGGACGAAGACCCCATCTTTCGGCCCCGCCCCGCCCCATTGCCATCCTTAGGAAGGAACACTCATTCCTCTCTATTCCCTTAAAACCTCAAATTTTCATTTCTCCCAAAATTGGGAAGAATGGAAGGGAATGGAATTAGATTTAATGATTTTTTTACTAAAACTCCTAAAATACCCCTGTATATTCAACTCTTTATTTTAAAATAGAAATCTAATAGTAATATTGTCATAAAATGATTCTATTTCATTCCCTCCATGTTGCTCCCAATATCTTTTTCACTACATATCTTTCTCAATTTGATATATTTTTTAAAAGTTATTCTTATGTATGTGATTTCTCTCTTTGTTTCTGACTTCTTAATATTTTAAGCTTACTTTTCCATTATATGGTGTCCAAAATTAAAATCTTAGTACTAAGAGTATAAAATTGGAAGAAAAAAGAAAAGGTACAATAGATTTGTGGCTGAAACTAATGAGTTGAAAAAAAAAAAATTCCAAATGGAAAGAAAAGAGAGAAGGCAAGACTCTACTTGAGAATGAATATTTGGATAAGCTGGTACTTGATGTAAAGGGTGTGAAATCTCATGTAATGGTAATATGGAAAAATTAAAAATTAACATAAAAAGTCTTAAATGAAAGGTCTAAATTAATTCACATGTGCAGAATGGTCATTTTGATTCTTGAATAAAAGGATGGTTTGGCATATCACAAAACTAGTTATAACTTATAAGTAGTTAACTTCACTTGGGAGGGGAATTTACCATTCTCTCTGCCCCATTTTGTTGGAGTTCTATTTCATGTTGAAACCAATTTTTCTTTGTAATCAAACAGGAAACAAGAAACACAACCTATTCAAGTCATTTCTATTGCTATTTGAGATGTTACATTATTTCCATGCCTGTGGCATTTTATATCCTAATGCAGTAATCATGTTTACTGACAGTGAAGAACCACTATTGGTTCAAGGTTTGGTCAAGAGGGTTTTGACTGAATTGAGCAATACTCCGGTGGGTGTGGCTGCATACACCGTTGGACTTGACACTCGAGTTGAAAAACTGATGAAATCATTAGATGTTAAATCCAATGGCGTTCAAATTCTAGTACTTCATGGGATGGGTGGGGTTGGTAAGACAACCCTTGCTAAGGCTCTCTATAATAGACTTGTTGGTCACTTTAAGCACCGGAGTTTCATTTCAGATGTTAGAGAAACTTCAGCCCAAGACAATGGTTTAGTATCTCTTCAAAATAAACTTATTAATGATCTTTCATCTGGTCCCATAAGGGAGGTTAATGCTGGTGCTATCAGAGAGAGAGTAAATGAGAATCAAGTTCTTGTTGTTTTGGATGATGTTGACAACATAAACCAACTAAACTCTCTAATTCGTAACAGAGAATGGTTTTATGAAGGAAGTCGAATAATTATTACAACAAGGGACAGAGAAGTATTATCTAAGCATCTTGTGACTGAGTTCTATGAGGTCAAAGAGTTGGATTCATCTGAATCACTACAACTTTTTAGTTACCATGCGCTAAGAAGAGAGAAACCGACAGGCACTTTCTTGGATTTGTCCAAGCAAATTGTGTCTCTTACAGGAGGACTACCATTGGCTCTAGAAGTATTTGGTTCTTTTCTGTTCGATAAGAGGAGACAAAAAGAATGGCAAGATGCTCTACAAAAATTAAAACAGATTCGTCCACACAATCTTCAGGATGTGTTGATGATAAGTTTTAATGGATTAGATGAACAAGAGAAGTGTATATTCTTAGATATTGCCTGTTTATTTGTTAAAATGAGAATGAAGAGAGAAGATGCAATTGACATATTGAGGGGTTGTGGACTTAATGCTGAGATAGCAGTCTCAGTCCTCACAGCAAAGTCACTAATTAAGCTTACTGAGGACAATATTTTGTGGATGCACGATCAAGTTAGAGACATGGGAAGACAAATTGTTCGAGAAAACAGCATTGTAAATCCTGGCATGCGTACTAGACTCTGGGATCGTAATGAGATCATGTCTGTCTTGAAGGATAAGAAGGTACCAATTATAGTATGATACTTCTTATCAAGAAATCTCTCTTAATTATTCTTTATGGTTCATGTGTGTATGAAGGCAATACCAAGCCTCAGCCCATTTGCATGTTACATGTCTTTACTGTCCCCTGCCCCCACAGGCGGAAAAGAAAAGAAAAGAGGGCAACCAACATTACAAATTAAGTTTTTTCAGAAAATAAAAATCCTAATATTCTTCCTCCTAATAAAAAATTGGATTCCAGTTGCCACCTTTTTAGTAGCCTCTAATAAATTCTCAGTCCATTAATAGTCTATATTCTATGAAAATTTTAGGTGCTCAATAATATGTTAATTGTTTCCTTCTAGCTTGGCTCTACTGTTGATTCTTTAATACTTTCCATTTGATTGACAATAGGGAGCACAATGTATAGAAGGCATTGTCCTAGACTTTGAGAAAAGATTAAAAGAATCTCCCAAGGATCCAAGTGGTGATACAATTTCTTGGTATAACCTTCAAAGGGACCTCAATTTCACCTCAGCAGTCACATACTTAAAGGAAAGGTATAAACGTTATCTTGAAGATCGAGCAGAGAAAGAGAGAGAGGTTTTAATTTTCACCAATTCCCTTAAAACCATGGTGAATCTTAGACTGCTCCAAATAAATTATGTGAATATGGAAGGGAAGTTCAAATATCTTCCTGTTGAACTGAAGTGGCTACAATGGAAAGGTTGCCCCATGAAAAGTCTTCCTTCTGATTTTTTTCCTTGCAGAGTTGCTGTACTTGATTTATCAGAAAGCAAAATTGAACAATTGTGGGGTTCCTACAATAACAAGGTATACTTTTATTAAAATTTTCCTTGTGATTATCATTAATGTTTGAGTTAAATTATCAGTATCATTACTGCAAGAATAGGATGCATGAACTACAGCTATAACTTTCATGTTTAGGCTGGCTTTTTTTTGTTACCTCCTACTCTTCTTTCTGTTCTAAATTACCCAAAACTGCTTAACTAATAATGCTTTGTTCAGCTTATAAATTTGATTGCAAAATTCCGATTGCAGTTCCTATTTTAAATTTAAAAGAAAACTTTTTTGCCAGGTGCTTGAAAACTTGATGGTTTTGAATCTCCTTGGTTGCGTTAATCTAGCTTCTGTTCCAGATTTATCTGGACATCGAGCCTTGGAAAAGCTTGTTCTTGAGCGCTGTGGTAGGCTGACTAAGATTCATGAATCAGTAGGGAGCTTGAGTTCATTACTTCACTTGAATCTGAGAGAATGTTCAAACCTTATCGAACTTCCAAGTGATGTCTCTGGCCTGAAAGAACTTGAGAGCCTTATCCTCTCACGTTGCTCAAAGGTGAAAGAACTGCCAGAGAGCATAGGCAGCATGAAATCTTTAAAAGAACTTCTCCTTGATGAAACTGCTATAGTGATCCTTCCTGAATCAATCTTCCACCTTACTAACCTTGAAAAGCTTAGTTTAAATGGTTGCAAACTTTTTAAAAGGCTGCCCCAGTTTATAGGAAAGTTATGTTCTCTGAAAGAACTCTCCCTTAACCATTCTGCGTTAGAGGAAGTACCTGATTCCATTGGATCTTTAGCAAACCTTGAGAAACTAAGTTTAATGTGTTGTAAATCACTGAACAGAATTCCTGACTCCATTGGTAATCTCAAATCATTGGCCAGATTTTTCCTCAATGGTACTGCAATCAAAGAACTACCTTGGTCTATTGGCTCGATATCAAATTTGAAGTTCTTATCAGTTGGAGGGAATCATTTTCTTAGCAAACTGCCTGATTCAATTGGAGGATTGGATTCTATTGTTGAGCTTAAGATGGATGGGACAGCAATGACAGATCTGCCAGATCAGATATGTGCCTTGAAAGTAATTCAAAAGCTTGAGATGAACAAATGTAAATCTCTTGGAACATTGCCAAAATCAATTGGAAGCATGATGACACTTACTACTTTGATCATATCTGAAGCTAATATTAGTGAGATGCCAGAATCTATAGGAATGTTGGAAAATCTTATTGTGTTAAGATTGGATGAGTGTAATCAGCTGCGTAAACTTCCGGCTTCAATAGGAAACTTAAAGTCCTTGCAACAATTGTTGATGAAGGAAACTGCTGTGACACATTTACCTGAAAGCTTTGGGATGCTCTCAAGCTTAATGGTATTAAGAATGGCAAAGAAACCTCATGTTGAACTGCTTGATAACAGTGCTCCCAAAGTTTCTGTTAGTTGCATTACAAAAGAAAAACCTAAGCCTTTTGAACTTCCAAAATCTCTCTCAAATCTGTCCTTGCTGGCTGATTTTGACGCTCGTGCTTTGGAAATATCTGGTAAAATTCCTGATGATTTTGAGAAGTTGTCGTCCTTGGAGATTTTGAGGCTAGGCCACAATCATTTTTGCAACCTTCCCTCCAGTCTGAGGGGCCTGTCCATCCTCAAAAAACTTATCTTGTCTGATTGTAAGGAGCTCAAATCTCTCCCTCCACTTCCCTCAAGTTTGGAAGAGGTGGATGTTGCAAATTGTATCGCATTGGAAACTGTGTCTGATCTTTCAAAGTTGGAAAGTTTACGTGACCTGAACCTTACTAATTGTGAGAAAGTGGTGGATATTCCTGGCCTTCAAAACTTGAAGTCTTTGAAAAGTTTGTACATGAGTAATTGCAATGCGTGCCCCTCAAGCGTAAAGAGAAGACTGTCTAAGGTTCTCTCTCTCTCTCTCTCTCTCTCTCTCTCTCTCTCTCTCTCAATATTGTATTCAACTTTTAAAAAACTAAAAGAAAAAGGTTTGAACTCTTGTTTTCTTTTGGCAGATTTCTTTGAGGAATATACGCAATCTCAGTATGCCTGGAAGCAAGATTCCAAGCTGGTTTTCTCAGGAGGCAGTTAGATTTACAAACCTTAAAAACCGTGAGATCAAAGGTGTTATTATAGGTGTTGTTGTCTCACTCAATCAGGAAATCTCAGACGACCTTAGATATCGTCTCCCGGCAATAGTGGACATTCAGGCAGAGATCCGCAAACTGGATTACTGGATATACAGAACAACATTGCACTTAAATGGAATACCAAAGACAAATGAAGATCAAATTCACTTGTGTCGATATCCATACGATCATCCATTTATTTGGTCGTTGAAAGATGGTTATAAGATACATGTGACAACGAGGAACCCACCACATATGAAGGGGGTTGAGCTAAAGAATTGGGGGATTCATTTGGTTTTTGAGGGTGATGATGATTATGAGGGAAATGAAGATTCATTGAATGAAAGCCAACAATCCACATCGGAAAGACTAGCAACCTTTTTCGGCACTTTTGAAGAAGAAGATGATCGTGTCTCTAAATCTGTTGGTGAAGTTGAAGAAAAACTGCAAAAGATTGAAGAAAGAGAACAACAAAGAGCATCTTCATATGGCAGAATTTACCATGTTTTCGCTTTCATTGTTCTTTGTTTCGCCTGTCTATTGTGTTGGTTACAGATATGGCGTTAGGGTTTAGAAAATAATGGCATTCCAACCTATTGGTGTCTTGATTAGATGGTGAATAAGGGCATGTTTAGTAGGCAGTCTAATGTAATAGCTATTCCAAACTTTTGTTGTTTGATTATGTTTTATTACGAACAACCTAGGGAGTTGGCCAAGTTGGTTGGGCTCTCGATCTCAAGGTGCTTGTATTGGGTTCAATTGGGTGTACTCCGACCTAGTTCGAGCCCAGCTACCTGCACTTTACACTGTGCAAAAACAAACTATTTACTTCCGGATTATGAAGAATGGTGCTTCCTTTTCTCACATTTATGGTGGGGCCTACTCATTAAATTCATGGTGAGGTCCATCATAAATGTGAGAGGAGAGAACATTATTTTTTCGTATTCCGGGAGTAACTAAGAATTTTTCGTAAAATAATATATATTACTTTGGGCAAGTTATAAATAATATATATTATTTTGGGCAAATTATAGTAAACGCGCCTATGGTTTGACTCATTTGCACTTTGCTTACTCGTGGTTTAAAACTTAATACTTTGTTTATCTGTAATTAACTCAGTTTGGTCCCCGTTACCCACCTCACTCTTGGACATTAGAAAAACACATTTTTATACAAATTTATAACGTTACTCGGATCAAAAGTGAAGCCCCTTAGAAAACTCCTCACAAGACCTAGAAACTTCAAAATCCCCTTTGAATCTGATCAAGAAATCGTGTTACATTTTCAGGCCATCACATTAAATCAATTAAGAACAATAATGAATGGGACGAATTAGCTGAGCCAATATTTGGCAAAATCGATAGCAATATTGGAATTTGGAAGCAATGACTACCTCAACAACTACCTCTTGCCATCCCTCTATTCTTCCAGCTACACCTATAGTCCCCAGATTATGCAAACCTTCTACTCAATCGCTATACCTGCCAAATTTTGGTATATTTCAATATTTTATTTTCTTTATCTTTTTTTCTCTTTTATAAATTCAATGAATCATTTAGAATATATATGGGTCTTTATAAAACACAATAATAATATAGAGACTTTAACCTTTGTGAGGGATTAGTGAATAATTTACATGAAATGGTTCGCTGCATGCATTGTAGGCACTGTACGATATGGGATTAAGGAAGTTCTTATTAACAAGAGTGGGACCGCTTGGTTGCATCCCATGCCAAAGAGCTAGTGGTCAAGCCCAGCCAGGTGTACTGTGGAATATGTGAATCAGATAATGATGGGCTTAGATCCAAGGAAGTCAATATCATACCGGAGGCTGTACCGGTTTGATCAGCAATACGATATATTTCAGGTAACGGTCAATATCGGTGTACCGTTTCAGATTTACCGCTATATAGCATATATATTTAATTAGAAGATCATAATAAATCCTTAATTACTTTTTTTAATGTGAATAAATCCTTAATTACTTCTTCATACTGTATTAATCATATTTATTTTTTTTAAACTGTATAAATTGACCCACTAATCTAACAAATAAAAAATAATAATGAATATAATTTAAAAAAATCACCAAAATAAACATGCATTAAGGGATAAAATATTACACGGTGTAGACTCTAGGATCTGTTTGGATAGAACTTATTGCTGAAAATTGAAAACTGAAAACACTGTAGCAAAATAATTTTTAAATGTGTGAATAATAATGCGGGACCCATTTTTAATAAAAAATTGATGAAAAAGTACATGAACAGTGCGCGCACTACACACATGTCCCCCTCTACAGCAGAAAAAAAAAAAAAATAAAATAAAAGCAAAACGTAAACGCGAAAATAATTTGAATCCAAACGCCCTCTAGAACTATAAAAAGATGAGTTAAAAAGTAAAAACCTCTTCACACTTAGGAATTAATTACGCCTATGACCCACTCATCTTCTCTGGCTGACACAAGCAAAAATGGCTGACACAAGCAACCCACCCATCTTCTCTGGCTGACACAAGCAAACAAATGAACCAAAGTGACATAAAAAAAATAAAAAAAAAATAAAAAAAGTAAGAAATGTCATTCAAAGGTGCTAGAACCAAGACAAGCTAGGAAACAAAAGTTCTTTATTAGAAAAAAGGAAACAAAAGTTTAAAAAGTTAAAGCTTGATAAAAGAAAGAGAAGAAGAAGCAGCAGCAGAACTAGCAGATCACGAAGAAGACGATCTGCAGCTAACGAAGAAACAGCAGCAGTGGTCGACCAAGAAGACACTGCAAAGGCCGACCAAGAAGAAGCAACCATGGTTGACGAGCAAGACACAGTAGTGAGAGATGAGAGAGAAGAAATGAGGTGAGATGTGTACCGGTCCGGTTTACATTTATCGGCCGAAATAGCCAGAAAAGGCCGGTACATGCTGAAACAAGCCGGAATAAAATCCGATACAGTATGGAGGGTTAACTGTATCGTTTTGGTGATCGGTACGCTATTTTTCGGCCGTACCGGCTGGTACGGTACGAGATCCACTTCCTTACTTAGATCGCTGGTCACTCAGCTCAACACCAACCACTTGGGTGCTTCACTCGTATAATTGTAACGTGATTTCTAGATCAGATTCAAAGAGGGGATTTCAAAGTTCTAGGTCTCATGAGGAGTTTTCTAAGGGGCTTCACTTATGATCTGTGTTATGTTATAAATTTGTATAAAAAAGTGTTTTTCTAACGTTCAAGGGTGAGGTGGGTAACAGGGACCAAACAGAGTTAAACACATAAGGTAAAGTGTTAAGTTATAAACCACGAGTAGACTAACTAAGTGCAAATGGACCAAACTATAGGTGCATTTACTGTAATTTTTTCTATTATTTTATTCTCTCTCTATTTATTTAATGACTTTTCTTCTCTCCTCTTTCTTTATATTATTTTTTGTGTAGTCATATTATCATAATGTATTGAATGTTAAAATAAAAATTGGAAAGTTAGGTGTATTGTAAAGTGAGATAGTATAATAGATAAAATATCTTTTTAAAATGGTAAAATAACAATTTTTATGTAAACCTGAAGGTTTGTTTGGAATTTGCTTATTTCGCTGAAACTGAAAGACAAAAATTAGTTGAAATAGTACAGTGAAATTCATGAATAGTACCAAAAAGTGCAGTGAGGCCCATAAATAGTAGCAAAAATAAGCTAAATAGTTAAATAAGTTGGCTTTTTTAACTGGAGTCAAACGCACACTAAATATGAATGTTGTAAAAGGGTTGTATTGTAATGATTTCTAAAATTAATATATTTTCAAATAAATAAACTTTCAATAGGCACAAAACAATTATAAAAAAAAAAATCATCAAAAAAAAAAAAAACACATCTCGCTCTCAAATTTAAAAAATATTATATTCTAAGAGATGTAAGGATTCAGATCTTCTAAATTTCTTAGGGTACTCTACAAGGTAGAGTTCTTTAAATCTCAATATTTCTTTTAAAATAAATGGTTAAGATGCTGCCACATTATCAATTCATACATACAACCCTAAATTAGTCTTATAATACAAAAAGTACACTTAATGTATAGTAAAGGTTGACGTTAGCAACTTAACACCATTCAAATTCTTTTTTTAAATGGTCTTTTTCCATAAAATTGCCAACTCAAAATCCTTGCCTCAATTGATGATTTACGAGGAATGAATATTAATATTAACATTTAATAAGAAATGAACCAGTGAGGTCAAGCCGTCAAGGTGGACTCCCAAGCTAGAGCGAGTCTTAATACTACGTTTATCTCTTCAACATTGGGATGGTTAATCCTCCCAAGGATGAAACAAGTTAAAATAATAAAATTGCTTGAGCAATTCTGTTCAGATGGAGATGCAAACGCATTTTACTGGTTCAAGATTCCAGAACCAACTCTAAAGATCTTGTTGCCAACAACGTTAGATGCAAGCTATACCCTTGAAAAAAGCATCTAATGAAAAATGATCGAGTTGTTATTTAGTTTTTAAAGATAGAAACGTGGAGATAAATGCTTAAGTTATAATGATCATTGTTATTGGGTTGATGATTTTTCTGAGAAAAGAAGTGACTGAGATAAGTCCATAATTTTTTTTTTTGAGAGATAAGTCTAGAAGTTGAAAGGTGTTTAGGATATATAGGAATATTTACATGGTTTTAAAGACTAATTTAAAATTGTATAAGTGAATTGATGATGTGTCACCATCTTAACTATTTATTTTAATAGAAAAGTTGAGATTTAAAGAACTCTACCTTGTAGAGTACTCTAGGAAATCTAGAAGATCTGAATCCGAGATGTAATAGTATGAGTAAGATATTTTCTAAAATAAATCTTAAATTTTATTCTAATATTACAACTTACAACCTAACTTATGAATAAGTTCAGTTATTCCATTACAGCACATTTTATTTCATGTTAATTTAGACCCCTCCCAATTTTAGTTATGGCTTAATTAATTTTAGGCTAAATAAAATTAATTAAAACTGAATTTATATAATTAGCCAATTAATTAACTGAAGCACTCTACAATTGCATGGATAAACATTAGTGAACAAAGTAATTAAGTAAAGGACAACAATAACAAAATGTGCAAACCAAAGATAGCACCAGATGTATTATCAAAGAGGAAAATCAAAAAAGACAAGCCAGAAATAATCCACTAGTGAATGAATTGGAGTACAATTATACAAATAGACACTCCAACCTAATCTATTCAATGTACTGGAGCCTTTTAAACTCCAGCTACCAACAAACTTTTTGAATCCTTGTTTTCACTAGCTTCTTGGATCCTACAACACGTCCAGTTGCATCACCGCACCTTACCAACAAAAATTGTGGTCAAGCTTTGATCAATATATATATAAAAGCAAAGACCTCAAGCGGGAGAGTATAAGGTTTTGCCAAGTGGCACTCTCTTTAAAAAGATAATTGATTTTTTTAATAAATAAAATACATCATTCTTAATTTATTACACTTATTAGATGCCACATCAGTTATTTACTAAACTCAATAGATTTCAATTAGTAATAAATAAGACTAATGGATAAGATAGAGGAATGTTAATCATCAAAAACTCTTTGTTTTCCTTATTCCTCCATCCAAAGGTTTTGTTATGTTTATGCCTACTCCTCTTCCCTTATAACTAAATGCCTACTCTTCCTAAACCACTACATGGCTTCTCCTATGCCTATGTTCTATAATTTGCACAAACTGAAATAGCATTCAGATTATTTAAGAACACATGAATCTTCCAAAAAAGCATATGTTTATTCACCTGGGATAATAAACAACAATAATACTCATCTTCCACTTGCTTCATGTCATAATGGTCGTGGTTCAATATGGTAAATTGTTTTTTTTTTTTTAATTGATACTAAGATGCTCTTTTACTTATACATTTCATTTGCTAATTATCGTTCTTATGGGCATTTGGGGCTAAGGGCTTTATAAAGTGATATAGTCATATAATAGGATGCTCTTTATGCCATTTTTTATTTGCTAATTATGATTTTTATCAAGTTATGTTAATAGATTAAGATTGTCAAAATTTAGTTTTTTTTTGGTTTAATTTTAAGCATAACAAACTTATGGGTGTTTTAAAAAAATTATTTGTGTTTCTACATTTTTTTTTTTTATAGATATAAAGCTTTCTAAACACATCAATGTATTGTTCAATGTGCAGAAGGATCTATCATTTCAACTTCAATGGAACGAGCTTAACTGTTGTTTTCTTGGTCCTTTTTCCTTTTGGTTTTTCAAGTTAGTATAGGTGTTAAGCCAATGCTTCAACTTCATTGTATACAATTTGATTCTATTGTGTTTGTTGGTTGATCTTATACATTCAAAAGAGTAATTTTCGTAAAGATATATTAAAATTGAGGTTGTTATGTGCTTCATTTTCATTTTAGGTTTAAAAAGTTTTAGCCATCATGAATACTTTGATGATTGCAAAAAGATACATATTTGAGGAGAAACCACACAAACATATATCTACTATAAATAAATTAAGTATGCTGACATTTACCTTATTGAGCTAAAGTTACTAAATGGCCAAAAACAATTTTAAAAAGCATTTCTTAAAAATATAAAAAAATGCATGTAGTCTAATCTTTTTACATTGTAACTAATAATTTTAATTTGTAGTTTTGAAGCTTTTGTGCTCAAGATCAATTTTGGTAGGAAGAACCATCAAGGGCAGCTTAGTAGTGTCATATCTTGAGATATGTAAGTTGTTTTATTAGAGAGATTTTATTCAACAAGCGCTTATGTTATTGAAAGTTTGCAACATACTCTAATGGATTAAAAATATAATTAGTGTAATCAGTTATATTAGTATCTATTTATTTGTCGTTCCATGAATGTGAGAATGCATTAAGCCATATTCAAAAACGTTTTTATTTATTTTTGTTTTTTACTATTGATTTGAATTATGATATTAACTTACTCATATTTAGTTTCTTCGGCAACAATTGATACACATGCAATCAAGAGTATAATAGAAATTATGCTCTTCCCATTGAATTCCAAACAATGGGCTGATGTTTTATATTAGCCAATCAACTTAAATCTTTAATATGCCTTTATTACTTTAAATGCTTTAGAAGAGTCAATGATAACTTTTCTATTTACTTTTTTCTGCATAAGAACAAAGTTCAATGTAAATTTGCAAGAGTTAGATTCAATGGATTGAGTAATATGATTATTTGTCTCTACACATTTGACCAGTTAAGCATGAATATCAACCTACTTAACCGTTGTCCTTCAAGAACTAAGTTCAATGTAGAATTTTAAGAGTCAGATTCAATGGATTAGGTAATATAATTATTTATCTCTACACATTTGTCCGATCAAATATAAATAGCAACATCCTTAAGAGTTGTCCTTCAAAATAAACTTTGATGGAGCTTTTTTTAAAGAATAAAGTAAAAATTGGAGTTTTGATTTTTGATGATAATAAGTTGCTCATTCTAGCATTGAGTTGCAAAGGGAGAGAAATTTGGATTTAGATGCTTCAATCTAAGAAGGAAGGTAATTCTTGGTTGGGAGCAATGGTAGAGGGAGCTGGTAAAGATTTTTCCACGGTAGAGGTAGCAATATTAATAATAAGTATTACGCATGGTCATAAAGATAATTTCATATATAAAATATTTTAAAATAAATTTATACAGTACTCGTGCATCGTACGGGACATCAACTAGTGTTTCCTAATGGACCAAAACAATTTCAACACTCAAAATGTATGTCTTGTGTTTAAATGTCCTCACAAGTTATGTCAATGTGATAAGGAAGAGAGTAGTGAAAAACTAAGGCAATTGAATTGGTTAGGATATTGTAGGCTAAAATTCATCAACACTTAAATGGTGTTTACAGGATTTTCTCTTAGAAAATATCCTTCAAATTTTGTGAGAAATGAGGATATATATATATATAGAGGAGGAAAAGGGAGGGACAATATTTTTCAAGAAAATGAGTTGTTATGTAACTCGCAGCTCACTCGCGAGTACTCCAGCTGTGACAAATTTTTGAACTTCCCTCGTGTGCTCCTCACATGTCAACTTATAGGTGTTGCAATCCCAAGCCATTCACAAGTTAGTCCTAAGTTCTATTGAATATGCAAATCTTCACCAATTCTAGACCAAATTCAAGTATATTAAATCCCACAAAATACATGGAAATAAATGCATGAGATCATAACAAATTTGGCATGGAATAAAAGCAAAAGCATAAATGGAAATTCATAACTTAACATATGGTAATAAATCATCATCATATGTTTTAGTTGTATTATATTATATGAGTAGTGTTTATTACACATAGCCCAAAAAAAATTGAAAAGCATGACTTAAGAGAGACCACCCCCCCCCCCTTCACTGGATCGAGTTGGACCAAACTCACGTGAACAGGTTAAGTCGTGTTGGTGCCTCTCAAAATATAGTTTGACTAATAATATCTTCCCCCTAGATTGAGATTTTTACATGGAGTCGCCATTTATTTTTATTTAATGGAAAAAAATAAGAAAACGTAAGAAAAATACATCACTTTTATTAATATACTAGTCGCAGACTCATGCGATGCATAGGAAAATGTGATAAATATTTTATATAATATAGTATAATATAAATTTTGTAGCTTAAACAATGTATGTATTTTTTTTTTTTTAAGTATTTTCTATTTTTATAAGTGTTATGTAATGTAACATACAATGAATTTTTCATTCAACAACAATATATAATTGTAGGGGTGTTGGGCCCAGTAATTTATAAAGGATGGCCCAACGAAGTATTTTGGGCTGGAAACCCAAATCCGAAGACATCAAAATGATCGTGGACTATTTAAATATCCAAATACGTCCGAGGAGTAGATTTGTCCTCGGATTACTAGGCCGAGGACATAGGAAGAGAAGTTTAGTGTCCCTGGGTTATATTATGAAGAGTCCTACAACTATGGGGATATACAGTATACGTGGAGGACTTTTGGAGTAGAAGAGATAGAGTCAATAGTAAATGATAATCAGCATTTGTATCCAAACCTGAGAAATATTATTATAAACCATCCTCGGAAACAATCCGAGGACGATTTCTCAGTCTTACTCTTTGCAAAGGATTCTTTGTTTTGTTCCATTGGGCCCAAAGCCCGTTCTTTTTGTAATTGTCTAAACCATCCTTGAAATCTAAATTACAAACCCATCCTCTACAAATTCATTATGAAGAAAGGCCTTTCAAGCCCATTTTCCTCCCAGTCGTGGTTTGGGAATTTGAATTGTGTCCTTACAATAATGATATATGTACGAAATGGGTAATCTAATAAAAAGATATGAATTTCATAGTTATAATATTGTTTTATATTTTTGGAGAAGATATTATTAAAAGAGATTTTTTTAATATTGCCATAATCAAGTTGGCTCATTTGAACATCTTGAAGAATAATAAAAAAAAAAATGTACATCTCCAAATCCATTCACATATTACGTATTATATATATATATATATATATATATATATATATATATATATAAATAAGATAGAATTCTACTCTAGCATAATCTAAGTGTATATGTGTGTGAAGTTTCCTCTTGGAGACTTGAACCCTAGCCCTTGCCCCTCACACCTCACAAGCACTTATAAAAGAGATTTTTTTAATATTGCCATAATCAAGTTGGCTAATTTGAACATCTTGAAGAATATAAAAAGAAAAAAAAATGTACATCTCCAAATCCATTCACATATTACGTATACTTTTTATTATTATTATTATTATTATTATTATTATTATTATTATTATTATTATTATTATACAAGATAGAATTTTACTCTAGCCTAATCTAAGTGTATATGTGTGTGAAGTTTCCTCCTGGAGACTTGAACTCTGGTCTTTGCCCCCCCACACCCCACAAGTACTTATACTTGTGGAGTGACCATTGCACTAAGGGTGTGCGGTGGTATACCTTTTAAATATTAAATAAGTTTAGAATTGTAGCATACTTTTGTTTTCCTTACGAATATAAATGTAATGCTCATAATTTGAAGGTAATCTTTTGAAAATAAATGATAGGCTAAATTGTAAACTACATCCCTAAAATTTGGAAAGTCTTTAAATTTTACACCCTGAAGTTTCAGAATATAGATTTTGTCCTCTTAACTTTCAAGTTATATTATTTTTGCATCAGCAACCCATTCATCCATATTTTCCATTAAATGTCACATAAACTTACCATGTGTGTTTAGTGTTGAAGAGAACACTGAAACTCAGAAACATAATTTGAAAATAGAAGAGGAAGTTACCTAACGGCTAGTCTAACATCTCTTTAGCCAAAGGATGTCATCTTATTTAAGTGACTCTACCTTGAGATGGAAACGGTGTCGTCCAAGTTAATTAGAACGACGTCGTTTGGGTTCATCCTCTTAAATCAATATTCCAAAAGTGCTCTGTGCTTCACTCCAGTGTGTATGCGAGGTTGGGCTTATGGTCATGCTCTTTAGTGTTGCAGTTAAGCCTCCAACAATAACTGTCATTCAGAGTCTCCAACAATAACTATCATCCAGGCTGTAATTCCTGAATTCATGGAGCAAAGATTGGAATTAGTTGTAAATCTGTTAGAGCGGTTGTGTTTCTGGAATGATCTAATTGTATTGTACTTAAGCTATATAAACAGAGTAGGGGCTAATGTATTTTTTATTAAGCTTGATAAAATAGAATTCTCTTTTCCATTTTTCCTCTCTGTTTTTCTCTCTCTCTCACTATCTATTAGTTGTTCATCCGCCATTGTTAACCATCTCTCAAGCTTCAATTTCTTTCATGGTATCAAAGCACTGATCCATGGCGTCAACACCATAAATAGATACTGCTCAATCCACACACACAACTCCTATCCATACAGTTTCTAATCCTACAACCTCCATACAATCACCATTGTTGTTACTCTCTAACATGTCCAATCTCATGTCAATCAAGCTTGATTATACTAACTACATTCCATGGAAGCATCAATTGCTCACCATACTCGAGGCTTATTCCCTAGTTGAACATATTGATGGCACAGCACCAAAGCCATCACCTTTTATGCTTGATGCAGCGGGAAATACAACTTCAGTTGTTAATCCAGATTTTCAATCTTGGAAGATTAGGGACAAGGCACTCCTTTCCTTGATAAATTCAACTCTCACTCCACAAGTGTTCTCACTTCTTGTTGGCATTACTAGCTCAAGAGAAGTTTGGAAAACTCTTGAACGAAGGTTCACTTCTACATCAAGAGCCAATATCTTGAACCTTAAGCTTGAACTTCAAGGTATCAAGAAAGGAAATGAATCTGTGAATTCGTTCCTACAGAAGATAAAAATAGCACGTGGCAAGCTTCTAGCTGTGGGAGTGGTTGTAGACAATGAAAAGCTGATCTGCATTGTGCTCAGAGGACTTCCTAGAGAATTTGCACATTTCTGCTCTACAATTTGAACTAGGAGTGATCCTATTTCCTATGAACAACTTGCCATTATGCCACAGAGTGGGGACCAAGCTATGACTGATCATCTTGATTCAGTTTCTCACTCACTTGCTCAGTTTGCTTCTAATAGCAAAGCCAGTAGTAGCACACAGAACCAGACACAGAATCATGGATCTGGTAGGGGAAGAGGGAGAAACAACTCTAATAGAGGAAGAGGAGGTGGCAGCAGATACAATAATTTTGGTGGACAGCAACATTTCTCACCACATGCACCTCATTTCTCATCACAGGCACCTCATTTCTCTCCACAAGCTTCTCCTCATTTTACTCCTTAGAACTTTTCTCCTCAAAGTTCCTCTCAAGGCTTCAAGAATGAACGTCCAAGCTATCAGATTTGTGAAAAATCTGGACATGGAGCACTAGATTGTTATCATAGGATGGATTTTACTTATCAAGGCAAAAATCCTCCTACAAAACTTGCTGCCATGGCCAGTGCATCTAATGCAGTAATTACTAGTAATCAAGATCCCTAGCTTACTGATTTTGGTACATCAGATCGCCTCACTGCCAATATCAACAATCTCACCAATCAATCTCAGTATAAGGGACCTGAGCAAGTTACTGTGGGAAATGGTCAGTCTTTGCCTATCAACCATATAGGTAACACTACCTTACACACTAAATACCATAAATTCATCCTTAACAATGTACTTCATGTGCCAAGAATTGTAATGAACTTACTTTCAGCTCATAAATTATGCTTACACAATAATTGTTCTTGCTATTTTGATGCAAATCAAATTAAAATCCAGGATATTCCTATGGGGAGACTCCTTTACAAGGGCTTGAGTGAGAATGGGGTTTACCTTATCTACTCCAAGAACTTCATCAGATCTCCTTCACATGTCAGTTCTGAGTCATCTTCAAAACAGCATCATGTTTTCATCTATTTCTCCTTTTCCTGCTACTTTTCCTGTAAATAAAGCTAATAAATGGTTGTTGTGGCACCATAGAATGGGCCATCCAAGTAATAAAGTCCTTGATGTAGCTTTATCTTCCTTGAATATCTCTTGTCCATCAAACAGTACTAATGGACTCACCCATTGTAAACATTGTTTGAGTGGTAAAATGCATCAGCTTTCCTTTCCTATTTCTGATTTTCAAGCTTCAAAACCCCGTGAATTGGTGCATTCTGATGTTTGGGGTCCAGCACTTGTTACATCCAATGATTTTCATTATTATCTTTTGTTTGTTGATGAGTATTCTAAATTCAGTTGGCTCTACTTGCTTAAACATAAGTTTGATGTACTTGATATCTTTAAGTTTTTTAAAGCAAATTTTGAAGTCTTAAGAACTGATAATGGTGGTGAATACATCCAATGCCTTCAAATTGTTTTGTTCAACACAAGGTCTTGTTCACTAGTTTTCTTGTCCACACACTCCCCAACAAAATAGGGTGGTTGAGAGAAAGAATAGGCACATCATTGAGTGTGCTCTACCATGCTTTCTCATTCTCAATTGCCACCTTCTTACTAGTCCTATGCTGTCTCTATAGTTGTTCATGTCATAAATAGGCTTCCTACTCCTATTCTTAAGAATTTGACTCCTTGGGAAATGTTGTTTAACTCCAAACCTGATATCACACACCTCAGATCTTTTGGTTGTGTTTGTTTTCCCTTACTAAAGCCCTATAATTCCCACAAGTTGCAGCCTCACACCACACCTTGTGTCTTCCTTGGTTATCCAGCACATACCAAGGGTTATATCTGTCAAGACCCTAAAACCTCTTGGATTTATATTTCAAGACATGTCCATTTCAATGAACATGAGTTCTTTATCCCTCAATCATTAACCTCTGGTTCATCCACTACACCTTCTACTCAATCTTCCACACAATGCCCTGTCCTTTTTCCTTTTTCCTTATACACCTTTTACCTCCCAACCACATAATTCTCACTCCATACCTTTATAGTCTGCTCCTACTCAGTCTAATCCCACTCCTATACCTGCTTCCTCACCTCAATCCTCTATTCCTACATCTATTGATCAGTCACTGTCAAGTCTTGTCCCTCTCACATCTGCCTCACCTCCTCCATTTATACCTGCTACGATTCCCATAGCTGATTCACAGGTTCCTATTACTATCAATGCTCATCCTATGATCACTAGGTCCAAGGATGGCATTTACAAGCCTAAAGCCCTTCATGCCAAGGCTGCTATTACACCATCTACTTCTAGTCCCACTACTGCTACCAAGTGTAACTCTGGTCCATTGCTGTGCTCAAAGCCCATTAAATTAAGTTCCCCTTCTAAACCTGATTACACCATTACAGAACCACCCACTTATAAAATTGCAGTTCAATATCCCCAATGGTGTTCTGCCATGGATGATTAATTTGCTACTCTCCAAAGGCAGGGTACTTGGGTTTTGGTGCCACCCTCTCCTTCTCAAAATTTGGTTGGTTGTAAGTGGGTCTATAAGCTTAAGCACAACAGTGATGAGACTATCAGCAGATATAAGGCTAGGTTAGTGGCCAAGGGCTTTCATCAACAATTTGGAGTTGATTTTGAGGAGACTTTCAGTCCAGTCATCAAACCTCCAACTATGAGGATTATTCTCTCTTGCTGTCCTGCCTCTAAGACAGCTTGATGTGGGTAATGCCTTTCTTCATGGGTTTCTGACGGCAGAAGTTTATATGGTTCAGCCTCCTGGATATGTTGACTCAGCTCATCCTAATCATGTTTGTAAGCTTCTTAAGTCTCTCTATGAACTCAAGCAAGCCCCTAGAGCTTGGTTTGAGAGGTTCTCCACTCAATTACTCCATATGGGTTTTCAGGCTTCTCTGTCAGATTCTTCCTTGTTTATTCTCAGACATGGTAACTTAGTGGTCTACCTTCTGGTCTATGTTGATGACATAGTCCTTACTGGCAACAATCCTTAATGTTTAACCTCTCATTGCACAACTCAGTGAAGTTTTTGAGCTTAAGGATCTTGGTCCTCTTAATTACTTTCTGGGTCTTCAAATCACCAGAACTTCTAAGGGGTTGCTTGTGACTCAGACTATGCTCAGGATTTGCTACTTTGGGTCAATATGCACACTACTAAACCTACTCATACACCTTGTGCCCCTAATACTAGATTGACTCCTACTAATGGTTCCTTGCTTTCTAACCTTCATGAGTTTAGAAGCTTGGTTGGTTCTTTACACTATTTAACCTTCACTAGACCAGATCTTAGTTTTGCAGTACAACAAGTTTGTCAGTTTATGTCAAATCCTATTGATATTCATTTAATTGCTGCTAAGAGGATTTTAAGATATGTGAATGGTACCTTGCTTCATGGTGTCTTTCTTTAACCTGGCCCTCTCTCCTTCTCTGCCTTTTCTGACTCGGATGGGGCAGGAGACCCATTTGATAGACACTCCATCACTAGTTACATCATGTATCTTGGTTCTAATCCTATTACTTGGAGTGCAAAGAAGCATGACACCGTCTCTAGATCCTCCACTGAGTCTGAGTATAGAGCCTTGGCCACCACTGCTGCTGAACTCTATTGGCTTCGCCAAGTGTTAAAAGACCTTGGGGTTTTTCTTTTTGTCCCTCCTAAACTCTGGTGTGACAATGTGTCTGCTCTTGCCATTGCTTCAAATCATATCTTTCATGCGCGCACCAAACACATCGAAGTCGACTACCATTTCGTTCGTGAGAAGGTGTTGCGTAGGGATCTCCAGGTCAAATACATTGCCACGAGAGATCAGCTTGCTGATGTGTTTACCAAGAGCCTATCTACTTTGCGCTTTGTCTTTCTTCGTTCCGAAATCATGGTGTCTCTTGACCTCATGGTTTTGAGGGGGGATGTTGAAGAGAACACTGAAACTCAAAAGCATAATTTGAAAATAGAAGAGGAAGTTACCTAATGGCTAGTCTAACGTCTCTTTAGCCAAACGATGTCGTCTTATTTAAGTGACTCTCCCTTGAGATGGAAACGGTTTCGTCCAAGTTAATTAGAACGACGTTGTTTGGGTTCATCCTCTTAAATCAATATTCCACAAGTGCTCTGTGCTCCACTACAATGTGTATGCGAGGCTGGGCTTATGGTCATGCTCTTTAGTGTTGCAGCTAACCCTCCAGCAATAACTGTCATCCAGAGTCTCCAACAATAACTGTCATCCAAGCTGTAATTCCTGAATTCATGGAGCAAAGATTGGAATTAGTTGTAAATCTATTAGAGCGGTTGTGTTTCTGGAACGATCTAATTGTATTGTACTTAAGCTATATAAACAGAGTAGGGGCTAATGTATTTTTGATTAAGCTTGATAAAATAGAATTCTCTTTTCCATTTTTCCTCTCTGTTTTTCTCTCACTCTCTCTCTCTCACTATTTGTTAGTTGTTCATCCGCCATTGTTAACCATCTCTTAAGCTTCAATTTCTTTCATTTAGTTTGTCCAATAAAATAACGTCACGTCATCATTATAAAATGACGTGGCATAATGAAAATGATGTGACATCATCTTATTGAATGAAGTGAATTGTACACATGTGGCAAGTTTATGTGGAACTTAACAAAAAATATGAACAGAAGAACAACGGATGCAAATGTAGTATAACTTTAGGGGTAAAATATAAAATCTAAAATTTCAAGCCGTAAAATTCAAAATTCTCCAAACTTCGAAGCTGCTAAGGTTCTCATTTGCATGGTTGATTTTGAATTAAAATAAACAACTACTGTAGAGACCGTCTCTGTTAACACCATATTTGTGACCAATTCCACAGAAAGACAAGAAAGAACAATGAAAGCAGAAACATAATAAACTTGTCAAATGAAGTTGCTCTCTGTTGTTCTCTTCCTTCAATCTTTTCCACTTTTCAACATCAGGTTCTTGACAAAAAACAAGGTGTACACAAAAATGTACTCCTCTTTTCCACTTTTTCCTCAACTTCACCAACAGATTTAGAGACACAATCTTCTTCTTCAAAAGTATTGAAAAACGTTGCTAGTCTTTCTGATATGGATTGTTGGCTTTCATTCAATGATTCTTCATCTCCCTCGTACTCATCATCACCATCAAAAACCAAATAAACCCCCCAATTCTTTAGCTCATCACCCTTCATGATTGGTGGGTTTCTTGTTATCACTTGTATCTTATAACCATCTTTCAATGACCAAACAATTGGACGATCAAATGGGTATCGGGAAAAGTGAATTTGATCTTCATTCGTCTTTGGTACTCCATTCAAGCTCAATGTTCTTTTGTATACATAACTATTTTGTTTGAGGATCTCTGCCTGGATGTTCACTATTGCAGGTAGACGATATCTAAGGTCATCTAATATTTGCTGATTGAGTGAGACAACAACACCTATAATTACACCTTTGATCTCAAGGTTTCTATGTTTTGTAAATCTAACCTCCTTCTGAGAAAACCAACTGGGAATCTTACTTCCAGGCATACTTAGATTGCACATGTTCCTCAAAGAAACCTGCCAAGAAGAATCAAGAGTTCAAACTTTTTTTCTTTTTGGTTATTATGAAAGCTTAATATAATATTGAGAGAGAGATAGAATACCTTAGACAATCTTCTCTTTATTATTGATGAGCACACATTGCAACCACTCATGTACAACCTTCTCAAGAACTTCAAGCATTCAAGGCCAAGAATGTCCATCACTTTCTCACAATTAGTAAGGTTCAGATCACTTAAGCTTTCCAAGTTTGAAAGATTAGGTATACTTTCCAACGCAATACAATTTTCAACATTCACCTCTAGCAAACTTGAGGGTAGTGGAGGGAGAGACTTGAGCTCCTTACAATCATGCAAGATAAGTTTTTTGAGGATGGACAAGTCCCTTAAGCTAGAGGGAAGGCTGTAAAAATTATTGTGGCATAGATTCAAAAACTCCAATGATGACAACATCTCAAAATTATCAGGAATTTACCAGATATCTCCAAAGCACTGGCATCAAATTCACTCAGCAAGGACAGATTTGAGAAAGATGTAGGGAGTTCAAAAAACATACGTTTCTCTATTGTACTGCAAATAACAGGAACTTCAGGTGTACTTTTATCAAGCAGTTCAACATAAGGTTTCTTTGCCATTTTTAATACCATTAAGCTTGAGAGCATCCCAAAGCTTTCAGGTAAATCTGTCATAGTAGTTTCCTTCATTGAAAAGTGCTGCAAGGACTTTAAGTTTCCGATTGAAGCTGGAAGTTTATACAGCTGTTTACATTCATCCAATCTTAACTTAATAAGTTTTTCCAACATTCCTATAGATTCTGGCATCACGCTGATATTAGCTTTTGATATGATCAAAGTAGTAAGTGTCCACGTGCGCCCAATTGATTATGGTAATGATCTAAGCGATTCACATTTCTTCATTTCAAGCTTTTGAATTACTTTCAAGTCACCTATCTTATCTGGCAGATCTATTATTGATGTCCCATCCAACTTAAGGTCAACAATAGAATCTAATCCTTCAATTGAATCAGGCAGTTTGCTAAGAAAATGATTCTCTCCAATTAACAAGTGCTTCAAATTTGATAGCGACCCAATAGACTGAGGTATTTCTTTGATTGCAGTACCATTGATGAAAAAACTAGACAATGATTTGAGATTGCCAATGGAGTCAGGAATTTTGTTAAGTGATTTACAACACATTAAACTTAGTTTCTCAAGGTTTTCCAAAGATCCAATTGTTAGGATGTGTGCCCTTAAATCCTATTGTATAATGCTATGTATGACATTATGTATGACTTAATGTTGTGTTTAATAAAGTTGTTTTATTATTATCTAAAATAATGATAACATGAATCTTGGGACATTATCATATAGTCCATGAGATACATAGTATGTGATTTATGTGATTTAGTCATAAAAGATATAAGTCACAAGTTCTTTGTAAACTCAGAATTTATAGTTCGTAGTCGGTGATGAAATTGGGCATTTCATCTGCGAAGACTATAACGTATCAACTAAGATAATTTGTCTTAATCATGGAAGTGGAGACTTCTAGTTGATATGTTGATATGTTTTAAGAGTTAAGACATATTGAACTGGGCCACTGTGAGATTTATTATTTTCCTAATAACTGTCAAATGAATAATAAATCTCACGACTTCTATTTGCATGAACTCTTAATCCTGAGAGAATAATGGACCTGATCATGACGTGTAGGTTGCTTTGATATATCAAAAGTGAGATTTAAAGTAACGGTCAAAATCTCAGTATGTTGGGTAGTCACATTTAGTGTTGATGGAACATATATTCTCAAGATGGAATTCATAATCTCTTAATGGAGATATAAAATATTCCCTTGAGATAAATTTAATGGGTTCAGTTATTCAGAGAGTTAGGCACAACCACTTTGGTAAGAAATTACTAAAGTATATATTTATGAAATTAGATTTCATAAATATATAATGAATAACTTTAAAAAATTAAATCGGGTACTTCAAGGATAAGATGTAGTAATTTACAAAGTAGTAGTCTACATTTATGATTTTATGTTACTACGAATATTTTATGAAGGGGTTGCATGTATAATAAAATTTTGGGATATAATTTATTAATAAGGCCTAGAGTGCAATTATATTTATATAGTGATATTAAATATAATTAATGGTAACTTTGGACTTGTCAAGAGTTGACAGAAAAACCCAAGGCCCATTAGAGCTAGTGTCTTATTAGTCCCTTTTGGTTCCACTCCAAGCCACACACTAAAGCACAATTGAAAAGGCTCAATAGACCAGCCCAATTAGATAATCAAATAGTTATAAAGGGAGAAACATACAGAATTTTTTATTAGTGAATGAGAAAAATAATAAGAAAGAGACATCATTGTGAAATGGTATGTATATGTGAGTGAAGTCACTCGATAATTCTTCCTTGGAAACTAATTGAGAGACCACACATCTTGGGTGTAAAGTAGAATTGGAGTGAAGATTAAAAGTATTCCCGAGTACTTCAATCTTTGGTTTTGAATTTCATCACACCAAGGTACGCTATCTTATTCTTAAATTTTGAAATTTACAAGTGCATGTTATCAATCATGAATGAAATAGATCCTTATTTGTTGCTTCCGTTATGTGTTTTGTATGAGATACAAAACCAATTTTTGTCCTTCACCAATGGAATCTGGTATTTCTTCTAATGTAGAATGATTAAGAGAGAGTTCTTTTAGAGAACACAACTTTCCTATGAACTGAGGCAGCTGTTTAAGAAGTTTGCAACCATTTAAACTAAGCTTTTCAAGGTTAGTAAGGTGGAAGATATATTCAGGAAGAGTAGCTAGAGCAGTTTCATCAAGGAGAAGTTCTTTTAAAGATTTCATGTGGCGTATGCTCTCTGGCAACTTATTCATTTTGAGCAGCGTGAGAGGATAAGGCTCTCAAGTTGTTTCAGGCTAGAGACATCACTCGGAAGTTCAATAAGGTTTGAACAATTTCTCAGGTTTAAATGAAGTAATGAACTCATTTTCTTGAAAAAAAATTATCCCTCCCTTTTCCTCCTCTATATATATCCTCATTTCCCACAAAATTTTAAGGAGATTTTCTAAGAGAAAACCTTGAAAACACCATATGAGTGTTGGTGAATTTTAGCCGACAATATCCTACCCTATTCAATTGCCTTAGTTTTTCACTACTCTCTTCCTTATTACATCTATATCTATATATTACTAAAAGCTGAAGCGTAGAGTTTAATGCTGCTGCACTCACGTTAACCCACGTCAACGTCCACATCATTATCTTTTTTCTTTCCATTTTTTTATAATTATTTCTAGTATTTTTTATTTCATATTTACACTTCTCCAACATTTCTCATTCCCTTACCTTTTCATCTCCCCACTACTTCTCCAACCTTTTTTCTTCCCTCACCTTCTCATCTCCCCACTACCCTCTACATTAATATCATTCTTCATCTTTCTCTATTTTTGTCTCTTCTTATTCACACCCTCTTACTATAAATTTGTCACTATCTCTATCTCTTTCATTTTATGCATAGTTTTCCCTCATAAAAAAATGTTATCTCTCTCTCTCTCTCTCTCACACACACACACACAAAATTTTTGGATGGATTTTTATTTTTTATTTTACTTGCATCTTCGCTTTAGGTTGATAATTTTTTACGTTAATGTGATTCAATTTTGTTTTTTTTTTATTTTTTTAATTGCTGTGTTTTTTTTTCTCTCTTTGATTGTTAAATGCTATCATGTTGTGTTATAAATGATTAAATATAGCATATAAAAATATAATATTATTCGACTACATAGCATGATTTGAATAATTTAATTTGGTAGTTATTATAATTTGATAGCATGATTTTTATAGTGCTCAATTTAGATGCTAAACTATGAGACTTTAATCATTTTTGTTTATTTTTTAATCATTTGTGGTGGAAAAAGTACTCTTAATAATTGTATTATAAGTACTCTATAATGCCATTTATTTAGAGAAAAGCAAAATTTGGCTAAACAAAAATTATTGGATGAGAAACAAATTTTATCTTTCACAATTTTACTTTTATTATTATTATTATTATTTTATAGCAATACATATATAGAAATTTCATTCTTAGATTTCACTAATAATTTTTTATTTGATAATCTATTTTGGGTGGACGAAATTACAATTTCTGCACAAAAAAAAAAACCTTAGTAGATTATAAACAAAATTTTTTTTTCCTAATTGGCCCAGTTAATCATAGTTAAGTTTTATTAATTTTTTTAATTTTTTTTTCAGTGTTTTGGATTGTAGGAAAAAAATAAGTTTGAGAAAATTTGTTTAAAACTAAAAGAATAATTTCCAAATTTTATATTTTTTTTGAATGATTCACAAAATGTTATAAATAAATTTTATTAAAAAATAAATATTTTAGTTAATTTGTCTTTTGAATTTCTGAGAAAAATTGTATTTTTTCATTTTAGTATAACAAAAATGATTGAATTTATGATTTATGATTGTTCTTATATTACATTTATGACTATTCTTATAATAAATAAAAATATAATTACAAAATACATTACTCTTTATTAAATTAGTTTAAATGGTATAATTTTTTTTAATAACACCATAAAAATAATTATCATGAGCAACACGCAGGTTCGTGACTAGTTGACATAACTTGTAAGGACATTTAACCAAACACAAGACATACACACAGAGTAGTGAAATTGTTTTGGTCCATTAGGAAACATTAGAGCTTGACCACAATTTTTGTTGGTAAGGTGTGGTGATGCAATTGGACGTGTTGCGGGATCCAAGAAACTAGTGAAAACAAGAATTTGAAAAGTCCGTTGGCAGCTGGAGTTTAAAGGGCTCAAGTACATTGAATAACTTAGGTTAGAGTGTCTATTTGTATTATTGTACTCCAACTCATTCACTAATGGATTATTTTTAGCTTGTAGGACTGCAGAGAGATTTTTTCGCCGAGTATTTTTTTTTCTTCCTCTTTAATAATACAATTGGTGTTATCTTTGGTTTGTACATTTTGTCATTGCTGTCCTTTACTTAATTACTTTGTTCAATAATGTTTATCCATGCAATTATAGAGTGCTTCAGTTAATTAATTGGACAATTATATACATTCAATTTTAATTAATTTTATTTAGCCTAAAATTAATTAAGCCATAACTAAAATTGGGAGGGGTCTAAATGAACATGAAATAAAATGTGTTGTAATGGAATAACTAAATTTATTCATAAATTTGGTTATGAGTTGTAACATTAGAATAAAACTTAAGATCTATTTTAGAAAATATCTGACTCATACCATTACATTTCTTAGAATATAATATTTTTTAAATTTGAGAGAGAGAGAGAGAGAGAGAGATGTGTTATTTTTTTTATGATTTTTTATTTTCATAATTGTTTTGTGCATATTAAAAATTTATTTATTTGAAAATATATTAATTTTAAAAATTATTACAATAACCATTACAACCCTTTTACAGAATTCATATTGTTTACATAAAAATTGTTATTTTACCAATTTAAAAAGTTATTTTATCTATTATACTATCTCACTTTACAATACACCTAACTTTTCAATTTTTATTTTAACATCCAACATATTAAGATAATATAACTACACAATAAAATAATATAAAGAATGAGGAGAGAAGAAAAGTCATTAGAGAGAGAGAGAGAGAGAGAGGACAAAGACAATAAAATAATATCTATTATTTTACGGAAAAATTTTAGGTACTCTCGGAGTACGAAAAAATGATGTTCCCCCTTCTCACATTCGTAATGAACCCCACCATGAATTTAATTAGTGGACCACACTATGAATATGAGAGGAAGGAACACAATTCTTCATACTCCGAGAGTATCTAAGGCCTCGTTTGGGAGGAGGGAATGAAATATGAAAATGAATGAAAAAAATAATTTTAGAATATTCTTCTCTTCCCTTGTTTGAGAGTTTTAATGGAGGGAATGGAAAACTCATTCTCTTATTTGGGAGTTTAAGTGGAAGGGAATGGAATGGAAATGAGGGAACACTCATTCTTCTCTATTCCCTTAAAATCTCAAATTTTCATTCCCTCTGAAATTGGAAGGAATGGGAGGGAATGAAATTAGATTTAATGATTTTTTTACTAAAACTCTCAAAATACTCCTATATATTCAACCCTTTATTTTAAAATAGGGGTCTAATAGTAATATTGTTATAAAATGATTTTATTACATTCCCTCTATATTGCTCCCAATCAAAATTACTTACATTCCATTTATTTTCATTTCTTTCTATTCATTTATTTTAAAGCGCCCAATTAAGGTTACTTAGGGTACGTTTGGTACACTGAATGAGGATTACGACAAGAATTGTAATCTTTATTACTAATAATAAAATTTGTTGTAATGTAATAACTAAACATATTCATTAGTTTGGTTGTGAGTTATATCATTAAAATAAAACTTAACATTTATTTTAAGAAATATCTTACTTATATAATTATATCTTCTTAAAAATTGTTATTTTAAAATTTAAGAGAGATATGTGTTATTTTTTATGATTTTTTATTTTTATAATTGTTAGATGTATATGGAAAATTTGTTTATTAAGAAATATATTAAGTTTTAAAATTATTACACTTACTAAGAAATAGCTAATACAACCTTTTAAAGAGGAATAATTCTTCCTTATTTTGAAAAATAGCTATTCATAAAGAATGACTATTTTTTGTAATAAAAACATAACCAAACTAAAGAATAACTAAACCATAAGAATAACTATTACGTTACAGCGCCTATTACAGTCTACGAAACATTTAATTCCATTTCATTTCATTCTTTTCCATTTCTTTCCCTTACTTAAATACATTTCATTCATTTCCATTCCCTTATGATCATTTCATTCCATTCTCTTATGAACTCCCAAACAGAACCTAAGAATTACTCTTATTTTACAAACTCTGTTATAGTAGTTCTTAAATATATCTATTCATAAGAAATGACTATTTCCTGTAATAAAAACATAATCAAACAACAGAAGTTAAAACTATTGGAATAACTATTACATTAGACTGCCTACTAAACATGCCCTTATTCACCATCTAATCAAGACACCAATAGGTTGGAATGCCATTTTTTTCTAAACCCTATCGCCATATCTGTAACCAACTCAATAGACAAGCTAAAGAAAGAACAATGAAAGCAGAAACATAGTAAATTCTGCCATATGAAGATGCTCTTTGTTGTTCTCTTTCTTTAATTTTTTGCAGTTTTTCTGCAACTTCGCCAACAGATTTAGAGACACAATCATCTTCTTCTTCAAAATTGCTGAAAAAGGTTGCTAGTCTTTCCAATATGGATTGTTGGCTTTCATTCAATGAATCTTCATTTCCCTCATAATCATCATCACCCTCAAAAACCAAATGAATCCCCCAATTCTTTAGCTCAACCCCCTTCATATTTGGTGGGTTCCTCATTGTCACATGTATCTTATAACCATCTTTCAATAACCTAATAAATGGATGATTGTATGGATATCGACACAAGTGAATTTGATCTTCATTAGTCTTTGGTATTCCAAATAAGTGCAATGTTGTTTTGTATATCCAGTAATCCAGTTTGCGGATCTCTGCCTGAACGTCCACTATTGCCGGGAGACGATATCTTAGGTCGTCTGAGATTTCCTGATTGAGTGAGACAACAACACCTATAATAACACCTTTGATCTCACGGTTTTTAAAGTTTGTAAATCTAACTGCCTCTTGAGAAAACCATCTTGGAATCTTGCTTCCAGGCATACTGAGATTGCGTATATGCCTCAAAGAAATCTGCCAAAAGGAACCATGAGTTCAAACCTTTTTCTTTTTAGTTTTTTAAAGGCTGAATACAATATTGAGAGAGGGAGAGAGAGAGAGAGAGAGAGAACCTTAGACAGTCTTCTCTTTACGCTTGAGGAGCACACATTGCAATTACTCATGTACAACCTTCTCAAGGACTTCAACTTTTGAAGGCCAGGAATATCCACCACTTTCTCACAATTAGTAAGGTTCAGTTCACGTAAACTTTCCAAGTTTGAAAGATCAGACACACTTTCCAATGCAATACAATTTGCAACATTCACCTCTACCAAACTTGAGGGAAGTGGAGGGAGAGATTTGAGCTCCTTACAATCAGGCAAGATAAGTTGTTTGAGGATGGACAGGCCCATTAGACTAGAGGGAAGTTTGCAAAAATGATTGTGGCCTAGCTTCAAAATCTCCAATGACGACAACTTCTCAAAATCATCAGGAATTTTACCAGATATTTCCAAAGCACGGGCATCAAATTCACTCAGCAAGGACAGATTTGAGAAGGATGTTGGGAGTTCAAAAACCGTACGTTTCTCTATTGTACTGCAAATAACAGGAACTTCGGGTGTACTTTTATCAAGCAGTTCAACATGAGGTTTCTTTGCCATTTTTAATACCATTAAGCTTGAGAGCATCCCAAAGCTTTCAGGTAAATCTGTCACAGCAGTTTCGTTCATCAACAACTATTGCAAGGACTTTAAGTTTCCTATTGAAGTCGGAAGTTTACGCAGCTGTTTACATTCATCCAATTTTAACTCAATAAGATTTTCCAACATTCCTATAGATTCTGGCATTGCACTGATATTAGCTTTTGATATGATCAAAGTAGTAAGTGTCCACATATGCCCAATTGATTCTGGTAATGATCTAAGAGATTCACATTTCTTTCAAGCTTTTGAATTACTTTCAAGTCACCTATCTTATCTGGCAGATCTATTATTGATGTCCCATCCATCTTAAGCTCAACAATAGAATCTAGTCCTTCAATTGATTCAGGCAGTTTGCTAAGAAAATGATTCTCTCCAACTAATAAGTGCTTCAAATTTGATAGCAACCCAATAGACCAGGGTAGTTGTTTGATTGCAGTACCATTGATGAAAAAACTGGACAATGATTTGAGATTTCCAATGGAGTCAGGAATTCTGTTCAGTGATTTACAACACATTAAACTTAGTTTCTCAAGGTTTTCCAAAGATCCTATGGAATCTGGTATTTCTTCTAATGTAGAATGATTAAGAGAGAGTTCTTTCAAAGAACACAACTTTCCTATGAACTGGGGCAGCCGTTTAAGAAGTTTGCAACCATTTAAACTAAGCTTTTCAAGGTTAGTAAGGCGGAAGATGTCTTCAGGAAGAGTCGCTATAGCAGTTTCATCAAGGAGAAGTTCTTTTAAAGATTTCATGTGGCCTATGCTCTCTGGCAACTTATTCGTTTTTGAGCAGTGTGAAAGGATAAGGCTCTCAAGTTGTTTCAGGCCAGAGACATCACTCAGAAGTTCAATAAGGTTTGAACAATTTCTCAGGTTTAAATGAAGTAATGAACTCAAGCTCCCAACTAATTCATGAATCTTAGTCAGCTTCTCACAACGCTCAAGAACAAGCTTTTCTAAGGCTCGATGTCCAGATAAATCTGGAACAGAAGCTAGATTAAAGCAACCATGGAGATTCATAACCATCAAGTTCTCAAGCACCTGGAAAACAACAAGTTTTCTTCTTTTAAAATAGGAACTGTCATTGGAATTTTCCATCAAAAAGTAAAGCTGAACAAACCATGATTACTTAGGCAGCTTTCAATGACTTAACATAGAAAGAAAAGCAGGAGATAACATGAGATTTTGACAAGTGGTGCATTCTATGCAAAGAGATTTAAACTTTAAAGTTATTGTCGTAGGTCAGGCTTCCTATACTTGCAGTAATCAATCAATCACCAATATCAATATATATATAAAAACAGAGATCTCATATGGAAAAACATGAGATTTTGACAAGTGGTGTTTTCAATGCAAAGAGATTTGAAATATTTTAAAGTGCCACATCAGAAATAAAAACAAATTAAATATTGACTTTTTGTTCAATGTTTCATTTGGTTCAATATTTCAAGAATTTTCGAATTAAAAAATAAATATTCTTTGTATCATTTGGTTCAATGTTTCAAGACTTTTCATCACACAAAACTCTTTACATTTTAATTCATCATTTACACCTATTGCACTTCTACCCCTTTATATATATTCCACCCATAGCTCTTCATGTCATCCCATGTCAAATATACCGACAAAACAAGATGTCATTTACCTTCAATCTTTCGACGACAACTACCTAGCTCTAATATTACTTTTTCATCTAATCTTAACCTGTATGAGTTGGCTACAACCAAGGAAGGAGGTTTTGCATTTTATATTGAGTGATAACAGCAATTACAATTTTGATGTTAAGGTTGGACATTGTGGATGTGTGAGTTTTGTAAATGATGTAATTGACTATGGGTGTTTGGAATATGTATTTTGTTTTAGAATTAAGAGAATGAGAAAGACACATTCATATCAACTTTTATTTTATAATATTCCTCCAAAGCTTTTTTTTTTTTTTTTCACATTACTTCAAATGAATAATTATAATGGATACTTGTGTGCAATTTATAATTGTTGCTTTTTATGATGAACTCATCAATATATATATAAAAGCAGAGACCTCATGTGGGAAAGTATGAAGTTCTGCCAAGTGGCGTATTCTATACAAAGAGAATTGAAACATTCTCAAGTGTTACATTAGAGATAAGAACAATTTAAATATTGACTTTTTATTTCATTTTGGTTCATTATTTCAAGACTTTTTTAATTAAAAAAGTATTATTTGGTTCAATGATTCAAGACATATTTGTTTTTGTCTAATTAAATCAATCAATATATATATATATACACATACACACATATTTAAGCAGATACCTCATGTGGGAAAGCATGAGGTTCTACCAAGTACCGTATTCTATGTAAAGAGAATTGAAATATTTTCAAGTGGCACATTAGAGATAAAAACAAATTAAATAATAAATTTTTATTTCATTTTGGTTCATTGTTTCAAGACTTTTCCAATTAAAAAATAAATATTTTTTGTATCATTTGGTTTAATGCTTCAAGACTTTTCATCTCTCGCATATACACACAAAACTCTTTGCATTTTAATATATGCACCATTTTCACCTCTTGCACTTCTACCCCTTTATATATACCTACCCATAACCCTTCATGCCATACCATGTCAAATACACACAGACCAAAAAACAATGTCATTTACCTTCAATTTTTCAACAACACCTACCTAGCTCTACCTAGTTCTAACATTGTTATTTCATCTAATCCTAACCCGTATGAGTTGGCTACAACCAAGGAATAGGGTCTTGCATTTTATATTGAGTGACAACAACAATTACGATTTTGATATTAAGGTCGGAAGTTGTAGATTTGTGGGCTTTGTAAATGATATAGATGTGATTGATTGTGGGTGTTTGAAATGTTTATTTTGTTTTAGAATTAAAGAGAAAGAGAAAGATTCATTCTATATCAACTTTTATTCTATAATATTCCTCCAAATATTTTTTTTTTCTCATTACTTCAATTGAATAATTATAATGGATATGTGTGTGTAATTTATAATTGTTACTTTTTATGATGAACTCATTACCAATAAAGTTCTATAACAATTATGCTATAATGCATATACAACATTCTTCAAAATTATCTTACATAATATATTACAATATTATCCGTGCATCGCACGGGTAACTTACTAGTTACTAATAAAGTTCTAAAAAAAAAAACAATTATGCTATAATACATATATAACATTCTCCAAAATCATTTTACATAAAACATTATAACATTATCCGTGCATTGCACTGGTAACTTACTAGTGATAATAATAATGATAATCGCAATGGGAATATTAATAAAAGCATACCTTGTTGTTGTGCGAACCCCACAATTGTTCAATTTTGCTTTCTGATAAATCAAGCACAGCAACTTTGCGAGGACAAAAATCAGAAGGAAGACTTTTCATGGGGCAACCTTTCCATTGTAGCCACTTCAGTTCAACAGGAAGATATTTGAACTTCCCTTCCAAATTCACATAATTTATTTGGAGCAGTCTAAGATTATACATGGTTTCTAGGGAATTGGTGAAAATTACAACCTCTATCTCTTTCTCTGCTCGATCTTCAAGATAACGTTTATACCTTTCCTTTAAGTATGTGATTGCTGAGGTGAAATTGAGGTTTCTTTGAAGGTTATACCAAGAAATTGTGTCACCACTTATATCCTTGACAGAGTTTTCTAATCTTTTCTCGAAGTCTAGGACAATGCCTTCTATAGATCCTGTTCCCTATTGTCAATCAAATGGAAAGTATTAAAGAATCAATAGTAGAGCCAAGCTAGAAGGAAACAATTAACATATTATTGAGCACCTAAAATTTTCATAGAAGATAGAATATTAATGGACTGAGAAATGATAAAAGGCTACTAAAAAGGTGGCAACTGGAATCCAATTTTTTATAAGGAGGAAGAACATTCAGATTTTTTTTTCTGAAAGAACTTTATTGCAATGTTGGACAATGGAAAATAGACTGGAACTCCATTAAACATCTTCTGCCTTTTCTTTTCTTTCTTTTTTTTTTCCCCTCGTGGGGGCAGGGGACTGTAAAGACAAGTAACATGCAAATGGGCTTAGACACAGCATTGCCCGGCATACACACATGAACCATAATGGATAAGTAATAGAGGTTTCTTGATAAGAAATATCATACTATAATTGATACCTTTTTATCCTTAAAGACATTCATGATCTCATCACGATCCCAGAGTCTAGTTCGCGAGCCAGGATTCACAAGGTTTTCTCAAACAATTTGTCTTCCCATGTCTCTAATTTGATCATGTATCCACAAAACATTGTCCCCAGTGAACTTAATGAGTGACTTTGCTGTGAGGACTGAGACTACTATCTCAGCATTAAATCCACAACCCCTCAATATGTCAATTGCATCTTCTCTCTTCATTCTCATTTTAACAAATAAACATGCAATATCTAGGAATATACACTTCTCTTGTTCATCTAATCCATTAAAACTTATCATCAACACATCCTGAAGATGCCGGGGACGAATCTGTTTTAATTTCCGTAGAGCATCTTCCCATTCTGTTAATCTCCTCTTATCAAACAGAAAAGAACCAAATACTTCCAGAGCCAATGGTAACCCTCCTGTAAGAGACACAATTTGCTCGGACAGATCCAAACGAATGCCTGTGGGTTTCTCTTTTCCTAGTGCATGGTAACTAAAAAGTTGTAGTGACTCGGATAAATCCAACTCTCTCACCTCATAGAACTCGGTCACAAGATTTTTGGATAATACTTCAATGTCTCTTGTTATAATAATAATTCGACTTCCTTCATAAAACCATTCTCTGTTACCAATTAGAGCATTTAGTTGGTTTATATTATCGACATCATCCAAAACAACAAGAACTTGCTTCTCATTTACTATTCCTTTGATCTCTGCAGTACCAGCATCAACCTCCCTTATAGTAAGCGCCTTACTAGATGAAAGATCATTAATAAGTTGATTTTGAAGAGATACTAAACCATTATCTTGAGCTGAAATTTCTCTAACATTTGAAATGAAACACCGGTGCTCAAAGTGACCAACAACTCTATTATAGAGAGCCTTAGCCAGGGTTGTCTTGCCAACCCCACCCATCCCATAAAATCCCAGAATTCGGATGCCATTAGATTTAATATCTAACAATTTCAACAGTTTTTCAACACGAGAGTCAAGTCCAACAGTGTATGCAGCCACACCCACCGGAGTTTTGCTCAATTCAATCAAAACCGTTTTGACCAAATTTTTAACCAATAGTTCATCTTCGCTGTCAAGAAACACGATTACTGCATCAGAATATAAAAGGCCACAGGGATGAGAATAATTTAACATTTCAAATAGCAATAGAAGGGACTTGAATGTATTGTGTATCTTGTTTCCAGAGCACAAAATGGAGCAGAGAGAATACTAAATGTTGGACATTAGTATAATGAAAAAGTAAGCTTATAAACAAAAAACAAAAACAAAACATATAACTTTTCTTAATGGTCGAGCTATACTTTATTATAAAGAAAAAGTAAGCTCTTGGCTTGTAAAGTAAAACATTGAGAAGTCATAAACAAAGAAAGAAACCCCAATTGTAATTTTAAAATTCAAATTGAATGAAAAATATATTAAAACCACAACTATCTTGAATATTTATATACCAAATCCCAAGTTGCCCAATAAAATATTAAAATCTGCCTGAGCTTTCAACTCATGAACAATCACCATCTAACTCACTAAACTAACACCGGGCAATTCTTAGGTGGTCCCGGAGCAGTGCTCCGAGACCTCACAAAGGGTGTGAGTCCATGACCAAGCAGTGCTCTGGGCTCTCACAAAGGGTATGTGTTCCATTGGCTATGGGGTCATACCCTTTGTGAGAGCCCAGAGCACTGCTCGGGACTACCTAACTTTTTTCCAACACTATGTTATTCTTCTTTCACGCCTCTGCAACTACTCAATCACAAACCTCAATCTAGTTCCAACGTATTTGTATAATCCATCTCTATAATACGTTAAGTAATCAATGTTTTTGTAAACAAAACAAAGTAACAAACAATAAACCACTTTACCGATTGGTGAAACCGGGGGGGAATTTGCAGGCTAACGCAGTAGGGAGAAAGAATATAATAAGTTAACGAAGGTTGCAAAGGAATTTGGAAAGTAGCGTCTCGAGTTTTAAAAACTCGAGATCAATGACAAAAATCGAGCGTCTCAAACTCGAGTTCTACTGCTGGTGTGGAAGAATTTAGCCACGTGGAACTTAAGTTTGAGAGACTCGAGTTCCATGGAAGCAAATTTCCAGATGCAGAAGGAGAAAAGGCGGAGAAGACAAGGAAAAGAAGATCCGAATCAAAAAGAAGAAGACGACGACCTGGAGAAAACTGGATCTGACTGGAGAAAACTGGATCTGAAGAAGATGGAGACGACGACGACCTGCACGAAGAAAGGAACGATCTGAGTCTGACCTGCACGACGACGAAGAACAGAGACGAAGAACAGATCTGAGTGGGCGATTGGACGATCTGAGTCTGATCTGCACGACGACGAAGAACAGGGACGAAGAATAGAGGAAGAACAGTAGGCGATTCTCTGAGTTTGATCTGCAAGAAGTCCGACCGAGCGAGGAAGAAGAAGTGAAACTCGAGTCTTAGAGATTCGAGTTCCACGTGGATTTCTACGTGTATTTTCTTCCACATCAGGTTCTACCGCTTACAAATTGAGACTTAAAAACTCGAGTTTTATCATGAAAATCGAGTTTTTAAAACTCGAAATGCTAGTTTACAATATTGTTTTGAAACGTGACAACTAACTAAATTTTTTGATATTTAATGGTATTTGGAAAGAAAATTCATGAAACCGGCAATTTCACCGGCTTTTTTCATGGCATTCCTCCACTTGTCAACCTTGTCTTTCTCAAACCTCTGCTCATGGTTCCTAAAATGTTCTTGAAAAGGTCATGTCTGTCTCCGAACATCCGAGGGGTCGACTCCGTAGAACACGGGGAGTATGAGCCTCCGGCACTCGCATATTTTCGCGAGTTCCTCGAGGCACCACCGCGACGACGCGTAGTTTAGGGAGATGATGACGATGGAAGCAGCAGAGTCCTCGATGGCCTCGAGTAGACTTGAGGCGATCACGTCCCCACGGCGTAACCCTTCGTCGTCGCGGAAGACTCGGACGTCGAGCTTGGTGAGCGCGTTGTAGAGAGTGTTGGTGATGGTGTGGCGCGTGTCTTCGCCTCTGAAGCTCAAGAACACGTCCCACAGGACCCGGAAAGCTCCCGGAGTTGATGGAGTGGAAACACCGCTACTGTTCTCCATTTCTGCAGTCTGCTAGCTATACAGTTCAAGTTCTTTACTTTTTCAGGGTACTTTTTTAAATGGTTTTGTTAACTTGGAAGTTGGACATACCCGCCAGCTAAAAACTAAGCAATTGTCGAGTACAGTCACTATAGTGAACTCCCTTCCAAAAAAAAATCTCTTCCCATTAATTATGCGTTGCTTGGTAGTTGGACATAGAAGTACAAGTAAGGTGGTTTGAAATCGCTTATTTTATTTAAATTAAAAAAAAAATTATGAAAATATGTAGAAAAAAAAAATTGACTTTTGGATGCATGAGAGCCCTTTAGGAGGAAAAATAAACTAAAAAGTAAAATAAACTAATTTTTTCTCAAATTTCAAACTCTACCTTAATGGGGCTCAAACAAACTATTTTCGAACTCGCAGGTATGATAGATCACAAAGTACTTCTTATCATTAGGCCACCTCCTCAAGTTGTACTTGTAACTCCCTTCTTTCACCTAATAATGAATCCCACAAATGATTGTCTAGTGATTTGTATCTTAGTTGTCACACATAATCGAAATAAAATGATAAATTTTGGTTACAAAATTGTTTGTAACTTAAAACTACAATTTCACTTAATATCCTTTATTGATGTGAATATTAAAAAATCCACCATTAGATTACATTTTATTCTTATATCCTCTATGCTAGTAAAATGTCTAAAAAATAAAAAATCAGTAATTATATCATCAATCAATTGTTTAAATTGCAAGTTTTTGTAATTTAAAATTTTCATAAAAACAAGTTTCTAGATCATTTAGTAGTAACATCTGATTGACACAAAATTTGATATGTATGTTATAAGTGTGAAGAACATGCAATCCAACAGATAAATTTTCAAAATATATAACAATATTAATTTTTTTAAATGAAATTGTAGCATTAGACTACAATCAATTTTGTAGTCAAATTTTGTCTGAAATAAAATTCACGAAAGACAATTAACCCACTTCATATATGTATGATTTTTTTTTTTTTTTTGATACATTGATAATTGGAGGTGAGGGAATTTAACTAAAATATCTCTGTTGAAAATACTAAGAAGTGTCAATTGAGTTACAAGACTCTTGGCATGTATATGTGTGAATTTAGTGCATATATTTTATTGAATTCAATGATATTTTTTTAAAAAAAAATTACTTGATTCTTAATGATGGTCTTAAGACTATTCAATTCGTAATTTCAATCATGTGGTAGAATTTTATTATCTTTTTTTTTTTTTGAGAAAAAGAATTTAATTGTCTTTAGAAAAGATGATGTTGTTTTTATTATATTGATCAATACAACTATGAGGTTGAATTTAATTGAAAAACCTAAGGTACAACTATACTTAAGTTCTACCCCATCTCAATTTCTTGATTAATCTTACATAGATCTTGTTACTTGTTAGTAGGTGAAAAGACAGCCCCAAAAAAAAAAAAAAAAAAGTGAAATAAGAGTTTGGTATCAAATCTGTAAGGCATACCAAAGTTACAGCTTTGATGTGTTTGGTTGTGATCTCAAATTTGAGCTCTCTAGACCCTTGAAATTTTAGAAGCACATCAACAAGATATTCCTCGCATAATGTGTCATAGTTTGCCCTACTAATTAGTAATCCACTTTTCCACTTTTTGCCTTTTTATTAGTAATTTTATGTGTTTGTCCGTGTGGGTTTATTTGTGTGTGGGTGTGTTTGTGTATCTCTGTGTTGATTTGTCTATGTGGGTGTGTTTGTGTGTGGGTGTGGGTGTGTTTGTGAGCATCTGAGGAAAAATAAGATGTGGAGAGGAGAAGTTACTGAGTTCGTTGTGCATGGAGAAAAGAGAAAAAAAAATGTGTGAACATGAAATTAATAAAATAATATATGGACAAGCTACAGTAACCGTGTAAATATACACGGTTACTGTAGCAAGTGTATAAATATACACTTGCGTAAAAATTTACACATTTTTAGAAGCACTGATGTGGAGTATTTTTGAAGCAAAATGCGTAAAAATGGTGCATTTTTATTATTATACACGATTTTGGTTTATATTATCGACAACATCCAAAACAACAAGAACTTGCTTCTCATTTACTATCCCCTTGATGACAGCGGTATCAACATTAACCTTCCGTATAGGGAGCACCTTACTAGATGAAGATCATTAATAAGTTGATTTTGAAGTGATGCTAAACCATTGTCTTGGGCTGAGCAATAACTCCATTGTAGAGAGCCTTAGCCAGGGTTGTCTTACCAAGTACCAACCACACCCATCCCATGAAATCCCAGAATTCGGATGCCGTTGGATGTAACATCTAACAATTTCAACAGTTTTCCAACACGAGAGTCTAGTCCAACAGTGTATCATGTATGCAGCCACACCCACAGGCGTATTGCTCAATTCAAATTAAACTGTTCTGAGTCTTTTGATCAAATTTTTAACTAATAGTAGTGCATAATAATTTAACATCTCAAATAGCAATAGAAGGGACTTGAATGAATTGTGCATCTTGTTTCCAGTTTGATTAAAATAAAAATTAGCTCCAACATGAAATAGAAGACCAACAAAATGAAGCCAAGAGAATACTAAATTTTGACATTTTGTACCTTTTTTTCTCTTTTTTGCCAAATTGCACAATTTTCTTTCTTTTTTTTCTTTGTTTTTTTCTTTGCCAATTTTATACAGTTAGTTTGAGATTATAATGTTGTACATTAGTATAAACATAAGAGCCTCAAGAAGTAGGCTAGTTGTTTTATAGCTTTCTTAACAGTTAAGTTATACTTTACATGAGGGTAATGTAATTACCCTCTCTTAAAGTTTGGGAAAATGATATTTTACCTCAAATCATAAAGGAAAAAATATTTTTCTGTCTTGACATTTGTTTGACCAAACTTTGTTAATTAATGCTAAAAATGTTATTTACTAACTTATCCTTTGCTTATGGGCATGTTTCAAAATTATCTCTCTTTTCTTTCTTTTTTTTGAAAAGGTAATTATCTCTCCTTTCAAATTAAAATGCATTATCTTAAATTTTTAATTAAAGTGAATTTTAAAATATTAAGTATGACTTTTACTCTTTTATTTTTTATTTTTTTCCTTTTATCAATGAGTTGTGGAAAGATTTGCTGTCTTTTTTATGCTTGATAAGTTTTGTATTTTTATTCTAAATTTATAAGTGATGTTTTTACTTACCATGGTTAAATTTTGATAAAAAGAATCTTATAAACATTTAGAATATCTCATTACTAATATTAACAAAATGGGGGATTGTTATTTTCTTCAAACCTCAAGAGGAGAAGTGTTTTTATCCTTTAAGTTTTGAGTGGAGTGTTATTTTCGCAAACCTTGAGGGAGGAGAGTGTAATTATCCTTATTTCTTGAACATGCAACTCTTCAATTGTAAAACATTGAGAAGTCATAAACAAAATGAGATCACAATTATAATTTTAAATTCAAGTTGAATGAGAAAGATATATATATATATATATATATATATATATATATATATATATATATATAAAAGCACACATCTAAATTTTACTATATTTTAAGGATTTTCTTCATGCCTCTGCAATTACTCAAATGACAAATCTCAATCTAGTTCCTATAAGAAAATACTGCGGAATTTGCCACTGCCCTGTCCAGCCTGTCCACATTTTGTATTTATAGTCATATATAATTGATGATGATAAACGTAAGTAACAGCTAAGTATATCATTTCAAAATTGCTTGATAAACATGATCTACAAAATGTATCACTAGATAAAGATAACTCCAGCACTTCTTCACAAGATTGAGTCACTTACAAACTCATCTTCATCTGCTCTTGTGGATGATGATGTGATGACTCGGATATATCTTTATCCTTAACAGTTACACCGTATTTGTATAATCCATCTGATATAGAATATATGAAATAAAAGTCTACAACTTTACATGATCGACTCGTACTGAAGTCTTCATTTTTAAGAGAAAAATAATAATCCTACGGTTTCTTCTAAATTTCTAATCGATGTTTTTGTAAATATGTAAGCCAAACAAAAAACCACTCTTACCAGTTGGTGAAACCAGAAATTTCACCAGCTTTTTTCAGGGCATTCCTCCACCTCTCAACCTTGTCAAATTCAATATTTTTAGTTCTGACTTTGACTAGGTGAAGATATTTGAACTCATTATCTCTCAATCAAAAACATCAAGAGGTGCCAACTACAACCAATTGAGCTACAAGTCTCTTTATCTCCAATAAGTTTTTTCATAACTTGAATGATTAGAACTTATTGTCACTACACCATGTAAAATATTGTTGTCTAGTATAAATAGTTTAAATTTCGTATTTTTATGAATGAGATTTTGTTAACACCAGTTACAAGTACAACGAGCTGGTATGAAATCATTGAGTAATAATTAAGTGTATTACAAATTTTACCATACAGCTCAGTGTTATCAAAATATCAAATATCAATAACAAAAGGGAAAATGTATATATATACTTATTATATTGTTAAAATTTTCAATCATCTTCATTACCACATGTTCTCATTTGCATAGCTGATATTGAATTAAAATAAACAGGTACTGTAGAGACCGTCTCTGTTAACACCATATCTGTCACCAACTTAACAGAAACACAAAAGAAAGAAAGCAGAAACCTAATGAATTTGTCGAATGAAGTTGCTCTTTGCTGTTCTATTCCTCCAATCTTTTCCACTTTTCAACATCAGGTTCTTGACAAAAAACAGGGTGTACACAAAAATGTACTACTCTTTTCCACTTTTTCTTCAACTTCACCAACAGATTTAGATACACAATCGTCTTCTTCAAAAGTATTGAAAAATGTTGCTAGTCTTTCTGATATGGATTGTTGGCTTTCATTCAATGATTCTTCATCTCCCTCGTAATCATCATCACCATCAAAAACCAAATAAACCCCCCAATTCTTTAGCTCAACACCCTTCATGATTGGTGGGTTTCTTGTTATCACCTGTATCTTATAACCATCTTTCAATGACCAAACAATTGGACGATCAAATGGGTATCGGCACAAGTAAATTTGATCTTCATTCGTCTTTGGTACTCCATTCAAGTTCAATGTTGTTTTGTATACATAACTATTTTGTTTGAGGATCTCTGCCTGAATGTCCACTATTGCAGGTAGACAAAATCTAAGGTCATCTGATATTTGCTGATTGAGTGAGACAACAACACCTATAACTACACCTTTGATCTCACGGTTTCTATGTTTTGTAAATCTAACCTCCTTCTGAGAAAACCAACTCGGAATCTTACTTCCAGGCATACTTAGATTGCGCATGTTCCTCAAAGAAACCTGCCAAGAAGAATCAAGAGTTCAAACTTTTTTCTTTTTGGTTATTATGAAAGCTTAATATAATATTGAGAGAGAGACAGAGTACCTTAGACAGTTTTCTCTTTACTATTGACGAGCACATATTGCAACCACCCATGTACAACCTTCTCAAGGACTTCAAGCATTCAAGGCCAGGAATGTCCACCACTTTCTCACAATTAGTAAGGTTCAGATCACTTAAGCTTTCCAAGTTTGAAAGATTAGATATACTTTCCAACGCAATACAATTTTCAACATTCACCTCTAGCAAACTTGAGGGCAGTGGAGGGAGAGACTTGAGCTCCTTACAATCGTGCAAGATAAGTTTTTTGAGGATGGACAGGCCCCTCAGGCTGGAGGGAAGGCTGTAAAAATTATTGTGGCCTAGATTCAAAAACTCCAGTGATGACAACATCTCAAAATCATCAGGAATTTTACCAGATATTTCCAAAGAACTGGCATCAAAGTCACTCAGCAAGGACAGATTTGAGAAAGATGTTGGGAGTTCAAAAAATGTACTTTTCTCTATTGTACTGCAAATAACAGGAACTTCGGGTGTACTTTTATAAAGCAGTGCAACATGAGGTTTCTTAGCCATTTTTAATATCATTAAGCTTGAGAGCATCCCAAAGCTTTCAGGTAAATGTGTTACAGCAGTTTCCTTCATTGACAAGTCTTGCAAGGACTTCAAGTTTCCAATTGAAGCTGGAAGTTTATACAGCTGTTTACATCCATCCAATCTTAACATAATAAGATTTTCCAACATCCCTACAGATTCTGGCATCTCACTAATGTTAGCTTCAGATATGATCAAAGTAGTAAGTGTCCACATGCTTCCAATTGATTCCGGTAATGATCTAAGAGATTCACATTTCTTCATTTCAAGCTTTTGAATTACTTTCAAGGCACCAATCTGTTCTGGCAGATCTACTATTGATGTCCCAACCATCTTAAGCTCAACAATGGAATCTAATCCTCCAATTGAATCAGGCAGTTTGCTAAGAAAATGATTCTCTCCAACTGATAAGTGCTTTAAATTTGATAGCGAGCCAATAGACCAAGGTAGTTCTTTGATTGCAGTACCATTGATGAAAAAACTGGACAATGATTTGAGATTGCCAATGGAGTCAGGAATTATGTTTAGTGATTTACAACACATTAAACTTAGCTTCTCAAGGTTTTCCAAAAATCCAATGGAATCTGGTATTTCCTCTAATGTAGAATGATTAAGGGAGAGTTCTTGCAGAGAACACAACTTTCCTATAAACTGGGGCAGCTGTTTAAAAAGTTTACAACCATTTAAACTAAGCTTTTCAAGCTTAGTAAGGCGGAACATAGATTCAGGAAGGGTCTCTATAGCAGTTTTATCAAGGAGAAGTTCTTTTAAAGATTTCATGCGGCCTATGCTCTCTGGCAACTCTTTCATTTTTGAGCAAAGTGAGAGGATAAGGCTTTCAAGTTTTTTCAGTCCAGAGACATCACTTGGAAGTTCAATAAGGTTTGAACAATCTCTCATGTTCAAGTGAAGTAATGAACTCAAGCTCCCAACTGATTCATGAATCTTAGTCAGCTTATCACAATGCTCAAGAACAAGCTTTTCTAAGGCTCGATGTCCAGATAAATCTGGTATAGCAACTAGATTATAGCAACCATGGAGATTCAAAACCATCAAGTTCTCAAGCGCCTGGCAAACAACAAGTTTTATTCTTTTAAAATAGGAACTGTCATCAGGAATTTCTATCAAAATGTAAAGCTGAACAAACCATAATTACTTTGGGAGCTTCCAGTGACTTAAAATACAAAGAAAAGCAGGAGAAAACCAAGGAAAGCCAGCCTAAACTTTTAAGTTATTGCTGTAGGTCAAGCTTCCTATTCTTGCAGTAATCTATATCTATATCTATATATATCTAAAAGCTGAAACGTAACATTTATTATTGCTACGCTTCAATTGAGCCATATCAACATTCACATTATTATCTTTTTTCTTTCCAATTTTTCTATAATTGTTTTTAACATTTATTTTTTTAATATTTACACTTCTCCAACATTTCTCCCCCCCTTACCTTTTCATCCCCCCACTACCCTCTACATTAATATCATTTTTCCTCTTTCCCTTCATCTTCCTTTATTTTTATCTCTTCTTATTCACACCCTTTTACTATAAATTTGTCACTATCTCTTCCATTCCATGCATAGTTTACCCTCACAAAAATAAATAAATAAATAATTGTTCTCTCTCTCTCTCTCAATTTTTTGGTGCATTTTTTTTTCCTTGCATCTTTGCTTTAGGTTGATAATTCTTTATATTCTTTAAAACTCTACTTTGGGTTAATGCGATTTACAATAAATACCAAAACTTTTATTAAAAAATGAATATTTTCGTTAACTTTCCTTTTGAATTTCTAAGAAAAATTATATTGTTTTCATTTTGGTACGACAAAATTTATATTTATAATTGTTCCTATATTACATTTATGATTGTTCCTATAATAATAATTCAGCTAAACCCTATCAAAAAATAAAAAATAATTCAGCTAAACAATAATGATAATCGCAATGGGATTTTTAATAAAAGCATACCTTGTTATTGTGCGAACCCCACAATTGTTCAATTTTGCTTTCTGATAAATCAAGTACAGCAACTTTGTGAGGAAAAAAATCAGAAGGAAGACTTTTCATGGGGCAACCTTTCCATTGTAGCCACTTCAGTTCAACAGGAAGATATTTGAATTTCCCTTCCAAATTCACATAATTTATTTGGAGCAGCCTAAGATTAACCATGGTTTTAAGGGAATTGGTGAAAATGACAACCTCTCTCTCTTTCTCTGCTCGATCTTCAAGATAACGTTTATACCTTTCCTTTAAGTATGTGATTGCTGAGGTGAAATTGAGGTTTCTTTGAAGGTTATACCAAGAAATTGTGTCACCACTTATATCCTTGACAGAGTTTTCTAATCTTTTCTCAAAGTCTAGGACAATGCCTTCTATAGATCCTGTTCCCTATTGTCAATCAAATGGAAAGTATTAAAGAATCAACAGTAGAGCCAAGCTAGAAGGAAACAATTAACATATTATTGAGCACCTAAAATTTTCATAGAAGATAGAATATTAATGGACTGGGAATTTATAAAAGGCTACTAAAAAGGTGGCAACTTGAATCCAATTTTTTATAAGAAGGAAGAACATTCGGATTTTTTTTTTTTTTTTCTGAAAAAACTTTATTGTAATGTTGGACAATGGAAATTAGACTGGAATTCCAGTAACCATCTTCTGCCTTTTATTTTCTTTCCTTTTTTTTTTCCCTTGTGGGGGCAGGGGACTGTAAAGACAGGTAACATGCAAATGGGCTTAGACACAGCATTGCCCGGCATGCACACATGAACCATAAAGGATAAGTATTAGAGGTTTCTTGATAAGAAATATCATACTATAATTGATACCTTTTTATCCTTAAAGACATTCATGATCTCATCACGATCCCAGAGTCTAGTTCGCAAGCCAGGATTCACAAGGTTATTTTCTCGAACAATTTGTCTTCCCATGTCTCTAATTTGATCATGTATCCACAAAACATTGTCCCCAGTGAACTTAATGAGTGACTTTGCTGTGAGGACTGAGACTACTATCTCAGCATTAAATCCACAACCCCTCAATATGTCAATTGCATCTTCTCTCTTCATTCTCATTTTAACAAATAAACATGCAATATCTAGGAATATACACTTCTCTTGTTCATCTAATCCATTAAAACTTATCATCAACACATCCTGAAGATGGGGGGGACGAATCTGTTTTAATTTCTGTAGAGCATCTTCCCATTCTTTTAATGTCCTCTTATCAAACAGAAAAGAACCAAATACTTCCAGAGCCAATGGTAACCCTCCTGTAAGAGACACAATTTGCTCGGACAGATCTAAAAAAAGGCCTGTGGGTTTCTCTCTTCTTAGTGCGTGGTAACTAAAAAGTTGTAGTGACTCGGACAAATCCAACTCTCTCACCTCGTAGAACTCGGTCACAAGATGATTGGATAATACTTCAATGTCTCTTGTTGTAATAATAATTCGACTTCCTTCATAAAACCATTCTCTGTTACCAATTAGAGCATTTAGTTGGTTTATATTATCGACATCATCCAAAATAACAAGAACTTGCTTCTCATTTACTATTCCTTTGATGGCTGTGGTTCCAGCATTAACCTCCTTTACAGTAAGCACCTTACTAGATGAAAGATCATTAATAAGTTGATTTTGAAGAGATACTAAACCATTATCTTGAGTTGAAATTTCTCTAACATTTGAAATGAAACACCGGTGCTCAAAGTGACCAACAACTCTATTATAGAGAGCCTTAGCCAGGGTTGTCTTGCCAACCCCACCCATCCCATAAAATCCCAGAATTCGGATGCCATTAGATTTAATATCTAACAATTTCAACAGCTTTTCAACACGAGAGTCAAGTCCAACAGTGTATGCAGCCACACCCACCGGAGTTTTGCTCAATTCAATCAAAACCGTTTTGACCAAATTTTTAACCAATAGTTCATCTTCGCTGTCAATAAACACGATTACTGCATCAGAATATAAAAGGCCACAGGGATGAGAATAATTTAACATTTCAAATAGCAATAGAAGGGACTTGAATGAATTGTGCATCTTGTTTCTAGAGCACAAAATGGAGCAGAGAGAATACTAAATGTTGGACATTAGCATAATGACAAAGTAAGCTTATAAAGAAAAAACAAAAACAAAACATATAACTTTTCTTAATGGTCGAGCTATACTTTATTATAAAGAAAAAGTAAGCTCTTGGCTCGTAAAGTAAAACATTGAGAAGTCATAAACAAAGAAAGAAACCCCAATTGTAATTTTAAAATTCAAATTGAATGAAAAATATATTAAAACCACAACTATCTTGAATATTTATATACCAAATCCCAAGTTGCCCAATAAAATATTAAAATCTGCCTGAGTTTTCAACTCATGAACAATCACCATCTAACTCACTAAACTAACACCGGGCAATTCTTAGGTGGTCCCGGAGCAGTGCTCCGGGATCTCACAAAGGGTGTGAGCCCATGACCAAGCAGTACTCTGGGCTCTCACAAAGGGTATGTGTTCCATGGGCTATGGGGTCATACCCTTTGTGAGAGCCCAGAGCACTGCTCGGCACTACCTAACTTTTTTCCAACACCATGTTATTCTTCTTTCACGCCTCTGCAACTACTCAATCACAAACCTCAATCTAGTTCCAACGTCTTTGTAATTTTGTATAATCCATCTCTATAATACGTTAAGTAATCAATGTTTTTGTAAACAAAACAAAGTAACAAACAATAAACCACTTTACCGATTGGTGAAACCGGCAATTTCACCGGCTTTTTTCATGGCATTCCTCCAGTTGTCAACCTTGTCTTTCTCAAACCTCTGCTCATGGTTCCTAAAATGTTCTTGAAAAGGTCCTGTCTGTCTCCGAACATCCGAGGGGTCGACTCCGTAGAACACGGGGAGTATGAGCCTCCGGCACTCGCATATTTTCGCGAGTTCCTCGAGGCACCACCGCGACGACGCGTAGTTTGGGGAGATGATGACGATGGAAGCAGCAGAGTCCTCGATGGCCTCGAGTAGACTTGAGGCGATCACGTCCCCACGGCGTAGCCCTTCGTCGTCGCGGAAGACTCGGACGTCGAGCTTGGTGAGCGCGTTGTAGAGAGTGTTGGTGATGGTGTGGCGCGTGTCTTCGCCTCTGAAGCTCAGGAACACGTCCCACAGGACCCGGAAAGCTCCCGGAGTTGATGGAGTGGAAACACCGCTGCTGTTCTCCATTTCTGCAGTCTGCTAGCTGTACAGTTCAAGTTCTTTACTTTTTCAGGGTACTTTTTTAAATGGTTTTGTTAACTTGGAAGTTGGACCTACCCGCCAGCTAAAAACTGAGCAATTATCGAGTACAGTCACTATAGTGAACTCCCTTCCAAAAAAAAAAAATCTCTTCCCATTAATTATGCATTGCTTGGAAGTTGGACATAGAAGTACAAGTAAGGTGGTTTGAAATGGCTTATTTTATTTAAATTAAAAAAAAATTATGAAAATATGTAGAAAAAAAAATTTTGACTTTTGGAACCACGAGGCCCTTTAGAACATCCACATCAGTTGGTGGATAATCATGTATAATGTAAAAATTTCTCAATTTTACACATTTTGAGCTACATCAATGGAGTTAAAACTGGGTAAAATAGTGTAAAACTATCCCGAGCTACAGTACTGTGTATATTTACACGGTTATTGTAGCTCGTTTATACAATAATTTATCATTTCTCCTTCGCTCCTTTTTTTCTCTCTCATTCGTTCTCAACAGACTCCATTCTCTTATCTTTTTCTCAACACAGAATATACAGAGATATACTTTGCTCAAAAAAAAAACACAGACATACACAGATCAGTGCTTGACTAGTCGGAGCTCGTGGGTCTTGTCGTGGATCGGAGCTCGCGAATCGCGATCAGAGCTCGTGGATCGGAGCTCGCGGATCGCGGATCGGAGCTCGCGGATCACCGATCGGAACTCGCGAATCGCGATCGGAGCTCACAGATCGCCTATTGGAGCTCGCGGATGGCAATCGGAGCTCGCGGATGATGATCTGAGCTCGCCGAACAGACTCGCGAATGATGATTTGAGCTCGTGATCGGAGAGGGAGTTGATGGAGAGGGAGAGGGAGAGTTGATCGAGTGGCAGAGGGAGAGGGAGAGGGAGAGTTTGAGAGATGAGTTTAGAGAGAGAGAGCAAAAGTCAGAAATGAGTTGGGAGAGAGAGAGCGCGATAATTTAAGAGGTAGTTGGGAAAATAATAAAATATTAAAGAAAATTAATTATTTAATTAAAAATGGTGGTAAGATAGATGAACTGATGTGGGAGTTTTGTAAAATTAGATGTGTAAAATAGAAAAAGTGGGTTTTTAGTGTAAAAATGGATGTGTAAAATAAAGGAGCTGATGTGGATACTCTTAGGAGGAAAAATAAACTAAAATAAACTAATTTTTTTCTCAAATCTCAAACTTTACCTTAAAGGGCTCAAACAAACTATTTTTGAACTCGCAGGTATGATAGATCACAAAGTACTCCTTATCATTAGGCCACCTCCTCAAGTTGTACTTGTAACTCCCTTCTTTCACCTAATAATGAATCCCACAAATGATTGTCTAGTGATTTGTATCTCAGTTGTCACACATAATCGAAATAAAATGATAAATTTTAGTTACAAAATTGTTTGTAACTTAAAATTACAATTTCACTTAATATCCTTTATTGATGTGAATATTAAAAAATCTACCATTAGATTACATTTTGTTCTTATATCCTCTATGCTAGCAAAATGTCTAGAAAATAAAAAATCAGTAATTATATCATTAATCAATTGTTTAAATTGCAAGTTTTTGTAATTTAAAATTTTCATAAAAAACAAGTTTCTAGATCATTTAGTAATAACATCTGATTAACACAAAATTTGATATGTATGTTATAAGTGTGAAGAACATGCAATCCAATAGATAAATTTTCAAAATATATAACAATATTAATTTTTTTTAAATGAAGTTGTAGCATTAGACTACAATCAATTTTGTAGTCAAATTTTGTTTGAAATAAAATTCACGAAAGACAATTAACCCACTTCATATATGTATGAATTTTTTTTTTTTGATACATTGATAATTGGAGGTGAGGGAATTTAACTAAAATATCTCTGTTGAAAATACTAAGAGGTGTCAATTGAGTTACAAGACTCTTGGCATATATATGTGTGAATTTAGTGCATATATTTTATTGAATTCAATGATATTTTTTTATAAAAAAAATTTTACTTGATTCTTAATGATGGTCTAAAGACTATTCAATTCGTAATTTCAATCATGTGGTAGAATTTTATTATCTTTTTTTTTTTTTTGAGAAAAAGAATTTAATTGTCTTTAGAAAAGATGATGTTGTTTTTATTATATTGATCAATACAACTATGAGGTTGAGTTTAATTGAAAAACCTAAGGTACAACTATACTTAAGTTCTACCCCATCTCAATTTCTTGATTAATCTTACATAGATCTTGTTAGTAGGTGAAAAGACAGCCCAAAAAAAAAAAAAAAAAAAGTGAAATAAGAGTTTGGTATCAAATCTGTAAGGCATACCAAAGTTACAGCTTTGATGTGTTTGGTTGTGATCTCAAATTTGAGCTCTCTCGACCCTTGAAATTTTAGAAGCACATCAACAAGATATTCCTCGCATAATGTGTCATAGTTTGCCCTACTAATTAGTAATCCACTTTTCCACTTTTTGCCTTTTTATTAGTAATTTTATGTGTTATGTCTCACTTTTTTTTTTTTTTTTCACTTTATACTTTATTAATTAAGAAAAGACATAACAAGTTGTGGTTGGTGAAATATAAAATAGAACACAAAAAATAACACATAGGATATGTTTTACTTAGCCAAGATATCAATTATTCTTTCCCTTTGCACTTTTATACTAACGCTGTTCTAGAAGTTACATCACTTATCATAAAGAATAAATTCTTGCTAAGATTGATGGGAAGCCCGTTGGATGAAGAAATGGTTTCAATAAGATTCCATACCGCTTCTTTTCTTGTTAATCTAAAAAGACTTGATGCATGTTTAGGAAACCTCACCTCAACCATCTTTAGCTACATATCAGATCCATGTTTTTCGCATAGTCTACTATCCTTTCCATTTTTATTTTTATTTTTATTTTTATTTTTATTTTTATTGAAAATTGAGATAATCCATCTCAATTAAAATTTTATTTCTTGGATTACCCACATCATTCATAATTTGAAATGACGCGACACTCCATGTGTCAAGACCCAAATCCATGAAACATGAATTTAGATACCTGACAACTTGCTAACCTTACTTAGCTCAATAAACATAATTTATTTAAACTTAATTCAATAAAACTCCAAATAAACAATGCTTCTGATAAACCTCTTATAATAACTAAAATCCACAATTTATAATAAACTCCAAAATATTGTGAAGTCTAAGCGGAATAATAAAAAAAAGTAATAACTAATAATCTTTTCAAAACTCCACAAATTGAAAATAAACTCCACTATATAAAATGTGAACTTCAAAACAAAGGTAACTAAAATTTTTATGAGTCTTCAAGTAACACTGAAGCCGCCTACAACTTCCACGCTCTACCTTGCACCTCACAAAGCGATCCAAGAGTTCTATATTCCCAACTACACTGTAATCTGAAAATAGTGATTGATGAGGTGAGCCACACATCTAGTAAGTAATTATACAGAATACACAATGGAATAGAGTCAAGTAAAGCACGAGTTTGTTTTCACAATTTCACTCAAAATATCCAATATAGTTTTCAAAACATGTAAAGAATCACTTAATACACATATAATCATATCTTAAAGTCTTTTGAGAACACATACAAATAATTGATCAGAGCACAGTGTCACATATACACATCACATATTCTCACATACAATCCTGTGAGCGGATACCAACATCTAACCCCTGCTGGTGAGGGATCAACACATATTCTCACATACAATCCTGTAAGCAGATTTACACATATATCTGATCAATTCTAAAAACACTCATTTTGAGTCACATATCACAAACAATAAAGTTTATACAACATATAATAATTTGCTCAATATTAACAATTGTTCTAATAATAAAGATATATTGAATATCACAATATCAAATTGAAACATAAATCAAAAGATGCTTAACTCTCTTAGGGAACGAATAGGAACTGAAGAGTTTATATAAATATTTTTACAATTCTTGAATAAGTTTGAAAATTCAGTTTGCTAAAAGGAACGTCTTAAATACCATTTGAAAAATAAGAATATGATTTCGAAATCACTTGGTTTGAAACAATTTAAAGAACAAAAATCTTTTTAGAAAACTTACTTTGAAACTCAATTATTTTTAAAAAATAGTTTAGTTAAAAATCATCTTTTAAATGGGTTTTGGACATTCAAAACGTTATTTAAAATTCGAAATTTCTTTTAAAACATTATTCAAAAGCCAATTAAAATTTCTCTTTCAATAGTGTAAAAATGCTTTTTGATAAACTTTTAAAAAATGTAAGCTTAAAAATATAACTTTGAAAATCTTTAACTTCTAAGAACCTAAAGAACAAAACTTGTGCATATTATGTATAATTACTTACCGTACTCGAATCACTTTGAAAGTCCAGCCAAAATAATCTCCAAAGAGCCTCAAGACACTCTTAAATAGGACCTATAATCAATTATGGAAATTACTCAATATCCTCTACAAAAATATAAATTTACTAAACTACAAAAACTGACTCACTAGTAAAATACTTTGCTGAACTAAATGATAGCACTAATGCTAAGTATCTCTACCCAAAAAAAAAAAGTGTTTTCTTTGAATTTATCAGAACACAGAGGCAGCAGCTAATACTTTGGAGTTTAAGTTAATATACATCACCTCAAACAAGCCATATTATATATATATATATATATATATATATATATATATATATATATATATATATATATATATATATATATAACACCACACTGGCATAGCATAAGTCCCAGAGGAAATGAAACCATAGCCGCACTATTTGACTTATAGCATAAATTCAAGGCAAGGTCTCAAAGGCAAAACACAGCCGCAATCTTTGACTTCTTCCATCCATTATATATATATATATTTATATACACAAATCCAACAGAAGAACAATGGCCACCTTTTTTGACTTCTTCTATAACCATTATATATATATATATATATATATATATATATATGTGTGTGTGTGTGTGTGTGTACCAATTCAACGGAAGAAGAATGGCCGAATTGTTTGACTTCAAACTAGGATTATATGTACAAATCCAATGGAAGACTTAAACCAATATTTATTCGTGAAATCCCATGGCTCAAATCTAACATCTAATCCAGCGGTAAATCTAAATGTTAGAATATAAATCTTAGGATCAAAATCAAATTTCTAAATAACCTTATAAAATTCTAATTTTTCTTGTTTTTAATTGAGAGAAATCTTATCTTGAATAATCTGATTGTCTCTTCAATTGTATGTGCTCTAACTCCAAGGAAAACACCTTTTAGCCTCTTAGCCTCTTAGATAAAACCCTGACTATCTCTTCCTCTACCCTGTAGTTTGTATTATAAGATGTGGGCTTAGTGGGAAATGGGCTGCAGCAATAATTAAAAGAAAGCCTATAGCTCATCAATTATATTTCAAAGAAAACTCTTAAATAAAATTATGTGAGGTATTACACCATGCATATTTAAATTTGTAACATTTAATTTGAACATGCTCTCATTAGGTGAGATAACATCTCCAACCTGCAAACCATTGGGCCACATGTATCCGGTTATAGGAATGGCAAAACCTAACACAGCCCACGAACTCAACACAATTAACCAGTTTATAAACACATCATGCATTAAGGCTAAATGGGTTTAGGTTATATTCAGATTGTCAGAGCTAACTCGTTTAATAAACCAGTCATGTTTATGTTCAACATGTGAACTCATTTGACTCACTTAACTTATAAAGGTATTAACTTTTGTTAATATTATTTTGTTATTATTGCTTAATTTATGGTTATAATTATATGTTTATTACTATATTTATGGTTCTAATTGGATTTTAGTTTTAGATATATGGGAATTGATAACAGGTTATTCAAGTATAACCTATTAACTAAACAGGTGATAAATGGGTCATTTGTATTGACCTTTACATGACTTAAACGGGTTAAATGTGTCGTGTCGGGTCGACTTGTTTAATAAATGGGACGTGTTAAAGTTGAAGATTCTTGACACGTTTACTAAATAGGTCGAGTTCAAATCAATCAATATAGTCGAATACTCATGACTCAACACGATATAAATCTGACACTCAAACACGAATTGCCACTCTTATATGGTTGGTTAGGAATGAAACATTATTAAATATAAAGACAATTTAAGTACCAAATATATTAAAAAAAAATTAAATGACACATCACAGTTTAACCTCGGTTGAACCTCGGTCTGACCTTAAAATTTTTGAATCTCAAATGACACGTCACAGTTCTTTGAACGGTTTAGATTTCAAAACCGTGCTCTTAGCTTACATATTATGTTTTTTTTTAAGGGAAGATGGCATATGTGTAAATAAAAGCATTACATTTTAAATCCTTGTAACAAGGCTGAAATGTTGTATTGGTTAAGGAAAATTTAACTAACAAGACTGAAATGAATTTTGTACGGCGAAAATTAGGGTTGTACACAGTGCGGTGCGACCGGTTTTTGGAGGGGGGGGGGGAGGGGGTTTGCATTGCACCTACAGGGGTGGTTTCTCCTCATCCTTCACTGCACCTCATCTATGGAGGGGTGAGAACTGGTCTACATAAGGTGTGGTGCACCATACTTGTTCGATGTAGTTAGTTTGGTTAAGAAAAACAATCCAAATATTCAGAAAAAAAAAAAAAACCAAAATCACATGAAACAACCCACCTAGAATTATCCAACAACCCAAATATTCATTTAAAACAAATAAACAAACATATTCATAATATTTCTCTAATAACCACAAAAATAATCTTAAACCAAAATTTACAATCTTTCTAGAAAGCATAGAAAGGGAAAAAATAGTAGTCTGATTAAGCATCAAATAATTCACATACTTGGTAACAAGGAGAATTGGAGAAGTATAGTAACCTATAGCCCTAGCCCATTGGTATTGAGATTCAAAACCATCTTTAGAAAATTTGCAAAGAACTGTTGTGCATTGTTAGTACACTTGAAGCAGACGTGGCTGCTAAAATAATAATAATAAATTACTACATCAGTATCTGAATTTAAGAAAATTAATTTATTAATTGTAAATAAATTGATTAATTAAAGACCAAAAATAAATTAGAGTTTAAATCTAGGAAATCTTGAACATAGACAAAGATGAAGCCAGAAAAATTAAAACGCAAATCAACATTTAGTCAACCACAAGTCCCCTCTCTTTATCCATTTCATCAAAAAAAAAAATACCACAAGTCCCTTCTTTGGCCTGATCCAAGAACCTATTAGGGAGTAATGAATCTAAATTAGGGTCAGGTGGTGGCAAAGACTCTTTGCTTTGGTCCTTTGTAGAAGGATTCCAAACTACCCACAATGATGGAAAATTTAGACCCCAGTTGATAGAATTAACAAGTTTTAAATCTAAGTTGTTAATTAGATTTATTATGAATAAACCTTGTTAAAACAAACATCAATATCATGCACAGCGGAATAATAAATAAGACAAGATATGATAACTCAGGAAAATCAATGAAACAAACTAGTTTTACAGTAAAAAACCTGAGGGGAAACCTTCCCAAAAAGCAATCCACTATAATAAAAAGAAGTTTTAAATTTAGTGCAAAACTTTTGTCCCTAGACTCTACAATCACAATAAATGAACTTACAGTAAAAACCTTTTACTGCTTCAGAACCTCTGAACTCTCTAGTATATAAACGCTACCAATGATGTACTGATCCCAGTACGTGACTAACTCCAACAACTTGAAGAAGGTGTTGTTGGCCGCAAAATTCTTCACTTCATTAACAATAAAGATCAAGAAACACTTGATTACAAAAACCTAAGGCACAAAGATGCAGTAACTTCTTGCAGATAGAATAAAATACTAAGTCACTTTCTGCATGTGTTTTCTATATATAATGGCCTCTAAATAAGCCTTATATGTGTCTAGGGTTGTGAGAAAAAAAAGAACCCTACACATACATGTCAGCATGAGCCAAAAATCAAATCTGAAAATTCTGCGTTCATAGATCTCGACAAATTCAGCTTCTGTCGAGCTTCGTTCTTAAGTCTCAATAGATACCGTTTCTGTCGAGGTATCTGTCGAGCTTTAATGAATAGCTTTTCTTCACTTGTTTCTTGGTCCAATCTTCATGGCTTTAATACTTGGCTTGAACAACATGTTTCTTAAAGTACTAAACTTATCCTAGATCTACCCAATTACAAGTAAAGTGCATTTTGTCAAAGGATTAACCAATTACATAAAATATGTCCTTAACACACAAGAACCTTTGCTAACTTCTCTCTAACCTTATAGCTAAATCCTTCAACTACTCCTTTGAGAAAAATCGTAAGCTTCCAAAGCACAAAAAATACAACACTCCCATTTGATTGTATGTACAACCATTTTAAACATTCCACCTCGTCAATCATTTGAAGCAATCAATGGTACATCAAAAAAGATTGGTGGGGTGGGATCATTTGGGACACAAAGTCCATTGGATAAATTTTCCAAGGCTCTTGGTTTGAGTGATTTAAACAAGTTTACAATGATTCCAATAGATTTTGGTATATGAGTTTCAAAGGTTTTGGGTTTTGATTTTTCTAAGTTCATGTTCGTTCATGTTTAGGATTTTTCAGATCTGAACTCTTTTTTTTTGGGGGGAGGGGGGGTTAGTTTTTTTTTTCTTTAGAATTGATAATTTAATTAATTTTTTTAATGCAGATTCTGATTTGGCAATTTATTATTATTATTATTTTAGCAGCCATCTTTAAATGGGCCAACAATTCACACTGTTTGTCATCTAGACATTTTCCGTTAATACTTAAGCGTAGGGACCAAATTGATTGTTAACAAAATGTAAGGATCAAATTAACCGTGATCACAGAATGTAATGACCAAAATAGCACTTTTTGCCATGTTGTATTGGTAAGAAATGTTGTATGATCTGACATGTATCTTTTAGATTCTTAATGCATGAGTAGGGTATTAAATGTGCATGTAGCATGAATTTATAAGGAACTAGTGGGAGACTCAAAGCGATGCTTGGAAAAATTTGACAATTTATTTTTTTGTTAAGTAAAAAATGAAAATAGTAAATAAGACTTATAAGTGCTAGTCTTAAACCCTTCTTACAATGATGTGATTATTTTTTAACAAAATATAGTTGATAAAATATATTAGATTTTTAAAATTAAGCTATTTATATTTGTTATCGGAAAGTGTTTTAAATTTAGTAAATTTTTTTAAGGAAATATAATACACTTTACATTTAATTATTCTATAAGGCAAGATATTTTATAAATAATGTAATATGTAGTTAGAATATGTTTCTAGTGTTTCTTACAAACAGTTCATCATCTATAAGTATTGAATGACCTAAAGATGAATTAAACATAAGTAAATCCATCACTTATACAACTTTAATAACATAAAAACCTACCAACATTATGCTGAGAATGTGAAATAATTGTCAATAAAAAAACTTCTTTTTAACACAAATCTCTCCTCCTGAAGCATCATTGAAGTGGACTAAAATATACCAAAGTGAGTTGAATGAAGTGAAATTGATGAAACTGACCAAAGTAGACTGAAATTGACCGAAATAAACTGAAGTGGACTAAAATTGACCAAAATACTATACTGATGTGGCTCAATAGGAACATAACAATAAGAAATACTATGTTTAACTGCTTAATATATAAAGGGTCAGATATTTTATTGCAATTACATCAAAATTACTTCTCAAAAAATTGAAGCAACAACCTGTTTAGAAATTAACTTATATCCTAACTGTTTATTGCCAAGTTGCCTCTTAAAAATCTTGATTATGCCAAGGTAGCATGTCACAGTTTTGAATTTGTGAATTAGAGCCTCCTTTCAAATTGAAGTCATTAAAAAAAAAAAATCCACATTCACCTAATCATATATCTCTCTTACATCAAACTTCTGTGTAGTAACAGAAATGAACACCTCAACTGATGAAGTGTTTTTAACCACAACAGTGAGTAGCCACATTCACATGGGCGTGGGTGCAATTACATCCACTGAAATTTAAAAATAAAAAAGTACAAATAAAACATTAAAGAGATTTGGAACATTTTTACACTTGCACCTATTGGCAGGAAAAAAAAATTAATGGGGTCAATTATAAGAATATTTTTTAAAGATTAAATTCTATTAGGATTTTAAATACTCATTAAGTATATTAAAAACAAAATAGTGGGTTCTAGTTGGCTTAACTAGTAAAGTCTAAGTCTCGCTCTCAAAAAAAAAAAAAAAAAAACTAGTAAAGTCTCTAATGATTAAATAAGAAATCTGAAATTTAATCCCCACCTACACCAAAAACTGATTGGTGTCTTGATCTGATGATAAAGAATTATCAATAGAAGTGGACGCTATAAGTTGAAACTCTCTCAAAATATATATATATATTAGATGTGATCCCAATTCCAACTTACCAAACAATTTTTTTTTTTTTTAAGTGATAAAAAATTTGAACCTAATACCCAACTTTTCTCCTCCCTATTCAATACTGATCATGTAGCAATTAGCCTAACATTACAATATGGCAACTACATTACAATATGGCAATTTTACTTTGCTCCACTTTACTTGTCTTTCCCCGTTTCAACTCGCGTGGGTTTTCCTCACCCTGCAAAGATGGTGGGCGAGAATGGGACGGGATTTTAGCCCCGTACCACGGGGCAGGGCAGGGCAAGGATGGGTTAAAACTTTTTAGAGCCACCTCACCTTGCCCCGCGTTGATAAAAGTTATAATTGTAACATATCAATATTAGCTTATTTTATTCTAACCAACGTGACTCTCTGCCTCTATTTTGTTATTTTTTATACTATGAGATTTTTGTTTTTTTTGTGATATTGTCCTGTTAAAAACTTGAATAATATTATTCAATTTTTCCTAAAACTTAGTTTGATTTGATGGAATAAATTTAGCTGTAATTTCAAGTATATTTTTATTAATAAAACAAGTTTATTAAAAAATAAATTTAATTGTTGTGAGGCAAATTAACAAAAAGAAGAGTTTACGGAGTGGAGCGGGGCCCAAGGGGCAGAGATAGGGCAAAACAAAACCATGCAATGTGAGGGCGAAGTATATGACTTCTTCATTAGTCACAGTAATGTGAGACACCCGTTTATGAACAGGTTATTTAGTTTTTGCTGAAAGTGTACTAAAGTATATTTGTACTTCAAAAAAGTAAGATTTAAAAAGTTTTATATAAAAATTAAAAGTTAAAAGCTAAGTTTATAAGCTCTAGTCAAATAGACAAACATAATGACAATTTTTTTCACAAGATATATTTATATATATATATATATATATATATATATATGTATGTATATCAATGGATTTTTCTATTTTAAATCGATTACAAATTCCTTAATCCTTATTAGGAAAGAAGACTTTAGTAATTATTATGTTAATTGAAACCCACATATAGAACACCAATAATAAGGCATCATCTTATCAGTTCAACCTTTACTTTATTAAGCATCAGCCTTTGCTTGAGGCATAACGTGCATTCATCTTATTAGTTCAACCTTTACTTTAGTAAGCATCATCCTCGAAATATAAACAATTGAGACAAATAAGAATGGTTTTACTCGAGTGAATGCCCAGTAACAAGATCGATTTTACATGTACGAATTAAACCCTTCTCCTTGGTGCATTTTGTCAGTAAGATTCACCGATCATACGGACATTTTTGTTTTGATAATCACTGATCATATGGACATGTTAGCCAGTGATAATTTATCAACTTAGTAGTAGTTAAAAAAATGTCAATTAAGCAAAGTATGACTTTGGATAGGATAGAATAAAAAAAGAATACATGTGGCCAATCATGATTAGTCTATTGAGAAGTCATAGTCGACTCCAAAATTTTGAGACTAGAATTTGATTGTTGTTATATCAAAGCAGTCAAACATATACTCTCAAGCTGCAAAAGGATTCAATCTAATTTAAGATGGTTATACAAGTTTAAGCAAAAGCAAGAGAAATGCCCTGATCCATATTACTTTCAATCCTGCAAACACCAACATTAAAGACCATTAATCATTTCAGTCTAATCTTATTCCATTGCTAATGCAACTTAATGGCAAATGAAAGGAGACCTGTTTTCAGCTAAAAAAAAAGGGAAGGAGACCTGTGAATTGCCAGGCAGCTCTCGTGCTAATTTGAAGATGCAGTAGATTTAGATTCTTAGAAATCACTTCCATGCTTCAATTTAAATGTAGGCAAACTTTCATCATGTAGAGCAGAAAAGAGAGATTCTTTACATTAACCCCTGTCCAGAGCAGCTGGGCTTATAGGAATGAAACCAGCTGGGGACACTAGAGCATCCACTGGAACATCATTGGAAGTGACAGCTATGGCTCCTTCATCCACAATCTGCAGAGAATATGATAGTGCAACTGCAACCAAATAACAATCAAGCATGCCTCAATAAAAAGACAAAAAAATCCATCTTAACGGTGTAGCTACATAGTTACTAAGGAATTATTCAAACAATCAACAGCAGTTGACATTTACCGAGGAGGGGCTGCTTCCATTTCTGCTGCTTTGCAAGCTCTCGGTACTTCTTCAGGAACAAATCATAGTAGCTTTCAAATTTGACAATGCGTTGAAGTAAGAATGTAAGATACAAAACTAGACCAAATATTTATATATATGCAACAGTCTGTATGGTCATGTCTCTATTTCTAGACCCTAAATGTGTTTGCGGGTTCAACACTTTCACATCGATTATATCATCCATATTTCCATTCTGGTTTTCTCTTTTTGGTCAAACTAATCATATTTGAGTCCATTGTTCAAAGATTATAGACGAATAAAGCACCAAAAGTGACGGTAAGTACTGTCAAGCAGTGTCGTTGAGATGGCTGTAACTTTTGTCAACCTAGTTCTTCCCAAGTTTATTAATGGCAATTTAAGTGAAATATATTCTTAAAAAATGTTAAAACATAAAACTAACAAACAAAAATCAACAAAGCTGATATAGAGGGTTTTAGTGGCCACGGCCTCCAATATTATGACTGCTAACTAATAATAGAATAGTTAAACATAAAAAGAGACATATCAACCTACCCCCCACTACGGCCCAAACGTCTTCCAGATCTGTCAAATGCAAGCCCTGGCAGAATAAGAAGTGAAATAAGACAACGGAAATATATTAGAGGCCTCCCTATGCATCTAGTACTGGTATGCAACCAAGAGAAAGGGTGAAAAAGAATGACCAGGTAAGATGAACGAATCAACTGGATTGCTTGCCTCCATAACTGCAACAAATATTTCACTCCGATAATTAACAGCTTTTACCAACCACACCAAAAATGAATTATCAACTTCAGGAAGAAGCTACAGTTTAATTATATCATGGCGAAGAAGAATCGCCCCACATTGTTAAAATTTTTGAAAGATATCTTAGAGAGAGAGAGAATTTAAAGATGGAATAACCCATTTGAATTCTCTCTCTCTCTCTCTCTCTCTCTCTCTCTCATGATGGCATCATCAACCTCCTTAAATGTAAACTAATATGGCAACAGAGTACCAGAGAATTGATATTTAAAAAGAAAAGTTTGGTCTTTTGCTGATTGATTAAGTAATCTAATTTCTCAATGCAAAAGTACATGTCTGATTGATGATCAACATGGAAAGCTGAAAACCCACCTATTTAGTCTTGAAAAATTACTAATACATACTGGAAATACAGTTCTCAATGCAACTGATGGCTTCTGACTATTGAGCTTCATACCAATACAGAATTGGCCCACTATATCTAATATGTGACGAACTCTGCATGACTTCGAATATGTAAATCCAACATTTTTTACATTATAAGTGCTGCATCCATATCAGGATACTGATCCCTCTACATGAGGATATTTAAGCAGAACCATGATCCCTCTGATGGTGTCATATCAGAAATCTATTTGCAGCACATGTCAACTGATGAGTTTTAAACAAAAAATTATTACCGAGTCCGAGTTGCCCTGTCATATTCGTGTACAACAGGAAACAAAGAAAGCTCAAAGGACATACTAGCATTAAGCATCAGTAATGCAAATAGATTCATGCAAGTGACCCATGTAGGGTGATGAAGATTAGGAAATGATGAGCAGCAGGAATAAATAGTAAAGCTAATTTTCTTTTTTTAAAGGCAAAGTGAATTTTCACATTGGGTACAAGAAAATAGATTAGCAAAGATAGAACACGGTACCATCTTCACGTTGTTTCCCATCACAATCTACTAGAGATGGTTCCATAATGTTCATCGAATTTATAACCAGATCATCAACACTTGAAATCTTTAGCATTCTCATGTTGCTATTCCTGTCCTCCACACGAGGAACATACAGCTTTTTCTGTTCTGCAAATTACCCTTATTAAGTTAAAAATCCACTGTAACAATCTCTAAAAGTGTAACAAATAACAACACATACATGCAATGTCCATATGTAACATAGAATATGAACTAAGAGCTTGAACACTACTTGCCTACTGTAATATGAAATCCAATGCAAGATCATCTCAATAACTATAGAAAATTGTGTTTCAATCATTTTGGCCAAATCATGATATCTAGTGAGAATTTCTAAACAATTATTCATTAGATAATGCTTTAGAATACTAATCCCAATACGCTCAAGCCCGTTGTACTATTGTACTTCACTATTTTAATCTTGTACTATACTTGTATTTCAGTACTATTCCTGCTTATATAAAGGTAGCCCTTTCAATATACAACAATAACAACAACAAAACCTTAGTCTCAAATTTTTTTAGGGTTGGTCATGTATTCTCAATAAGGTCAGTCAAATGTATTCTTTTCCTTCATTCTATTATATCTGAAATAATAGTTTTTGTGACTTTTTAATTGATATGTCCTCTTTAACTACTTCTACAGTTCTTCTAATGTTATTTTTTATCTTCCTTTACATTTACTGATTTCTTCAACTTGAATCAACTCCGCATTAATCTCACATGCCAAAATGTCAATGACAGAAAAAATTCAATGCAAAAATGAAAACGAACCTTGGGTTGGTTTGGATAAAACTTGTGACACAATTCTTGATGTGTCAACCTCTCTTAAAGCAGCACAGCTAATATAAGCACATAAACTCTTACTATCCTTAAACCATGGAGCTTCTAATACAATACTCTGAATGGCATTATCTGAAAATGAAAAACCAAACGTAAATGCAACGTTTTTTTAGTTTACAAATTCCACAACGATAGTCATATCAAGACACACGTTAGCACACGGGCATTTCTTTACTGTCACGTGGCGTGAAGTCGATAAGTTTACAATAATAAAATAAATTTTTCATTGAGGCAAAAATACAAACAGGTTAAAGTCAATTGGAAAAATTAGAAGTTTTTTTGGACCTTCTTCGGATCTCCGGATTGGGTCCATATTCTTGAGGTCCTTGCGTAATTTGGATCGGAGCGAGTGCTTTCGCTGAAATATTGCGTCGACCTCGTGAGGATCGTCGTTATTGGTAGTCATGGTTACGAAGGAGCGGTTGGGTTCGGGTACGAGGCGTACGTTAGTGGCGTGCGATGAGAGAGGGGTGGGTGGTGATGCTAACGTGCGTGCCTGGGTGAGCATTACCACCTGCTTTGCACTGCTTATCATTTGCCTACCTGCCCTTGCTGTATAGTGACAAAACATTGCTTTGCGCTGTTTGCGAGTTTCGGTTGGGATTTGTTTTGCCGGGCCGCTAATGGATTTTCCTTTGAAAAGATATGGACATAATTAATGAATTTTTTAATGTTTTGAAAAGTGCACGTTCTAAAAAAAATTTAAAAAATGAAAAATTATAGTTTGCTTCATCTTTATTCTCACAAATTTTACATGCATGTGAGAATGTTATTTTTTTTTTAATGAAAAAAAAAATTGGTTTCATGTGTGATGTGTGTGATCATTGACTCAGCCCACTTAATCTTGCTATTGATGGTGTGGGACACCCTTAAACATGTTATGGTTATCCGCGTCGTGGCATAGTATTTTTGCGAAGCGCACGACTCAAGCCCTAAAACTCTTGAACTCGTAGGTGTGACCAAGTTTAAGACTCTTACCAATGCGCCACGCCCTAAGGAGGCATGCATGTGAGATTGTTGGTTTAGAAGTTAGAATATCATTATTTTGAGGAAAAAAAAAACTATCAAATTTATCGGGTAATATCAACGTGCATCATCCTAGATTTTAAGTTTTAAATATTTATGGTTACCAAAAAAAAGTTTTAAATATTTATGATCTCAAAATTTATGTAATTAAGATTGTTCTATAAGTGGAGTCGAGGGACCAGAATCGAGATCAATGGTTAAAAACCAACACGGGATGGAAATTAGTTCGAACGCTTGAGGTTAAAGCATCCGAGCCATTCAACGAGATAGTCAAGTAGGCCATAGGAAAATGAACTATGCCTAAACAAGCCTAAAATTTGACTTGCATCAATACTTCTTCCCACCACTTCTCTAACCAATTGATGGGCTTGAGGGAATTTGATTGGGCATGGGACAAATCAAGAGAAGAACAATTTTCAAGGATCATGGAACAGAAGCAATTCAAGAGTACAAGACTAAATAGAGGCCTAGCCTTGGAAAGGTATGCAATTCTTCCAACGAAATACTCCATAGTTTGTAGTTGGTACACTATTATCCGACTAAAACATCAAAAAAAAAACTAGACAGTTCGACTCTATTCACAAGAGATTGTGGTAAGAAAAAGAATAATGCTAATACCATGACAAAGTCTGCAACTTTTATCATAACGTGCTTACGTGACAAGTTGTGAGTGATAAAGTTGTAGACCCATAACATGGACCTACCATTTTACTTCACTACTCACAACTCACCATACAGCAAAATTGTGGTAAAATGGTAAGTTTTGTTATGGTACTAGTATCATTCGGAATTATCATACCCCGTGTTCAATTCCTTCATGCATGGCCTCTACTCAGCAATGACCTTCTTAACCAAGGAGAATCTTACCACCAATCAAGTGTTATTCGAATTCTAACTTTTAGGTTCCGTTTGGTTGGATGATGGAAAAGTAGGAGGATAAAAAATATGAAAGGGGTAAAAAAGTAGGAGGATATAAAAAATTTTAATTTTCTCTCGTGGTATTTGGTTATGGTGGAAAAATAGAGAAATGAAAAACTTTTTTTATATTTGGTTGAGAAGAGAAATGGGATAATAGAAAATGTAAATTATATAAATTTACTCATGCCCCTATTAGATAAATTAATTAATTAATTAAGGTAACACATTATTTCTTTTATTAAAAATTTATGTATGAATGGGCACTTCATTATATTAAAAAAATGGCACAAGAACTCAAAACAATTGAGGGTAAAAAACGGATGAAAAAATAAACTCCCAAAACATATTAAAAGAAAAAAGGAGAGAGAGAGAGATGAAACTCAAAAATAATTAACTAATGAGAAGTTAGTAGAAAGAAAAAGACAAAAGAAGAAGAAGAAGAAGAAGAAGAAGAAGAAGAATCGCAAAACCAAAAGAACAAAAACCTATTGCATAGGCAGATAAATTTGTCCAAAATGTTTTATTTTTTGTCCCACGTGTTTTCTCTTCAATTTTCTCCCCATTTTGGAGAAATAACATTTTGGTAGACTCGAAGAAAACACCTGAACCCCACCTGTTTTCTCTCCTATTTTCTTCTCTTACCAAACTCCAAAAAAGATTTATCTCCCCTCTTTTCCATCCTCCCTATAATCCACCCAACCAAACGGACTTTTCGAAAATCTATCTCATTAGCTGTTCTATAAATTTATCAAAAACAAACGTTCTATTAATCCAAAAGTACAAAGCACAAAGGAATTCCACTATTTTATTCTAGTAGTCAATTATGTTGGGTTATAAATCAACCTCAATTAACCTAGTCAATTAATTATTCAATTTACATGCAATAATGTGGAGGTAAGAACAAATCACCAATCTATAATAGAGTGTAGTGGAAAGTAAATTTGATACGGTAATTTGTTAATAAATGGGGAAAACCTTTACAATGCAAAAACCTCACCAGGTAAATTTCAAGTCGCCACTCCCAAGAATCTATTAATTAAGAACAACCGGTTACAAGTATAAGAAATATTACTACTACCCGCCCTATCCCAAAATACCAACCTACAGTTGAACCTTTGTTCCAATCCCCAATTGGACTTGATCTTGTATAAGACTTCTTCTCTTTGCAAGGATTCTAGTATGTGATTAACACCAGCAACTTGAGAGTTTTGTTGGGTGCAAAGTTCTTCAATCCACACTTGTAGATCTGAAAATAGCTTGGTACATAACCCTAAGACACATAAGAGTCACAGTAGTTTCACAGGAGCATGTATCTCAATAGATGTCTCTATGTATGATAACAACCATAAAATATGTCTTTTATAGCTCTGAAAACCTTATGCACAAAACTCTAGAAGGCTTTGGTCAACATGGGCCAAAAATAGATCTGAGCAATCGAAATCTACATAGCTCAATAGATCAAGAATTATCGAGGTAAGTATTGCAATTCATTAAATCTCGATAAATCGAGAGATGTTGAGCTAAGTATCGAGACATTCTGTTTTATTTTCTGCACTTGAAACTTGAGTAATCTTCATATTTTCAATCATACCACTTGATGTATAAGTCTTATGGTCTACTTGAACCCACTTAAAACTACCCAAATACAAATGTAGTGCATTTTATCATAGAAAATACCAATTACATAAAAATATGACCCTTAGAAATTACTTTTTTTTTTTTTTTTATAAATATTTGTTGTAGTGTTAAAATGGTGGGAAAAATGACTAAGATATTTTTAGAGTTTTTAAGTAACCCCGCTATGATTTTTTTTAAATGCTAATTACTTATTGTGAAATGAGTTTATTGGATTTTACTATATTATCAAAATTTTAAATTGATACTAAAATAATGATTGTCAATATTTATTTAAATTATTGATAATATGGTAAAATTTAATTTCCTCACTTTACAATTGGTGATTTAGATTTTCAAATTACATATATTTTAAGAACACATTAAAATTACATATATTATAAGAACACATTAAAATTACATTAAAAACTCTAAAAGATCCTAATTCAAAGAAGAATATTATAAGTCTTGAGACCTAATTTTTTTAGTCAAAACATAAAAGCAATTTGGTTTGTATGGGGAAAAAGATATTAATATGTTCACGCTTGTTTGATTAAGTTTTTTTTTTCTTCTTATTTTATTTGGTTTATCTTTGAAAAGAAAAATGTCCTTGCCACTGAGTATCCTTCATACTTGAATTTTTATTTTCCCTCATAGCCAATGTGAAGGCATTCAAAAGTACAGGACCACTAGACAGTGTGAGAACATATAAGAGCATCCACATCAGTATGTGCAAAAAAATTTCATTTTGCACATCTAAAACCTACTTTTTCTATTTTACACACCTATTTTACAAAACACTCACATCAGTTTGTCTATTATACACATTTATTCAAATAAAATATTCATTTCTTTAACACTGTGAACAGTAAGTGTGAGAGTGAGGTGAGAAAGGAAATTAGAAAAAGAGAGTGAGGAGAGAAAAAATAAATAAATAAATTATTTACATGGTAAAAAGTAACCGTGTATATATGCACAGTTACTATTCATTTATAAGACCATTGTGTATATTTAGACATTTTTACAAAGACTGATATGGGGGATTTTTGGGTTAAAATATGTAAAATTGAGCATTTTTTGTATTTTAGAAGACTATCCATGAGCTGCTAGGAATGCACTAACAAACCAAAGCACCCAAAATAAGAACATTTCTTTCCAATTGATTAAAATTATTGCCAGTAGGATTGATGTTTGGGATGTTGGTTCTACTCTCTTCTGCTTATTTAATTGCTTCAAGAATAGACAATAACGATTTTCATCTGGGATTCTTGAGAAAAACAAAAGAGGATGAGGAGGATGAGAGAGGCCTGGCCGTATGTGGGTACCGTCAGCTTTAGATGAAAAAGAGAAAGAAACTGTTAACTTTAGGTTGACAGTTTTATCTCAAAAGGGTCATGTGTATTGCACATGGATTCAGATCTTCTAGAGTTCCTAGGAACTCTACCAAGTAGAGTTCATTAAATCCTAACCACTCTTTAATGATTTAATGGATTAGATTCTGCCATGTTAGCATTTCATTAATAATATTCTTAAAATAATAAAATAATATTGTAAACAAAACAATTAAGATGATTGTTAATGAAATGCTGACATGGCAAAATCTAGACCATTAAATCATTAAAGAGTGGTTAGGATTTAATGAACTCTACTTGGTAGAGTACCCTAGGAACTCTAGAGGATCTGAATCCATTGCACATTACCTTTGCATGTGTGTCTTTCTTTTTTTTTACACCTGTCCTTGTTTGCAGCAATGTGCAGAAAATCTCTGTCCTTTTTTAAATTATGCTAGTGTGGTCGTGATTTTTCATTTTGAGAAATGAAAAAGAATATGGAGTCCAACCAAATACGCGTGGTTGTGCGGATTCGTCTTCTAGTACTAAAGGGAAAAGGAAAATTAATTCATGCCTATCGTTCGCGTACCTCTATGCTCCCTTTTTTCAGTGAATTGTGCATTTGATTTAGATCTTTTTTGGATCTGCTATTTGTCACATCATGTCCATTTTATGTCTGCCTCTCCTGAGCTTTTGTAAATTTCTTCAGCCTCATCATTGATCATACCTTAATAAGTTACAATATGTCTATAATGAGACCTTAAAGACTATGACCAGAGATATGCTTCCAACTTGCATCACTACTAAAAACGCGCTTCGTAGCCACATTTTTTTAAGCTGCGTTTTAAAAAAAAAACGCAGCTACAACTAACTTATTATGGGTCCGTTTGGATAGAATTTATTGCTGAAAATTGAAAACTGAAAACACTGTAGCAAAATAATTTTTAAATGTGTGAATAGTACCGTGGAACCCATTTTTAATGAAAAAATTGTTAAAAAGTGAAATTTGTGGGTCTATGAACAGTGCACAAATGCACTGTTCATGAGAAATTAGTCAACAATTGCTGCTGAAAAAAAAAAAAAAAAAAAAAAAAAAAAGGAGCTCAAAACGCAAACGCAGCCATAAAAGCTGTATCCAAACGGGCAAATAGTTGTGTTTTTGAGAAATGCAGCTTAAATTATTGACCTATGTAGAGAATTAATACAAAATTTTCAATATGTGAGAAACAAAAATTAGAGAAAACGCGTGCTAAAGAAAAATAATCATACGCACAAGACAGTATTTACGTGGTTCGGTAATTTGTCTACATCCATGAAGTTGCAAGAATTTCACTATTATCAGGAAAAAAAAATATAAAGTGCGGCTACAGTTTTTCACTATCTCAAAAACAACAACTGAAACCCTAATCACCAAAACAACGTTCTTCCCGAGGGTGTTGCCCCCGAACCCCCAAGAGGCTTGTCCATGAGTGCTACGGCTTGAGCCTATCTGCCTAAGCCTCTGCTCCATGAACTAAACTTCAAAAAATCTCTCATTAAAAACCACGCAACATTATTCAAGTTGGATCGAGTCGTCAACCGGATCAAACAAAACTAGGCTCCACAAAACTCAACAACCTATAGCTGTTTTAAAACGCGGCTATAGCCTATAGGTTAAGTCAATAGCCACATTTCTAAGTGCTTTTAGCCGTGTTTTTTTGGAAATGATCTATTGCAGTATTTGAGAAGCGTGACTATAGGTCCATCTGGAAATTAAAAATTACAATTTAAAAAAAAAAAAAAAAAAAAACTACCTATTATGGCGCTGATCAGCTATTGCATCATTGCTGATCAGCTGAATACTATGAGCTGCATTCATCACTTTTCACTGTAACAAACTGAATTTCATAAAAAACATTCAAAGGCTCATCACGAGGGGCGTCACAAATCACAAAATTAGAAGTTTTTCAACATCCCAAACTAGACGTGCCGATCAATTAGCTTCATGCAGTAGGCTTGCCGAAGCCGGCAGTGGGAGGGTTTAGTCATGACTCATGAGCGACTCTTCAGCCATAGACATTAGAAAATAGCACCAAAGAAATTACTGTCCACATTTATATATATATATATATATATATATATATATATATATATATTTTTTTTTTTCATCATTAAATGTGGACATTTTTTTCTCTTTTTTTAAAATATGTACATTTTGGTATCAATTGTAACTATGTATATGAAATAACGGATGTAAATAAGTGTAAGAAAAAATATTTAGCCTCTCAGAAAATAAAAGTGTAGGATATAATTTTCGCTGCAATAGGTTTGGTTAACTACGATGCATGCACTGCGATATCTACATGCATTTTAGTGAAGACACCTCAAAAGTTTTTTTGTTTTTCTTTTGTTGAGAAGGAAGACACTTGGATACCTCAGAGTTGTACTTAATTATTTGTTTATTTAACAAATACACATATAAATGTCATATATATTCAAACACAAACACAACGTTGAAAGTATATAATTTAGATAAGACTGAGTTCTTTAATAAGCTGTTGATATCTTAACTATATATGCCGGCACCGTATACCGATATACCAGAAGATAAAAAAAAATGTCTCTAGAACTGAGCCACTGACTTTGATTATGCTTTGTTGAGTAAGGCCGAGGTGCATGATTAAGCAGTAAAGTGCATGAAATTCGCACCCAAAAAATCTATTGGTTTCCGTGGCATAGAATCGTTACTTGGAAGGCCTTTTGCCTCTAGTCTATGTCGGGTTATTCGAGCTTGAATACATAATCATATCTTGCAATTTGTGGGAACATATCATAAAGTTGTCTGTGTACGAATCCTTAAAGAAGATGAGACCCCTGAATGATGTGCCACAAGTAGGGGCCACCCCACACTCCACGTCCGCGCTCTTTGCTCTTTGCCTATGTGTAATGAGCATGAGTTGAAGTTGGTTTGCCTAGCTAATTACTAGTTTTGATGCGTTGATGGGATAAAGGCTTGTTAATTTTTACTACAATTAAAGTTTCTACCTCAAAGTTAGGCAGGTTAAGGTAAAACCAATCACGTGGTAGAGGCAAATACTAAAAGCTACTACAAAAAGTTTTTAAACTGAAGTTAAAATGAATATGATCGACAGACAAACATAATGAATAACTATCTAAATTATGTTTTTGAGGTGATTTATTTGACGGTAAGATTCATCGTGTGTATAAGATTATAGTAGTTACATATGGACTTTTTTAATTTAAGTTTAAAATAAAGTGATGTAACCTCTTTGACTCAAAAATATCTTAGGAAAAGTTGGTACTTGTTATAGTAATTATTCATTTGATTTACATCTACTTGTTATAGTATTATGCTATTTATCAATAAATGGTATTATTGGACTGATCTTTTGGTGGGAAATGATCTTCACGCATGCACGCGCACACATATATATGATCACTCTTTAATATATAAGGTTTATGACAAGAAGGTACGAAATTTGGACTAATTTGGAAACATTATAAGGCAATTTACTTTATACCTACTATTTCGTATTGGTTTTTAGTTCCTATTCTATGTAAGGGCCCTTAATGAACTCAACCATGAAAGATGGAAAAACCGGCTTGATATTATTTAATAGGCTATAATTAAACCAAGATGAATTAAAATTTTAAAATTCAAGATTATTTTACATCTTTTTTTTCAAATATGAGTTGAGTTCAAAACCATCATCAAGCCATGCTACATGTTGAAGTTTAGTTCATTTATTTTTCCAACTAGCTAGAGTTTGTTCACAAAAGTACTTAATTAATATTTCTCTATTCACATAAAATGAATATGATGGCTAATCCTTTCATAAATCGAACTTTTTAGTTTTAAAATTGTATTTAAGGTCTTATTGGCTGAGTCATTTAGGCACAGTGATTTTTTATTTATGAATTTATAAAAATAAATTCAATCAATTAACCTCGTATCTTTAATAAACCAACTAAGTAGATTAAAATGATATACTTTACAAACTCATATAAACCAATCTGAACTTCATACTATTTATAATATAATACAAACATGTGTGTATACATGTCAAATTTCATATTCATAAGATTTTTCATAAAAGTATATACTAGAATGTTTGAGCTTTGACTTCTTTACTAGTTAAAGTCTCAAATTAATCAAATCTCAAAGAATGGCTTAAACTTGGCTTGTATATAGGCAAACCGAACAAACATAAAATTTTTTTTCTCTTATCCCTATAACTAAACAATTACAATATAATACGACATGTGTTTATATATATGTCAAATTTCATGTTCATAAACTTGTTCACGAATGCACGTGCCAGTATATCTTGAGCTTGGATTCCTTATTAGTCAAAGTCTCAAATATTAATTAATTAGTTCTCAAAGAAGAGCTTAAACCTGACTTGTATGTTAAGCAAACGAACATAAATATTTTTAAAAAAAAAAATTTCTAGAACCAAATCATATAAATAGTTTGATTTGTTACATCCTTTTAACCAAGCCATATACATGGTTTGATTAGTTTACATCCTTAGAACCAAATAATTATTTACAAAAAAAGAGAGATTCCAAGATTCCAACATAAAAGTTGGTGAACTGGTTAGGCCATTCTTATCATTCCAACATTATATCCAAGCTTAAAAGCAGTGGCGATTTACTGTCTGTCCTATGCACAGGCATTAATTCCGGCTACAGAGGAAGCTTTTCAAAGCAAATCCTGAAAGATACGGAAAATCCAATTACATAGACAAGACCTTTCTAATTGCGCAGCTTAAGATGGCTGCCAACTGGATGTTTGTACAGCTGAAGCCATTTCAGATCTGGATTCCATTCCAAATAAGCTTTTTATGAAAGCTTCAGCGAGTAATCATGTTGTTAAAACAAGCAAGTACCAGCTGCTGCATTTGACTGTAATAAATCATTTAAAGTGTGTTGGTCATGGCAATGAACTGTGTATTAGAATAACAAAGATTTCATAGAAGATATATAAACAAGTTATGCATTATTGCGCAAACAATAAACATGCTTTCACGACTGCAATATATATACTATATGTTGTGATTCCTTGCTTTATGGTCTTTGCTCCTTTTCCTTTCGTATTAATTAGTGAAACTGAACCACTATTCAACCTTGTATATTTGTGCAAACGAGAACCCTACAGACTACAGTCATAGTGTCTTCGTCAAACCAACAATAAATAATTGTTGATTCTAGCTATAGTTATAGGTTGACAAACCATGAACATATGTAGGTCTTGTAAGTGTGTTTTAAATAAATCTCCAAGTCAAGACTAATACCCAGGAAGATTGCTGTTTATGTGTTTTCAACACCTTTTCAACACTTAGTCAATCAATCGAGATTTAATAATTTTGATTGATCGAGATGAGTATACCAGGTTATAGTTTTAAGCCCATCAACTGTCCAAACTTCTAGGTTTCCATGCCAACAAAGTTAAGCTATAAAAAAAAAAAGAAAAAAAAACGAAGAAGAACCTAAAGGATGTGATTAAAACACTTTTTGAGAGCTGCGCTTTGTACATCTAGAGATAAAGTATTCAAAACTCTCTCAAAGCATCAACTAGTAATCAAGGCTAAAGAAAATGAAGATTCGGTGAGTTGTTGCCTCTAGAATTATCAACAGCTTTAAGTGAGTATTTGAAGTTGTGAACGGAAAATTCGGGTGCAACAATTCATATATAGAAGAGTTCATGGTTTTGGAGTTGCAATATTGGATAACTACAATAAGTTTTACAACTAGTACCAGTTTAGTATAAAGTTATTCTTTATTGTAAAAACATCAATCCTATATAGTGATTTGTTTGTGTTGGGATTGGTGGCAAAGTCCGTGTAGTTGATTCCTTTGGAATAGTTTTCTCATAACTAATTAATAAACTTAGCTTAATAAATGGTTAGTCGGCACAACTGGGGTCTAAATTATCTAACAATAGTGTTAGAGGCACAAAAATAGTTACCATCTTTTTCACAAGTATTGATATGACAAATTACGACTGGAGTAATATTATTTTATATAAACTCACTACTAACACTACTTTTATTACACCAATTATAACGTATCACCTTATCAATTGTGAAAATAGTTAAAATCTGTAAACTAATTGTTAAAACAAAAACAAAAACAAAAGGTTGGACATAGCTAGCTGTCTGCTTCGACATAGGATTCCAAATATATAGTTAAGTACAATGACAACATTAGAGGAAGGCAGGGCACCCTTTGATTCACAAATTACTTTAATTGCTTATGCTTGTCAACATCATCACTATAAAATAATACAAACCCAACATGTGCAGCTAGGTAAGGCATTTTAGATCATCATAGAGCTAGTAAATTTAGTTCTTTTGTGCATCAATATTTATCTACCTTGAACCACAAGCTATTAGAGTAAAAAAAAAAAAAAGCATTAGATTCTCCAAAACACAAACTAGCTTTTTTGTTTCTACTGTGAGATCCTTAGAGATTGGATAACACAAAATATTGTACCATATGCTTGGCCTTGTGGAGTATTGCACTCCATATTCCCCTAATTAAAGCCTTATGGGAGGGAACCAGCTTCTATGTGCAGTCTATTCTAGTTCATATTCATATACTTCTTCAATGATCATCATATCCTCAAATTCCAGCAGTACAAAGACATATTAAATTTGAAGCCGCAAGTCGCAACCAAGAGTGGTTCAGGTGATTAGGCATAAATTTTGTGGACCATAGCTAGCTGGTCGGAATTGTAAAATTACACGTACGAATCAGCATGTTCAATTATATATAAAGTACACGAATTAGTATGTTCAACTAGTATTTAGTTGAGCACAAAAAAGTTGTATATATATTATGTTCGGAAAATTTCATATCTCAACCATGGTAGTAGAATCTTTCTGTGCCTCCTAAGTGGTGGCTTCTCATTTGATCATGGAAAAGGGCACAAGTAGAACAATGTGAAGTTGAGACATTCATTTAATATCAAATTTTCTACAATAGTATTACAAAGGCACCCAATTTTTCAATTTATTAAAATGGTCGATTATGAGTAATAGAAAAAAAAAATACAAATAAAAAATGTCTACTAACAATTTTATATTAAGAAATTAGTGAAATATATTTTGTACTTCTATTTATTCAATATTCCATTGCCGACGAAAGCTGTCAAGCCTGTCAGATGCATTAGTACTTAGAAAGTTCCTGACCCCAGGTTGCAATAATTTTAGCTTTGTAAAAAAAAAAAATGTATATGATCAATGCAACTGTGCAAGATATCACCAACGCCTTTTTCTTTGCTTACATTTATAAAAAATAAAAAAAATAAAAAAAAATTATATCTTCTTCTTTTTTTCTTTTTGTTTTAATCTTAAGAGCGACGAGGAGGGTTGCTTAATTGGTGCCATAAACAGTTAATAAATAAGATGAGCACTAGGAGCATTTCCAATTACTAAATCTTTTTTGCTCCATGTTACTATAAAGTACAATTTAGATGTGTTTTAAAAAAAATTTAAAAATTAAATTTTTTTTTTAAAATTCTTCACATGGATGCCATTATTTTGGAAATAACAAATTATGCTTTGTATTTAATTTCCTTTTTTTGTTCTTTTGGCTGTTTCAGTTTCAAGAGTGAGCCTGATCTTTGACATATGCCATGCATGTTGGATTATCATGTCACTACTGTAGCCATTGGTAATGATAAATAATTAATAAATCAAAGCAAAGGTAAGTTTAGCACTCTAAGGCCTCGTTTGGTATGGCAACTCAAATACATGTTTTCAGTTTTTAAACAACATTACACGAATTTTCACACATTTTTTCACCCACACGTATTTTCATACATATTTTCAAACAACAAAACACATGCTAATAAGTGCATGTACCAAACACCCCTAAATTGTTTAAATATTATTTGCATTTGTAAAAACAGGGAGGTGGGGGAGGGGAATAATATCACCTATCCACTTTAAGCCGTGAGAATGTTTACAATAAATTCTAAAGATTAATTTGTAATAGAGTAAGATTTACGTATAATATTTAGGTGTTGTTGCTTAGGTTCTATTTTTAAGATTTTGCCATGTGAATTTTTCATCATGAGATTGAAGTGTATTTTTTAATTAAGTAGCCACATGGCTCAATCTTAAGTGGGGAACCTAAAGAACAACACATAAAGTATTGTACCTAAGTTTTGTCCTTTGTAATATATGCCTATCACACCATTCAAATTAGGACCGAAACTAATAGATTAATGGATGGATTAATCTAAAATTAAGATGTTTGTTGCAAAAATTCTATAGTTTAAAGTACACATTAAGTATTCTTATAATTTAGGAAAAATAACTTCCTATTAATCTATTGATTTTTACAATAATTATACGGTAGATTATGCATTACAAACTAGCTCGAATAAGACAAGGATATTGTAGCTGAATTAGCACCTCTCTATGTACAAAGTGCTTGGAGATCTTGTGAAAAAATGGCTCGAGCTGTGAAATTAGCAACATATTATAATTATCTTTAAAAAAAATTTTAAAAAAAAAACTCAAACAAAGTTGTTGGTTATAAAAAATGAGTCATGTTAACATATGCTCTTAGGGCAATTGTTAATAAACCATTTCAAGAAACTTTTGATACTAATTTTATAGGAAATTGAAAAGTCTGCCAAAATATTAATTGTTTTCTTTATTTTTTCATAAAACCTTTCATAAAATAGTTTGCTAGAAAATTTGCTTAGAGCATCTATTAACTTTTTCCATAATTTTGGAATTCAAAACACGTCCCAAACTGTAATTAATCTAAAAATATAAGGCATGAATTTTAACCAATAAATGTGCTTAGAGTATACAAAGCATGGCCACAAAAAATGTGCTTAAAGCATCCTTAACTTTTTCCATAAGGGAATTCAAAACCGTCCCAAACAGTAATTAATCTAAAGACATAAGGCATGAATTTTAACCAATAAGACTGCCATCACATCTTAATAATTAGGACTGCCATCACATCCCAAGAAAATACTACAAAGCATGGCCACAAAACTCACTGAAAAACGTGTGCCTGTAAGTGTGATCCTCTTTTTTCCTGTCCTTGGTTATTTTTCCCTCAACTTTAATGTATTGGTAAATTTGTAATGAGAGAATCCCATGCTTTCTTTTCATTTCCTTGAAACTTGGGTTTTAATTGTTTTGTAGAGTAATCTAATAGTTGCATGGGTGATGACTGATGATGGCCCTTTGTCGCGCAGTCTCAATCTTAATTTCAAGCTTCTATAATTTTATTGAGTTCAAGAAACATATGTTCAAGCATTAGGGTTTTGAGAATTTATCCCATGTTTTAGCAAAATACTAAGTTCTCACCTAGGACGACTCAACCTTTAGACAATTTAGGTAATGGCCAACAACAACAACAACAACAACAACAATAACAATAATAATAATAATAATAATAATAATAATAATAATAATAATAATAAAAGCTTCTTCTATTGAAAAATAGAATCTATTGTTTACTAGATTACAACATAAATATATCAATTGAGGCCCAAAAAATTTTAATGAATAAAAATTATTTTAAAATTTTTATTTTCTTTTCAAATATTGTTGTGCATTATGTTAATTCCATTTAAGAGTGTAAAAATTTTCAACTTTCCAAACACGTGGAAGGTGGGTGGACTCTCTCTCTCTCTCTCTCTCTCAAACTTGATATTTTCTCTAATAATGATGGTTTAAATTTTAAAATTTCTATAAAGAAGTTTTAAAAATAGATGAAAATTCTCCAATTAATGTATTAAATTATATATATATATATAATATGTTATAAATTTTTTCTAATGCACATATATAGCTTACAATTACTAACCATACATGTAAGTTTGTTGAAAGGAGTTTTCCAAAATAAAAAATAAATAAAATCCTATTTAAAATCGACTATGTCACAAAAAATATTAAGTGGGTTAGCTATATTACCAATTGAAAATGAAATTTTAGTGGAACTTAAACACAAAAGCATAATTAGTAGTAATTTTGAATTTCAAAAAGGAAGAAATGGATTTTTAAATGAAAAAATAAAAACATTATTCAATTAATATTTAAAAAGAAAAGAAAAGTCAACTTTAAATTGTTGCCTTAGGTCCCAAAATGCATTAGGCCAACCTTGACTCTCACATGTGTACAAGGGAAGAAGAACGAACTTCAAATTCTTTCCACATTCTCCAAGCTTCACCTCACATTCCACATTCTCTAAGGGCTTGCTAGTACATAGTAACTACAATAATGAGTGCCTGCCAATGTCCATACACCAAGTCTTAGAGCATTTATGATGATGGAGCCCTAAAACCAATGGAAATCGTGGAGAAGAAAGAAATTAGCACTCTGGGAGGCTAGGGTTTTCACTATAGCTAGTTATTGGGGCTAACCACTCTCTTTTAGTACATTTTTTTCAATTAAGAGTAGTGTTTGTTACACACACTGTCCATTATAATTGAAAACGTGACTTTAAGTCATGTTTTCAAGTTTGAGATTGTGATTTTAAGTTACATTTTCAATTATAATTGGTTGTGTGTACAACAAGTTTCTCCCTCTGTTTAAATACCCCCTATAATAAACTCTAGGACTAGGGTTTCAATGGTAGGTTGCCTTCATGGGCACTCATTAGGCCTTAAAGCACGGCTTGATGCCGACATCCACCCACTCAACCATGATGAGTGGTTGAGCACCTATCCAAAATGTATTCATCGCATTTGCTCCATCAATTTATTTTGCACGTACAATGGGAAATTGTCCATACAACTAACAAGCCAAAATTGCATGGCCAAGACATATAATTAAGTTTAATCAAAATCAACATATAGTAAACCCCTAAACGAAATAACAACAAAAAAAATGGCTTGCTATGCCTTAAATCTATCTAATCATGTCAGATTTGGGTTCTTTTGATCCCTCATGTGCTTTAACCAACTCAAAACCATGCTTAACCGCAATAGCAAAATTATTTACTCACATTCATGTCCAGACACTTTGAGTCAACATGAATCCACTCAACTTCGGCTCAATCACTTTTCTAGTTATGTCTCACAAAACTAGTATATATAATCCAAGGACTGCCGATGAGAGAGTACATGAAAAAAAAAAAACAAAAACAATAATAGAATACAAACTACTTAAATGGGTTGGGAGCAAGGAGTGCTTCGCAAAATCCTCATCTCATTGTCATCCCTACTTACAAATAATACTCATGAAATTCATAAATACATACTAACTCAAAACTCATTACACCCAAATCACATCTAACTCACATATATGAGTATCTTTCCATCCCAAATGTTACTAAGATCTTTCAGCCTCCAAACATAATCTCATTATGAATTTAATTTAAAACCTCCGAATAAAATCATATTATATTTATATATTGTTCATGCAGGTCTATTTCAGTTTCAAGGAACTACCAAATAATTTACATATACGGTAGGAACAACTTAGACCAAAATCCTTGGACGGATCAGGATTTCAAGTTAGGGGGGCAAAGTATAAGTAAAAAAACAAAATTTCAAAAGGCATTCATATAATCAATGGCAAAGCCAAAAATATTTTATAGGAGGCCAAGTCAAAGATAATAACAATTTTTAACTTAAAAAAATCATGACAAAAAAAATACTTTATTTTACAAAATTAATAAACAAGTCTATAAGAATGAGTGGCTTAATATGATTGCTCAAGCAAATACTATTACTATAGAAACACTATTAATAAATTAGAATATAGGGAAATTCTTCTTTTAAATTGTACGATATAATGTAAATTCATATTATATACATAAAAAAAAAAGTGACAAATATTGTATACATTTGGAAAAAATATATATAGATTGAAATTTATGATCACTCACGTTCACCAAAAAAAAAATTATGATCACTCACAAGTTAACAATATAGCTACTAGTCCTCTACAGTACTACATAATGATCTTATTTTGTTTGATTGAACTACACGTATCAACATATCAATCTATATTCATCAATGAAAAATATCAAGCAATAAAATAATAATATAATTAACAATCCTATTTTATATTGCTATTTTATGAGTTGCCATAGTTTCCATCACTTTACTAAAACAAAGAGCAGCTGAGTCTTAAACTCAAAGTGAACACGTTTGAATATACAAACACAGAGAGGGATTCAAAGAGAGATAAATACAGCAGTGGAGCCGTAGAGGGCCTGGAGGCTAGATTTGCGCCGATCGCCCCTGGTTGGCTGGTCAGATCTTCAACTTGATGGAGCTCTTTGCAGCAAGTGGCGATGGGTGAAGGATGGGGATTTATCTATATATAAAGATGAGTATTTTTTTTTTCCCATTTTTATTAGGAGGAGTCTTGATTTAAGAGTCCTGAATAGAAAAGATTTTGGTATATTTTTTCTATTTATCCTTTTGTGATTGTTTAAATTTATTAAAATTAATTTGTTGCTTATTTTGGAGGAGCTATGGGTCAACAACTCAATGAATGGCCAGATTTTATTTTTGATTGTGGGTTCTTTATATCAAAATTTTCTCTTTGGGTTGAAAGCGTGAAACTATTCGAGGTCTGAAGTTTTTTTTTTTTTATTATTCCAAAATTCTAGGGGGGCCGGTAAGTAAAATCACTCTTAAATTTTTAAGATAATTTTTGGGCTTATACCTACTATTTTATTTTTTCACATAAGGACAGGGGGGCCTGGGCCCCTTTAGGCCCCTGCTAGGTCCGTCCATTCCCACTTAGGAAAAAGCCTCCACTTGGGATGAAGTCGCCAAAAGTTTCACAATGGTGGTAATATTTAAAATTATATTATCTATGATTTAGAGAATAATACTACTAAATTAATTTTTTAACAAGAAAGATTCTTTCCTTTCTCACTTTAAAACCTCTAACAGATTATCGAATTTGAGTCTATATATATACCTAACAAAATGGTATATACAAACGCAATGCAAAGCTTATTGTTAAGTTGTTCCATAATTATCAACTAGGTATATTAAGACACTTCATTCCTTATGTTCCAATACGAGTATTTTACTCATTTTGCTGCACATGTTCGATTCCTTTTTAATCCCCGGTGGCATGGAGATTTCATGACACTGTGGGCAGCCGATATTTTCTCCTTCTCACCCAATTGTACGTAAAGGATGATAGAACGAGAGTCGAGAGGGTCTTTTGGTATCGTAGGTGCATGAAAATACACAAATCAAAGCAAAAGAAGAGTCGTATTGAGACCTTCTCAGCATAAAGCAAAGGGGGTTCCCTCCTTGTCACGTTCGAAACCAGCTAAGCCCCTCTCTCTCTCTCTCTCTCTCTCTCTCTCTCTAGGTTCGAGAAAGTGTATGCAACAGAATCCAATCCAACCTATAAAGAATACAATCACCCTTAACTCCATGAAGTAAAAAAAAACTGACAAACCCCAAACGCTCACAAAAAATTCTTGCCTTAGCTAAGCTTATAACCTTCCCTTTCTCTCCTATATCTCTTCCTTCCTCCAGTTTCTTTTATAGACCCAATTATTATATCTACATTCATCATGCAATGATAGTCTTGTTCTGTACTTTTTTACTTGATCTGTGTCTTTGATATACAGAGGGCATCTTCTCCTAGAAAAATAAAATATAGAACGAAAAATATGGGTGGCAGTAGTACTAGTAGTCGTACTTCTTTGCTTTTCAAGATCATGCTTGGAGCACTAGCATTAGTGGGGTTTATTTTTCTTTTGTTGGTTGGTAACCAGGAAAGTGGAAGAGCAAAGATGGAGACAACATTATCGACTCAGTCTGGTGCAAATTTCAAAGGTAAGGAGAATCTTGTCGACCATCCGGAGTTGGATCTCAACTACATGAGCAAAAGAAGAGTTCCCAATGGACCAGATCCTATACATAACAGGTTTATTTCTATTACCAACACATACATGTACTCTATATTTCTGTATATATACTTGGTTTACATCTAATTTATATTTTTCATTATGTTTCTATCTTTTCTGAGGTTAGAAAGTTTTAGTTTTAGTTTTTAGTTTGTTTAATTTGCATGTATCTATGGTGTATGCATGTGTGAAAATTTTGCCCGAGTTTCCTTATCTCTAGCTAAAGCAATTAGAAATTTTTATAATTCAGTTATTACAATAAGTACTGGATAGGAACGGGGATTTGAATCTCAGTTCTTCTTATAATAAAAAAGGCCAAGTAATGTTGCTATGCTACACTATTGATTGAAGAATTTTAATTATGGTGGAGCACAAAATTTTTATTTATTTGCTAAACATATGTAATTGAAAACTTTTTTTTATCACAATCAATCGGATTGCTATGGATTTCCAAACCTTACAAGAATACATAGCTTTATTGAGTGATCCCTTTCAACTAATAGAACCATAGTAATGTTTTTGTTCCATCTCTAATTATTGAACTGCCTGCAAAAATTCCCTCAATTAATGGCCTTTCCTTTCTTTCTTGCTTTTTTTATTTTATCTGACTTCCAACTATGAGAAGATTTGTTGGTTAAGTATAAACAATTAGAATTTTCATGCTTTAACTGTTACATTGAGGTGCTGATTGAAGGTCTCCAAATACTTTATTATATATTACAGTTTATTAACCCCCAGTCCATAAAAGGAAAAAAGGAAATAAAGTTTGTCTACCCACTTTATTCCATCCCCTAATCATGATTATTCAAATTAAAGCTAATTAACATTTCATTTGATTCTCGACGTAAGAAGCCTTCAAGCTTTTTAGGGTGCCTTTCTTATCACTTTCTTGTTTCCTTTATCATAATTTGCAAGTTCAACTCAGAGTTTGTCATGATTAGCAATGGTCTCTGTTACAAATATCAGTTAGCTAGAACTTTTGCTTTCTCAACAGGATTTCTTATTACTCATCAAACGTAACCGAAGGCATTGTTGCTTATATAGCTTATTTTAAACACTTTTGCAGTATCTGAATTCAAATAAGTTGATGCTTGAAGGATTGTTTCTTAAGCAAGGAACATATCTTCCATATTGTTAACCTTTGTCCATGAGCCTCCACTTGGGTTTTTAATTCACTAAACTTTTCTCTATAAGATACGAACTAGTGGGTTTGATTAAGCTGCCAAGAGTCCAGTAGCTCAATGGTATTACACGGTTCTTCTAGTGAAGGAAAACTTGGGTTCAAATCCCCATTCCCTCAATTACCATAGGGAAAAAAAAAAAAATTTATTCAACTTTAAGAATTATGGCATGTTCTTATTTTCCCTTTTTACTTTCTTCAGGAGAGCTGGGAACTCTGGAAGACCTCCTGGTCAAAAATCCTAGACTTCATCAAGTTAAACAAGCTTCAGGAAACTCAATTAATTTGCTGGAGATGATACAAGCATGTTTGTATTTCTTAGATATGGGCCTATAGATAATCCTGAAAAATACTCAAGAATCCAATCATGCATGCAAATCTTATTTTACAATTACACCTATTTGTTATGGGGGAGTAAAGAAAAGGAAGCTTGTCGCACACAAAATACACTCAAAAGAACCCCAGACGAAGATTAATCAGCCTTTGTAGAAATTCCACTTTAGTGTTTTGCATTCTCTTTGATTATTTTTTTAGAGTGAGAAATAGAGAGTGAGCAATTTTAGCATATGATTGTCAATCTTTTGCATGTAAAAGACCAAAAATATAATTTAAGTAATAGTAAGCATAGCATGCATATCTGCGAGAGAGATTTGAAGAACCCAAAGATGTCCTGGCATACTTAGCAGTGATATGCATGCATGGGAAGGGTACATGTCCCGGTCACTATCTATCAAAGTCATCTTTGGCTTTGGATTTGTTCAGAGTTTTAAACATATATTTTATTCCATTAATTACTTTAAAGATGTGGCATGAGTTCCAAAACTAAAGTGAATCCCACCAATTAAAGGTGCTTGTACCTGTAAAAATTAAAGTTGCTCTCGAATCTGAGTTGTGTGTTGGTCTTTTTCTCTGGATTCTTCGGTGGGGGTGCTGGACTGTTTTGGTCTTTGGTCCATTCAAACTCGATAAACTTCATGAGATTCTTCTCTAGTCTCGTGGCAATCAAATAACGAAAGGAAGGAAAAACAAATAAATAAATAAATGAACAAAAGGTAAAGGAGGCACAAACGCATACGGTCATTCCCTTCAAAGTGAAACTTAAAGGAGGCATACTCAAGCTTTTTATTTGCTTTCACCTTTCCTGTTTTGTTTTTATTAGGTTGAGAAGCAGAGAGACTGGACCAAAGTAAAATGAGATTCAAATTGGGATGCTTATGAAAAAAGGGGGAAAAAAGTAAAAGGGGTTAAACTGGTTCATTTTGATGCATGTGAGAGAATTAATTATCATGTATTTTCAAAGGAACAACGTTTCTTTCTAAATTATTTTGGAAAGAAACCCTCTAAACTTGTTCTATATTTTCTTATTGAATGTGAATTTTGAAAATTTAGTCGTTGGATTATATGTTCTTTATGTACTTAACATGCATATTAAATTTCATTTAAATCGGATATTATTTACTATTCGATCAATGAACTTATTTTTTGTGCATAATTTCTTATCACAAAAATTTGAAATTTAAACATGTCATTAATAAATAAATAAAACTATTGATCATTGATCTTCTTAAAATTTTGCACGCATGGAGAATATATATAATAAGACATGCAATCTAACGGTTAGATTTTCAAATTTTACATTTAATAAAAAAATGAGAAATGTTAACCAATGTCCTAAGGGCATTGGTTTATGAGCTATTTTTAGAAATATTTTATTAAAAGAATGATAAAACAATAAATGTGGTTGACAGATTTTTATATTTCACATAAACTTGATATCAAAACTTTCCTATACTGGTTTATTAACAATTGCCCTAAGGGTTATCTCATCCCCCTTCCCCTGTGTGTGTGTGTGTGTGTGTGTGTGTGTTTATCAAATAAATAAATAAATAAAAACAGTTGCCCTAAGGGCATCCATTAACATAACCCTAAAAACTATAGAAAGAGTTTGAATGATTTCTTTCCTGACTAGTTTAGAGAAAAATCTTTTTATTCTCAGGAGTTATGTCTGGAAATACACGACTGTCTATCGTCTCCATCAATAAATATATAATAATTTAAGAATTAATTTTTACGTATCAATTTTTGAGTGTATGTCATATGCTTATATTAAATAAATCACTTTTATTTTTATTGGTGTGGAATGTGGATTATTACTTCCCTCAAATCCGAAAATACCTAATAATTTTCTGACAGACCGAAAATACCTAATAATTTTCTGACAGTAAGACAACGAATCTGGAACCATATGGGCCATCAATCGCAATTGGAGTTGGGGGTCCTCCAATAATTTAGTAGTGTTGAAAAGGGTCCAATAAATCGGAGCCCAGCTCCACAAATAGGCAACCTTAAGCTGTAGTTTCCGCCATTTAATAAGGCTTGTCCCAGCCAGTTCTGTAACATGTTGGACTTGGTTTGAGGGCCTAATTCTGCCACCTAAAACAAGTCCAATCTACTCTTTTTTTTTTTTATGAACACAAGTCCAATCTACTTATTTCTATTGGTGTTTCCTTTTCTTATATATGGTGATTTGTTTTGTGGCCCATATCAAAACCTTAACCTCACAATCTTTAAATCTTATCAACTTACTTATTTTAATCCCACCCAACAAATTTTTTTTCAAGACGAAGACTCAACCAATCACAAAAATGTATATAATTAATTTTAATTAGTAATCATTCAAAATTAATTTCCATTAGAACTTACCTAGTAGATCTTGGCATGTAGAAACTTACCTAATAACTAGAGAAAAAAAAAAAATCTCATTTCAAAATTTTCAATGCCCCCTAGTTGGAAACTAGGTTATCACTATTGTAAGTACCCAGATTATACTTAGTGGACTGGACTTAATTGGGATCACAATTTATTTGTGTGGTGGGTTAAGTGTTTCTTACTAAGGGTAGATCCTTGCCAAGCGACCCAACGACACCCTTTTGTTCTCTTGAACTCCATTTCTTTCCCCTCTAACTTGCTCTCCTTCTTGGTGATACTACCTCTTTCCCTCTCTTCAACTCCCTATTTTCTCCCTAGAATTGCCAACCCCCTTTTCTCACTCTATTCTCTTATTTATAGCTTGAAGTGGGTGGAGGCGTTATGATTACCTTCTGATCTCACTTATGTGGGTGGGGTCCAATCTGATTATTGCTGATAAGAATGTGCTCTGTTGGGAACAGTGGTAATGGCATTGGAACTGGTTCCAACCCTCAAAAGACTTCTCAGCAGTGATATTCCCCAAGGCAATACCGGGCTGCCGAGAACATAGGCTATTCCGAGCAAGTGTACTCCCGATCAAGTTTGATCAGCATGGGCTTGCTTCTGATACGTTTAAGACGAGATGGACTTATTATGGTATTTGGGCTTAGATTGGGCTTTGAAGTGTGTCCGGACCAAGGCCAAAGATGCAATGGGCATTAGGGGTGGCAATTCGTGTTCGCGTGTCAGGTTCATGTCGTGTTAAGTCATGAGTATTCGACTACATAGGTCAACACTAACCCGACATGTTTATTAAACGGGTCAAGATTCCTCAACCCTAACACGACTCATTTATTAAACGGGTCAGTCATGTCGACCTGTTTATCAGATTTTATCAAAATGAAAAATAAAAATTAATGAAAAAACAAAAAAAAAAACAAAATTTTAATATAAAGTTCAGAACTAATGAGTAACTGCATCACAAATAATCATTCAAAATTAAAGTATATCCCAATATCACAAATAATCAATCACAATATGTCAAAGAAAATAAATCACAACAACTTATAAGTTTATATACCTAGAGTTTGAAGGGTATATTGGTAAAATATTATTTATTTAAACGGGTCAAACGGGTTCTATGTGTTTAACACTAACCCAACCCATTTATTAAACGGGTTAGCTGTGTCAACCCGAATATGACACGAACCCGTTAAGCCTTAACCCATAACCTGCTAATTTCGTGTCGTGTCGTGTCGTGTCGGGTTCGAAGGTCGTGTCAAATTTTGCCACCCCTAGTGGGCATGAGATCCTATACTGTATCATAAGGCCAAGGCCCAAGGCTCAATGGGCCTGAAATCATACCCCGTACAATAGCCCCTTGATTCGTGTCTAACTACCGGGAACAATCAAGGACAATCCGACTGGCGCTAGTGATTCCTCGAGAAGCCCAACTGTCAGCTATTAGACGAACAAGATGGCCATTAATGCCTTCTCAAAAGGAGCGTTATGCCAGGCTGTTATATCTAACCGTAATCATAACATGACGGTTCGCAAACCAAGGCCACGCGTGTGGGAGTCACAAAAAGAATTCAGAAAGGTTTTCCCACCTTCCTTTTCATTAAATGCCTTAGCTCTATAAATAGTTTCTTCTGAATTTTCATTCTACTTTTTATTTCCTTTCTCCTTCAACTTCCTCTTTGCCGAGCATATTCCTCCCATGGATAAAGTCTCCAATCAAGATCACCAATTCCTAGAGCCCACAGTAAGTTTCTTTACTCTTTCCTCTTCTTTCAATTTTTTGTTCACTCTCGAGTTTAAGAATGGGTTATTCTCATCTCCTTGTTTCCGAAGCGTCTTTGGCTAATTTCAGAGCGGTCTATGACGTTCTTGGAGATGTTGATATCGCCTACTGCCACAAGGGTGATATTGCTCTCTAGAGACGCTCTAATCTTAACGTAGTATTTTGTTCCTTTAATGGCTATTTTAGAGGGAAGGGTTAGGTTTCCCATGGACCCTCTCATACTCAGCACCCTTAGGTTTTGTGGTTTATGCCCTAACCAACTCCCCCCAATTTTTACCGAGTCATAAGTTGTGTTAGTAGATTAAACCGAATGTACAGGCTACAACTAAACCACCATGACATAAACTTTATGTATAGCTTATGTTATAACATTAGGTACGACTATTACTTAAAGGTTACGGATGTATGGGTACGTCTCAAATCATGCCTTCCCGATTCTAACAAAAATTCAGAGAGAGAATTCGTTCTGGTGAGCGGCAATTGGCTTGCCAATGAGCTCCCCTGCCCAACTTCGCTACGTGACGTTAGTCAGTACCGAGTACTTTTAATTGTTTTAAATCCAATGTTTCCCTCCTACTTATTTCACTCACACATATGTTAACCAGTTTTCATGTTGTTTTGGTGTAGAAAGTAAAAGATTTAAACCAAACCTTAGAGTCGTGCACGTAAGGGATCTCCATTTTGTGCTTAGGTCAGAGATATTTGTGCTTAGGTCAGAGATATTTGTGCATTCTAACGGACAGCTCCAAGCATCCCATCCCATACTCGGTTGCACTCCTGTATACACTACCTGGTAGCCCTTCAGCCAAGCATTATTGGTGGACAGCCCCCTACTATCGTACATTGACGTACGACATCCTAATCTCCCCTCCCCCCCTCACTCTAACAGTTGGTGAAGCTTGGGACTTTGGTCCCCGTATAGTTAGAGCGAAGTCATTAGTACCTCTCAGAGACGCCTTAGCAAAATTAGTCTCCCAAAATCGCACCATCCATAGACCCGTTGAAGAACCTCAAGCTCAAGCCCAAGTTCATCCAGCCGAGCAAGCAGCGGTCAAGTCAATAAATTCCTCAAGAACAGAAGTGGGCTGGCAGACCGCCTTCAGGCTCGACAATGAGCCCCTTCCTATGACAGCCAGTGTTAAAGTTTTGTTGTAGAAAGTAAAAGATTTAAACCAAACCTTAGAGTTGTGCACATAAGGGATCTCAATTTTGTGCTTAAGTCAGAGATATTTGTGCATTCTGACGGACAGCTCCAAGCGTCCCATCTCATACTCGGTTGCACTCTCGTATACACTACCTGGCAGCCCTTCAGCCAAGCATTATTGGTGGACATCCCCCTACTATCGTACATTGACGTAAAGCATCCTAATCTCTTCCCCCTCTACCCCCCCCCCCACTCTAACAGTTGGTGAAGCTCGAGACTTTGGCCCCCGTATAGTTAGAGCAGAGTCATTAGTACCTCTCAGATATGCCTCTGCAAAATTAGTCTCCTAAAATCGCACCATCCATAGACCCGTTAAAGAACCTTAAGCTCAAGCCCAAGTTCATCCAATCGAGCAAGCAGCGGTCAAGTTAGTAACTTCCTCAGGAACAAAAGTGGGCTGGCAGAACCTGGGCGCAATGCGAAGTTGGGTCAATTACCCAGAGCTTGGCACAGGGTCTCCTCCTACCTGAGGACGTGCAGTTCTTCTCAAGCAAAACTGACAGATCATTAGCTAACCGACTGCAGTGGCATACTATAGTGGTATACACTATTCTACCTCTTTTTTTGTATAAATGTATTTGTACTTTCTTTCTTTTCATGTTTGTCATTATTATGTTGGCGCGGTTGGCTTATGTTATTGACGAACGGTTGAAGGAAGCCACCGAGGATGCTGACCAAGAGAAGGCCTTGAAGGATGTTGCTGTTTCCACCGCAAAGGACAAGGGTAAAGCTGTTGCAGCTGCTGAGAAGAGGGCTCAAAAGGCTGTCAAGGCTCGGGTACTAGCGGAGCAAAAGCTGACGAAAATGGATGTAGAGCTAGGCGGGACAAATCTCAAATTGGCAGAAGCGAAAAGCTTGAACTTGGCCCAGGTCAACGAGATAGCAGACCTAAAAACGGCCTTTGAAGCCTGTGAGGACAAATGGTACAATATGGGTTTCGTGGATGTCGAGGGGTCTGTAAAGCCAATTGTCTATCAAGCTCGGAAGCACGGGTTCGAGGAGGGGTGGATGGCCGCCCTCCAAGCTATAAGGGTGCCAGACAACTCTCCATTGAGGAATCCCAAGTGGATACCCTTCCCGGAGCCTACTCCCTCCACTCAGAATCCTTTCGGTGCCGAAGATGAGGAGGACACTCCGAGTATGAAGAAGCTGGAGCAAGAGATTGACTCCCATGTGGAGTCATTTAATCTTGAAGTGACCAGTAACTTTGATGCCGCGCTGCGAACTGACCCGCTACCACCCCCTGAGTCTGGTGCCCAGCATGCCGAGGAAACCCAAATCCTGACCTATTCTGCCGCTCAACCTATTGAAGATGAGCCGAACCAAATCAACATGGAGACTAACCTTACTGCCCGAGCATGAAAAACTTTTAACTTCAATTTCTTTTTAATCTTTTTTTCCTTTCATTTGGGTTTTGCCCATTGTCGTCGGGATGTGGCAACAAAACATTGGTTCCAAACTTGCTTTTAGTTTACTTAGTTACTATGACATGGTATCAGGACATCTAGCTTGGCTGCTCTTATAAGTAATTTTTATGTTGTGATCGGCTTATTCCATTTTATACTCTATTTGTTTATTTACAATAATTGTGATGTTAAGTTAAAATTCATTCCTAGTCAATGATTTACCTTAACCGAGCATAGATAGCTTAAGTATGGTAGGGATCAAGTCATCTGTTTGGTGAAAATAAGCATTTTCTACCTATTTGGGGAGTATAACATAACTGAGCAGAGGCTTTGGTTGGTGGATAGATGTAAGGTTTTCACCTGTCCGGTGAATGGGATCGAACTGGGAACAGGTATCTGTCAGAGAGAATTGATATAAGGTTTCCACCTGTTCGGTGAATAGAATCGAACCGGGAACCGGCCTCTATCCTTAGAGAAAATTAATATAAGGTTTCCACCTGTTCGATGAATAGAGTCGAGCTAGGAACAGGCTTCTGTCCTTAAAGAAAATTGATATAAGGTTTCCACCTATTCGGTGAATAGAGTCGAACCTGGAACAGACTTCTGTCTTTATAGAAAATTGATATAAGGTTTCCACCTATTCGGTGAATAGAATTGAACCGAAAACAGGCTTCTGTCCTTAGAGAAAATTGATATAAGGTTTCCACCTGTTCGATAAATGAAATCGAACCGAGAACAAACTTTTGTCCTTAGAGAAAATTGATATAAGGTTTCCACCTGTTCGGTGAATAGATAGAGTCGAACCAGGAACAGGCTTCTGCCCTTTGATAATCGACAAATTAATAATGATTGAGCCAAGAGCATGAATACGCCTGCAAGCATAAACATTGTTCATATATTACATAACATTGTTCACATATTACATTATACTCAACCCAAGTTTCTATATACCAATGGTCAGTGGTAAAACTTCTTCAAATTGTGAACATTCTATGGCCGGAGAAGTGGTCTTTCATATAGGTCTTCCAGATAGTATGCTCCTACCCTAGGAATGATGGTAATTTAATATGGTCATTCCCAGGTCGGGGCAACTTTCCCGCATTGACGTCTCGTGCGTTTCCTACTACCTTGCGTAGTACCAAGTCTACAGCGCTAAACTCTCTCCTCTTTACCTCCCTGTTATACCGCCGAGCAAGTTTCCGCAAATTTGGAAATGAACCGGTTTAGGACAGCCAGTATGCCGGTCAAAACCTGGACTTCCTTTGGATTACTCGGTGGCTTGAGGCACTCTACAGCTTTAATCTGATCGAGATTGACCTCTCTTCCTCGGTAAGAGATCATATACCCAAGGAACTTGCCAGCCCCTACTCCAGAAGCACACTTGTTAGCATTAAGGCGCAGCTTATGCCGCTGGAGCACTTTGAACACTTCTTTAAGATAAACAATGTGCCCCTTCTCCAGTTTTCTTTTGACCACCATATCGTCAATATACACCACCACCATTCGCCTGATCTTATTCCTGAACATTCTCGTCATCATCCGTTGAAAAGTGGCTCCAGTATTCTTTAGACCAAACAGCATCACGGTATAGTAGTAATTGGCATCAGGGGAGATGAACACTGTCTTTTCCTGATCCTCGGCAGCTAGGGAAATTTGACAATAACCCTAGAAAGCATCCAAAAAACTCATCCTCGAGTGCCCATACGTAGCATCTACCATTTGATCAATCTTTGGCATAGGGAAAGGGCCTTTTGGACATGCCCGGTTCAAATCAGTAAAATCTACACAAACCCTCAATTTTCCACTCTTTTTTCTCACCACCACAGTATTCGCGAGCCATTCTGGAAAGAAAGCCTCCTTTATTGCTCCCTCCTCTTTCAACCTCTTGACTTCTTGCTTGACTTCTTGCTTGACTACTTAGACGTGTTCCTTGGCTGACCTCCTTGGCTTCTGCTTCTTGGGCAGAAATAATGGATTTACGTTAAGCTTGTGAACTATAAACTCGGGGTCTATCCTAGGCATTTTGTATGGGCTCCAAGCAAATACATCCATATTCTGTACAAGCAGTAACAACATCTCCACCCTATCTTTGTCCTCCATACTCACTCCTATTTGAAAACTCCTATCCTTGTCTGGCAGTATCCTTAATCTTATCAAGTCCTCGATGCAACTAGTCCTCATTCCCTCTTGGGGTCTCTGTAATTGCTAGAAGGAGACCTGCTTGGCTGGTTCCTTTTGTTTAATCTCCTGGCTAACAACGGCCACCAAGCATTGCCTAGCCACTTGATGGTTTCCCCTCACTATAGCAATACTGTACTCAGTGCAGAATTTGACCTTAACATGCAGGGTAGACGGGACTGCCCCCATCGTATGAATCCATGGCCTTCCGAGAATTCCCATATACGGAGAAAATGAATTGACCACTATAAAAATTACCGTTACTTCCTTACCTTCCATGTTTACTGGGAGCGAAATCTGCCCCTCTAGGATCACCATCCGACCATTAAACCCTACCAAGGGTGTGTCGTACTTGGACAAGTCCCCATTCTTCAGGTTAGGCCCCTTGAACAGGTCGGGATACATCACTTCGGCACCATTTCCCTGATCTACTAATACATTCTTCACTATAAAACCATTTATCCGGGCTGTAACCACCAAAGCGTCGTCGTGCAGCTAGATCGTCCCTTCTAGGTCGTCATCATTAAAGGCAATGGGCTCTTGAGTTAACTTCAACTTCTTCTTGGAGGGTTGCTCGTTTAGACAACTTTCTATCGGAACCACAGCCAGTACCCCTCTCCTCCTAGTCACTAAGGTACCCCTTGAAGCTACATGGATGACCTCTATCACTCCTAAAGGGGGTGGAAGAGGATTCCCCTGAGGTCGAGTACCTTGCTCATCCTCTTGATTTCTTGGATCCACAACAAAATTTTTCAAGTACCCCACCTTTACTAACTGCTCCAAATGATCTTTTAACACCCTGCATTGTTCGGTGGTATGTCCCTTATCCCTATGATAAGTGCAGTTCAAATTTTGATTTCTTCTTAATGGGTTACCCCTACCTTATTTGGCCACCGGAAGTATGGCTCGTTCTTAATTCAATCTACAATTCTGTGTACTGGCTCCTTAAACATCACGTTTACTTTCCTCGCCTGTGCGCCCGGTTCCTGGATCCTCAAATCCTTCCAGGGCCTTGACTAAAAACCCCCTGCTAGGGCTGACTCGAGATCGGGGCCTTGCCTTTGTTTTACTGCCCATCATTCTCAAACCTTTCATACTCTTCTATACACCTCATCAACTGCTTTATATCCTCGAGAGGTCTCTTTGTCAACAAATCTCGTAGCTCGGAATCCTGGGGAAATCCCAACTAGAAAGTGCTTACTGCGATTTTTTCATTACCCCCATCAATTTCGTTGTACAATTCCCAGTACCAGCTAGTGTAGCTGTGAAGAGTTTCCCCAGCTCCCATCTTCATAGACAATAGCGCGTCCACGGGTTGTGGTACCCGGCTGCAGGTCATAAATCGGACCCATAACTCTTGAATCAGCTTAGCAAAACTATGGAATGAGCCCTTCCTCAACCCATTGAACCACCTCATAGCGATGGGCTCGAGACTCAAAGGAAACACCTTACTCATCAACGTGTCATTATGACTGTGCAAAGACATCATCTGGATATAATGGCTTACATGCTCCACCGGATCCTTTTTTTCGTCATAAGAATTAAATTGAGGTCTAGTAAATCTGCTCAGCATCGGTGCCCGTTCGATATCTCCTGAGAACAGTGATCGAGCAACTCTACACAATGCTCGACTCATAGCATCCATGGTGGCATTCCTAAGTCATTGCTCCTCTAGGGAAATCGAATCCCCGTCTGCATACTCCCGAGACCGATCCCGGTGTCGATGGGAACCGAATTGATGAGACGCCTCTCCATAGCCACCTTCCATACTAGCTGACCCCTCTGCATGCTCCTCGTGGTCTTTTCTTCGACGCCTACCTCTTGCTTTCAACTCCAAATCCATTACCAACCTATGCAAGCGCTCAAGTTCCTCGTCCCTCCTGTCAAAACGCTCATGCCTCGAGGTGCCTGATAACGCCTAGTGTATTTGAAACAACCCTTCCCCAAGACTAGATTGCTCTTCCCCCTACTCACGCTCCCTATCTTCACGTCTCTCTTGCCTTTCTTCCTGCCAACTGGATCCCCGAGAAGATCTCTTAGAGCCACTTTCAGCGTAACTCCTAGATCGTCTTTTGGACATTTTCCCTGCACGAAGCTTGGCAGAACCACAGCTACGTAGGAGATTTCCACAGACGATGCCAATTGTAAGTACCCAAATTCTACTTAGTGGACTGGGCTTAGAACTGGGCTCACAATTTATTTGTGTGGTGGGTTAAGTGTTTTTTATTAAGGGTAGATCCTTGCCAAGTGACCCAATGACACCCTTTTGTTCTCTCGAACTCCCTTTCTTTCCCCTCTGACTTGCTCTCCTTCTTGGTGATACTACCTCTTTCCCTTTCTTCAACATCCTATTTTCTCCTTAGAATTGCCCACCCCCTCTTCTCACTCTATTCTCTTATTCATAGCTTGAGGTGGGTGGAGGCGTTATGATTACTTTTTGACCTCACTCGTGTGGGTGGGGTCCAATCTGATTATTACTGATAAGAATGTGCTTTGTTAGGAACGGTGGTAATGGCATTGGATCTGGTTCTAGCCCTCAAAAGACTTCTCAGCAGCGATATTTCTCAAGGCAATACTGGGCTGCCGAGAACATAGGCTGTTCTGAGCAAGTGTACTCCTGATCAAGTTTGATCGGCATGGGCTTGCTTCTGATACGTTTAAGACGAGATAGACTCATTATGGTATTTGGGCTCAGATTGGGCTTTAAAGTGTGTCTAGACCAAGGCCAAAGGTGTAGTGGGCATGAGATCTTGTACTGTATCATAAGGCCAGGGCCCAAGGCTCAATGGGCCGGGGATCATACCCCGTACAACTATTATTATTGATTGATTTGAAAAAAGAAAAAGAAAAAAAAAAAAAGAGGCATTAGCCAAATTCCTCTAGTTTGGTGACGTTTTAAAAAATGGGATTCTGTATTGTATCATAAGGCCAGGGCCCAAGGCTCAATGGGCCCGGGATCATACCCCATACAACTATTATTATTGATTGATTTGAAAAAAAAAAGAAAAAAGAAAAAAAGAGGCATTAGCCAAATTCCTCTGGTTTGGTGACGTTTTAAAAAATGGCAAAACGTAGGTTTAGTACTTAGGTGATGATCTTTAGATTTCCCTTTTAAATATTCAACCATGTGGTTGTACTGAACTAAAAATACACTTTCATCCCATGACAAAAAAGTCATATGGCTAAATCTTAAGAAAGAAGCCTAAGGAATAACATCTAAGTACTATACCTAAGTTTTGTTATTTAAAAAAATAATGTATCTTATCAAATATGGATGTGGCATAGCCAAATGCCCTTGGTATGAAAATGAAGCACAGTCAAATGCCTCGATTTTTCTTTTACTATATATATATATATATTTTTTAAGTGGGTTTTATTATTTACAAAAATAATGAGGCATAGTCAAATACCCCTAGTTTTAAGATGATTTTTAAAAACATTAATTTTATTAAAAATGAGTGAGGTATGGCTGAATGCCCTCACTGTACTAAGATGCTATACCTATATGCCATAACAAGCTCCTTTTTTTAATTTTTTTATTTTACTTAAGAATAGAATTCTATGGTGGTAGGACACAGCATGGAAAATTGTCTCTGATCACCTTAATAGATATCAAATGGTAATTAAGTTCAATTATTTTTCTAGTTTTTGCTAAAGGTTGTATCAGAAATGATTTTTCTTACCTCAAAAAAAAAAAAAGGACAACACTTTAGGTCTTGTTTTGTTTAAAGAACTTAAATTTTTTTTTTTTTTACTCACAATTTGGCTCGTAGAGTTGCCTTTTGTACAGGAAAAGAAATCAGAGATGAAGAGGATGCTTCTCCCTCTTTTCTCCTTTACAAATTATTGTTATTCATTTTTAAAAATTAGAAAAATAATTTTTATAAAAAAATTTGCTACCTACCTGTAGGGACATTGGACCCAGTAATTTATAAAGGATGACCCAACAAAGTCTATTGGGCTAAAAACCCAATCCGAGGACATCAAACGAACTAGGAGTACATTAGTGTGCCTCATAAAGAAAATGTCAGGTAAAGATGTGATAAAAGAGTGAACAATTGAGTTTGAGGAAGATATTAGTTCTCGGATATTAAAGCCGAGGTCATAGGAAGGAGGTTTAATATCCCCAAAGCTATGTTATAAACAATCTTATGGCTACGAGAAGATACAGTACACGTGGAAAACGGTAGAAGGGCGGTGGAATATCTAAGGTAAAGCTGCTACCACCGCCCACACATTAAAGACTCTGCAATTGATATACTGACTACATTAATGGAGGAAGGAGACCTGAGCATGAGGTTTGGAACTTGGTCCCTGATCCTAAAGGAATTCGGGGAAATTTGATGGGACAAGTATCCAAAGCCAGCGTTATAACCATGAGGTGGAAGATGATAAAGAGGAGAAGAGGGAATATAAATAAAGAAAAAGACCTTCGGAAGAAGAGAGGAGGCTCTTTTTTTTTTGGAGAAGAAAGACAATAGTATATGATAATCTAACGATCTATAATTGTAATCACCCTTGAGAAACAATACTATAAACTATCCTCGGATTGTGTCCGAGAAAGAGATTTTTCATTCATATTCATATAGTTGATTCCTTGTTTGTGCCATTGGGCCCGAGGCTCGTTTATTTTCTGTTATTTGAACCACCCTCAAAATCTAGATTTCAAGCCTACTCTCTACAAATTTATTGCAAAAGGGCCTTTCAAGCCCATTCCCATTTAATTGTGGATTGAAGGTTCGACTTGTGTCCTTACAATTGGCGCCATCTGTGGGGATTTAGTCTTTGAGGAAGTTTGGAACATCATGGTGGGCTCAGGACCACAACGCAGCGCGGAGTCCGTAGGCTCCCAGCATGAGGATCACTCCTTACATCCTGATCACGGAGAGAACCAGGAAGGTAGTGTACATACTACGCACACTATCAGAAGTACGAGTCACTCACAAGGAGGAAGTAGAGGTCCTCACGAGAGGAATACCAAGGCCATGCAGAAGGAGATTGACGGCCTGAAAAGAAAGTTGCATCACGAAAGGCAAAGGCGAACTCCTTCAGAATCTGACCCCTCTTCGGAGGGATCCGAGGATGACAATTACAGGCAGAGGTCCAGGACTCCCCCGGGTGAATCTTTTTCTTCCGAGGAGGACAACCTGCATGGGAGGCATGGCAGGGACTTCTCCTCGAAGGGCTTGGGAAATGATGCAATGGGTAGGGCATTGCACCAAATCTCCAAGTCACCCTTCACGCGCAGACTGGAGGAAGGAAGGTTACCTCAGCGCTTCACACAACCGGCCTTTACTATTTACAATGGCCGGACGGATCCTGTGGAGCACGTGAGCCATTTCAGCCAGAGAATGGCAATACATTCCAGGAATGAGACCTTGATATACAAGATCTTTCCTTCTAGCCTGGGGCCCGTGGCCATGAGATGGTTTGATGGCTTGAGAACAGGCTCTATTAGTTCTTTCAAAGAGCTTACTAGAGCATTTGGTTCCCGCTTCATCACATGCAGTAGAGTTCCTCGGCCATTGGATTCATTATTATCCATGGCCATGAGGGATGGGGAAACCCTGAGAACCTATTCGGATAGGTATTGGGAGATGTTCAATGAAATTGACGGAGACTTCGATGATGTGGCGATAAGGACCTTCAAGGTCGGCCTACTGACGGAGCATGACTTGAGGAAGTCTTTAACAAAGAAACCTGTCAGAAGCGTACGCCAGCTCATGGATCGCATTGACGAGTACAAAAGGGTTGAGGAAGATCAGCAGCAGGGGAAGGGTAAGGCGAAGGTTATCCCACAAGAAAGGAGGGATTTCAGGTCGGACAGATACAACAACAATAGGCCTGCAAGAGATTTTTCCAGACAAGCTGGTCATATGCCCCCACAGGTGATCAACACCGTTTTCAAAGAACCAGTGCAACAGCTGTTGGAGAAAATCAGGCATGAGTCTTTCTTCAAATGGCCAAACAAAATGGCAGGGGACCTTTTAAGACGCAACCAAAATCTCCATTGTCATTATCACCAAGAGAGGGGTCACACCACCGAGGATTGTCGCACTCTGTGGAATCATTTGGAGCAGTTGGTTAAGGAGGGAAGGCTAAAGCAATTCCTATATCAGCCTAATGGGCAAGGAAACCAATCAGGAGTGGCAAACCACAGGGGCCCTTCGTCAAGGCCTCCTCTAGGTACAATCAATGTAATTTTCGCAGCACCTGGAAGGACTGGCTCAGCTCCTTTTAGGGTGATGTCAGTGGCTTGGACTTTGACCGAAGAATCAAGGGATCAGCCGAAGAGAATTAAGGCGAACATCCTACCAGTTTTGGGTTTCTCGGAGGAGGAAAAAATGGGGACAATCCAGCCTCATGAGGATGCCTTGGTGGTAACCCTGAGAATAGGGGACTATGATGTGAAGAGGGTGATGGTCGATCAAGGCAGTGGCGCAGATATCATGTACCCTGACCTGTTTAGAGGTTTAAAATTAAAACTTGAAGATCTTACGGCGTATGACTCACCCTTGATAAGCTTCAAGGGAAAGGCTGTCGTTCCAAAAGGGCAAATTAGACTACCTGTGCAATCAGGCCCAGAGGTGGTAAACGTAGATTTCATCGTGGTGGATGCCTACTCTCCCTACACGGCTATTGTGGCAAGACCTTGGCTACATGCGTTGGGAGCTATTTCCTCAACCTTGCATGTCAAAGTTAAATTTCATTCTGGAGACCAGGTGGTGGAGCTACTTGGGAGTCAGTCTGTGGCTCAACAGTGTGTCACGGCTGCAATTCTGCGTCAACCTGAGCCGTAGTCCTCGTCTTCAGCTGGCGGAGAGGCATAACAATCAAAGTCTTTTAGCGCAGCCAAGGTAGATGAACTTGCATGTGAGGAATTGGAGAAGATTCTCATAGATGATGACCCTGAGAAGTTCTTTCAGGTAGGGGTTCAATTGCCACAGGAGGAGAAGGCAGAGCTGATTTTGTTTTTGAGGAAAAACATGGATGTATTTGCATGGAATGCTTATGAGGCCCCTGGGGTTGATCCGAGTTTCATTTTTCATCATTTAAAGGTTAATCCAGCTGTGGTACCAAGGAGGCAACCACCTCGCCGGTCCTCCAAAGAACATTCCGAGGCTGTGAAAGAGGAAGTGTTGAAACTCAAAAAGGCGGGTGCTATCAAAGAAGTTTTTTATCCTGAATGGTTAGCCCATACAGTAGTGGTGAAGAAGAAAAATGGGAAATGGAGAGTTTGTGTGGACTTCACAGATTTAAATAAAGCTTGCCCGAAAGACTATTTCCCAATGCCTCGGATTGATCAATTGGTGGACGCTACTGTTGGACATCCTCGGATGAGTTTTCTTGACGCTTTCCAAGGTTACCACCAAATACCTTTAGCTGTGGAGGACCAGGAGAAGACTGCATTTGTCACTCCCACAGGAAACTACCATTATAAGGTAATGCCCTTTGGTTTGAAAAACGCAGGGGCTACCTATCAAAGGATGATGACGAGAATGTTTGAGACACAGCTGGGAGAAACTATTGAGGTATATGTGGATGATATGGTGGTAAAGAGTAAAGCAGTTTCTACGCATTTGGAAGATCTGAGCAACATTTTTCAAACGCTAAGAGAGTATAAATTGCGACTCAATGCCTCTAAATGTTCTTTTGGTGTGGGATCGGGCAAGTTTCTAGGCTATATGGTAACTCACCGGGGAATTGCGGTGAATCCTGCTCAGATTAAGGCCATTAACAGCTTACACCCACCTCGGAATCCTAAAGAAGTGCAGAGACTAACAGGTATGACCGCTGCCCTTAACCGATTTATATCTCGGTCCGCGGACAGATGCATACCTTTCTTTCAATTGTTGAATAAATGGAAGGGTTTTGAATGGACCGAGGAGTGTGCGGTGGCTTTTCAACAGCTTAAAGAGTATCTCTCGCAACCACCCATTATGTCTCGGCCAGAAAATGATGAAGTTCTATTTGCATATATTGCAGTAGCTAACCATGCAGTTAGTTTGGTTCTTATACGAGATGATAATAATATCCAGAGGCCAGTTTATTATGTAAGTAAGTCTCTGCATGAGGCCGAGGTGAGTTATTTGCCACTGGAGAAAGCTATTTTGGCGGTGGTGCATGCTACACGAAGGCTTCCTCATTACTTCCAATCCCATACGGTGGTTGTCCTTACGCAACTCCCTCTCAAATCTATACTTCGGAGTGCGGATTATTGAAAGAATTGCAAAATGGGGCACTATTCTAGGAGCTTTTGACATCAAATATATGCCTCGCACCTCTATAAAGGGGCAAGTCATCGCGAATCTTGTGGCGAAATTTACTGAGCCCTCATTAGAAGAATATACTGAAGGATCAGGCGTGGGTAAAAAATCAGTAGGCATGATTTCACACAAAGAGCCTCCGTTGTGGAAAGTGCACGTTGATGGAGCAGCAAATCAAAGAGGATCGGGTGTAGGGCTAGTTTTGGTATCCCCGGAGGGAATTACTTTTGAGAAATCTTTGAGATTGGGGTTCTCGGCCACCAACAACGAAGTAGAATATGAGGCCGTCCTCGCAGGGATGAACATGGTTCATAAAATGGAAGGGAAGACGGTACAAATGTTCTCGGATTCATTATTGGCGGTAGGCCAAGTAGAAGGGAAGCTAGAAGCAAGAGATTCAAGAATGCAGGGATACCTAACTCAGGTCAGGTGTATGCAATCTAAATTTGAGTCTTTTTCTTTATTACATGTATCCAGATGTTGGAATACCCATGCCGATTCATTAGCCACACTCGCAATGTCCTCGGCGCAAAGCCTACCGCGGGTTATCGTTGTTGAAGATCTGTTGAAACCCGCTGAGACGAATGGTAACGTTAGTCGAATTCTCCAAATTAGGACGGGGCCTAGTTGGATGGATCAAATAGTAACATTTCTCAAAAATGACATCCTGCCTGGAGAAAAAGTCGGCATAAAATGTACCCGCAGAAAGCAACTCGGTTCGGTTATCCGAGGACCGTAAATTATACAAACGCTCTTTTTCGGGACCATATTTGTTATGTATGCACCCCGAGGCAACGGAGTTACTTTTGAAAGAGTTGCATGAAGGGATTTGTGGAAGTTACACTAGGGGAAGGTCTTTGGCTCATAGAGCCCTTACTCAGGGCTATTGGTGGCCCAATATGCAGAGGGAGGCGCAGGATTATGCGAAGAAGTGTGACCAATGTCAAAGATTCGCTCCAAACATACATCAACCAAGAGGTGTCCTTAATCCTCTATCTAGCCCTTGGCCTTTTGCTCAATGGGGCTTGGACATTGTTGGACCTTTCCCAAAAGCAACAGGAAACAGGCGATGGCTCCTCGTCGGAACGGATTATTTCACCAAATGGGTTGAAGCTGAGCCACTATCAAATATCAGAGACATGGAAGCAAAAAAATTTGTATGGAAAAACATCGTTACCAGGTTTGGCATCCCTCATACTCTCATTTCAGATAATGGTCTACAATTTGATAGCAAAGCCTTTAGAAAATATTGTTGTGATCTGGGCATCACGAATAGATATTCCACTCAGCTTACTCCTCGGGAATGGCCAAGCCGAGGTCAATGATAAAGTGATAGTTAATGGACTCAAAAAAAGGTTGGGTGACGCTAAGGGAAGATGGGTGGAAGAACTGCCACATGTCTTGTGGACATATCGAACTACCCCACGAAGATCCACAAGAGAAACACCCTTCTCTATGACCTATGGAGCCGAGGCAGTAATTCCCCTGGAAACTGGGTTCCCAACCCTAAGGAAAAGCTCCTTCGTTCCAGATAGCAACGATGATCTATTGAGGAGAAATTTAGACTTAGTTGAGGAACGACGAGAGAATGCCATGGTTCAACTAGCTTATTATCAACATAAGCTTAAGCAGGGGTATGATTCTCATGTAAAACTGCGACCTCTTGCACCTGGCAACTTGGTATTGAGGAAATTTTTTGGCACAACAAGGAACCCAGCATGGGGAAAACTGGGGCCCAACTGGGAAGGACCTTATCGTATTACTTCGGTCGCCGGAATAGGGGCTTACAATCTTGAGGATTTGGACGAACATGTTGTACAACGTCCTTGGAATGTAAATAACCTACAAAGGTACTATTATTAAATGAAAGACACTTTGGCCATTTTTGTTAAAACTGCCTTGCGTTCATTGCCTTCCTTCATCTACGTATCAAACTGAAACTTGGTGTGCCTGGATCCTCGGACCACAAACCTCGTCTAAATTGATATTTTTACTAAGTGTTAAACAAAACCTTAGTTATGTCTGGTCCTTGGATCATCTACTTTGGGAAAATTAACATTTCAATTGGTTCATCTAAGTATCAAACTGAAACTTGGTGTGCCTGGATCCTCGGACCACATACCTCGTCTAAATTGATATTTTTACTAAGTGTTAAACAGAACCTTAGTTATGTCTGGTCCTCGGATCATCTACTATGGGAAAATTAACATTTTAATTGGCTCATCTAAGTATCAAACTAAAACTTGGTGTGCCTGGATCCTCGGACCACATACCTCGTCTAAATTGATATTTTTACTAAGTGTTAAACAGAACCTTAGTTATGTCTGGTCCTCGGATCATCTACTTTGGGAAAATTAACATTCTTTTTCTTTTTTATTAAAGTGTCAAAGCTTGGTATGCCTTATTTCATATATTTGACATAGATCAACTAGAGGTCTAAATGGAAAATCAACTGCTTAAAGTCTCCCTGACATAGTGATAAATGGATAAGAAATCCATGAGCATCACTTAATGCATCTCCTGGCATATTGAACCTACCTATGGTATCAAGTTCGATCCAGGTTATGGCTTTGACTTTAGTAAATTAATAAGGGCAAAAGGATTATTGTTCTAAATATATAGCAAAACAAATATGAAGCGATATGATCAAAACAAAACAAAAGTGAACGCCATCAAACAAAAAAGAACTTGCACTTACATTAGATTCAAAAAGTACTTTGTAAATACAAGGAACTTGCGAAATTACACTTAGCAGAAAATAAAGAAAAAGAACCAAAAATAAGGAAAAGTAGTTACTACTTCAATTTTATCTTCAGAAGGCCTTTAGGGTCTTGAGGAGGTGGAAGCTATGCCGAGGCCTCATCGGCAATTCCTTTACCTTTGGAATCATCCTTTAAAGTTATCGGATTTGCTTGATCACCCAGCTCATCCTTGGAAGATTCCTGAAGGTCACTTGAAGGTTGTATGTCTTCTAGTGCCTTTTCTTGTATGGGATCAACTTGCTTGAGGAGATCTTTAGAAAGAGCTGAGTGTTCAGCCTGTTCACCTCTCTTATCCTCAGATGATACCTGGGCAGCTTCATTGTCAGCTTGAGGAACGTCAGAAGCTCGAATTGCTGGAGGATAGTAGACACTCTCTGCTTTCCAAAGAGTAGAAGAGGCATCAACCCCAGCCTGGGAAAGTGCCTCGTTCCACACTTGGAGGCAGTAATGTCTACATACCTCGGGAACCTGAGCCTTGAACGTTTCCGTGATCTCCTTCACACCTATCTCGTAACCTTCTTGTTCAGCTAGCTCCGTTGAATTCTCAGCCTCTTCTTTTGCCTTTTCAGCTTTTTCCTTTTCTTCAAGGGCTTTGTCTTTTCCCTTGATGGCCTCCTCTTTAACCCTCTCAGACTCCTTCAGATCTTTTTTCAGATCCTCAATAAGCTTTCGTGCTGCAGCGAGGTTCTCGTCGGCTTGTCGGAGCATTAGTCTCTGGTCCTCAGCATGTTTAGTGGTTGTTTTGAGATCAGCCTTTAAACCTGACCTTTCACTCTCTACCTTAACCAACTTGGCTGAGACCTCCTGCAGCTTCTTCTTCTGAATATCCGAGATCCTTTGGGCAGCTTCACGCCTTGATTCCTCGGCCCTCAGAGACTTGTATGAGCTGATGGCAATCTCTTCTGCCCTATGGGCAGATTGAACAGCTTGTGAACAAAATATATATATATATATATATATATATATATATGTATAAGTTTTATAAAAAAAAAATATATATATATATATATATACAATAAAAAAATAGATAAGGTTTAAAAGAAAAACTTACCATAGCAAGCTCCTTCTTCAGAATCATGAAGACATTGTGGTCTCTTTTCTTTCTGAGCTCACCCATGTCCTCAGGGAGCAGCAACGCTTGCTCCAGTGCGTCTGCTACGCACGCAGCAGTGCCCTCATCAGAGTTTCTGATGGACGCGTTAACAGTAATGGCCCGGTCGTCCATAGTCATGTCTGGGAGCCATAGTGGAGCGTGCACGGCCACTTGGGATTCGGTCCGTTTGTCCTTCCTCATTTGTACGGTGCGGGCCTGCTTCCCACCTTTTTCAATCTCGGGCTCTTTAGGAAGAGAGCCCTTTCCTACCTCTATCACTTCCTTTCCATTTTGCTGATCCCTTTTTCTTTTAAGGTCAGTCGGGTTGGTACATTGAGGTTGGGAAGGAGGAGGAGGAGGAGGGACCCTAGACTCGGGGCCTTTATCAGCACCCTTATCTTGGGGTCTTGGATGCAGTTCCTTAGGAGGCTCTTGGGAACCTGCGTGGCCCTCAAGTACGTCTTTTAAACTGGGCTTGGCCTTACGCTGAATGCCCATACTATCAGATTGTTGAACAGTATCTTGGGGGACTTGAGAGGGGTTGCTGAGGATATGAATTGGGTCTTCGGGAGAGTAGGGTTGATTGAAAACCTCGAACTCGTCCTCGGAGTCAGATACCTCGACGATATTTTCTTCTTCCTTTACGATAGGATGGGAAGATGTGGCTTCGCCAAGTATGTTTTGTGTTGGAATAGGGATTAGGGGAATCCCAACTGGAACGGGTTGTGGTGGTTGTATAGGTTGAGTAACCAGAGTACCCTAAGGAATAGAAGCCCCCTCAGGTAGCAGGAAACCTTCAATGGCAACGCTGATCCGGGGAAGGCGGGGGTCCTTGGCTTTGATCACACACTTCGGCACCTGGAAAGCTTTGGATATTGGATTGTAGCCAAGGATGAGATGAGCCGCTCGGAGTTGACCGTCTGAATGCACGAAAACTTCGGCTTGTAAAATTCTGTCCAATCGCCCAAAATCGACGAGGAAAGGATGACGATCTGCTGCTTGTGGATCTGCAGAATTGTCCGAAAGAAGACGAAGGTAAGAATAAATAAGAGGATAAAAGGGATGGTTTTTAAGAGTTTTAAATAAAAATCCAAAACTTCACCTGGGGTCCCCTCCTTTGTCAGACAGGGTAAGCCGTCATGTCAATCTCCTGATATGATCAGGAAGTCATTTTTTAGACCCTTATTGGATTCGGGGAGACACTGAATTAACCTAACTGCTGGATGTCTAGATTTTAGGTAATACTCATCTTTTTTTGTTAGGTAATGGAGGTTATAAACCCAGTTCACATCATGATGAGTGAGCCCTAGGTTCATTTTTTCATTTAAAGCATCTATAGAACCTAGGATCTCAAAGACGTTTGGGGCGCATTGGGTAGGGGCTAGTCTAAAGGCCCTAAGATAATCCCTAGTCACAGTCCCCATTGGAATTCTCATTCTTCCTTTGATGAATGCAATCAACGAGATTACTACCTCCCCCGTTTTTCTTTTTTCAAAATACTCCTCTTCGTTACAGTATCTAATTGATACGTTCGAAGGAATTCGGTATTTAGCCTTAAATGACTCTATTTTTTCGTTTGAATCCACCAAAGATGCAAATCTACCCATTTTTAGAAAAAAAGGGGTGTAAAGTAACTAAATAGACTAAGCCGAGGACAACGGAGTACAGAGAAAAGGAAAAAGAAAGGAAGAAAAAAAAAAGAACAAGAGCTGATAAGAAATGGAGAGAGTAGGGGAGAACTTACTTTAAGAAAAAGAAGAAGGCACGGTCACCTCGGACAAGGTATTTGATAAAAAGAGAAAGCACGTGGAGTTGGCAAATTATGGCAGGTACGATATAGGAGTGTTGTAGTGTGTGAGAAGATTTGAAAGAAATTAGTATTTATATGTCAATAGGAATTATGAAGCGGGAGAATTCCCGCCTCATCCCAACAACAAATCTCAACTGTTGGATATGTATCACATCGCTAAACGTGGGGAACATAGAGATGCCAGAATTTAATTCAGGGATGCTTCGCATGCCGAAGCATCGGGAATATGCGATGAGTAGTTCAAAGGTCATTGTCCCTGTCAGCAATATTGCTAGAAATCCGCAGGATAAAGGGAGATTTAAGTCGAGATCCTCTTTTCATCCCGAGTTGAAGAAATAAGAATCTCGAGGGGCTATTGTAGGGACATTGGGCCCAATAATTTATAAAGGATGGCCCAACAAAGTCTATTGGGCTAAAAACCCAATCCGAGGACATCAAACGAACTAGGAGTACATTAGTGTGCCTCATAAAGAAAATTCCAGGTAAAGATGTGATAAAAGAGTAAACATTTGAGTCCAAGGAAGATATTAGTCCTCGGATATTAAAGCCGAGGTCATAGGAAGGAGGTTTAATATCCCCAAAGCTATGTTATAAACAATCTTATGGCTACGGGAAGATACAGTACACGTGGAAGACAGTAGAAGGGTGGTGGAATATCTAAGGTAAAGCTGCTACCACCGCCCACACATTAAAGACTCTGCAATTGATATACTGACTACATTAATGGAGGAAAGAGACCTGAGCATGAGGTTTGGAACTTGGTCCCTGATCCTAGAGGAATTCGGGGAAATTTGATGGGACAAGTATCCAAAGCCAGCGTTATAACCATGAGGTGGAGGATGATAAAGAGGAGAAGAGGGAGTATAAATAAAGGAAAAGACCTTTGGAAGAATGGAGGAGGCTCTTTTTTTTGGAGAAGAAAGACAATAGTATATGATAATCTAACGATCTATAATTGTAATCACCCTTGAGAAGCAATACTATAAACTATCCTCGGATTGTGTCCGAGGAAGAGATTTTTCATTCATATTCATATAGTTGATTCCTTGTTTGTGCCATTGGGCCCGAGGCTAGTTTATTTTCTGTTGTTTGAACCACCGTCAAAATCTAGATTTCAAGCTCACTCTCTACAAATTTATTGTAAAAGGGCCTTTCAAGCCCATTCCCATTTAATTGTGGATTGAAGATTTGACTTGTGTCCTTACATTTGTAATGAAGGCAAACCTTATTTGGCAACTTCCTCTTTTCTACAAACTTAAGTTGGGATTGAAAACTTACCTTTCTCTCAAATAAAGAAAGTTTAGCTTGAAAAAATATATAAGAATTGTAAATTGATAATTTGATACATTGTAAACTGATGTTGAAAAGCAAAATAAAAACAAAATAATGAGTTTAACTCTTCAAAAACAAGAGTTTAACACCATGAAGTTACATGTTAGATGTAACATCCTTTAGTAAGTCTCAAATGGTGTAACCCATTTGGTTAATAAACACCATGAAGTTACAACTTTTAAGCTCCTTGCTGGAAGGAGAGTTATGGAAATCTTCATCTAAAAGACTCCCGAGTCTAGCCTATATATATAGCCTGTATTTCCATCAAAAGGACATGTGTGAGGAAAAGGCCATAGACTAGAAGACCCTTTTATATACACTATTATCATATAGTGAGCCTTCTTTTTTTCAAAGAATTAAACAACTATGGCTGGAGGTATGTTTATTTTATTCCGCAACTCTAAATTTTTCTTACAATTGGTATCAGAGCCTCCTTCATGCTGTGTTGTTTAGTAATTTTTCATTAATAGATTTTTCTATGATTTGGCTAAATTTCCAATGCACATATGGATTTAAGGATATAAAGCATTTGCATTGCATATTCTTTTGTGCTGAGACCTTTCAGCTAAATTAACTATGACATCAAAATCTGGCCTTTTAACCAATGTCAGCAAACCCAGTTTTAAGAGGCATGGAATTGAATTAAGTTTTATGCCATCTATCTCATGTGTCGGTCATAGCATATAGTATTGAAGCCTATCACTGAAATAGCTTTTACCATCATTTGGGCTGAATGGCTTTAATATGGGATAGTTTTCGGATATAGACGACTATCTATAGAAAATTATTCCTTTCGCATTTGGCATTGGCCGAATGTTTTTGTGGAGATCATGTTGGTTTTTTCAAATTTAAGCTTCTCATGAAAGTGGACATCTGTGATGATAACTTTGCATATAGATTATTATGCCTCTCTGTTATTTAGCAGAACTTATCTTGTTTGACTTACATATAGAGTGCAATTATTTTATAAAGTTTGTGACTATATATGAAAATTTGATCATTACATAGTTAAAATTTATAATATTTTTAGTGTATTTACAGTTTTTTATACTTGTCTTTAAATATCATTTTATGGTTTATTTTAATTGACAAATATGACGTTTAGTTTATCTTTATGATGTCATTTGAAGGAGTGAATATCAAAATGACTTGAGAGTAGCCATAGCATCTTAAGCCATAATGATAATCACATCAAGTTAATTTTTATAATATTTAATTAAGAATAAAGACATCTAAATTTTAACTAATTCATGAAAAGCAATAACTTGGCCCTATAGGGAGGTTATTATTTTTATGATTTAATTGGAATAAGATGGTGAATTAGGCATTAAGAATATAATTTTTCCTAGGCCCAAAGGTACGGAAAATTTTATTCTTATTGTTTATATTTACTAGTCTTATTGATAAAGTATTTTAGTAAATTCATGTGTGATGCACCTCTACCCATAGGAAGGTTGGAATTTACTACTAAATTGACATTGGTTGATTAAGAATTAAGGTTTATATTTCATAGCATTAAAGTTTATTTTTCTTGGTTATTGCAGCAATTCCTACTACTTATATAACAGATTCTTCACGTGTTCCAATGCTAATTGGTGACAACTATAATGACTAGAAAAAAAGTATCATATTTTCATTAGGATGCATGGATCTTGATTTGGCGCTCCGTGTGGATGAACCACTTGTCCCCACGGAATCAAGTGCACCAAATGATAAACTTGACTATGAACGGTGGGAGCGATCTAATCGCTTAAGTTTAATGTTCATAAAATCCCATATAAATAAGAACATTAGGGGTTCTATCCCTGAATGTAATAAGGTTAAGGATTTTATGAAAGCCATTGAAGAACAGTTCATAAGATCCGATAAGGCTTTGGCAAGCATCTTGATGAAAAGGTTTTCAAGTAAAACTTTTGACTATTCTAAGAATGTGCGTGAGCACATTATGGAAATGAGGGACATGGTTGCTCAACTTAAGTCGCTAGAAGTTGAGATTTTTGAGTCATTCCTAGTCCATTTCATACTGAATTCTCTCCCCTCTAAATTTGGTCCTTTCAAAATATCTTACAACACACATAAAAATAAATGGTCAGTAAATGAACTTTTAACTATGTGTGTTCAAGAGGAAGAGAGATTAAAACATGAGAAAGTTGAAAGTGCTCATTTGGCCACTCATTTTAAAGAAAATGCTAGGAAGGGCAAGAATGCCTTGCAAGTGAAGAAAAAACACATAAAGCATAATGACAATAAAACCAAAACTAAGTATTTTTTCTGCAAGAAAGAAGGGCATATGAAGAAAGACTGCCTAAAGTACAAGAAATGGCTCAAAAAGAAAGGTAATCTCATTTCATTAGTGTGTCATGAATCTTTTTTTGTTGAAGCTCCAAATAATACACGGTGGGTTGACTCTGGTTCCACAATTCACATTGTCAACTCCATGCAGGGTTTTCTAAATCTAAGGAACCGAAAGGAAATGAACAATGCATCTATTCAGGAAATCGGATGTGTTCAAAAGTTGAGGGAGTTGGGACTTTTCGTCTGATTTTAAAAACTGGATATGTATTAGATTTAAATAATGTTTTCTATGTACCTTCATTTTCCAGAAACTTAATTTCCATTTCAAAACTTGTTGTTTTTGGTTACGGATTTTTATTTGAAAACTCAATTTTAAGTATTTTTAAAAATAAAGTTCATATTGGAGGTGCAACCTTAGTTGATAGTTTATTTAAAATTGATATTGACCCCAGTTTTGAATGCAATTATTTAAATGTGCATGTTAATGTTGGTATAAAGCGGAGCTTGATTAATGAGAATTCCTCCATGCTATGGCATAGGAGATTGGGACATATCTCCATAGAAAGAATTAAAAGATTGGTGAAAGATGGAGTTCTAAAAACTCTTGATTTGACTGATTTTGGTACTTGTGTGGACTGCATTAAGGGTAAGCAGACCAATAAGACCACTAAGGGTGCCAAGAGGAGCTCTGAAATTCTTGAAATCATACACACTGATATATGTGGACCTTTTGCTACTCCTTGCCCAAATGGTCAGAGATATTTTATCTCATTCATTGATGACCATACAAGATATATGTATCTCTATCTTTTATATGATAAGGCTGAGGCACTAGATGCTTTCAAAACCTATAAGGTAGAAGTAGAGAAACAAAGAGAAAATAAAATTAAAATAATTAGATCAAATAGAGGTGGGGAGTATTATGGAAGGTACACAGAAAAGGGACAAATGTCAGGTCCATTTGCTAAATTCCTTCAGGAAGAGGGCATCATTGCTCAATATACAATGCCAGGTACACCACAACAAAATGGTGTTTCTGAAAGGAGGAATCGTACACTTATGGATATGGTAAGGAGTATGATGAGTAACTCCGATCTTCCTTTATCCTTATGGAGTGAAGCTTTAAAAATTGCTGTGTATATCTTAAACAGGGTTCCATCTAAGGTTGTTTCCAAAACACCTTTTGAATTATGGCATGGATGGAAGCCAAGTTTAAATCATTTGCACATATGGGGTTGTCCTGTTGAAGTAAGGATTTATAATCCACATATAAAGAAACTAGACCCAAGGACAACTAGCGGATATTTTATTGGCTATGCAGTAAACTCCAAAGGGTTTAGGTTTTATTGTCCTTCTCACACTCCAAGAATAGTTGAGGCTAGAAATGCTAAATTTCTTGAGGACTTTGAGCTTAGTGGGAGTGCTTTTCCTAGAATGATAGAATTTGAGGAGGCACAAGATTTTATTGAACTGCACTTAAATGATATCATTGAGGAGCAACCAACCCATCGAACAAGCTCATATTAAACCAACTGCTAAAATTTCTAAAAATACAAGAGAAGCAGAAGGTGTAAGAAGATCCTCAAGAATGAGGAAACGAGCAATTTCTGATGATTATATTGTATATCTCCAAGAGTCTGATTTTGATATCGGGCCTAAAGATGATCCAACTTCGTTTTCTCAAGCCATGAGTGATAGCAATTCCACACTTTGGTATGATGCCATGAAGGAAGAGATGGAGTCTATGGCTAAAAATCAAGTTTGGGATCTCGTTGAGTTGCCAAAGGAAGTAGTAGCTATTGGCTGCAAATGGGTTTATAAAACTAAAAGAAATGCTTCTGGTAACATTGAACGATATAGAGCTAGACTTGTAGTCAAGGGTTTCACTCAAAAAGAAGGCATTGATTACCATGAAACCTTCTCTCCGGTTTCTAAGAAGGATTCGTTTAGAATAATCATGGCCTTAGTAGCTCATTTTGATTTAGAGTTACATCAAATGGATGTGAAAACGGCATTCTTGAATGGGGATCTAGAAGAGGCGGTATACATGGTCCAACCTCAAGGATTTTATGATGATAAAGACAGTCATTTGGTTTGCAAGTTAAAGAAATCTATATATGGGCTAAAACAGGCCTCACGACAATGGTATATAAAGTTTCACAATGTTATACTTCATATGGATTTGTTGAGAACATTGTTGATCAATGTATATACCTTAAGGTTAGTGGGAGCAAATACATTTTCCTAGACCTATATGTGGATGACACTCTACTTACAAGTGGTGATTTGGGCTTGTTACACGAGACAAAACAATTTTTCTCCCAAAACTTTGAGATGAAGGATTTAGGTGAAGCCTTATATGTCATTAGCATTGAGATTCATAGAGACAGATCACAAAGAGTGTTAGGACTGTCTCAAAAGGCCTACATTGCAAAAGTATTGAAGAGATTCGGAATGAAAGATTGTTCACCTACAGTATCACCCATTATGAAAGGAGACAAATTTAGTAAGAATCAATGTCCTCAAAATGAATTAAAGCGAGAGCAAATGAAGAACATACCGTATGCATCTGCGGTAGGTAGCCTGATGTATGCACAGGTCTGCACAAGGCCTGATATCGGGTTTATAGTGGGGTTATTAGGTCGATATCAAAGTAACCCTGGTTTGGATCATTGGAAAGCTACTAAAAAGGTTATGAGTTACTTGCAAGGTACCAAGGATTACAAGTTGACTTACAGACACACTGATCAATTGAAGGTGATTGGTTATTCGGATTTTGCCGAGTATGTAGACACAAGAAAGTCTACTTCAGGATATATTTTCCTTCTTTCTGGAGGAGCTATATCTTGGAGAAGTACTAAGCAAACACTTATTGCTTCGTCTACCATGGAGGCAGAATTTGTTGCATGCTATGAAGCAACAACACAGGCATTATGGTTAAGAAATTTTATCATAGGTCTCAAGATTGTCGATTCTATATCGAGACCTCTAAAGATTTTTTGTGACAATTCGACTCCCCACCTCTATCTGATCTAATTATTTTAATTTTATTTTCTCTTTGTTTCTCTACTTCTACCTTATAGGTTTTGAAAGCATCTAGTGCCTCAGCCTTATCATATAAAAGATAGAGATACATATATCTTGTATGGTCATCAATGAATGAGATAAAATATCTCTGACCATTTGGGAAATGAGTAGCAAAAGGTCCACATATATCAGTGTGTATGATTTCAAGAATTTCAGAACTCCTTTTGGCACCCTTAGTGGTCTTATTGGTCTGCTTACCCTTAATGTAGTCCACACAAGTACCAAAATCAGTAAAATCAAGAGTTTTTAGAACTCCATCTTTCACCAATCTTTTAATTCTTTCTATGGAGATATGTCCCAATCTCCTATGCCATAGCATAGAGGAATTCTCATTAATCAAGCTCCGCTTTATACCAACATTAACATGCATATTTAAATAATTGCATTCAAAACTGGGGTCAATATCAATTTTAAATAAACTATCAACTAAGGTTCCACCTCCAATATGAATTTTATTTTTAAAAATACTTAAAATTGAGTTTTCAAATAAAAATCCATAACAAAAAACAACAAGTTTTGAAATGGAAATTAAGTTTCTGGAAAATGAAGGTACATAGAAAACATTATTTAAATCTAATACATATCCAGTTTTTAAAATCAGACGAAAAGTCCAAACTCCCTCAACTTTTGAACACATCCGATTTCCTGAATAGATGCATTGTTCATTTCCTTTCGGCTTCCTTAGATTTAGAAAACCCTGCATGGAGTTGACAATGTGAATTGTGGAACCAGAGTCAACCCACCATGTATTATTTGGAGCTTCAACAAAAAAAGATTCATGACACACTAATGAAATGAGATTACCTTTCTTTTCGAGCCATTTCTTGTACTTTAGCCAGCCTTTCTTCATATGCCCTTCTTTCTTGTAGAAAAAACTCTTAGTTTTGTTTTTATTGTCATTATGCTTTATGTGTTTTTTCTTCACTTGCAAGGCATTCTTGCCCTTCCTAGCATTTTCTTTAACATGAGTGGCCAAATGAGCACTTTCAACTTTCTCATGTTTTAATCTCTCTTCCTCTTGAACACACATAGTTAAAAGTTCATTTACTGACTATTTATTTTTATGTGTGTTGTAAGATATTTTGAAAGGACCAAATTCAGAGGGGAGAGAATTCAGTATGAAATGGACTAGGAATGACTCAGAAATCTCAACTTCTAGGGACTTAAGTTGAGCAACCATGTCCCTCATTTCCATAATGTGCTCACGCACATTCTTAGAATAGTCAAAAGTTTTACTTGAAAACCTTTTCATCAAGATGCTTGCCAAAGCCTTATCGGATCTTATGAACTATTCTTCAATGGCTTTCATAAAATCCTTAACCTTATTACATTCAGGGATAGAACCCCTAATGTTCTTATTTATATGGGATTTTATGAACATTAAAATTAAGCGATTAGATCGCTCCCACCATTCATAGTCAAGTTTATCATTTGGTGCACTTGATTCCGTGGGGACAGGTGGTTTATCCACACGGAGCGCCAAATCAAGATCCATGCATCCTAATGAAAATATGATACTTTCTTTCCAGTCATTATAATTGTCACCAATTAGCATTGGAACACGTGAAGAATCAGTTATATAAGTAGTAGGAATTGATGCAATAACCAAGAAAAATAAACTTTAATGCTATGAAATATAAACCTTAATTCTAAATCAACCAATGTCAATTTAGTAGTAAATTCCAACCTTCCTATGGGTAGAGGTGCATCACACATGAATTTACTAAAATACTTTATTAATAAGACTAGTAAATATAAACAATAAGAATAAAATTTTCCGTACCTTTGGGCCTCGGAAAAATTATATTCTTAATGCCTAATTCACCATCTTATTCCAATTAAATCATAAAAATAGTAACCTCCCTATGGGGACAAGTTATTGCTTTTCATGAATTAGTTAAAATTTAGATGTCTTTATTCTTAATTAAATATTATAAAAATTAACTTGATGTGATTATCATTATGGCTTAAGATGCTATGGCTACTCTCAAGTCATTTTGATATTCACCCCTTCAAATGACATCATAAAGATAAACTAAACGTCATATTTGTCAATTAAAATAAACCATAAAATGATATTTAAAGACAAGTATAAGAAACTGTAAATACACTAAAAATATTATAAATTTTAACTATGTAATGATCAAATTTTCATATATAGTCACAAACTTTATAAAATAATTGCACACTATATGTAAGTCAAACAAGATAAGTTCTGCTAAATAACAGAGAGGCATAATAATCTATATGCAAAGTTATCATCACAGATGTCCACTTTCATGAGAAGCTTAAATTTGAAAAAACCAACATGATCTCCACAAAAACATTCGGCCAATGCCAAATGCGAAAGGAATAATTTTCTATAGATAGTCGTCTATATCCGAAAACTATCCCATATTAAAGCCATTCAGCCCACATGATGGTAAAAGATATTTCAGTGATAGGCTTCAATACTATATGCTATGACCCACACATGAGATACATGGCATAAAACTTAATTCTATTCCATGCCTCTTAAAACTGGGTTTGCTAACATTAGTTAAAAGGCTAGATTTTGATGTCATAGTTAATTTAGCTGAAAGGTCCCAGCACAAAAGAATATGCAATGCAAATACTTTATATCCTTAAATCCATATGTGCATTGGAAATTTAACCAAATCATAGAAAAATCTATGAATGAAAAATTACTAAACAACATAGCATGGAGGAGGCTCTGATACCAAATGTAAGAAAAATTTTGAGTTGCGGAGTAAAATAAACATACCTCCAGCCATAGTTGTTTAAGTCTTTGAAGAAAATAAGACTCACTATATGATAATAGTGTATATAAAAGGGTCTTCTAGTCTATGGCATTTTCCTCACACATGTCCTTTTGATGGAAACACAGACTATATATATAGGCTAGACTAGGGACTCTTTTAGATGAAGATTTCCATAACTCTCCTTCCATCAAGGAGTTTAAAAGTTGTAACTTCATAGTATTTATTAACCAAATGAGTTACACCATTTGAGAGTTACTAAAGGATGTTACATCTAACATGTAACTTTCACAAATAGGAAACTTAAGACATGAAATAAGAAACTTAAGACATAAGTTTCATATTCAAATGTGGGCCACATAAAATTCTCTTTAAGGAGATATAATCCTACATAATAACTAATAAGATAATACTATAATGACTATAGTTTTTGAGAGAGAGAGAGAGAGAGACTACACTTTGGGAGAATTGACTTCATTCCAAATAGAATAATTCATATTCTAATTAAACACAAGTAATTGAATATACTAATCTAATATCTACCAAGCCCAAAAACATGCCATTAGCTTAGCCTTTTATATAACTTTATTATATTTAAATAAAAATAAAAGTTTTGTATGAAGTTCTCAAGTCCATCACTTTGGTTTTTATTTTTGTACCTCTCTTTAATGAATAAATTCAACACTTTCCACCTCTTGACTAATTGAACCCCCTAATACCAACATTTGAGCTAAATAAATCCTCAACATAAATATTAAAAAAAACCTTCAAATTCCTCTATATCTTTTTACTAGATATAAATTTTGAAAATATAATTATTGAATTTTATATTCTTATTATATTTTTCATACTTACAAAATTTCAAAAATATCAAATTGAATATACTAATTTAATATATACCAAGCCCAAAAACATGCCATTAGCTTAGCCTCTTATGTTACTTTATTATATTTAAATAAATATAAAAGTTTTGTCTGAAGTTCTCAAGTCCATCACTTTAGTTTCTATTTATGTACTTCTCTTTGAACGGATAAATTCAATACTTTCCACCTCTTGACTAATCGAACCCTCTAATACCATCATCCGAGCTAAACAAATCCCCTACTTAAAATTTTTTAAAAAAAAAAGCCCTTCAAACTCTTTTATATCTTTTTATTAGATATAAATTTTAAAAATTTAACAATTGAATTTTATATTCTTATTATATCTTTCATAAAAATTTCAAGAACATCAAAGATTAATAACTATATTATTAATCGAACATTTAAATTTTAAGTTTGTAATATAAAATTATGTATAAAAAATAAATTTATTAATGAAATAATAAATATCATTCGATTTGAAATGAATTTTGACATGCGTGTAAATAACATAAATAAAATCCAAATTTAAGAAAAATTTTCCTTTAATAAAAAAATGCGTAAATGCACTTTTGGTCCCTACATTTTTGGGGTCATTTCTATTTTGGTCTCTACACTTTCATTTCATCACTTTTAGTCCCTAAATCAATTAACACGTTCCATTTTGGTTCTTACCGTTACTCATTTAACAGAAATTGCTGATATGGCAAACGGCATCCATTGTTGGCACATTAAATGCTGACGTGACCAATAAAATAATATTAAAAATGTCACGTCAGCTTATAAATTAAAAAATATATATATTTTAACTAAATAAAAAATTAAAAACAGATTGTTTAAAAAAGAAATTAAATTAATTAAATTTTAAAAAAAATTACATTATGTTCTTCCCAGTCATCATGAGTTATTCCTCAAAATCAAGAACATGCCAACATGAAACACCCAAAATCAAAAGGCACAGATCTACAAAATACAAAGACTTTCAAAAATTCAAAACACAAAAAACACAAACCCAAACCCAACCCTCAATCTCTAGCAAACCCAGAACATCACATGAAAAATTAAACCCTCCATACAAACATCAAACCCAAAAGTGAAAAATGCATGGCCAATTTTCCTTTGAGTCAGAATCTGATGCTTCTTCTTCACTCTCTCTCTCTCTCTCTCAATCCCTAAACCCACTCAAACCTCCGACCCATCTCCCTAAATGGATCGCCCGGGTCCGCGCCACGCCACCCAACCCAACCCAGCCTAGGATCCGAATCCAGATTCGGCGGCAGAGGAGGAGGAGGGGGACGAGAGGACTGTTGGAGCGAAGGAGCAACGAAGACTCTAATCGAAGCGTGGGAAGAACATCCAATGCAAGAACTGTCAAAACGACGACGAAGGAAGTCGCTGATGTCGTCAACAACCGTCAAAACAACGTCAAGCCACGTAAGACCGACATCCACTGTAAGAACCAACATCGAATTCTAACTCAAAGGGAAATGGATTTGATGTTTGTATGGAGGATTTGATTTTTTATGTGATGTTCTGGGTTTGCTAGAGATTGAGGGTTGGGTTTGTATTCTTTGTGTTTTGAATCTTTGAAGGTCTTTATATTTTGTAGATCTGTGCCTTTTGATTTTGGGTGTTTCATGTTGGTATATTATTGATTTTGAGGAAGAACTCATAATGACTAGGAAGAACATAATATAAATTTTTTTTAATTTAATTTCTTTTTTAAACAATTTCTTTTTAATTTTTTTATTTAGTTAAAATAAATAAATAAATTTTTTAATTTATAAGCTAACGTGACATTTTTAATATTATTTTATTGACTATGTCAGCATGTAATGTGCCAACAGTAGATGTCGTTTGTCATATCTGCAATTTTTGTTAAGTGAGTAATGGTAAGGACCAAAATGAAATGTGTTAATTAATTTATGGACTAAAAGTGGTGAAATGAAAATGTAAGAACCAAAATAGAAATGACCCCAAAATATAGAGACCAAAAGTTTATTTACACTAAAAAAAAAATAAAAAAAAAAAAGGCAGCACGCCTAAGGACTGCTAACTTGCGCGGGTGAGTAGGTTTGAAACGTCCAAAAAGAAGAGCTGGAGTGACACGTGTCGCTTTCTTTTTTATGATTTTGACTCGGCGGAGCCACCGGACAGAGAAAATCTTCCTTACCATTATTTTGACGAAAAAAAAAAAAATCATTTAATTATTAATTAATTAATTAATTCTTCTAATAAAACACACACTGTGTGTATTTCATTTCAAAGAAACATCGCTATCCCACATTTCATTTCGCATTTCAAAAAAGTTTCATTTTCATTTCATTTTCTTTCTTTTGTGGCTGCCTCCATTTCCCTCTTCTTTTTCTCATTCACATAAATACGATTTTCATTTAATTTCTCCAATTTTTTTTTTCTCATTTTTTTTTTCTCTTCCACCAAAAGATAGAGAGAGAAACTCTGAGAGAGAGAGAGAGAGAGAGAGAGTAGAGCGAGGAATGCTCGAAAGGTCGAGACTCAACCGATCTCCAAAACGATTCGTTTCATTCGTTTCATCCGAAACCCTAACCCTAACCCTATCGCTTCACAGATCGATGGTTTCGATGACGAATCTTCGATTCGATTGAAGAAAATATTTTGAATCTCGGAGATCGGTGTGACCTTCGCGGTATTGATTTTGATTTCGATCGGTGAAATCGGCGATCTAGGCGGTGCGGATCTGACCGGAGAGAGAGAGAGAGAGAGAAAGAGAGAGAGTGACTGACTGACTGACTGAAAAAGACACGAAACGATGCCGTCGCACGCGGATCTGGACCGTCAGATCGAGCATCTGATGGAGTGCAAGCCGTTGGCGGAGGCGGAAGTGAAAACGCTTTGCGATCAGGCGAGGGCGATTCTCGTCGAGGAGTGGAACGTACAGCCGGTGAAGTGTCCGGTGACAGTTTGCGGTGATATCCACGGCCAGTTCTACGATCTCATCGAGCTCTTTCGGATAGGAGGAAATGCTCCCGATACCAATTATCTCTTTATGGGCGACTATGTAGGTCAGTATGACACAGTTTTTAGCTTCTTTTTTTTTCCAATTTTGCTTTAGATGCGTTTAATTTATTTGGTTTTTTCAAAAAAAAAATTTTGAAAAATTGTGCTTTTTAGCTATTGAAATTTTGAGGAAGAAATGCCTTAGACCTGTTTGTGGTTGAATATAAACATATATTTATGTATAATTATTTGTTGTGTGTGTGTGTGTATATATATATATATTTATTTATTTAAGTAATTAGATTTAAATTTATATGTTAAATTTTGTATAAGAGCATTTGATGATCAATCTCAATTTGTTGAATTGGTGAGTAATGGATCTCAGTTGTTTCATTTTTTTAATTGTTTGATTATTTGAAGAGTTTTTCATGCAAGATGTTAGTGCAGTTTTTTAAGTATTCAAGGCTGTAATTGGGCACCATTTTTTTTTCTAATGATTGGTTTATGGAAATTTTATAGTTCGGTTCGTGTTTTATCTTCAAGATCTGTAAAAATTCCAATGATGATACTGTGAAGAGTTTGTACTGAAAGTGCATTTTGTGGGTTAATAATATATGTGCAAGAGGCTAAAGCTATGCTCTGCTTAGCTCATATTAGGGATGAATTGCATGTGCAACAAATGAGCAATATGGGTTAGGTCCGAGAATTCTAAGACATTCAATTTGTTTTGTCTAGAGAATGAGGGAGACACTTTAATTTATTTTGGCTTGTACATACTTCCCATGTTTTTGCTTCTTTATTTTAGTTGGTGCTAAATGTTGGTCTGTTAATTAAGAAACAACATATTCATAAAATATAAAATAAGTGTAGTTGAAATGAGAATGTTAAGATGGGTAAGTGAAAATACATGGAAAGATTGGATTCAAAATGGGGAAATTCCCTTAAAGATAAGGGCGATTCATATTGTTGAGAAGATGAGGTAGAGTCACTTGAGATGGTTTGATTATATTCAGAGGAGAGCAATTAATGCACTGGTCAGAAAAATGAGTCGATTCAAGATGAGAAAAGAAAAAAGGGTAGAGGAAGACCAAAAATGATATTGGTAGAACCATAGAAGTAATAGAGAATATTGCTCCGGATAAAATAGAATGGTGGAAAAGAATATACGTGGATAACTTTGATTAATTTGTTGAGGATTCATAGGCGACCATAACAAATTTGCGACTAAGGCTTAGTTGTTGTTGTTGTTGTTGGTGGTGGTTCAATAATTCATGAAGGATGAATCGTTTCCCTTTACTTATCCAAAACCTCCCTGCCCCCCAAAAAAGAACGGGTAAAATGTCGTTTATAAAACCATTGGGTGATACTGATAGATGAATTGGAATAGTGCTTGTAGAGGATCAAGTGAAGATTCATGTGTTAATAGCAGCATAATTTTCTGTACTGTTGCAAAGCCAGTCTTTGTTTTTATAACAAGTAATGTATTCAAGAAGTAGGATGAGGGGTTTCTGTTTTGGAGGTATTCAATCTTGGTTTTTATTGATGTCCAACTAATGACTAAATTTCAAAGAATAGATGATTTGTTTTCAGTTGAAGGTGAAGAGGACAATATCATTATTGAGATAATATGCTGGATTGTGTTACCATGTCATGTGTTTTTCTGTGGAAATATATTGCCCCCTACTTTTACCCTCTTTTAATGTTGCCATCTTAATTCTCTATTTTATTTTTTTTTCATTACTTAACAAGCTCCAAAAAGGCTATTCTTGTCTTTGTTAGCGAAGTCCATGTGATATGAGTTGCAAATTTGCTATACCTGTTTGAAATGTTATATTTATGTGCTAGTATTTCTTATTCTCTTGGTTACATGTATGCAGATCGTGGATACTACTCAGTTGAGACTGTCACACTTTTGGTGGCTCTGAAAGTTCGTTATAGAGATAGGATCACAATTCTTAGAGGGAATCATGAGAGCCGGCAAATAACTCAAGTGTAAGACATGTTCTTCTTGGTTTTTTTTTTTTTTTTTGTAATGAATTTAGATCAAATGAAGTTGTATACTGGTCAAAGCACAAGTCACTGTGTTGATAAATCTTCCTAACTGAGTACAAGAGAGAGTTGTTGGATATTGTTGGCCCTGTCCAATAAAAACTCGATATAGGTAAGAGATATAGTTAGGCTCCATCTCTCTCACATACACACACACTAATCAATTTTGTAGAATTTTCCCCTTATTTCTTTATTCATTGTTTTTGTTTTCACCTTCTCAGGTATGGTTTTTATGATGAATGCTTGAGAAAATATGGAAATGCGAATGTGTGGAAGTTCTTCACTGATTTATTTGATTATCTACCCCTTACAGCCCTTATTGAGAGTCAGGTTTGAGTTAGATATGTTGCTGATAGTTTATTTGATTGTATTCATGACATCTTCTGACGTCCATTATCATTGTAGATCTTCTGTTTGCATGGAGGTCTTTCACCATCTTTGGATACATTGGATAATGTTCGAGCCTTGGACCGTATACAGGAGGTATGTGTATCATTGCATGTTAACATTTTCTCTTACACTTGGCTAACGTTTTCAAGTGTTCATTATACGCATTGGAGTAAAATTTTTTAGCAAAATATTTTAGAATGCAGTATTGATACTTTCTGAATACTGATATTTATTTAACTTTTAAATCTATACTTTATATGTATGCAATGTTATATTGATGGTATGCATTCCTGTTTTATTTTCTATGAGTGCTTACACTACAGAAGTGTTTTTGTCGATATTGTCCAGTTTTCCTCCTCTTGTTAAAAGCAACATCTGCCAGGCTTTCAAATTGGCATCCAATTTCCGTCTTCTTCCTTTTTCCTTATGATAATCATATACATGCATGACAGTCATTTAGAATTGGAATATATATCCATTGTTTTCTAAATGTTAATGTACAAGGTTTTTGGTTACTCTGTACTTCATGACACCTCTGTATGTGCATGATCAGGTTCCACATGAAGGACCAATGTGTGACCTCTTATGGTCTGATCCTGATGACCGATGTGGGTGGGGGATATCACCTCGTGGTGCTGGTTATACATTTGGACAGGATATAGCTGCTCAGTTTAACCATACCAATGGACTCTCACTGATTTCAAGAGCCCATCAGCTTGTCATGGAAGGGTACAATTGGTGTCAGGTGTGTGTGAACCCATGAATTATAAATTTTCTTTGAAAATTGGGGAAAAAAAGAAAGGGGATGTTTGTACTCGAACTTTTTTCTACTGCATATTTGTTAACTTTCATATCTACTTGTTTTCTAGGATAAGAATGTGGTGACTGTATTTAGTGCTCCAAACTATTGTTACCGTTGTGGGAATATGGCTGCTATACTGGAGATTGGGGAGAATATGGACCAGAATTTTCTGCAGTTTGATCCAGCCCCTCGGCAAATTGAGCCTGACACCACACGCAAGACTCCCGATTATTTTTTGTAATTTTCATATATCTGTCTGATGCTTGTAATTCCCTATTTTTCTGCTTGTTATTGTAGATGTGTCTTTAAAAAGAGGAGTTTTGTTGTTTTTTAAGTTGAGGGTTATCATCAACATGATTCTTTTGTTTGGCGTTTGTCCTGCTGCTGCTTTGTTGATTTCCTCGAGAAACTCATAGGAAAACTTACAAAAGGCCACCAAAAGGCCTGTTTTTCTTGTATATTTTCGGGAGGAGGAAGCGGCAATAACATGGTATATCTTGTTCTGTAATTTTGCAATTTTAAGGTAGAGAGCAGATTTCTCGACACAGTTGTATTTTATTTCAGAGTTCCTGAGGTGACAATCAAACAGCATAAAATGTTTACAATTTTGCAAAGAAGTAGAAGAATGTTTTATAGGTCCAAGGTTCTTAGGTATTTGCTTTAAAAAGTTATTTGACCCAAACGTTTTCTAGTCGGATTTTATCCAATTTTTTGATGAACTTGGACCCAAACGTTTCCTAGTAAATTCTCTGGATTTTATCCAATTTTTTGATGAACTTGGATTTTATCCAATTTTTAACACTGAAGAGTGCAAGTGTCATTGGATGCTTGGATTTGTGTCATTTGACGGTAGGCCAGTGCTCTTTCGGGGCGCAACATGAGAGGTTATAGCTTATAGGTGAATTATATGTCATTGTTTATTTATGGTTTTATATAGACGCAACATGATGTTTGAGATGGATTTATAATAGGAATTGGCTGGACAAGATTTAAATAAGTATTTCCTTTTTGTTAATAATAATAATAATAATTATTATTATTATTATTATATGTGGTACGGCATAAACGTGCACAACAATCATCAAACATCTGGTATGGGAGTCTTCATGGCTGTACTCATTATTGGTTGGACATTTTATATGCTAATTGCAAAGTTGCAAACTAGTAATTCTTCCAAACTGGGTTAGGTGGCCCAATATAAACTTGACATGTGTCCTAGTACATATGACCAATTTTAGCAAGTTAACCCTTTTGGCCTTTTCTCTCTGTCAACTACCCCCGACAGCAAAATCCCATTCTTTCTCTTCGTTGATCCTCTTACCCTATTTCGTCTCCATTGGTCCCACCTCAATTGTTGCTACGGTCTCATTTTCACTCTGCCCATGCATGATTACTTATTGAATCATCTTTTGTAGATTTTGAGTTGTGATTGACTTATTGAATAAATTAATATATATATATATATATATATATATATATATATATATATATAATGCCAACAACTTTTTATCTTATACAACCCAGTAGATTCAGTCCCTCACTATCTGACCTCCCCTTACAAAATCACCAAAATTTTCAATTTTCAACAACACCCATTTACAATCTGTGAGTGCATTTTAAAAACCACCCCAAATCTCCAACTCTCACTATCAATCGAGTTCCTTTGGTTGATGGAGTTCCTTTGAAATCAACCAAAGCTTTAATTTTGAACACACACCCATTTGCAATCTCACTCTCCAACTAAATTTTCAAACAACCGTCACCTCACCGCTGCCCCAATCCTGTCCACTCACTTTCCCTCTCTGTCAGTGAAACCCTCCACCTCCACCCCTTCATTCCAATCTCCAACTCTCCTTAAAATCATCTGATTTGCACAAATAGTCCTGCCTCAAAAGCTTCTCTTATGTGAGTTGTTCTTGCTGCGCTTTGGGGCTTGGCAAGAGGACACGTGAGAGTAAGTAGTGTGGGGAGAAAGGACCGAGATTGTTTCTGTGTCATCTTGGATTGGGGTTTGGTCGGATGGGTTATGTGGGTCTTAAACTTGAAGCTCTTGTTTAAGGAATTGGGGATTCTAGTGTTAGTTGGGGTGAGATCAGAGATTCTAGGTTTTATTATTTAACTCCACTCTCCTAAACTCTGGCCTCTTCCTTCATATCCTAAACCGTATTACCTATGGATGGCTAACTTCTGGTTATTGTACACATTGTTTTACAAGGGCCTGAGTCTATCTCAATGACCTACTCCTGCACTTACTCTTGTTTTTTTGCAAAATTCGCATCCATCAAACTTGTTCCCAAATGATTTTTTTTCAGATACCCCAAACATTGCACATTATAATACGTATTTGGCTAGCATCTACACACTTGGAAGCCATAAACACATGAGCAGAGAGGCCAATCAACATATCCCTCGCTGCCCAGCAGATCAGGATTGAAAATTTTGCCTTGAACTGCAAAAAAAAAGGTGCATGTGGACCACGTGTAAATATGGCTAAATATATTACAGAAGAAAAAATCAAAGGAAAAATTATCATTTAGGTATAGGAAATTGGGAAAAAAATAAAGAGGAACAAGCAGCGGGCAGCATATAGTGAACACTTGGTTTGATTCTTTCTAAAATCAATAGCCTAACATAACTCAGTTACTGTTACAAATTGGCTTCAAACGAAGCAACTCTTCATACCCACAGTTTTCTGAATCAAAACCTAGAGTTGGTCTGGATCCTCCCTGCTCCAAAAGTAGTCATGGAAATGGTCCGCTTTCTTCTGAAGTATATAATTGAACTGCTAATGAGCAACAAACACAACACAATCCCCTGTCCAGAGTGGCAAAGAAAATACGAGTCAACACATAAATAATCATGTTCTTCCCTTTTTTACAATGCAAGTAAAAACACAAATAAGGTTAACTGAGCTTGTATTTGATCTCCAACGCATGAAATGCGCTGTTTAAAATGTTAACTTATGGAATTCAAGAGGCCCTAGATATCTCATCCAAGAGATTATGCTGACCTTACATGACTTCTCACAAGAAGTCAAGAACTTCAAGAACTTTCATGTCTTTTCTATGTTTGCCTTTTTATAGTCAACACTCTTTGCTCAAGTAACTTATTTCATCAAAACAATCACAGCTATAATAAAAACATGAATCACAATTCAGATGCTCGTGATGCATACAAGTTCAAAGTGAAGAAACATAATATTAATCAATGCCTAAAAGGTTAAAACAAAAGACCAGGGGATTATAAAGTGCACATTCTGTTTGAAATCAAAAGATTGACACTAGTAGGCCACAACCAAATAGACCCATAGCATCGTCAAATTGGTCACATTCCAATAGGACACTACCCTTTAAGCTGTCTATATGTAGTTCAAAGTAAAAGAAAAATCCCCTACTTCCTATATTACATGGTTTTATTCTTGTTAAAAGTAATCAAGCGTATGAACTAATCAACCAATACAATACTACAAGAAAAGAGGGATGACAAAAGATAATGGCACATACCTCAAACCCAAGCACTGACAACTTCTCTTCATTAACTGGTGGTAAGCAGCTTCTATAAGTAATATAAGCTTGTGGTCCACTCTCTGGTGTTGATGGATCCTCCAATAAACTTCTATGTTTCATTGAAGTAGTGAGTTCTCCAGCACCAAGAGATTCTGCAAGTAATATTTCATTGCTGTGAGAGATTTCCAGAGTAGATCGACTGTTCCGAGAGCTTTTCCCTTCCCCATTCCCATTTTTTGAATTATCTTTAATTTCTACACATTTCAAAGGGATACGATAGCCAGTCTCACTGCATCGATATTTCTCATCAGTCTGCATAAAAATAAATATATTTTTTTTGATAAATAACGTAAGAGTATTATTAATAATAATAAAGGAATTGCCAAACCGAGTACATAGGGGATGTACTAATGATGCAGAAATCATGAAACAAGAGAACAACGGTCAAGAAAAATAGAGAAGGAAGAAAAGGAAAAATGAGAAAAAACCACACTCCATTCGAAGAGAGTGTGTAAGAAATAAGACTTAATCTCCAACAAAGAGCGTTCGCAACCCTCAAAACTTCTAGCATTCCTCTCTCGCCAAATGCACCAACTCAAGCAGTGAGGTACCAACTTCCAAATATCAATGTGACGATGTCTCGCAAACTTTCCTTGCCAAGCCTCAAACACCTCAAGAACAGTACGAGGCATAACCCACTGAATACCAAACAAGCAGAAAACCGAGACCACGGCTCCCAAGCTATGGTGCAATGAAGTAGAAGATGATCCACCGACTCCCCACACCTCTTACACATAAAGCACCGGTCAAGCACAATCACTCGTCTTTTACGAAGATTATGCATTGTTAAGATCTTACCTAAGGAAGCGAGACCAAGAAAAGAAGGCTACCCTTGGAGGAGCCTTCGATTGCCATATCATTTTCCATGGAAAGGAGACAGGAATATGAGGATAGAAGGAGCTGTAATAATCTCTAACCTCAAATCCTGTATTCCTTGCAGACTTCCAACAAACCTTATACGGGTCCAAACCCTCTCGCGACGAGGAGTAGAGTAGCCCCATAAACCGATCAAAGGCTTCTTCTTCCCAATCTTGTGGAGGACGACGAAATAGCACATTCCAGTGAAACCTCAATGACAGACCACCCCATAACTTCAGCCACCGAGGAGTCCTTGGACCTACTAATACAATAAAGCTCGGAAAGGCCTCTTGGAGAGTACAATCCCCACACCACACATGCTTCCAAAATTTCACTCTAGTACCTTCCCCCACATCATAAACCGGGGAGTTTAGAGAAGTTCAACCAGCCACTTCTAATATATCTCCACAAGCTTACCCCATAGGGACTTGTCACTTTCTTCGAACACCAACCACCCCGAATATTCCCATATTTTGCCTCTATAACCCTCCTCCAAAACGCATCAGTCTCGGTTCCATACCTCCACAACCATTTACCTAGTAAGGCGAAATTAAAATTACCCTTGTCTTATACCCAACCCCCCATCTGCAAAGGCCTACAAACCTTGGCCCAATTAACTAAATGCATTTTAGGTTCACCACCAATCCCATCCCACAAAAAGTCTCTCTGTAATTTCTCCATACGCTTGGCCACCTTCCCAGGTAAAGGAAGTAAGGAAAGAAAGTATGTAGGTAAAGACGATAATGAGCTTTTAATGAGTGTCACCTTACCCCCTTTAGATAAATACATTCTCTTCCAACTTTGCTAATCTCCTCTCCATTCTCTCAAGAATCGGGTTCCAAGCAGATAAATCCTTAAATTTTGCACCTAAAGGAAGGCCCAAATATTTCAAGGGCGAGAGAAGGCGCCCACACCCCAACAAACCAACCAAATCCTCCAAATTGGATACGCCACCAACAGGTACCAGCTCAGATTTCCCTAAGTTAATACGAAGCCCAGACACCTCCTCAAATCTAGCAAGAATCGCCCTCAAATTAGCAATCTGAGAAGGTTCAGCATCCCACAAAATCAAAGTGTCATCTGCAAATAGAAGGTGAGACACCATCAGCGACGGACCAGCCGTATTGCCCACGAAAAAGCACGAGAATTGCCCGAGTGGAGGCGGCCACATCCAACATACGACTTAATGCCTCCATCACAATATCAAACAACAATGGGGATAAAGGATCCCCTTGCCGAAGCCCCCTAGAACTTCCAAAGAAATCAGTTGGGCTACCATTGATTAAAATGGAAAACTTTACAGTTGAAATGCAATACCTTATCCAATTTCTCCATTTTTCTGAGAAACCACACCGCTGTAGCATATACAATAAAAAATCCCAACTCACATGATCATATGCCTTCTCCACATCCAACTTACAAAGCACACCCGGAACTCCTGACTTCAATCTACTATCAATACATTCAGAAGCAATCAAGACGGAATCCAAAATCTGTCTGCCCTTCACAAAAGCATTTTGTGAACACGAGATAATTCCATGCGCCACCCTACGAAGCCTATTAGCCAAAACCTTAGAAATAATCTTATACACCCCACCAACTAAGTGATAGGCCGATAATCCTTTACCTCCACGGCATCCACTTTCTTAGGAATAAGGGCTAAGAATGAAGCATTAAGACTCTTCTCAAACACCTTTGCTGAGTATGGAAATTGTGGAATACGGACCATAATTTCGGTTTTCAAGACACCCTGACAAGATTGAAAGAATGCCATGGAAAAGCCATCCGGGCAGTGCCTTATCACCATTAAAGTCATGGATCACCTCGAACACCTCATCTTCCTCAAAAGGCCTATCTAGCCAACTCGCATCTTCCACCGAGATGCTAGAAAAGTCCACATCATCTAAGACCGGTACGTGAGCCACATCCTCGAAAGTAAAGCCGCCTATAGAATTGAGAGATACAATTTGCTATAGCGAGCGAGGTCAAAGACAACACCCCGTCCACCATAAGCCTATCAATAGAATTAACCCTCTGTGAGAATTAGCTATACGATGGAAGAACTTAGTATTCTTGTCTCTCTTCCACGACACAAAGAACTCTAGATTGCCTCCAACAAATTTCTTCCAACGGTAGCTTTCTCTAAGTCTTCACGAATTCTTCCCATATCCACCCTTTCCTCCGCTGATAATCCCTGATTCTCCTCCCTACTCTCTAGAACACTAAGTTCCTTCCACAAGTTTCTAATCCGAACATCCACATGACCAAACCCCTCCACATTTCATCTTTTCAAGTCATTTTTAAGGAGCTTTAATTTATTAGCCAAAATAAAACTCGGCGCACCATGAACCTGATAGGAATCCCACCATGACCGTACCCTATCCACAAAACCTTCATCCTTTAGCCACATATTCTCAAATCTAAATGGCATACTCCCTCTGCGAAAAGATCCACCCTCAAGGACAATTGGAAAATGATCGAGCACAATTTAGACGGCCGCCTTTGAGAAACCGTTGGAAATTGGGGTATCCTCCCAATCTGCGGAAAACAAAAATCGTCCACTAGCCTTCGAAGCAGCTTCCCTAGAATTAGACCAAGTGAAGGTACCTCCTTGCAGTGGCAAATCAATAAGACCCTGTTCTGAGATGAAGTTAGAAAAATCCCTCATAGCAGTAGTGAAAGAAGTAGACCCCAATCGTTCAGAAGGGAATCTAACCACATAAAAGTCACCACCCACACACCATGGGACGCTCCACCAGCTATTCAAGCCACAAAGTTCCTCCCATAATAATCTCCTATCTCGGTATAAATTAGGCCCATAAACACCCGTAAACGCCCATACAAACTGATCTGACACACTTGTAAACTTACAAGAAACCGAAAATCTCCCCACTGCTTCCTCCATTTTATTCACTACCCGAGTGTCCCACATCACTAACACACCACCAGAAGCACCACATGAACCTAAATAAGACCAATCAACATGATGTCCACCCCACAAGCTACGAATCACGGCTCTATTAATCAGCCCCATTTTGGTTTCTTGAAGACAAACCACATCTGGCCCCCATTTCCTAATCAAGTTTCTAACCCTGAGCCTTTTATCCTGCTCATTCAACCCTCTAACGTTCCAAGAAATAATCTTCACCTTCATTGATAAGACACAACCGCCCTCTCAGAACTTGCACCCCTAACTTTATTTGTATCAGACTCAACATTTAAAGATGACAGCAAATTCTTCAGCTCCCTCTGACCTTTCTGTCCGGACTTAACCAACATCTTCTGACCACCCACCACAAGTTTCTGCCTTTCTTTTTTCCTGGCCTCTATGGCTAATAACAGACCTGTAATCTGCTCCTCAAAACCTTCCAGTGAAGTTCCCACAGATTTCTTGAAAGCCTTTATCCTATTGGTTACCCATTGCGATAGATGGCAATTATCCACACACTCCTTACACCCAATCTCCTTCAATGGACTAGACTCCAACTCCAACGGCCCTTCAGTAGCCAAAGGAACCACAACTAAAGGCTCATCACCTCCCTCACAAGACCTCAACCTTACATCAGACTCCCACAGCTCACTCACTGTCCCAGGAACCACAGTCAAGGAATCCACTAACCCCTCACTCTCATCTGCCCAATTAACCCTCTTCCCTTCATTTGTACAAGAAACATTACTTGGTACACCCTCTCCCTCTAAACTTGAGCAAACTGACATACACTCTGGAGAACGGTATAGTGACAGTGGGAGCACTAATTGCCGACCATCACGCATTTGTAATATCCAATCTTTGGAATTACCCCAAGACTTATCCAAGTCTCCAATCAAGTCCGAAATAGATGGGCCAGGTAATGGAACTCCCACAAGGTCAGAAAGAACCGAACCTTCAAAACGCATGAAATCCTCATCCCCTTCCTCTGATGCCACTGAAGAAGACAAAGACACCAGCTCCGACACTATCGGATCTTCCAGATTCATTACCTGTTCCGATATCATGACCGATGACACCTCCGGCACCAATCTCGACTCACACTGCGTACTGGTCATCGACACCTGTTCGTGGGAGACTTGGGCCACCGCCGCCGGACCTGTCGGCTCAGTGGGAGGCGGCGCTAGTCGCTTCGAACTAGCCTGAGCAACGGCATGTTCAAACTCCGTCACCGCTACATCAAACGGTACCGTCGACAACATCTTAGGTTGCTCCGAGGTGGTGGTTAGAGCCATCGGAGCCTTCGGCGTCATCGCAACTTGCTCCGATATCTTGGGTGTGAGCACCGAGACCTTCGACGACGTTGCGGGAAGCTCCGATGCGATGGGTTTGGCCGTTGAGCACCTAACCTCCTTCGGGACAGTGATCTCAGTACTACCTGAGCTTGTTGTAAACCCATTCTGATCAGAGGACTCCAGAGCCCGTGGGCCACTATGAGAACTTTCTCCAATCTCAAAGACAGCTGGGCTTATCAGACCCAGGCCCAAACTAATGTCTTTATTACCCAACAAGGCTGAGGCATTCCTCTTGGATGGGCTCAAACCCACTACGTTATTAGTATCAGCCTTCCTTGGTACCCATCTGCCAGTTTGTTGACCACCCTTAACAGCATCCCAAGATACCCGCCTCTTCCCATATTCATTCACACTCACTGTCAGCCCTCTCCCCAGCCAACGTCCCTTCCTAAAATCACGCAACTTTCCAAACTCAACCATTTTTGAATTCAAACTAATCTTCAAAGGATTCTTGCAATTAATTCCTTCCGGGATTTTCTCCTCACTATTATTCTTGCCATTAATATCACCTACTCCACCCTCACCACCACCCACGGCTGCCTGATGAAAACTACCAGCATGAGTTTCAGAAACTACAACCTGAGTGTGAGATTTGTCACCTGGAAACTCCTCATTATTCATCACGAAGCCAGCCTTAATCTTATCTTTGTTAAAGGGGCCGCTTGATCATATTTCAACCTTGCTCGCGCTGGATCTCTAACAACATCCACAAATGACACAGGTAGGATGATGTATTAGTCTATGCTTAATTCTATACGGTACTAAATTCAACCAACCCAACTAATATTGAGCATGTTCAAAAATCCTGATTAATTCAATCCCAAAAGTTCTCCATCCTTGTTGTTATTTACCGGCTGGAATAATGATATTTCGCCGCCGCCCACCAACCTTAAGCTCACATCCGATACAAAGCCCAAAAGAATTGGACCCCCGTTGCAAAGTGTACGCAGTAGCACCTTCCCTAAGAGTGAAGAATTGCTTAGAGCTAGCCCCAATCACAATGTGTTCCAGATTCCGCAAAGTCCAAAGCGCTGCACCCTTGCCCATAAACACCGATTGCATATGGTATTTGCCCCGTTCAAAGATCTTAAGGGAGAAAACATTACCTCCTTCCTCAACCACGAACTGAAACAACTTAGATTCAATAAAGAAACTACGGAATCCCCCCATAAAAAAAAAAAAAAAAGAAGGAAAGTGGAGTGCTGAGCGGCGTATATACAATGCATTATACAATTTTTTTTAACAGTTCAATGGTTGGGGGAGGGGGACTTTGAACCCTAAATGTCTCCATTGGAAATAAAAGAAGTGTCAGATAAGCCACAAGGCTCTTTAAAATTGTACAAGGGTATTAACAGGAATCGAGCCTTTCTTTTTTTCTTTTTAATAATTCGATAGTTACAATGGGTAGAGGGGATTTGAACCCTAGATGTCTCCATTGGAAACACTAGGTTGTGCATAGTTAATATTATACAAATTGAGAACCAATACATGGTTGCTGCCATTAGGAATGGTGGTTGATGTGGAAGCAATTGGGGTAATATTGACTGCTGTGAGCATGATCTACCGTTTTCTTATTTAATGCATCCTTTAGTTTCATCTTACCAGGCAACATCAGTTCTGAAGTGGTAATAGAAAGTTGGAAACAAGATAAAGCCATTGAAAAACAGACCATTCTCCATAGAGGGAACCCAAAGCACACTAACGAACATACCTTACATCTCTCCTCCACATCCTGGTAGCAGTGGTAGTAAGGTCATAGGGCCTACTTTTGGGTGAGGATGAAAATAAATATTTGCATCTTGTGAATTGCTATTTAACCCGAATCCTACTAGAGTTGGGAGTGTGTAATGCAGGAAGCACTTGAAAATATTAATTTTAATTGTCTTATTTTGTATTGGAGTAAATTGAATTTTGTTTTAGGTATTAGTAGTTAAATAGGTTTACTAGTATTTTTATTTTCCTAGAGGTTCTCTCTTGATTGGTGCCAACTTCAAGCAAGGCTAGGGACCAACTTCTAGGTTTATATATCCTTTAGTGTTTTGTTCTTCTGTGTTGTTGTTGCATTATTTTGGTTTTGTCCTACAAATTGTTTTTTATTAGAGCCATGTTTCGATCCTAGTTTTTCCCAGCACCACTAGTTTGGAGGTTCTCTCTTGCTCGATGCTGACTCCAAGCAAGCCTAGGTACTAAGTTCTAGGTTACATATCCTTTAGCTTTCTGTTCTTCAGTGTTGTTTTTGCATTGTTTTGGTTTTGTCCTACATCAAATTTGGTATTTAGAGCCATGTTTCGATCCTAGTTTTGTCTTGCATCACTAGTGTGGGTCTAGAATCGAATGTTCCAAGCAAGTATATAGCAAAAATGTTTCATTTCATTTATAATGAAGTAGCAGAAAGTGGTTCAATTTTCATAGGGGTATCCAATCCAACTGTGCCATTATTCTTAGCCATTTCACTACAATCCCATTTCAAAAAATTCCCAACTGCAACTACACTCACCATACCACTCAATTGTTCTTAGTTTTGCCAAAATCCCATAAGCAAAACCCAAATTGATCCCGGATATATAACAAAATTTCATCAAATCTGACACCATTCTAAACTGGGTATTCCTTAAATAAGCATAAATTTGATTAAAACCAACAAATATGCACCACATATATCAATAATTACGATAATGAATGAAAACCCAATATTTCAAATTTGTTGAAAAGGCCAAAAAATCAAACCTTTTCGGAATAAAGGCAGGAAATACAAGGACCAGAAGGAGAGCATTCAAAGGAAACGTTGCTTCCTTTAGGGGTTTCTATGAAACTCAGCAGACCTCTGCGCCCAATTCCTTTCTCTATTTCTTCACTTCCACAAACTCTGCACAAAAAAATCAAATTCAAAATTTAAAATTTGGAACTTCAATTACACTGGATCAAATAAAGTATACAGATCAACACCAATAATATATATATATATATATATATCCAGAGAGAAATGGTTTTGGTGATTAAGTTTACGTTTGGAACAATAGGGTTTGCCCAGTGATTGAAAGGAAGAAGAAGAAGAGGAGAGAAAGTGGTGAACTTGGAGTCATTATTTGTTACGGGTTCTGCTTCTGCATCTGCTGGTTCTGGGCTTTACTTATTTTCTGGATTTTCAATTCGAAGACTATGTTTTTTTTGGAATTGTATTATTCGAGTTTTTTTTTTTTTTTTTTTCTCGAAATAATTTTAGTCGCCTATGGCAGAGCGAGCGGGGATGAGTTTAGACTTTTTAAGACTCACCTCATTCTGGCCCACCTTACTTTATGTTGATAAGGGTTAAATTATTAAATTGTAAATTTTTCATATCTTAGGTGGCGTTTGCCGTTTGGTACGGGGTAATGTTTTAGGATTCCTAGGAATGTTTAAAGATTGTCATGTTTGGTTGCAAATTACGCTAGGGAATCAGATGCTAGGAGAATCCTTAAACCCCTCTCAGTAGGAATGTGGATTCCCTTTAAAACAGGTGGGAATTCAGATTTCCAAACTTAAAAGAAATTGTATTTTTTATAAATTGACAATTTTAACCATTTTTCCTTATCATTTAAGCAATTAAGATAAACTATAAAACAAATTATCAATATCTTCTCTCTTGTCTTTATCTTTTCCCGCCAAAACAACATAAACAGGATAAATAACTCTGCTAATAGTTATTTTTGTATTATTCTTGTCATTTTGAAATGTTATATCATAGTTTTAATGAATGTGTTACTAATTGATAGTTTATATAATGTTTTTTATCTATCTATTTAGAGTAAGATATTTTTTTAAAGGACTAATTAATAGTTTATATATATTTTTTCATTATTTATTTAAAGGAAGATTTTTTTTTTTTAATGGGCTTGGTACTTCACATTCAAATCTAAGGACAAAATAGGAAAAACAAATAATTCATTTAAGATTCCTAGGAATACACCAAACATTATCATCTCACATTCCTAGGAATCTCCCAATCACATTTCTAGGAATCTAGATGCCAGGAGTAATGTGGATTCCCCGTACCAAACGCCACATAAAACTCTATAATTTAAACAAACATATTATCAACTTATCTTATTCTACCTAACGTGGTTCTCTACCTTTTTTTTCTCTCTAGCAATGTTGGAAACAAGGTACCGATTTTAACGTATTATTTTGTCTTTATTATAAACAAATTTATATACCATTGAATCATTGATTTTGTACTATGAGATTTTTATTTTTATTGTGATAGTGTCTTGTTAAACAATTGGATACCATTATTCAATATTTGCTAAAAATCAATTTGATTTGATAGTATAAATTTATTTGTAATTTCAAGTATATTTTTATTAATGAAATAAGTTTTATTAAAAAAAAATTTAATAACTATGGGCAAATCAACAAAAAGTAAAGTTTTGAGGAATGAAGCGGGGCTTCGCGCGGCTCTAATGGGTGGGGATGGGGCAAGAAAATTTTCTCCATTATGCGGGGCGGGGTGAGGATGGGGGAAAACAAAACTATGCAGAGCGGGGGTGAAGATCCCATCATTCGGCCCCGCTCCACCCCACCCCACCCCATTGCCATCCCTATACATAGACACACTTCTTTTATATCTTTCATCATGTAAAATACTATCTCAGTATTTTGGTTTTGAAATTTTACAAGTCATCGTTTATTTTTTGTTCGTAAAATATTGAAAATGTCATTATTTTCTCCTAAATTAATAAAAATGTTTTATTTCTAGTTTTTAACCTTAAATTTTACTAAATATTTGTTTTTCGTCCTAACACTATTTTAAAAAGTTCTTTTTTATTCCAATTTTTGTCTCTAAACAATTTTTAAAAAAAAACTCTTTACAAAGTTTAAGGATTAAAAAATATATTAAAGTTTAGAGATAAAGCAAAATTTTGTTAAAATTTAGGAACAAAAATAGTTTTTTTTTTTTTTTCATTTTATTTGACATCTCAAATGTTATGTAACGTACATAATTCACCTTATACAATTATACCCCAATATCAATTTGAATTCTTCATAAAATTTTAAATTACAAATAATTTTTATTTTTGCTATCTATTAATTTGAATTTCTAACCATCAATAAAGTTCACTTTCTTTTTTGTTTTCTTTTTTTGGAAGAGGATGAACTTCACTATTACTTGTGCTAATTTAATTTTAATTAATATAATTTTAAGTGATAACCTAGTGGTAGTGACACCATTAATGACATTTACGTGTGTGATATACATCTCACTTTTTTATGCACTAGTGATCAACCTAACACAAGCCACTAGTATTGGCTTGTTTTAAGCTAAGAATGGGCCTATAACGTGGGTTTCAGCTAGCTCAACTGGTAAAGTCTCTGATGGTTGAATAAGAGATCTAGGATTCAATCTCCGCCTATACCAAAAACCAATTGGTGTCCTGGTCTGATGATAAAGAGCTATCATCAGGAGCGGACGCCATAGGTTGAAACTCTCTCTCAAAAAAAAAAAAGAATGGGCCTACAACGTCAATAGAAAGCTATTCTTACTCTCATAATAACTATCAAAATTTTACTCGTACTCCTATAATAATTGCTAGAATTCTACCGAACTGGCAATTCGATGAATTACACAAAATTCTAGCTTAGTATAAAAGAAATATCGAATCTCTAAAAAAGAGAGAACTTTTTTTTTTTTTTTTTTTTTTTGTGAAACCAAAAAAGAGAGAACTTAAACTAGGGAAAGTCATCAATTTTTTAGAAAAATACTAAATCACATGATTTTTTCTATCTGAACCTTTCAATTTTTTAATGTTAATTTATATTGATAAGATAATCATACTCTCCTTCAATTTTGCACTTTTATTTACAAGCTTTTATAATTTTGCTTCTAAATTTGAATTGTAGTAAAAAAATTTCAATTCAAGTGTCCTATTTTTAGTATTTTTTTTAATATTTAAAAGAAAAAATAGAGCAGTTAACATATATTTCAATAAATTTTCTGAATAATAGTATTTTGGCTAAAATGCAAAACTGACCCTCTAACTTTCTTCAAATTTCATTTCAGTCCTCTAACTTTGCTTTCATTCATTTCAATTCTCTAAATTTCAGATTTATTCAATTAAGGTCTTTCCGTTAACTTTTGTTAAAGTTTTTTGAAAAAAAAAATTTTGGAAAATATTTTTCAATTATTAATTGAATTTTTTTAATTTAAAAAATTTGAAGAAAAATTTTTAAAATTGAAAAATTAACCAAAACATATAACAAAAGTTTATGGAAAAACCTTAATTAAATAAACTTGAAAGTTAGAGGACTAAAATGAATAAAAGCAAAGTTAGAGGACTAAAACAAAATTTGAAAAAAATTAGAGGGTCGTTTTTATATCTTACCCTAATATTTTATTAATTTCAATCTTTGGAATGGTTGTTGTAAGGACACAATTCAAATTCCCAAACTATGACTGGAAGGAAATGGGCTTGAAAGGCCTTTTTTACAATAAAATTTGTAGATGATGGGTTTACAATCTAGATTCCAAGGATGATTTAGATGACAAGGAAAAGAACGGGCTTTGGGCTCAATGGCACAAAATAAAGAACTGTTTACAAAAGTAAGACTGAAAGTTCCTCTTCGAACATAATTCGAGGATAATTTATAATAAGGTTTCCTAAAGTTTGGATACAATCATATGCTATTGGCCCTTTTTCTTCCTGAAAAAGCCTCCCCCTTTCTTCGTATGTCTTCCCTTCTATTTATACTTCTTTTCTTCTCTTCATCATCTTCCACCTCATGGTTGCAATCCTGATTTCGGATACTTGTCCCATCAATTCTTCCCTAAAGCCCGCTGGGGTTAGGGACCAAGTTCCAAGCTCCATGCTCAAGTCTCATCCTTCCATCTATGCAGTCAGCGTATCAATTACAGAGCTTTTAATGTATGGGCGGTGGTAGCAGCTTTACTTTAGATATTCTACCGCTCTTTCTATTGTCCTTCACGTGTACTGTGTATTCCCGTAGTCGTAGGATTCTTTATAACATAACCCGGGGACACTAAACTTCTCTTCCTATGTCCTCGGCTTAACAATCCGAGGACAAATCTACTCCTCGGACGTAATTGGACATTTAGATACTCCAAGATCATTTTGATGTCTTCGGATTTGGGTTTCTAGCCCAAAAGACTTCGTTGGGCCATCCTTGATAAATTACTGGGCCCAATGCCCCTACAGTTGTTTATTTATGTTTATATTAAATATAGTCCATTTTTAGTAGTTTATATATGTAATCCTTACTATATATATATATATCCATTCAATGCTCTGAGAGCTTCCCATCCCACCAAACCGCTCCTCCAAGCTTACCAAAATGAATTAGCTTTATGGCCTTTTGTTTGGCAAGTGTGGTTGCCCTCAGCCCGTTCGTCCTTTTTTTTTTTAACATAGATGGGCCTCGTCTTGTTTGTGCATTTTGTGGCCTGATTGATAATGTCTCCTCATTTAGTGGACTGGGTCTTAAAGCCCAGTGTTATAATGTGGCCCAAGAGGTGGCATCTCTCTCAATCCTTTTTCTCCCACAGAGAAATTATCAAGATGGTAATTTGCTAAGTTTCATAGTTCTTCTCAATGGCCTTTGATCACGGGACTTCATATAAGTACGCATTATTGGAGTAGAAAATAAAATTATGGAAGCAAAGACAGTTTTTCTGAAAGCCTAATGTGTCAATTTGATGTCCTTTATTTGATTTCATTGCATACTTCGCCAATTTTTTTATAATGGTATCCAATCATGGAATTGAACATCTTTCATGTTGAAGTAATTATAACAAGAAAAGAAGGAAATGCTGGGCAGATTGAAAGGTGTGCTTAGCTATATTCGTATATAATAAGTAATAATGGTTTTCGGCAATCCGCTTAGCACTTGTAGTTCTGCCTAGTGACTAACTTTTTATTGAAAAGTTTTTGTTATTTAAGAGGGTGTATGACTCCATGCCTTAGATTTGCAAATTTCCTGACCATGCTCTTTTTACAAATGAACAAAGTTTCTCTCAAAAGTAACTTCTTATATATTCTTAAATTGAGTGTGGATTTTGAAAATCTAATCGTTCGATTGCATGTTCTTATTATATAGTTCATGATTGCAAAATTTTAAGAAAATCAAAGATTAATTTCTATATCATCAAAAAAATGTTAAAATTTGAAACTTTTGTGATCTAAAATTTTACTAAAAAGTTTTTGTTATTTAAGAGGGTGTATGACTCCATTCCATTTAGATTTGCAAATTTCTTGACCACACTCTTTTTACAAATGAACAAAGTTTCTCTTTAAAGTAACTTCTTATATAGGGCCGGCCCTTCCCTTAGGCAAGTTAGGCAATTGCCTAAGGCCCTCAAGTGGAAGGGAGGCCCCAAAATTTTAAAAAATAAGGAGTAATAGGGGCAAAAAAAAAAAAAGTTTCAGATGAATTACAAATATCTGGCACATCATTTTAACCAAAAAAACAAAAATTTTGGTAAATCTGGTTAAACATTATTATCCTCTACACAAACTAAAAATCAACCAGAAAAACTACAAATCCGGTCTAAGTGATTAACCACAAATCAAAACAGATAAAACAACTCAAACCCCAAAAATTTTACCTTTCTCTCTGCTCTCCGCCTCTCTCTGTCTCTCATTCTCTCTGATTCTCTCCACTCCACTGTTCTCATTTGCTCAACAGCTCAAGCAAGGCAGCAAGCTTCCTCCGCTTGGACCGCCGCTCTCAATTGCTCAAGCTGTCAAGCAAGCTTTCTCGGTTTCTTTGCCTCTCTCATTCTTTCTCTGAATTTGATTCTCTACTCAAACTGCTCTCAGCCTCCCTTAACTGCTCACCATACGGTATTAGGTTCAACCGTTCACTTCAGCAATAAAATATTTGGGGTTTGGGCACTTTGACTTGTAATAAGATGGGCCCTGGTTTTGTTTATCAGTTTTGGGCCTTCAAGTTTTTTTTTTCTAATTATTATAAAGCCTGGTTTTGTAATAAGATTTAGCCTTTTTTTTTTTGGGTTATAGATAGGATTTGTTTTGTGTTTTTTTGTGAGTGGGTCTTATTAATAAGCCTTGTGTTATAGTTGTACTTAAATTTTTGTTATGCTTGTGCTTAAATTTTTTTTTTAAATTTAATATTTTGTTTATATATATATATATATATATATATATATGTTTTAGTTAGTGGTAATATATTGAATAAGTCTTTATTTATGTAGGTTGAGATTGCTAAAAACTTGTTATTGTTTGGTGAAATTACAACAATACTTTTTATATAAATCAGGTTATATTTCTCATTTACTCTATACTTGAAAGTTATTTTTATATTTTATTTTAGTCTTTATAAATATATTGTTTGATTAGAAATGTCCACTAGAAAATATACATTTAGATATGAAAAACTTAAAAAAAAGAAAAAAAATTAATTGAGTCTAAAAAATGATCAATGGATAAATTTGTTATTAGTAATAAACAAAATATAACACAAAATATAGATGAAAATATCACAAATGAGCAAGAAATTCACCAAAAAGAGTTAGAAGATAATGAAATGATACAATTGCAAGATAACAATGATGTTCAATTTTGCAATACAACAAATCTTGATAATGAACTTCAACTTTGGGAATTACTATTTGGTATAACATATTATTTGCTGTCAACTCTGTTAGTAAAAACTTACAATCAAAAGACATGCACATTGATGTTGCTATAGATAAATTAAAATGTCTCATTTCTTATTTTAAAGAATACAGAGAAAATGGATTTACATCTGCAATGAATTCATCTAAAAAAATTGCATTGAAAATGGAAATAGAACTTGTATTTTGTGAGAAACGTATAATTCATAGAAATAAATAATTTGATGAAAATGTTCATAATGAGACAATACGTTCTACTTAAGAATCTTTTAGAATTTATTATTTCTTATATATAGTAGATAAAGCAATTAGTTCAAGTGAGAATAGATTTGAACAATTTCAAATATATGAAGATATTTTTGGTTTTCTATTCAACTTCATAAAATTGAAGTCACTATATAATGATAGTTTACAAAGATATTGTCTTAAACTTGAAAATTTTCTCAAACATGATGTTTATTATGATATTGATGGTTTCGTTTTATTTTCAGAGTTAAACGTTTTAAAATAAATTTTACGAATAAAAGATTATACTCCAATTGACATTAGGGATGACAATTTTTCCTCGCCCTGCTAAACTCGCCCCTCCTCTCTTCGCCCCGCGCAGGTTTTCCCCGCCCCGCAAAGGTGGTTGGGCGGGGATGGGGCAAGATTTTAGCCCCGTACCACTGGGAGGGGCAGGGATGGGTTTAAACTTTTTAGACCCACCCCGCCCCGCCTAGCCTCGCCCCGCCTGCTTTACTAAGGGTTATAATTGTAAATTTTTCATACCCTAAAACTCTAATATTTAAACAAACATATTAATATTAGCATATTTTATTTTACCAAGTGTGGTCCTTTGTCTTTATTTTGTTTTGTGTTATACTATGAGATTTGTTTTTTTTATAATTGTCTTGTTAAACATTTGGATATATTATTCAATTTTTTCTAAAATTTGATTTGATTTGATGGGATAAATTTAGTTGTAATTTCAAGTATATTTTTATTAATGAAATAGATTTCATTAAAAAATTGTACCAGATGTAGAGCAAATTAACAAAAAATAGAGTTTTACGGAGTGGGGCGGGGCCCCAAGGGGCGAGGTGGGGATGGGGCAAAATAAAACCATGCAGGGCGGGGACGAAGACCCCATCCTTTGGCCCCGCCCCTCCTCATTTCCATCCCTAATTGACATACTAAATTATATAAAAAGATTAGATTTATTTCCAAATACATGCATTGCTTATAGGATTTTACTAACAATAACTGTTACAGTAGTTTTTGCAGAAAGAAGTTTTTCAAAATTAATAAAATCATATCTAAGATTGACAATGTCCCAACAAAAATTAAGTGGATTAGCTATATTATCGATTGAAAAAGAGATGTTAGAAGAACTTGAATACAAAAATTTAATTAGTTAATTTGCATCTCAAAAGGCAAGAAAAATAGATTTTAAATGAAATATATTATAATATAAAAATATCAAATAAACGTTAATTTAATTAATATATAGGTATAAAAAAAGCCACATTTTTAGTTCTCGCCTTAGGCCCTAAAATGTCTAGGGCCGGCCTTGTTTTTATATATTCTTATATTGAATGTGAATTTTGAAAATCTAATCGTTTAATTGCATGTTCTTATTATATTGTTCATGATTGCAAAATTTTAAAAAAATCAAAGATCAATTTCTATATCATCAAAAAAATGTTTGATGATGCCGAAAATCGTCAGTAAGCCACACGGTCCTCACGTGTCCCCGATGAAGAACCTGCACAACATAAAAGCTGAAGACCTTAGGAAGGGTACCAGTGGGGCACCGGCCAAATACCCTCCGACGGTCAAGTTAGAGAAAATCTTTTATTCGCAACTCTAAAGTGCTAGAGCTGAGGTGAATTATGCGTACTTTGGTTTATGAGGGCTTTGGGGTATTTATAGTAGTATAGGGCCGAAATATGCGCTTTGGCGAGGAAGTACTTTCCTTCTAGGAGAATAATTTGTGAATTTTGCGTATCTCTTAGAGTTCTTTTCCTTATAGGAGTCTTCTTAACTGGGGTCAAACGTGTAGCGCAAGAATTTTCCTTATACACGTATACGTGGGGGACAAGCAAGGTGTATAGCTGAAGGTTTGCTTATCCCCTTCAGATTTTCCCTCCGTCAGCTTTTCCTTCCTAAGGTCGTTAGCTTACGTAGCTGTTCCAGGAGAGGTCGTCAGCTCAGAACCTTTAGCTTGATCCCGTCAACTCTCTCCCTTCTTCCTTGATCTCGTCAGCTTGCTCCTTTCAGCCTAATGCTGTCAGATATGAGGCAGAGCCGCGATACCGTCAAAGGAAGGTGGTTTAAAGACTAGAGATGATGGACTCGTTAATCTCGTTGCCTTCTTAAGGCTTTGGGAGCTAATTGTAAAATCACCCTCATCAATGTTAAAATTTGAAACTTTTGTGATCTAAAATTATATATAAAAAATAAAGTTTATTCATCAAATAGCAATTAACATCTAATATCAAGAATATAAAATTCAATAATTAAATTTTCAAAATTTACGCTAAATATATATATATATATATATATATATATATATATATATATATATATATATATTGTAAGTGCACAATTGCACCTGGACCCAAAGACAATCACGGACTCAGGCCCAATGAACCTTAAACATTGAAATTTGTAGAGTGTGGGCTTGAAATCTAGATTAGAAGTACTGAAAACTTGATAACAGGCTAAAAGTTACAAACACTTGTAAATAATAAATGATAATTGCAAATAGACCTCCTCGGACATGAGCCGAGGACTACTTCTGTATTATTTCTCTTTCTTTCTTAAAGGTTACAATTCTTAATTTCTTTCTTAGTTACAGTCCCCTCCCTTTTTCTTTGGCGTTCATACCCCTTAAATACTTATTTTCCTCATGCTTTATCCACGTGTTGCTACAACCCACTCCCTCCTAAATATTTCCTTTCTTAGTGCCTTTGAATAGTGACCAGAAGTTTCAGTTCTACTGTTCAGGGGTCACTTCCCCATTAATGCGGCCAGAGAGGTAGGTGCAGAGTCTTTAATGTGGAGGTGGCAGCCTTTGCTTTTGGTATCTTTTTAACAGCGGTGTACCTCGAAGGTTCAGGGTTTCCCCCCTTTAACCAACAGTCTTTCCGGAATATTGCCTTGACCTTCATGGTGAAGTTTCGAGTTCTTCTGGGTCTATCTGAGGAGAAAATTACCCTCGGATGTGTCCTCAGACCCTCGGCGTATGAACCGATTTGCAGTACTAACAGATTCTTAGCTTAAGAGCAAGTTGGCCCTCCTTACTACAGCCCAAAGGCCAATATGTCCACTTAAATCTTTTTACTTCCCACATATATATATATATATATATATATATATATATATATATATATATATATATATATATAAAGTTTGAAGAGTTTCGTTTCAAATTAATTTAGAAATAAACTTTGTTATTGAGAAATATCTTGTTAGATTGCCAATCAATTTTATATAAATTTCCCATTTTTTTTCTCAAGCGGTCTCTAACGCATAAAAATTATGACAAAAAAGTCTGGTACTAATTAAATGGCTTGGACTCTGTTCATGCAAAAGCTGACAAAGATTTGGAAGCTCTATGCACCGTACTCTTCACAAAGGCTTCCATCACATCCAAATTATTTTCATTGTCTCTGCTCTCAACAATCAACACAAGAACCGGAAGGAAGAGATAAAAAATCACCATCTCCCTTCCAAACAAAATGAATTAAAGGTCACCGTTCTGGCATTCTAGCCACTTCTCCAGAAAATTCACCTGACATTAAAAGTGATTGCTATAAAAAATTCCCGGTGCTTCCTGGGCACGGTATGAGTACGAGTACGACCAAGGCCTGAACAAGCTATTAATTTAATGGTGCATTTATCATTACTAGCTTCATTGGCAAGGGTTCTCCAAAAAAAAAAAAAAAACTTCATTGACTAGGGCCTTAACTTACCACTAATTAAATTAAAAACTATGAGATCTCGTTCAAAGGACTACTCAAGCAATAATTATTTCTCAACATATCGGTTCCCCGTTCCATACAATATCAGATCTTTATACCGTAAAAGAAGCAAGGACTCATTCGAATCTTCTGTTCTTGCAAATTAGAACCTAGTAAGTAGAGTGTCTTTAACAGTAAGTAGAGTGTCACATTTAAATGAAAAACGCTAACTTAAATCATTCTTCCTCTCATTACTGTTAAAAAAGAGAGAAGATAATATATATACATACTTCTTACTTGAGTGTGGGGCCATGAACATGTGCTCAAGCATTCTGAGCACAGAGGCCAACGAAATGCCATAACTGCCCACTAGTACTAGCACAGATGCGTATAAGCTATGTACCATGTACAGTATGTGCACCTCCCGATATTGCAAAGTTGGGTCAAATTAGGCCCATTGTGGGCCCACAGAAAAAGACAAGGCAAAAATTAATAGTTTCCAGATAATATTGACCGCTATTTAACTCTCCTGCAAAAATGTTTAATGTTATCACGAGAATACTGTGCTGCTGAGGGTTCATATGGTTGTTTCATTCATTTTCAGAATGTATGAGCTGGTAAATTGGGCTGGACCAACATGGAAGAATCAATTTTTAAAGAGAGAAAAAAAAAAAAAAAAAAGGATACATGGCACTTCAATAAAATTCACATGTGCTAAGCACATGAGAGGGTCAATTTTGTCAAACAAAGTTTTATTTGCAGTTTTAAATAACTTTAAGTATTAGAGCATTTTCATACTCTCACATAGTCACATAAGGGTGGGTTCTACAATACCGGAGCATTGCTCGCGACTACATAAGAATTACCCTTTTTTAATAATGCAAATCTATGCACTTTGACAAATTGTGACCAGCGGGAGCAGGTATAGAAGATACCTTATCTTTCAATGTCTAGGCTACCTATGCAATTATGCGTGGGGTGGGTCAGAGAGCAACAAAAACTTGTGGCTTGTTTGAAGACATTATCTCAATGCAAATCATCAATAATGAGAGAGTTCATGGCTAGTTTGTTTTTGTCACCAAGTCTATGTCTAGAGCTACGTTAGGTAAAAGGGAAATTACATCAGTGCTTGAGAAGATAACACATCTACTTTTTTGTCATCATATCATGTTTCACATTAACCACGTAAGAAGAAAAGCATCAAGAATTCTCCACAATTGGAGTTGGTAATAATGCGTCTGTTTGGACAGTCCATGTGCCTAACTAGAGAACTAATGCATTCTGAAAAGTGTAAAAGCAGTATTGCCTGCATTAGTATTGTTTAATGAGGAATTTGAAACTTAAGGTACAATCATTCAGCTTATAATTAATAACATCTTTTTCTCATCAGGCATTTTGATTGGAACCTTTTTTCTTTTCTTTTTTTAATTTTATTTTATCTCTAACCTTTTCTCCCCAAGACTCTAATAGAAAGGTGCCGAATTTAGCGACAAGCCCTTCGCATTTTTTATTGAAACCTTTAATTCTAGTATTTCTTGCCAAAGAAACATTAACTTTTGGTATTTGGTCAGCGATATTGCTTCATTGAGCGATATTGCTTTTTTCTAGAACTGCCCATGGCTTGAGTAAAGTTAGAGCCCACAATATTTTTCATAATTGATAATTTGATACCACTATAATATATATATATATATATATATTATTTTTTTTTTTTTGGGGTACATCGCAATTGGGGGAGGAGGGATACAACTTTAATAAATTATGCACACAAAAAATAAAAAATGTTGTGTACTTAATTATTATATGTTTCTAAATTTTTATATACCTCTTGAGTTTGCTTCGGAACTGAACTTTGACCGAAAAAGAAAGTGGAACTGATTTGACCATTCTCTTTCCAGCATGTTGTTAATCAAAATTTCCACCAAATCATTGAAGCTTTTCCAAAATTCAAGCTTAAAACAAACTAAATTTCTCAACATCCACAATATTCTAATCCAAGACAGACAAGATGAAATGTGACAAATATAATTATTAAATAGACAGCACCTCCAATTATTGCCTTAATATAAGGAAAATGTTTTATAACCAGTTCCAAAAACCTTTAAGTGGTGTAGTCCTTACTAGTTTTGGAATTATACAAAAGTGAACAATGCAACTTCAAACCAGCCAGCACATTCCAATGTTTTCAGTTTTAGTTTACATATAACATGCTTACTGAACTCACTATGATGTCAATTCATAACGTGTGTTGATAGTATTGAAGAAACATATTTAATATTTAGTATGATCTTAGAAACATTTTGGAATAGTGGATTTGGTAATGAACAAGAATAACTTATAACTACGTTCTAATGGGATCCCAGTGCGTTAGTTTGAATAAGAAGAACTATGTTACATCAGAATCTTGAGGCATCAAGTAACAGCAATTTGAACATAAACAATATGGCTATACAACTTCCTTTCGCAAGTTAGTACCATAATGTTCAATCAATATGGGTCAGTCTTTAGAACAGCATGTTACAAACAACAATAATTCAGAAGCAATTGAATCCAAAATGAAAACAGGAATTTTCTTAAATAAAGCTACAGTTCATAACAAATTCTTGTATCATACAGCCATGCCCAACAACAAATGAGCATTAGAACAGGGAAATCATACCAATGGCTAAAAACGACTTTCAGATCATAACACAAAATGCAGATATGTCCTAATGCTGCAATTCTCAAAGCACTAAAGGCTCTTTTTTTTTTTTTTTTTATCTGGGTGGTTCTTATCTTTTCCCATCCTAGGCTACTCCTTATAGTCAGGATCGTGTTTGCCAAATATCATTGGAAATTCATCATACTGTTCAGAGAAACCATGTTTCTCAGCCATGCTCTTCAATGACTCATAAACTTGGTACATAGAAGGCCTATCCTTGGGCCTAGAAGCAACACAAGAACAAGCAACCCTCAAAATCTGCACGATTTCATCGTCATGACCTTTCCCACTTAGAGCCTTATCTATGGCATCCTTGCTCCCACCATGGATCAACATCTGACTCACCCAATCCACCAAACTCCCCTTAAACACATCCCCTCCAGTAGTCACCTCAAGAGGCTTCTGCCCAGTCACCAGCTCCAAAAGCACAACCCCAAAACCATAAACATCTCCTTTCCACGACGCGACCATTGTGCTGGAGTACTCCGGAGCCACATAACCACACTCTCCCAAATCCCCATTCACATACGAACTATCATTCGAATCACGAGACGAACAACCCACCAGCCTAGCCAACCCGAAATCCGTGATCCGAGCCTCGAAATCGTAGTCAAGAAGAACCACATTGGAGCTAATGTTTTGATGCATATAAGGCGGTTGACAAGCATGGTGTAACCAAGCAAGTCCTCTAGCCGCACCCACACCAATCCTTAACCTCGTCGGCCAATCCAAAAAACCATACTGACTATTAGCATTGCCACTTCCGTGCAATTGAGAATACAATGTCCCATTAAACATATGCTTGTACACCAAAAGCTTCTCTTCCTCAACAACACAAAAACCCAATAAAGGCACCAAATTTGGATGCCTCAACTGCCCCAATCTATTCATCTCAGACCGGAATTGCTTCTCGCTTAGCTTACACCCATTAAGCCGCTTAATCGCCAAGGCAGACCCGTCTGACAATACAGCCTTATAAGAAACCCCAGTTCTCGACGAGATCACAACATTTTCGGAATCAAAATTGCTCGTTGCAACTAACAAATCCGATAGCCTAACTTTGACAATTGGTTTTTGAAACAAAGAGACTTGAATTAGCTTATTAGACCTAAGTAGCTCAACCCAACTACTATCACCTTTAAAACCACCACCATTGCCAAAACCATAGCTCTTGCCTTTTCCACCACTAGACCTAGCGAAGAACCACCACCAAATCACAAACCCTATGAACAAAGACGCGGCGGCGCCGATAACACCGGCGGCGACGATAATGGCGAGGCTTTTGCTACTCATACCACCGCACTTCGAGCCCAAAGGCTTCCCGCAGAGCTTACCGTTGCCTTCAAAGTCCGAACCGTCCAAGCTCGCCAAATCGGCCGGTACCGAACCGGAGAGATCGTTGTACGCGACCGAGAATGTCTTCAACCGGTTCAACCGGCCGAGCCCGTACGGTATCGGACCGGAGAGGCGGTTGTTGCTCAGAGTCAAGCTGTTCAAGAACTTACAGTCGGCGATCTCCGGCGGGATCGGTCCGGCGAGATCGTTGCTGGAGAGATCTAGCGAAACGAGGTAAGGCAACCAGTTACAGATTTGAGAAGGGATTGGACCGGAGATGGAGTTGTTGGAGAGATCTAGGGTTGTGAGGCTCTGGCAATACTTCAGACTCTCCGGAACCTCGCCGGAAAGTTGCATCGTCGGAAGGTGAAGGCTGATGAGCCGGTTCTCCTTCTCGTTCCAGCACGCAACTCCTTGGAACTTGCAGATTGAAGCGACGGACGAGTTCGTGAAGGTCCATGAACTCAGCTTGTTGGCCGGGTCGGAGAGCGAGTTCTTCACGCCTTGCAAGCACATCACATCGTCTTCAATGGAATTGATTAGAGAAACGCAGAAGATCGAAGCTAATGAGAGAATCAGAAAATTCTTCATAGTGTTTTAGAGTCAGCGTTTTGATTTTGATTTTGATTTTGCTTTTGCTTTTTTTTTTTGTTGTTTTGATTTTGTCGTTCTTAGTTTGGGTTTTTGAGAGTGAGTGAGATACAAAGATTGGTGATGAAGAAATGAGAGTGGGCGGCCATTTGACTGTGTTAAACTAAGAAAACACTCACAGAGAATGCAGCTTTTGACTGCCAGTTGATTTTTCATTTATGATTTATCTATTCATTTTATTTTATTGGATTTCTTTTATTTTTTAACTGTACAGGTAGGCGAAGCCTAATTTGAATTCTTACTCCTGTCCTACTTTTACATGAATTTTGTATTTATAGGATAATCATCAAGTCAAAAATATACAATAAATTTTGGGGTTTAGTCTTTAGAATTGTTATTTCACAATATTTTTATATAAGAAAAATGTTGACGAATGCTTTTAAAATAATTACTAATAAATTATTTTAAGAAAGTTTGTATGTGAAAAAAAAAAGTCATTAATGATTTGATAAATTTTTTTATTTTTTATAAAAATAATTATTAATTATTAGTTTAAGAGTACCTTAACATATCGCTTTTTATAATAGTAGCTTGTTATTGAATGTTAACTGTGAATAAAAAGGTAATTTTAATAGTAAATTTAAATTAAAACTAATAACTTTTTTAGCCTGAAATATTTAAATGTAGTTTTAGTGATAAATTTAAACTAAAACTAATAATATTTTTAGTGTAAAATATTTATTGAGGAAGTGTTGTGAGAATGCACTAAAAGATTTATTTTATTTTTTTTTTTTTCTAGTTTTTGTTTCTTTGTGTATTAAGAGACGTGAGAAGCGATGACGTTTACTGTTTAGGAGAGAAACTTAACTGACTAGGCAAGCTTTAGCTAGTTGGGAGGTGTGTGTTTGTGACAGACACGTAGTTCCTTTTTTTTAAAAACTTGCATTATTAGTGGCAAAAAATGTTCGAAAGTAGGTGAGTCCTCTAATTTGATTGGTGTCTCTACTCTATCACTATCAATGATAGATGTGGATGTTCTAGATGCAATACTTAATTAGGTCAAGTTCCACGTATCTTATCATTCCGAATCCTTGTCCAATATTTAAGAAAATTCTAATTCCATAAAAAAAAAAAAAGAAGGAAGAAAATTCTATTAATTAAGGAAGAGAGTAGTTCTCAATAATAATAAAAAGAAAGAGATTAAATATTAAATCAGATTAACATTCTCAATAAGTTAAATAGATACGTTTTTTCGGGGTACTTGAATGGTTGACTCAATAAATTTGATGAAAGACGTATTGTAAATGCAAAAGTTTCAATTAATCAATTACCGATTGGTTGAGAATCTACAACAATTTCCAAAAAATCTGGGACAAAATATTGATTGTTATAAATGTATGTATGTGTGTGTATATATATATATATATATACCGAAACTTTTCTATGTTGCACAAGCTAGCGTCTAGTAGGTTTCTTATTATTATTATGAGAAATGATATGTCCATAACATTTTTACAATATTTTTACAACAAATCCTAAGTGGCAGGATGTTACTGGTTGTTATTGTTGAGGCAAAAAAGTAATCTTAGTGTTAGGTTCAAATTTGAACCAATAACAACTAACCACCTATGATTTGTTGTAAAAATATTGTAAAAATATTGTGGACGTAGCACCTATTATTATTATTTTTTAAGTTAGCTTCTAGTAATAATAATATAAAATGCAAGTCTTGGTCTTTTTTGATGACTTGATCTAATATTATCATATTAACTTTTAAAATTTAACATCATTCCACATCATCATTTTAATATACGTGTCTGTTTAGGACAATTTATTTAACTGAAGTTGAAATTTTTTTCGTTGAAAGTGCTATAGATAAAGATAAAAATTAGCTAAAATAGTACAATGTAACTCATGAATTGTATCAAAAAATGTAATGAGACTCATAAATAATAACAAAAATAAGCTGAATAGTTGCAAAAATAAACTAAATGGTAAAAAAAGGCTAATGTCTAGTATTTTTTTTTTTTTAATTTTAAAAGCTAGCGCCCAGTAATAATAATATAAAGTGCAAGCCTTGGTCTTTTTTGATGACTTGTTCTAATATTATCATATTAACTTTTAAAAGTTAACATCATTACACATCATCATTTTAATAAACGTATCCGTTTGAGAATATTTATTTAGCTAAAATTGAATTTTTTTTGAGTTAAAAGTATTGTAAATAAAACTAAAAATTAGCTGAAATAATATAGTGGAACGCATGAATAGTATAAAAAAAGTACTATATAATTAATAAATAATATCAAAAATAAGCTGGAACTCATGAATAGTATAAAAAGTACTATATGATTAATAAATAATTGCAAAAATAAGTTGAATAGTAGCAAAAATAAGTTATATAGTAATAAATAAATAAAAGTCTTTTTCAACTTATACCGAAGGCAACTGTAAGTGCACAATTGCACCTGGCCCCAAGAACAGTTACGGGCTCAGGCCCAATGAGCCTTAAACAATATGATTTGTAGAGCGTGGGCTTGAAACCCAGGTTAGAAGTGTTTGAGGATTAAATGACAAGCCAAAGATTGTAAACACTTGAAAACAACAAGGAATACTGTAAGTCAACCTGCTCGGACGTAAGCCGAGAACTGTTCTTATATTATTTCTCTCTTTTTTTTCTCTTTCTTTTAGGTTACAAAGAAGGGATCCCCCTTTCTGTTCCAAGTTGCTCCTTAAATACTCCTTTTTTTGATACTTTGTACACGTGTTGCCCCAACTCCCCCTTAGCCTAGATATTTCTTTTCTCAGTGCCTTTGAATAGTAACCAGAAGTTTCCCTTTCACTGTTCAGGTGTCACTTTCCCATTAATGCGGCCAGGGTGATAGGTGCAGGGTCTTTAATGTGGAGGTGACAGCCTTTATCCCTGGTGTTTCTCTAACATCGGTGCTTCTAGGACATTCAAGGGTTTACCCCTTTTATCCATTGGTTTTGACCATGTCATTGCCTAACGTTTATCATGAAGTCCCAGGTTCTCCGGTGTCCGTCCGAAGAGAAATTCACCCTCGGCTGGATCCTCGGATCCTCGGCGTATGGGCCGACCCGTAGTACTAACAAGTTCTAAACTCAAGAGCAGGTCGGCCTTCCTTAGCACGGCCCAAAGGCCCATATCTCCATCAGAGTTTTTTTACTCCCCACAGCAACCATACTCCTATTTTTTAATTTGTGTTTAAGAGTCACAACTAAACAAATTCTAACTAAATCGCCCCAATTCTTTTGTACAAATTCTCTAGTTTGAATTTCATTTATTAATTAAAAGTGTAGTATATATAAACATGTCTTGTCAATATTTTTATAGAAAAACGTAAGTTAATTTTGTCAAACCTCTTCTCCTCATGCATTTTACTAGTTAGCAAAAAAATTATTATTATTTAAGGAAGAACATGATTCTGCTTCTGTCTGGTTAGGCCATTAAAGTCTCACTGTAATGAAATAGTTTTATATGTATTAGTCAATTGTCTTATTTTAGAGGTACTTTCGACGTGCCCTAAGTAAGGATTTGTGTGGATAATATATATATATATATATGGCAAAACTTATATACAATACCTTAGGTGCTATTTCTTAGGTTTTTCTTTTAAAATTCTGTTATATGATTACTTAACTTAAAAAATACACTTCCATCAATAAGAAAAAAATCACATGGTAGAATCTTAAGAGATGAACTTAAATAACAGTACCTAAGTACTATACCTAAGTTTTGCTCATATATATATATGTGTGTGTGCGTGCGTGAGACCCATTGTAATTTTTAGACTATAAAGTGAAGTATAAAATGGAATACAAATTGTCCGATTGATCATGATCAATTATTTGTTATCAAATTAATTTTCAGTTGATAATGTGTCAATAGTGGACAACTAGCAAATGAAATCAAGTCACATGTCAAGTCTTTAAATTATCACCACTCACATAGAAATGACACGCGCAACATCAAATTAAGAAAGCAATGTGACAACATCAAAAGAAAAGACTCACATAAAAAGTTTTTATTAAATATAAGACCAAATTAAATTCAAATTTGAATTTAAAATTCATAATTCATAATTAATTCTCAATAAATGCTAAGAGAAACTTCCAAATCAAATACTATTAAGTTACCTATAAATAAATAAGAACTTTTCATATGAGAAAAAGAAGACAGAAACTTAGAGATAAAAATCCTAATAACACTTTGCCACAATAGAGAGTCATTTCTAAGTCCAAAAGAGCACCCTTGCTCTCTCAAGATCAAGGCTCATTTCTACTTCTTCAAATCACAGTAGAGATTTTTCTTCAAATTAGTTCAAAATCAAGTCAACGGCCCTTGATTTTAAATCAAATACATCCAATCACACATCCAACTTGGAGACATCAAGGCACAATTAAAGATCAAGCTTCATAGCCTCTTTGGATCGTAAAGCTTCTTGGAGATCAAATTAGATAAGTTCATTGTATTTTTTCATTGTAAAGAGTCATACAAAAAATTATACTCTCATATATACAAATCATTATAAATTGATAATTTGTTATACTATTTCGTGACTGTATGATTTATCTTTTACGAATTTTGTGTATACAGTATAAAATAGAATACAAAAAGTAGAATGGTGGATTTGCATTCGTCAATAATAAATCTATATCAAAACTAATAAAAAATTATCAATTCAATTATTATGAAAAATGTTGGGAAATTATTGTTTATATGCGATTACTTCCAGATTTTTTTTTTATGCGAATAAGTTTTTCTTTTTAATTGAATAGATTTTCCTTTCGTTAGAAGTGGGCTTCAAACCTTCAAGGGCTTATAAGGCCCAGCTTGGAGGTCATACTTCATAATAAAATCGTCATGCTATATGCTATCTGTGGTGGTGAGCTACTTTAGCTCATGCGGGCACACCTGTGAGTTATCCACGCTCTTATACTCTAATTTGCAACCAATTAACCAATTTAAGCTACAAACAATACACAGGCCCTTAGGCTTGGCTGAGTTGCTTAACAAATATGTTTTCTTATTCAAATGTATTGTAGCAGAATCTGCCCAAAGAAAAAAGAGCAGAAGATCAAAGAATTAGTATCTGTATTGAAAAGCTGATATCTAGAGTTTGGACTTTGGACAGTACTGCTTGGATGAACAAAGATGATGAAGATGGAGTATTTGGGACCATGACCATCAAATGGAAAGAAGCAATGCTACCCGCAGTCATGTACGCATGCACCCGCAGGTTCTGATTAGATCAAGCTCAGAAAGGCCACCTTTTACAATGGAGCAGATGATGTGATGAGAGAGCAAAACTAAGAGAATCACTTCAGTGAAGAATCTTGTCCAAAGTTTTTCTACTTTTCAAATTTGGCATATCTGTGAAAAGAAAATTGGAGTATGAACATTGCATGTAGATTAGGCAACAGAGACAGAATAGGAAGTTCATGGCATAGTAAGAATCAAGTCTGTTCCTTTAATTATTGCAGGATATTCAAAAATGACAAAGTTGAAACTGAAAGCCACATCTACTTATCATGCTTCTGTAAGTGTGTGTTCTCCTAGAATTTGACCATCTTGCTCAACAGTATACATCATACATAGTATCAAACTTGTAGAAATCCTCATGAGAATTATTTAAGTTCAGCAAAAGAAATTTACAACTAGCATCATATAAAGTAGGATGTATTGAAAAGACCCCTATTGAAATAGCAAGCCTTTAAGAGACATGGTTAACAGTGAGTGCAATGTAGGTACTGCCAAGTCTGCTGTTTGGGTTACGAATTACTTACAGAATAACTTTTAACTGATTAGATTTAAAATTTCCTAACAGCTTAAGCTTTTGCAATAATTGGTAATTTTTCATATCCAAATTCTTATCATATGGAAAGATCTAGCTAATTCCACAATGTCACAAAGTCATTACTAAAAGATATGGAAGCATTGTCAAGGGAGGGATAGGTTTATCCGTTTATGCATCAAATTCTTCTTGTATAGTCAATAATAGATAATAGTAAAAGAACCTAATTGCGAGGAGTAGAAGTCATAGATACTTTTTGATGCGAATAAGTCATAGATATTTACTTGGTTAATTTGGGAACGAGAAATGCTAGTCCTTTTCCATGACAACAGGCTTCAATTTATGGAACGGTTAGGGACCCGCTCGCCCAGTAGCTATGCCTGTCAGCCTGTGCATTCTTTGGCTCAATCATGCCTTTAATTCCACCAATTTCATGGAACCCCACAGAACAATTTGACTTTAATTGCTTAATAACTTTCTTTTTGAAATTGGAAGGCACAATGACCATTACTAATTTAAAATCCCACTTCGTTGTTATTTTCTGCTATAAGCTCATCTGTGTTCTTGAAAATAGTTTAGAAGTTCATCATTATCTGCGCACGCCATGACTGACGAGACCAGTCATAAGAAAAAATCTCTCTGTAAGAAATCCATGATGTTGGTGGCAAACATCATAAAATTGTCGACTCTTTCTCTTGCAAGTATGAGTCTTGGAACTACTTTCAAATAGCCACCCATTGATTGTGTGCCTACAACAGCTCAAGTTCCTTCTGTGAATGCTTCAATGGTGCCTGAATTTCCCAGAAGTCAGAGGTCCCAGGAGCCAGAGAGCAATCCAAAGCAATATTCCTACTTAATTGAACCAGCAAAGGATAATTCCTCGTATGCAATTTGTGAGAGCGATATTGATGACAAAGCTGCAGAATATATTAAGAGGATACATGAAAGGAACCGAAATGATTCGAACACTGCAGCTTTCTCATCAATATCGCTCCACCCATAGCCAAGTATGCTTCCTAGTAGTGTTATCTTAATTTGTTGTTCATACGTACATAAATAGTAATACACACAGTTATATTACTCTCTCACTTCTTTCAAATTAACCAAAAAGCTTCAAAGTAGCCTAAGTAGGGAAAGATAATTCATAGAAGTGTGGCCTGCATCCACTTTTGCCAATTTATAAACATATTCAGAGATGGAATTCTGTATTTACCATGGGTGCTAGTATATTTTCTCCCCCTATAGATTAGAAAAGCATATCCCCTATGCATAGTTCATTCTCTTGTTAAATGCTTCCTTTGTCCTTGTATATATTACAGTCTTTTGTACTTGCAACTTCTAATGATTGTAATATAAAGTTGTTTTTGTCAAAATTTATGTCATATTATTAACATGACAAATATTATTCCAAACAAGATAGTATGATCTTTTATTTATATGCTGACATTATTAGTCTTAGCCCCAGGAGAAGGCTGGAAAATTTCTTTCCAGTTGCTACAATCATTAGAGCAAGGCAGAAAGAATCATCTTGGTGGCTGCTCCATTAAGTTTAGATCTTCCTATTTCCGAGGGACCTGTCCTTATGAAACTTCTTATTAATGGAATATGGATCCCCTAAATCAAGCCATTTTCCATGGGGTTTGGCTTGCATCAATGTTCCAATGTATTAGACACAATGCTTGTTTAAAATTGACTATGTTTCATCATTGTGTCCCGTCTAATGTATTGGAGCATTAAATATAAGTTTCGCCCTTTTTCATGTGTGCAATGTTAGTATTGTTATCTTAATGAGAAATCATCTTGGGCTATTTCAAGTTTCAACTACCTTTCTTGGTTCAAAGATATGGACAAACCAATATTTTATCTCTGGGGCCAAAGGATAAACCCAATTTTTTTAATCAAAATGATGAATATACTAATATTTAAATTAATTAATATATGAAAATAAAACTTGAATCTATTCAATATTAACAAAATATAAACAAAATAAAAGTCATAAAATAATTATTGACTAATAGGTTTCATCAAATTGATCAACATAAAACTCCTATATTTGTGAATGAAATTCACGATCAAGCTTGAAAGAACTAATATTAATTTGATTGATTTTAATTTTTCGTGATTTTGCATACAGATTTTCAAAAACTAAGATATCAGTAACGGAGGTATGCTACATCACCAGCCTTGTCTTTGAATTATTAAAAATTTTCTTATGAAAAAGTCAAATATTGAAGTCTATTTTCCAATTATCTACGAATCAATAAAAGTCATCGGGGGGAAGAAGAAAAACCTTCGAAGTTCAAACAACGATTTCCACAATACCAAAGCAAACATAGCTTGTGTAAAAAGTTTTCCTTGAGAGAGAGAGAGAGAGCTGTGGACGTCAAGTTCACCAATCCAAGGTTTGGTGAAACTACAATACGCAATATCTTCTCATTCCTTGACAAATTGCTCGTTTAGCGTCTTCCAATCCTTATTATCATGAATTATATAGACAACCCACTTTGTATTTGCTGATAATCTTAAATCTCCATCCGTAGTGAGAAGCTTTAAAAATGTCAACCAAGGGTAATTAAGATATTCTCAATAATTTGGAAGTAATTACAACTCAGAGGTGCTCGAAATTGCTTCAAAATTGACATTGAAAAAATGACATTTTCTAAATCTTTTGCCAATATCTCTTGAATTAAAACAATTTTTGAGTGACACTTGTTTCATTAGAAAATAGACATTTGGGATTTCAAAATGGACACAAGTTTAACCCAATTTGGATTTAAAATAAGATGTAAATGTTTGCTTGAAGTTAGGGAAACAATGCTTTCAACGTAGCATGTATATGCATGTGGATACTCTAGCATGGTTCCAAAGCCTGCGCAAGCTGCTTACTCTAGGGATCCGTTCGATACTGTTGAAAACTGAAAAAATTATAGTAAAATAATTTTTAAATGTGTGAATAGTACTGTGAGACTCATTTTTAATGAAAAAGTTGTTGAATGAAAAGATTTGCTAGTCCCGTAAACAGTGTACGAGACCCACTGACAGACCACTTTTTAGCTAAAACGTGCAAAAAAAAAAAAAAAAAAAAAAAAACAAACAAACGCAGACGCAAACGCGTCTGGTTTCATTAGTACCCAAACAATCACTAGAAACCCTGATAAATGCGTCCCAAAATAATTCAATCTTGAAGGTGGGTAGCAGAATCATCTAGGGAGCTTTAGAACCCCTCCCAAAACCCCTTCTAGTATGAGCCTATAAACATCCTCCTTATGCCTCCATATCAAATCACTCGTAGAGAGAGTTTTAGGCCTTTAGCTACTATAATCCCCAAAACTCTCGTTCTCCCTTTCAGAATCCTCTAACTCATTTTTTTCCCCTTCAGAATCCTCTCTCTAGTAGTCATTTTAGGCATAAACTTATTTTCAATTATACGGTGAGATGTTCTTTTTAATGACTTCGCATTTTATCATTGGCCCAATTGGACCACATTACAAGGATTGCATCTCACCTAAATGCTGGTGGTATGCTAAAGTTCTTTGGTGCGAAAATTGAGGAAATAGAATTTGACGTTAAAAATTTTGAAGCCGAAAATGTATTTTTGGTCCTACATTTTTGGTCGATTCTTGATTTAATCTCTAAATTAATTTTGCTCTTAGTTCAGTCCTTAATTTCAAAAAATCGATTCTATTTTGGTCTCTGTCATCAACCCAATAATTAGAAGAACCAGATTGACGTAAATGCACTTTTAGTCCTTACATTTTGACGTTTTTCCATTTTAGTCCCTACATCTTAATTTTACCACTTTTAGTTCCTAATTCAATTAACGCGTTTCATTTTTGTCCTTTCCGTCAGTCAACCGACAGAAATAGCTGAGCTGGCTGCCGGAAGAATTAAAATATTATAAAAATGCCACATCATCCATGACACGTCAACATATAAATTTAAAAAATTAATTTATTAATTTTAACTAAATAATAAAAATAAAAACAGAATTATCAATGATCTTATTGCTCAAATTCACAAATAAGATCATTGATATCAAATTTCGAAGAACACGAAGAACACAAAAACAAACCCAGAACCAACCAATAACCAAACACAAACTCAAATTTAAAAACATAAAAACAAACTGAAAAAAAGGAATTCAAAATCCCAAAATGTTCTTATTGCTCAAGGGTTTCTGGGTTTGGGAGAATTTGATATCAACGATCTTATTGCTCAACACAAATCCAGCTCAACCACAAACCCAGCTCAAACACAAACCCTATCCTCCGATAAGAACCTACTCTACCTCCCTATATAAACTCTCCCAAACAAACCCACCAACCTCTTCGTCACATTTTTTTCATTGCAAGCTTTTTCACATTCCGAATCTCTCTCTAGAATTTTCACTCTCTCTCAAAAATCAATGGCACCCACAAAGGCAGAGAAGAAGCCAGTGGAGAAGAAGCCAGTGGCGGCGGAGAAAGCTCCGGTGAAGGCCGAGAAGAAGATCATGAACAGCTTCATCTACGATATCTTCGAGAAGCTCGCATAGGAGTCATCGCGATTGGCTCAGTACATCTCCATCATCGCGAGGAAGAGATGGGGTTTCTGAAGTCTCCGATCTACAAGGTAAGAGCATCTTGAACAGTGCTAAGATGAGGTTTCTCTCTTCTCAAGATTGGCTTTGGGTAGGTGGGCTTCAGACCGGTGTGGGGTTGTTGGGGTTATGGGTGGCTGTGGGTAGTTGTGGGGTTGTGGGTTTGCTTGTTGTGGGTCTTGTGTGTGTTGTGGGGTGGTGTTGGTGTTGATGGGTTGTTGTTGCTGTTGGTGGATGTGGGGTTTCTGTTGTGGATTGCTGTTGTTGTTGTTGTTGGTTGCAGGCGATGGGAAGTTGGATGTGATTTGTTCTATGGGTTCGGATTTGGTTGGGGTTTGGTTTTTGAAAGTTTGGTGTTGCTGGGTTTTTTCTTCTTGTTTTCATTGATGTCTGATCTGGGTTTGAGTTCTTGGGTTTGTGTTCATGTTTTCATTGATGTCTGATTTGGGTTTGAGTTATTGGGTTTGTGTTCTTGTGATAATATTGATTTTTTGGTTGCTGGGTTTGATTTGAGAAGAACGTGAAGAACAATTGAAGAATGATGAAGAACAATCTTAATTAATTTGAATTTTAGTTTTTAATTCTATTTTTATTTTTATTATTTAGTTTAAATTAATAAATTAATTTTTAAAATTTATATGCTGACGTTGTGGGGAGTAAAAAGGCCCTGATGGGGATGTGGGCCTTTGGGCCATGCTAAGGAAGGCCGACCTGCTCTTGGGTTCAGAACTTGTTAGTACTACGGGTCGGCCCATACGCCGAGGATTCGAGGATCCAGCCGATGGTGAATTTCCCTTCGGACGGACACCGGAGAACCCGAGACTTCATGGTAAAGGTTAGGGAATGACACGGTCAAGACCAATGGTTAAAGGGGGTGAACCCTTGAATGTCCTAGAAGCACCGATGTTAGAGAAATACCAAAGGTAAAGGCTGCCACCTCCACATTAAAGATCCTGCACCTACCACCCTGGTCGCATTAATGGGGAAGTGACACCTGAACAGTGGAAGGGAAACTTTTGGTTACTATTCAAAGGCACTGAGAAAAGAAATATCTAGGCTAAGGGGGAGTTGGGGCAACACGTGTACAAAGTATCAAAAAGAAGAGTATTTAAGGAGCAACCTAGAACAGGAATGGGGATCTTCTTTTGTAATCTAAAAGAAAAAGAAAAAAGAGAAATTGATAATATAAGAACAGCTCTCGGCTTACGTCCGAGCAGGTTGATTTACAATATTCCTTGTTGTTTTCAAGTGTTTGCAAGCTTTGGCTTGTCATTTAATCCTCAGACCCTTCTAACCTGGGTTTCAAGCCCACACTCTACAAATTCATATTGTTTAAGACTCATTGGACCTGAGCCCGCAACTGTTCTTGGGGCCTGGTGCAATTGTGCACTTACAGACGTGTCATGGATGATGTGGCATTTTTATAATATTTTAAGTCTTCCGGCAGCCAGCTCAGCTATTTCCGTCGGTTGACTGACGGAAATGACCAAAATAGAACGCATTAATTGAATTAGGAACTAAAAACGGTAAAATTAAAATGTAGGGACTAAAATGAAAAAAGGTCAAAATGTAGAGACTAAAATTGCATTTACGCCAATCAGATATGATAGGCAAAGCACACTGTTGGGATGTTATATGTTGACGTGGCTAGTAAAATATAATAAAATATTTTATTTGACATTTTTCAAATGCGCATTTTCTGAATTAAAAAAGTAACGTCAATATTTTCTAAATTGAAAAAATAAAAATAAATTTCAAATTTAATTTTAATTTAATTCAAAAAATTAAAAATTAAAAACAAAAATTAAAAATTATTAGTTTTAAAGATTGAGAAAAAAAATTATAGCAACTTTCTCAAATATTCTTGAACTTTCTTGGCAAACAAATACATCACAAAATTTTAAATATATCAATTTTAAGAAAAAATTAAAATTAAAATTAAAAAAAAACATTTGAAAATCCTCCACAAACTAAAAACAAAATCCCAACTCACAAATGATTTATAACTCTCTCTCTCTCTCTCTCTCCTCTTACTGGTGGTGATGGTGGAGTCATCCCACAATGAGGAGATGAAGGAGTAGCGACAGACGGAGTTGTAGTAATCTCATGACTCTGCTGGGCGCGAGCTGAGTCGTACTCACCAACATTGAGACTCAACTTCCTAGGCTCATAAACAACGTTAAAGCCAACGAGCTTGGAGACCGAGTCGAAGTGAGGCAACTCGTTTGGGATCGGATGAGTCTTCTAGCGAGTTTGATGGGTTCGACTTCAATCGGTGGTGGTGGGTTGTTTCTCTCTCTCTCTCTCTCTCTCTCTCTCTCTCTCTTGATTGTTTGATAAGTGGTGTGGTGGTGGGTTTGATTGTTTGACTGGTGGAGGCGGTAGCCGGATTTTTTTGTGTATTTGCAAGGGTTGGTCGTTCATTGGTTTTGTGTTTATGTTTGTTCCATAAGAAAATTTATGGGTTTGTGTGAAAATTTATGGGTTTGTGTTTATGTTTTTTTGTTAAATGTGAGTTATTTTAGTGTTTGGTTTAAAAGAAAATCTTGATTTTCTGGGAAAAATGTTGATGATTGTTCAAGGAAAATTTATGAGATTGGCTGGGTTTGTTGTTATTGTGAGTCGAATCAACTGGGTTTGTGTGCATGTTTGTTTCATAAGAAAATTTTTGGTTTTGGGTGGAAAGAAAATGTTGTGATGAAAATCTTAGGCATTGACTTTTTAGATGTGAATTTAATAATGTTTGCTTTGAAAGAAATTTTATAGTAAAGATGTTGAATGCCCAGATATTTTTTGTGTTCTTGAGTTCTTGTGATTTGGGTTTATATTTTTGTGTATTCATGTTCAAATATGAATCTATTTCCTATAAAAAAAATGAATCTATGTATTTTTTTGTTGTTGTTAAAATTGATAAATTATTTTTTTAATCAGATGCTGACATGGCACGCTAACATGGTTTTAAATATCTATGTACTATGAAAATTTTTTAGAACTTATTTACTAAATGTAATATCTACTTACCAAAAAATGCTACAAAGAATGATAATGAATGCCGTCATCTTTTACAATATTTAAATTTTCTCAATGAATGATAATATATGCTACAATTTTTTTGAATATCTTCATTAAATTAAATATTTGCAATCATCTACAATAAAGATTTTTTTATTCATATTTCATTCATTATTATCTTATTTTATGAGTCTCACTACGATGTTTAACTTACTTATTTTTGATGAATACCTTAAAGCAGGAAAATAAATTAAAAAAATAACAAAATAACAAAAGACATATGTCATCAAAGTTTCTATTAGATAAAATTATAAGTGTAGAAGATTTAAACCTAATAACATAGTGTTCTCTAGGTAACAAATAGAACACCATATATCATCATTCTAACTTTCCAAGCATGACTACCAGTCTACCACATAAAATTCAAAATACACAAAGAAATTTTTTGGGACATTAAAATTTAGTAGGAGTATATTAGACATTGCACAATGAAATATTTTAAGAATTATAAGATTTTGTTATGGTTTAATGAAGAAAGAAACAATAGGAGTATATACTCATTTACAAAATATAAGTGATAAAATTATTCAACTTTAGTTTAAGGGGGAATGCAACTATCCTGAACATAAAGGAGGAAAGTGTTACTTTGTCAATTTGTGTGTGCGTGTGTGTGTGTTTTTTTTTTCCGATAGGTTTTGTGTGTGTGTGTGTAAAACAATATGTGTGTGTGTTTTTATTTTTGTTTTTGTTTTTTATTTTTTAAAAACTTGAAACAATGTGTAAAAAAAAATCAACCTAAAAAAATTATGCATTAAACAATGAATTTTATTTCAACAAATTGAATAAACCAAAAAAGAAGTCTAGAAACACAACAAAAAGTCACGATATTTTTCCAATACTTTTATTTTTAGCTATAGTGGGTCCTAGTCTGATATTTTATTATTTTATTTTAGAATAATATTACGTCCACAATATTTTCATAATAAATCTTAGATGTTAAATTGCTACTGGTGTTAAATTGGGCTAACCACTTTTAACCGTACATTTAAAAATAAAATAAAAAGCCAACTGAAGAAAATTGTGCCTAAAACAATGAATTTTGGCTTACTAAATTTGACTAAACAAAAGAAGAAACCTAGGAACACAACAAAATGTCACACAACAAAGAAGTTTAGGAATATAACAAAATTTCAAAACAAATTTGTAATATTTTTTATTTCTAACTGTGGTAGGTCTCAGTTTGATATTTTATTATTTAATTTTACGTCTACAACATTTTCACAACAAATCTTAGGTAAAACATTATTACTAGTTTTAAAATTATGCATTAAAAAAAACAAACAAAAAGACAATACAAAAAAATTGTGCAAGACACGTAAAGTGAATTTTGGCTTACCCAATTTGACTATATATACTAAAAAAAAGTCTAAGAATACAACAAAATATTAAAACATTTTCACAATACTTTTATTTTTAGGATCCAAATAGATATATATTTTTATTTTATTTGAGAGAAATGCGACATCCATAACATTTTTAAAATCACCTTAAAAAATTACATTTTTAGAACAAATTATAAATGACAAGTTATTATTGGTTTTAAATTGAACCCGCTACTGATATCACTTTTTTTATCCTTCAAAAATACCTTGCTACATAAAATTTGTTACAAAATTTTTGTGACATAGCATTTCTTTTTATTTTATTTTAATTTATAAGGAATTGAGATCTCACAATTGTGAAAATATTGTGATAAGAAGAAGATATTATAATATTTTCATAATACATTTAATTTTAGTTGTGATTGGTCTCAGTCTCTTATTTTATTATTTTATTTTGACCTTTAAAAAATTGACACCTCAATAATGATGAAAATATTTTAAAAATTTGTTGCGTCAGTATAATTGTGTATGCACGTATAATATTTAAAAGCACAAGCAAAACCAACATATTGTGAAAAAAAAGGGGCCAATGAACAGTACATATTGTCAATAATTGTGAAAATATTGTAAGAATTTGTTAAGTCAATATAATTGTACATACACATAAATATTTAAAAGAAAAGACAAAAAAAGCACAACCAAAACTCGCATTCTGTGGAAAAAAAAAAAAGAAGCCTAATAAACAATGTTGTGAAAGTTTGTGAAAAATGTTGTGGATGTAGCACTTCTTTTTTCATAATACCTTTAGTTTTAGTTGTGGATGATTATAGTATGATATTTTATTTTAACCTATAAGGAAACATATCAACAACTGCAAAAATATTGTGACAATTTATGGTGTTAACTAACAGCTTTTTATATAAAAAATAAAAATATAAAGAAGGAAAAGAAAGCAGTAACAGTGCAAAGGTGAAACCAAAGCACTGTAGTTACAGTGCCAATTGAACAAACCAAATTGGCACCGTAGCAACTGTTCAAAACTTGAAAAAAAAAGAAAAAAAAAAAAGAAGATAAAAGGGACTCAATAAACCAAATGTGTACTGTTAGGGTATTGGTGCTTTTTATATAGTTAATAGATTGTAACATTTATTGAAAGGAAGATAAATTCAACATATCTTGAACCACCACTAACTCAATTATATTAGAATTTTCCTCTATCCAACTTACAAAATTATCAACTTATGCTTAGCCAAGATGACACACATCACTATTTAATTTGTATTATTATGACATTTCTAACATGATTTTTTATGAAATTATTAAAATTACTATCACTTTTATTACAAAAATCTTACAAACTAAGTTTTTTTTTTTTTAAAGAAGAATCTTACAAACTAAGCGTGTGTTTGGATTGGGAGGCTGTGTCCAGTGTCCTGCGTTTGAGACTTCTTTTTTTTTTTTTTTTTCTTCCCTGCGCACACGTTTCAACAGGGACAGGTGCACTGTTCACCACTGTGCGTGAACAGTAACCGCACAGTGGTGCACTGTTCATGTACTTTTTAAAATTTTTTAATTAAAAATGGGACCCGCATCACTATTCACCAATTTAAAAATTATTTTGTTACAGTGTTTTCAGTTTTCAGTTTTCAGTTTTCAGCTGTATCCAAACAGACCCTAAGTAGACAAACAATAAATGAAAATTGGTGACACATCAAATACATAATAAATAAATTTCCAATTTAAAAAAAAAATTTACACACCAATTTATAAAATTTATAGTATTTTATAAATTTACTATCACTGTATTCTCATTTGTCTTTTTGTTAGCATCCATTGGATTATTTTAGAAACATATAAATTTAGAATTGGCCACCAATTATGTCAAAATTTACAGTATTTTATAAATTTACTATCACTGTATTCTCATTTGTCTTTTTGTTAGCATCCATTGGATTATTTTAGAAACATATAAATTTAAAATTGGCCACCAATTATGTCAGTAGGACCATCTCATAGATCCACTTGCTTGTTGACGTGACAACTTGCCTTAGTTTTTTAGCGCAAGTAAAGCAAGCGGTGAGAGGTACGGCTTGCTAACTAGCTTAAGTTTTCCGCTGCCTACAGTTGTAATTGTGGAAAGGAGCTAGTTATAAAAAAGTAGTACTAGAATACTATTAGTGCAGTTTGGTGAGCACAACTAAAGCAAAGGGTGAGAGGTACGGCTTGCTAACTCACTTAAGTTGTTGGGAAAATTACATTTTATCACTTTAAATTATGTATTAGATTATACTTTACATTTTAAATTATTTAAATGCACACTTTGCACTTTAATTTATTACACTTATCACACTTTGCACCCGGTGTTACTTTTGTTGTTATGTTTAACAGAATCTTGCTGTTTTAATAAATTTTGAAGAAGGACATTTCGGTCTTTTAAGTTTGTTCTACCTAAGTAAGAAGCATGTGCTTGTCACATGCAGTAAGATTTCGTTAAAATAACAGCAAAAATAACACCGAGTGAAAAGTGTGATAAGTGTAATAGTTTAGGGTGCAAAGTGTGCATTTGGATAGTTTAGGGTGCGAAGTGTAATCTGGTGCATAGTTTAGGGTGGTAAAATGTAATTTTCCCTAAGTTTTCCGCTGCCTACAGTTGCAATTAAGGAAAGGAGTTGGTTATAAAAAAGTAGTACTAGAATACTAGTGCCGTTTGGTGGTTAGGAATTAAATATGAGTAGCGACACACATTAATTAATCAATTTTTGAAATAGTTTTATTGAGAATTAAAAAAATTGGCAAAATTTTTTCTATTTTCAATAAATTTTTTTCAAAAAATGGTATACTATTGTGTGTCTTTAGGGCACATGTTAATAAAATCTATTAAAAATTATCTATTTTACATTTGTTTTTAGCAGTAGTAGTACAATTTGGTGGTTAGGGATTATAGAACATCTTATTTTAAATAGAGGAAGTCTATTTCATAAAATATATATGTTTTACATTTACTTGTGTAAATGATGTTATATTATTTAATGTTTTAAATAATGGGACATTAACATATTTTTGAATTTATAATATTTAATCAAACTTATGGATTAAAGATCAAATTGGTGGTTAGGAATTAAAGATCATCTTATTTTACTTTTTTTTGGGGTAGTAGAAGTAGACTAGTAGTACAATTTGGTGGTTAGGGATTAAAGAACATCTTATTTTAAATAGAAGGAGCCTATTTCATAATAAAAAAATTATATTTTTTACATTTACTTGTGTAAATGACGTTATATTTTTTGAAGTTTTAAATAATGGGACATTAACATATTTTTGAATTTATAATATTTAATCAAACTTATGAAATTGATTTATTTAAAATGGAGAGAATCTTTATGATTTAATTGATTTACTCCGTGTAAATTAATGCTTATACCAAAAAAAAAAAATCATGAAAATTGCCTATTTCTTTCTCTTTTATCTTTTTTTTTTGGATAAATTTAATAGTTACAATGGAGGAAGAAGAATTTAAACTCTAAATATCTCACTTGATAACTAAGAGATGTTGGTTGAGATACAAGAATCTTGACAAAATAACCAATTTCTACTGCAACACATTACTAGTTTCCTGGCATATTACAAAACTTGGCAAATTCTTGACATTACATTGCAGAGAAGAATATGGTAGTATATAAATTTTTTTTTCCCTATAGCTTACGCAGGCAAAACACAATAACGCTATTTCAAAAACTTTCAGATCAACCGTGAAGCTTGTATGAAAAACTATTTGGAATTTTGCATTGGCACAGTGCACTGCAGCATATATGCTTTTTAAAATAGAGCTACTATAGCACATAATCTGTCATATTTCATGATGCATTTTTTTTTTCGTAAAGGCAATCCCCATGAACCTAAGATAAAACGAGCGTGCATGTTTAATTAACCTAGCTTAGTGTGGTGAAGGAAACGCACCGACCTGACAAAAGGAAAAGGCATAAAGCACATTTAGTCTTTCTCCTTTTGATACACGATTGAAGAAAGTTTGTCATTTTTGTAGTCCTTTTTGGTATATCATGCAAGTCATTGTTTTAAGGAACAACTTAATCAAAAGCAGCCATATAATTTTGACAATAACATTAACTTTCCTCTATATTTAGGTTTACATACATAATACCACGTAAAGTATACATCATAAGTAAAAATGTAGCTAATAATTACCACATTGGTAGAAAGTGTACAATTCTTATAACTACAGTGTGCACTTTACATGAATAGTAAAATATAAAAATAGTTTTTTTTCCTATTCTTGAATAATAAGTAAGTCAAGACATTAATAATTTAATATCAACTACTGTACTTCCTTAAAACTTCACTAGTAATATTGTGATATATATGTATAAAAATCACATTAATTATTTGTCTAATAATAAATATTTTCAGTAATGAAGTTAATCGACCTTACCCTTATCTTGAATTACTCACAACTCAATTATAGCAAACTAAGAAACAGAAAAAGCAACAGAATTTAATAGCTTGGATTATTAGATAAAAGAGAAAGATTCAAACTTTCAGATATTTATGCCTAGTTGAAGCTCCAACATGCCAGCAGACCATAGAAACAGGAGGGTACCTGGTACTCTTATCATTTCACCCCAAAAGCGACCATACAAATGAAACAAGAATCCATCACAACATTGAAAACGACATGCCCTCTTCCCCTGTATTTTTCTAAACCTATACAGACAAGGAATTAATCACCTAGTACTAGTAGTACCTACTGATAACCTAATTTTCTTGGCCTAATCAAATTAAATTTAGTCATATCTAAAATCTAATCCAAACTTTCATCTTCTTCAACCTTTACAGAGACTTTTTTTTTTTTTTTAGCACATAATAATAATAATTATTATTCTTCAAGCAACACTAATAATGCTATCCCCATTGCTGCTAAAGTTTCCTGACATGGCCTGAAAAGCCGAAGAGTGCTTCCCCGGTGGCGGCGGCGGCGGTGGTGACTGCTCGTCCGACGATGCTGGAGAGAGCTTCAGTGACAAAGGCAAGGTCTCCTTCTGATTCAGATTAAGTTCAGCCATTTTTGAAGATGGAGGGACTGGAAGAATTGGTATTGGCCTAATGGGCTTAGTACTTGTCGTCGTCCTCATAAAAGAGAGGTTTTCAACTTGGTTCTCACCAACGTGTGATACTGCAGAGAGCGTCGCAGGAAAAGTTGACACTGGAAACCCACCGAGATTACGGCTTAAATGTGGCTGTCGCTTTGGTAGTGGAGCAGTTTCTTGGTGGACTTGCTCTTCTTCCATTAAAGAACCCACAAGCTGTCATTCAAATCCAAAAGACTATTAATTGCCACAAAAATAACTTGACTGTTTGTTGAGATTTATTATGTACGAATATAAATCTATCTTCTGTCTCACTTTTATTACCGTTTCAGTAGTAGTGATGTCAAAGAGACTAGATCTCCGGCGTCGCCTATTCAGGTTGGTCCTCCGTAGAAAGTACTTCTGAGCGTGGCTTGCAACCTGTGTAGGTGTACGCGTTTTCACAAAGTTTCTTGAAATCCCTCTCCAATCTCCTTTCCCTACCTTCTGCAACCCCAGCAAGAATAGCCTGTGTTCCTCTTCGGTCCATGGCACCCCTATATGCACACCAAGGATTAAAAAAAAAAAAACAATAATAAAACATTAAAATAAACCCGAATTAATTCTAACTCAAATATCACTTCTTCTTTTTCATGTCGAGTAATAAGATCTCGTTTTAAAAGTTTAAACTTAGGAAATAGTGAGATAGTTAAAAGCTTAAAAGGCTTAAACGGATAGGAAATAGTAAAATCAAATATAAGAAAAGCACCTCTCTTGCGCTCGCGGCTACGGCCGGAGGGGTGAACTACGTCGTCGGAGGCATAGCCAGATTCAACGTTGGGGTCTTGAGGCTGCTGGTCGAACTGTGAGAGATTAGTCATGCTAGCACTCTTCCTAAACGAGTTTACCTCAGTGACTCGCACACCAAACAGCATGATTCCGTTCTCTCCTGATGCATCGCCGCCACCACCACCACCACCACCACCACAGCCTCCACTGCTAGCCTCCGTGCAGGTGCGCGAGTTGTGGCCGTTGTTCCCGCACTGTGAGCACGTGCGAGACATCTTTGTAGGTGGAAAAGCACAAAACACAAAATAATATGAGAACGCAAAGGCTGAAATGAATATATTAATATTGGAATATAGTCTTTCTAGTCTCTCTCTCTCTCTCTCAGTCCATGCAAAAGAAGAGAGAAAAAAACAGGAGGCAGAGAATAGAGAGAGAGAGAGAGAGAGAGAGAGATGTGAAGTCGTGGTGTCTAATGGAAAAGAGTAATGAGGGTTGCTTTGGTTGATATAGACGTGGTAATATTTAGGGTTTGTGGGCAAGTTGGCATGGACTTTTTTGTTTGTTTGGGTTACTTGGGAAATGTTAAAATGCCTTGCAGGTGCATTGTATATTATATTATATAGTTGTACCAATACTGTACCGTATCAAGTGCATTTTTTTTTTTCAAATCATAAATTGGGACCGTCCAATTTTGTCACGCCTCCTCGGTGTAAACAATGCCAAATGTTCTAGTAATAATATCCCATCATTGTTTTTATTTGAGTGAAACTCATCTGTTTGCCAAGCATGACAATAAAAAAATATACAAAAACACAATTTGAATTTTTTTTAAAAATTTAATAGAATCATTTTGTCAATTTTTTTTTTTAAGAAATATATCTAGTAATGTTTTTAGATAGAGGCCAGTCTCAACAAAGAAACAAATTAGTGAATAGCTAATTCATGACTCGTGAGGATAAGAGATCATATCAGAAATCAACTGGTATTTGGATATATAATGATCATATCAAAAATAGCAATTATCATGAAGCAACATAGATCATATTATCCTAATCCAAAATGCACACCTATGTTCTAGGATTTCATCATACATGTTTGTTGTATTTGGGTGGTCCAGGTTTGAAATATGTGCAACTGTGCATGATCCTCCAATGCCTATTGAACAACAGATTTTTATGACTTGATAACTGATTTGAGATAAGGTGATTTTAAGTTATCTTGACCTTGAAAGTTAAGTATTATTGGCATGGCTGTCTACGTTTAAATGGAAACCAAATATATATATAGAAAATTTTAAATCAAATGAAAATACATAAGTGAGTTCTAGCTAACTTAATTGGTATTTTTTGTGGTCAAATTAGAAATTTAGAGTTTCGATCATCGTCTATATCAAAAAGCCAATTAGTGCCTAGGTCCCGTCTATATAAAAAAATTCATTTGTGTATCAGTTTAATAATAAAGAGTAATCATCAGAAACGAAACTGTAAGTCAAAAGTTAAAACTATTTATCTAAAGAAATACATTAATAAAAAAATTTAAAAGGGGATGGTGGAGGAGGAAAGTGTTTTCTCCACCGTTAAATGGGCATATTCGCTGCTCCTTTGAAGCTTTGAGAAAGATTTCGTTGTCTCATAGTTGATGTCCTCACAAACCTTATTTTAATTTCTGTCCCAAGCTGTGGGCGTGGGTTGTGGAGGATAAGTAAAACGTGGAGCCCACTCATCACCTACACTCTTCTTTAGTACCTCAACCTTTGTATGTGGCCGTGGTGGTGCTCTTGTTGGTGGATGGGATGCCTTTTGCTTTTGTATTTTGGAGAGTTTAAAAGCTAAAAAAAAACAAAAGCAAAAGGAGAGTTTGAGGTTCTCCTTTACATCCATTCTTTTTATTTTATTTTTCATTCACCTTTCAATGAAATGAAACCCCCATTAAATATTAATTCTTCTCCACATAAATAAAATCTCCATATGGAATAACAAAAGATGTTTGAATGGATATTCCATCTATCACTTGATTGAAAGTTTAGTATAAATGAATGAACTTGTTATGACCGGATACTTCCATTCTATTATCTTCTAAGCACTAATTCCTTTATAAAATGAAAGTAAAATATTCATTTTCCCTTTATCTTGAGGGAAAAAATAAATTAAAGGGCAAAGTCATGCTAACCATTTTTTCCCTCCCTTTCCATTACTTCTTCATAAACTCCCAAATATAATAGAAAAATATATCATGTTTTATCGCTTTTCATTTTTTTAATGATCTTATATTAAATTAAGTAATGTCATGGACATATATAAGTATTTTCACAATTTTTTACAATTATTGTTGTAATAAGGTGTAGTATAACTTGTTCCACCCTTCATTAAAAGTTATCATGACTTTTGAGTGGAGTTGTGGTGTACCTTTGTGCTAGAACCCCTTTCCTCCTCTTTTGTGTGTATGTGTGTTTGTTTCTAAAAAAAAAAATATTGATGTAACAAGTAGTAATCGTAACAATATTAATTTTACATAGTATCATTGATGATTATAATATATATATATATATTTTTTATAATTTAATTTGTTATACAAGTGAGGGACATGGATTCAAATCAACATTACTATTAAACTACAAAACCCTAAATATGACGATTGTTGACAAGTCTTTCTTCTTTTTTAGAGCATTGACATGGCTAGCTACTAAACTACAAAACCCTAACAATGATTATTTTTGATAAATCTTTCTTCATTTTCAGAGCAGGAACAAGTCTAATACCCAAAAAAAAAAAAAAATTTACTGAGCATTTGTTTAGTTTTATTGTATTGTCAGTTTGGGAATATCTTATTTAATTTTTTGTTGAAATGTTTTTTTACAAAAAGTCTAGGTTCTAATGAGTTTGTACATCAATTGTAATGGGTCAAGATGACTATAGAACAAAAGGTGAAGCAGTTTTATGTAAGGAAAATCGTCCTCGGACTCAATCCGAGAAGACTGGTTTTTCTATATATCTCACTTAATGACAGATTACAAATATTGTTCTTCAGTCTACAATGTTTTTTTCCCTTTCTTTCTCGATCCCTCATCCTGGGAGTCTCCTCTCCCTCATCCTGGGAGTCTCCTCTCCCTTTTATATCATTCTTCCTCATCTCTTTACCCTCCACGTATGAATCAAATTGTTGGCCTGGATACTTGTTCCATCAGCACTTTTCTGAAGCCTTTGGAAGTAGCTGTAAGGCTGAACATTGCTGCTCAAATATCACTTCCTCGTTAATGTGACCAAAGAGTTAGCTGCAGAGCATTCAATACGGTGGTAGCAATTTTCTCTTTAGATATTTTAGGACTTCCCTCTCTCCTGTGTTTTTGTGATGCTTATTCGTATCGATAGAATCTCCTAAGACGTTGCCCTGGATGGCAGACCACCCCTTCGGATCTCAGTTTCGTTCAACTGAGGAAACATCTCTCTTCAAACCATTATAACTTGACTTCTTTCTCTATTCATCAAAACTGACTTTCTTAACAACGCTTATCCTGTCTTCGGACAATTAGGCATCCTCGGACCGGGTCGCCAGCCCAATATACACATGGATAAAAAATATTGTTGGACCTAACACCCCTACAAGCAGCATTTTATGTACTTCAAAATACCTAAATATTATTAATAAATACTTTAGCTTTTATTCCAGAGTGTAGCATTCCTGAACCACGTGGGAAATAGAAAGGTCGGTATTCATAAATCAAAAGTATGATGAAAAAAAAAACCTTCTCCCTGGCTGTTATGTAAAGTAATTGACGAGGATGTAAGAGTAGAGTTGCTCTTTATGGAGCACGTGTTCCTCACTTGCCGTGGTAGACAAAGCTTTGTTTTCTTGTCCATTTCATTGAATTCAATGTACAATAGTTTTCTTTTTCTACGGCGTTCCGTTTTATTTTTAGCTTCCGCACTTTGTTTTGTTGTCATTCTGTCTCATCACATGTTCTGAATTATCAAAAAATCCGAAAAGAAAATAAATATTACGTATTTATTTAGGAATAATTTATTAAAATTTTTGTTAAATTTTTTTTGTTAAAAATATATTTATATCTTGAAAATTTTTAAAATATAAAAATTATACATAAAACATAAAAATTAAAAACTAAAAACCAAGCGTTCCAGACACTTTCTACGCGTTTACTCGTTAGGCACTTTGATACTCACGAAACTTTTGTGGCGGCTAATGTTCCATCAAGCAATGCTTGTGGGTTCTCTCTTCTCTCGTCCAATTATTATTCTTCTGCTTCTGTTTCAATTTTGTCTCTGCTGACAACAATTTTCTTCTGCTTTCTTTTGCTACTGTTCCAAAATTTTTTCTTACTTGCACTATCGTCAGAATCTTCTACACCTCGCATCTTCGACGGCCAATAATAACTACTGCTTTCAACTTGCACAAAGGATGATGTTGATGTTTCATGTTTGATAATACATCTTTTTCTTTCTTTTGGCTGTACATGATAGTAAGGTGAAAGTGTTGTTTGGCAATTGGAATCCCCAATGAATATGTATTTCGTAGATTTTTAGGCAGTATTTTCTAAATTAAAAATAAAAAAAAATTTGAGGTGTTTGGAGTCATTTGACAAATTTTATAATAGTGTTTTTTAAATTGGAAAATATTTTTTAATACTTGTTGTACACTTTAATATATAATATTCATAATTTCTTAGGTAAGGTATACATTTTTTTTTTATTGATATTTTTGTTTTAAATATGAAATGAGTAATGTGCACGGATGATATATGAAAGAATCTGAACTTTTCTAAATTACATTATTTTAAGAAATACTTTGCATTTTTTATTTTTTAAACATCATTTTTTAAACTACCATTTGCATTTTGACAAAAGAATACCAAAAGGCAGTGAAAATATTTGATATAGCATGCTTATAGTATTTTTATTTTTATTTTTATATACAATACATTCTCATCATGATATACTTACCATGTAATAAAAGGCAAGTTTAGAAGTTATGATTATGCCAAGTGTAAACTATGTTTAATAGATAGGTAGTTGCATCATATTGCACTAATTTTTAAGATAAAAACAATAACTTAATTGTCCTTATCATTTTTTTAAAACTATTTTATCAATTCTTAGAATAGATACAAAAACTTAATTATTGATTAAAAATCTGACTTTTTTATAATTTGAAATTCTGTATCTGATGCAAGTCTTCCAAAAGTTTAATTGCCAATTATATTTTTTAACGATTTTTTCAACAAAAAAAAAAAATTGCCATTTATATCTTTTTACTTGGTTTGGTTTCCTGGATGAGATTTGGGTCTAGTACCCAATTGCACTGGATCCGTTGGGATAATAATACGTGTCCACTTTTGGACACATATTAATATCTGAATAGGTTTCAGTGCACTGGATGCATTGGACCTAAGCCTTACCCTAAGTTGTTTAACTATAACCCAATAACTAATGCATTAATGTGATGACCTTAACTTTCACAACTATCATATTATTTATGTGGTGGATAATCCATTCATCTGATGGCAAACCTATTCAAATTCGTTGCAATTCAATCCTGCTTATTGGGTGGTTAAGTAATTAGAGGCTTGAAATGGTTTATTTATTTATTTTGTGGTTAGCCTTATTTTTTATGGTTTTCATTTTATAATGAGATGTATTTGTTGCAACTTTCTTCCTTTCATGCAATATTTTGCTAATATGGGTGATATAGTAGCTGTATCTGCTACATTTTATTATGTAATGCCTGTATACATAAATATTTTTTTTTGTTTAACTTTACTTTATTTATTTTACCATTTCATTTTACAATTCACCCAACATCCTGAAAACCTACTTTATTTATTTTACCATCTCATTTTACAACTCATCCAATATCCCAGTTTTTATTTTTACTACAACTCATTAAAATAATATAAATTATACCAAAAAATAATATAAACAAATCAATTCTCTCTCTTCTCTCCCATCTCTTTCTCCTCACTTTTCCTCTCTCTCCCCATTAAAATATTAATTTTTATTTTTACAACCCATGAATAGTAGGGTTGTATATATACAACCTTACTATTCACAAATGGTATAAATTTTTAGATACACACCCCCGGATGTAGCATGTTTTTAAAGATCTAGGTTGTAAAATAACAACTGGAGGGTTTTTACACCCTCCAATGTTAGTGCTCTAACACAAATTGTTGTTAACAAGAATAGCCTAAGAGGGATTTGCTTTCAATATGCAAGACCTTGCAAAAAGGTATTGCTTCTAGATTCTCCATTAAAAGTATGTAATTAAATAATTAAATTTATTATTTTTCAACAGTTTAAACTATTGGGATAATCAGTTGTGGGGGTAAAGTAGATAAAATATTTATTTGAGCCTTGGGCCTGATTTGACGGTGTAAGTCTGTTCGAGCAGAGCTTTTGGAGCCCACAAGCCAGTGCACACTACGAGAGGTGGATGAGTCGTCCGAGGAAGGGTACCTTTTCGGACGGGCCCATTAAAGGTCATGGGATATACCAAGGGGTTTAGAGATTCGGAAAATCTATTAGGTAAAGGCGTGACCCATGCAGTGGTTGGAAGGAAGAACGTGTGAGAAATATTAGAGGAGAAAAAGCTGCTACCACCACATTAAAGATCCTGCACCTCCCTCCCTGACCGCATTGATGGGGAAATGATCTCTGAGCAATGAGGTTCAGCTTTTCAGCTGGTATTTGGAGGTTTAAAGAATGTGCTGGATGGGACAAGTATCTAGGGAAGAGATTAGTAATACACGTGGAAGAAAGAAGGAAGAAGAAGATGGATACAAGAGAAGAAGAGAGATATAAAAGAGAGGGGAGGGCAGAAGGAAAGGGGGATCGGATACTAGAACTGTATTTGTAATATTATTCTTAAAAGAAAGAAAGACAACACAAGTTGTCCTTGACTTATGTCTGAGGAGAGATTCTTTGCTATTCTCAGCTATTAAACACGCGGATAACGGTTAGATTCCTTTTTCCAACATCCACAATCTAGGTTTCAAGCCCACACTCTACAAATTGTTATTGTATAAGGCCTTTTGGGCCTAAGTCCACCTAGTGATTGGACCGGGTACAATTGTACACTTACATCAGTAATTTAACATATTCTCATAACATTTGAATGCCAATGAAGTTATTTTTAATTATCTATGCAAACTTATTGCCAAAGTCTTACTCTTAATAACATGCTCGCAATTAGAAGTGGCTCAATTTTTAGCTATGATCTTCAAATTCCAGGTAACATCCTACAAGTACAAGTACTGCAACCCTGTTCTATTTTTTCTTATATCATTAATGTTCTTTCTATATAGATATAGAAGTGGCGTTCGACAATTCTTTAGGGTGGAATGCTTGGTTGACTGATCAATGCCTTGGCTCGAAGGGTTTGGATACATATTCTTGGTAGTTTGCTTCTTCTTCTTTTTGCATTGGATGTGCCAGTCCGGTAAATTAACCTTAATCTTTATCATTAATTATCATCGTACAAAAAACCAATTTGTCTTGGTGCCTGGTTATTTAGACTTGCATGTTTAAGTGCAATGTCATTGCTTTCTTTTTAAATTAGTTTGCCTCCATTTTCTCTCAATCTTGCATATGATGGAAGACCACATACGATATCTACGTATCTATATTCTATATAATTATTTGCTATATAATAAAATTGAGTCCAAGATGTTTTAGATGTGTTAGGTTAAAATCTATATACATAATAATAGGTAGAGTTAAGAGAAAATTTAATTAGATTTCAAAATAGAATTAAATTAGAGTCTAATTTTACGTCATGTGTCCTATCTAATCTAAGTTTTTAAATTTTTGTGTCAAATTGGATTTCAATTACTGTTTAATTTTGTGCCATGTATCCCATCTAATCTAAATTTTTTAATTTTTGTGTCAAATAAGTTAATTAGTGTAAAAAATGAGGAGTCCAATATAAGTAAACTATAAAAAATATAATTTTTAAATGATTTTATATTTATGAGCCTTTATTTTGTATAACTAAAATCAATTCAAGTTTATAAGTTATATACACACATATATATATATATATATATATATATATATATATATATTTATAGCCAAAACTAAGAGAAAATTCAGTTAAATTCTAATTTGGAGTCTAATTTTGCGCCACGTGTCTGATCTAATTTTTAAATTTGTGTGTCAAGTGAATTATTAGATGCAAAAATTAAAGAGTCTAAATTCAATTAGATTCAAAATTTAATTTTAATTGGAGTTCAATTTTGCGCATGTATTCCATCTAATTTTTTAATTTTTGTGGCAAGTAAATTTTTGAATGCAAAAATAGAAAAGTCTTGATCTAATTAGATTCTAATTATATATATATGTGTGTGTGTGTGTGTATTTGAAATTGTTTTTAAATGTATTTGTGCATATGCACGGGGTTACACACTAGCTTTGCTTAATTAAATACTATGTATATATACTGCATGCTTTTAATAAATTTTATTAACAATCTTTTAATACACGGCTTTCGTTCAATTTATGTTAAAGTGTGGTTTGTTTCTCAATAAAATTATATATTGGGTCCGTTTGGATACAGCTGAAAACTGAAAACTGAAAATACTGTAGCAAAATAATTTTTAAATGGGTGAATAGTGATGCGGGTCCCATTTTTAATTAAAAAATTTAAAAAGTACATGAACAGTGCACCACTGTGCGGTTACTGTTCACGCACAGTGGTGAACAGTGCACCTGTCCCCCGTTGAAACGTGTGCGCAGGAAAGAAAAAAAAAAAAAAAAGTCTCAAACGCAGGACGCTGGACGCAGCCTCCCAATCCAAACACACGCATTATGTAAATTCAAGACCTACCATACGCGGACATTCAAGTAAAATATATTTATGTGGGTTCCAGTTAGCTCAACTGATAAAATTTCTGATGGTTGAATAAAAGATTTTGGGTTCAATCTCCACTTACACCAAAAATTGATTGGTGTCTTGGTTTGATGACAAAGAGCGCTCATCAGGAGCGAACGCCATAAGTTGAAACTATCTATAAAAAAAAAGTAAAATATTAAATATTGATATTTAATACTAATTATTAAATATTGATATTTATTTTAATTATTTAATATTATAAATAATAAATAGTACTACTTATTAAATCTCGACATTTATTTAACATTATAAATAATAAATAAATACACAACCGATTAAGATTTTAAATTGGAACAGTGATGTGATCGCTCTCTAACTTCTTGATGGAATGAGCCCAAAAAAATTAATTAATTAAAACATAAATAAAACACAAAGGGTTCCCAAACAATATTTGAGCAAACATATATTTTCCATCAAAAAGGAATTTATCAAGCTATTCATAGGTATAAGAATACTCTCTTAAGAATCAATTTGTAACTGAGTACGTATTTTCTTCATAGTTTCTGAAAAATCATAACTGTAGTTATGTTCTAAATTTTTCCAAAATTAAAAATATCTATTAAAAAAAAGATCTCGATACATTTTTAGGATTGTAATATTTAATTTAAATCTTAAAATTACAACCAAAAAATTTGGTTTGAGGTTTGGAAAATATACTTTCATTTTCCTAGGTTTATAATTAACTAGTTTCCTCCTCAAATATACATGACTCCTTGAACTTCTATTATTTTGTTAACTATATATTAACAAATTGTTAGTCTCTTTAGTGGTTAGGTAATGGTAGCTACCATTACCTAACCACTGAAGTTATTAAAATCCCAAATTACCCTTAAGCAGTTTATATATATATATAGATGGGTTCAAGTTACACTTGCTGTAATTTCACAAGAGTTACATCTTTTTTGGACCATTGATTACTGTTAGATCTAAGGGTCAAAAACACTCATAATAATGTCATTATTACTCCCTAGAGATTAGTAAGTTAGGCATTAACTCTTCTTATTAAAGGGGGAAAAAAAACTATAGCATTAACTCTCCACAGGTATAAGTGTTTGTGGAGTGTAGGGGGCAAGGGCCGAGATTCAAGTCTCCAGGAGGGAGCTTCATACACATATACACTTAAATTAGACTAGAGTAGAAATTCTATCTTGTGTAAAAAAAAAAAAAAAAAAACTCTCCACTATCTTCCATGTCATCATCTTCTTCCTCTCATCCTCTCTCACATCTTTCTTCTTACACTATGTACTTTTAGGCCATCACCATTGATTTCTTAACAGTATTTTGTCTTGAGATACTAGAATATTTTAGAAGTATATGGCCAAAGTCACATTAGTTTTGGAGAAATATCCTATCATGATATCCTCCATTGTCGAAGGCTTTGTTCTGCTATTGAGAGTAAATCTTTTGGTTCCATTACTCTAATGGAATGTTGCTCATAGCAAGTTTAATAAAGTAAATGTTGTAAATCCGCATTGCAATCTATTTTTGTTCCTTGTGCTAGGTGGCAATATTGGCAAATTCATGAAGATGCATTTCTTTTTAATGCAGCTGTCGTCAATTGATACTTTTCAATTTCTTTGGGTTTGAAGTTTAATAGCCTGATCAAAGCTAAAAAGTAATAATTGGTTCCTCATTGAATGTATTTGCTAAAAAATATTAATTGGAAGTAATAATTGGTTCCTCATTGAATGTATTTGCTAAAAAGTAATAATTGGTTCCTCATTGAATGTATTTATTTCTAGTATCTGCTATCCTTGAGTACACTTCCTATCCTTTGGTTTGGTATTTTGTTTTTGGGAAACATTTTTGGCTTGTTCTATAGGAGTCGCTAGGTGTTGTGATTTATTTTGATCTTTAATTTTGAGTACTGAACTAATTAGAAGCGGGAGATGTCATACTGATGTGATTAGAAGTATGGGGGTGGTCTTTGATAAAATGAAACTCATATTTCGGTCACTCTTGGAGAGGTGGTGGTGCTATTGATCAGCAGTGTTAGTAGTCAATCTTTTATTAATACTACCTTTAGTTTTCACTTAAGAACCGTCTATCCGACTAGCCTAGCAACATGAAGTGGATTTGGTGGATGTACACGTTCACTGGAGGCATTTTAACATCTTCAAGGTGCGAGTTAGCTAAAGTTTTGCTTTGGATTTCTTTTTGAGTTTTAAGTAGAGAACGATTGTTGAGACTAATTATTTCTAAAACCCTCATGACAAATTTTATTCAAGGTACTGCCAAAACTCAAATGGACGAAAAAATATTTCTCCTTTTTTCAAACCATATATTGTGGTTAAGTAATGACAAAATGATACTCTCTCCATAATAAATGAATTCGCAAAATGGTAATCATGTTTATTAAAACAAAATAAAGATAGCTTGCATTTACAATTTAATCTTGAGAATTTTATGAATGGTAAAGGCCTGAAAGTATAGTGCAAAAAGAAAGACAAGAGGAAGAAGATGATGATATGGAAGAAAAAAGGAGAGTTAATGCTGCGTTTTTTTTCTTCCCTTTAATAAGAATAGTTAATGCCTAAGTCATTACTTTCTACGGAGTAATAATGACACTACTACAAGTGTTTTTTGACCCTTAAATCAATAGGTAATCAATGATTCACAAAATGTGTAACTCTTGTCAAGTTACACTAGGTGTAACTTGAACCCATCTCATATATACATTACAAAGAAACTACCTCTCAGTTAAGTTGAATGTAGTGCTATTTTTACTCTTACTAATTAGTTGAGTAATAAGATATATATTTTTTAAAATATGAGTGATTATGATGATGATGATGATTAAGTGCCTTTGGATCATCATCATCATCATCATAATTGACATATAAAATTAGGTGCCTTTACATTAAAATTAAATTTTATACTTAATATAAAGAAAACACAACAAATAATAAAAGAATTTTCGTGTGTTAGAAACAAGACATGGACATAATCAATTGGAAAGAAAATAATAATTGATTCAATTAACCCACGGGCAACTTTTAAAAAAAAAAATTGTTTAACAAATAATCATTGGTTATTTCAATGATTATTTGTGAGATTGAAGAAAATAAAGAGAGGGAGATAATGGGTGAGGCTTAGGTTCAGTGCATGTAGTGCACTAGACCTATTAAGATAGTGACATGTGTTCAAAAGTGGACACATGTTATAATCTCAAAAGGTCCAGTGCAACTAGACACTGGACCTAAACTTCACCTGAGCGGAATAATGTGAGGAAAGTGAACATGAGATAAGACTTGGAATTTTCTTTTTCTAATGAATCCCTATGTGGGTATTTAAGTCTTTTTATTTTGAAGCTACAATTTATTGTAATTTCTTCTACATGATAATTTTGACAAGGTTAAAACTATCTATAAAAAAAAATAGAATGAGCAAAGTATATTTTAAAAAATTATGGGAAGGTTTTTGTAATTCTCCATAAAATCTATCGTTTTCCTAATTTGATTATGTCATTTATATATATATATTTTTATAAGGGTATTTCTCACTTTAAGAGTATTTACACCAAGTCACCAACTCATGTAAAATAACATAAAATCCAAAAATCACCCACATTAAATTATGACTCGATTATGCAAAATAAGATTTTGCTATGGTGTTTGTGCAAACATACAAGTCACTTGCAACTTATGAAAAATGATTTTTTATTGTTTCTTTGCATTCCCCTAAAGTGAAAAAAATGAGTAGATGTTGGTTATTTTGTGTCAAGAAAGAGAAACAAATGTATGTGTATTTTAATAAACTAGTGTATAGAATAAACAAATGTATGTGTATTTTAATAAACAAATGTATGTGTCAAGAAACAATTTAAAAAATCAAGAAATTTTAATATTTTAATAAACTAGTGTATAGAATAGATAATCAAATGTATGTGTTTTGAAAATGATTAGCTAAGATTTTTTTTTTTAGAGAAAGTGATTTCTTATTCTAAAATAAACAATAATTTTTACATAAACTGATGTAAATGCCCAATAGTAACCAAAAATTATAATAAAATGTAAATAATTATAAATGTAAAGTGATTTATGTGAACTTCATCTTAAGGGTCATACTTTAGCCAACTATATTTAGCAGACATGCACAAATTTATATTGAATCTTTTTTCTTTTTCTTTTTTTGAGAAGGAAAATTATGGTGAATTTGGTATACTTTCACCAATATCATATAAAGGGTTGAAAGTTAGATTATATTCTTCAGCTAGATATAACAAATTAACAAGAAATATTGACTAGCAGTTTGAGTATAGTTACATTTCTGGTATCCAAAGAAATATGGACATGCACAGCATAAGACATATATATATATATATATATATATATATATATTTCTTTGAATCAAACACCACCTGCATCTTCGGATTTGGCTCACGAACTATTTGACAGGTAAAACTTTAACTTTAACCTTATTTTTTCCTTAATTCAATGATGATCTTTTCCTTCTTTTTTGAGAAATAATTCAATGATGATCTAAATGATGGTAAATGTAAAAATGACCATCTCATTAGATAATCTTATCAATAATTCTAGTATTATACATTTTTTCACATACTTCACCGCAATTATAATACGTAACAGAAGTAACGGTGATGATATTATCCAAGAATATATGGTGCTAGTATGAATGAAATAAGTGTCATTGTCAAGCAGAGACACGATGCAAGATCCACTTCGGAGTTAGAATAAGTTGGTGATATTATCCGTTCATCAAAAAAATTTGATGATATTATCCAAGAATCGTTGGCCCTTCAATCAATATCTGGACTATGCAGCAATCTTGTGAAAGTTAAGATCTTTGATGGGACATCTACTTGGGATTGGCGAATAAGATCATTAAAGATATGATAGATTAATTGCGGTAATTATCATAAAAAATATTATGTGCATCGTCGGCAATTCCTTAATTTGCTTGGATAAATATCTTCTACGGGTTACGCAGCTAATATGCATTATCCTGTTTCTCATTGTCTCATATTCTAAGGGAGATGTATATAATTATCTAATGAGATATTTTGTCCAGAGGGTGGTTTACCGCCCGAGTTTTGTCGAGTAATGCATGTTTAAGTTTGGCTCGTTAGGAAAAATCAAAAACTCGAGCTTGATTTGAGTTTGTAACAACTCTAAAATTACTGTTTGAGTTTGAGCTTATGAAAAAGTCAAAAAGTTTGAACTTGACTTGGCTTGATTAATTAGTCAAGCCAAACTCAAGTTTAATATCAAGCTCAAACTCGAGCTCAAGTTAAGTTTTTGAGTTTGAAATCTAAAAAAATTACATTATTAAATGCTTAAATCTCTAAAATTAAAGAAAAAAATAGTACACTCATTTTATCATACATGTAGTTTTGCTTATGATTAGCTATTATTCAAATAAATAATTTACATAATTAAATTCATTCATTCATCACTTCTCATTTACAGCTTTAGCGATTGTTCAAAATACAATTTTTACATTCACGTTAGATGGTGAAGGACTAAAAAAATACCTATTTGTAACTATTATGAATGAAAAAATACTAACATGTTTTATAACTTTTCTTTAGATAATTGACAAGGAATGATCATATGTGGCCTACTTAATTATTTATTTATTTTTAAATGTAATTATAGTCTAAAGTGGTTCTTGATTAGTTTAAAGAGAAGGAAAAAATTAAGGTAATATAGGTAGTGGTCTCATCTTGACCATGTCATTATTAAGTTATGTATAATGAGTATATTTAGCTAATACATATAAACTTATAAATGAATCTATACTTGAATTGTTGTATATCAAGTTTAATAGCTCACGAGTTTGTTCATGAACAAATTTTTTTGCTTGAACTCGGCTTGTTTATTAAACGAGCTTAAAACGAAAGCTCAAGTTAGGATTATTTATAAACAAATAAACAAACATGAACAAATTTTTTATCAAGTTAAACCCGAATTGTTTATGATCAGCTTGGTTCATTTACGCCCTACCTTTGCTTGAGTTTTTTTTTTTTTTAATAAAAAAAGTTGATATTTTTATGCACATTTTCATAAGGAAAGAAAATATCAAATATTCTATCATACTTTTCTACAACTCTGTTCAAGGAGAAAAAGAAAGTACATAAGTAGATAAGAGTGTTCTATATAAAAAACATGAAATTTTCACCATCCAAGTAATTATTAATACTAAAAAGCATATTTTGCTAACAAATGTGTTGGATTGTTTTCGCGACGCCCCACGTGTGAAATTTCAAAATTTTTGAAGCTCGATACTATAATTGAGTGCTTCTTGGATGAAAGCCGTAATAGAGGGTAGGAGGAGGGAGTTTCCCAGATAGAGAATTAACCTCAACAGGCTAAGAGACCCCCTCAAGAATAAGATCCTTAGTGCTTACATCCACTGCAAATAAAATACCTTATTCAAAGGCATTGGCTTCAAATTCCATTGCACCCAAAGGCACTGAGACTTTCTTGCTCAAAGCAGCAACCACATGCCCTTGAATATCTCAAATAATAATGTCAATACCTGCTTCTTTTTGGTGAGAAAACACTGCTCCATCTATGTTCGCTTTGTAAAACTGGCCCCATGGAGGATACCACTTCGCCACAGCCTTCTAAATCAGTGTTCGAGTCGCGATGTTAACTGCTTTAAATTTTTACGATATATTGGGGATTTGGGATGCTCACTGCACCACCTTTGCCACTGATTCTTTAAGCCACCATTGCAAACCTTATATTTCAATTTGTCCACAGAATCCAAGCTACTGTGATCGTTTTCTCCAAAGTTTCTTTACGACAGTGCCTGTGCTCGACCAAATTCCATGCCACATCCAGAAAATCTACAAATGAAGCCCCACCCTGTGCTTGGAAAACATCTGTTAGAGCCCATGTATCTTTTGCATGAGAACAATCCCAGAAGATATGATCCTTTTCTTTTCTTTTTTTCTATAAAATAAGGGGGAAAGCTCACTTCTTTAATGAGTCAACAACATATATACCAAGATAAATATTAAATTAGGAGCAAAATTTGTTACTTTCATATAAATAAACAAATTACTAATAATTTCTTCCACATAAAAGTTCTCATTTCATCATTGAGGTTGTAATTTATGGTTCAATGGTAATAATTTTTTTTTGTAATTAATGACCTATGTATGTGATTTGAATCCTACTTCTCTTTTTCCCCTATCTACCTATCTAAAAAAGAAACTCATATCAGACCAGGTTTATATCTTTCAAGAATATCTACAATTAACACTGATATATACAACGAGTATATATATATATATAGAGAGAGAGAGAGAGAGAGAGAGAGGGAGAGAGAGAGACCTATTCTATTCCATCACATGGGGAAAATAGGAAAGGGTGTTTTGGTATAGTAAAATTGGGTCATTACAAAATAGATTAATTTATAATTTATAATAGCGTAAGTAAAGTATTATAAAAAGTTTTAAAAAATCACTAATTTTATTCCATCTTTTACTTTCCCTTTTTTGTCATTCTCTTTGTTTGTTATGCCAAGTGTTGAGGCACAACTTCTTGGGATCAAGCCCAAACTCTCTCTTAGTGGGAAAGTTGAGGGAATATCGCTTGAAGCCTTTGAACTAGGAGGCTTGTAAGTCTATTCGACCTTTGACATTGTAAGATGTTTTGACATGGGAAAAGTAGTAAAGGATGTTTTGGCATAATAAAGTTGGATTATTCCCAAATTAGGGATGGCAAAGGGATAAACTAGAGTCGAATTATGGGTGTTCCACCTTGCAGGATAGTTGCCATGTTCTGCTTGCATATAAATTCAAGCTATTCCATCCCTACTCCACGGGCCCATCTCCTTCCACATTTATTAAAATAATCTAAAATTATACTTTAAAAAATTACAATTAAATTACTCTTATCAAATAAAACTAATTTTTCCTAAGCAGTTACATTAATATAAACCAAAGTGTTTAACAAAACAATTAAAAAAAAAGTCTTAATATCCAAATATTTTAATACTTAATAATATAAGTTAGTAAGGATCCCATGAGTATTTGAAAATATAAATAGAAAGAAAGACATTTTTGTAAATATATGCAAGGAGAGGCAAGACGAGGCAGCCTAAATCCATATTTACCTTGTCTTGGGTGCAAAACAATTTAAGACAAAGTTTTTCTCTAAACTTATTTTTTTTTATAAGAAACCCTTTAGACAGTTTAAAATTTTTGTTTTTTTTTTTTGAGAAAAAAATTTATGTATTTAATACTTAAGAATAGTAAATTGTTTCTTCTCAAAAAACAAATTGTAAATTGTAAAGTTTATGTTTTTCTTTGAAAAAGGTTCTTGGTAGTTTTTTTTTTTTTTTTAATTTTATTAAATTAAAAAAAAAAATTTAAATAAAGATTATCTGATTAAATTGGGGATATTTTTGACATTTTTTTAAAATTATAACTAAACTTGTAAATCCTCTTAAATGAATTCAAGTTTGTAGTATTAAATTGAATTTTAAGCAAAATTAGAAGATATAATCTGTCATTTAGCCTATTTTTTCTCTCTGCAAAAATGAAAAAGAAACTAACAAAACGGCAAACTCGCACGCATATTAATATTTCGTTTCGATGGAAGCGGGGAGTCTCCTCCATAGTCACATTCCATGGAACCCACCCAAACGCCAAATACGTCGCCGTATTGGCTCCTCTTTCCCGCGCTTCTTCTTCATTTCTAGGGCTTCCTCTTCTTCTTCTTCTTCAAATTCAGAGCGAGGTTACAGAGGACCAAAGCCAAAGAGGGATTGGGTCGCCGATTGGGTCTCCAACAACGACGACGTCGTTCGGAGCTTGCCGATTTACGTCGGTGGAGTCTCGCTCTTGGCTGTTCTCCTAAACCGCACCGTTTCGGGCATTGCTCCTGTCGCTGATGCTAGCAGGTAATTGCTCTCACTCTCAGTCTCAGATATCAAATATTTGAAATAAGTTTCAGCATTCTTTGAATTTGTGCTTGGCTTGTTGTGTTGAACATTTTCTTAGCCATTGTTTAGGTCTAGTAGTTATTTGCTTGATTCTCTGGCTGAATTTTCTTTTAATTGAATCACTTGATGGAATTGCTGTGTTATTGTGGTTGTGCATGTGCTATGGAATGTCGATTTAATTTAATATAGGTTTATTTCTGTGATAGCCTGGATTGTTTGGATTGGATTAGCTCATATGAGTTTGTATTGTGCGAACATGTGTTGAGTAACATAGCAGACGTGTACGAATAGTCGAATTGTAACTTGATTAGTCCTTTTGGGATAAACGCAAATATGACTAGTGCTTTTCTTGGGTCGTGACAATTTGGCATTATGAATTTCTTTTATTGAGAAATTGGTTAGTGCCATTTGCAATTTATTTGCTTGTGTGTGTTGTGCTGGCGTGCGTTTATATTTTCTAGATGGAGATCGCAAGTGGTGGATAGCTTATTTTTGGATCTTCATTGGGGCATGAATTAAATCAGAATGTGTGCTTATCATAGCATACAGCTTGTGCTTGCCGCTTCTTTTGCTTCATGAAGAGATGCATTTGTGTGATTTCTTTGAATGATGAATGGCTTATGTTAATATTTACAAACTAGGTTTTATGATTCTAAGGTTCAATACAATGTTTGGTGGTTGTACTTTCCATAAAAAACATCCTAGAGCTGTTGGATATCTTTGTTCCATTTGCAGGTAATGCCTTCTTGATGAGTTTGTGCGTGTGCATGTGACTCTGTGTTGCAGGCATGGTGTTCAGTCTCATAACATGTTTAGTGTATACTCTAATGATCATAAAATTAAGGTATTCCAAGCGTTTGCCCTTTGAGAGTGGAAATAGGATAACAAAGTTAGAATTAGAATAGAGAAACTTGCACGCATTAACTTGGATTCTAGTATGTTCCAATTCAAGATAGAGCACTCGTAAAAAAGTGAATAATTTTGAGACTAGCTCTCTCAACCTACCCCAATGCTCCTTCTAGGCTTGGGATCAACTGTGTACAAAAATTTAAGACAATGCTTGTGGCTTCATTTGCTTCATGAAGAGATGTATTTGTGTTCACTGATCAAAAAGAGTGACCCATGTTAATAGTTAGAAGCAAGCATGATTATTCTCAAAGTCGATACAATCTTTGGTGGTTTTGCTTTTCATAAAAACACCTTATAGCTGTGGGAACACTTGGGAATTCTTTGTTCAGTTAGCGGGTAATGCCTTCTAGCTAAGTCTGTGTGTGCATGTGCATGTGACTCTGTAGTGGGCATAAAGTTGGGTTACATAGCATGCTTGTGGCTAATAAAGATTCAAAGCCCTGACACATTCAGAATTGAAATCAAGCTGGGACATATTGCTTCTTATATTTTGAAGGAGACTATACGTCAAATAAATTATGCTTATTTTACTTTTATAGAAGATAGAACTTCCCTCTGATTTGCTGGCTTACATTTTTCTCAAGCATGTTTAGACTAAAATCTAATCATTTTCTTTATTATTATGTCCTCATATTCACGTGAGATCTATTATGCAGCTCACAGTCAAGATCTGATCTTTTGACGCTTGGTTTGGCAGTCACTAACATCCTAACTGGTCTGGTATGGCTGTCAATCCGACCAAAATCTATATCTGTGGTGAGGGCTGCACACCTGCTTTTCAACCCTAATTTCTCTCTTATTTAGCTGTTGGCTCACTAGATCTAATTTGCAATCGATTATATCAGAGTTTGCATTTAATAGTTTTGTTCTGATTTCAGGTAAGTCCTCAAGGGGTTGAATGTCAGAGAATATGTTCTAATCTCCCTGATTCTGTGGTTTCTGAGTTACTGTGGTAATCCACATTATTTCACATTTTCTACAATGTTCAACGACGATATTTATTCTCTAATAATCTGCTTTATCATTTTTTTTACTCTATTGGTTTATACTCACTTGTAAAATTCATAACCACTTTTTGTTACAGAATAACGGCTACTTCTCTTTTATATCATCTTATTAACTGAGAGAAGACAACAGATATCATACAGTCAATTTTATTCTCTACAGTGCTAATTTTCAAAAGATAGGGACTTAAAATGCGAATTGGATGTCTCACTTGTGATATTTTAATTAAAAGCCATTAGCCCCAAATTCCCGTTTCTTTCAAATAATGGCATGGTTTCCTAATGAATAAAGAGATATTAAATAGTGAGCCAATCTACAGGATAGTAATTTCCTGCCGTTATCAAAGAAAAGTTCTTGTGATTTGCAGGTAGAGAAACTATTCAGCCTGTTTAATATGTGCTTTTCATTGCTTATTCCACAGGGTATGGGAGTCTATGTCAAATGTGACGTGCTGCAGGTCTCTAATTGTTGTTTATGATAGCCGTTGTATCCTTCAAATTGGTTGTGCAGCCAAATCTTCATTTGGTGATGGTGAGGCTGTGGCTGTGGATGTCAATAAACTAATGCAAGGATCACTCTGTCAGGGTGTTATAAAATCTGGAGCTCGTAAGTTGTTAACTTCATATTATTCATTGGAGGTTTCAAGTATTTAGAACGTGACATAATTATTGCAAGATGTCCACCAAAACATGATTTTAAAACCACCCATTTGCTCCTAATTTTGCAGAGAGCTACTTGGCCAACCTATCTCTTTATCCTGGGAAGTCTGAGCTGCCATTTCTGCCTTCAAATACACAGGTATCCCGCATGTACTCAGGTTGATTGTGCTGTGCAACCACAAGGTTTAGAAGTGTTCATTTCAAAGTTTCACTATTACAAGTCTCACTTTGCTAGGCAGTAATTCTGCAACCACTTGGAGAGAAAGGAATTGCAATAATTGGTGGTGACACAATCAGGGGTTTCACCAGTTCTGACCAGGTGTTTCTCTCTTAGCTTGCAAATTTTAACCTCCGTGTATCTGTTTGTCATAAGATACTTGGCATGACAAAGCGCTAGTGTTATTATCATTCCATTCCTTTAGATTTTTGACTAAAAATATTCTCAATAAAAAATTGAGGTAGCCCTGGCATTCCTCTTACCATAAAGCCTTGATGTTCATATTCGTATTATGAGTTATCACTTGGCTGAAATCAAGTGATCTTGGGGTCTTTATCAAACTTTTTTTCTAGAACTTGCATAGTTTGGTCACTTTTACATTCTTGTCTGCACAGTGACACATCATTGTGATCTATATAGGCTCTATTCCTATTTCAAGAGTGGCAAGTCCATTCATACTCGTAATTTTTTTAATCTTAAATCATTTTCTGTCCTTTTGATAGAGGAGACTTGAATCAACAAGCTAATGGGATCTGCTTTTTCTCTTTCATAAATGTGATTATGTCGCTAATCTTCTCTGAAAAAGTACTTTGGAATCAGATTACTTCATTACGCCAGTTGATCAAAACTTGTTAACACACTGGAATCAATTTTGTGAACAGGATTTTATTATTATTATTATTATTATTATTATTTTGTCTTTGGTACTGATTGGAGTAAATGATGACAGGCATGGATTACGTTAATTGGAGAGAAGCTGGATGCTACGCTTTCAAATTACTTGAATAGCCTCCCATTGGCCGTCCAAGATTGACTTTGAAAGAACTACCGAGTTAAAGCTTATTAATATCATGTGCGTATAACATTTGTGTGGCCTTTTAAGCAAGGTAATTTTTCATTCTTGTTTTGCTGCATTTAAGCAAATTTTTTTGTTGATGTTTCAATTGATTACTTTAAGAAAGGGGGTGCGAAGTTTGATACAGTGCATCTTGTCCTGTACTTTCATGAGATAGTTTTTCCTGTGATTATGAATTTCTGCTTGGGCAAACACAAAAAATTAGAAGATAAAAACCAAAATGAAGAAGATTAACCCAGTACTTTTTCTTCTATGAAAAGACCTCTTTGATATCAAAATTTTAAATTCTATTATAAATTAGTCTATGCAATACATTTGAAAATTCCATTATAATCTGAAAGTTAGCCACTTTTTTTTTTTTTTAGAGAATTGAAAGTTAGCCACTTATATATATTTGACTCCCTCCTTTTCCTGTGCTCCCGCCTCCATGTCTAGATGTACCTATAGCAACCTAGCTAGCATGGAACATCAGTGGCAAAACAAAGACTTAATCTAATGGCAAATACCCAAGCTGTTGGTCAAATCATTAGAACTCTTCTGAATATGTGAAATTCTCACACACACACACAAAAACCCGTAGTTGTTGAAATTTTTAAGAATGCTTTCTATTCTTGGCTTATTGAATGGGTTATCTTCACTGCTAATGTAGCAGATATAAATAGATTCTTACCAAAAGTAAGTAGGGAAAAAAAGACTCTTTAGATTCTTCCAAATTAAGTTAATTGTGGCCTCATTTCAATTGTTTGCCATCACAAGCTGTACTTGTACTCCACCTATCCAGTAGTTAAAAGCATAAAATTCTTGTTCAGATTATACCTTATACTTCCCTTTGAAATCACTTCAATGTTTGATGGATCATGTCCTCTCTCTCTCTCTCTCTCACACACACAAAATTTTGAGGTGTGCTATGCTTTATTTTTCTTTTTTAGATTTTGCAAGCATCAGTCTTACTTTAAAGTAGGAATAACTTGCTTTGAAATTTTTTTGAGGTGAGGTGCTATACTTATTTTCCTGCTGTAGATTTTGTAAGCAGTAATCTCACTTTAAAGAGGGGAATAACTTGCTTAGTTAATCTATTCTTTCTAAACTTTTGCATTTCCTATTTAACAGATGTACTTAGACAATTTAAAAAAGGAACTCAAACATGTTGTTAGGTGTTGAATTATTGAATACCTAACCCCCGCCCTCTTCCCCCCACCACCCCCCCCCCCCCCCCCGGGTCTCTTGATGCACTAAACTTTCTTATGTTTCCCTTGTATGCATGCATGCATGTTTTGTTTACCAATGTTATATATGAATATGGTTAACCCCAAGTGGTTGGCCTAGTGATTTCCAACTCTCAATACATCCATAAATACTTGGGTTCAAGTTTCCTAGCCAATACCTTTGGGCTACCCCCAAAGGATTCTTCCCTGTGAATAAGTACCGTGTGTGTGGGAGCGGGGAACTATTAGTCTAGTGCTTTAAGAGTCCTAGACACCCACGTGACCCGTCAGCAAAAAATATATATATGAATATGGTTAAATTGAGAGTTCGTTTGGATATCGCTTATTTTGCTAAAAACTGAAAACAATAAAATAATAATAATAAAAATTACTATTCACGCGCTTGACACTGTTCCTAAGCTAAATGCACTGTTCATACAAGAGGGTTGAAAGAAACCCCCCGCGCTTCCGCGTAGGAGAAATTAAACGCAATCCAAATGCTCATTGACTGCATGCGTGTTTTGTTTTGCCATGTTATGGATGTAAATGGTTAAACTGACTTGAATTTATGTCTATCTTCCACTTCCAGCAACCCTTATGGCAACAACTTGCAAACTAGAGTGATAAGAGGCACATCAGATTCATTCAAGAGTGTGTTCACATTTCGTACCTCACCTGCTCACCATAGCTTGTATTTTTGTAAAAGTTATGATCATGCTCTTCAATGTCTTGAGCTGCGAAACTAGTCCGTTCCTAGGTACCTGCTTTACAAACCTAGTGCGTATTTGCGTGTATTATCTAATGTACAGAAAAGTTGTAGATTAAACACACTGCATCTATTTCCAAGTTTTTTTATCAGCGGAATGACCACTTGTCCTACTTTTGGTTTAAAACTTGAGCCTTAACATGGAACAAAGAAGAGGAGAAATAAATTGATAAATCATTCCACAAGTATAGAAGCAAAAATTGATAAACTTTCATTTTATGTCGTCACAAATTTACAACTGTATGTGATCCCTGTAATGATTCATGACATGTATAAAAAACAAAAAACAATACAAAAAATTAAGCTATGAAAAGGCCAAAAAGTAAAAACAATGAAAAGAATCAGTAGCTGCTCATATCTGTTGTATATGCCCTAAGCTGCAAGTACCTGGCTTGTATTTGTCACAGAAGAGACCTCTGCCAAGGCAGTAACCCGGTTACAGGGTCAGCCAAATAGGCCAGAACAAAGTCCCTCAGGCCAGTATCCCAAACCTCGCAGAAGCGTAGCCGCCAATTTGGAGGCTCAATGGCCTCAGTCCCTAACCCAGGTGCTCTATCTTTTGACCCTTTATTTTGATCCTTCTGCCAGTCAACAACATAGGTGGCAACCCTTCTGTAAAACTTGGCTTTAAAGGTATCCCACACCTGGTATTTGTAGTGGTTTATAACAGCCCTACTTTCAATCACATTCAGGTGCCTAAACCCTTCCCTAAGCAGAAAGTGATGCACCACATTAAGAAGAGAACTGTCGAGCAAATCCGGACGCACAATAGATTTGTGCCGCTCGGGACTCTGCAGCCGGCAAGTGTACCCAACAGTTACCCCCTGCTCCGGATGTGAACTCAACCCGGACGGCCCAAAACTATGGCAATCCGTTCTGATCTCTGCAATTGTCTTCGAAGATGAAAAATTCGCGACCATAGACTTGAGATAATTCTGACCCGGAAAACCCTTTCCTTTCAAATGCCGAAAGCCATACGGGAAGTAAAAGAACTCATCAACATCAAAGAACCCAACCCAATTGCATTCATCCCTTGCTTTCAAAGCACAATGCGAAAAACCCGCCTCTTGCGCCTTAATCCACGGCCAACTCTGCCTACTAACATTGTAAAACTCAAGCTCCTTAATCACATCCTCAATCCCATCATCACTATTGTTATCATAGATAAACCACCTCTCAACTCCGAGCCAAGCATGGTACTCAATCCACTCCCTTAGAGCCTGAGCTTGGTTCCACACCATTGTGCACACACAAAGCTCATACTTCCTCTTATCTCCCCTCACCTCCTCAGCCTTCGGACCATAAATCTTAGCCACAGAACCAATAGGCGGCTCATGAACTCGAGCTCTACTACTATAACGACTAACGGTAACCCTAATTCCCTGAGCTCTCTCAGGCATGTTCTTTATACTACGCGGCAGCAAACACCTAACCACCTCCTGAGCCGCCGTGACAGCCTCCGTCGTCAGCACAAACCCTTCATTTTCACCGCCCCAATTCCCAAACCCGAAATGGCAGCGGAAACGGGTCGGGTCGGATCTTTTATGCGGCCGGAGATTGAGCCCCTTAACGAACAAAACCGCCGTGTCCCCATCCAAAACCGCCTCGTAAACCACCTTCTCCCACGAATACACCGCCTGACTGCTCTGGTTGCTTTTCACCCTCAAGGACCAATCAGACTCCGCCACGTCACCACCTCGCCTCCGCAAATCCACAACGGCAGAATAATTCGCCTCGGGAGCCGGGCACCTCACGATCGAGCGAAACGCACCGTATTGCTCGGCAGACAGAGCCGGCCGAGCTCTAACCACTTCGTCATCAGAGCCGTTGAATTTTCCGTAGTAAACGCAGTCCAAGTCTCGAGCTCGGAGGACTTGATTGGAGACTATTAGCAGCACGTGGTCGGGGAACAAAACGCGGTCGTTTACCAGGATTGGCAATAACCGATTGTTGCTGTTGAAAGAATCAAGAATTGAAGAAGAGCTAGTTGAAGAGAGCAGAGTTGAAGCTTTGAGAACGGGGTGAAACGACGCCGGACCGAGCGGGAAACGATCGGAGGACAAGAAGAGCAAGAAGACCAAAAAGGACAAGCAAAGAACGAAAGATCTAAGCGAGAAATAGTGCGCCTGTGAATAATAGTAGTACGGCCTTCCCACTCTCTTTCTTTTTCTCTTCTGCTCCGAAGACGAAGAAGAAGAAGAAGAAGAAGAAGAATCCATTGAAAGCAAAACAAAAGAGATGAGATCTGATATGGAGCCGACACAGTACGAGTGTTTGTTTGTTTGTTCTGATATGTGCCAGAGAGAGTACGCGTTTAGTGGGTTTTTGGATTTTCAATTTTTTTTTTTTTTTTCTCTCTCTCTTTTTTGTTTAAGGGCCGCCAGGGATTTAAGAGCTTATTTATGAAAGTTTGAGAGTGATAAAGAAGTTGGAATGAGGCGGTGGTGGTGTCGTATATAACTTTGACGTTGCTCTCATTAATTTATTTTTATTTTGGATTATATGAGAATATTATAAAGTGGGCTGTGATTATGACGCATGTCATGACTTTTTTGTTTAGTACTACTAGGACTAGCCTATTTTTTTAATTGGCTTACAATGAAAGTTAACATTTGGGATTGGGAGGGGTGGTGTTCAATATTGATTTCTCATTTTGTCTATTACTCTATATTATTTCTTTGTGGCTATGATCGACGACACGAATTTAATTGGGTTTCTTTGTATTTAATGGTTCGTTATTTCTTCTCTAATTCTCTTTTTTTGTTCTTTTTCTTTATTGGCTTTTAAGGGCCGCCAGGGATTTTAGTAGTTTTAACTTTTAAGAGCTTATTTATGAAGTTTGAGAGTGTCTAATAAATCGGAACGAATAGAAGCAATACAGCTAGTGTTGTAGTGATAAAGAAGTTGGAATGAGGTGGTGGTGTATATAACTTTGACGTTGTTCTTGCTCTCATTTATCTTATTTTGTTTTTGTTAAAGAATTTAATAAAGTGGGCTGTGATTGTGACGCTCGTCGTGACTTTTTCTTAATACTACTAGCCTATGTTATTAATTAATTTAATTGGCTTACAATGAAAGTTAACATTTGGGATTTGGGATTTGGGATTGGGGGGCGTGTGTTGAATATTGATTTCTCATTTTGTCTATTACTTTATATTATTTCTTTGTGGCTATGATCGACGACACGAATTTAATTGGGTTTCTTTGTATTTAATGGTTCATTATTTCTTCTCTAATTCTCTTTTTTTGTTCTTTTTTTTTTAAGAAATGATATGTCCACAACATTTTTACAACAAATCTTAAGTGGCAGATTGTTATTGGTTGTTATTGTTGGGGCAAAAAAGTAATCTTAGTGTTAAGTTTAAATTTGAACCAATAATAACTAACCACCTATGATTTGTTGTAAAAATGTTGTGGACGTAGCACCTCTCTTTTCTTTATTGGCTTTTATGGGTTAAAGTGGGGTTTGTTAGGGCCGGCAGTTGATATCTTGCAAGTCAATTTCTCATATACTTGGTGGAAACGTTCGTTGCATGCCTTCTTTTTTGTTTTGGTCAATTAAAGGATGCTCATGGTTAGATGATATCATTTTAAGAAATTTTTGACATCGTTAAAAAAAACTATTAAAAAAATCATGAGTCAATAAGTCATGTTAACAAGTATCTTTAAGCAATTATTAATAATTATATTAGGAAAATTTTGACACAATTTTTATGAGAAATATAAAAACTGTCATTAAAATTAAATGCTATCTCATTTTCCCATAAAATGTTTATAAAAATTGTTCTTAAACTAATGCCCTTAGGGAAATCTCTAACATTTCTTAAAAATAAATTACTTTTTTCTTTTCTCATAATTTTTTTTTGAAAGTATTTCATAAACCAATGCCTTAGGTCATCTATTAGCTTTCATTTTTTAGTGTGCCATTTTACTTCTTGGAAATGCTAGTTTCTTCCCCCCCCCCCCCCCACCCCCCAAAATGTCTCTTTTTTTTTTGTTAAATTTAGGCTAAATTGTAAATTGCACTTTTAAAATTTGGGAGTGTTTAGATTTTATATCTTAAAGTTTCAAAATTTGAATTTTACTCGTTGAAATTTAGGGATGTTTGGATTTTATATCCTGAAATTCTATTCAGTTTGTATCTGTAGCCTCTTTGTTCATATTTTCCATTAAGTGTCACATAAATTTACCACGAATGTTTATTTTATCCAATAAAAGGAGATTTGGCGGGAGTGTTGATTGTATTTTACTTTCTTTTTTTTTTTGTGTGCCATTTTTTTTGCTGCGGTAATTAAGTGGTAAAGTACATGGTTTGGCAAGGTAAGGTGCCTTTAGCTCTCTACTGCCAGTAATATTTTTTTGTTAGACAGAATTAGGTATATTGTTTGGAGTATTATGAACTGACCCAAACGAACTAAACTGCAACTTATTTAGGTCATTCATATTCTTGGAATCAAAATGAAATGCGAATTTACCTGTTTGTAATCTACATGATTTGAAATTAGAATTTTATACAACCTATCAAATCACGCTTGTTTTGATTTGCAAGAACTGAAAATCTAGAATCAAATGGAGTGACTTAAAAAATAAAAAATAATATAATATAAGAATATCCACACTTAAATGCAGTTGATAACCATTTCAATTCAATTTATTTAAATGAGAAACTATTTTAAATAGTGAATTGAATCCAAAATATAAAGGACATTTCGTAATTAGGGTTTTGCAAACTATGAGATCTGATATGGTGCCGACAAAGTGTATTTTTTATGTATGTGACGCGTTTAATGGGTTTTAGATTTTACTTTTACTATTTTTTTTTTCAGGGCCGTCGGGGATTTTAGTAGTTAAAAGCTTATTTATGAGGTTGAGACTCTTTTTTTGAGAGATTCAAAATAGAATAATAGCAATACGAATAACAGCAATAAGAAGTTGAAATGAGGTTTTTTTTTTTTATTTATTTATATAACTTTGACGTTGTTCTCATTATTTTATTTTGTTTTGTTTTTATTTGGACTATAAGAGAATATAATAAAGAGGGCTGTGATTATGACGCTTGTCATGGAATTTAATGGCTTTTTTAATACTACCCAAAACATAAACATAGGTTTAGAGCATTCACGTCAATATAAAATATGTAGAGTTTATACAATTTTGTCTAAAAATGGCCCCAATTAGTTTGTGTAACATTGTGAAAGAGCATTAGCATTACAAAAATTCATGTCTATTTTTAGTATAGGAATGTGCAAAAATTCCTATCTATTTTACTATAAGAACTTACTTTTTTTTTATTTTACATATTCATTTTTTAAAACACTCCACATCAAATTATCTATTTTATATTATATTTCATTAAAATATCAGTTTTCTATTTTTTAAATTATTTCTTTTTCTTTACACATAACAGTCACCATCCACTTTCTTTCTTCATCCTTAAAATAAGTAAGAAAAAATAAACAACTAAATATAAAATGAATAGTGTTAATGTAAATCTATAAGATTAATGTAACAAATTTATAAATTTACATAATTATACAAGGACTGATATGGGTCATTTTAAATCAAAATTGTGTAAATTCTACACATTTTTATACTATACACGGACTTATGTGAATACTCTAAATTTACAAATTTGCTACAGTAACCGTGTAAATTTACACTAACACTATTTATTTTGTACTTAATTGTTTATTCTTTTTTTACATATCTCAAAGATACAAAAATAGAGTGGATGGTGGTTGTTGTGTATGAAAAAGAGAGAAAAATTTAAAAATCAAGAAAAATTGATATATAAATGAAATGTAATGCAAAATAGATAATATGAAAAATAGTATTTTGAAAAGTAAGTAAAATCGAATAATTAGGTTCTTGTGTTAAAATAAAAATTAATTTTTGTACGAGCCAACGTGAATGCTCCTACAATGAAAGTTAACATTTGGGGTATTGATTTCATTTGTCTATTTCTTTGTGGCAATGAGCAATGACACGAATTTTAATTGGGTTTCTTCCTCTCTCTTTTTTTGCAGAAAGAATTGGATTTCTTTTGTATTTATGGTTCATTAAATTTTTGCTCTTTTACTCAATTAGCTTCTATAGTTTAAAGTGGGGATTTACTCTTTTTATAGATTAGTTAAAGTGGATTTGTTGGGCCGGCAAACAATATCTTGCGAGTCAATTTCTCATATACTTAGTGAAAATGTTTTTTTTAAAAGTAAATAGTAATACTTATTAGAACACATACACGAAAATAGTAATATTAGTGTTTTAAATCGGGTTTATAATACATTACATAACCAGAGTACAACTACAAAAAAACCTAACATTTATAGTTGTAGACTGAAATTATAAACAGCAAACACTAGACATACACAACCAATGTGGAATAAACATCCCTATTTTTTTTTTTTGAGTAAACAGTAATACTTATTTAGAACACACATACACAAAAATAGTAATATTAGTGTTTTAAACCGGGTTTATAATATATTATATAACTACAAAAGAGCATAACTTTTGTAGTTGTAGTGAAAATGTTAGTTGCGTGTCTTTATATTTATATTTTTATGCCCTTAGTTTACTTATTAACGGACTATTTTAAGATAGTTTTGATACCACTTTATGGAAAATATTAAATGATATAAAAAAACAATTAATTGTTAACATATTTCATAAACCAATGCTCTTAGGGCATTTATTATTTTTTTTTCCTTTTTTTTTAATGTCATTTTTGTGCACGTGGTAATTAAGTGGTAAATTACTTGGTTTGGCAAGGCTAGGTTAAGATAGGTAAGAAAGTTTTGAGACCATTTTTATGAGAAACATAAAAAGCTAATAAAAAATCAATTATTTTATTTTTTCCTATAAAATTTTTAAAAAATATTTCATAAATCAATGTCTTTAAGACATTTATTATCTTATTCCTTTTTTTAGTGTGCCATTTTTATGTCTATGGTAATTAGGGATGGCAATTTTTCCCCGCCCCTCCCCGCTTCACCCCGCACGGGTTTTCCCCGCCCCGCAAAGGTAGTGGGGCAGGGATGGGGCAAGATTTTAGCCCTGTACCACGGGGCAGGGCGGGGATAGGTTTAGGCTTTTTAGACCCACCCCACCCCGCCCCTCCCTGTCTCTGCCTCGCGTTGCTAAGTGTTATAATTGTAAATTTTTTATACCCTAAAACCCTACTATATTAAATAAACATATCAATATTAGCTTATTTTATTCTATCTAATGTGGTTCTCTGCCTTTATTTTGTTATGTGTTATATACTATGAGATTTTTTTTATTTTTTATTTTTTATTGTCTTGTTATACAATTGGAATATTATTCAATATTTTCTAAAAATTGATTTGATTTGATGGGATAAATTTGGTTGTAATTTCAACTATATTTTTATTAATGAAATAAGTTTCATTAAAAAAAGTATACTAGTTGTAGGGAAAATTAACAAAAAGTAGAGTTTTATGGGGTGGGACAGGGCTTCGCGGGGCCCCAAGGGGCGGAGATGGGGTAAGAAAGTTTTCCCCGTCATGCGGGGCGGGGCAGGGATGGGGCAAGACAAAACCTTGAGGGGCGGGGGCGAAGACCCCATCCTTCGGTCCCGCCCCGCCCCATTGCCATTTCTAATGGTAATTAAGGGGTAAATTACTTGGTTTTGAAAGGTTAGGTTACGTTAAATTAGGTAAGAAAGTTTTGATACCATTTTTATGAGAAATATAAAAAGTAAAAAAAAAAATCAATTATTTATTCTTTGTCCTATTTTGATGGATGTTGCAAATCGCATTGAGAAACTCCAACGGGATTTTTTATGGGATGGTATTGATGAGTCCCACAAATTCAATCTGGTTAATTGGGCCCAGGTGTGTAGCCCCTTGAAATTTGGTGGATTTGGTGTGCGAAACTTGAGAAAATTTAACCAAGCTTTGCTTAGTAAATGGTTGTGGAGGTACGGCATAGTGACAAACCACATTTGGTGGCGGGTTATCGAGATCAAGTATGAGAATATTTGGGGTGGGTGGTGTACAAAAGAAGTAATGGCTACTTATGGTATTAGTCGGTGGAGAGCTATAAGACAAGGCTGGCCAGCTTTCTCTAAATCCATCATCTTCAAAGTTGGCAATGGTAGTAGAATTAAACTTTGGCATCACTTATGGTGTGGGGGTTGTACTCTTCGGGAGGCATCTCCAGAACTTTGTAGCTTTAGTTGTAACAAGGATTCCTATCTTGCGAATGTCATGTATTTTCCTAATCAGCAACTACTTTGGGATCTTCGATTCTATAGAGAGCCCCAAGATTGGGAAATGAAACAATTTGATATCTTTTTGGAATCTTATACACCCTATGACCTTTACTGGTGAGGGGCAAGACAAACTTTGCTGGAAGTCGAAAGAGAATAAGGGTTTTAAGGTTAGTGAGTTCTATTTATCCCTGTTCTCAACCCCTGACAACCTCTTTCCGTGGAAACCTATGTGGCGCTCAAACATCCCTCTTAGAGTTGCTTTCTTTTCTTGGACTACCGTCTTAGGCAAGATTTTGACCCTTGATAGATTGTGGAATAAGGGTGTACATTTCATGGATTGGTGTTATATGTGTAAAAGAAGTGGTGAGTTGATAAATCATCTTCTTCTTCATTGTCCCATTGCTTTCGAGCTATGGTCTATGGTTTGGAGCCTTTTTGGTGTGATTTGGGTGATGCCTCAAAGTGTTGCAGATTTATTTGCTTCTTGGTAGGGTCCATTTGGTAAATAGCGCAATATAGACCTATGGCAGGCTGTCTCACAGTATGTGTTATGGTGTCTTTGGAGGGAAAGGAACAGTAGATACTTTGAGGGGACGGAACAGTTGATTCATGAGATTAAATCTCTCCTCCTCCACTCTTTATTTGCTTGGTGTTCTGTTTTCACTTCTTTTTCTTGCTCTAATTTTTTTGTTATGCTTGATCATTGTAATTTTCGATCTTGATGTAATCCTTTACGTGTATACTCCAGGTGTACTTGGGGCTTTTAATTTATGAAATATCGTTATTTATCAAAAAAAAAATTTTAATATTTCCTAAACCAATATCTTTAGGGCATCCATTAATTTTTCTCTTTTTTGTTTTTGTTTTTAGTGTGCCATTTAGCAATAAATTACTTCATTTGGCAAGGTTAGTTTAGGTTAGGTGCCTTTAGCTCTATACTTCAGTACTATTTTTTGTTAGACAAAAGTAGGTATAGTTTATTAAATGTTTATGTTTCCAATCAAATTCAAATACATAAATGTGTGGACACTTTTTGTACCACAGGGAAACTAATTGCGTACTCACTGGAAACTTTCTTTGTCCCACATCACCAAGAGCTTCTCCCACTTTCTCCCTTATAAGCCTGAGTTGAAAAGAGTAGTCTACTATCAGTTATTAATAACTGATGATACACTACTCCTTCGACTTCAAGCTTATAAGGCAGAAAGTGGGGGGAGATGTCTTCGATGTGGGACAAGTTTCCTAGGGAGTACGCAAAATAGTTTCCCTGGGAGTACAATGCCCACAAAAATAGAAGTTTCCTTTTAATGTGTGGGCAGTTTTTGTACCTAAGGGAAACTGATTGCATACTCCCTAGGAACTTTCTTTGTCCCACATCGCCAAGAGCTTCTCCCACTTTCTCCCTTATAAGCCTAAGCTGAAGAAAGTAGTGTACCATCAGTGACTGGAGTACAAAAAGTGTCCACACAATAAACGTATTGACCAATAAAGTACAAATAATGTCATTTTTTCGAATGACAATCAAATTCAATACAACTATGTGTTTCAATTTAATTAGAGAATATAAGTGCAATAATTAAATAATTGTACCTAAAACTACTCTTTTTTTAATAGACAAAACTTAAGTACAATTCCTTAAGTGTTGTTCTTTAGGTTCCTTTCTTAAGATTTAGCCATGTGGCTACTTAACTAAAAAATAGTCTTCCATTCTATGAGAAAAAATTTACATGGCAGAATCTTAAAAATGGAACCTATGAAACAGCACATAAGTACTGTACCTAAGTCTTAACATTTTTTAATTTATGTTTGGGATAGTTATGTGAAAAATCTCAAAGTATGATCTCTACTTCAAATTAAATTTTAAAATTTTAATTGCAGTAATACAAATCTGCATGTTCGGCTAACACTACGACTTATATAATTCACATATTTTTGTATATTCAAAGGACACTACGTACCACCAAACACTCAAAATTATGCATGTCTTAAAAAACCTAACAAATAAACAAAGTTGAATGAAGTTACAAAATGACAAGATAATCAATATGATTGTCGATAAGGGTAAAGATAGCAGTCAGCCTAATACAATCTCTTTTTCACACAAATCATGGGCATGTATTGCTGTCTAGTTGAGCAGGTTTGATTTCGGTGCATATTATAGCTGGCAATGGCATAGGAATTGGAATACACGATAGGGCAAGCAGCATTTTTCCAAACGAATACCGTGTAAAGCACTCATTAAGCTGTCTCTGTTTCTTTTTAAGGTGTCTTTTTTTTTTTATATATATAATTAACATTCTTTTTAAGGTGTCTAGTTTACTGTCAACATGTTCTCTCCATGATTGAAAAAGACCACCGATTTTATTATCATTAGTTGCATCTTTCAATCATGCATCCATATGGTTTTCCTTTGAGAAAAAACCCGAATGTTACGTGCTTCATAGTTGGTCAATGTAGCCATTTAATACTCTCTTTTTTTTGTTTAAATTTGAAGTTATGGGCCCAATGATTTTAAAATAGAGAAAAGTTAACGAATACTCTAAATCCTCGTTTGGAAGGAAGGAATAGAATAGCCATAAAATGGAAAGAGATGAAAAAGAATTTAGAATATTCTTCTCTTCCTTTGTTTGGAAGTTTTAAACTTATTTTAATAGAGAGAATAAAAAGTTCATTCCCTAATTTAGGAGTTTAAGTGGAAGGAAATGGGATGGATAGGAGAGAACACTCATTTCTCTCTATTCCCTTAAAACCTCAAATTTTCATTCTCCTTAAAATTGGGAGGAATGAGAGAGAATAAAATTAGATTTAATGATTTTTTTACTAAAACTCCCAAAATACCCCTTTATATTCAATATTTTATTTTAAAATAAGGGTCTAATAGTAATATTGTCATAAAATAATTCAATTTCATTTCATTCCATCCCCTCTACGCTACTTCTAAACAAGATTACTTATATTCCATTCATTTTCATTCATTTATTTTAAAACATCCAATAAAAATTACTTAATTTCATTTCATTCAATTCTTTTTCATTCATTTTCATTGCTTAAATACATTCAATTCTTTTTCGTTCATTTCCATTACTTTTCATTCTCTTATGGTCATTCAATTCCATTCCATTTCATTCCCTTATGAACTCCCAAACAAAGGGTATTGGTTTATAAAATATTTTGAGAAACTTTTTATAGGAAAATAGAAGAATAATTAATTTTTTTTATGATTTTTTATATTTCTAATAAAAGTGATGCTAAAACTTTTCTAAAATAGTTGATTAACCATTGCCTTAAAACTACTTGTTAATAGATTTATTTAAAATATTAGCAACGGTAATCCATCTGCCATCATGATAATCTAAACAAAAAGTATCGCAAACTTAAAAAAGTTTGCAATAAAAAAAGTAATTACACTTCACATCCCAGTGATTTGGGTTGAGTCAGACAAAGTATACATTGACCAAGGATAAATACAATTATATCCTAAGTGAGTAAGCTAAGGTAGATAAACTGATAAAGTGCTAATTTGCCATTGAAAAAAATAACAAATTAATATGGTATGTGTTATCAAAATCATTACAGAGATTCCAAAAACATCACAAGTTCAACAGTGTTAATGAAGTTTACATTACCAGTTCAACAGCATTAATGAAGTTTCGACGAAATGATCAACGTAAAATGAAAGATGTTCCTACATACTTTTTCTTTTTTGGGGGCACCTGCTGTTGACGTTTACGTTAAAATGGTCTCAAAGGAGGAAATGTGCGAGCCAATTCAAAGGCAAAAGAGCAAAACGAGTTATTATTGATTGAAAGTTAAGATTTTTTTTTATTTTTTTAATAATAGAAAGTGGTTATTTTATTTCAATAAGTAAAACCTGGGAAAACAAAAGTAGCATACCAAGCTGCAGGTAAAGGAGTTATAATCATCACAAGAAAAACACCTCGTACAAACAACAACTAAATACAAAAATATATATATATTAAAAATAAAAAATAAAAAACCTAAACAAAGCCTACAAACTCTGTAAAACTTCAATTAGAAGCAGTGACTTGGTAACAAAAAAAAAAAAAAAACTAGAAGAGGTGGTGGATTGTAGATTAACCAAATTAAGACAAAAAGTTAAGATTTTAATAGAATGGTTAACATCTCTTAACACAGAAATTTTTAAATTTCATTACCGCTAACTCTTAATATGATGATCACTTTACAAGTATAAAGTTTTCGTAAAATCGGTGGACAAAAGTCAAGGTTCAAGTCTCTAGAAATAAGTTTCTCACACATATTAAATTTGAGTTTCTATTTTCTAATAAAATTTATTGGCTATAAAGAAGAGCATTGAAATTTTTTTTTTTGGCAATAGAATAGAGCATTGAAAATTTCTTTATGCTATTGTTATTGATAGCGATACCATCATTTATAGTTTATAACGGAAATGTACAGGTCCTTATTTATTTTATTTTTTTGCACACCGAACAATAAATTTTTATATAGGCAACATACATGTCATGAAGAAAGAGACAAAAAATTTTGAAGTCATTGAAGTAGGAGAGGCGTGAATCCCATTGGGAATGGGACTCAGTCAATCAGATGCACCTGCATAGCATAGGTCGACATTCATAAGTAAAGAAAAATGCTTGGCTACTTAATAGATTATTATAAATCAGGACATTTTTGAAATTTATGGATAAAGTTTAGTGGATTTTATGTTTTTGAATTCTGAAAAATATTACGATGATCACTTTTTTGGTATATTTTGTTTCGGTATATATATCGTGCAATAGCAATACCACTTTTTAATCATTGAAAATGAAAAGTATGAAAATTTTGAAATAGAAAGATGAATCCAGTTAACGGGTGCTCTTAGGCCATTTGTTAATAAACTAACTTAAGAAAGTTTTTTTATAATACTACTATGAGAAAGAATGAATTATAAAAAGTTGTCAAAAAATTAATTATTTTTTCTTTCTCATAAAGAGCTTCTATAAACATTTTTAAAACCATACCCTCAAGACATTCAATAACTTTTCCCGTTATAGAAAATGACATTTTATAAATTTATGGATAAATGTGAGTGACTTTTAGGTTTGTCAAATTCCGAATGATATTTTTCTCTTCTCTTGTTTGGAAGTTTAAATTGGAGGAAATGGAATGGGTACGAAGGAACACTCATTTCTTTCTATTCCCTTAAAATCTCAAATTTTCATTTTCCTTGAAATTGGGAGGAATGGGAGGGAATAAAATTAGATTTAATGAATTTTTTACTAAAACTCCCAAGATACACTTATATATTCAATCTTTTATTTTAAAATAAGGGTCTAATAGTAATATTGTCATAAAATAATTTCATTCCATCCCTCTACGTTACTCTCAGACAAGATTACTTATATTCCATTCATTTTCATTCTTTTATTTAAAAACATCCAATAAAAATTACTTAATTTCATTTTTTTTATTTATTTCCATTACTTAAGTACATTCAATTTCATTCCATTACTTTTCATTCCCTTGTGAGTATTCCATTTCATCCCCTTATGAGCTCCCAAACAAAGGATATTGGTTTATAAAATATTTTGAAAAACTTTTTATAGGAAATTAAAGAATAATTAATTTTTTTGATGGTTTTTTATATTTTTAATAAAAGTGATGTCAAAATTTTTCTAAAATGGTTTATTAGCAATTGCCTTAAGACCACTTGTTAATAGATTTATTTAAAATATTAGCAACGGTAACCCATCTGCCATCTTGATAATCTAAACAAAAAGTATCGCATGCTTAAAAAAGTTTGCAATGAAAAAAGTAATTACACTCCACATCCCAGTGATTTGGGTTGAGTCAGACAAAGAATACATTGACCAAGAATAAATACAATTATATTCTAAGTGGGTAAGCTAAGGTAGATAAACTGATAAAGTGCTAATTTTCCATTGAAAAAAATAACAAATTAATATGGTATGTGTTATCAAAATCATTACAGAGATTCCAAAAACATCACAAGTTCAACAGTGTTAATGAAGTTTACATTACAAGTTCAACAGCATTAATGAAGTTTCGACGAAATGATCAACGAAAAATGAAAGATGTTCCTACATACTTTTTCTTTTTTGGAGGAACCTGCTGTTGACATTTACGTTGAAATGGTCTCAAAGGAGCAAATGTGCGAGCCAATTCAAAGGAAAAAGTGCAAAACGAGTTATTATTGATTGAAAGTTAAGATTTTTATTTTTTTAATAATAGAAAGTAGTTATCTTATTTCAATAAGTGAAACCTGGGAAAACAAAAGTAGCATACCAAGCTGCAGGTAAAGGAGTTGTAATCATCACAAGAAAAACACCTCGTACAAACAACAACTAAATACAAAAAAACTATTTAAAAAAAAAAAAAAACTAGAAGAGGTGGTGGATTGTAGATTAACCAAATTAAGACAAAAAGTTAAGATTTTAATAAAATGGCTAACATCTCTTTAACACAGATATCTTTAAATTTCATCACCGTTAACTCTTAATATGATGGTTACTTTATATATATATAATTTTCGTAAAATCAGTAGACAAAAGTCAGGGTACAAATCTCTAGAAATGAGTTTCTCACATATGTTAGATTTGAGTAAAATTTCTATTTTCTATTAAAATTTATTAGCCAATAAATTTTAGATAAAGAAGAGCATTGAAAATTTCTTTTTCTTCTTTTTTCTTTTTTTTGGCAATAGAATAGAGCATTGAAAATTTATTTATGCTATTGTTATTGACAGTGATACCATCATTTATAGTTTATAACAGAAATGTACGGGTCCTTATTTATTTTATTTTTTTGCACACCGAACAATAAATTTTTGTATAGGCAACATACATGTCATGAAGAAAGAGACATACAAATTTTCAAGTCATTGAAGTAGGAGAGGCGTGAATCCCATTGGGAATGGGACTCAGTCAATCAGATGCACTTGCATAGGATAGCATAGGTCGAAATTTATAAGTAAAGAAAAACGCTTGGCTACTTAATAGGTTATTATAAATAAGGACATTTTAGAAATTTATGGATAAAGTTTAGTGGATTTTATGTTTTTGAATTCTGAAAAATGTTATGATGATCACTTTTTTGGTATATCGTGAAATAACAATACCACCTCTTAATCATTGAAAATGAAAAGTATGAAAATTTTGAAATAGAAAGATGAATCCAGTTAACTGGTGTTCTTAGGCCATTTGTTAATAAATTAACTTAAGAAAGTTTTTTTATAATACTACTATGGAAGAGAATGAAATATAAAAAGCTATCAAAAAATTAATTATTTTCTCTTCTCTCGTAAAGAGCTTCTATAAACATTTTTAAAACCATAATCTCAAAACATTCTTTAACTTTTTCCGTTATAGAAAATGACATTTTATAAATTTATGGATAAATTTGAGTGATTTTTTTGGGTTCTCAAATTCCGAATGATATTATAATGGTCAAGTTTTTGGTATATTATTTGTGTATACCATGTGTGAGGTCACTTCCCCAATTAATCGGATTTATCCGCTTTGGGGAGCCAGTCCCTCACGGTTTATCGGCTCGTCCCCGAGTGTGGGCAGGATTTTCACCAGGAGCAAGGGCTAGACCTTGGACTCGCAGGCTTGACACCAAGTCCCACATCGGTTAGAGTTCCCTCCCACATATGGTTTATAAGCTTCTGGAGCAACCATATGTGTACCACTACAACACAATTGTAAGTGCACAATTGCACCTGGACCCAAGAATAGTTATGGGCTCAGACCCAATGAGCCTTAAACAATAAGAATTTGTAGAGTGTGGGCTTGAAACCCAGGTTAGAAGTGTATGAGGATGAAATGACAAACTAAAGATTCCAAGTACTTAGAGACAAAAAGGAGTAATGTAAATAGACCTCCTCGGACGTAAGCCGAAAGCTGTTCTTATATTATATCTCTCTCTTTTTCCTTCTTCTTTTTAGGTTACAAAAAGTTCCGTCTTGTTTCTGTTCCCGGTCCCTCCTTAAATACTCCTCTTTTTAATACTTTATCCACGTGTTGCCCCCCAATTCCTCCCTTAGCCTAGATATTTCTTTTCTTAGTGCCTTTGAACAGTAACTAGAAGTTTCCCTTCCACTGTTTAAGTGTCACTTCCTCATTAATGCGGCGGGGTGGTAGGTGCGGGGTCTTTAATGTGGAGGTAGCAGCATTTACCTTTTTTATTCTTACAAGATCGGAGCTTCTAGGACTTTCAATGGTTCTCTCACTTTAACCGTTGGTCTTGACCGTATCATTGCCTAATCTTTACCATGAAGTCTCGGGTTCTTTGATGTCGGTCCGAGGGGAAAACCATCCTCGGGATCCTAGGATCCTCGGCGTATAGGCCGACCCATAGCACCAACAATCTCTAACCCCGTGGTCGGTCGGCCTTCTTTAACAAGGCCCAAAAGGCCCACATTCCCACCAGGATCCTTTTGCCCCACACAATAGCCCCTCAAAACTCTAATTTTCGACATCCGAGGAGAAAAATAGGGTTTTGATCCGACGAGAACCTGCTCTACACACTTTATAAGTGACGACATGTGTGGAAATCGTTTCGCGTCCCAGAAGATGACACTTGGCGGTTTCATTTTCGAAAACGCGCGCATTTATTACCGTAAGTTACTCTTTGTCTCCCACGCTCAACGGTGAGATGGGCATCCAACGGTTCTCCTCACTCCACGAAATTTTAGGCGGGACAGACATAATTTTCGAGGCCGCCTTTTCGCACGTCGTGACGCTTCGGGAACCTGCGCCTTCATTTAAGTCATCAGGGATCAATCCCATCAAAACAACAACAATCATTCTTCACCGGCGAAAAACGTGGAAACCCGTACCTTCAACCTTGTAAGTTCTTGCTCTCTCTAGTCTTGACCTTTTCTCCTCGGATACGGTCCTCGGCTACCAATACAATCACTCTCCCTTTTAAAGTTTAGTCTATCGTCTCTCCGTAATGGGAAGATTCAAGTGTCTAGTTGATACCGCCGCCGGGATGGAAGGCTTTAGAGCCAAATACCATATTCCCGGCGACGTAGGGTTAGAATACCGCCGGCAGCCGTGGCTGGTTCTAGGAAAGAGGGAGAGGTTATCATTCCTATGATAGCCTTCATAGAGGGTGGGATGACCCTACCAATGAAACCCGTAATGAGGAGTATCTTCGCAACCACCGGTTGTGCCCCGACCAATGCCTTCCAAATGTTTTTAGAGTTTTAGGTAGTGTAGATGCTCTAAACGAGCAGATGAGTTTAAACCTCACATGGCACGATGTCGTGTTCCTATATGAGTCCCACAAACTCTCTAAGGTAGGCTATTATATGAAATCTCGGTCTAGCACCGTTAGGCTAATCTCCCGTCCGCCCAAATCAAACAAAGGCATGAAGGACGACTACCCGATCGTGTCCGGAACCGGCACGACGGCCTCCACCGCCCAGGTCAATGGGGATCTGTGTGCGACACCATAGGATTAATCTCCCCACAACACAACTTCTCCTAACACACACACGTAAATGCGTATTTGTATTTACTTAAATTCGTTAAATATTTGTGTGAATCCGACCAGTTTGTTTGTTTGATGTCTTTGCGATAAGCAACACGTGCGTCCTCGTCTAAGTCACCGTAACGTTGCCGATCTAAACCGAGTACTTCGCTCCGAGGTATTCGTTAGTGCGTACCTACAACTCCGGGCTGCTCATCTCATTCTAGGATACACCCCCCTTTCCAAAGACTTTCGTGAGATAGAGGACGCCATTATTGTCGGCGACCGAAGACGGAAGAGGATAAACGTAGCTCGGCCCCATTTTTGGACGACCGTGACCTCCCGACGCTCCCCGACACTATTTTGTACAACCGGCCGATAGCAGCTAACCCCCTCGCCATACACTCACAAACAACTCGTCGTTCCAGGAAGAGGAGGTGTCTTCTTCACACACTCTTGACGACGAGAGATAGACCAATTCCATCTTGAAGACACCGAGAGACCTCGCGGAAACCAGCTTCGTGGTACTTTCCGACGAGGAGGAAGAAGCCACCGAGGCCTCTCGGAATCGCAGTTTGTAGTTGCCCTTCCCGAGGACGAATCCGTAGAAGGCATGGGACGAATGGAGGGTCTTCTCACTAAATAGGCCGCCAAAGTTGCAGAGAGAAGAAGAAAACAGGGACGTCCCAAGTTCCCCCAGCCTTACCTCCTCCTCCTCCTCCCTCTAGCTCGAGCCAAAACTACTGCCCGAGGATCCCAAGAAGAAGAGGAAGGGAGATAATGAGGGGACGATTACTAAAGACCCCAAGAAACCACGCCAACAACTCCCACCGGCCCAGCGCCAGGAAGAAGCCGGACAAAGGCAAGGGTAGAGCCCGTTCGCCGAACTGGGGAAATCAGTGATGAGGCCGTAAGTGCACCGAGCACCGGCCACTTGGTCCCCCGATCTAAGGCCGGACGGCGCTCCTATCTCCCCGTCGCCCGGCATAAGGGCAGTCTCAACAAGGCCACGCCCACCACCTGGCCGAGGTCCTAGAACGCCCTCTCCCGCCCAAGGACATGGAGACCTTGGAAAAGACGGGCCAACCACAACTATTCCTCTCTCTAAAAAGAGACTTAGCAATCGGTGCGTTTCTCCTTTTAACAATATTTATAAGTAAATTAGTTTTTGTTATTCCTAACTCCATCATGCTTTTTTACAGTGCCATTCAGGAGGTCTTTGTAGCTGAAAAGTTTATTGAAGACGCTCTGAAAGTAGCCAGGGCTGAGCTCGAAATTAGGGTGGAGACCGAGAAGTCCTTGGGTACAGCCTTGCCGAGAACGAAAAGCCGACCTCCGGAGGTAGCAGTAGCCGAGGAGAGAGAAGAATGGGGTCGAGTCAAACTTGAAGACAATGAAGACCCGTATAGAAGGACAGCGCAAGCTCCTTCATGCAAGAGATGAAGAGCTCTCCCAAGCTCAAAAGGAGTGCCTCTGGACAAGAAGCAGCTTGGCGCCGATGAAAGAAGAAGCCAGCTCCTTCCAACTCTCTCTTCAAGCCGCGAAGCAGGCAAGTTTTGATGAAGGGGTAGCCACTACCGAGGAGCAAATGACAGAGGAGTTCGCGGCTTTATGCCGCGAATACCGTCAAAAAAAGTACGGGGGAAGCTTTAAACGTAGCAGAGTTCCCCAGCCTTCGGATTCGAGGAAGTCCGAGAACGTTTGGCTTCCCCTAGAAATACGTGAGATTGAAGAGGCTCCCGCCGCTACTCCTACCCCCGAGACAACTCTTCCCCGTCCTACCTCCGATGGTCCCACAAAGAAATTCCTCGATCCTACGTAACCTTCTCGGTTCCAATAAAGAAAAGGAAGGAGGGTGGATGCAGCAGGGACTTGAACCGAGGATAGTGGAACCCAACGTCCTTTCCACCAAAGACAGCGGATAAAGGAAAGCATGTTATGACTCCTTTCGAGCCGGAGTTGAGAAAGACCGAGGGCACTAGTACTTCTCAAAGCAAGATCCTCCTCCAATGCCTTAGGACTTAGCTTGTGGCTTTCTTTTTTTTCATTTTTTTTTGTTTTTGAATTATATATTGTAATGTATATTCACCTTGATTAATGAAGAACAATTTCGTTTGCTTTTCACTTGATTGTGTCCGTTTTTTCTTTATTCTTTATGTACTTATTACAAAAGTTTTCCCATTAAGTCATATCAGAAGTTTCTCGCAGCATAAAAACCTCACGCCAAGGATTTCATAGTCATAACTTTCACATAATCATGCGTATATTATTAAAGATTTAATACAAGGTGACATGGTTAATTCCTTTGAATAATACCTCGATTAAAAAAGGAAAGAGGACTTCATATAACAATTAAGCCCTTATAATGCATAACACTCGTTTTTAGTAGGTTGTAAGATCCGAGTTAATAAACAAAGTAAGGTATTAACATCCAGGCATAATCGTAAGTTAAGTTTAATCAAAGTCATAGTCCGAAGATAAATCTTAAGCAATCTTTCGTTTAATTCTTCAAAATTGTAAATCGTAAATGGTAAGACATCAATTTCCTCAAGGTTTGTGGTCCGAGGACTACACTTAACCAAGTTTCGTTTGATTCTCAAAAATTGTAACTTCAAATGTTAATTTTCCCAAAGTAGGAGGTCCGAAGACCCGGCATAACTAAGGTTCGTTTTAACAAATGACAAGACATCAATTTCCACAAGGTTTGTGGTCCGAGGACTACACTTAACCAAGTTTCGTTTGATTCTCAAAAATTGTAACTTCAAATGTTAATTTTCCCAAAGTAGGAGGTCCGAAGACCCGGCATAACTAAGGTTCGTTTAACAAATGACAAGACATCAATTTCCACAAGGTTTGTGGTCCGAGGACTACACTTAACCAAGTTTCGTTTGATTCTCAAAAATTGTAACTTCAAATGTTAATTTTCCCAAAGTAGGAGGTCCGAAGACCCGCATAACTAAGGTTCTGTTTAACAAATGACAAGACATCAATTTCCACAAGGTTTGTGGTCCGAGGACTACACTTAACCAAGTTTCGTTTGATTCTCAAAAATTGTAACTTCAAATGTTAATTTTCCCAAAGTAGGAGGTCCGAAGACCCGGCATAACTAAGGTTCCGTTTAACAAATGACAAGACATCAATTTCCACAAGGTTTGTGGTCCGAGGACTACACTTAACCAAGTTTCGTTTGATTCTCAATAATTGTAACTCCAAATATAAGAGCTAGCCATAACTTTAAAATATTAATTGAAAAAAGCTTATTTGATTAATAATAATACCTTCTAAGGTTATTTACATTCCATGGACGTGGTACAACTCGTTCATCTAGGTCATCTAGCCTATACGACCCTATGCCTGCTATTGAAACAATGCGATAGGGGCCTTCCCAAGTTAGGTCCTAGTTTACCCCATGCTGGGTTCTTAGAAGTGCCTACAACTTTCCTTAATACAAGATCACCAGGTGCAAGTGGCCTTAGCTTCACGTGGGCATCATATCCTCGTTTTAGCTTTTGCTGATAATAAGCCAATTGGACCATAGCCGCCTCACGCCGTTCCTCAAGTAAATCAAGATCTTTCTCCAAAAGTCCCTGGTTATTCTCGGGGCTAAAAGAACTTGTCTTTAGAGTAGGAAAACCAGATTCTAGTGGTATCACCGCCTCGGCTCCATAAGTCATAGAAAATGGTGTCTCTCCGGTGGACTGCGTGGTGTGGTCCGATATGTCCACAGAACATGAGGGAGCTCTTCTACCCATCTGCCTTTCGCATCATCCAACCTCTTCTTGAGCCCATTGACTATGACTTTGTTAACGGCCTCGGCCCGCCCATTCCCTCGAGGATAAGCCGGGGTAGAATATCTATTTATGATACCCATGTCACCACAATATTGCCTAAAGGCGTTGCCGTCAAATTGAACGCCGTTGTCCGAGACAAGAGTGTGCGGTATACCAAATCTAGTAACAATGTTTTTCCATATAAATTTCTTGGAATCAACATCTCGGATATTGGCTAATGGCTCGGCTTCAACCCACTTAGTGAAATAGTCCGTTCCCACGAGCAACCATCTTTTGTTGCCAACGGCTCTCGGAAATGGCCCGACAATGTCCAGGCCCCATTGTGCGAAAGGCCAAGGGCTAGACAGAGGGTTAAGAACCCTCCAGGTTGGTGGATATTAGGAGCGAACCTCCGACATTGATCACACTTTCCGGCATAGTCCCGAGCCTCCCTCTCGCATATTGGGCCACCAATAACCCCGAGTAAGGGCTCTATGAGCTAAGGACCTTCCCCAAAGTGTGACTCCCACAAATTCCTTCATGCAATTCCTCCAAGAATGATTCCGTTGATTCAGGGTGTACACACAACAAATACGGTCCCGAAAAGGATCGTTTGTATAGCTTCCGGTCCTCGGACAACCGAAACGCGGCGCCTTTCGACGTACCTTTTCGCTTCAACTTTGTCTTCGGGAAGGATGTCATTTTTGAGAAAAGATATGATCGAATCCATCCAACTAGGACCAGGCCTTATTAGATGGACGCGAGGTGCGTTAGCAAACTATAAGAGAAGGTTCTACCAAATCCTCAACGAGAATAACCCTTGGTAGACCTTGAGCCGAGGATGTTGCCAACGTAGCCAAAGAATCCGCATGAGTATTTCCACTCCTAGAGACATGAACTAAGGCAAAGGAGTCGAATTCGGCCTCGCCGACGCTTGACCTGGGCCAAATATTCCTGCATTCGGAATCTCTAGCCTCCATGGTCCCCATGACTTGGCCGACCACTAATTGAGAGTCCGAGAACACATGGATTTCCTTGCCACCCATCTTATGTACCATTCGCATGCCTACCAAGATCGCTTCATACTCGGCCTCATTATTAGTAGCCGAGAAAGCCAATCTCAAAGATTTTTCAAAGACAATTCCTTCGGGGGACATTAGAACAAGTCCAACGCCGACCCTTTATGATTAGCAGCCCCATCCACATAAACTTTCCAAGCCGAGGGCGATACGGCCGTGATCACACCAACCGATTTTTCACCCATGTGCGCTACCTTTGAAGTTTCTTCTAACAATGGCTCGGCAAACTCGCCACCAAATCGGCGAGGACCCGACCTTTCACCGAGGTGCGAGGCTTGTACTTAACATCAAAGGCTCCCAAAATGGTTCCCCATTTTGCCACTCGCGAATAATCAGCACTACGCAACACGGCCTTGAGCGGCAACCGGGTCAAAACGACCACGGTATGAGATTGGAAATAATGAGGAAGTTTGCGCGTGGCGTGGACTACAGCCGAAGTGCTTTTTCCAAGGGCAAATAGCGCACCTCGGCTTCATTCAAGGACTTACTAACATAGTAGATCGGCCTCTCGCACTCCATCTTCATTCCTTATAAGGACTAGACTCACCGCATGAATAGCCACGGCAAGATAAGCGAATAAAACCTCGTCCACCTCGGGGCGAGATAAAATGGGTGGCCGAGATAGATATTGCTTAAGCCGTTGGAAAGCCGACTCACAATCCTCGGTCCACGAAACCCTTTCCACTTGTTCAACAACCGAAAGAAAGGACGGCACCGGTCCACCGACCGAGAAATAAATCCGTTCAACGCAAGTAATCATTCCGGTCAATTTCTCGAATCTCCTTTGGGTTCCGAGGCGGCTGCAAATTTTGAATGGCCCTAACCCGCACCGGGTTCACCTCTATGCCCCTATGAGTGATCATATATCCTAAGAACTTTCCAGATCCCACTCCAAAAGAACACTTGGAGGCGTTAAGGCGCAACTTATACTTCCTCGGCATTTGGAAGGTGTCGGCCAAATCCGTGATGTGCGAAGGTACCGTCTTACTCTTTACCACCATGTCATCCACGTATACTTCTATGGTTTTCCCCGATTCTTTGTTCAAACATTCGGGTCATCATTCTTTGATAAGTAGCCCCGCATTTTTTAACCCAAATGGCATGACTTTATAATGATAGTTCCCCGTTGGAGTAATGAAAGCGGTCTTTTCCCCGATCCTCTAATGCCAAGGGGATTTGGTGGTAACCCCGAAAGGCGTCCAGGAAACTCATCCGAGGATGTCCGACAGTAGCATCTACCGGTTGATCAATCCGTGGCATTGGGAATGAATCTTTAGGACAGGCCTTGTTCGGATCAAGAAAGTCTACACATACTCTCCACTTGCCGTTCTTCTTCTTAACGACAACGGTATGAGCCAACCATTCGGGGTAGAAAACTTCTTTGATAGCCCCCGCCCTTTTGAGTTTAAGAACCTCTTCCTTCACGGCCTCGAATGTTCTCGGGAAGATCGCCGAGGTGGCTGCCTCCTCGGAACAATGGCCGGATTGACGTTTAGATGATGACAAATAAAGTTCGGATCCACACCTGGAGCCTCATAGGGGTCCCATGCAAAGACATCTAGATTATCCTTCGAAATTTCAACAACTCCATCTTTTCTTGGTGTGGCAATCGTATGCCAACTTGAAAGAACCTCTCTCGGATCGTCGGTTATTACAAACTTCTCTAACTCCTCGCAAACAGCCTCATCTTCTCGTCATCGCTCCAGTGCCTCCGGAGCCGTTAATTGCTATGACTCCCGGATGGGCAAGGTTGATAACTCGACTTCCGACCGACGAAGTCCGCAGCGGAGATGCATTGCTCGGCCACTACCTCGACCGCCGAGGATTTCCTCAACATGTTCCCCCGAGGGGAATTTAACCTTAACGTGCAAGGTAGAGGAAACGGCTCCCAGGTGGCGTGCAGCCATGGCCTCGGCGAGGATGGCTGTATATGGAGAGTACGCGTCAACCACAATGAAATCTACTTCAACCGTTTCGTGCCGGATTGAACAGGTAAACGGATCCGTCCTTTTGGCACAACGGCTCTCCCTTCAAAGCTAATAAGAGGTGAGTCATAAGGAGTTAAATCTTCCAACTCCAACCTTAACCCCTTAAATAGATCAGGGTACATGATATCCGCACCGCCGCCACGATCTATCATTACCCTCTTCACATCATAATTACCTATTCGAGGGTAACCACAAGAGCATCGTCATGGGGCTGGATAGTCCCTACTTTATCCTCCTCGGAGAAACCCAAGACAGGGTAAAGTGCTCTTTAATCTCTTCGGCTCGCTACCCACATCCTCGGCTGCGAATGGGAAACCGCCATAACCCTAGTAGGACCCGAGCTGTCCTACTGAGTGCGGCGAAGATAACATTAATCGTCCCCAATGCTGGCCGAGATGAACTATTCCGCCGGTTGTTTGAACCAACTTGACTGACTTGCCCGGTGGGCCGACACAAGTGCCGCTTTAACTTTCCCTCACCGACGAGCCGCTCTAGATGGTTCCACGGGGTTCGACGGTTCTCGCAGTGTGGCCCACATCCCGATGGTACCGACAGAAAAGGTTTTGATTTCTTCTCGCGGGGTCACCTGCCATTTTGCCGGGCCACCCGAAGAAGGGCTCTTTACGAACTTTTTCTAATAGCTGATGCACCGGTTCTCGGAACACGGTATTACTGGGGTGCCGCCGAGCCGGATTGTCCGAAGTAATCCCTCCTCGGCTTGTTGTTGTGATATCCGTCCGACCCGAAATCCCTTCTCTCCCGGCGGGATAACCTTCTCCTTTCCTTTTCCCCGTTCGGTCTTCCTCTACCCTTTTATATTCATCAATACGATCCATAAGACGACGTACGCCGCGGACGGGCTTTTTCGTCAAAGACTTTCTTAGGTCGTGATCGGTAGGGAGGCCTACCTTAAAGGTATTTAGCGCCACCTCATCAAAGTCGCCGTCTATTTCATTAAACATCTCCCAATATCCGTCGGAGTATGCTTTCGGTGTCTCCCCTTCCTTCATGACCATGGATAGCAATGAGTCCGTGCCGAGGGACTCGCTACAAGTAATGAACCGAGAAGCAAACGCCCTAGTTAGTTCCCCAAACGAGCCTACGGACCCCGACTTGAGACCGTTGAACCATCTCATAGCCACAGGTCCCAAGCCGGGAGGGGAAGACTTTACACATCAAAGTCTCGTTATGAGAGTGCACTCGCCATCCTTTGGTTGAAGTGACTCACGTGCTCCACCGGATCAGTCCGGCCATTATAGATGGTAAACGTGGGCCGGGTGAACCTCCCGGGGAGCCTCCCCTCTCAATCCTTCGTGAAAACGGAGATTTAGAGAGTTGGTGCAACGCCCTACTCATGGTATCGTTGCCTAAACCCCTAGGACGAAGCTTCTTACGTCCGCGGATTGGCCGGTCGTTCTCCTCACCGAGGATGTTGCACCGGTGGGGGAATATGACCTTGAACCGTAGCCATGTCCCCCATCCTTCTCTCGAGGAAGAACTAGATGAGGACGGGGAAACCTTACGTTTAGCACGGCGTAACTTCCTCTTCAAACGATTGATTTCCTTCGCATGGATTTAGAGCCCTCATCGTGGGTAGTGCTACCCCTCCATGAGTATGGCTAGCCCCCGGATATTCCGTATGGACGCTTCCCTCATGATCCCTACGTTGTTCAAGACGTTCGAAATGATCTTCGTGTTGTGACCCTTGTGACTCTGCATGATGAGAGCCTAAGCCTCGCCATAATATCCCTACTACTTCTAGACTAGATCCCCAGACGGCGCCAATTGTAAGTGCACAATTGCACTGGACCCAAGAATAGTTATGGGCTCAGACCCAATGAGCCTTAAACAATAAGAATTTGTAGAGTGTGGGCTTGAAACCCAGGTTAGAAGTGTATGAGGATGAAATGACAAACTAAAGATTCCAAGTACTTAGAGACAAAAAGGAGTAATGTAAATAGACCTCCTCGGACGTAAGCCGAAAGCTGTTCTTATATTATATCTCTCTCTTTTTCCTTCTTCTTTTTAGGTTACAAAAAGTTCCGTCTTGTTTCTGTTCCCGGTCCCTCCTTAAATACTCCTCTTTTTAATACTTTATCCACGTGTTGCCCCCCAATTCCTCCCTTAGCCTAGATATTTCTTTTCTTAGTGCCTTTGAACAGTAACTAGAAGTTTCCCTTCCACTGTTTAAGTGTCACTTCCTCATTAATGCGGCCAGGGTGGTAGGTGCAGGGTCTTTAATGTGGAGGTAGCAGCCTTTACCTTTGATATTCTTCCAACATCGGCGCTTCTAGGACATTCAAGGGTTCTCTCCCTTTAACCGTTGGTCTTGACCGTATCATTCCCTAATCTTTACCATGAAGTCTCAGGTTCTTTGATGTCAGTCCGAGGGGAAAACCATCCTCGGCTGGATCCTAGGATCCTCGGCGTATAGGCCGACCCATAGCACCAACAATCTCTAACCCCAGGGTCAGGTCGGCCTTCTTTAACAAGGCCCAAAAGGCCCACATTCCCACCAGGATCCTTTTGCCCCACACACCATGCAATAGTCATTTTTAATCATTGAAAAAAGAAAAGTATTAATTATTTGAAATAGAAAGAGTATTGTCCAAAGAAATACCATGCAAGAGCATTAATACCCGGTTGTGTAAACCTCCAAAAAATGGTATTTTACGATTTGAACACCAAAATGTATGCTTTATCCGGACGTGGGTACTTAAATTTTTTTTTATAATCTTGCAGTTCAACTGCATTAATGAAGTTTCGACGAAATGATCAATGTAAAATGACAGATGTTTCTGCATATAGACTTTTTCTTTTTTGGGGGAACCTGCTGTTGACATTTACGTTGAAAACAGTCTCAAAGGAGCAAGTGTGCGAGCCAATTCATAGTCAAAAGTGCAAAACGAGTTACTATTGCTTGAAAGTTAAGATTTCAAAAAAAAAAAAAAGTAGCTATTTTATTTCAATAAGAAAAACCTGGGAAAACAAAAAGTAGCATACCAAGCTGCAGGTGAAGCCGTGAAGGAGTTATACTCATCGCAAGAAAAACAACCCGTACAAACAAAACTAGATACAAAACAAAATAAAGCCTGCAAACTGGATTTTTTTTTTTTTAAATAACTATAAAAGTCAAACTATTTTGTTAGTTAGCACAATTTTGAAACTATTTAGGTATCTAACAACTCAAGTATAGCAAACTCAATTTTGAATTGTTAAATCGAGTGCAATAAACTTGATTTCAACATTATGCTGCAACTGAGATGGAAATTTGTCCACGTAGACATAGAACTCGAGTCAAACGGACTCGAGTTCAATCATCTAGAAATCGAGTCCATAGGACTCGATTTTGTTTTGCTTCAAGAACTGAGCGGCCTTCTTGTTCTTCCTTTCCTATTTTTACTTTCCCCAAATGTCGTCCCACTCCCCAACTCCTTAGCTTCCCAACTCCCCAAGCTTCTTCCTACAAAAAAAAAAATCACGAGAAATCACCAAAATCGAAAACCCTAGAGAGTGAAAATTGAAGAAGAGATGATGAAAGAAGAGAATTACAACGAATTGCTTGGGGTCAGGCCAAGCTTGCTTGGTGAATTTCTTAACGGTGATCCAGCGGCGTTGGTTGTGGTTTTGGAGGCGGCCTTTGTAGATGACATTGGGGGCTTTCTTGCTGCTCTTGGAGACGATGTAGTCAGAGCTGAAGTTGTTGTTGGCAACTTTGAGGTCAGAGAGTGAGAACTCGGAGAAGCCAGGCGCGCCGGACACGGCGGAGACGACGGCATCAGTGCCATTGAGTGGCGAAGTAGCGAAATGACTAGAGAGGTTATTGTTGTTATTGTTATTGTAAAATCTACAAAACTTTCAATTAATTTGTTGGAAAATCATTATTGTTATCGGAATGACTCAAGTTTGTTGATTTTGCCTAAAGCTTTCGCTGCTTGGGTTTGGTCAAAATCGGCGCCTGGGTTGCTAGGCTTTGCACCGTTTCTTCTTTCTTCTTCGTTGTTCATCTTTGCATTTCTTTGTTGATCTCTGCATTTTGATCTCTGGGTTTAGGTGGTACTAAATCAAGTCCATAGGACGCGATTTCTATATGACATAATTGAGTCCTTTTGACTCGAGTTCGGAGCCTATGTGGATCAAGTGTCCACCTCAGCTGAAAATCGAGTTTATTGTACTCAATTTAGCAATCCAAAATTGAGTTTGTTATACTCGAGTTGTTAGATGCCTAAATAGTTTCAAAACTATGTTAACTAGCAAAATAGTTTGGCTTTTATAGTTATTTTCAAAAAAAATCCCAGCAAACTTTGTAAAACTTCAACAAGAAGCAGTGATAACTAGAAGAGGTGGTGGATTGTAGATTAACGAAGTTGACATAGAAAGTTAACTTTTTAATGCATAGAAAGTTAAGATTTTGAATTTCACTACCGTGCACTTTTGATGTGATGGTCACTCTACAAGTACAAAATTTTTATGGGACAAGAGACCAGGACTAGAGTTCAAGTCCAGTGGACTAGATCTATCTTGTATTAAAAATTAATTTTTTAATTTCTTTCAATGAATTTATTTAGCCAATAAATTTTAGATTAAGAAGAGCTTTGATTTTTTTTTTTTTTTTTGGCAATAGAGCATTGAAAATTTCTTTATGCTATTGTAATTTTTTTTTTATATACAAGACAAAATTTTACTCTAGCCTAATCTAAGTATAAATGTGTGTGAAACTCCCTTCTGGAGACTTGAACCCCAACTCTTGCCCCCTACACCCCACAAGTTTTTATACTTGTGGAGTGATCACCGCACCAAGGGTGTGCGGTGGTTTTATGCTATTGTTATTGATAGTGATACCTTCGTTTATAGTTTATAACAAGTACGGGTCCTTATTTATATTACACAATAAATTTTAAGATACGCAACATAAATGTCACGAAGAAAGAAGTGACACATAAAAAATTTCAAGTCATTAAGTAGGAGAGGCGTGAATCCCTTTGGGAGTGGGACTTAGTCTCTCAGATACACCTACATAGCATAGGTCGACATTTATAAGTAAAGAAAAATGCTTGGCTACTTAATAGATTATTATAGATAAGAACATTTTAGAAATTTATGAATAAATTTTGAGTGGATTTTACATTTTTAAATTCTTAAATGAAAAAGGTTAACTAATGCTCTTAGGATATTGATTTAAAAACTATTTTTAAAAACATTTTATGAAAAAAATGATAAAACATTTAATTTTCCTAACAGTTTTTATATTTCTCATGAAATAGGTATAAAAACTTTCATAATATAATTTATTAGCAATTGTCCAAAAAGCACCTGTTAACATGACACTTCTTTAAAATCTTAGTATGATAAACACTTTTTTGGTATATTCTTTAGGTATAGTGTGCAACAACAATACCATTCCTTAATCATGGAAAACAAATAATTTGAAAATTTTGAAATAGAAAAATGAGTCTGATTAATGAGTACCTTTAGATAATTTGTTTTTATACTTGTGGAGTGATCACCGCACCAAGGGTGTGCGGTGGTTTTATGCTATTGTTGTTGATAGTGATACCTTCGTTTATAGTTTATAATAGGTACAGGTCCTTATTTATACTACACAATAAATTTTAAGATACGCAACATAAATGTCACGAAGAAAGAAGTGACACATAAAAAATTTCAAGTCATTACGTAGGAGAGGCGTGAATCCCATTGGGAGTGGGACTTAGTCTCTCAAATACACCTGCATAGCATAGGTCGACATTTATAAGTAAAGAAAAATGCTTGGCTACTTAATATATTATTATAGATAAGGACATTTTAGAAATTTATGGATAAATTTTGAGTGGATTTTGTATTTTTAAATTCTTAAATGAAAAAGGTTAACTAATGCTCTTAGGATATTGATTTAAGAACTATTTTTAGAAACATTTTATGAAAAAAAATGATAAAACGATTAATTTTCCTAACAGTTTTTATATTTCTCATGAAATTGGTGTAAAAACTTTCATAATATAGTTTATTAACAATTGTCCAAAAAACACCTATTAACATGACACTTCTTTAAAATATTAGTATGATAAACACTTTTTTGGTATGTTCTTTAGGTATAGTGTGCAACAACAATACCATTCCTTAATCATGGAGAACAAATAATTTGAAATTTTTGAAATAGAAAAATGAGTCCGATTAATGGGTACCTTTAGATAATTTGTTTTTATACTTGTGGAGTGATCACCGCACCAAGGGTGTGCGGTGGTTTTATGCTATTGTTGTTGATAGTGATACCTTCGTTTATAGTTTATAACAGGTACGGGTCCTTATTTATTTTTATTTTTTTGCACACTACACAATAAATTTTAAGATACGCAACATAAATGTCACGAAGAAAGAAGTGACACATAAAAAATTTCAAGTCATTAAGTAGGAGAGGCGTGAATCCCATTGGGAGTGGGACTTAGTCTCTCAAATACACCTGCATAGCATAGGTCGACATTTATAAGTAAAGAAAAATGCTTGGCTACTTAATAGATTATTATAGATAAGGACATTTTAGAAATTTGTGGATAAATTTTGAGTGGATTTTATATTTTTAAATTCTTAAATGAAAAAGGTTAACTAATGCTCTTAGGATATTGATTTAAGAACTATTTTTAGAAACATTTTATGAAAAAAAAATGATAAAACAATTAATTTTCCTGACAATTTTTATATTTCTCATGAAATTGGTGTAAAAACTTTCATAATATAGTTTATTAACAATTGTCCAAAAAGCACCTGTTAACATGACACTTCTTTAAAATATTAGTAATGATAAACACTTTTTTGGTATATTCTTTAGGTATAGTGTGCAACAACAATACCATTCCTTAATCATGGAAAACAAATAATTTGAAAATTTTGAAATAGAAAAATGAGTCCAATTAACGAATGCCTTTAGATTATTTGTTAATAGACTAACTTTTAAAAAAATTATATTACTGTTATGGAAAAAAATAAAATATATATAAAAAAAACTGCCAAAAAATTAATTATTTTTTCTTTCCTCCTAAAAAGCTTCTATAAACATTTCTAAATCTATGCCCTTAAAAAGATTCTTTTAACTTTTTTTCATTATGGAAAATGACATTTTAGAAATTTATGGATAAGTTTGAGTGACTTTTAGGTTCTCAAATTCCGAAAGATATTATGATAGTCAAGTTTTTGGTATATTCTTTGTGTATACCATGCAATAGTCCTTTTTAATCATTGAAAAAATAAAAAAGTATTAATTATTTGAAATAGAAAGAGTATTGTCATAGCACATTGCCACCTGTGTTTATATATATATATTAAATAATGCAATCCATTAAATAGCAAAGTAATATTAAAAAGAAATAATAATTTTGGGCTTTTGAAATTATGATAAGCCTGCCCATAAAGTTCAGTCCCGAATGGGACCGTTCCTAGCTGTGAGCTCAAAAACTGCCGAGCTTTGCGCTGCTTTGAACCTTCTGGTCTAATTGTTTAATGAGTAGCCTTTTTGATAAGCCATCTCTGTCATTATACACATCACTGATCGATGTGTGTTGGTATGTTTATTCCAAACATTGTTATATTTCATGACCTCACAACATTATTTTTTATTTATTAAACCCTGTTGATTGACGAACGAAATTGACATTTTTTTGACACATTCATTGGCTTAAGTTGACGGATTTCGATTGAGTGGTTACATTGACAACAATTTTCAGAGTGCTTTCGAATTTTTTTATTTTTTTTTTTTATAGTTTATTTGTATGGTATTTATTAATGTGTTTTTGTTAATAAGTGTCTTTTGGACAATTATTAACAAACTATTTAAAAAAGGTTTTGATACCACTTTATGGAAAATAGAAATAATTATCAAAATATTATGATTTTTTTTTCATAAAAATTTACTAACAAATGCCCTTAGAGCATCCAGTAACATTTTCCTTTATTAATAGATATCATTTTTTATAATGATTATATAAAATGTGTGACAAACCGTTTATTTCCACGTATAAAAAAATAAAAATAAAATAAAGTTTGAATTATTTGCAACCAAAAAAAAAATTGAGACAAAAAGCAAAAGGTAGGCAAAAAAAGCCAATCACACACTTAAAGTTAAAGGTTTAAATTGCAACTTTTGACATTGAAGGAACTACAAATCTACAATATAAGTAACACAAAAATTTGAGGGATCAAGAAATATACGTCACGATCTTACTTGTATTAGGAGTTTGTGTAAAACTATGTAGAATAATTAGTGTGCAACAAATTTACCCAAGTTACAAACAACTATTAAACACAAAAACTTGAGCAACCAAGAAGTACAAGTCACAATTTCAATTGTTTTTAGGAGGATGTATAAAACTGTGCAGAATAGTTTGTGTACAGCAAATTTACTCCAAGTTACAAACTAATATCAGCAACACAAAAGCTTGAGGGATCAAAAGTATATATAAATCATGATTCCAGTTGTTTTCAAGGAGTGTGTGTAACATATTTAACCCAAGTTACAATCTAATTAGTTAGTACTTAGTACTCCATGAATATATGCATTTGATCTGCTTGTCAAGTTAATAATAGGCCAGGGATATGTCCAAGTTTAGAAGTAATAGGCATTGGGTTTTTTCAAGTGGAGCCAAGCCGAACATGACATTTCAGTCTTATCCATTGCTAGGCCCAGCTAAGATTCTCCGTAAGAATTACACGGAAACTACGCTTTCAAGTGTTTGGTAGGAAGTTAATTTATTAGTTATGATTTGTTGGGACGTCCATGATTTAGAACTTTGAAGTTAGGCTGATCAAAAAGAACTTTGAAGTTAGGCATGGCTGGGAGACAACGAACTAAAATAACTAATACTTTGGTAAGCAGACTTTTTCTTTTGTTTCATGAATAGACCTTTTTTTTTTTTTCTGAAAAAAATAGGGAGCCTCCAGAATGGACTTATAAGATTTTTTTTATTTTTTTATTTAGATACTTTAGAACTCAACTTTGTTTGATCTACCAAATATCTATGTTCTAATTATTTTCTCAAATAGTAAAACTTTCGCATAACTTTTAGAGTATTTGCACTCTGCTTTTACAAATTTTTTTGTCTATTTTAGTATAAAAACTTCTTTTCCTATTTTATATACTTACTTTTCAAAACACCTTAGATTATTTATTTTACTTTACATTTCATTAAAATATAAATTTTTCTTGTTTTTTTTAATTGTTTCTCTTTTTTCACACCCACCAACTATCATTCAGTCTCTTCTTTTATCCTTGAGATGCGTAAAATAAGAATAAACAACTAAATGTAAAATGAATGGTGTCAAGATTTATTTGGATACCGCTTATTTTGCGAAAACTTATTGCTGAAAGTACTGCAGATAAAGGTAAAAGTTAGTTAAAATAGTACAATGAGCTCATAAATAGTGACAAAAAGTGGAGTGAGACCCATAAATAATAGGAAAAATAAGCTGAATAGTGAAATAATTTATAATTCTAATCTACATCCAAACACACACTCCGTGTAAATCTATACAATTACTATAGCAAATTTATAAATTCATACAATTATACACGGACTGATGTAGGTAATTTTTAGAGAAAATTGTGTAAATTCTACACATTTTCTATTATACACAAACTAATTTGAATGCTCTAAAGATTGTTGCAACTGATATGAAAAATCCTCATGTCACTATATATTTATTATTGTCATATATATTCATAGACAAATATTAAATAGTGTTGAATTGCCTTTGATATTGTATTCCAAACCAATAAGATCAAATTTCTTTCATATGAAAATTAACATTTTTCACATAACCCTTTTTTTTATTTATTTATAGAATTTCAATTGGTTTTTTATGTAGATAAAGATTGAATCTCAAATTTTTTATTCAATTACCAGAAACTGTACTAGTTGAGTTAATTAGAACACATCATTTTCATGTAACATTTTTTTTTTCCATCTGAAGAAAGATTCTGTTTTTTTTTTTTTGTGCAAAGTAACAAGTATTTAATAATAATTCCATATATTGATCTCTCTTCTTCTTTTTTGAGGTATTTTTGGTTTTTCAATTCCATTTTTTGTACCTATTTCGTATTTCCTTTATTAATGTCACAAGCGTGGCCATTCGGTCTCTTTTGCAAGAAGAGTATAACTTAGTAAAATAATAATAATATTTAAAATAAATAAATAAAACTTAGTAAAGTGTTAGCGTAGGTGCTAACCAGTTGGGCCTTTAAGCTAAGTAATTATACCTGGTCGATCTTGGGCCATCCCATTCAAGCAGATCCTCTTGTGGAAGGCCGAAAATAAGGGATATTAATGGTAACTGGATTCTTTGCTTTGTTTTACATTTTGGTACACTACAATCTATTTGTGGGAATACCAATCTATTTCAATCAGTGGACTTTGGGCTATAACATGATTACATGGCCTGTCTTTACTTTGGAATTTACCGGCTCATATATATATAACTATTTTTTCATAATACCGACTCATTACTCGTAGTCATACAACTAGAAACTAATTTTTGTTCTCAATTCCAGTTAGCTTTAAAAACCATCTCTAATAAAAAAAAAATGCCTGGCTGTTCATTAGCTTTCAAATTCTCATACTTTATTTCCCCTTAATTTAGCTAATCTAATCCTTGATTGCAGGTACTTGAACCAGAGCCCATGAGAGGTCATCATTATTGATTAGGCATATATATCGAGAAGAAAATTTGTGTGATGACAGGCTTGCTGCAAAGGGAAGTATTCAACTGTAGCGGGAAATACATTTTTGATACAATCTTCACTTTTTGGTTCGACTGTTTCTATTGGGACATGTTGGGCCATTTCTACCGCTATCACAAAATGTCCTCTTACTTGGTCTTCTGTAAAATAGTAATGTCTTCTACCTTGGTTTGTATTATAACTGTCAGTCCTAGCCTTGTCTGTATTATAATGTCCTCTCACCTCTGAGAATCTGAGCTCCTATACTTCAGCTTTATTTGATGAAAAAAAAACCCTGTTGTGTTGTGGGCATCGGTCCAGCCTCCTCTTGTTCTCACATTTTACTATTAATAAAGAAAGAAATAAAAACAGCTATACAAAAAAGAAATCAAATGATGCCTCGAAATTAGGCAAGCCAACTTGTTCAGAGTTTAGAGTTCAAAGTTCAAACCCCAACCTATGAGTACCAAAGCAACAGCCCAATCTAACTTGTATAGTTACGATATGCACTTGTTTTCAGTTATCCGAAATTTTTTGATTGAAATTGTGTCCACTGCATCAGTTGTACTGGACACATTAAAATGCAGACACATATTTGTATCCCAATGTGTCATGGACACAAAGCTAGTCCGAAAGTTTTAGGTATTCTTGCTTATGGGAAGTTTGGCTAGCCACAAGCTAAGCTTGGTCGTGGTCAGTTTGGGTTGAGTTTCTCACAAAAAGGTTTAACTCTTTTTCTGCTACGATAAATTAACTCGTATACACTAAAAGACACAAAGCCAGATTGAAACTGTAGTAGTGTCTTACCAGTTACCACCATCAAGGATGGAATCCAAGTTGAGTTTACAGTCTATTAGCAAGTTAAGGTCAACTTACCGATGGAGAGAAATTAAGGTCAACTTGTACACACGCTGACCAGAAAAGTATTTACTTCTAAATTCTAATCATACAAGATTCACAACACCACCTAACATATCAAGTCGAAAGGACAAAATCATGCACCACCTAAGGTTTTTAGATCATGATGAACTCGGTAGGTGGGAATCCTTACATGTGAACTCCTGTCACTTTCAATAAACTTTTTATTTTGATTTTTTGGTTGTGCACTTTTAATGCTCAATTAAAGAAAGCAAGATTTAACTTTCGATAGATATAAATAGGTTAGGTCAAGCTTCTGTAAGTGGATGAAGAAATACAAATCATGTCTCATATTTTTCCCTTTCTATTTCACCAAATGAATGATGGCATGACTTGTGTCTAATTTTTTTTTTTATTTTTTCATTTTTATACTTTGGGTATTTTATAAAAATAAAAATAAAATGTAGCAAATCGTAATTAGTAGAGGATAAAGTAAAATACAAAAAGTGAGAACACAAAATTTGTATTCATTCAGGAAGTTGTGGGGAGTAAAAATATCTTAATAGGGATATGGGCCATTGGGCCTCGCTAAGGAAGGCCGACCTACTCTTGGGTTTAGGGCTTGTTGATACTCTAGGTCGGCCCATACGCAGGAGAATCGAGGGCTAGAGCCGGGATGCTTTTCCCCTCGGAGCGACACCAAAGAACCGGGACTTCATGGTACGGGTTAGGGAATGGCACGGTCAAGACCAATGGTTAAAGGGGTGAACCTCGGAATGCCGGAAGCACGGTGTTGAAGAAATGTCAAAAATAAAGGCTCTACTTCCACATTAAAGACCACCTACCACCACTGCATTAATGGGGAGGTGACACTTGAATAGTGGAAGGGAAACTTCTGAGTTCTTGTTCAAAGGCACTAAGAAAAGAAATATCTAGGCTAAGGGAGGAATTGGGGCAACACGTGGATAATGTATTAAAAGAGGAGTATTTAAGGAGGGACACACAACGAAACGGGGACGGAGACTTTTTGTAACCTAAAAAGAAAAAAGACAAAGGGAGAGATATAATATAAGAACGACTCGGCTTACGTCAGGAGGCTTGATTTACAATATTCCTTGTTGTTTTCAATTACTTGCAATCTTTAGTTTGTCATTTAATCCTCATATACTTCTAACACAGGTTTCAAGCCCACACTCTACAAATTCTTATTGTTTAAGGCTCATTGGGCACGAGCCCATAACTATTCTTGGGTCCGGGTGCAATTGTGCACTTACAATTAGCGCCGTCTACAGTAGGGAAATCTAGTCTAGAAGTAGTAGGGATATTATGGCGAGGGCTTAGGCTCTCACCATGCGAGTCACAAGGGATCACAACCGGAAGATCATTTCGAACGTCTTGAACATCGTAGGGATCGTGAGGGAAGCGTCCATACGAGAATATCCGAGGGGCTAGCCATACTCGTGGAGGGGGTAGCACTACCCACGATGAGGGGCTCTAAATCCATGCGAGAAGGAAATCAATCGTTTGAAGAGGAAGTTACGCCGTGCTAAACGTAAGGTTTCCCGTCCTCATCTAGTTCTTCCTCGAGAGAAGGATGGGGGACATGGCTACGGTTCAAGGTCATATTCCCCCGCGGTGCAACATCCTACGGTGAGGAGAACGACCGGCCCGTAATCCGCGGACGTAAGAAGCTTCGTCCTAGGGGTTTAGGCAACGATACCATGAGTAGGGCGTTGCACCAACTCTCTAAATCTCCGTTTTCACATAGGATTGAGAGGGGAGACTCCCCGGGGAGGTTCACCCGGCCCACGTTTACCATCTATAATGGCCGGACTGATCGGTGGAGCACGTGAGTCACTTCAACCAAAGGATGGCGGTGCACTCACACAACGAGACTTTGATGTGTAAAGTCTTCCCCTCCCGGCTTGGGACTGTGGCTATGAGATGGTTCAACGGTCTCAAGTCGGGGTCTATAGGCTCGTTTGGGGAACTAACTAGGGCATTTGCTTCTCGGTTCATTACTTGTAGTAAGTCCCTCGGCCCTTTGGACTCATTGCTATCCATGGTCATGAAGGAAGGGGAGACAACGAAAGCATACTCCCGAACGAGATATTGGGAGATGTTTAATGAAATAGACGGCGACTTTGATGAGGTGGCGCTAAATACCTTTAAGGTAGGCCTCCCTGCGATCACGACCTAATAAAGTCTTTGACGAAAAAGCCCGTCCGCGGCGTACGTCGTCTTATGGATCGTATTGATGAATATAAAAGGGTACGGGAAGACCGGCAACGGGGAAAAGGAAAGGAGAAGGTTATCCCGCAAGAAGAGAAGGGATTTCGGGTCGGACGGATATCACAACAACAAGCCGAGGAGGAGGATTATTTCGGACAATCCGGCTCGGCGGCACTATTGTAAATACTTGTATTCGAGAACCGGTACATCGATTATTAGAAAAAGTTCGTAAAGCCCTTCTTTAGATGGCCGGCAAGATGGCGGGGGACCACTGAGAAGAAATCAAAACCTTTTACTGTCGGTACCATCGGGATGTGGGCCACACTTACGAAGCTGCGGACCACGTGGAACCATCTAGAGCGACTCGTCGGAGAGGGAAAGTTGAAACGGCATTTGTGTCGGCCAACGGGCGGAGTCGGTCAAGTTGGTTCAAACAACCAAAGGAGCAGTTCATCTCGGCCGGCATTGGGAACAATTAATGTTATCTTCGCCGCACTTTGGTAGGGCCAGGCTCGAGGTCCCAGTAGGGTCGTGGCGGTTTCCCATCCGCAGGCCGAGGGATGTGGGTAGTAGGCGAAGAGATTAAGAGCACTTTCTGTCTTGGGTTTCTCAGGGAGGATAAAATAGGAACTATCCGGCCCATGACGATGCTCTTGTGGTTACCCTCGGAATAGGGAATTATGACGTGAAGAGGGTGATGATAGATCGGGCGGCGGTGCGGAATATCATGTACACGATCTATTTAAGGGGTTAAGGTTGGAGTTGGAAGATTTAACTCCTTATAACTCACCTCTTATTAGCTTTGAAGGGAGAGCCGTTGTGCCAAAAGGACGGTCAGTTTGTTCAATCCGGCACGAAACGGTTGAAGTAGATTTCATTGTGGTTGACGCGTACTCTCCATATACGGCCATCCTCGCCGAGGCCATGGGCGCACGCCACGGGAGCCGTCTCCTCTACCTTGCACGTTAAGGTTAAATTCCCCTCGGGGGAACATGTTGAGGAAATCCTCGGCGGTCGGGTAATGGCCGGACAATGCATCTCCGGCTGCGGTACTTCGTCGGTCGGAAGTCGAGTTATCAACCTTGCCCGTCCGGGAGTCATAGCAATTAACGGCTCGGAGGCACTTGGAGCGATGACGAGAAGATGAGGTTTGTTTGCGAGGAGTTAGAGAAGTTTGTAATAGCGAGATGATCCGGAGAGGTTCTTCCAAGTTGGCATACTTTTGCCATACCAAGAGAAGATGGAGTTGTTGCAATTTCGAAGGACAATATAGATGTCTTTGCGTGGGACCCTTATGAGGCTCCGGGCGTAGATCGGAAACTTTATTTGTCATCGTTTAAACGTCAATCCGGCCATCGTTCCGAGGAGGCAGCCACCTCGGCGATCTTCACGAGAACATTCGAGAGTTTGTGAAGGAAGAGGTTCTTAAACTCAAAAGGGCGGGGGCTATCAAAGAAGTTTTCTACTGAATGGTTGGCTCATCTGTTGTCGTTAAGAAGAAAAACGGCGAGGTGGAGAGTATGTGTGGACTTTACTTGATCGAACAAGGCTGTCCTAAAGATTCTTTCCCAATGCCACGGATTGATCAGGCGAGTAGATGCTCTTGTCGGACATCCTCGGATGAGTTTCTGGGACGCACTTTCGGGGTTACCACCAAATTCCCTTGGCGTTAGAGGATCGGGGAAAAGGCGCTTTCATTACTCCAACGGGGAACTATCATTATAAGGTCATGCCATTTGGGTTAAAAAATGTTGGGGCTACTTATCAAAGAATGATGACCGAATGTTTGAACGGCAAGCGGGAAAACCATAGAAGTATATGTGGATGATATGGTGGTAAAGAGTAGACGGTACCTTCGCACATGGCAGATTTGGCCGACACCTTCCAAATGCGAGGAAGTATAAGTTGCGCCTTAACGCCTCCAAGTGTTCTTTTGGCGTGGGATCTAGAAAGTTCTTAGGATATATGATCACTCGCGTAGGGGCATAGAGGTGAACCCGGTGCGAGTTAGGGCTATTCAAAATTTGCAGCCGCCTCGGAACCCAAAGGGGATTCGAAATTGACCGGAATGATTCTTGCGTTGAACGGATTTATTTCTCGGTCGGTGACCGGTGCCGCCACTTTCTTTCGGTTGTTGAACAAGTGGAAAGGGTTTCGAGTGGACCGAGGATTGTGAGTCGGCTTTCCAACGGCTTAAGCAATATCTATCTCGGCCACCCATTTTATCTCGCCGGAGGTGGACGAGGTTTTATTCGCTTATCTGGCCGTGGCTATTCATGCGGTGAGTCTAGTCCTTATAAGGAATGAAGATGGAGTGCGAGAGGCCGATCTACTATGTTAGTAAGTCCTTGAATGAAGCCGAGGTGCGCTATTTGCCCTTGGAAAAAGCACTTCGGGCGTAGTCACGCCACGCGCAAACTTCCTCATTATTTCCAATCTCATCTTGTGGTTGTTTTGACCCGGTTACCGCTCGAAATTTGTGTTGCGTAGTGTGATTATTCGGCGAGTGGCAAAATGGGGAACCATTTTGGGAGCCTTTGATGTTAAGTACAAGCCTCGCACCTCGGTGAAAGGTCGGGTCCTCGGCTGATTTGGTGGCGAGTTTGGCGAACCATTGTTAGAAGAAACTTCAAAGGGAGCGCACATGGGTGAAAAATCGGTTGGTGTGATCACGGCCGTATCGCCCTCGGCTTGGAAAGTTTATGTGGATGGGGCTGCTAATCATAAAGGGTACGCGTTGGACTTGTTCTAATGTCCCTGAAGGAATTGTCTTTGAAAAATCTTTGAGATTGGCTTTCTCGGCTACTAATAATGAGGCCGAGTATGAAGCGATCTTGGTAGGCATGCGAATGGTACATAAGATGGGTGGCAAGGAAATCCATGTGTTCTCGGACTCTCGATTAGTGGTCGGCCAAGTCATGGGGACCATGGAGGCTAGAGACCCCGAGGAATGCAAGAATATTTGGCCCGGGTTAAACGTCGGTGAGTGAATTCGACTCATTTGCCTTAGCTCATGTCTCTAGGAGAGGAAACACTCATGCGGATTCTTTGGCTACATTGGCCACATCCTCGGCACAAGGTCTACCAAGGGTGATTCTCGTTGAGGATGCGAGGTAGAACCTTCTCTTATATTCAGCTGACGCACCTCGCATCCATCTAATAAGAGCCTGGTCCTAGTTGGATGGATTCGATCATATCTTTCTCAAAAATGACATCCTTCCCGAAGACAAAGTTGAAGCGAGAAAAGGTACGTCGAAAGGCGCCGCGTTTCGGTTGTCCAGGACCAGAAGCTATACAAACGATCCTTTTCGGGACCGTATTTGTTGTGTGTACACCTGAATCAACGGGAATCATTCTTGGAGGAATTGCATGAGGGAATTTGTGGAAGCCACCTTTGGAGGAAGGTCCTTAGCCCATAGAGCCACGACTCGGGGTTATTGGTGGCCCGATATGCGAGAGGGAGGCTCGGGACTATGCCGAGAAAATGTGATCGGTGTCGGAGGTTCGCCCACTAATATCCACCAACACGGAGGGGTTCTTAACCCTCTCTCGGCCCTTGGCCTTTCGCGCAATGGGGCTTGGACATTGTAGGGCCCTTTCAGGAAATTTCTTTGGAAACAAAAGATGGTTGCTCGTGGGAACGGACTACTTTACTAAGTGGGTCGAGGCGAGCCTTTGGCCAATATCGAGATGTTGATTCCAAGAAATTTATCTGGAAAAATATTGTTACTAGATTCGGTATACCACATACACTCGTCTCGGACAATGGCGTTCAATTTGAATGACAAGGCCTTTAGGCAATGCGTGGTGAGATGGGTATCATAAATAGATACTCTACACTCCGGCTTATCCTCGAGGAAATGGGCAGGCCGAGGCCGTTAACAAGGTCATAGTCAACGGGCTTAAGAAGAGGTTAGACGATGCGAAAGAGCGAGGTGGGTAGAAGAGCTCCCTCATGTCCTGTGGACGTATCGGACCACACCGCGTAGGTCCCTTTGGAGAAACTCCATTCTCATGACTTATGGAGCCGAGGCGGTGATACCCACTTTGGAATCGGTTTTCCTACTCTAAAGACAAGTTCTTTTAGTCCGAGGAGAAAAACGAGGGACTTCTAGAGAAAGATCTTGATTTACTTGAGGAACGGCGTGGCGGCTATGGTCCAATTGGCGTATTATCGGCGAGAAGCTAAAACGAGGGTATGATGCCCACGTGAAGCTAAGGCCACTTGCACTGGTGATCTTGTATTAAGGAAAGTTGTAGGCACTTCTAAGAACCCGGCATGGGGTAAGCTAGGACCCTGTAGCGGGAAGGCCACTACCGCATTGTTTCAATAGCGAGGCATAGGGTCATATAGGCTAAGTGACCTAGATGAACGAGTTGTACCACGTCCATGGAATGTAAATAATCTTAGAAGGTATTATTATTAATCAAATAAGCTTCTGTCAATTAATATTTCAAAGTTATGGCTAGCTCTCACGTTTGAAGTTACAATTTTTGAGAATCAAACAGAAACTTGGTTAAGTGTAGTCCTCGGACCACAAACCTTGTGGAAATTGATGTCTTATCATTTGTTAAACAGAACCTTAGTTATGTCGGGTCTTCGGACCTCCTACTTTGGGAAAATTAACATTTGAAGTTATTGTTTTAAAGAATCAAACAGAAACATGGTTAAGTGTAGTCCTCGGACCACGAAACCTTGTGGAAATTGATGTCTTATCATTTACGATTACGAGTTTTGAAGAATTAAACGAAAGATTGCTTAAGATTTATCTTCGGACTATGACTTTGATTAAACTTAACTTCGATTGTGTCTGGATGTTAATACCTTACTTGTTTATTAACTCGGAACTTCATTTTTATATCTTTAAGTATTGAGGAAATTTGTGTAAGGAATGGTCCTCGGATCTTACAACTTACTAAAAACAGTGTTATGCATTATAAGGGCTTAATTGTTATATGAAGTCCTCTTTCCTTTTTTAATCGAGGTATTATTCAAATGAATTAACCATGTCACCTTGTATTAAATCTTTAATAATATACGCATGATTATGTGAAAGTTATGACTATGCAATCCTTGGAGTTAGATTTTGAGGCTCTGAGAAACTTCTGATATGACTTAATGAGAAAACTTTTGTAATAAGTACATAAAGAATAAAGAAAAAGCAGACACAATCCAAGTGAAAAGCAAACGAAATTGTTCTTCATTGATCAAGGTGAATATACATTACAATATATAATTCAAAAACAAAAAAAAAAAATGGAAAAAGAGAAGCCCTAAGCTAAGTCCTAAGCTGTTGGAGGAGGATCTTGCTGAGAGGTACTAGTGCCCTCGGTCTTTCTCAACTCCAGCTCAAAAGGAGTCATAATCTGCTTTCCTTTATCCGCTGTCTTTGTTGGAAGGACGTTGGGTTCCACTTATACGGTTCAAGTCCTTCTCTGCATCCAACTCCTCCTTCCTTTTCTTTATTGGAACCCGAGAAGGTTACGTAGGATCGGGGAATTTCTTTGTGGGACCATCGGAGGTAGGACGGGAAGAGTTGTCTCGGGGGTAGGAGTAGCCAGGAGCCTCTTCAATCTCACGTATTTCTAGGGGAAGCCAAACGTTCTCGGACTTCCTCGAAATCCGAAGCGGGGAACTCACTTGCTACATTTAAAGCTTCCCCCCGTACTTTTTGACGGTATTCGCGGCATAAAGCCGCGAATTCCTCTGTCATTGTTCCTCGGTGGTCGCTACCCCTTCGTCAAAACTTGCACCGCGCGGCTTGAAGAGAGAGTTGGAAGGAGCTGGCTTCTTCCTTCATCGAGCCGGTTGTTTCTTCGGATCCGAGCACTCCGCTTTGAGCTTGGGAGAGCTCTTCATTTCTTTCCTTAAGGAGTTTGCGTTGTCTTTCTATACGGGTCTTCATGGTCTTCAAGTTTGACTCGACCCCATTCTTCTCTCTCCTCGGCTCTGCTACCTCCGAGGTCGGCTTCTCGTTCTCGGCAAGGGGTTGTACCTAAGGTCTTCTCGGTCTCCACCCTAATTTCGAGCTCGGCCATGGCTACTTTCCGAGCGTCTTCAATAAACTTTTCGGCTACAAAGACCTCTGAATAGCCTGTAAAAAAGCATGATGGAGTTAGGAATAACAAAAATTAATTTACTTATAAATATTGTTAAAAGGAGAAACACTTACCAGTGCTAAGTCTCTTTTTAGAGAGAGGAATAGTTGTGGTTGGCCCATCTTTTCCAAGGTCTCCATGTCCTTGGGCGGAGCGAAGAGGGCGTTCTAGGACCTCGGCCAGGTGGTGGGCGTGGCCTTGTTGAAGCGCCCTTATGCGGGCCCGGCAAGAGATAGGAGCGTCGTCCGGCCTTAGATCGGGGGACCGGGTGGCCGGTGCTCGGTGCACTACGGCCTCATCACGTTTCCCCGAGTTCGGTCCCGAACGTGCTCTGCCACTTGCACTTGTCCGGCTTCTTTGGGCCGGTGGGAGTTGTTGGCGTGGTTTCTTGGGGTCTTTAGTGATCGCCCGTCATTTATCCCCGCTTTCTCTTCTTCTTGGGATCCTCGGGCTGAGTTTTGGCTCGGCTAGAGGAGGAGGAGGAGGTAAGGCAGGGGAACTTGGGACGTCCCCGTTTTCTTCTTCTACGCAACTTTGGCAGCCCTATTAGTGAGAAGACCCTCCATTCGTCCCATATCTTCTACGGATTCGTTCTCGGGAAGGGCAACTACAAACCCTGCGATTCCGAGGCCTCGGTGGCTTCTTCCTCCTCGTCGGAAAGTACCACGAGCGGTTTCCGCGAGGTCTCTCGGTGTCTTCGAGATGGAATTGGTCTATCTCGTCGTCAAGAGTGTGTGAAGAAGACACCTCCTCTTCTGGAACGACGAGTTGTTTGTGAGTGTATGGCGAGGGGCTAGCTTGCTATCGGCCGGTTGTACAAAATAGTGTCGGGAGCGTCGGGAGGTCACGGTCGTCCAAAAAATGGGGCCGAGCTACGTTTATCCTCTTTCGTCTTCGGTCGCGGCAATAATGGCGTCCTCATCTCTGAAAGTCTTTGGAGAGGGGGTGTATCCTAGAATAAGATGAGCGGCCGGAGTTGTAGGTACGCACTAACGAATACCTCGGAGCGAAGTACTCGGTTTAGATCGGCAACGTTACGGTAACTCGGACGAGGACGCACGTGCGCTTATGCAACGAAAAAGACGTCAAAACAAACAAACACAGTCGGATTCACACAAATATTTAACGAATTTAAGTAAATACAAATACGCATTTACGTGTGTGTGTTAGGAGAAGTTGTGTTGTGGGGAGATTAATCCTATGGTGTCGCTTTGGATCCCCCCCCCGGGGCGGGCGATGGAGGCCGTCGTGCCGGTTCCCGGACACGATCGGGTAGTCGTCCTTCATGCCTTTGTTTGATTTGGGCGAGACGGGAGATTAGCCTAACGGTGCTAGACCGAGATTTCATATAATAGCCTACCTTAGAGAGTTTGTGGGACTCATATAGGAACACGACATCGTGCCATGTGAGGTTTAAACTCATCTGCTCGTTTAGAGCATCTACACTACCTAAAACTCTAAAAACATTTGGAAGGCATTGGTCGGGGCACAACCGGTGGTTGCGAAGATACTCCCTCATTACGGGTTTCATTGGTAGGGTCATCCTACCCTCTATGAAGGCTATCATAGGAATGATAACCTCTCCCTCTTTCCTAGAACCGACCACGGCTGTTGCCGGGCGGTATTCTAACCCTACGTCGGTTTGGGAATATGGTATTTGGCTCTAAAGCCTTCCATCCCGGCGGCGGTATCAACTAGACACTTGAATCTTCCCATTACGGAGAGACGATAGACTAAACTTTAAAGGGGAGAGTGATTGTATTGTAGCGGAGCGTATCCGAGGAGAAAAGGTCAAGACTAGAGAGAGCAAGAACTTACAAAGTTGAAGGTACGGGTTTCCACGGTTTTCGCTGGTGAAGAATGATTGTTGTTGTTTTGATGGGATTGATCCACGATGACTTAAATGAAGGCGCGAGGTTCCGAAGCGTCACGACGTGCGAAAGGCGGCCTCGAAAATTATGTACGTCGCCTAAAAATTTCGTGGAGTGAGGAGAACCGTTGGATGCCCATCTCACCGTTGTGCGTGGGAGACAAAGAGTAACTTACGGTAATAAATGCGCGCGTTTTCGAAAATGAAACCGCCAAGTGTCATCTTACGGGACGCGAAACGATTTCCACACGTGCCGTCACTTATAAAGTGTGTGGAGCAGGGTTCTCGTCGGATCAAAACCCTATTTTTCTCCTCGGACGTTGAAAATTAGAGTTTTGAGGGGCTATTGTGGGAGTAAAAATATCTTAATAGGGATATGGGCCATTGGGCCTCGCTAAGGAAGGCCGACCTACTCTTGGGTTTAGGGCTTGTTGATACTCTAGGTCGGCCCATACGCCGAGGATCGAGGACCGAGCCGAGGATGCTTTTCCCCTCGGAGTGACACCAAAGAACCGGGACTTCATGGTACGAGGTTAGGGAATGGCACGGTCGAGACCAATGGTTAAAGGGGTGAACCTCAGAATGCCCGGAAGCATAGGTGTTGAAGAAATGTCAAAAATAAAGGCTACTTCCACATTAAAGACCACTGCACCTACCATGCCTTTGGCTGCATTAATGGGGAGGTGACACTTGAATAGTGGAAGGGAAACTTCTAGTTACTGTTCAAAGGCACTAAGAAAAGAAATATCTAGGCTAAGGGAGGAATTGGGGCAACACGTGGATAATGTATTAAAAAGAGGAGTATTTAAGGAGGGACCTGCAACAGAAACAGGACGGAACTTTTTGTAACCTAAAAAGAAAAAAGACAAAGGGAGAGATATAATATAAGAACAGCTCTCGGCTTACGTCCGAGGAGGCCCAGTTACAATATTCCTTGTTGTTTTCAATTACTTGCAATCTTTAGTTTGTCATTTAATCCTCATATACTTCTAACCTGGGTTTCAAGCCCACACTCTACAAATTCTTATTGTTTAAGGCTCATTGGGCCTGAGCCCATAACTATTCTTGGGTCCAGGTGCAATTGTGCACTTACAGAAGTATTATTAGTAACCGTGGTATATGACATCTCATTTTATATGGAATTGAATCCCACACTAATATGATCCAATTTTATATGAGAGAGAGTTACATGTAACATGTTACACAAAATAATAAATCCAAATGTAGAGGCATTAGTCCTCACTTACCTCAATTTTTTATCAACCTAAGACATTGAAAACCAACCACAAAGCAAGCTCAAAAATCCCAAATTTAAGAAAATAATTGCCTTTATGGTAAACCTTAGGTACAAATACAATCCCTTAAACAAATTACAATAACTTCTTCAATTCAATTCAGATGCATAACTAAATTTTTCTTTAGAATGATAACAATGTATGTGCTTAATTGACCAATGTAATCATGTACTTGAATTTAATTGGAGAACCTAATGTATTGTGCATAAGGAATTGTTTCTAAGTTTTGTCTTGAATTTAATAGCATTCCCCTTTTATGCTTTATTTTACCCAAATTGGAATAAACTTAATATTATAGCCTATTTCATTAAGGGAATGGGTGTTCCTCCAATTTAATATCATTCCCCTTTTATGGGTTTTTTTTTTTCCCCAAAGAAGAATAAACTTAATATTCTACCCCATTTCATTAAGGGAATGGGTGTTACTCTAGGAAGCATTGATGCGGCTGGAAGGGTGCCACACCGGCGTCCGACGCGGGGTGTGGCCACCGACGCCGCTGCCCGTGCGTCCGAGTTTTTTTTTGCCATGTCCGAGTTTTTTTTTTTTTTTTTTTCGAATTCACGCCAACTCAACTTCGATTCACGTTGATTCGGCCAAAATCAGGTCGTATCGGCCAAATCAGACCGTATCGGCCGGCGACCGAAACAGCCAAAACTGGTTGGAACAGCTCTCTCTGCTTGAATCTTCTTCTTCTTCTTTGCTTCTTTTGATGGGTAGCTCTCTCTTTCTTTCTTTCTTTCTCTTCTTCTTCTTCTGCTTCTTTGCTCCTTTTGATCGGCAGCTCTCTCTCTCTTTCTTTCTCTCTCTATCTCTTTCTTTTGATGGGTAGTTTCTAGCTCTTTCTGTCTTTGGTGCGCACTAAGCCCACATTTGCCTTTTTTTTTTTGATAAGTCACGGGCAATGCAACAATCTATAATAATTTTCCTTCTTACTATATTTATTATCCAATATCCTCAATTCACGAGCCACAAGTTTTTTAATCTAATCTTTGATTTTTTTTAATGGGTAGAAAAATAATCTCTAATTTTTAAACCATAGCTTTTCTTTATTTTTTATTAAATAATAAAATTAAAATTAAAGGCTAATTTTTTTATATATTGCTAAATATAAAATATATAAATAAAAAAAATTTTAATAATTTTTTAATCACCGCACCCGCACCCACACCCTACTTTTTCAAAATTGCCGAGTCTCGCACCCACACCCGCACCCGAATCCCAAAACGCACCCGTGCTTCATAGGTGTTACTCCTATTTTTGTGAAGAATGCTTAAGAGGAAATGGAATGAAATGTATTTTTCCTCCTAGTCATTCCATCATATCTATTAAAACTTCCAAACAAATGAATGGATGAAATATTCCTTCAAATTCAATTTCAATCCATTCCTTTTCCTCTCCCAAGAGGGAGGTAACTATTCCAATATTGTTGGTGCTTTATATCTGTTAAGTGTAAAAGTGGTTTCAAACCCAGTGTGCTCACATGTAAAAAAGCGTATTAATATTACAAAAGCTTTCAAGAAAATTTCTCCAACTTCAAGCAAATATAACACAGTACTGACCTGCTTTTACCTGTTAGTGAGCAATTCAGCCCATCAACCCTTGCAGATACACCATTCTTGGGTACTTCAAGCCATAGCTAGCGAGTTGGTGATATGAATAGCAATTTATCAGTTTGCTGGTAGCAGGACATGAAAATACTTACGGTTGCCTTACCATTTACCAAGTCATTTTTGCTTTATCAGCAAATCAACATGGGTCTTCATTGTCTTTGAAAATTTGCCTGCATACTGAATATTTGAGTGCTATTTGCCAGCACAACACAGGATCTAGTCCAAAGTTTTTTTTTTTTTTGATACAGGATCTAGTCCAAAGTTTTATATTGTCACATCTGTATTACATTTACAAATAAAGGATGGAGAGAACAAGATTGCATAAATAGCATATTTCTAGCGTTTCTGTGAACTAGATAGGCATTAAATCCCAATAAATGGAAGCTTATTTACCATATAGAACCAAGTAAGAACAAACCGAGGAAAGGCATGTGAGACTCTTATATACAAATTAAGCTTTTTACCAGGGATGGTAGTGGTACAGGTATGAAATAAAAATCACAAATGCAAAGGAGACTTGCACTTGTATGGCAATTAAAACTGGATGCTGCCTCTGATAGAAGCTTTACAAAAAATAAATAGCCCTACTCTCCTGCTTTGAATCAGATATGTCGCATTCACACACCTCTATTGCAGACTTGATCAACAGCCAGATCTGTTCTCTGTCATTTTTAAATTTATGACCAATAGTGCTTCTCACAGCTGATATCTGGCATTGAAACTCTATTCCAACCAAGCAGATTATCTGTAAATAGCAGTCAATAAAATTGGTTTTAAAAACCAGATTCTTTGGGGGTAACATGCAATTCACAAGACAAATAATTCCGAGACATGATAAAAATGGTATAAGATCTTAAGATAAATATTTTTTGGCTGACTACTAAATATGATTACTAACAAGAACACGTGCATCATAAGCTGTAGTAATATATTCAAACTGAGTAACCATTCCTAAACAGGCGTTGTACTAATTACAAGATGCAACAATTAGTTAGTTACGATGCCAAACCACGAGGTAGAGAATAATTATTATAATATAGATTGTTAGAATCAAATGTAAGACTACCTGTTGCTCAGGTTCTCTGTGCTGTGAAACTGGCAGGTGAAGCCCCATTAAACCTACTGGCATTGCAAACTTGTACCCTCTCAACATCTTGGACCGTGTTCCTTGGCATATTGTTAGAGTAACGCCTTAAAATCCTCCTTGAGTCATCACTTTCGTCTGCCAATGGGTTTGCAACAGTTTCAAACCTATTTTGGTGTTGAAATCTTTGGCTCACCCGTTCATATGATTCAGAGCTACCATCTTTATTAGGTATGGTACGCATGGCACTGGGTGATGGTATGCTTCCAGAAGATGGGAACCTTGAAGAAGAATACCGGCCTTCTGCCCTCCTCCAGAATTTGGAACTCAAGAATTCTGCACCAGGCAGCTTGCAACATGTGTTTTCTGCAGAATCACTGTTTGGGATCCTTCCACTTGAAAGTGCCAAATCATGTGAAATTTCATCCAGTGCCATCTCTAGGCCATGTACACGCGACTCTAGGGAATTGATTCCAATCTGGGAGCTCCCAATGAATCTCTGGATTCAAGTAAAGCAGGAAAATATGAGAACAAAATTCTTAAAACATTATCAGGCCAATATTATTGACAAAGCCTTCATGGCATTCCAGGAGCTAAGTTCAGTTGACATGCTGCAACTTTTACTAATAACAAAGGCAAATTACTGCAGTAAAACCTGCAGGCCCCTAAATGTGCCCTTAAAATGAAATTGGCATTCAATGGAGTGAAGTACTATGAAGGGAGACAAGTGATACCAAGCTTCAGCAACATACCTGGAGAAGTTCTAACAGATTGGATTGCTGGTTTTCAATTTGAAGAAGTTGTTCACGGATCAAAGACACTTCCTCAGCCTCTTTGCTATTCTCATCAACTTCTTCAACTGTGTTGCTGACTACATCACCCAAGTCAGCGTCCTGATCGTCTTGAAACGGGACCACCCGAGACCCTGATCTTAAACCACCAAATTTATGCACTTTTTCATCTCGGATCTTACCAAACAGAACACGCTTTGTTTCCGGCTTGGAATTCCCGCTGTTCTCATTCTCTCCTGATTCCAACCTCTCAAAGTCACTCCTTTTGATATCATCTTCACAAGCCACCTTCAATGAGAGAGAGTTTGGTACTGCAACTTCAATTTTCCAACCTGAGGGTTTCTTGTGGTCCACCTTACGGATCATGGCTGCACTTGAATTCCTGTCATTACTCTTCGGAGGACTCTCTCTTTTGGTAGGGGTCACTAACGAATCATTTGAAGGAGGGGACCTGTTTGTGGGGACTGTTTTCTTCGGTTTAGGAGTCTTATATCCATCATCATTGGAACTTTTGGATATGGGAGGGAAGCATCGACCACTAACATTATCTGGACCCATGTAGAAACACCCAAAACATAACCATATGGCATTAGATAAGGTTCATCAGTGTAGAAAGAAAAGACACAAAACTGTAACCTTGAAAGCAAAACACTATAGTTGGACATATCAATGAAAAAACCTTTTTATGTTTCTTTGTGCAAACTTCCAATTGTGTTGCATTCACTCCACAAAATTCTAACAGTGGCCTCATTTATTTACACATCGTGTAGTACTAAAAGATTGAAAAACCAATAAAGTAAAAAAAAATTAAAATTGAAGTTCTAAAATGCTAACCTGGTGAAGAAGATTTAGACTGAGATGAAACAGGGACCTCCTCAGATATACCATGAACATCCTTCCACAACTCCAAGGTTAGATTCATCGTCTCCCGAACAACCTTGACCTGTTACACCAAATTTAATCAGACGACAATAACAACCAAGCCTTAGTCCTTAGTCCTAAAATTATAGGGTCAACCATGGATCGTCAAAGACTAACTCGGGTCAACCCCATATATTCATTTCCGTCATTCTATTCCATTTGAAGTCATACTCTCCGCTACCGTTTTACTTCTTAATTAGATCAAAACTTAACCAGATTATAATTTTATTTTATTTTTTATTTTAAAAAAATTAAATCCACTTTTGGTTTTGATATCAATATCTTCAAAAGGTCAAATATTAACCAATCACTTACTATAAACTTGAGGTCCCATGATATGACTAAAGGTCCAAAATTTTCTGTTCCCAACTTTTTTTTTTTCTCACCAAACTAATTTTCTTTTCCGACCTTTTATTTTTCTTAGTAACCAAACACAATCCAAATTATTTCACTAAAAGAATACATACACAAATACATTACAAACGTACCTTATCAAATCTCCGACTCTCCAAAGAACTCAAACACAACGCCTTGTGCTCCGCCGCCAAATCCTTCTCCGCCACCGCCACTTTTCCCAACGCCTCCGCCGCCGCCTTTCTCACCGCCCAATCCTCACTACTCAAGAACTCAACCACGCACGGCACCAACCAATCCAACACTACTCGACTCGAAGCTCCGCCGACTCCGACCACGCTTCCGATGAGCACAAGCAGCGCCGCCTTGGCCTTAAACCCTTCGCTCTTCGCCAGTTTCCCCAGCCTCGGCAGGCTCTTCCGAAGCACCTCAACCTCCGGCTCCGGCGAGGCCTCGATCGCGGCGGCGAGGCAGAGAGCGGACCCGATCTGAGCGTTGAGGTCTTGCTCGAGCGAGACGGAGTCGACCAAGGGCTTGAAGAAAGCGGCGAACGGAGGCTTCGTGATTTTCAACGACATGGCGGTGACCGCGTCGACGCAGGCGGATCGGACGGCGGAGTCGGGGTCGCGGAGGCGGCGGAGGACGGTGGAGATCATCTTGGAGAGGAAAGGAGAGAGAGAGTCGCCATGAGAGTGAGAGAGAAGAGCGAGCAAGCTCACGCATTGTTTGCGAACCGGCGACTTAGACGACGCGTCGGTGTTGTGGAGGCAAGAAAGGAAGGGCGAAAACGACTCGCAGTTTAGGGACTTGGCTATGGACTCGAGCTCTGAAGTTGCGACGGCGAGTGTGTCGCGGTCTGAGAGTTTGTTCAGGCAAGTGATGACTCGGTGCTTGAGCTCGTGAGTTGACCCGCCGGGTTGCGGTGGACTCGGTGAGGACCGTTTGGTAAGAGACATTTTGTGAGTTTAGATAAAATTTGAAAAAAAAAAAAAAAGGGTTGAGTTTTTTTTTTTTGGCGGTTGGTGGTGGTGGCGCCACCGAGTGAAGTGGTGGTTTTGGCGGTTTTTGGTGAAGAGTGCTGAGTTTGAGTTTATGGTGTGAAAATGTGAATGAAGGAGTTGAGAATTGAAGAGGGGGTTTTTAAATGTTGAGTGGGAAAAGGGGGTAGTGGTGGTTTGGGACTACTGGCACTGTTTTGGATTTTTTTTTTTTTTTTTAATCCATGCGCCAACTGCCAAGTGCCAACTAGTTAATGTTAATGAACGAGTAAAAAAATGTTGGACAGTTAGAGAAAAAAAATATTTGATTTTTTTAGTGAAATACTAAAAAATAACTTAAGAATATAAAAATTAAAAATTATTAATTACTCTACATAATGGAGGTTCACCACATGTTCATAGGGATAATTATAAACTAGTCCAAAATAATTAGAATATTGTGTGAGTGAATTGCATTACTAGGCTTCATTAATTTGTTTTGCTATAAAATGTTTTCAAAATATAAAATCGCCATTTGAAAATATTTTTAGGTGTATGGTGTGACATGTAAAATTCTTCAAACACAAATTATCAAAATTAATGACTGTTATGGGTTCCAGTTAGCTCAGTTAATAAAAATTTTTATGGTTGTTAAGAGATTTGTGATTTAATCCCCGTCTACATCAAAAACTGATTGGTGTCTTGATCTGATAATAAAAAGTTATTATCAGGAACGGATGTCATAGAATGAAATTCTCTATAAAAAAAATTAATGGCTGACAGGCACCAAGGTCGCTAGTCCAATTGTTAGAGCCAATAATTTAACAACCTGATTATCGGCACCAATCATGAGACGTGACTTAGACACCAAATGGGGGTAGAGCCAAAAAGATTTACAAATTGCAAATGATTTTACATCAATGAAAAATATTTTTAAGTTTAACCAAATTTTACAATGAAACAAAAATATTAAAATTGTTTTATAATTTATACTGAAATAAATATAACTAAGGGCCCGTTTAGTAATATTATTCTAATAATGTTGTTTAAGTGTTGTAAAAATACGTACAGATAAAAAAGTGCTATAAAAATACAACACAACTAAATAGACCATAATTTAGACCATATACTCGTATACTCAAGTGTTAGTCAATGATAGGATTATAGATTCTAGACCTACTAAAGTCACGTGTAAAATTTAGCAATGAAAAGTTGATACTAATTGTCTCTCTTTTTTTGTCCTTTTTTATGGTAACTTTTTTTCTTTTATCAAATACTTTATCTTAGGGCATTTTATCAGTAAATCAGTGAATGAAGAACGCAGATATACAATGGAGAATCAACATGAAAGAACTTTCGAACTATAGCTGGCGCCATAGCTCAATGAGTCTTGGTTTAGATTTTTGGATATGATTGATAGGAGAGCAGCTTTCTTTTTAAAGAGTCAATTAGTATTAAAACAAATATTTGGTAGTTGAATTATTTAGTTCTATATTCAGCTAGCGTAATCTGAATCTTTTTTATGATCCACAGCACAGAAGACTTGGACGCTATATGAGTTATGACCAGTAGATGAGAATAAAAAGTGAAACAATTATTAGATGGCCAACGAGCAAAAGCCAATCAGTTTGTGAAAGAGCAAGATCTCAAGCTGGACTTTTGACTCAGCTAGCTTCTTATTTGTTAACTGCTTATATTTACAAAACCTTGTAACATGTTATGCATTAAGAAGAGAATGCAGCACATGACTGCATGAGCAACCACATGACACAGAGAATCTCTTTGTTAATGTATTTTTCTTTTTTTTTTTTTTTATATTGATTAATATTTTGGGTTCGATTTTCATATAGTCATAGGCTCATATTACATATCCATTGGTACAAAATGAAAAAAATAATCATTAATCCTTAGAAACTGGTAGTAAGGAAGTAATAAAACTAGAATGTGGAGCATGTGAGCCTGTGAGGGGGATAAGGGAGGCAACACTGTTAAAAGTGCTATAATAAGTACAGGCAATCACGTGACACTATATGGATGTTCAACGAACTGAGTCTAAAGTTTCCTCTAGTGAAAGCAAATTATTTGGATTTGCTTTGGGGGAGAATGTAGAACATGCTAGCTTTCTGGCTTCAAATTTATTTACTGATATGATATTTTGATATTCTTCTTTTTCTCCCTATTTGATCTCCAAGGACAAATATGTTGCACCACAAATACTTGAAGATCTGAGTCTTTGTGTGATAGTATTAGTATGTGTCTTTCATCCGAAAGACAGTTTGAGAGTTCGAGAATCAACCGTCTTATAATTTTTATATTTTATTTTTTAAATGCTTGATAAGGTTGTATACCATTCACCTTTTCTAGACTCCCTAAGTATGGAAACGTTCTACACTTCGCACTACTTTTTTTTGTTTCCCATCAAAGAGTAAATCATTTGCATCCAAGCTGTTTGCTAATTTGGTAGAAGAATTAGTTATAGTGCCCATCTTGTTCAAAGATATAATCCAAATGCTAATTTAGACTGAAATTTATTTTATAAAATAGTTTCATAAAGCTACCATCTCATAGTATGTGGGATCCACAAACCAGTGAATTTCACATGTTATGAAATGATGATTTTATATCGCCACTCCATAATATACCTCCTTTACTTAGACACGACTTCAAAATGTGGGGCTTGTCATTGTCATGACTCATATCCATATGCCTATAATAAACCTACACTAATTGTAGAAGCACTGTTATAGCATTTGAACTTTTCAGCTGAAAGATTTGGCTAAAAGAGCAATTTGGTGTAAAAGAAGAAAGATGCCCCCGTGAATTAAGTTAACATGCAATAATGATATGAAGCATGAAGAGGGTGACCAAAATAGAAACTGGGAGAAGTGTGTTGTATAATGGCATATGATACCCCTAAATCTAAGGGGGGAAGAAGTGACACTAAATAAGTTAGAGCCCATGTGACCTCTTTGAATTTGTTTGACAAACAGTTTGGCAGTTTTTGGCCTTGTGCTGTTGTCATCAAATTACTACATCACTGTTTTATTTTATTTTATTTTATTTTTTCAGATATGATATAATTGTAATCTATTGTATCTAATTCATAATAATTGCTCTTATTATTAAATTAAGATACTAATCGATTTTTTGTGTTAGCGAAATTCAAACAAGATTATTTTTATCAGTAAAGTAAACTTGAAGAGCCATTATGGCACCACTATTTAGATTCAAAGAAGTGGCCCGTTATTATTTTTATTAACATGATTATTTTTTAAACTTCTATTTTTGTAGAAATTAAGGAGAGAAACAATTTATTAGTATTACAAATGTCAGGTGGACCTTCTCACTCCATGTGCTAAATTGATTAACATGTCTTACCCATTACTGTTTTAATCTCTTAATCTCTCCGCTAATTTTTATAAGGTCGTTCTCGTTCATCTCCAATATACACTCCGTGAAGAAAATCATTGAAAAAATCTTTTGGGAAAAGCAAGAAATAATTATAGGAATCTATTGTGTTAAACCCTCCTACTGATTTAAAGGTAATTATGGGTGTTATTAGAAACCCCCAAACTTTGTTGTACTTAATTTCTAATTTAATTAAATTCCCATTAAAAAAAAAAAACCTTATGAATACCCACCCACCCAATCATCTAATTAACAGTAGTGCAAGATTTATTTAAGCAAGAAGAAAAAGTAAAAAGCTTTTAAAAAAACACCCTAAATCTTGGCTAAAAGAACAACCCTAAAGTTTTTTTTTTTTTTTTTTTTGAGCATTGTATTGGTAGCCATTTTTATATTTACTTTAGCATAAAATAATAATTTCTATAAGAAGATGCAGTCAATTAACTTTTGCAAGTTTTCTCAAAAAAAAAAAAACTTTTGCAAGTGTAGGTGCAGCTTTTTGCCCCATCTCATTGCCTAGAAGGCAGAGGATATTTTAACCTCAATAAATAAATAAAAGGCAGATGATAAGTGTAAGACTTAAATCATTGACTGGGATAACTAGGTTAACGAAGATGCCCCTAAATTTGTAGTCTTTGGATGCCCTAACTTTGTAATTGTAGTGCAAGCAAACCTTTTTTATTTTTTTATTATATCGTGGCTAGATACTGGATTAGAATATCAACTGCCAAGTTACTTACATAGTTACATAGTAACATGATTGAAATTCTGCATGAAAAAGACACAGAAGAGAATTAGCTTTCTGATTAATCATGTCATAGTTTTCGCATCATTTCTCACTTGCAAATTCCCTAAAAATCATATTTAAAAAACACAAACAGGCAAACTAAATTTAGAGATGAATATAATATAATGTTGGTTTGTTCCTAAATTTGTAGCCAAAGACCTATTACAGTGAAAAATGAAAGACCTGGTACTACCATAATGACTTGTCATTGGTACATCAAAAAAATATATATAATAATAATAATAATAATAATGACTTGTCATTGTTAGCCGAAATGTAGACGTGGTCTTTGAGTCAGTCCAATGGTTTTTAATGAATAAAACCAATTTTCATTTTGTGCAAAAGGAATCATGTAGGACAAACATCTTTTTATCAACAATGAGATAATTGGTACTCTTTCCAACCTCATCATAAAGAATATGGTACGTGGTAGCTAGTCAGTTTCATTGGATCATGAATCCCTGCTTAACGCTACTCTTTAATTTCCAACCCACCCATATCGAAAATGATATCATACGTACTCTCTATTTTCTAACTACCAAAGTGTTAGAAGAATAAGAACCTTTAAGGGCCTCGATCTCTTTTGGTGAATTTCTCTTCCTTTGATCTTTCTTTTTTATGATGAGCCCAGAAAAAAAAAAAAAAATTTACATCACATGGCAAATATTTAAATTGTGAAAGACTAAGTTTTTATCATCAATCAAGTATTAATTAAATAAATTATAAAATAATTTAAAATAACAAATGAAATACCTTTTAAATATCTTAAATTTTTATAATTGGGTTTTCATCAGAATATTATTTTTAATTTCATTTCATAATTCTTGATTTTTTTTTTTTTATAATTGAGCTATAATCGGAGTAATATTTTTTTTAAATAAATGATTATCGAGTCGGACTTAAAATAAACTATATTGATAATATTATTTACCAAAATTTATAGTAAATGATGGACACTTAGTGCAGGTAAAGTGTAGCCCTATAGTATAGTCTATACTACTAAAAAAAGATGATCCCTTTTTTTAGCAAGAAAATTGAGATTGCAAGTGAGTTTACCATTCTCAACCAACTAAACTATATTCATGAATAGCGTGAGACCATCCGCACAATTAATAGGGTATCTTAATACTTGAACTCTCAACTTGGGATTCACAAGATGAAGAGTTGGAAGGTTTTTTACCAGTGATGGCTCTAGAAATTTTGTTTAAAAATGTCATTAAAAAACTTAAATTAAAAATTTTTTAATAAAAAGAGAACTTGAATATATCAAGTTATCGATAAAAAAAAATGAAATTTTACAATTTCTTTCTATAAATTTTCAAATTTTGAATTGTTACATGATAATTCATTATGAGTATTTATTACCAATATGGGTAGTTATGATCATTTTATTTTGTTAAGTTTGTCTAACATTTTTATTTTTACGTTGTTGCTATTATCTATTAATTTGTCATTATTTTTATAAAAATATTTTAAACTAAATGAATAAACTTAACTCATTGGCTCTGTATTAATTATTGACGTACACAACCACACTCATTGATACATAAAATAATGAGAGATACTACGTCCACAATATTTTTATAACATTTTCACAACAAATCAAAGGTGATTAGTTGTTATTGGTTCAAATTTAAATCTAACACTAAGATGACTTTTTTGCCCCAACAAAAACAACCAGTAATAACCTACCACTTAGGATTTGTTGTAAAAATATTGTGGACATATCATTTCTCTAAAATAATACATTACGTGTCTACTTAATCAATTAAATGTTTGAACAATTACTAACTTTACCATTTTTCTTCTTGAGTTTTTCTGAATTTATAACAAAAAATTTTTATAACATGATAACAATATACACACATGTAATAAACTCTCTCTATTTCCTAATTATTAAATTATATAAATTTATATTATATTTATACAGTATACATAAATATCCACAGAATTCCACACACATCATTATTCACACAAACAATATTATAACAAAAAGTAATACACAGAATTAATATTAGACACACACACATATAATAAAAATTTATAATAAAAAGTGACACTTACATTTCACCGACACTTACTCATACTCTTATAGTTGGAAATACTTATAGTAAGGATGTATAAGATTTAAGTTAAGGTATGCAAAAAAATATTTTTAGAATAAATTAAAATATTAAGCTAACAACAAAAATATTATATATATTTGGAAGTAAGGGGTTCATTTGAACCCTTGAACAAAAGGTAGAGCCGCCCCTGCTTTTTACTACTAAAATAGTTTCTTAAGGGATGAAGATAATGCAACCACAATTTTAAAACTTAATTTTTATTATACAATATATAATATGATTTTAGTTACATTAGTTCTATCATTCTTTTCCCATTAAATCATAAACAAATAATTTTATGAGTTTCAATTAACTTAATTGATAAAATATTTGTCGCTGAATGATAAATTTGAGGTCAAATCTTACCTACACTAAATACAATTAATATCTTAATATTATAATAAATAAAAATAATAATTATCATCTAATAGACATCACAGTCTTAAACATAAATAAAAGTTCCACGGTATAAAAATAATTTACTTGGGTCCCGTGGGATCTAACTAAAGCAAAAAAGTGTACAAATGGTAGTATTAAAATACTTCTTTTTTCATAATCACGTGACAATGCAGACAAAGACGTGATGGGCACTTAGCATACCTAATTCGGTTTAATAAGGGCATTCTCATTATAAATGCTATAAATGCTAAATTTTAATATCAAATTTATAAAAAGCACCAAAAAAACAAGTTATATCAAATATGCTAAATTTTTTTAAAAAAAATAGAACATGTAGCTCCAATCTTAAAAAAAAAAAATTATTATTATTTTAATACTTATGATGGAAAAGATGGTTTGTGTAGCTATTTTTTTATTATTTTAATGAGTAATTTATATTATTTTAAACTAAGTAACAAAAAAATAGAACCTAAAATTGATAGTGATTTTTTAAGAGGTTAAATGCTAAATTTTTTAAAAGAAGATAAGAAGCAAAAGAAGATAAAAAGCAATGCTCTAAAAAGATGAATCTGAAACCTGCACGCTTTGTTCTAACTTCTACTAAACCTTCTATGCACTTCTTTCATCTTCTTTTCTTTATTGTTTACTCAAGAAAAGAATAAACACACACACACATATATATATATATATCATCTTTTCTTTATTGTTTACTCAAGAAAAGAATGAACACACACACACACACATATATATATATATATATATATTCCAATTAATTTATATCCTAATCTTCTATTTTAAGAAATTCTTTTATGAAAATTTTAAAAAATTGTCAAAAAAATTAGTCATTTTTTCTTTTTTCTTTTTTTCGAGTTTATTAAAATAGTTTACTGATGTATTACAGGAGTCCTTAGTGCAGAGAACATAGCTGATGAGGAAAGGACAATCGGAAAATCCAGACTAAAACTATTAGAGTTCACAGCCAATTCTTGCCGAGGTTGTGAACATGGTTTCATTGGCTTTCCTATTCACCCCCAGGTCCCAGTTGAAGGAGCAGCTACAGAACAACTTGCTAAGATTTTTCATGCCCTTGATCAGGATGGTCTATATGTCCCACTGGACTCAAATGTTCAGTGCATCAAAACAAGTTTTTGGAGTCTGCTTCTATAATTATCTTGGAACACCCCATAAACTTTGCTACTTGAAGACACCCATGTCTCCATCTGATGGCCAAGGTGCCACAGTACTTTTGACTACATATTTTTTTCTATGCAGTTTTGTATTGTTTATTTTACTTTGTAGTTTGTAGGTCTTGTGACTTTATTCTCCAGGGAATCTTTTTTTCATTTTTTTTAATAGACTATATATCATTTGGATGAGCTTAGGATTTAGATTGTTTATCTTTGTATTTCTTGTGACTTTATTCTCCCATTAGCAAGTTGGATTCCACCACCTTGATTTTGGAATTGTAATTTTTGGCATGTACTAGAAATTTTTTTTTTTGATACAGTACTACAAATATTTAAACTAACCCATTTGCTTTGCTTTGATGGTAAGATCATTTATAATACATTAAAGTCCATATACAATCAAAATTCAAATTGAATCCAAAAATAACTTTTAATTGTAGTCTAATTTTACGTTAAGTGTTTGTTTTAATTTTCTTATTTTTTGTGCTAAGTCACTCTCTAATATCCAATGCAAGAACCAAAATAACTACCTCACTGATCACTTATAGCCTGTTTGGAAGTTAAAAAAAGGAGGGAGAGTAGAATAGAGGGAGGGAGAGTAATTCAATTACCTTGTTTGGAAGTTTTTTAAGAAAGGAGGGAGAGGGGTTTAAAGGGGTTTCAACTACCTATAACCCCTTATTTTTAATTCCCCCAAATTGGAGAGATTTGGAGGGAGAGTAAAGTAGATAAATTATTAACTAAATGAATTCTCCAATTTACCCTTTCTAAATTAACAAAATTACAAACTGATTATATAAATAATTTTTGTTTGTTTGATGAGAAAATAAATAATTTAAAGCTCTAATAAAAATAAAAAAAATTTAAAGCTAAACTTTTAGAAATTCAGAACCGGAAAAGCCACCAAAAACAAACACTTTTCTCTTTCAAAAAGTGTAACTACATAATACACAATACACAAATTTCAATTCCTTTCCCTTTTCCTCCATTTTCAGAGCAGCCAAAAAGAAATTAAAGCCACAAAATTTTTCTCAGAATCTCATAGTTGTAACCTGAAAAAAAGCACAAGAAATTAGACGCCGCCGAGCCGTGGGTCGTCGACAACGACGTCCAAAGGTCCACGCCACTCGCGGCGATCGGGATTGAGCTCAGGCGACAAAGATGAAGCGTGACAGCTACTCTTCCCCGATGAAGTGCGACGGCAACTCTTCCCCTCTGATTCCAGAGAACTATCCCAACGACGATGAGGATCACGATCGACATTCCTCCAAAGATTGTGACTGTCTGTTTTCTTGGTACAATTTCCATTCCTGGTGCCCCTTCTTCGGCGATTATTCTAAGGCTTCTCCCTACAACTCCAAGATCTCGCTTTGCTTGCTCTTCGTTCTCCAGGATCTTGCTTTTTTTTTTTTTTTTTTGGTTGTGTGCATTTTGGGGGATTTGGTTTGTGTTTCTGTGAAATATATATATATATTTTTTTTTTTTTACCTCTACTTGTGCCTGTGTTTGGTTGCTCAGAAAATGTGGAAAAGAAATGAGAATTTGGATTTTGGTTGGAGTTTACAAAACTAATAAATTAATCATAGTACATTTTTAAAAAGTAAATTTGTCTATTTAAATCATTTCCTCTCCTCTCCATCCTAATTTTTTAAACATCCAAACAAGAAGAATGGCTAATTACTCCCTTCTCCCTTACTAATTTTAAAAACATCTAAACAAGGTGGAAGATAACAATTACCCTCTACTCTCCTCCCTCTCTAAACTTCCAAACAGGCCATTAGATAATATGATCACATATCTGTTAAATCTTTTCGTATGTAAGTATATGTTATGGAGTGATCACATAGGCTCAAATTCTATAGTTTCTATTTTAAAATACTAAAATCAAATCCAGTAAGAACTAGGGAGTATTGATTGATTGACTGAATTGCAGTTCAATTCTTTGTCAGCCAATATTTTTTTACTTTCCATTCAAAAATCATGGGCAAGACAAATGATTGACCTGCAATAATTAATGATGAATATAGCAGGCTCTCTATATATGCGTGGAGTAAAATGTGTGAATACAATGGGGGCGTATGGTCCATCTCCATGTTGTTTGACTGAGGAGCAGACCCCATCTGATAAACTTGTTCTTGGATTGCTAGGCCTTCACATGGGGAAGCCAAAAATGTAGACCAAAACCATAGAACCATTGTCAATATCATTGTACTGCTTTCCCATGCGTATTTCCCTTCTCGGGTGACACTCTCACATGCAGTTTGTATTTTGGGAGGAACAATTTCAATGAGGCTAAGCTGTCATATTTATTCAACATTTATTTTTTGGGTTTTAGGGGAAGATAATAAACTATTAATAATAAGTGAGGTATAGATATACATAGGAAAACATTCCTTAATTACCTCGTCTTCTTTGGCATGTTGCCACGTGACACTTGGCATATGTATGGTCCAATGGAATTGAATCATGTGGCATTGTCTTATTAGTCCCATACATACATGCCCAACTGAGTGATGGGTGTCACATTGATGTTTAATATACACTCAATTCTTGTTGAACATTATCTATGAAAACAACTATGGAATAAAGTGAAAAGCTACATGATCCGTGAATTATTCAACAGATGATTAGTTTACATCTTCAAAGAACAATGATACATACATATATATATATATATATATATATATGGATAATGTTCATGACTCATAGACATATTAAACTAAAATCAATGTTCATTTTGGATAGTTACAAATATATATATATATATATATATATATATATATATATATCTATATATATGGAAGATCTGAGTTAATGGAATTCATCTGGAGATGTGTATTTCAGCACTCAATTCCTTGAGAATCACTTCTATGTCGTCAAAAGTAACATTTTTGTGCATGTACAAGTACAACATGATATTCTTATTATAATTTTTATTTTTATTTTTTTGAGGGGAATCTTATAGTAACAAGTTAATTGATCCATTCTCCTTGTTTCATTATGTATTATTATGAAATAACTGACCAAAAAAAAAATCTCTTATTTTTAATAATAGACTAGTAGTAGGCCCTTGATGCGCAAATTAATAAAAGAAAATTCATATAAAAGAAGTATATATTTAACAAATTTTATCTAAACTTTAATGAGACACTTAAAATTTTAATTAAGTTTCATCTAGATTAAATTGTCGAAATGTAAACATATATTAAATTACTTGGTTTAAGGATCATATGTAATATTATATATATATTATGATAGATGATAAAAATAATTAAACTTAGGTTTTATTTTTAAAATCTTGAATTTTTTAAAATAGAATTTTAGCCGAGTCAAATTTTAAATTTCTTATGGACCATCCACTGTAATGGTATCCACTACCCACCTCTAGTTTAGTGTAATTTTGATCTTAGGAAAAAAAACCTTTTAATTTGTTGCAAAGAGAACCTTTTATTTTTATAAATGTGATAGTATTTCAAATTTATAGAATCTGTTTCATGCTGATTGCTTATTATCATCCGACAATAAATTTAAGTATATTACCTGTGAGGATACTTCCCCAATTAATCGGATTTATCCGCTTTGGGGAGCCAGTCCCTCACGGTTTATCGGCTCGTCCCCGAGTGCAGGCAGGATTTTCACCTGGAGCAAGGGCTAGACCTTGGACTCTACAGGCTTGACACCAAGTCCCACATCGGTTAGAGTTCCCTCCCACATATGGTTTATAAACTTCTGGAGCAACCATATGTGTACCATTACTCGGGGACGAGCCGATAAACCGTGAGGGATTGGCTCCCCAAAGCGGATAAATCCGATTAATTGGGAAAGTATCCTCACATTATCAATTAAAATAAAATAAAAATTTTGCAGCCCAATTAAAATAAATGCTTGTGTGTGGAAGAGTTTATGTTTATTATAGTTTATTGGGATTAAAAAAAATGTGAAGCAAAAATACAGTTGTACACTTGCACTTAAAATTTTAAAATTATAAAAATAATTAATAAAAATCTCTGGCAAAACAAAATTACAAAGTATTTTTTTGTTTCTTTTTGCTAACAAAGGATTATAATTTTATAAATATGGAATATACTATAGAGTATACACTGTTCATAGTTTGCAATTTTACATGAACTGGGGCTAGCTATGTGGTGGACCTGTACTTACTACAGTCTCAATTAAGAGTTGTAGAGGACTACACCTGCTGGTGGGCCAATCATTCATAGTGGTAGCTCTGTCTGGACGCTGCTATAGAGCTTGTATTTTAGGGTTGGTTAGCCCAAAATCATCATCAGCTAGCCTTCATAATTCCACATGGATTCTGCAGAAACACAACAATCATGGACCTCTTTGTTTCTGGCTTCATCTCTGACTAGCCTATATAGCAACACTTTTTTTTTTGTTTCTTATTTTTTATTTATTGTGATTGCAATAAAAGAATTAAGCATTTGTCTCTATCAATAAAGACTATGAAGTTGCAGATCTATAAGAAGGTGACAATTATGCTGTGTCAGTGCCTTTATGAAAATACACAACAGACCAAATAATACAAAATAGCAACATTTAAGCTAACAAATAAACAAATAACCTAAGATGTTAATAATTAGTATTTTTTTAAGTTGTCAGAGAAATATGTATTCTATTAAAAGATACGTACTGATTGAAGTAGATATATGTATTTTTGGTTGTCAACAATGAATACTTTGGACTGCAAGCTTCACTTACTACCCACCAATGCGTATTCAATGATTGAGTTCAATTTTTATTTCAGTTTTCTGCGCTGGACTGGAGGGAATAATGCCAGAATTTTTTTGTTTCTGTTTGAAAATTTTGAAAGATGTACTGATTGTTTTCTTTGAATTCAATCCATTGATGTTTTATGTGCCTGCTGCCTCACTTTTGAGACCTCTGAAATAACAAATGCTTCTCGGCCTCTTCATAGTTAAATCACAATTGAGTGCACGTTTTATTTAACTTGGCCTATTGTTGGGGTCTCGCTTTCAACTTCTCAAAATGTAAAGGAAAGTTCATCCCCTTTATGAAAAGATCCAGAATCACTATCATAGCAAATCAAATGCCTCAATCACCTTCATCGAGATTTAGGGCTTTCTCTATGCAAAAGGCCAAATAAACATCATACTTACAATATTTCTATTAATTTGATCGCAAGAATGCATTGTATTTGTTTGTAGATCTCAAGTATATAAACCAATGCCAAGACGCCATTAGCCTGGCACCTCAGGTGGTAGCTTAGGAGATTTCTAACCATTTCAAAATAAAAAGAGTATAAACTAATCACCACTTGATGCAATTCACTCATTGTAGATGCACAATTTGTACCCAGACCCAAACGAGTGATGTGCTCAGGCCCAAAGAGCCTTATACAATGAAATTTGTAAAGTATGAGTTTGAAACCTAAGTTGGGGATATTGGAAAGTTGATTAACAGGCTAGAATGCTGCAGTCTATGCAAATAATAGATGAATATGACAAAAAACCCTCATCGGACGTAAGCCGAGGATAATTTGTATAGCATTTCTTTCTCTAAGCAAAAGATTACAATTTTTTGTTTTAAAAAAAGATCCCCCTTTTTTCCTCTCTCGTCTTCTTATATCTTTCTTCTTCTTCCCTGTTTCATCCATGTGTAACACAGATCTTCCTCATAGATACTTGTCTCATCCATCACCTTCTTAAAGTCTTCAAATAATAGCTGGAAGGCTAAATACTACTGTGCAGAGGTCATTTCTTCATTAATGCGGTCAGGGAGGTAGATGCAGGTCCTTTAATGCGGTGGTAGCAGCTTTTTCTTCAGATATTTCTCACACGTTCCTGCTTCTAACGGGTGCTTGGATCACACCTTTACCCAGCAAATCTTCCAAAATTCTGTCTCTAAACCCTTTAGCAAGTCCCGTGACCTCTTCTGGGCCTGTTCGAGGAGAAACTCCTCCTCGGACAACTCCTCGGTCCCCTGTAGTGCGGACTGGCCCGTAGGCCGAAAAGACTCTGATTGAACAGATTTGTACCTACTAGGCCCAAACGTGCATTTAAGCATTTTTTTACCCCCCACACCCACTTTCTCTCACAAATTTTTTAAAATTTTTTACTTTTTAATTCTCCTTTAATATATTTTATTTAATAGTTGAGATTAAAAGTTGTTTTTTCAACTTTCAATCTCAGCCATTGATTACAATTGCATCAAGATACCTGATCTGAATCCCAACATGGGGGCCGCAATTTGACCCTAAGGATGATGTGTGTATTTATGTAATAATATTTTTAAAGAGTAAAAAAAAAAAAAAAGTATATTATAGACCAATCTCTATAATAGAACATATGCACAAAAAATATTTTTTTAAAAAAAGGGGGGAAATAGGCCTTAAGTGCTGAATCATGTTATTTCAAACCACAAACATAAAACACCATACAAGATACTAGTCTTGTTTGGCTATAATAAGAACTTTAATTTTTTTTTTCCCTGAAATAAGTTGTACTAAGCATAACCTAGCACTGTAGCACATAAGATCTTGGCAACATGTATCACATTTCGTAAAGAGGGACAAATTAGATGATGCTCCTCCTAAGGAGAATCTTTGGTGTACACAAAATTCTCAGAGAGAAACTGTCTTCAGTAAAGACAGACAAATTATTTGGCCTAACTTTTCTCGGTCTTTTGGCTAAGGTGTGAGGTGAAGAGGCCTTGGAGTACCATAATTCAGTAGAATTTTGAGCTTAGATTCCTCATTCGGGACCCATGTAATAGTAATCACTCATCACATGCATCAGTACCTAAATCATGCTCAATGTCATCGAAACTCTCCTATTTTCATGACCATCTTAAGGACCGTCCACCGTAATGGTATCCACCTATAGTTCAGTACAATTTTGATCTTAGAAGGAAGCTTCTTTTTCTTTTCTTTTCTTTTTTTTACATTAAGCAAGCAATAAAAACCACTAACAAGTTTTTCCCATAGGAGAGAGCCGGATATGTCACTACATGCACTACGAGGCCTTTATAACTTAGGCCTTTGAAATTTAAAAGGCGTAAGTTAGAAACATAAATATTTTAAATAAAAATTGAAGGGGGTTTTTATTTATTTATTTTCAATTTTTTGTTTCCTTTATTCCACTGATGTCATTTCACGATCATTTTCCAAATAACCTTCAGTTTGTACTCACTTATATATATTTAGGTTGTAATCCATTAAGTGCATTAGACCTATCAAGATTATGACACATGTTCACTTTTGACTACATGTCTTCTTCTTTTTTTAAATTGATAATCCTCTTATGCAATTTGAATAAGTTTGACTTAAAAACATCAACCCCTAGAGGGGCATCAAAAAGAACAAAGTCCACTAGTTGGCTTGTTCCTATCTTTGCAAGAGCATTCGTACACTTATTAGCTTCTCTGAAGCGATGATCAATCTTCTTATGAAGAATTAGAGAAGCCATGGCCCTGCAATCATCAATGAGAGAAGAGATAAACCAATTAGAGCTATTATCATTTGCAATCAAATCCACAATAGCTTGAGCATCTACTTCAATTTCTACAGCTTCAAGATTCATGCTAATACGAAGGTTTAGTCCATTCCTAAGGGCCCAAATTTCAGCAAGCAGACTGGTAGTAGTGCCAATGTTCCTAGAGAATCCCCTAATCTAGTGAAGCAATACAGGATTGTGAAGCAAAATGAGCATATGGCTTAGAAGATAATACCAAGACTTTGTTTGCGTCCAATACTCCTATTTATTGGTCCGGTTAAAATTAAAACATGTGTTTGAACACGTGTAAACTACTAAGAAAGACAATACGAGATTGTGAAGCAAAACAGCATATATGGCTTAGAAGCTTGTTCGCTCATTCCCTTCAGAAGTGCCCAGAAAAACAGTACGTTGATGAATGAATTTTGATTTTGAATAAATGGATTGGGCTTTCAAATTTGTTAGGATGTGAAAGTAGACCCGAAATTTATAAAGTATTTGATGAGAATATAAATTGGACCAACTATACGGTTTTCTCTTACCGATTTCAGTATTGGCTCAACTCTCGATGTGGTCCAAATGGGATGCATTTACTGGTCCACCCTACAACAATATGTGCTCTGAAGGGCTCTTTGCAGTTTAGTGGGCTAACCCTTGGGGTGGAGCCTTACTAGGATGGGTTGCTCTAATCATACAGGGCCTAAAACAGTGGGCCCAAGTGAGCCATTACAGATATAAAGCACTGAGCTCGTTCTATTCCTGTCCGGGAAGGCCCACGAGATCATAGCATCCCACCGAGGCTTCGGGCAACAAAACAAAAACATTGTGAGCTATGACCAACATTTAAATAAATAAATACCAACTATTTTTTATGTTATAAGAAACAAACGACGGTAAATATGTGGGTTTTAATTAACTTAATTGCTAAAATTTTTTATCGTCAAATAAAAAATACTAAATAGTATACCACGAAGATAATGAGTAATCTTAATTAGGCTTTAAACCTTATGGGCCAAGCCCAAATAAACTTGTACAAATTTGAAATTGAATTATATAAATTTGTAAATAGGTTTATAAAATGTCAAATTAAAATCTATAATTTATTGATAATATAAATAGTCTATTTTGTACTAGAAATTATATATAGATTTTAAGAATACAAATTTAGTGAATTTAATTATATAAGTTTTGTAACATTTACATCAAATCAATTCAAGTAATGTAATTCAACTATAATTCAATTATTAATTATAACATGGATTTGTGAACACCTTCAAAATTTTTTGCCGCACATGGGAAAATAAATTTTAATTAAATAGCTCAAGAACAAACTCTAACTTGTTTGACTAAAAAAAAATTTAAAAGATGAACTAATTTTAAACATGTAATATAACTTAGTAATAAGCTCAAGCTCGACTTGTTGATCTAGGGGAGTGTGCGTTTAGAGATTGCAACCAAGTTTCACTTTGCCTAGCATCTACAAAATGCACTATTTGTGAGCTCATGGGTGTTGTAAATGCTCCACGCCTATTTGCAAAACAACCTATTGAGCCTCAAAATTCATTACCTTGCAAACTACAACTCTAAAGTTTTCTCATGAGTTTGATATATGGCTTGGACCACATAGGGGAATTATGAAAATAATATTATGGGTTCAAGGCCTATTCAAAAAGCAATAGGTATGTAGTGGAAACATATCATGAAAATAATATTATGGATTCAAGTTACGTGGTTAGCAGCGCGCGCACACACACACACACACACATATATATATACTATTTATTTATATCTATCCAAATAAAAATAAATAAATAGAATTATTTTTAAATATGTAATGGATATTTTATTTTATTAATAGACCAAGTATAGGCCTCCATTGTTTAGATTTCAGATCCATGAAAGAAAACGACAAAAACATATTAAGTACTTAATCTAGGTCCATTGAACTTTGCATCGTTATGGTACTACTTATTTTTTAATAATTCAGTAGTTACAACAGCGGAAGGAGTATTTAAATATTAAATGTCGTGGATACACCATTAGGTGTCAATCAATTAAGTTACATGACTCTTTTGTTATTAAACAAAAAAAAAAAGTTACATGACTCTTAACATTTTGAGATTAACTATTGTAACCTTGTTGGAAAATTTCAATGAGCATATTTTGTACAGAACAGCAGTATGTTTTATACCATGTGTGAGAAATTAAGTTTATATAAATATTCACGTGCTTGTTTACTTTTATTTGATAATTTAAAATAGGTGAAGTTAGATTGAAAATGGTATAACTAATTCCTAAATTTTGTGTGCTAAGAAATCTTGTGAGGATGATTAGCCAACAAAATTTCTATAAGTGAACATCATCATATACATAATTGCATTAATACATAAAAAGGCTTTATAGGTGACCTGAGGGAACCATCCCTATAGCCATTGGGCCAAATTGCCTTAGAGTCAAAGGCCTACCATGCCTAGGGATAGAGCAGGTTGGATTGAAATTTAGAATCTTTAGATCTCTAGTGAAAAGAATTCTAGTTGGCTTGCCTCTGGATCATCACCTAGATCATGACTCTACTAACTTCATTTTCTCTAGTGGTTATAACAACATGGATAATTTGGGATTGGTTATGGGGAGCAGCAGAAAAAAAAAAAAAAAAAACCAAGACTAAGATTAAAATTTATATTCATTGTGCACGCCTCAAATTTGACCTTCTTGCATGGTCAAATTTAGAGATCTTGTGCAAATTTATTTTTTGGGGGACACGGCAATAAACTTCTAGCTTCACGACTCCATATATATCTATGGCCCACCTTTGAGACCCAGCCGTACACCCAAACAAGGCCCATCAACAAAAGGGTACAATGCTAACACGGCCCATATGAGGCTCAATACTCAACTACACCAGATGTTCACATTGAAAAATAAAAAACATAAAATAAAAATAAAAAAAAATTATTAAAAAAATTAATGAGCCCATCAGTTTTCCTCTACAAGAAGCACATGAGGCTCACAAGTATGTGTGAGAGTCAATCAATCTATTGGGCCAAATCAACGTGACATTGGTGATTTCTTGATAAAATCCCTTCAAAGGTAAGATTTGCTTCTGTAAATTCCTTAAATTAAGGGTTTTAGAGAAAATTATCACTTATATTATGAATAAATAAATAAAATAGATTGAATTTTATTGAAAAATTGAATCATTGGATTTACATTTACAGAAATACAAGTCTTTAATCTAAGTAAAATTTGAGAAAAATACATAACTTTGTCTCCGGTTACATTTTATTCAATTTGAAAATTACATAAATAGAACATTAGTTTACAATAAAACCAATTTTATTGACTATAGTGGCCAAGTAATGTTTTATCTCGATATTCCCAATGTATCAAGTCAACAAAAATCATTATTGGCATATTACGTGCCATCTTCCTATGATTCATGTGTGAATGGATGCACAGATTGATTTTGTAAAGTATCAACTATCTATGAAATAAATAAAAAATGTGTAAAACCATCAAATAGATTCAATTATTTTTACATTTCAACCCATTGAAATATAATATATTTTCCTAATAATGTTTGCGTCAAAGCACGATTAATTCTTTTGTTTGGACTGCTTTTTTATCTAAGTATCTTGTAATTTCTTCGTGATAACAAATATACATGTTGAAATCCCCTAAACCCAAAAACTTTTGATATCATAGATTTTACCAACCAATGCCTCTGATTAAGTGTGTAGATATGACTATCTTTTAAATCATTGTTTGAATGCAAATCCATCTTAAAGCACTTTTGCTCGCTAATATCAACCCAATATTTTATTAAATTAATTTATACTTGAATTCATCTGTCATTTTACCTTAAAGTTTTATATTGTATTCAAATCTCAAACATATAGTATCCTCCAATACCCCATTTATATATATATATATATATATATATATATATATATATATATATATATATATATGTTACAATAAAAGTTAATTATGAGCTAATTAATTAAAATTAAATTTTAATTTTAATTAATTAGCTCATTAATTAAAATTTCTAAGCTAATTAATTAAAATTTCTCTTGTTTCTGTCATATCAATAAAAGTTTTGCTAATCACCTTATGTTACAATTAACATACTACATAAATAATTGGTTATCATATAAAAATGGTGAAAAATACAAAAAGTATGAGATAGATGTTAGAAATATGATAGGTAATGTAAGGACAAAAGTTGCACCAGGACCCGATAATATAAATGGAACTGGCCCAAAGAGCCCAAAACAATAAAATTTATAGAGAGTGGGCTTCTAATCTAGGTTTATGGATGTTGGATAACGTAAATGTTAGGCTAGATTGCTACAATCATACACCATGACCATTGACTAACAGAAAATCTCCTCAAAGCAAATGTCGAGGACCACTTGTATTACTATTCAGTGTTCATTACAATGAAAGATCATTTTTCCTCCCCCCTCTTTCTGCCCTCCGTCCGCCTTTTATATTATCCTCTTCCTCCATCTCTCTTTTCCTCCACGTGTGGATCAACGGCTTCATTTAGATACTTATCCCATCAACATTTTCCCTAAAGTCCTTGGTGGTAGCTGGAAGACTGAATTATGACGTTCAGGCATCACTTCCTCATTAATGCGGCCAGAGGAATAGTTGCAGAGTCTTCAATGCGGTGGTAGCAGCTTTATCCTATATATTTCGTATCCTCCCTTCTTATCTTTTACTCTCATTATCTTCACCTTTGTGCTCTGGATGTTCAGGAATAACACCCTTGAACTGCTAAATCACCCTTTCCCACCTCGGCTTCAGGTAGTCGAGAACAATTCTGTCCTCGGCTTCAAGTAGCCGAGAATAATTCCGTCCTCGGCTACAGGTAGCCGAGCATGTTTCCATCCTCAGACATCATACTTTGGAATGTCTTATCCAACCATGACTTCTTCCTCTTCCCATATTGCCTTATAGAGGGGCATTGCTTATCTTCAGACTAATTAACACCTCCGGGTTGGGCTTTTAGCTTTACGAGTACCCGTAGGTCGGCCCAACATAGATTACGGGCCCATCAACCCTACAGGTAAAATATGTATTCCTAACATGTAGTAAGCAACGCTAATGTGCATTACATTAAAAAAAGAAAAAAAATTTGGTGTGCATTTCATAAAGTCTCAAACCAAGAGACTATTACATGTAATAATTATAGTTTAGTATTTATTACTTGGAGAATCAATCGTAACAAATAGACCAAAATATCATCTTGATCTTTACATTTTGGGGCTATTGTCAATTTGATCATTATATTTTGGAAGTAATCAATTTGGTCTATATTGTTTTTAACTTTTAGTCAATTTCATCTATAAATTTTCGTAGCAATCAAATTGGTTCATGTTATTTTCAATTTGTATTATATTTAATTCCTATTTTTTTCAATTTGCAGTTATTCTATGTCCATATATGTGTTATTTAGTTGCTGAGTTGATATTTATGTCTACTAGAGTTGAAGATGATAAATTTGATTTGTTTTATTATGTTTGGGTGCTAAGAAAGTACAAGAAAAGCTATGATTTGATAGTATGGACCAAATTGATAGCTATAAAAATATAAATACCAAATCGACAATAACCCCAAAATGTAGAGACCAAAATGGAATTTTCACTTAATTAATAGCCAACTTATAACCTCAATGGATATGCATGAATGCAATTAAAAATAACTAGAGTCCTATGTACTTGTGTGTTTTCTATTTATAAGTAATAAATTTGGAAAAATACCAAAAAAAAAAACATACTTTTATCACTGGGACATATTAAACTCTAGACTTTTAAGTAAGATGATTTAAACCCTGGACTTTTAAGTAAGATGCTTTAAATCCTAGACTTTCATTTATCCAAAAAATAACCCATTAAGCAAATCAATCTTCACACATGAAATACACATTTATGAAAGTCTGGGTCTAAAATGTTATATTTAAAAGTATGATGTTTAATATGTTCCAAAGATAAAACTACAAGTATTTTTTTGGTAGTACTTTCCACTAATTAATTGTCCACATTCATAGTATTACATACACACATTATAAATTTGAATAAAATATTTTTAAAAACATGAATTTATATATGAATATAATTGACATAAAATTATACTGGTATAATTGGAATGACACTTGGTATTAAGATGTAGTCCAATTACAAGCCTTCATTATTTATATTTCAGATCAATGAAAAAAAAAAAAGACAAAAAAACATATTAAGGACTTGATATAGGTCCATTGAACTTAGCATTGTTTTGGCACTATTTATTTTTCCGATAATTCAATAGTTACAATTGTGGAGTTGTGATTTGAATTTTGGAGATCATGGACAAACGAGGTGTGAATCAGTTAAGTTATAAGATTTTTGACATTTTGACACTAACTACAGTAATCTTATTGAAAAGTGTCGATGAGTATATTTTGTACAAAAAGCAGTTATATCTAAAACTCAATAATGCTTTAATATTTATTCGGCACAACATAGTTGGAGTATATCAAGGCTTTAAGAAATTGTATTGTTTGTAGTGATTTGAGATAAGCTTAGATGAATTGTTTTCTTTTAAAAGGAAAAAGAAAACGAAAAGCTTAAATGAATTCATTGTTTTATACAATGTACGAGAAGTTGACTTGATGTAGATATTCATGTGCTTATTTTCTCTATGAATTTAAATTAGGTGAGGTTAGATTGAATATTGTATAACTTAATTCATAAATTCTCATTAATAATGTGTGCTAATAACTTAGAATCTTGTTAAATTCTCTTTAGGAGCTCTGAATCATGATCTATTTTTGGGGGACACATGAAGTGACAATAAACGTCTAGCTTCATGAATCCACATATCTATGGTGGGGGGGAGGGGGGAATGCTAACACGGTCCATAATGAGGCTCAATACTCAAACACATCAAATGTTCACATTTTAAAAAAAAAAAAAAAAAAAAAAAAAAAAAAAAAAAACCAACAACAACATAAGGCTCATTCAAAAAAAAAAAAAACGAGCTAGTCAATAATTTTTCCTCTACAAGAAGCACAAGAGGCCCCACGACCCATTGGACCAAATCCACGTGAAGTGGGTGAGTTCACAGTAATATCCATTAAAATATAAATTCTACTTTAAATGATTCCCTAATTTAATGGTTTTATACGAAGTCACCACATATTTTCTTTTTAAAAATAACAATAAAGATACAGTAAATTGAATTTCATTTAACAATTGAATAATTGAATTTACATAATAAGAAAAAAGTTACAAAGATTTGATCCTAAGTACAATATAAGAAAAGTATATAACGTTGACCCTAGTTACATTATATTCAATCTAAAAATTTAATAAATAGAACATCACTCTCTACAACCTTTTATCTAAGTTCAAAAGCTTAATAATAAGGTGTGAAGGTGAAAGAAACATTGCTTAGTATAACCAATCTTCTAAACCATGGTGACCAAGGAATGCTTAATCTAGATCTTCCTAGCATGTCACATGTTGAAAACAACTTCAACCACGCATCCAAATAGTAAATAGGATAATATAATATTTTAGACTTTCTAAAATCACTAGCATAGATTTGTAACAAAATAATAAGTTGATAAACATCTGAGGAATATTCCATGAGAATGAGAAAATAAGCCACAAGTTCTTTGCTAAAACTGGCCAACTGGCTATGTGTGGGATGGATGAAGGAGAGCTACATGTCTTTATTAGCTTCCCTCTCTCCGTATTCAAGGCACACACACTTAACCCACTACAATACAAATATGTGTGTGTATATATGGGTTAGAGAGAGTATAAGTGTGTATGGGTTTTAATTGGAAAAACCAATACTATAACAATACAAATATGTGTGTATATATATGGGTTAGAGAGAGTATAAGTGTGTATGGGTTTTAATTGGAAAAACCAATACTATAACAATACAAATATGTGTGTATATATATGGGTTAGAGAGAGTATAAGAGTGTATGGGTTTTAATCGGAAAAACCAATATTATAACAAGTAGAGGATATGAACTTTCCATTGTGAAAACTAAAATTGCAAGCCTATTTCATTAAAGTCTACCTTTAACCAAATAAATACACAATATTAAAATCCATATAGTTGAGAATAAGATGTACTAAAATAACTCAATATTAACAATTTGTGGTGATCACCATCCGCTACTACTGGATGGTGATTACTATCCACTATTGGATCTAACAATTGTTTATTAAAATATATCTTAACTAATCCATGTTTTATTATATAGATAAAAGTAAAACAATGAATATGCTAGCTCAAGACATTAAAAAATTATAAAAACATCTTCATGTTTCAAGTAATCCACATAATTAAAATTATTGCAAAATTATCCACATTTCAACTTGTTGATAATATTTGCATCAAAGCCTGATATGTTATTTTATTTAAGAATTTTCCTATCTCTTCTTGATAACACATAGGTCTATTGAAATCCTCTAAACCCAAAAGCAATTATCTCATTGATTTTACCTACCAATGCATTTGATAATGAACGATTTTGGTAGATATGCTACGGTGACTATTTCTAAAAGTAGTGTTTGAATGCAAGTTTGTCTTAAAAACGCTTGTACTCCCTAATATCAACACAATATCTCACTGACTTCATTTATACTTTAATGCATCCGCTATTTTATCTTAAGGTTCTGTATTGTATTCAAATCCCAAACATATAGTTTCCTCCAATACTCCATGTACATATCTGATTTTTTACATGCATTCTGAATCAATTGATTAAAAAATCTATCATCTTTGTCAAATGAATAAAAGTTTTGCTACAAAACTCTATGTGAAATGACCATAATTGCCTTATGTTTCCATTAACACAATATATAAATAACTAATTATCATATAAAAAATGTGATAAATACAAAAAGTATGAGATAAATGCATTATAGGTAAGATGTGTATTTCAAACATGCAGTGCCTTTATGTAAGGCTAATGTGCATTACTTAAAGTCTCAAACCAATGAGACTTTACACGTAATTATATTCAAATAATAGGCAAAAATATCAATAGTCATTACATTATTGGGTTATTGTCAACCTGATCACTATATTTTGGTAGTAATCGATTTGGTCCCTAAATTTTGAAAAAAGTCAAATTAGCCTCAATTATTTTCCAATTGTAGTCAATTTGATTCATAGTATTTTTAACTTGAAGTCATTATGGGTCCAAATCTACATTTTCTTTAGTTGCTGAGTTGATATTTGTGTCTACACAAGTTGGAGATTGGTAAATATGATTGTGTTTGGTTTCTAAGATAATGCAAGAAAAGCTATGATTTGGTAGTAGAGACCAAATTGACTACAAATTTAAAATAACAAATACCAAACTGATTGCTACCAAAATATAGGGACCAAATTAATAGTGACCGTAAAATGTAGAAACCAAAATTGTATTATTGTCTAATAAATAACCAGCTTATAACCCCTAGATATGCACGAGTACACTTAAAAATAACTATAATTATACAAACACACACACAAAGTTTGGTGAAAGTTTTGTGTATATATACATATACAAACATATAGAGTTGTGTGAAGGTTTTATATTTATAAGTAATAAATTTGGGAAAGTACCAAAAAAAAAAACATACTTTTATCATTGGGACATGTCAAATCCGATACTTTTAAGCAAGATACTTTAAATCCTAGACTTTCATGAATCCCAAATAAAATAAAATAAAAACACTAAACAAATCCTATCTCCACACATGAAATACACATTTATGAGTCTAAGGTTTTAAATGCCGTACTTAAACGTGTAGGGGGTAGGCACCCCACTAAGTGCCCGTTTGGTTCAACGTTTTGAGCCCAAAACGCCACTTTTTCAAAAAGTCAGACATTTATGCGTGTTTGGTTCAGCCCAAAACGCAACTTTTTTCAAAAGTTGCGTTTTTAGTTAAGGCATAAAACGCGCAATCCCTTATGGAGCTCCTCCGGTCCATTTTGCCAAAAGCCAGTGCGCGTTCTAAGGTATCCGTTGAACAATCTTGGACAATTACCAAATTCTCCTTTCTTCGTCTTCTTCAACACCTCTCATCAAGTTCACTCATGCCTCTGCCTCTTCCTCAGTTTTTTTTTTTTTTTTTTTAATTTATTTCTCTAATCTGATCAACACAAAATCACTTAATATCAACTCAAATCCCATTAGAAAATCCATCCCAAACCCAACTCAAAATCAAACCCAAAATCCACCAAAAAAAAAAAATCAACTCAAAATCCAAAATCAACTCAAAATCAAACCCAAAATCCCAAAATCCTTATGTTTCAATCATCTTCATCTTCTTCATCATCATCTTCTATGGAGTGTGAAAAAAAAAGAATAAAGAAGGAAATACGAAATAAAGAAATAAAGAAAAAAGATGAAAAAAGAGATGGGGAGTACCTCTGTGGATGGATGAGTTCTTGCAGAAGAAGAAGAAGAAAAAAAAAAAAAAAACACAAGAGGAAGTTGGAGAGCTCTGTGGAATGCTCTAGAGAATGGGAGAAGTGGCTGGGAAAAGTGAGGAAAGAAGGAAATAAAGGAAATGAGTTATACGTGGGTGGAGGAGAAAAAAAGAGTGGAAAAAAGAAAAAAGAAAAAAAAAGGGAAAGATAAGGAAATGCAGTAACGTGTGGAGGAGAAAAAAAAGATAAAAAAAAAGAAAAAGAAGAGAATGTTATTACAATATTTTTACAATATTTTTATAATAAATTTTAAGTGGTAAATTATTATTAGTAAATATTGGTGAGAAAAAAATAATTTTTATAGAAAGAAAAAAAAAATTTTAATAGTACGTTCAAATTTTAATCAGTATTAATTTTTATCACAATATTTTCACAATAAATCTTAAGTGGTAAGTTATTATTAAATAATATTGGTGAGAAAAAAATAATTTTTATAGAAAGAGAAAAAAATAATTTTAATAGTACGTTCAAATTTTAATCAGTATTAATTTTTATCACAATATTTTCACAATACTTTCACAATAAATCTTAAGTGGTAGGTTATTATTAGCTAATATTGGTGAGAAAAAATAATTTTTATAAATTTTTTTTTTTAATAGTATGTTCAAATTAAAATCAGTATCAATTTTTATCACAATATTTTCACAATACTTTCACAATAAATCTTAAGTGGTAGGTTATTATTAGCTAATATTGGTGAGAAAAAAATAATTTTTATAGAAATTTTTTTTTAATAGTATGTTCAAATTAAAATCAGTATCAATTTTTATCACAATATTTTCACAATACTTTCACAATAAATCTTAAGTGGTAGGTTATTATTAGCTAATATTGGTGAGAAAAAAATAATTTTTATAGAAATTTTTTTTAATAGTATGTTCAAATTAAAATCAGTATCAATTTTTATCACAATATTTTCACAATACTTTCACAATAAATCTTAAGTGGTAGGTTATTATTAGCTAATATTGATGAGAAAAAAAATAATTTTTTTAGAAAGAGAAAAATTGATTTAAGTATATGAAGTAGTTGATTTAAGTATGAAATAAACTCCCTTATATATACATTGTCCTTTTTGGTAATTTATCTCTTAAACTGCAACTTTTATAAATGCTAGCCAAACACTCAGCTTTTTTAAAAAGTACTTTTTAACAGCTTTTACCAAACACTCAGCTTTTTGAAAAATCACTTTTTCATTATGCACTTTTTAAAAACTCAACTTTTTCATTATGCATTTTTTCAAAAAGCCCAACTAAACTCACCCTAAGTGGATCATGGGTTGGGGGAGCCCTTTAGAACAATGGCTTGGACCAAACCCAAACCTGAGCATTATAGGCCTGATGGCCTAGGAAGGCCACATGATGACTCTAGTTTTCCTCCAAGGTAATTCGAGAAGTCCTCTACCAAGGAAAGATGAACAGTGTAACTGAGGATGATATCTCAACCCGAATTATTGCCGAGGACACAAGGAGAAGGACGCAGAACCCAAAACAACAATCACCTCCGCATTAATTAGATGTTCCTACCTAACGTTAGTCGTGTTGAATGATAAATGAACGGCCTAAACAGTAAAGACATCCCAAAAGTCTTCATTTATGATCAAAAAGTAGGAGAAGAAATGTCTTATAGGATTAGTTTCCTTTGACATCCAGTAAGATAATGAACAACTAGAAATGGAGGAAAAATGGAGATAAAAGGGAGACCTAACCCTCAGGACTCAGGAGGGGATTGGAGTTTGAAATGGGAAAATAGAGAGAAAAAACCTTGTAATAGTCTGACTATAATTTATGTATCTTGGCGAAAGCAAATTTTTAGTGAAACAATTTATTTGTTCATCTTGATCTTTAATCTTTCTATTTAATCCTCCCATTGTGGATTATCCTCTCATTTCATACAAATTAGCTGTGTTGATCATTTTCATTAGGTTTGTTATTCAATGTCAGTGTTTTTGACCCCTACAAAAAGTATGATGTTTGATATGTTCCAAAAAAAAAACTACGCTTTATTTTTAGATAATACTTTTCCCTAATAAATTGTACACGCATTCATAGTTACATATACAAACAATAATTTTTATGTATTTAAGGTTTAAATACACGAATTTGCATATAAATATAATTGACATAAAATTATGCTAGTATAATTGGAAATTTGGAATGATACTTGGTATTAGGTTGCAGTTCAATTACAAGGACACTTGGCACATAAAGTGCATTTAAATTTAATTTGAATGACTCAGCTTCACTTTTGTAGATTCTCCACACAAAAAAGAAAAAGAAAAAGAAGAAGAAGAAGAAGAGCTTCACTTCGCCGTTGATCAACCTGCAATTCCAGCTATTAATAGAGGCTGTTCTTGATTTCTTGTTGTCTTTTGTTGAGTTGGGCTCTACTGTTAAGCCCATCCATGCTCTTGAATGACCTTTACATCTGCAACAAGCTCAAAAGCCTCCTAAAGAAACTACTATAGTCCATCTCTCTGCTCAAGCCTTGCCTCAACTACATAGGCCAACCCAGAGGCCCATAACTCAGAAAGAGTAAAAAACACCAAGTTTCAACTCTTTGACCCAAAAAACAAGAAACCCATTTAGAATTGGGTAATGTTAGGCCCTGTTTAGCCCACCCCACTTTCACATTTGATAACAGCCACAATTCTAGATAATTATAAAACTCAAAAAAGTTGATTTAAAGAACTTATCTTATTAATCTACAAGCTTCCCTGGTGAGAACAAATTCTTATAATTAAGCAATTTAAAAAATTAAAAAAAAATTCAAAACCGAAATTACTAGTCTAAATCTAACTCCTTCATTTTTTTCTGGTTAAGTAAAATTATATTAAAGACTATTTTTTTTTTGTTTTAATTAAAAAGATAGAAGATTTACACCAAATTTCATCATTATCATTTTAGAAATTATTTAAAATTTTCCAATAAACAACCACTCGTACCAAATTATCCCCAACCTCCAAACTTGCCCTAACCCTAATTCCCCAAAACCGAACAAATTTTTCCAAATTCAAGAACCAATTTACGCAAATGCCCTTCCTTAATTTCCCTTATTCACCAAAATGCCACTATAGCCCTTTCCCAATTGGACCGTGTTCCCCACGCTCCAGTAAAATTCAAACAGATCCCTAATTTGCACACGTGGCATAAAATCAACCGCCTATAACCGGTAACCCATCCATAAGGTGACCGGGAAATACACGTCAAAAAAAATGACTTACCCTCCTTCCTTCCTCCAAAAAAGAAAAGAAAAAGAGTAGTGTTTCTGTGTTCTCTCCTCATATCTCCATATATATATAATATCACATTCTAAAACTCTCTCATTGTTTGTGTGTGTGTGTGTTTTTTTTTTCTCTCCCTTTGATTTCTGTTTGTTTTCCGAGAAAATTAGAGGAAAAGTTAAATTGGTTTTTAATCTTCGTATTCCCTCCATAAGAGAATCGCATACATAATCTTCACAAAAAAGAAGAAGACTCTACTAGTTTTCTCTCAAAGAGAGGCTTCGTTTTTTGTTTGTGACTTGTGAGAGAGGCTTTTTGTTGTATGCGGCGAGTGCGGCGAGTGCGCGATCTCTTCCTCTCGTTCAGTTTCGCTCAGTATGTGAATTTTGCGATGAGATAATATGAATCTCTTCGCTGCAAATTTCTCACAAGCCTTGCTTCATATTCAAGTAACGTAACGAAAAAAAATATCAAAAAAAAAAAAAACTAGGTTCAGTGTTTGTGTTTTGAAGTACGCGATCTGCGCTTGAGGTGAGGGTTGAATTTTCTTGTTTGTGTTAAATTTTTTGTTTTTGTTTTTGTTTTTTTTTTAGGTTTTGAAATTTTTTCGTTGTTTGCGGTTAGATCTGCTTTTGTGTTTTGTTGTGAATGAGCGAGTTGCTTTTGCAGGAATTTTGTTTTCAATCGGAGCTAAAAGCATGATTTGTTGAAGAAAGAGAGAGAGAGAGAGATAGTGAGTTTGTGTTTTGCTCAGAGATGAAGAGGTCTAGAGATGATGTTTACATGGCTTCTCAACTCAAGCGGCCTGTGGTTTCATCTCGAGGAGAAGCGTGAGTTTTTGTTTTTTTTTGAAATTTTTTTGTTTGTTTGTTTAGTTTTTGTGTATGTGTTTGATTATCGAAGTTTGATTATGTAAATGATGAGATTAAGCTTCTTAATCATTCAAGTTATGTGAATTTCTGTACTTTTTTTAGGGCAGTTGTGTGAATTTGGTTAGTTTATGCTTGTTTTTATTTTGTTCATCGATTAGTTTTTAAGTAAGACAGGTGAATTTCGTTTGACTTGATGATAAAAGATCAAGTTTTTTTTGTTTGTTTGTGTGTGGGTGTTATGGTGTGTGGATAGAGAAACTGAAAATAGCAAACGATGTACGTGTATCCATGCACACTTTTCTCATCTTTCCATGATGAGAGGGTTATGTTATGGAGATTAGGTTTTGATTTAATATGAAAATTTGTTATTTGGGTCTTGATCTAGTGGGAAGAGTTTGTGAATATTGAAATTTTGTTGGATTATTTATGTGTTGTAGGTCTGGGCAACCCCAGATGATGGGTGGGACAAATACACAGAAACTAACAACAAGTGATGCCCTATCGTATCTTAAGGCGGTGAAGGACATATTTCAAGACAATAGGGAAAAATATGAAGACTTTCTCGAAGTCATGAAAGATTTCAAGGCTCAAAGGTTCAATCATGATATACATTGTGCTTTAAAGTGGTGTTTTTTTGTAAAATTTTTCTTGGGGATGTGGATATACGTTATTTTACCTTCTTGTTAACTTGTAGTATATGTTATGTTGATTGTAGAATTGACACAACGGGTGTCATAGCAAGGGTAAAAGAACTATTTAAAGGGCATCGAGACCTAATTTTGGGTTTCAATACCTTCTTGCCAAAGGGATTTGAGATCACCCTCCCACTCGAGGATGAACAACCTCCTTCAAAGAAGCCTGTGGAATTTGAAGAAGCTATCAGTTTTGTGAACAAGATAAAGGTAGATAGCAATTCACAACTTTGTTCGAGGTGATGGTTTGCATTTATGTGTATTTAATGAATTCTCTGCCTGCAGACCCGATTTCAAGGCGATGATCACGTTTATAAGTCATTTTTAGACATTTTGAATATGTACAGAAAGGAAAACAAGTCCATAAGTGAGGTCTACCAGGAGGTGAGATTCTACCTGTCCCTTGTTATTGTGCTGCAACGTTTATTTTTTATTTTTGAAAATTTGATTATTGTTACTGATGATTATATCTTTTACCTTTTTCAGGTTGCTGCACTTTTTAAAGATCACCAGGACCTGCTTGACGAGTTCACTCATTTTCTTCCTGATAATTCAGGAACAGCTTCTGCTCAATATCCTCAATCTGGCAGGAATCCTTTGTTCCGGGATAGAAGCTCTGCCGTGCCCATAATGCGGCAATTGCATGTTGACAAGGTTTGTGTAGTTTTCTTTTAATCAAGTTGCCCTTCTGATTTCATGATTATTTGGCTAATATTTGGCTCATGAACATTTGTACCAGAAAGAAAGGACGATGGCTCCACATGACCGTGACCTCAGTGTTGACCGCCCTGATCCAGACCACGATAGATCTTTGATGAGAGTGGACAAAGAGCAACGAAGACGAGGTGAAAAGGATCGGCGAGAAGACAGAGATAGGAGAGAAAGGGAAAGGGATGATAGAGAATTTGACCATGATGGCAATAGGGACTTCAACATGCAACGATTTCCCCATAAACGGAAAGTTCCTAGCAGAGAACAATTGCATCAAGGTGGGGAAGGCGACGAGAACTTCGGAATGCGTCCTCTTTCATCCTCCTTTGATGAAAAAAGCTCTCTGAAAAGTGAGTGTTTGAGCTGTGTTTGATGCTATACTTGAGATTATAGTTTAAAATTTCCCCCTTGCGGCCATTCTCTAATTACCAACTATACATATGAAAGCTCTTTATCTCTTAACAATTTTTTTTTTTTTTTTGAGAAGCATCTCTTAACAAATTTATTAAATTATTGCAATGTGAATTCAGAATTTGATTTGGAAAAAGCAAGAATACTTTGTCCTTGCACAACAGCAACATACTATTGTTGTTGTTACTTATCTAACAAAGTTATAATTGTTGTTATTATTACTGCTGCTGCTGCTACTTACAAATTGGAGGATATGATAGTACACAGTATGCTTATAATGCTTCTTTAATATTTTTCTGAAATATGTTTGCTTCTTAGTATATCACTCCTATGATATCTTCCTTCCCATTCAACCTTAAATGCTTTGCTGAGACACTTGCCTTATTGTGTTTAGGTTTTTTCTCTTAGCTTTGTGTATTCTAACTCTCATATCATGTTGAGACTTTTGCTTCTTTAACTTGGCTTGTGGTCTGGCAGGTATGTATGGCCAGGAGTTTGCTTTTTGCGAAAAAGTAAAGGAGAAGTTACGGAACCCTGATGATTACCAAGAATTTTTGAAGTGTCTTCATATTTATAGCAAGGAAATAATTTCACGATCAGAATTGCAATCCTTGGTACGACTGATTCTACTAACAATTAAATTCACTAATTTTATCATCATCCCTCATTAATATAATTAAGTTATCAAGGATTTGTTATGATAAATATACATAATTCATATTACTTAGGAGAAAAAAATTGAGATTGTTAAATTATAAAACTACAAGCATTTGGATGGAGCTCTGTTTGCATGAAAGGACAGGTGTATCATGTTCATGCATAGCCTAACTTTAGTGTCTGGTGCCTCTCCAGCATACAAAAGCGTATCATGACACGCTGTTCTTTATCTCATGCCCAATAAGATGGATAGTCAAATTTGAGTTGGTCCCAAGCCAAAAGAGGGTAGACTTATATTGGGTGGACACTAAATTACCCAGAATACAGATCATGGTGGTATGCAGCAGGTTTATGGGAATACGTTGCAAGATCTTTTATGCGAGTATAAAGAATGATGAGAGTGTATTTGTATGAATCCTGTAATTGTTTCATCAGAAGTTGACAAGAATAACAGTCTCTAAGCTAAAAGGTGCTTAATTATAGGGTGGTTTTACTACAGAATTAATGATTAAATATTTTTTGATCATTAAAAAATGATGCCTTTTAAAAGGATAAAAATTGGAAGAAAATTTCTATTATCATAATCCATTTTTGGGTTCAAGTGATGCCAGACTGCAGTTCACCATGATAGGAGTGTACTATTCACTCTGGGCTGAACCAGTTTTGTGTTATAAATTTGTTTCCAGATTATGATAAATGTAAAGTTTTACATTTTTTTTGGTGGTTGCTTTTCTGCCCTAAACAATCAAAGCACACATTTTTATTTAGCAAAAAAAGAAGAGACATTATATTGTCTTGGTGTTTCTTGGTTTTAGATCTGGTTCTAGATGGAGGATAATGTTGATGGGTTAAGCATAGTTGATTTGTTATAAGATTTAAAGCAATTATTTAATGGTCTTACTGCAAGTCTCTGCATCAGCAAGTGAGGGCCTTTTTATGTGATATATTTTTGAGAAAGTGTTTCATGAGTGCATTGGATGGTTTCTTGTCAAATATAATTATGAAACAACTTTTTTTTTTTTTTTGTCTATATGAAAAACTTATCCTTTTATCTTAGCCTTGCATTGGATGATTACTTGTTGAAATTTTTTTGATCAAATCATTATGTTTTCATCATAAATGATACTTTTTTTTTTCAATAATAAGCAACATAATTGGAATGGATTTTAGGGATTTCCTTGAAAGGAAAGCCTTGAATTTGTTCGAAAAATGCAGTTTTGTATTTAGGATTTAATCTTTGCCATATTGCTTCAGGAATATAGGTTGTTTCATCTTGTTTCTTTTTTAGTGCATATGGAGTGTTATCACTGTTGCTGGGAATTGGGGATTGGAAAGTATTTACACTGCATAGAATTTTAGATGTCAATTTATTTTATTTATTTTTTGCTGAGTGATGTGATTTATGATAATTGGTTGTAAGCGCAGCATGTCATGTGAGATTGAAAAAAATGCAAGACTTCAATGTTTCAAATAATAATTGAGACCTTTTATAGTCTTGCCTTTAGATGGAACTTAAAAAAGTCTTACAAACACTTTCAAGACACTCCCTCCCCCCCTCCAAAAAAAAAAGGGGAAAAAGAGAAAAAAAAAATTCTAAGAAAGATTTCTTTCCTTGTATTTCTGGCTTTCAGAGGTGCATTGTTATTTGATTTGGTTTGCTAGGCCGGTGTTGCTAACAGTCTTGATTGCTTTAGAAAAACTTTTGGATTAACTTGACTGTATGCTCAACACTTTTAATAATCTTGAGAGTAACACAACCTACCTAATTTATTATCCCTTTGACTTACTAAGAGGAACATGAATACATTCAATAATTTATTGAAACTTTGGCTTATGTCAGGTGCAAGATTTACTTGGAAGATATCCGGAACTTATGGATGGATTTAATGATTTTTTGGCTCGTTGTGAGAAGATCGGTAACTTTTTAAATTAATGTTTACCTCTTCTGGTTTCTGTGTTGTTAACTTTGTTTCTAATCATGTCCTGCACTGCAGATGGACTCCTTGCTGGTGTCATGAGTAAAAGTACGTAAAGTGATTTGTTCCCCTTTTGCTATCCTTAGGCTAGATGCAGTTTGTTGTGGGAGTTGTTTTTGAGTGGAGTTGCTTCTCAATAGAAGCTTTTTAGATGCAATGCTTAAATTATTGGTAGATGCATTATGATTTTCTCAAACATCATGTCTGGTCTTTAAAGTTAACTAAAACTATTCGTTGCAGAATCATTGTGGAATGATGGTCATATACCCAGATCAGTAAAGCTGGAGGAGAGGGACAAAGATCGAGATCGTGAGAGGGATGATGGGGTTAAAGATAGAGACCGTGAAAACCGAGAAAGGGATAGGCTTGAAAACCGGGAAAGGGATAGAGTTGACAAAAGTGCTGCCTTTGGCAATAAAGACATCGGGAGTCATAAGGTGTCTATATTCCCCAGCAAGGATAAGTACTTGTCAAAGCCTATTAATGAACTTGACCTATCTAATTGTGAACGGTGCACTCCCAGTTACCGTCTGCTGCCAAAAAATGTATGCACCACTTTTCATTGATTTAATAATTTTAGGAGATTCCAATACTTTTAACTTATGTATTTATGTAGTCGTGTCTCAATGTTGCAGTATCCAATACCTTCAGCTAGTCATAGAACAGACCTTGGTGGTCAAGTATTGAATGATAATTGGGTGTCTGTCACATCAGGAAGTGAGGATTACTCTTTTAAACACATGCGCAAAAACCAATATGAAGAAAGCTTGTTTCGATGTGAAGATGACAGGTTAGAGCTTGCCTGGAGTTTTTCTTTCCATTTTGATTTAATTTATAGGTGACTTGAGGTAAGCTGGGATTGTGTTTTTATTTATGCTCTCATTTGGCTTTAGCGGCTCTCTGGTTCTAGCCGCCTAGTTTGTCATGTTTGAGTGGATTCCAATCTATTGATCTCTTTTATGCAATCAACCCCCTTTGAGAATGTGTTTTATTGCTTAAACCCAAGTTTGGCAATACCTTATTGATTGGGAGCTTTGACATGGATTAATATTCAATATTCTGTTTATCAGTTATCTTGAAATAGTTGCTGGAAATGGAATATTCAATATTCTGTTCATAATGGCTCTCGCAGTTGGTGATCTTTTGTAATTATGTTGGCAGGTTTGAGCTTGACATGTTGTTAGAGTCCGTGAATGTTACAACTAAGCGTGTAGAAGAATTACTGGAAAAGATTAACAATAACACAATCAAAACGGAGAGTCCAATTCGTATTGAGGAACACTTCACAGGTTAAAGTCTGATTACTGATTGATGGATTCCAGCGGATATATTATGACATAGAAGCTTATTCTCAGATGTTTTCTGTTTTCTGATGGGAGTTTTCTTTCTTGTCTGTTCATCAGCACTGAATCTCAGGTGCATCGAACGTTTATATGGTGACCATGGGCTTGATGTGATGGATGTGTTGAGGAAAAATGCACCTCTTGCTTTGCCAGTTATACTAACACGCTTGAAGCAGAAACAAGAAGAGTGGGCAAGATGTCGTTCTGATTTTAATAAAGTTTGGGCTGAAATTTATTCGAAGAACTATCATAAATCGCTTGATCATCGTAGCTTCTATTTCAAGCAACAGGACACAAAGAGCTTAAGCACAAAAGGTAATATTCACCTTGATGTTTCAGCATCTTGACATATTTTAAGTTTGTAAGTACAAATCTTCTTATGTTTAATGTTCATGATATGCTATATGCTGAAATAAATACTGACTACCGATGAGCACACTTAATAACTAACTTACCTTCTAATTTAATTGCGTATTTTTTCCCTCTCCTTGCTGGGAACATAAGCTTTGGATGTGCTAAATTGGATTAGTGTGCGATCCAATAATATTGTTGTTAGTTGTGATCCAAAAAAATTGGCAGATACTATAGAAATGGAAAATGACTGATTTAGCAGGTTATATAATTATTTCAAGAACAATGGACTCATCCAATTACCATAGGACATCCTGATACAACTTATGTTATTCAGTTCTCATGGTTTATTTGTTATGTGGTTTACAGCCTTATTGGCAGAGATTAAAGAAATTAGTGAGAAGAAGCGCAAGGAAGATGATGTGCTTCTTGCTATCGCTGCTGGAAATAGGCGACCAATTATTCCAAATTTGGAATTTGAGTACCCTGATCCAGACATCCATGAAGATCTGTATCAGCTCATTAAGTATTCATGTGGAGAAGTTTGTACGACTGAACAGTTGGATAAAGTTATGAAGATATGGACAACCTTTCTGGAACCCATGCTTGGTGTACCTTCTAGACCTCAGGGTGCAGAGGATACTGAGGACGTTGTAAAGACAAAGAATAATGCTGTCAAAACTGGTGCTGCAAGTGTTGGGGAGGGGGATCTTAGTCCTGCTGGTGGTGGTGGTGGTGCTACTGCTGTGAATTCCAAACAGTCAAATCCTTCAAGAAATGGAGATGAAAATATTCCGCCTGAACAGTCAAGTTCTTGCAGGTCCTGGCAAGTAAATGGGGATAATGGGGTTAAAGAAGATAGCTCTCTTGATGCAGAACGCATTGCACGTAAAAGTGATACGTTCTGCAGCACCCCGCAACAAGGTAAAGCACAAGTCAATGCATCTATGGCTGATGAAATATCTGGAGTCAGCAAGCAAGATAATTCCAATGAACGATTTGTCAATTCAAATGCATCACTTGTCACTGCTGTGGAGCTAAGTAATGGACGAACGAACATAGAGAACACATCAGGTTTGCAGAATGCTGTAAACTAGTTTCGTTTGTTTTTATTTACACAATTATCTCTCTTGAATTTGTCATTGCTACTAGTCTATCTGATTTTCCAAGTTCATTTTAATATGCTTTCTGAGATAAATTTTGTTTTTTGGTCGCAAGGGCTTAATGCTACTCCATCCAGACCTAGTAATGTTGCTGTTGAGGGTGGGGTCGAGGTACCCTTATCTGAGGTATGGCTAACAGTGTTAACTGTCCTTAATTTAACATTTCAGGTTTATGTATTCTCCCTTGGCCATTACATTGGTTTGGTTTTGCCTATGGATTCCTATTGGTCCCATATTTGGACTTCTACTTGAAAAGAGGTGTTTAGTTAGATAAAAAAATTTAATGATCTTTTTATTGCTAGTGTAATTTCACTAATTACAAAATATATGGTCAGCACTAAGCTTTTAGTAAATCATTGACGAGTTTGACTGCCAAGGCTTATTACTGATGTGGTTGATTATTGGGCATGGTGCTGGGTCTTCGATCTTGATGGTTACAAATATCATTATGAATATGCACTTAGAAATGTTTCTTTTCTTTTCTTTTTTCCCGATTGATCCTATAGGGTGGTGATTCAACAAGACCAATTATATCCACAAATGGGGGAACATCAGATGGTGTCAAAGTTAACAGATACCATGAAGATTCTGTTGGACACTTTAAAGTTGAAAGAGAAGAGGGTGAATTGTCTCCCAATGGAGATTTTGAGGAGGATAATTTTGCAGTTTATAGGGATGCTGGTCTGGAGGCTGTGCATAAATCAAAGGATGGTTCTGTAAGCAGGCAATATCCAACCAGACACGGAGAAGAAGATATGTGTTGTGGGGAGGCAGGGGGAGAAAACGAAGCTGATGCTGACGATGAAGGTGAGGAAAGTGCTCCTAGGTCTTCAGAGGACACTGAGAATGCTTCCGAGAATGGGGATGTATCAGGAAGTGAGTCTGCTGATGGTGAGGACTGTTCTCGCGAAGAGCATGAGGAAGATGGAGACCATGATGAACATGATAACAAGGCTGAGAGTGAAGGTGAAGCCGAAGGCATGGCTGATGCACACGATGTTGAAGGGGATGGGACATCATTACCATATTCAGAACGTTTTCTACTTACTGTGAAGCCTCTTGCGAAGCATGTCCCTTCAGCGTTACATGAGAAAGAAAAGGATTCTCGGGTTTTCTATGGAAATGACTCTTTCTATGTGCTTTTAAGGCTTCACCAAGTAAGGCTCATAATATGTTAATATGGTTTATGTTTTTGGTGGCTTTCCAAATTTTGTGAATGAATGTCATTGAGACTGTATTTCACTTAATATGACAGACATTGTATGAGAGAATTCAATCAGCAAAGGTTAATTCGTCATCAGCTGAAAGGAAATGGAGGGCTTCAAATGATTCAAGCCCTACCGATCTTTATGCCAGGTAGTTTAGCTTTATTTATTTATTTATTTTTTAAATGCAAATCAGACATAAATGTCGGTACCTATTAATTAGGAATGCTTTATGTTTTTGGTGGTACAGGTTCATGAATGCACTATACAATTTACTTGATGGTTCTTCGGACAATACAAAATTTGAGGATGATTGTCGAGCTATTATTGGAACTCAGTCATATGTTTTATTCACATTAGACAAGCTGATATATAAACTTGTTAAACAAGTAATACATGATTACATTTTTTTTTTTTTCAAGTCGTCCCTTCTTTCTTCCCCTTACCTTATTCCATCTGACCTATAAGAATAAACTGTATGCATTTGCTTCAGCTTCAAACAGTTGCCACCGATGAGATGGACAACAAGCTTCTCCAACTGTATGCATATGAAAAATCAAGAAAACCTGGACGATTTGTCGACATTGTTTATCATGAAAATGCCCGTGTTCTACTTCATGATGAGAACATATACCGCATTGAATGTGTAGGTCTTCAGTGATTTTGCTTCATTATCTTTCTTGAATAAGCTCTCTTTTTTAATAGAGCCTAAAAATTTGTTTTGCAGTCATCTACGCCAACCAGTTTGTCTATTCAGCTTATGGACTATGGGCATGATAAGCCTGAAGTGACAGCTGTTTCCATGGACCCTAATTTTTCAGCATATCTACACAGTGACTTCCTCTCGGTTGTCCCAGAGAAGAAAGAGAAGTCTGGGATCTTCTTGAGGAGGTATGTGAGTAATAGGGGAAAATGATTTTCAGTGTCCAGTTGAGTGGTCATAGCTAATGATGCCTGCTGCTGTCTGTAGGAATATTCACAAATATGCCAGTGGCGATGAATTTTCTACCACATGCCAGGCAATGGAAGGGCTTCAAGTTCTCAATGGATTAGAGTGTAAGATAGCTTGCACTTCGTCCAAGGTAGGGGACATAAAATTCATTTCTTGGTTATGTTGTACTAATGATAATAATGTTGTGTGTTCAGTTAAGAGTCATAGGTTTTTGCATGTTTTCTGGGTTTTCTTTTTTTCCTGAACTGCCATTTTTTTAATTCACAAATTTTGTACATGGTAGGTCTCATACGTTTTGGATACAGAAGACTTTTTGTTCCGGGTGAAAAAGAAAAGGAAATCTTACAACTCTTGTAATGACCAGGCAAAGTCTTTGAGTGGTGGTTCAAGTAGAGTACAACGATTTCACAGACTGCTTTCTAGCTCATAATGACTTCCTGTGACCCTACGTAGATATGGTATGTCCCTTTATTTTTATGAATCTGTTGTGCTTATAGTTGATACCCCATTTTTATAGAACATGTGCCTGATGTGGATATATCTATTACTATGATTTAGCTTTTAGTATGGGTATCTTCTGTTTTTTCCATTGCTGTTTTTTATTTCACCTACATCCTAAAACCACCACTGTTGTTGTGGTTGAAATCTGTGTGTTATTGTGTTACACATGCATTCGGTGTTCTTACTTTCCACCTTGCTCTTACTAGGGAAAGTGGTGCTGTTTTGAGTTAGAGCTCATTGGCATTGTTGTGGTCAAAACGATGTCTTGTGTTCTTCCTCCGGTGTCTTGGAATGGTCTCTTGCGTATTTGGCATTCAACATTGGAGGATGTGTTTTTGTGTTTGTGTCTCTCTTAGAGAGAGAGAGAGAGAGAGGTCATACCCAGGAGCTATTCTAGGACCATAACTTTTCGTATGACTTTGCCACAACTCTGATGTGGTAGATTGAGTGGTTGTTTATTATTTTCACATGAATCCACTACTACTGTGAGTGGTTGTTTATTATTTTTACACGAATCCGCTACTTTTTGTCCGTCACTCACAATCTACCACAACGTTGTGGCAAAGTTGTGGCTCAAAAAGTTGTACTCCTAGATTTTCTCCCAAGCTCTCAAAGCTCCCACTTTTGTGGGATCTGGGAGAGATGATGGTAGGTAGTTGTACCCGAAATTTTTTTTAGAGGTGCTTTTCTGGTGTATTATATATATATATATATATAGAGAGAGAGAGAGAGAGAGAGAGAGAGAGAGAGGGGGGGGGGGGAACAAATGCATGAGTTTGGTGTTGGGGTTGGAGACTGGGCATGGGGGTTCTATTGTAAGACTACTGTTTATTCTGAACTGTGCATGTCGTTTGTAGTGAGTGCATGGACTGCAAAAGGTCAGTTTGGTTCCATGTGTGTGAAACTGCTGTTCATTTAATTTTTCACTCATTTTCTGTTGTTCAAATAGATGTTAATGTCTTGATGTGATTCAAATGTTTCCGACTTTCAGTGACTTTTTGCACGCATTACTTACTCTGGCTTTGGCGCCCGGGTTTGAAAGATTGCAGCGCCACGAAGGAAAAAAAAAAGCTTTCGTGGAATCATCTTTCATGTATTCTTATATTTCTATCTCACCAACCGAATAAAGAAAATGAGGAGGCTGACATGGCTCAACGGTTGTAGTATACTACTGTATGTTTTTGAAGTTTTAGCCGCAAATTATGTAAATAGAGGTAAAATTTGTGATATATACTTGATATGCATTGTTTAATTCATTCATCGTTATTCTTGTTAATCTTTTTCCACCTACAGATGATTTGATTCTTTTTTTGTGGGGGGGGTGCTTTATTGCTGCACTTTCTTGGGCTGCCATTCCTAGTTCTAACGGATTTTTTAAAAACTAAATTAGCGAGAACGTCCAGGTGCAATTACCATTTGGTCTTAACTATTCATTTAATTTTATCTGGGTACCTAATACTGTTCCACAATAGTTTTATCGAAAGTCCAAGGCATTTTTGAAAGTCGTAAACAGCTCATTCTAGCCAGGAGCTCGAGTGCGTGATTGTGGAAATCTTTTATGTTCAACGTTAAACAAGTAGTTGCCTTAACAAATTAAAAATACCAACTGCCCTGATCCATTAAATATAGAATTGATCTAAGGATAAATGGACTGCTAATTCATTTCGAAATAGCATACCAAAATAGGCCAGCTCACGGCAATACTTGAAGTCACCTAAAATTATCATCTGAAAAACAAAAGCAAAAGCTTTCAGCATGAGAAAAAGGAATCTAATATGATGAAATACAGGGAACATATCTGCTACAAAGAAATGCTTTACAATTAAGGCTGACCCAGTACAAACACCCTCCCTCCAATAATGAGATCTAAGAACTAGAATTGCTCCACTGGGCGTGTAGTGCATCTCACCTGTCTTTAAAGATTCCATTGTTTTCAAAAAATATAATGCCAAGTCAAAATATTGTTGCAGCAGGGGAAAAATCTGCTTTACCTCATTTATTAATAAAGTAATAAACTCGTATGCACATAAATAAGGAGAGTGAATAAATGATAGTCTATAAGTGTTGAAAAACTCAAAAACATAATGCAAGTTAAAATCAGGAGAGCAAGAATGGCGATTTAATCAAGGACAACATCCCAAGCCTCCTTACCACTCTCTGGTGCATTTGGCTCCACAAGAAAAAGTATAATATTTGGGGGGAAACAACCAAATGCCATGGAAACATTGCTAACCTTGAAATCCTCGATAATCCCAATGGAGGTGTAATTGCCTCAGCACAAAGGACAATCACCCAACAGCAGACAGCTTAGCTGTACCAAAAGAGTGGCAGCTCATCGTGCAAGTAGAAGCAGATAGAAACACGCACACTGGAAGGAGAGGCATAGCATGTATTGTAAAAGACACAACGGGGTCCCAGGTTTTTAAAGGAGGGCAGAGTATCAAAGCAAAGGATCACAAGGTTGCCAGACTAGAGTAGCAATCAGACAAGCAATGATCAAGGCAAAAACTATGGGCTGAACAGAATGATCATCCTTGTTAGCAGCAATGAAATCCAACAGCTCTGGCAGCGGAAAGGTCACTGGCCATGCTGGACTGAGGCGTATGTTGAAGACATAGAGTACAACACACAGCAAGCCAACATCCAGACTGTTATTTTAAAAGTGCCCCATATAGTTTTAACCGAGCACAGGAAAATGGCTGCATCAATAGCAAAACAATTTCCTAATTTTTTTATGGGCTGTAAGCCTGTAACTAACCTTAATCTTATTTAAACATCTTTGCTTGATATGAAAAAGAAAAAAGAAAAAAAAAAGAAGTGTCCTATGCTAATCCAAGAGTCTTGGGGTGAACTTTGAGAGTCCACTTTAGGGCTGTCATTCTCTCCTCTCTCTCAAATTAACCCAAACACACACACAAGAAAAAAAGATGAAGAGTAACAGAACATATTGGCCATATGACAACCATTGGAAAGCTCTAGGATTTCTTTGAGAGAGGGCAAGAGATTGCAAAACAGGAATGAATGGGAAGAAACTTACGGAAAAGGAAGAGGGTGGAGGGAAAAAAGAGGAAGAGAGTGCCTTTACTTTGTTTAGTTGGGTGGTAAGGAAGAGGAAAGGTTCCTTTCTCTTCCTGCCTAACATTTTTTTCCCTCTTAAATTTGGAAGACATGAAAGAATGAAGAGAGACTATTCAGCTAAAAAAAGTAGAAGAAGTGATAGACTATGTTTAATTTTCCATAATCATAATTATCTTTCCATTCAATTTCCTGTAAACAGCCAAACCCCTAAAGAAAAAATAACCTTACTTTCCCTTCCCCCTCTCCCTTTCCATTTCTCTTCCACCTCTCTCTCCATTTTACCAAACATAGCAGTAAAGACACTAATAACTGTATCATCAAAAATGGCTGTCTTGAAATGTCCCCTTTCACTTACAAGTAGCAAGTAAGTTTGCATCTTCAGCTGACAGCATTTGGGAATAGTCTGGCCAAAGGACCACTTCCATATATCAGAAGAAAATTAAAATTGCACTGACAAAACATTTGACAAGTGTGACAATATCATTGCACTAAAAAATTAGATTCAAGAAGTGAAACTCAAAAGAATCTAAGAACCAACACAGATTTCTGTATTTTAACTGAGTCTAAAATTTACCTGGTCTTTAAAAATTAGCAAGTAGCAAACAATGCACAACCCTGGCAGTGATGTATATCTGAGTAGTTGCATTTGTGCAGCCAACATTCCTTTTGGGGTTGATGGGTACAAAATTCAGTGTCGAAGGCTTCCCTTTACTGGGAATCAAACATACAGTATAAATGGGCCTTTTGCTGGTAGTACACGTGTAACATGAACCACATGTCACATATAAGTGAAGCTGGTTCAGGGCACCAAAATTTGAATTGAATTCATTAAATTGATCTACAAATGCTTTAGAAAATTTTTGATCCTATAGGAAAAAAAAGGTGCAAATTTTACCAATACTGTTTAGCAGCATTAGGACATTATCCAGCCAGCTCACTGATTGGTGGACGATCCATGACATTGGATGCTGCCTTTGCATTGCTTTGCAGCAGTGTATCGATATCAGGCAATTTAGGAATCTGAGCTAATATATCAATAGTCCGTCGTAAGAGGCGTGCTAGATCTCCTTCATCCATTGCACAATCCATCATCATTTCCCTCCAAGTCAACCCAGATGCCCAGGCTTCAACCATACCTGAAAATTGGCTATCCAGACAGCATGATATATTTACCCCGTGTTTTTCTTGAAGTTGCAAAAGGGAGTTTCTTTGCTCATCCAAGAAGTTGACTACATTGATTACAGTTGTGGAAGGTTCATATATATAGCTGTTATTTTTCCAAGGACGAACTTTAATACCTTCAGAAACCAAACTTGCACAAACAGCGGCAAGTTGTGCAGGCTTTAGGTTTAGCAGGATTTTATTTCGGAGAACCATTGCTAGCCAAAGTTCATTTTCTCCTCGAATTGCAGCTGCAGTTTCACCAAGAGGAAATATTACATGTGTATTGATATCCAACGTCCTGGTTTCATGTATTACATTGCTGATCTGCACAAACTCCTTCCAACCAGATGGTTCAATCTGCTCTATTCGATTAGTCAAACGTTTTGATCTAGTCTTCAAGCGTTTAATCTTTTCCTCCGTAAACTTGGTCATGTCTATGATTTTCTTATATTCTTTAAAGCCTTTTGAACGTGCTATCTTTTTCTTCAAACGTGCAACTTTATTTCTTTGTTCCTTATAACGTTCTACAGCATCATAGTACGGTTCTGACATTTGTAACAGCTCATCACTTTCAGAAAGACTACTCAAAACTGGCACATTTAAACTCCAAGACCATGTCTCTAGAGATCCCTCCATCCGCCATAAACAGCCAAGTTCAGAACCAGTAAGCTTCTCCCACTTCATTTCCTCCTTATCGAGAAGCATCCTCATAATTTCCCGAGGCAAAGCATCCCCTTGAGCTAGGGCAATGTTAGGAAAGCCTGTCCTGTAAATTGTTTTGATCCATTTTTCAGTAAATACATACCATGTGTTATCTGAACCAAGGGCCACATAATACGATGGTTCAACATCTAGGTTCACTTGACAATCATTAACATTTGAATCTGTTTTAACAACGTTTAGTGCAAAAGAATCATCAGCAGAAACCATGTTCTTAAGTTTTGAACCGTCGAGTGAGTCAACCTTCCCCAAATAAACAGCAGGGAGAGAGTGCTCAACTCCTTCGGAATCTTTATAGTGCAGGCACAAAAAAGGTAGGTTTCCATTTTCAAACTCCTTTAGAAGAGGTTTCAGAGCAGAAATTCTCTGCAATTCCATACTTTTTCGCAGTTCTGTTCGAAGACGTTTTTCTGCCCTCAATTCTTCCTGTAGATCTGCAATCTCCTTATACGCTGCCTCTGATAAAAGCTTCCTGCTCTTTCTATCTATGGCGTCATCACTAACTTCTAAAGTCAGCATCTCTATCTCTTTCTCTATTCTAGTAAGCTCCTCTTTTGCAGCAAGCATAACATTGCTGCCAACATAGTTTCCAAAACTTTGCTCAACTAACTTCCTAGCTTCTTCCAAAGTACGTCCTTCTTGTATTTCTTTCATGCCATCTGATTCATTTAATCTGCCAATAATTTTTGCACCTGCCAGAAGATTCAGCACCATACCATATGAAGCAGTAAACTGCGAAACAAGAGGTTCGATTCCAGCAAATAGAAGCTTGCAGCACTCTTCAGCACCTTCATTAGGAGTCTGAATAAGCACTACATGACCCCTTTCATCAGTGCCTCTACGTCCAGCACGCCCTGCCATTTGAAGCAGTTCATTTGAGCGTAATTGGATTCGCCCACTATCACTTCTCTTGCTAAGGGATGAAATAACAGCTGTCCTAGCAGGCATATTGATTCCAGCAGCAAGCGTTTCTGTAGCAAAGACAACCTTCACAAGTCCTCGCTGAAACAGTTCTTCTATGAATGATTTCCACAATGGTAGACAGCCAGCATGATGCGCAGCAACCCCTTGCAGCAGTCCTTTTACAGCAGTCTCCCTGACAGCATCAGGATACTTAATGCGGAACCTCTTCAAGGCTAGTTCAACCTCACTCGTCTCACACTCATCTAAGAGCTTGCAATCTTCAACATACTGAACAGCTGCATCACATCCTTTCCTGCTAAAAATAAACCAAATTGCTGGCAGCATGTCCCTTGCCTTAAGCTGAAATAATGTGTCAATAACTTGAGGAACCTGAAAATTAATTCAGGAAATTTACAAGTCAGGTAGATAATGAAAATATACAATAAACCCATACAAATTAAATTCCTTCGAACACACACAGATATATGTCAGAGAACTGATGCAATGAACCCATACTTGTGAACGCCTAATATTATTTATGTCATTCTTTGAAAGAGGAGGCTGTCCAGACGTGGTATCAAAACTGTCATAGCTCATATCACTTCCACGCTTTTTTGAATTTCTTCTTCTAGACCCATCATCCTTGTGAGATTTAACTCCTGAAGCATTAAGTTGTAGATAATTGAGTGACAGCTTCCTGTTCCAATTTAGAAGAAAGAAAATGAAAATGGTTGAAAATAGTAAGTCCCCACTACAGTGTTCAAAGAATAGGTTGAAAGGAGGGAAGTAGCGAGGGGATGACATAAAATATTAAGAAGGGAAAATCAAAGACAATATTCTTCATATAGAATACCATATATTTATGGTAAATTTGAACCAAACCTCACTCTTTCATCAAGAATGTTTAACTGAATAACCATTGGCAAAATATAATCTGTGATATCAGTACAAGCATTGCTGTATTTAGTTAAAACATGCTATTTAGAAAAGAAAGAAACCAAAGCAACTAGTCTAACAAAAAAAAATACCAACTAGTCTGTGCTACACAGAGCCCCCAAAAATTTACATAAGAAGATAAAATAAAGGAGTTAAAGACATCCCTACTCTTGTATTCATCTAGAGAAAACTATAAGTTAGAATATTAATAGAGTGATAGAGGATTATTAAAAAAAAAAAAAAAACCTATTCATCCGAGTTCCTTTCTCATCCAGAAGAGGTAACAAAGAGGTCTTCATAGAGAAATGCCAAGTCAATGGAACTGGTCGCTTTGATGATGTTACCAACTCTGTTTTGCCATGAATCTGGAAACAGGATGAAATTAGAAAAAGTTGATCCTCTCACAAGTCTATACATCACTCATCCCAAGATAATTTAGAAACCAATGCTGGCATCAGTAAACAAGCAGAAGAGAAAGAAAGTCAATAACTTATGTATTAAGATTTTCTGAGAACACAAGCCCAATAGGGAAATCAATATGTAATGACAATTTCTTATCATATATATGTGTGTGTGTGTGTGTGTAATGACAATCTGCTGATGCTGGAGTCAACCAATAATTGAGTGAGGGCATTAACAGCAAGAAATGACAAGCCATCAACCAACAAGGAATATAGGAGACAATTTTAAAGATCATGGGTCTAAGATCAGAAATATTTTCTCAATACATCAAAATTCGAGCTGCCTACTTCACAGAAAAAGCAGTGGAGATTATCTTGTGATTGTAATCTATAGGTTTTAAAATTGCAATCCTTTGACAAAAATACAGATAACTAATATATGATTGTGTGCGCGCAGAAACAAAAGAGGGAAAATAGTGAAAATTGGCATTGCTAACTCAAAATTCCTTCATTGTGCCAAATATTCAAAGAAACCCATCTCAGCTAACTCAATGTGAACCTTCGTTGTGTTTATTTACATTTCTGACAAATATGAGCCGCATCATGCATTATGGGTCTTTAGCCCATATTTTAAGATCAAATCACAAGAAGTCATTACCTAATGCATGAATAATATTCTCATGGCTATATCAGGTGTGATTTGTGTAACAGTCTTGTCTTTTTTTTCAAATGAAGAAAAGGAGCATATCAAACTGCTGGACAAGGCCATTTCATTTTGTTTTTAATATTAGATGGTGTCTTAACATGTTCCTAACATTCACTCACCACAAGAAAAAATCACCAAGAATTTCTTATTAAACAAATGCCATTCTTGATTCCAAGTAGTAAACAAAAAATTGTAGGAAGCCAAGAAGAGCCTTGTAGCTCAATTAGTACTTTCTGGTGTTTTCAAAGGAAATGTCTAGGGTTCAAATCCCCCCTCTCCCAACTATTGACTTATCCCAAAGAAAAAAAATAATAATAATAATAAAATCGTTGGAAACAGATTTGATGCTTCTATCTTGCTATCTCAACATTTGCCACCTGGTCTCACCATAACATTGATAATGAGACAACTCTCCAAAGGAATTCTAGCAGCTAACGTGTATCAATAAAGCATCATTACGATCCCACAAAGTCCGAAACATTAAGCCTAGGTCAGCTCATAGATAACAATACCTGACCAATCCAACCAGCAAGCTCATCTGGATTTGCAACTGTTGCTGACAAGCATATAAGTTGAACTTCTTTCGGGCAATATATAACCTGAAATAAATGATTACATTGTATGACAATAAAATGTGAAAACCAAATTTTGACAATAAATGAGATCTTGGGAGGGCAAAAAATTGTACTTACTATCTCTTCCCACACCGTACCCCGAGATATGTCGCTCAGATAATGAACTTCATCCAAAACAATCACATCAACATGGAAAAGTCCACTATCAGAAGAAATTTTTCCAACACTGCATGTGAAGACATAGTAAACCACCACCCTTGATTTCAACAATCAACTTTGCCAATGAATAACTAACTAATGGAACTCATAAATCTAGTTAATGAAAACAAACCATAACATTTTATTCTATAGCAGTTGAACTAACTGAAACCCACGATTATCCACTTAAAATTAATAATATATCTATATTTCAGCATTATTCACACCATTCATACACTCGGAATCCAATTTTATGTCGTGTTCAGTAATTCCCATAGGCTTCTATGATCAGAATTCGAATACTACATATAATTTACCTCTGATATAACATGTTGCATAAAATCTCTGTATTCATAAATCCCACTAGCATATGGTATGCATAAACCATAACATTTTTTCCTATAGCAGTTGAGTTACCTAGAACCCACAATTACACACTAAAACTTAAGGATTGTATCCATATTTCAGCATTACATCACGCCATTCATACACTCCGAATCCAATTTCTATCGTATTCACTAAGTAATTCACATAATCTGCTATGATCAGAGTTCAAATACTGCATATACTTTACCTCTGATACAACATATTGCGCAAAATCTCCGTAGTCATAATCAACACCTGAGCATCTTTATTCACTGCAGAGTCCCCGGTAAGAAGGCCGACATTGCTATCTCCAAAAGTCTCACTAAGACACCAAAATCATACTTATTAACACAATGCCATTAAATTACATTGCCAAAATTTTCGGTTTCTTCCAATTTGATTAACATGAAAAAAAAAAAAATGAACTTCTATACCGAAATTCGCGAAACTTTTGATTGGATAATGCCTTGAGTGGAGTTGTGTAGAAGATTCTCCTTCCCCTCGCGACCGTCGCCACTGCAGCCGCCTCGGCGATCAAAGTCTTTCCGCTACTCGTCGGCGCAGAAACCACCACCGATGAGCCTCTCAAGAATGCTTGTATTGCCAATCGCTGAACAAAAAATATATATATATATATATATATATATATATATATATATATATATATATATATCAAATCTCAAATTACATGAATGACTGAAACTTTAGGTTTTGTTTGAGATTTGAGAATTTTGAATTGGAAATGGACCTGGAATTTATCGATGCGAAAATCGTGAATCGAAGCGAGCTCATCGACGTCGATTATATCTTCGCCGAACAATTTCACTTCGTTGCAAAGCCTTTCCACTCTCTGCCACTTGAATTCCTCGTGCCGAGTAAGCACCTCCGTTTCTACGGCGGTCGAAGCTCCGCCGATTTCGTCGTCGCTCAGCTCGACTTCAACTCCAACTCCAACTCCGTCCGATACTTCGCCGGAAACGACGTCGTATTCATCGGCAGCCACGTCGTCATCGTCGTCGTCTTCGTCTTCTTCTTCTTCTTCCTCCTCCTCCTCCTCTTCCTCATCGTCGGAGAGTTGAGGTTCTATGGGGTAGAGTGAGCCCGGAGAGTTGAACGAGGCTTTAAATCGAGGTGAATTTGGAAGTCGTGTGCGAAGCGATTTGGGAGAACAAAACCCTAAGGTTTGTGAAGAAATGAAGGTTTGGGGAAAGAGAGTGGTTTTGTAGAGAGCTGAGGAGGTGAGAATGGAGAATGAGAGAATGGAGAGAGTGTTCATGGCGGGAGAGATACTTTCAGGGATTTTGGATGTACATTCGTGGCTATATTTATATGTTCAAATTATTATTGTGCTTGGATAATGTGTGCTGTTGGGACGAGGTCATTCGTCGTCGTTTTACGTTTTATTTTTAATAGCGAGTAAATATAAATGTGAGAACATTTATGATCACAATATTATAACAACTAATTATTTAGGATTTAATGTGAAATTTTTTTTTTTTAAATATTGTGAACGTAACACCTCTCAATAGAGATAAATCAAGGAAATGTTATTTGGGGGTCAAGCTTAAACTATCGTATTTTCAACCTTTATACAACAGAAATGTGCTATATTATCTTTAGCAAGTATTTAAAAAATTCAAAACAATCCTTTTATGATTTAACCAATTTTAACCTAAACTAAATATATTAGTCCAAGTGTAAATGACTTAACCAATTTCCAAACAAAACAAGCTACACTATACAAAGTACGGCAATATAGTAGTGTAAAGGAAATAGAGGTAAAAGCGTGCAAACCACACTAAACACCAAAACATTATTAGGAAGTGGAAAACCTGAGCATCAGCGCGTAATAACCTCTTCCCAACCACTCATCGGAAATCTCCACTAAAATAAACATAAACCCTCTAATTATATTTCTCACTGTGTACTTAAGCCCTCCAAACTCCAACTAGCAACCAACTTCACCAAGTCTGTTCTTCATCTAGCTTACTGGAGAATCTCCATTCAAGCACCAATGGAAACACCACCAATAGAAATTGCATTTGAGTATAGTTTCTCACGTTTTCATACTCTTTTTCTCACTCACAAGGTCTGTGTTTATAGGTGAGGAAAAGGAGTTACAAAATCTCAACCAAATATTGAAAGAGATGGAAAAGAGAGGATGGAATGTGCTTTTCTCAAAACAAAGGTCCTCTCTTTTCTTAAACTCAATGTGGCTTCTCTTAGATATCTCTTTTGTGATTTCTAGAGTTTGTATTACTCTTAGAAAAAAAAAAAAAAAAAAAAAAAGAACGAGGAACATGGTCCTAATTACTAGAAATTCTAATTACAACTTTTGGTTCTACTATCCAAACTCCCCTCCAACAGGAATTGTGCTCAGAAATGCATAGAAGTTCTCGTTTCTTTCTCCTACTATTCTTAAATGAGGTTTGTACCCTTCATCATTCACAATAAGTAAATCACTTAATCTCTGTTGGTAAGCTTCAACACTGATACGGTCCTCATAAGATTCTTGGAAATTGGTTGAACCGAATAAAGCTCCCTAAAATAGAATGTATTATATTTATTTGTGATGTATCATTACAACAACAAAAAATGTTTCAAAAAAAATAAGGTATTGCAAAAAAAAATTAATAATAATAATAATAATAAGACCTCTCACCTAGCCCAACAACAAAAAAAAGACATCTTCTATTGGTCAATAAAATGTATTGTCTATCTATTTTACTTTATAAAAGCAACACTTTTTTTTTTTTATAAAGCTACAACACTAGTATTGTAATACCCCAATTTTGTTTTTATGATTATCACCGTACCTTGTCATTTTTAATATAGAGTTGAGGCATTATATGTGTGTGAACAATAAGATAGGAGTAGACAATTTTGTGGTGCTACAAATATGTGAGAACATTAAAGTTTTAGTGCATATAATTTAGTGCGGCAATTAAAAGAATAAATAAATAAATAAAAGAGGAAGATATTTTATGGACTTCTTGGAGACTAAAGAGATAAGCTCAAGTGGGTTTTAAACTCTAGCCCATTACCCCACCAAGCCCACATCTCTGACGCGTTAAAATATAAGGTGGAGGAAAAGATAAATTAGAGTTTTCATAAGAAGAGTTTCATCACTAAGGAGGATAGGATGTGTATTTTTCCCTTGGAGTTTAGAACATATACAATTGAAGATACAAACAATTTGTTCAAGGTATGATTTATCACTGTTAGAGACAAAAATTAAAAAAGTTTTGCAAGATTATTCCATATGAATGCATGATAAGCCTTTAAAAGTTCTGTGTCTTACAATTTTAGTAATGTCATTTGGGTAGGGCCAATATATAAATTAAAAATTCTTGTTTTTATGTATTAAGTGATTTTTTCATGAAATCCCTGAATGCTCATAACAGTGCAATGAATAGAGATTTTTTTTTTTTTTAGAAATATATAAAAGGATTTAGTCTTAAAAGTTCCTGGAGTTAAGGCAACCTTGGAGTAGTGCTGAATTCTTGACTCTTATTGCAATCTATAATATTGTTTCAAGTTTCAAAAAATTTAGTCAATACATGCTATAGGTTGCTAAGTCCTACGGGTAGAGATTTTCTATGGATACTACAAATATGTATTTGGATCTTATAGAGTGTTTTAGGGCAGCCTAAAATATTAATTGTCGTTATAGAAATTTGTTTGAACTCTTGTAGTATAGATTTGTTTTGGGGAAATATTGTTGCGGTGGGACTTTGATAAGGAATATTAAATTGCTTAATTCCATGGTATATACAAAGGTAGTTTTCATACCTAATTTTTGTAGGACAGTCGGAAAGAAAAAGTTTGTAAGGATTAGGCCCCAAGAGGGGTGGCCCAGTTGGTGTGGGATCCCGCATGCAAGTATAAGGTCCCTCATTCGAGTTGTGGCGGGTACCATGTGGGGGGTGGGTTCCTAGCTTGCATTGCACCCATTCGCTGGCTCTCTTGGGGTGCTAGGTGAAGTCTGTGGCACCCCGGTCACAGTAGCTATGGCTCAATCCAACATTCTCTAGCGGGGGGTGCCCCTACTAGGTCACGCCCTGGGAGGTAAGCCACATATGGTCGCCCCCGCCCCTCCTTTTGATTATCAAAAAAAAGTTTGTAAGGATTAGATTCCATGCTTACTGATTAAAGCATTCTTTTGTTTAGAGCTTGCGGAAGATTAAAGTGTTCAGTTGTGTTCAGATGAATTAGCAAGAGAGGTAAGTAATTCTGCATAATATGCACAAATTTAATTCTTTAGGTTCTTAGAAGTTAAAGGTTTTCAAAAGTTATATTTTTAAGCTTACGTTTTAAAAGTTTATCAAAAAGCATTTTCACACTAGCGAAAGAGAAATTTTGACTTTTAAATGATAGTTTAAAGAGAAACTTTGAATTTTAAATAACATTTTGAACATCCGAATCTCGTTTAAAAAATGATTTCTAAACTAAACTATTTTCATAAAAGAATTGAGTTTCAATATAAGTTTTCTAAAAAGGTTATTGGTCTTTAAATTTTGTTAAAACCAAGTGATTTCAAAGTCATATTACTATTCTCCAAATGGTATTTAAAATATTTTTTTTAGCAAATTGAATTTTCAGATTTACTCAAAAATTGTAAAATATTTATATGAACTCCTTAGTTCGTATTTGTTTCCTAAGAGAGTCAAGCATCCTTTGATTTATATCTCAATTTAATATTGAGATTTTCGATATGCCTTTATTGTTGGAATAATTGTTAATATTAAGAAAATTATTCTATATTGTATAAACTTTGTTTTTGGTGATAGGTGGCTCAAAATAAGTGTTTTTAGAATTGATCAGGTATATGTGTAAGCCCGCTCACAGGGTTGTATGTGAGAATAAGTGTTCATCCCTCACTAGCAAGGGTTAGATGTTGGTATCTGCTCACATGATTGTATGTGAGAATATGTGATATGTGTATATGTGACACTGTGCTCTGATCAATTATCTGTATGTGTTTCAGAATGATTTTATGGTGTGATTACATATGTATTACGTGATTCTTTATATGTTTTATAATAATTATGTTTGATATCATTGAATGAGTTTGTGAAAAATCAAAATACTCGTGCTTTGCTTGACTCTATCCTGTTGTGTATTGTGTATAATTGTTTATTAGATATGTGGCTCACCCCATCAATTACAATTTTCAGATTAAAGTTTAGTTGGGAAACAGAATCTTTGAATTACTTCGTAAGGTGCAAGGTAGAGTGTGGGAGCTTTTAGGCGATAACAATAATGCTTGAAGCCTTAAAGGATTTTTAGTTATTTCTATTTCGCTTTAGATTTTATAGTATATGGAGATTATTTTTAAATTGTGAATTTTAGATATTGTATAAGGTTTATTAAGAGCATTTTTATTTGGAGTTTTGAATAAATTTGAAATTAATTATGTTTTTGGAGTTATGTAAGATCAGCAAGTTAGTCATGCATTTAAATTCATGTTCCATAAATTTAGGTTATGACAAGTATACTATCAAAATACAAAAAGAAAAAAGAAAGAACGAGGAACATAGTCCTAATTAATAGAAATTCTAATTACAACTTTTGGTTCCACTATCCAAACTCCCCTCCAACAGGATTTGTATCAAACAATGCATAGATATTCTTGTTCCTTTTTCTTGTTGTTCTTAAATGGGGTTTGTATCCTTCATATTTCACAATGAGTAATTCACATAATCTCTATTGGTAAGCTTCAACACGGATACAATCCTCGTAAGATTCTTGGAAATTGGTTGAATTGAAGAAGGCCCCCTAAAATAGAATATATTATATTTATTTATGTTGTAGTATTACCAAAAAATAAAGTTTATAAAAAATAAAGTATTGCAATAATAATAATAATAATAATAATTGTAAAGTTGAATTTATTCAACTATGTGTTGGCTTTATTCTGTGTCAAATTTGCTTGTAATTCAATATTTAGAAACCCTGTATTTAGGTGGGAATAATGTAAGGGTTGTGTGTGAGAGAGTGTGAACATTTGATCAAGTGTGTGCAACAAAATGTGTTTCGCAACTGGAACTCGTGATTGACTCGCAAGTGGCGTTCTCCCAAACTGTAAGCACACCAGTGAAGCATGCAGAAAGTTGAAGGGTTAGGACAGCTGGATCACTACAGAACAAAAATTATATTTTGGCCATTCTGGTAATTAGTGACTGGAACTCGTGACTCATCCCAGTCGCGAAGTGAGTCGCCAGTGCACCTAGTTTTGCTGAAAACTGACTTTTCACATTCCATCTCGTACCCTACTATAAATACCCTTATACCCACGAAATGTATAGAATTTCTAGAGAGAATTATGAGAGAGAAAAACAAGATTGATCCATTCACAATCTTATACATTTAATTCTCCAAATTCCTTTATTCTCACCATCTTCATTGTCATACCCATGAGAGGATTATAAATCAAATCCTTACCTCACCAAATTCAGTGTAGTGAGAAGGTTCTTGGTGTTTAGGAAGCAATTCAAAAGAGAACCAATTCATATTGGTTGATGCAATGGGCTAATTGCAAGATCCAGTAAGCTAGAGAAGACACAGTTCGGAGTAAACTTGTTGGAGTAAGAAACTTGGAGGGCTCTGATGCATTGGGTAGATTAGGCTTGGAGGGTCTATTACTATTCATGTATTCTAACTGATTTTCTAGTAGATCGTTTTCTGCTTGGAGGGCAGCGAAGAGGTTTTTCACCGAGTTTTTCGGTTTTCTCTTCGATAACACGTGCCGGTGTTATCTTGTGTTTGCATCTCTCTTTCCCTTACTCTTACTTTTAATTACTGCTGAGTTGTGATTAAAATATGACTTAGAGTAGTTTGATAATTTTGGTATTGCATATATTTCATATCCCGCACATGTATTGCTTGGATATAAGCTTGCTTTGAAAATTTGTATTTGGGGGTCTAAATATTCACAAGTATTTTATACACTAAGTGAGCTTTCAATAATAATAATAATAAGGAGTAAATGCACTTTTAGTCCCTACATTTTGCACTTTTTCATTTTGGTCCCTACATTTTGTACTTTTCCATTTTAGTCCCTAATGCAATTAACGTCTGACATTTAGGTCATTTCTGTTACCCAACTAATAGCAAAAGCTGACATGGCTGACGGTGGAATATAAAAATAATATAATTACACAATAATTAGTTAAATTAAAAATATATATATATTTTTAAAAACTCATTAGTTTTTGGGAAGAACATGAAGAAAACAAGAACTTGAACCCAGATAAAAAAACTCAAGAACACAAACCTAAACACTAAATTTTCTTTCCAGCTAAACCCAAACCTAGAAATTTTCTCTCTTCCCAAACACAGAAAAATCCAGCCACCACCTCCACTAATCAAAACTAGCCAACAAACACAAACACAAACACAAACCCAACCAACAAACTTAAACACAAACCCATAAATTTTCTTTCCACCCGAACCCAAACCTAGAAATTTTCTTTCTACCCAAACACAGAAAAATTCAGCCATCACCTCCTTCGATCAAACAACAACTACCCACCATCACAGCCGCCACAACCCACCATCCCAACCGCCACAACCAAACCCAACTCGATCTCAACCCCAGCCGACTCATAACCCAGCCACCCTAACCTCAACGCCAGCCACCCTGACTCAAGCCCCCCCAGCCGGTCTCAACCCACCCACCCCAGCTTGACCTAAACCCAACCCAACCTCTACCTATCCCAACCAGCTCACAACCCACCCACCCCAACCCAACCTCAAACGCAGCCACCCCGAACTCAACCCTAGCCACCCCAGTCGGTCTCAAGCCACCCACCAACCTCAACCCACCCCACCTCGATCTCAACCCATCCACCCCAACCACCACCCACCATAGCCACCATGAGCCACTGCACCACCAATCACCACAAGAGAGAGAGAGAGAGAGAGAGAGAGAGAGAGAGAGAGAGAGAGAGAGAGAGAGAGAGAGAGAGAGAGAGAAGAGAATGGGAAAAGTTGATAGAAAGTGAGAGACATGGATGAGAGAAAGAGAGAGAAGAAAAACTAATTAAATAAAGTGAGAAGGAAGTGAAAATAATTTAAACCCATTTTGTGATCTCTTCCCAGAAGTGATCATTGAGTCGAGATACTTTATAAATCTTAATTTTAGTGATTTTTGGTTTTAATTCTGTTTTTTTTATTTAGGTAAAACTAATAAATTAATTTTTTAAATTTATATGCTGACGTGGCATTATATTCTGTGTGATTATATTATTATTTTATTCCACCGTCAGCCATGTCAACTTTTGTTGTTAGTTGGGTGACGGAAATGACCTAAATGTCAGGCGTTAATTAGTTTAGGGACTAAAAAAGGTAAAAACAAAATGTAAGGACCAAAATGAAAAAAGTGCAAAATGTAGGGACTAAAAGTGCATTTACGAATAATAAAGGAAGGCCTATCACTTAGCCAAAAAAAAAAAAAGACATCTTCTATTGGTCAATAGAATGTATTGTCTATCTATTTTACATTGTAAAAGCAACACTTTTATATATATAAGCTACAACACTAGTATACCATCAAAAGACAAAAAGAAAAAAAGAAAGAACGAGGAACATAGTCCTAATTAATAGAAATTCTAATCACAACTTTTGGTTCCACCATCCAAACTCCCCTTCAACAAGAATTGTGCCCAACAATGCATAGAAATTCTCATTCCTTTCTCCTGCTGTTCTTAAATGAGGTTTGTATCCTTCGTACTTCACAATAGGTAATTCATTTAATCTCTGTTGGTAAGCTTTAACATGGATATGGTTCTCATAAGATTCTTGGAAATTGGTTGAACCAAAGAAGGCCCCCCTAAATAGAATATATTATATTTATTTGTGTTGTAGTATTACAAAAAATATAAAGTTTCAAAAATATAAAGTATTGCAATTATAATAATAATAACAATAAAAGTAATTGAGTAAGGCCTCTCACTTAGCCAAAAAAAAAAAGAAGAAGACATCTTCTATTGGTCAATAGAATGTATTGTCTATCTATTTTACATTGTAAAAGCAACACTTTTTATTTTATTTTATGAAGCTACAACACTAGTACACCATCAAAAGACAAAAAGAAAAAAGAAAGAACAAGGAACATGGTCCTAATTAATAGAAATTCTAATTACAACTTTTGGTTCCACTATCCAAACTCCCCTCCAACAGGAATTGTGCCAAACAATGCATAGATATTCTTGTTCCTTTTTCTTGTTGTTCTTAAATGAGGTTTGTATCGTTCGTATTTCACAACAGGTAATTCACTTAATCTCTTTTGGTAAGCTTCAACATGGATACAGTCCTCATAAGATTCTTGGAAATTGGTTAAACCAAAGAAGGCCCCCTAAAATAGAATATATTATATTTATTTGTGTTGTAGTATTACAAAAAAATAAAGTATTGCAATAATAATAATAATAATAATAATAATAATAAGTAATTAAGTAAGGACTCTCATTTGTGACACGGCCTGAGAGTGATATGGTGGTTGCTGAATTTATGTATAGTGGAGGTAGAGGGTGGAATTGGGAAGGTATCTCATTTGTTCTCCCTCAAGATATTAGAGACAAGATCCGTGCCATTCCTTGTCAACAGGTTGGGAATGAAGAAGATATAATCATTTGGAAATTCTCGAAGGATGGCAACTTCTCCACAAAGTCAGCTTATGACCTTGCTAACCTTGCTCAGGAGCAGCTTCCTTTGTTTCTTGGGCAATGGATTTGGAAGTTGGATATGCTTCCAAAAATTGTCAATTTCTTGTGGCTGATCCTTCATAACAGCGTGCCTGTGAGGGACGTGCTAGCTTCAAGAGGGATTGATTGTGATAGAAGATGCCCTCTATGCAAGGATCTTTCTGAGTCAATTAATCACTTGTTGAGAGAGTGTGTGTTTGCCCGTGACTTCTGGCATAATATCTGTGCCCCTACTGCTGTGATTGGTTCTTTTAATAGTGACTTTTTGGTTTGGCTTAGGATCAATTGTACTAGTAAGGTTAATCACCACTCTCAAATTCCCTGGGCTCTTATTTTTCCTTTTGCCTTGTGGTGTCTTTGGAAGCATAGGAATCGGGTGGTTTTTGATAATGTTGCTTTTAACCCCACCTTGCAGAAGCAGTGTTTAAATCAGGCGGTGGAATATTTTTATTGTGTGGGGAAAATAAAAATGCAACGAAGTAGAATGGTTGTGAATGTTAGGTGGATTAAGCCACCTATTGGATGGTTCAAGTTAAATACAAATGGTGCTTCAATGGGGAACCCGGGGAAGGCTGGGGGAGGAGGTCTTATTAAAGACAGTGCTGGAAATTGGGTCAAAGGTTTCTCAAGGTCCCTAGGATTTGGCACTAGCATGTTAGCTGAGTGTTGGGCTCTTAGGGACGGGCTGCTTCTAGCTTTCCAACTTGGCATTCAAAATCTAGAAGTGGAATTGGATGCTAAAGTGGTTGTGGACTTGATCAACTCTACCTCTCAAACTAATGCAGCGTTTACAACTCTTCTGGTGGATTGTAGGTTGCTGCTAAGCGAGATTCCTCATGCCAGGGTGAGCCATGTATTTCAAGAAGCAAACCGTAGTGCTGATGCACTTGCAAGGAATGACAACATAATGGAGGAGGATTTTTGTGTTTTTGATTCAGCCCCTAATTTTGTTAAGGAGTTGTTATGCTCTGATGTTAATGGGACTACCTATTGTAGGCTTTCAGCCGCGAACTTAGCCATTTTGGCTGCTTAGTTGTTTTATATCTATTTCCTCTTAACCAAATATATATATATATATATATATATATATATATATATATATATATATATATATATATATATATATACACACCCATATATGAAGACATCAATAGAATGTATTGTCTATCTATCTTACGTTATAAACATTTTAAATAAGGCTCAAAATTTTAATAAATAAAAATTATTTTTTAAAAATATACAATTAATTTTTCAAATTATGTGTATTATATTAATATGTTTTACTATATTTGCGATAGTTTAATGACTATTTTGGATAGAGGGGAAGTAGAGTAGAGTTGATAATTAAATATCAAAGTGATTACTTATTGCAATGAAAATATCATTGCAATAATAAGATATAAATTATTTTACAATTTATTACAATGACATAATGAAATGATATCATTGCAAGAATCTGATAAAAATTATTTTATAATCTATTGTAATGATAAAAATGTAACAACTATCTACTAAAACGAAGATATCATTGCAATAACTTGATCATACTTATTTTTATCAATTATTTGTAATCTATTGCAATAAGATTTGAGAAGTAATAGTTTATTGCTACAAGAAATTTGAAGTAGTAAATTGTTTATTGTAACAACAAATATATCATTGCATCAAAGTTGTGTTAAAATATCTAGGTTTATTGCAATGAAATTTTTTGTTGCACAAATTTGGCCTACTGTCTCAAAATTTATTGCAACGCCTCCCATCAACTATTGTAATGACTCTAATCATTTCACAATTTTTTTTTCTCGTTGTAATAAACATATTTTGTTGTAGTTATGGTGCTTTTAGCTGATATGTAAACAACTTTTTTTTTTTTTGTAAACCTATTTTTCATTACTTTACTCACATATGCCACCTTATTCATGAGACATTTTTTTATTATTATGATGATTTGTTTTTTCATTTACTCATATATCGCATGTTATGGGAACAACAAATTTTGATTTAGAATTGTTAGGGCAACTCTGGTACTACCTCTGTTTTGAGGGCTTAGGGTTAGGTTTTGGTGGGGAATAGGCTAGAAAATAAAAGGGATAATAAGGTTTCCAAAGGGTACAATGATTAGTAGGTTTTGGGAATGAAACAAAGGAAAACAATCAAGATTTGGGTGGCTGTTCTTGTGCTGTGAACAGTAAACGTAAATAGTAAAATTAAAGAAAATAGATAAAGTCTAAGAACCACTCTTAGACTTCTTAAGCATCACACCTAGGGTTCCTTGGCATCATACCTCGGAGAAGGTTGCATCACACAAACCATAAAAGAAAGCTTCATAGCTCTTAAATTTAATTTCATTAATAATCAACTCAATAGAAAGTACTACAACTCTTTAAATAGAAGACTAATACCTAATCCTAGTTGAACTAGGATTTCTTAAAACCTTAATAAGACTTGGGCTTGGACTCCTTCTTTACTACTAAACCCAAACTAAATAACCAAGCTTAAAATAAAACTAAAGTAAGACCCAATAGACTCTAAGCACAGCCCATTTTAGAATATTAGGAAATTACAAAATTGCCCTTGATACATAGAATCAAATAAGATATAGGAAATCTGTCTTCTCACTGCCTCTTGTACCATTCTCCCTTGGTTGGAGAAAACTCAACCTCGAGTTTTGAAGTGTTTAAGTAAAAAGAATCTTGGTTTCTTGAAGTGCATCCTTGACATTGAATAAACACTTTGAATTCAAATTTCCTTTAGTTTCTTCATTTGTGGTAGCAATGATGATAATGATACAACCACCAATTTAATTGACCCATTAAACTTTTCAGGAATGACAAAATCAATATATTGAAAAGTTGGTGTAGGCAATAGAACCCTACTTGGGCAGGCAACATGAACTTGGGAATAAGATGCTTCAAGTGTTATAGTCTTCATTTCTGCCTTGTAATTTTGATACGCTACCCTTTCAATTTCAACTACTTCATCAACTGTTTCCATTTCTTTAGAATCTTGTTGCATTACTTCAAGCTTCCCTTGATCACTTGCATCTATCTTCAACTCAGCATCCCCGATGTTGCTCACTAGACAACTTGTACCTTTGACAAAGTCACTAGAGTACTCAAGCATAGGACATAAGGGCTTTGATAAATCTTTCAAAGAAAAATCAGTGTAGTCTTTGGAAAAATCTACTGGAATTTGAGGCACTTCTATAGGCTGATCAGTTGCTGTTTTGGGAGCTTTTGTTGCTACACCAGAATTCTTAGCTTCTAGATATTTTCCCTCAACTACTTTTGGCTTTGATAATTTAAATTTATCCATCTTAGCTAGGGTCATAGGTTTCAAAACAACTCCTTCTCACCAATCATTAGAGCATAGGTGTTTTCTTTCCCATTATGTTGGACATTTTGATCAAAGAGCCAAGGTTAACCAAGAAGGATATGTGTAACTTTCATAAGAATTATATCACACATGATAGAATCACTATAAATACCACAAGAAAAAGAAATAAGGCACCTATGAGTAACCAGAATAGAAGCGTCATCTATCCAAGCCACTTTGTATGGTGAGGATGAGATTCAATCGGAAGCTTAAGGCGTTCAACTGTGGAAGATGACACAACATTCATGCAACTTCCTCCATCAATAATAAGTTTCTTGCTTGGTTCTCACAACGAACCAACATCTGAAATATTGAAGTTCACCTCCAATCTTCTTTCTCTACTTTAGGGGTTGTTAAAAGACGTCTCACTACAGATAAAAGAGAAGTATCCACTTCATCCTCCTCCAAGTCATCCATAGAAAAGCTCCACAATCAAATGCATCTTCCATATGACCTTCATCTCGCTGTGTTGCCCTTTCTTTATCTTTAAATCCAATATGTAAACTTTTCTTCTTTGGAGATTGAAAACTCATGTGACCTACCTCGCCACACTTGATGCATTTAGCCTCTCTTTGACTAGGATTATTTGGCATAACCCCTTTGCCTTTAGAATCATCCAAATTGGTAGATGCTTTTAACTTAAAATATTTCTTAAACGCTTCCTCCTCGGCTTGACACCCATTCTTCCTAGTAATTGGATCTCTCAAGTACTCCTCCATGTCAAAAGCCATTTGGAATGCTTGTTCCACACTATAAACAGGCTGTCTAAGCATCTTCCTTCGTATATCAGCCCTCAAACCAGTCTTGAATCGAGCTAGTGTTTGACAAGATTCTTCAGCAACCTAACTCCTAGTCTTAAGTTCATCAAATTTTTGCATATACTCAGCTACTAACATGCTGCCCTGCTTCAAGTTAGAAATTTGTTCACACAATTTATCTCGATAATTAGCAGGCATATATTTTTCTTGAAGTTTAACCTTCATCTCTTGCCATGCGCCTGTGGGCGGTTGGCTTATTCTCCTTATATCGTTTTCGACACCAGACCACCACACTTTAGCCAAGCCTACAAGCTTCATCTTAGCAAACCTTACTCGCCTATCGTCTGCCATATCATACCAATCAAAATACTCTTCAATAAAAGCAATCCAATCTAAGAATACAATGGGATCAACCCTTCCTTCAAAGTCTGGAACTTCCATTCTTACCTTCTTTGTGATATTACCAGCTGTATCATAAGGTTCATCTCACCTTCTTTCTAATATATGTAATGATGACATTAAGATATCATCATTAATAATGTACACTTAGATTAGGCAAGAGTAGAATTTCTATCTTGTATTAAAAAAGAAAAAGAAAAAGAAAAAAAATATACATTATTTGATTTTGAATTAATACTTTGATTTGGTATAACATTATGTGGTAAAGTATGCGTGTGTGTAACTTGAACCCATCTACATATATATATATATATATATATATATATATATATATATATAGATGGGTTCAAATTACACATTTTTTGTACCATAGATTTATAATAGATTTAACGGTTAAAAAAACAGTATTAAATGATTATTGCTTTCCACCTTATTTACCTAATTAATAACAGTTTTTCTATATCCTCATTTATTATTTTCCATAGATCTCACTGGGTTAGGGATGGTAACTTTGTCCCGCCCCTCTCCGCTTCACCCCACACGAGTTTTTGCTGCGTCGCAAAGGTGGTAGGGTGAGGATGGGGCAAGATTTTAGCCCTGCACCAAGTGGCGGAATGGTGATGGGTTTAGACTTTTTAGACCCAACTCGCACCACTCCGTATTGATAAATGTTAAATTGTAAATTTTTCATACCCTAAAACCCTATTATTTAAACAAACATATCATCAACTTATTTTATTCTACCTAATAAGGCTTTTTGTTTTTTTTTTTTTTTTTTTTTCCTTTTTCTATAGCAAGGTTGGAAATAAGGTACCAATTTTAATTTCTTCTTTTTTGTCTATATTATAAACAAATTTATATACTATTGAATCATTGATTTTGTATTGTGAGATTTTTTTTTTTGTGATATTGTCTTGTTAAACACTTTAATAATATTATTCAATTTTTGCTTAAAATTAGTTTGATTTGATGGAGATAAATTTATTTGTAATTTCAAGTATATTGTTACTAACAAAATAGGTTTTATTAAAAATATTTGTAATATTTGTGGGTAAATTAACAAGAAGTAGAGTTTTACGGGGTGGGGCGAGGCTTTGCAGGGCCTCAAGGGTCAAGGATGGGGCAAGAAAATTTTTCCCATCATGCGGGGTGGGAATAAGGCAAGACAAAACCATATGGGGCAGGAGCGAAAACCTCATCCTTCAGACCTGACCTGCCCCATTGTATATAGAACTATATATTCTACCAATTACAGAAAATATGATGTATTGAGATTCTAACGTAGGATTTTTTTTTTTAGAAAAACATAAATATTCTAATGAATGATTTAATTATAGAACATAATTGAAATTTAATAAAAATATATTAGAATAGTAACATGTAAATTCTAAGGCCTCAAAAGTGATGTGACATAATATTATGAAATCCACCAAATGTCAAAACACATACACACACCTACATATATATAGTTTTACTAACGTATGTCCTTAGGGCATATATTAACTGGGTTCAAACATTTGTATATGAATTATGATTTTTGTATGCACTAAAATTTTATTAGTTTCGGTAATTAAATGAGAAAGTTATTAAAAAAACATTTTTAAAAAAATGGTAGAAAGCAATACAGATATTTAGGTGAAAATTTTATATGCAAAATACATTTATACTACTTGCATCTGTTGAGCAAACGATACATTATCCCAAACAACAAGGTATAAAGCATTATCGAACTTAAAGTACCCAAAAAGAGTAAGAAGAAAAAAAAAAATGCTATGGTGAATAATTCTAATTTAGTGATTGTTTGGATAGCACGTCTAGCGTCCACGTCCAGCGTCCAACGTTTTTTTGGTGGGTCTCGTGCATTGTTCACGAGACTCGCAAGTACTTTTTTCACAAAACAACTTTAAAACTGGGTTTCATGGTACTATTCACATATTTAAAAATTATTCTGCTACATTGTTTTCAATTTTCAATTTTCAGTAATAAGAGGTATCCAAACAGACCCTTAGGAGGAAGTGTATAGATATACTCACAATATTTTCGTAAGTGCATGCATGACATGCATGGGTGGGTATGTTGATTTAATTCATTTGATAGGAAATTGGAGTGGTGGAAGAGGTAGATGTATCTGAGGATGGAATTGGCAGGACCAACTGATGAGAATAAAAAATCTAAAAAACCCCATATATATACTGGTGAAATAAGGGTCTGTTTGGTAATGTTGTTCTAGTAATATGAGGTATCTTGCCCAAAAGGATCCTAATCCTAGTCAATGGTGTTCAAATAAGAAATATGCAATGAAGGGAGATAGATAAGTAAGGAAGATATCACATTCACAATATAAAAGGTAAAATAGTTTGTGTCTGTAGTATTAGTCGAAGGACAAAGTTTAACTGCAACCTTTGTTAATATCTTTTTATTGTAGGTGAATTTTGACAAATCCACCATTGCATTAGATCTTCTTTTTATACCCACCATGCTTTCAAAATTTCTAGAAAATTAAAAATTAATAGTTATATTGTTAATAAACTGTTTAAATTACAAGTTTTTATAGTTTAAAATTATACGTAAAATATAAGCTCGTAGATCATATGATAACTAATATCTGATTGACACAAAATTTGACACGCGTATTAAGAACGTAAAAGAGTGGATTGAAATATATAGTAATGTTTATTTTATTGAGTAATGTTGTAATTTTAGATTACAACCAATTTTATAGCTAAACTTTATCTTTACTAAAAAAAAGTGGATTGAAAAATTCAAACGGGGTGAGTTAAGTGACTAACTAGGTCCAACTAGTGGCCTAAATAAATGAGGTAAAACATAGGCTCAATTTAGATGGGCCCGAATGAGCATTGAGCCTGTACTAGCCCAAGTTTTCGACCTAGGCCTATTTAAACAAAAGCAAATGTAGAAGGGTTTGGGCTACAAAATGAAGAGGAAAAAGAGAGCTCTATAGTAAAGTTTCTAAGTGAAACACGATTGGAACAACAAAGAATGGCAAGCCTTGGTTTTCAAAATATTTTGGTGGTTCACAAAAAAAAGGCATTGGGTGGTTTGGCTTTGATATGTATAATGGAACAACACAATGCGTCCAACTGTGATGAGCTACTCTAAGCATCATGTGGATTCGACGGTTGATGTTGGTAAAGGAAGAAGACAATATCGAATGACTAGTTTTTATGGCCATGTGGAAACAGTTAATCGATGAGAAATATGGTAAACTAACACTTGTCGTGGGTTTGTTGTCGAGATTTCAACATAATAGTTTAAAAACATGAGAAGTTGGGTCGATTGGCCAAACCTGAACATCAAATGGGGTTGTGTGAGTTTGGTTGTGTGAATATGACATGGGGTTCACAAGTATGTACAGGGGTGATTGGACAATTAGAGACGAGCTGTAACGGAGATTCGAGAGAGTCTGGACTCAACATTGGCAACTATAGACTATAGAGTGATTGAACTAGTACATTTTGACAATATTTTATATTTCAATTTTCGACGCATCTAAAAATTATTTTTGGGTAGTTCTATTTAAAATTTTAAATAAAGATGGTAAATATATTAGATATTAGACTTAAGTTTGTAAGGCATCCCGAGATAAGATCCCGTCCCATTTAAAAGTCTCAAATTCTCTTTAATTTTTGGTCAAATGTGAGATGGGTGGCATTTTATTTGATTATGTGTAGTTTACATTGATCTTTTGTTAAAACTAGTATGTAACCCATGCTACCGCACGTGAATTGATATAATTTAATAAAATAATGAAAATAAATATATTGCATTTTATTATTTAAGTGATACTATTGGTTTATTTATTTATTTATTAATCATGAGTATAGTCATGTTTAAAAGACTTAGTTTATTCATGTTTAATAAAACTTAGCATTATGTAATTTTTTAACAAATATTTTTATCATACAAAATTCTAATGAAAGAATGCTACATAGACATATATATTCAAGGTTGATTCATACACGGTACATATAACCATGATTTAGTTACTTTATCACAAACCATTTTTAACAAAATATTTTAATCAATTAAATGTGAATCTCATAACGTGCATCTCATAACAATAGAATAACGTAAATCTCATAAATTTTTTTTAATCAATTAAAAATATCTAAAATTATGAGCATAAAACGTAAAGACAAACAAATAGGATAAATATTAATTCTTTAAAAGAAAACTTACAGTGAGTTAAGAAAACTACACAAATAATTTTTGAAGTTTGAAGAATAATGGAATTACAACTTCATTTCGAAATTGGGTAGAGACTCGTGTTGATAACGTGTTATGAAAAAGAAAAGAAACATGCAATATCAATGATAGGAAAACAAAAAAAATTTATAATTAAACAATAAAAATTATTGACAAAAAGGAAAGAAAGTATAGGCAGACGAAAGAAAATAAACATGCAACATCAATTGTAGGAAAATCCCAAAATTATATAATTAAAAAATAAAAAATTTACACAAAAATGAACGACAGTATAGGCAGATGAAAGAAAGTAGTAATCAAACCTTAGGAATGGTTGGTATTCATTTTGCATAGCATAAACCAGGACCATGAAAATTGTAAAGACAAGTACAATCGAAATATCTGGAGAACCTCTTCTTATATAAGATACAAAAATACTCAAATACATCATCACTAATACCGAGAGATTCTTTTGAAATTCCATAGCATTGATTGAAGAAGAGGGAAGCTGTATATTAAGGTGCTTGAATCGATGTGGAAAAGGGAGGTGAACCTAAAAATACGTGAGTGTGGAAAGAGAGGTGAACCTGAAAATACACGGGTGTGGGGAAAAAAAAAAAAAAAAGCACATCGGAATTATAACAGATGGAAGAAAATTAGACTCCAATTTCATATTTACAATGACACGTGGCACAATATAGATTATAATTCTAATTTGAAATTGCTATTGGAGTTTCTCTCTGCTTCACCTATTATATATATATAGATTAAATGTTTTAAATGCCATGTCTTACATCCGGATTAAAATTGCAGGAAATAATTTTTTTGAATATCTTTTGTTATGGTTATTATTATTTTTTTTAAAGTTGCATAATTTTTTTAGAATAAATCATTACTTAATATATAAAAAACTACATTCTAGGTAATCAAAATCAATTTCATTTTACATAATTCCTTTTTTAATAAAATCTGTGAGGATAAAAGGTCCAAGGCTTGTTCTTGGGCCTTGGGCTTGATCCGAGGGTATGAACTTGTTTGAGAAGGGTTTATTAGTAGTAACGATACTGAACTTAAAAGCCCACAAGCAAACTATTGCGAAAGAGATTGATGGAAATAATCCGAGGAGGGGCATCTCATCGGCTAAATGAAGTGAAGATCATATGATACGCCATGATGTTTAGAAGGAGATTCTAGAAGGTCTGGTGGATAAAGATGTGTTCCACAAGGGCACAGAGAGGAAGAACGAATGAGAAATATCTTAGAGAAAGCTACTACCACCGCATTAAAGACTCTGCACCTACCTCTCTGGCCGAATTAATGAGGAAATGACATCTGAACAATGGTGATCAGCCTTACATCTATTGTTTGAAGACTTCAAGAGAGCGGTGGATGGGACAAGTATCTTGATCGGTGATCTGATCCATACGTGGAGGATGTAGGGAAGAAGGAGGATGATATAAAAGTAAAGGAAAGACATTCAAGTAGGGGGACGGAAGATGAAATAGGAAAAACACTGTACACACCACTGTGCGGGCGTCCCCCTCTTCAAAGCCCAGACGAATATAAAAGCCTTTTATGCTAACGCCACTGTGTGGAATCTAGTGTCGACGAAATGCACGATCTCATTTTGGATAAGCTTAGGTGCTCCTCGAAACCCCGAGGCCTAAAGTCAAAGAAGTTTATGACATGGTCGGCAACGGGAGTTTTTACCATCCCCAATGATTAGGCTACCCGAACAGTCCTAGCTTAGAGAGTACGGTTCCACCTCAGGAACATCTCAGCCGGGCAACAGACCCAATGGTGGAGCTAATTTCAATGCCACTACCACCCTCTATCCACCACCAAACGTCCACTCAGGAGCAACGATATTGGACCTCCCTTCCACTACCTAGGGAACATCTCGGCCAAGCAACAGACCCAACGGTGGAACTAGTTCCAATGCCATTTTCATCTTATCTCATTCGAATTTAAAGCACCCACTCAAGGGTAACAACATTGGACCGTTCCTTCTACTGACCAGGAAAGCGATCGTGCCAACCCCACTACCTCGATCTATAAATAGGCAGAGGAAATTGGGGTGAAGGGTTGGCGATGCTGGGAGAAAAGTGGTATAACCAAAGAGCCATCACTTAGGAAAAGAAAGGAAAATACTAGAGTAAAGGGTCAGTTACAGAGCTAGACTAACCGAGCACAGCATCACCCATAGTAGGAAATCCAAAAGCCCACCATACAAATAGATTGTGAGCCCAAATACCTCTTAGGCCCACTAGTTGTATTTGGGTGCGTACAATTGGCGCCGCCTGTGGGAACTCCTACGTAGCTGTGGTATTGTCTATGCGCGCGTGGGAGAATGTCTGGAAGTAGACATGGAAGTCACGTAGAGAGTGGCTCTGAAGAGTCGTCGCGAGGATCTACATGGCGAGAAAGGAGGCAAAAAAGGCAGGAGGACAGAAGGTACGAGGGAGCAGAGGAATCTGGGCCTAGAGAAGGATCGTACCAAACCCTCCGGACAATGTCCGACGCCTTGGGCCGCAGTCGCCTTGGCGGAAGGGACAGGGAGCTCGAATAGAGGGATCAGGAACTCGAGCGCCTATGTAGGGCGGTGAGGGATTTGGAATTGCAAGCACGGGGTAGACGCAGGAGAAGAGACCACGAGGAACAGAGGGAAAGGTCGGCCAGTGTGGGGAATCACCATGCGGCAGGATCCCATCAATCCGGGTCCCGTCGACGCTGCGAGCGTTCACGGGAACATGCGGACCATGAGTCAACTTCCCTAGATGGGGGGCGGCCACGAAATGTGGCCATGGATGCTATGAGCAGAGCGTTATGCCAAGCTGCTCGGTCCCCATTCTCAAGAGACATTGAGGGTGCGCCCATGCCGAGCAAATTCACAAGGCCTCCATTCAACTCCTACACTAGAAAGACGGACCCAGTGGAACATGTAAGTCACTATATTCAAATTATGTCTTTACATGCCCATAACGACACTTTGATGTGTAAGGTTTTCCCCTCAAGCCTCGGCCCCACTACTTTAAGGTGGTTCAACGGATTGAAGAAGGGTTCGGTCCATAGTTTTTCAGATCTAATTCAGGAGTTTGGGGTTCGGTTCATGACTTGCAACCGGGTTCCGCAGCTCGTGGACGCGTTACTATCAATGAAAATGGGGGCTGGAGAAACCCTTCGCAACTACGCCAATCGATACTAGGAGTTGTACAACGAGATCAGCGGGGGCAACGAAAAGATCGCGGCAAGCACCTTTCGGATGGGGTTACCCGAAGAGTCCGGGTTGAGGGAATCATTGACCCTGAGGCCTCCCAAAGATATGAGGCAGTTGATGAAGCGTATCGAGGAGTATAAACGCTTAGAAGACGACCGACTGCAGACTAGGGGGAAGGCCCCTATCATCATTCATCCCCGGAATACTGGCTTCAACCCCAGACTCAGGAAGGATTTGAGAATTCAAGAACCCGGCCTGCCAATCGGGGGAGTCAATGCAGCGTTCAAGGAGCCCGTGCATAAAATCATTGACAGGATAAAAAATGAGCCGTATTTCAAACGGCCAAACAGGATGGCTGGCAACCCGTCAAGAAGAAACCAGAATTTGTATTGCACTTACCACAGAGACAAGGGGCACACCACCGAACAGTGTAGAGTATTGAAAGACCACTTGGAACAATTGGTGAAGGCGGGGCATTTGAAAGAATTTCTGGTGGAAACGGGTAATCAGGAAGCAGGGCAAGAAGGTCAGCTACGTCGCAACCCTCTCCCACCCCCTTTAAGAGTAATAGAGGTCATCCATGTAGTGCCGAGGGGCATTAGAGCACTTGCAACGAGGGGGGTGCTGGCTGTGATATCGGCAGAGGACAGTACAAGTGAACAATCCCCGGGGAAGAGGCCAAGGTATACTAGACAACCCATAGCGTTCGACGACGACGACCTGGAGGGCACCACTCAACCGCACCACGACGCTTTAATAGTCACGGCTCGCATAAGGGGATTTATAGTCAAGAGAATAATGGTGGATCAGGGAAGCGGCGCAGACGTGATGTACCCGGACCTCTACAAGGGGCTCGGCCTGAAAAAATAGGATTTGTCCAGGTATGACACGCCATTGATGGGGTTCGATGGGCATATGATGACTCTAGAAGGGCAGATTTCTCTCCCGATCAATATGGGAGGTAAAGAGGTGGCGGTAAAGTTCATTGTGGTAGCCTCTTTCTCGCCATACACCGCGATACTCGGAAGGCCGTGGATCCATGACATGGGGGCTGTACCGTCCACCTTGCACGTAAAAGTTAAGTTCCGAACTGAAGAAGGGATTACAATGATAAGAGGGGATCAGCGAATGGCCAGGCAATGCTTAGTAGCCGCGGCAATCGAACAAACCGAGCTAAAGGGAGCAGCCGAGAAAACTCCCCTATAGCAATTACAACAGCCCCAAGTAGAGGGGACCAACGTTGCCAAGGATTTGATAAGAGTGAGAATCGTATCGAAAGAAGAAAGGAGTTTTTGGATTAGGGCAAGCTTGGATGATAGGGAGAGGGCGGAGTTGCTGCTTTTTCTTGTACAGAATGTGGATGTATTCGCTTGGAGTCCGTATGAAATGCCCGGAGTGGACCCCCAATTTATAGTTCACAAACTGAATGTGGATCCTCTGTGCCCTCCTAAAAAACAAAAACTGAGAAGGTCCACTAAGGAGCATGTGGAAGCGGTCAGATAGGAGGTCGAAAAGCTAAAAGAGGAGGGGGCCATAAAGGAAACGTACTTTCCGAAGTGGCTCACAAACACGGTGGTCGTAAAGAAGAAGAACGGTAAATGGAGGGTTTGTGTTGATTTCATTGACCTAAACTGAGCTTATCCAAAGGACCCTTTTCCAATGCTGAAAATTGACCAATTGGTAGACGCTACCTGCGGGCACCCGAGAATGAGCTTCTTTGATGCCTTCCAAGGTTATCACCAGATTGCCTTGGCCGCCGAGGATCAGGAGAAAACATCATTCATAACTCCCGATGCTAACTATCACTATACCGTGATGCCGTTCGGATTGAAGAACGCGGGAGCCACCTATCAAAGAATGATGACGAGGATGTTCAGGGATTTGATTGGTCGGATGGTTGAGGTATACATTGATGATATGGTGATAAAAAGCAGGCGAGAAGGGCAACACATCGACGACCTCAAGGAAGTGTTTGAAATACTCCAACGACACTAGTTACGGCTCAATGCCGACAAATGCGCTTTTGGCGTAGGGTTCGGAAAGTTCTTGGGTTACTTAATTACCAAACGTGGGATCGAAGTTAACCTCGATCAGATTGAGGCAGTGATGCAACTCAAACCACCGAACAATCCGAAAGAGGTCCAGAAGCTAACCGGTATACTGGCTGCTCTCAACCGATTTATTTCCAAATTCACTGATCGGTGCCGACCATTTTATCAGCTTTTGAAGAAGTGGAAGGGATTTCAATGGGACGAGAGTTATGATAGAGCTTTCCAAGATCTTAAGGACTACCTTGGGCGGGCACCGACATTGACAGCCCCGGAACCGGGAGAGGACCTATACATGTACCTCTCGATATCCGAACATGTAGCCAGCGCCGTGTTATTAAGGGATGTTGGTGTGCAGCTTCTGGTTTATTACATCAGCAAGACATTAGTCGATGTCGAGACCAGGTATCTACCACTGGAGAAACTGGTGTTGGCACTCGTGCATTCTACCAGGAAACTGCCTCATTATTTTCAAGCTCATACCGCCCATGTTCTGACCGAGTACCCACTCTAGTCATTATTAAGAAGATCTGACTTCACAGGAAGGATAGCTAAGTGGGGGATTCGGTTGGGCTCTTTCGACATCAGATATAAGCCGAGGAACTCGGTGAAAGGACAAGTGCTCGCAGACTTTGTTGCCGAATTCTCGCCGAAAGGTGCGGATGTGGTTTGCCTCACTGAGATCCGGCCTTGGAAGGTATTCGTGGACGGCGCATCCAACACGGCGAGAGCGGGAGCTGGAATCGTGGTCATCACCCCAGAAGGGCTAAAGCTAGAGCATTCGTTCAAACTGGGTTTCAAGGCTTCTAATAATGAGGCCGAATATGAGGCTCTGCTCGCTGAACTAAGGGTTGTCATGGACTTGGGAGCTAAAGAGGTGGAAGTCTACTCGGATTCTCTCCTGGTGGTTTGCCAGGTACAGGGGAACTTCGAGGCTAAAGACCCCCGGATGATTGAATATTTACGGCTGGTGAAGCAGACTATAGGTACTTTTTCAAATGTCAAAATTGAACGGGTAGCCCGGGGACAGAACCGGCACGCCAATTCCTTAGCAACGCTGGCATCATCAATAGCTGACATGATGCCTCGGCTGATCAGGGTGGAGCTAGTGGCCGAGCCAAGTATTGCCCCAAAACCGTCGGTTGCTCGCATAACTATAACCAAGAAAAGCTGGATGGACTCTATCATTGACTTTCTTGCAGAAGACCGAGCCCTAGAAGATGAGAAAGAGGCGGCGAAGGTACGGTAAGATGCTGCTCGGTACTGGTTGTCTCCCGATCGGAAGTTATACCGAAGGTCATTCGAGGGACCATACCTGCAATGCCTTCAGCCTAATCAGGTTGAAGAGCTGTTAGCTGAGCTACATGAAGGCGTGTGCGGAAGCCACGTAGGGGGACGATCGTTGGCGCACCAGGTAATGACCCAAGGGTTTTGGTGGCTGCGAATGAGGGAAGATGCGACCGAACATGTCCGGAGATGTGAGCAGTGTCAAATTCATGCACCAATGATCCACCAACCTGCTGGGAACTTAAACCCAGTAAGCAGCCCTTGGCCGTTTGCTCGCTGGGGGCTAGACATAGTTGGACCTTTTCCCCGGGCTACAGGCAATAGGAGATTTGTGCTGGTGGCAGTAGACTACTTCACCAAGTGGGCCGAGGCAGAAGCACTGGCAAATATCCGTGATGTTGATGTCAAGAAATTCGTATGGAGAAACATTATAACGAGATTTGGCGTTCCAGAGTCTCTTGTGTTGGACAATGGTCTACAGTTCAACAGCAAGGCTTTCCGAGAGTTCTGCAGCAACCTTGGCATCCGGAACCAATACTCCACACCAGCATACCCGCAGAGTAATGGCCAGCCAGAGGCGACCAACAAGGCTATCGTGAGCGGGTTGAGGAGGAGATTGGAAGGCTCCAAAGGCAAATAGGCTGAAGAGCTGCCGAGCGTCCTGTGGGCATACCGAACAACTCCCAGAAGATCCACGGGAGAAACGTCATTCTTTCTAACTTACGGGGCAAAGGCTGTCATTCCTGCCGAGGTTCGCGAGATTCGCTCCGGACGAGAACGAGAAGCTGATGGCAAAAAAGTTGAACTTACTAGAGGAGCACCGAGAAACGGCCACCATTCGGCTGTAGAGTATCAGCAAAGACTCGCACGGAGGTACAACAGAGCGGTGAGGAAAAGGGGATTCGTCGCAGGAGATCTGGTACTTCGCAAAGTCATGGGGAATACGCGAGACACCAATGCAGGAAAGCTAGCTTCGTCCTAGGAAGGACCCTACCGAGTGACGGCCATCGCCGGGGCAGGTGCATACTACTTAGAAGATTTGGAGGAAAAACCGCTTCACCAGCCGTGGAACGTTCATAATTTAAAAAAGTTTTATCATTGATCAGTTATCCTCTAAGGATGTAGGCTTGGTGTAATTCTGCATTACTATGTGCTTAATATGACGGTCTTTGTTCATGCAGGTGCATTTAACCCCATCACTTTCAAACTTTTAAACCCGGACAAGAAATATTAAGAGAATCCCGAAGGTTAGGGCACTACATTTACTCTAAGGACAGAAACTTGTCCTCGATTCGATATATATCACCGATCAGGTGGAAACCCTAAACTATTTTTTATCTAAGAACAGAAACTTGCCCTCGGTTCGATATATATCACCGAGCAGGTGGAAACCCTAAACTATTTTTCATCTAAGGACAGAAACCTGTCCTCGGTTCGATATATATCACCGAGCAGGTGGAAACCCTAAACTATTTTTCATCTAAGGATAGAAACTTGTCATTGGTTCGATATATATCACCGAGCAGGTGGAAACCCTAAACTATTTTTCATCTACGGACAAAAACCTGTCCTCGGTTCGATATATATCACCGAGCAGGTGGAAACCCCCTAAACTATTTTTCATCTAAGGACAGAAACCTGTCCTCGATTCGATATATATATCACTGAGCAGGTGGAAACCCTAAGCTACTTTTCATCTAAGGACAGAAACCTGTCCTCAGTTCGATATATATCATCGAGCAAGTGGAAACCCTAAGCTATTTTACATCTGAGGATAGAAACTGGTCCTCAGTTCGATACAATCACCGAGCATGTGGAAACGCTAAGCCATTATTTTTTCCTGTGACAATCTGTCCTCGGTTCGATCTCCGTCGCCGAGCGGGTGGAAACCTAAAACTACATCTTCCTAAAAACATAAACTAATCCGGTATATCCCGGGGATGGAAGGGCTACTCTCAGCCCTCAAAAGTGAGAAAGTAAGGTATGATGTGCAACCTAGCCTTAATCACATACAAAGTTGGCAGTTATCAAACAAACAACACGGAAACACGAGTGAAATTTAAACAATATTAGTCAAAGCAATCCCAAGGGAAGGAAAATTATTCAATCGCCACAGCCCGGCGACCTAGGCATATCTAACATAAATTAATAAGAGAAAGAAAAATAGCTAAAAATCTCAAACAGCAGGACCGGTCATTACGGGGGGAAGAACGGGTCGCTCGGTTTCACCTTCAATTGCCTGGGCTAGCGGCGCGATTTGATTGTGCACAGCTTCGGCGTCGATATGGATATTGCTCGTAACCTCTAGGTCGGCTGCCCCCACGTGAGCATCAATATCCCTCACCAGATCCCTCATACTCGGGGTCTCCTCCTCATCAGTAGTAACAACTTGACTCTGAACCGGAAGGGGGGGGGGGAGGAGGGGCCGGGTAGGGGATACGCTCAGAATCCTACAGCGGAGACTCCTCAGCTACTCCCATAGCCTGAAGAGCAGCAAGCCATCCCTCCCCAAACCCATGGCGTCGAGCTTGGTGAACGACCAGTTCCACGGAGTTTTCTGAGTCCGTGAAGCCCACGATGTACCATTTGTCCTCACAAGCATCGAGGGAATTTTTCAATTCAGCAATTTGATCGGCCTGGGCTAGAGTCAAGCTCTCCTCCGTCGCTAACTTGAACTCTGTCTCAACTAACTTTGTTTCCATGGCGGACAGTTTGCTCTCGGCGGTTCGTCGAGCTTTCTCTGCATCCACCGCTTTCCTTTCCGTTGCTACAGCAGCTTCCTCTCTCTCCTGGGCAGTAGCCTCGGCCACAGCCTTTAAAGCCTTCTCCCGCTCAACAGCTTTTGCTGCGTCCTTCAACCTCCCGTCCATAACGCTGGTCAGCTGCGCGGCCTGAAAATAGAACAGTAACAAAATGATGAGACAAGGAACGAAACTGTCTACCACAAACGTGTGCTATGAAAAGGAATGGGGATTACAGTAATTGTGTGCCATTGTAATCGTCTAGCCAGTGTCTCATCGTCACCACCCGAGTAATACTGAACATCTTTGAGCAATAGGAGGCCCCGAACCAAGCTTTGGGCCACCGCCCACCTTCTCCTTCATCCTACATCTGGAGACTGGCGGTCGCCAGTAAAGGCTCATTCCCCAAAAGAAAAGAGTGCTGCCAGCCAACCTCAGGTCGAGAGGAGGACGCCATATTGGGACCGACCTGAGCAGTAGGTGGAGCAACAACCACTGCCTCCTGGATTATAAGTCCGACCCTTACGCGAGGCGGAGTCTTCAACAGGGTGTCACCCGGGACAGGAGCGTTCTTCTCAGCAACACGTTTCCTTTTTCTGACCTCACCAACAGGAAGAGCCTGACCCGTTCTTAAGGGGGATTGAGGTTGGGCCACGAGGCCGGCCCCGGGTATAAACCTATCATTGGTCATCGCCCTCTTCTTCACCATTTTTGCAGCGTGGTCGGATTTGGCACCTGAAGTCCCTACTTGGTCGGTAGTCCCTTGCTTGTCTGTTCGGGGGGCGGGTTCTGGTTGTTCAATAACCTCGTGTCTTCTTCGATTTTGGGACACACATTCGGCAAATTCATCCCTTACAGGCGCGATGTCATCTGCGGTGGTATAACGAGGGCCAAGGTCACGAGCTTCGCCAATAGTGAATGATGAAGGAAGGAATTTTTTATGCCGGACGTCTATGTACAACAGGAGTGGGCTACCAACTAAAAGCGCCTGGCTGAAATTCTACCAAGTGGTGTACGCCGGTTAACGCCGAGGATCAGATGAGATGCCCAAAGTTGCCCGTCGTCATGCACGAAAATCTCTGACCTCAAAACAAAGTTCAGATCCCGCGCGTGTATGACTCGGGAGTTCGGCAGGAACCTTTTTTACTCTGCAGCAGATGCGAAAATAGACATATCAGTTAATTGCTCAAATAATGAAAAGAGGCATGGTCATGCTAGTCAAAGATTCTCGGTACCGACCAACATTACGCGGCGAAAGCGGGCAGAGTTGCTCGCTGGCTAGCCAGTTGCCACGTACCCAAACAAACTCGTTAACTGAGTTTTTGTTGAAGTCAGGCAAGCAAGAGATAAGCCAGACTCGCATATCTCTAGTTTTCAAGTAATAGCTGCTCGAAAAATTGCCGCACAATTTATACATAAAATTGATGTCGTGATGGTTTAGTTGCAACCCGAACATCTGATTCAACCAGCTGACACAACTAACGACTCTATAAAAGTTTGGGGGAAATTGGTCGAGACACAGACCGTAGAATCCTAGGGTACCTATTATGAAAGGGTCTACAGGGAATCTAACCCTACCCTCGAGTACGACCATCAGAGGAAAGAACACCGCACTCGAATTGGTGGCCCTCTCAAGTTCGATATCGCCCATATTGCAGTACGCAATATCGATGTCCTCTGGGACACCAAGGTTTTCTCTAAAACTGGCCAAGGCAGCCCTAAGGGTGAGAAGATGAGAATAACCCATTCTTAGAGTGTAAAACGAAAAAGAATTGAGAAAAGAGAGAGACAGAGAAAACTTACTTTGGGTTCTAAGGAGTAAGAAGCTGGAGGAGTGTTTAGACGCAAGGGTGGGAGGCTCAGTAGAGAAAATATTGAGAGTGAAAAGACGCAGAAAGTGAAATGAAGACCAAAGGGTGACTATATATAGAGACTGGGGCATTTAATGGAGCGAAGAGCGGGAAAAGACCCCTCATAACTTTTCTGAACAACCTCCCCACGCGTGTAGCGCGATTTACGAACCGTTGGACAGTTCACCAATCGTCAGACAATTCGTCATCCAACGGGTCATAGCTATTGATGTGATGATTTGACACGGCACTACTTTTAAGAGGTCCACATCAATCACCCCGGCTGCGCTACAGAGAGGCTCGGCATACTCGGGAGGCCACTGTCATGATCCTACCCGGGTCCTTGATCCAAACGCCGAGCTCCGAGTATGAATCAAGGGGGGCTATTGTGCGAGCGTCCCCCTCTTCAAAGCCCAGACGAATATAAAAGCCCTTTATGCTAACGCCACTGTATGGAATCTAGCGTTGGCCAAATGCACGATCTCATTTTGGATAAGCTTAGGTGCTCCTCGAAACCCCGAGGCCTAAAGTCAAAGACGTTTATGACATGGTCAGCAATGGGAGTTTTTACCATCCTCAATGATTAGGCTACCCGAACAATCATAGCTTAGAGAGTACGGTTCCACCTCAGGAACATCTCAACTGGGCAACAGACCCAACTGTGGAGCTAATTCCAATGCCACTACCACCCTCTATTCACCACCAAACGTCCACTCAGGAGCAACGGTATTGGACCTCCCTTCCACTACCTAGGGAACATCTCGGCCGAGCAACAGACCCAACGGTGGAACTAGTTCTAATGCCATTTTCATCTTATCTCATTCGCATTTAAAGCACCCACTCAAGGGTAACGACATTGGACCGCTTCCTCCACTAACCAGGAAAGTGATCGTGCCAGCCCCACTACCTTGATCTATAAATAGGCAAAGGAAATTGGGGTGAAGGGGTTGGCGATGCTGGGAGAAAAGTGGTATAACCAAAGAGCCATCACTTAGGAAAAGAAAGGAAAATACTAGAGTAAAGGGTCAGTTACAGAGTTGGATTAACCGAGCACAGCATCACCCATAGTAGGAAATCCAAAAGCCCATCATACAAATAGATTGTGAGCCCAAATACCTCTTAGGCCCACTAGTTGTATATGGGTGCGTACAACCACCATCCTTAATTGTAATTTATTTTTAGACAAGGGAAAAATAATACAAATCTCGGCTTGTGTTTGAGGAGAGATTCTATTACATAAACGGTGCATTGCATGTGAATTGGCGATCTAGCCCAGCATTTTCGTTATCCAACATCCATAGAATCTAGATTTCAAGCACACTCTCTACAAATTTCATTATATTGGGTTTTTTGGGTCTGTCCCCTTCATACTGTTGGGTTTAGGCACAAATTGTGACCTTACAAAAACATTAGCATAATACCAAAGTAACCAAACACAATTTATATATATATAATATACATTCTGTCATAAAGCATTTTTATAATACATTTCACTGAAATACAACCTTTTAATAGAATTATCACTCATAAGTTTTAAATGGAAAAAACCCTAATTTGGGGTACATGGACACCATTCATTTCTAAAATGTTGGTAAGGAATTCTAACCTCCAATGCATTCATTCAATTATCTCTAAACCCACACTCTATCACATTTCCACCAAACTCATTAACCGTGATATTATCAATTAACTTACAAATTTTCATTATTATTATTATAGAACTAGTTTGCAATTTTGCATAATTTTTTTTTTGGTTAGGCAGTAGGGATATTATATAAACAAGAAAACTAGCCTGTCACAGAGGCATAATCAGCATTACATCCTAAACCAATAAGGTCAAATATCAAAAGTAAAGCTAACTCCATGAGAGGAATATCCAGAATAAGGAAGTCTTGTTGTACGTGGAATCATGGATAACCATCTTTACAAAGAAATCAGTATAAGAGTTGGCTTCTCTAAACGAATGATTGATCTTCAGTGGGAAATTTGATTAAGTAAGGTCCTGTAATCATCAGCAACATTTGAGGAAATCATTATCGGCGAGCAAACTAATAGTAGAGTTAGGCATCAATTTCTATTTCATTGGATTGAATTTGGAATAGAATCCTTATCTTTTGAAGGGAAACATTAAAAAAAAAAAAATCGTTCTAATACTGCATAAATTGTCACAATTTTTACTCCAACTATCTTACATACAAGTGTGTAACTAAGGGTATGTTTGGTTGGAGTGAAAACAGGGATGGAAAATATGGAGAGAAAAATATGGTGGAAAATGTCATTTTTCATTGTTTGGTTGAGAGGGAAAGGGGAAGAGAAAAGTAGTGGGGCCCACAAGTTTTCTCTCATTCCCATTCAAAATACAATCTCTCCAAATTGGAGAGAAAATTGGAGTGAAAAGTGGGAAAAATATTTGGACAAAACTGCCCCATATTTTTTAACGTTTCTGGCTTCCTCTTCTTTTTTTCTTTTGACTTTTTCTTTGATTTTTGGCGTAAATGCACTTTTAGTCCCTACATTTTGGCGTTTTTCCATTTTAGTCCCTACATTTTAATTTTACCACTTTTAGTCCCTAATTCAATTAACGCATTTCATTTTGGTCCTTTCCGTCAGTCAACCGACGAAAATAGCTGAGGTGGCAGCCAGAGAAATAATAATATTATAAAAAATGTCACATCACCATGACATGTCAGCATATAAATTCAAAAAATTAATTTATTAATTTTAACTAAATAATAAAAACTAAAACATAATTAAAACTAAAATTCAATTAAAACAGAATTTAAAAAATTATCATAAACTCAAACTCTATTCTCTCATCTCAAACTCAAACTCAAATACGAGTAAAGAAAAAGAAGCTGAAAACGGAGAAAAAGAAGCTGAAAATGGAAGAAATCAAACCCAAAAAATACCCAAACCCAGAAAATCAAACCCATAACAAATACCCAAACCAGAAAATCAAACCCGAAAATCAAATACCCAAACCCAAAAAATGAAACCAGAAAAACAAAAACAAAAAAAATAAAATCTGAATTAGGGGAACAAGCCCAGATAGCCAAATATCAAAATTAATAAAAAACCAATGAAAAACCCCACATACCCAGATGAGAAAACCACTTAAAACAAACAATCAAACACAAAACACAACAAAATAGCTGAGCAAAGTGGATGGAGATTGAACCCACGATTGCGAAGCGCAGACATGGACATTGTACAAGCCTTCATGAACAAGTGCTTCAACGAGGAACACAAGGCCAAGGGAGTCAATCCCATCTCCATCGGCTGGCTTCGGGGGAGAGATTGAGAGTGGAGAGGACCAAAGAATCGATGGGTTGATGTGAGAGAACTAGAGGTGGAGGCGTTCGGAGATCGAAAGCGGGTCGGAGCTCGTTGTCTTCGGTTTCATCTACGACGTCATCGTCGAGCCGCGAATACTTCTATTGTTGCAAAACCTCAATCACCGCCACTAGCCCAAGAAGCAAAGGCTCTGAACCAGACTCTGTGGTGGTGGTGGAATGAAGAAACAACCTCAAATCTTTGCAAGTGGGACGGCATCATTTGCAATGATGGTGGAAGTGTGATAAAGATCAACAGGTGGGTCGTGGCTCGCTTGGGGGTTTGGGGATATTTTCCAACCCGATCTGAGAGCAAGTCATGGATTATTTTTTGGTTTGCTAGTTTGTTATTGTGTTCTTTGTTTGGGTTTGCTAGTTTGTTATTGTGTTTTTTGTTTGTTGGATCTGAGAGCAAGGTAAAAAATTTCTTCAAATGTGTTTTTCTGGGTTGAGATTTTTTTTTTTTGGGTTGGTTGTGTTGTATTTTTGGATTGATTTGGTACTTTGGGGTTTTGGGATTTGATGATTTTGCTAGGTTTGAGAAAATGGTGCCTTTGAGATTTATGAATTTGTTTTTGAGCTGAAATTTTTTCAGTTTTTTGTGTGTTTGTTTCCTAAGAAACTTTTTGGGTTTTAAAATTTTTGGGTTGGTGTTATTGTTCAAGAAATTCCTGGGTTGGTGTTCTTGTTCATGTGAATTTTAGTTTTTAATTTTGTTTATGTTTTTATTATTTAGTTAAAATTAATAAATTAATTTTTTAAATTTATATACTGATGTGACATTTTTTATAATATTATAATTTCTCCGGCTGCCACCTCAGTTATTTCCGTCGGTTGACTAACGGAAATGACCAAAATGAAACGCGTTAATTGAATTAGGGATTAAAAGTAATAAAATTAAAATGTAGGGACTAAAATAGAAAAACGCCAAAATGTAGGGACGTGCATTTTCGCCTTGATTTTTTCTTTCTCTGTTTACGTGCTTGGCTTTTTTTTTTCCTTTCATTTTTTTCCTCTGTTTATTAACGTTGGCTTTTTTTTTTTTTTTTTTTCCCTTTGATTTGTTTCCTCTGTTTACTGATGTGCTTGGCTTTATTTTTATCTTTTGATTTTTTTCTTTCTCTGTTTACTAACGTGCTTTGGCTTTTTTTTTTTTCTCTTCTCTTTCTTTGATTTTGTCTGGACGTGTTAGCTTTCTTCCTCTTCTTTTTTTTTTTTTTCTTAATTTTTTGGTGCTCATATGTTTATTTTCTCATTAATTTTGGTTGGTTTTTGTTTTTGTTCCTTTTTTTATTTTTTTGAAAACAGTTTTAAGTTAATTTTTTATACTATTTTTTTTTTTACTTTAATGAAGTGTCCATCTATACACAATTTTTTTTAAAAATATAATGTATTACCTTTTGTTTTATTTAATAGGGACATAATGGTAAATTTATATCAACTTTATTTTCAATCAAACAAAAAAGTTTTCTATCACTCCACTTTTCCACCCTCTCAACCAAACACAAATGAGAGAAACTAAAATCTTTTCTATCCTCTCACTTTTCCATCTTCTCTTCATTTTTTATCTTCCTACTTTTTCATCCTCCCAACCAAATGAACCCTAAATGTTCATTAAAAAAAAGAAGAAAAAAAAAGTGTGTAACTGAATTTCACTTTTACGTAAATTCACCTTTTGCAATTTGCCATGACAATAAAAAAAAGTTTTCAAAAAAAGAAAGAAAAAAGGTTTGGTGTTCTAATTTAACAGATGTCTCATAATAACAAGTGAGGACCATGTACTTCGAAATGATGAACCCATATTACTGTGGACACCAATCGAAATGGATGGAGACTGTACAAGGTAGAAGATACTATTTACTATTATCTCGTAGATCTGACCCACCCTTTTGGATGGATCTACTGGCTGAAAAGAGCGATAGGAGTTTGTGCCGCAGCCAAACAATAATTAAAACCTAAAACACTTCACCTACCTCGCCACGCGCACCACATTTTTGCTTACCCTCGATGCCAACTTCCTAGCAAGAATATATTTTATAGATTAAAGAAAGTCAATATTTGATAAACTGACTCTATTATTAATGATTTGTACTTTTTTTTTTTTGAGGGGGATTAATGATTTGTACTTAGAGTGAGAGAGTCACCAAATTTTTTTCTCATATAATTCATACCTGCTTTGTCTTAGCCCTCTGTGTACCGAAAGATTATTTAAGTTAGCTGAAGTATAATAAGAATTATAAATAGTATTAAAAAAGTATAAAAGATTAAATAATAGTAAAAGTAAGTTTTTTTTTTAAAGAGTTTTAATTTATGGTGTCTGTTTTTTATAATATTTATTATTAAACAAGATATCAATCAATTTTTTGTGTAAGCTGAGATTGAACTTTAGATCTCTTATACAATTATCAGAAACTTTACTAATTAAGTTAATTGAAACCCACTAATAAAATTTAGCTAAATAGTTAAAAACTGTCTTTATTTTTTTTAATGAAAAAAAGCCGTCTTTTTCAGCTAATGTCAACCACAAACATAAGTTTGAAATTTTTTGTGGAAAATTTGGTGCTTAAAGCTTTAGTTACCAAACCCGTATCAAGCTTTGAATTAGTTCAACCTTGAGTCATTGGTCAAACTATTGGATTAATAGTTAATTTATTTATAGATAGATTATAAAAAAGGATGGAATTCAATTTAAATATAAATACACAAGTATTTCAGATACTGAAATTAATTCAATATTATTGTTATTTTATTTTTTGAAATAATATTATTGTTATTTACATAAAATATATAATCAAAATTGAATTATATATATATATATATATATATATATATATATATATATATATATATATGAATGGGTAAAGTATTGGTACTTAAAAGTAAAACACCTAATATCATATAAATAGTAGCGCAAGATTGAATGAACGTACGAGTGTTTGATGAAAACATCATAACATTAAAATATTGAATGATTCAAATAAAACTGTGTGATTTTTTTAATATAAAAAAAAATCACAGACTTTTCATTGTTTAACTGTTGTTGTTTGATTTTTATTTATTTATTTTTTAAATCTCATGTTTCATTCATAATTGATAATTTTGTATGGTTCATTACTTCCAATATTCAATTGTCTGATGAGTAAGGTTACAATAACTATGCCTATGACAAAGTTGAAATTCTAGGAAGCAAATGCCCCACGGTAAAAAGTGTAGGATAAAAAGATGCTGCTAGTTCTATGTTCAACAAAGTTTCTCTCCAAATTAGTTTGGAGAGAAACCCTTCAAACTTATCGTATATCTTTTTTTTAGATGTGAATTTTGAAAATCTAACCGTTGAATTTCATGTTCCTTATGTTCTTAACATGCATATCAAATTTCGTTTAAATTGAATTTTATTTACTATTTGATCGATGAACTTATTTTTTATACATAATTTTATATTACAAAAACTTAAAATTTTAACATATGTTTAATGACATAGCAATTGATTTTTGATTTTCTTGAAATTTTGCAAACATGAATAATATAATAAGAATATGCAATTCAATGGTTAGATTTTCAAATTTTACACTCAATATAAAAATATTTGATAAATTTAAAAAATTTACCTCTAAACTAGTTTGGAGAGAAACTTTTTCCTTCTATGTATTGTTGATAATAATAATAATAATAATATTTAAAAGAATACTATTTTTGTTTTGTTTTTTTGTCGGAAAAAATTAAAATAAAAAGCGAGAGCGAAGAACCCCAAGCATTTCAGACTTTTCAGTAGCCAACCAAGTAGGACCAAGTTCCATACTTCATTTCATTTCACCTCTTCACACTCTCTCTCTCTCTCTCTCTCTCGCTCTTCACAGGCCAGAACGATCAACCAAAACGATCGACATGGCCTTAGCACACGTAGCTTCTTCAACCTCGCGCTCCAATCTCCTCCGCCCTATCTCCGCCATCATCTCCCCAAATCTCCGCCGCCAACTCTCCACCGACGACACCAGAACCCTCACGATCGAGACCTCCGTTCCCTTCACCTCCCACCAATGCGAATCGCCGTCGCGCTCCGTCGATACCACGCCGTCGGAGCTCCTCTCCTTCTTCCGCGACATGGCGACGATGCGCCGAATGGAGATCGCCGCCGACTCGCTCTACAAGGCCAAACTGATCCGCGGGTTTTGCCACCTGTACGACGGCCAAGAGGCCGTCGCCGTCGGCATGGAGTCGGCGATCACGAAGAAAGATAGCATCATCACCGCTTATCGCGATCACTGTACTTTCCTCGGCCGCGGCGGGACGCTGTTGCAGGTTTTCTCCGAGCTTATGGGACGCATAGACGGTTGCTCCAAAGGAAAAGGAGGATCTATGCATTTTTACAAGAAGGACTCGGGGTTTTACGGCGGACATGGAATCGTCGGAGCTCAGGTTCCGTTAGGTTGTGGATTGGCTTTTGCGCAGAAATACAAGAAGGATGGAACAGTTACGTTTGCTTTGTACGGTGACGGTGCTGCCAATCAGGGACAGCTGTTTGAGGCTTTGAATATCTCTGCGCTTTGGGATCTGCCTGCGATTTTGGTCTGCGAGAATAATCACTGTAAGGAATTGTGGATTTTAGGTTAAAATTGAATTTGAGATTTTGACTTTATTGGTTTTGTGTGATTTGGATTTGTTTGGTTTTTGAAGATGGTATGGGAACTGCGGAGTGGAGAGCAGCGAAGAGTCCAGCTTATTACAAGCGTGGAGACTATGTTCCTGGATTGAAGGTGACTTTTAATTCATGTTAATTTTTACTGGATTGTTAAATTTTGTAGGTTCTGCTTAAGTTTTTATAAAATAGAAAGACGGAAATGGAATAATATAGGGAGAAGACAGAAAAATAGAAGGAAGAGAATTAAAGGTAGATCGGCTTGACGGTCTACCTCCATAGTAGTAAGCCCCAAATGGCTGCATCTTTGCTATATAGAACTTTGTTACAAATGGTATTGCTAAACCATGGTCTACTTGTTTATGGGAATATAATTCGATAGTTACAATGGGAGTTGGGGGGATTTGAACGCCGGGTGCCTCTGTTGGAAACGCAGGAGGTGCCAGATGAGCTATAAGCCTCTTGGCAGGAATATTCTGATATATAATAGTAACACGTTTGTTGGAACTTTTTTATTTTGTGGGCTGTTTCTAGAAATGTATGTGGTGATATGGGTGTTTGAATTATGAGTATGAAGCTTAAAAGTTTATTAGTCAACTATTTTGTGAGCTGTTTCTAGAAATGAAAGTTATGATAAGGCCATATGAGTGTTTGAATTTTGAGTTTGAAGCTTAAAAGTTTATTAGTCAACCATTTTGTGGGCTGTTTCTAGAACTGAAATTTATGCTATAATAAGGGTGTTTGAATTATGAGTCTGAAGCTTAAAAGTTTATCAGTCAACTATTTTGTGGGCGGCTTTTGAATTATGATTGTGTAGCTTTGGAGTTTATGAGTCATTGATTTTGGTATTTGATAGATTAAAAAAAGTGATGTTTTTAAGTAAGGACAAAACTGAGGTACAGTACAGGTACTGTTCATTAGGTTTCTCTTTTAAGATTTAGCTATGTGGCTATTTAACTAAAAAATACACTTCCATCCCATGTGAAAAAAATCCACATGGAAGAATCGTAAAAGGGAAACCTAAGGAACAATATCTAAATATTGTACCTAAGTCTTGCTCTTTGAATAATTTGTTAGAAGCCGAGCCAATCTTGGTAATTCATTAATTCTTTTGATCGAAATTGTGCAATCGTTTTGGTGCATCACTACTCTACTGCTCTGCCTGGAGCCAAATTTCTTGATTACTTAGGTAGGACATATTCAAGGATGAAGTGTTATCATCTTTTTTCGTCCAAGTTTTTGAGGTCTGCCTATGAATGGGACTTGTGAATGTCAGTGGGTTTCAGATATGGTTAAGCTGCTTTAACTTTGAAAGATGGACTGCCTACTAGTGCATGTTCAGCTTTAAAAAACCATATTCAACTTCGATTTCACAGAAATTTGTTCCTAAATATTCAATAGCATCTGTTAAATACTTTAGTGTTATGTTGAGGTGAAAGCAATTGCAAGTCTAAAGGAGTTTTTGATTAACTTCCTTTATTTTTAGACATTGTATTGGAAATTTTTGTACTCAAGGTTGGAAACTGCATAGGTATTTTCATGCATCAAGTAACTTATAGGTGAAAAAGCTTTTGAACTTCAGGGAGTCCAGTTTCCTCTCTGCTGAATTTGGCAAGCTTCTAGGACATATAATGGGCCTTCTATTTTAGCAATATATATATATATAGTTTGGAAGTCTTTTACTATTCTCATCTTGATAGTCATGCCAATAGGCTTTGCCTCAAATGGCACTTCCTTTTCCCATAGGAATGGATGAAGTGTGAGGTTGTGAGTGCAAATTCTGCACAATACATGCGATCATAAAATAAATAAATAAAGGATTGTTTCCTCTGATTATACTAAAAAATCATTAAGATGCTGGTATGCTTCTATGTATGGCCTATAAAAAAAAGTATTCCTCGTGTAACTTGTATTATTATTCTTTAATCACCCCCTCCCCATGGATAGAGTTGCTTTTTCCTCCCCTCAAAAGTGTGCGGGTCGAGGAGCATTGCACCTGATTGGAGAGGTTACTGTGTTTCTCTCATGACATGTTGCAAACTTGTGGTCTGCAAAAATTTCACTTTGAGTAGTATGTAACAGCTTATTTCAACTGATATTTGGATAGTTAAACCGTTTCTCTATGGATCAAGGCTAGAGCCTAAAGGATTAACATTCGAAGAATTATATTGTTTGAGAGACTGCTGATCTAAAATTTATAAGGGCACCCTGTGGTGAGTGCAGGGCTGCAGGGATTAAAGTTCCTGATAGACCTCCATGTTTCTTGGTGAACTTTATGTAGTATGTTTATATATGTGAGTATGTTTTATATATTTATTGTGAATATTTGGTCATTTTGGAGTGGGTTCTTTGAGTACAACTAGAATTAGGGCCTTCTGGAGAGATCATGTTATTTTCCCTTAGAAAATGGTTATAAGGCTAGACTAATTGGGGATATGTGTGTATTTTGTGGACAACTTATCAGTTTTTATTTTTTATTTTTTTTATAATTTTTAAATATTGCTAATGTTTGTATTTTTTATGCTTGTAAACAGGTAGATGGCATGGATGCCCTTGCTGTGAAACAGGCATGCAAATTTGCCAAGGAACACGCTTTAAAGAATGGGCCCATTGTGAGTCATTTATTCAGCTGTTTTGCAATTATGTTTTCCAAATTCCTTTTGGAAAAAATTATTCATGGGAATTTGATTGTTTTGTGTAGTCGTTAGTTCTCAAAAATGCTTTTGATTATCATTACTACCGACTGCATGATTTTTTCTCGCTGTTACTGTATCTAGGGCCATTTTATATGTTTAGATCAGCTCCTATCCTTGACATCTAAATAGGTGAAATACATAATTAGCAGAGTAATGCAAACTCTTTGGATACTCTTGTGTACATATATGTATATATGACAAAAAAAACCAAGTTCAAGATTTTTTTTGATCCAACTTCTTGGATGTGTCACCACAAACCCTTATTTGCTATTCTACTTGATCCAAAACACACACACACAGATTGATATTATTCATGCATGTAGTGGGTCTTGAACCCACGACCTAATCCTCCATAATCTCTTACAATGAGAGGAGGTTTAATTTTGGATTGGCTATGTTTAATAAATTTTTTTTTACGTTACTTATCCAAAAATAAATAAAATGAGAGGAGGTTTAATTTGAGATAGAGTTCATTGAGCAAACAAATTTGTATATTTATTTGTGGGTAATATATTGGTTTGAGTTTAACAAGATATATGTTTATATAGTGATGTGGACACTCAGATGTTTTTCCTATCTAGGGATTATTTCAGATTTTCCATGTTGGGTCATCGCATTTGAATTTTGACTTAATTATGGGTTGTAATTTTGCTGAGGATTTGGTGGGATGTATTTTTGCATGATTGACTTTCCTTTTTTATGTATTCTTGAAAGCCCTATTAAAAAAAGGGCTGCATGAAGTGTTTTGGGCAGTGCAGTTTGAATAGAAATTCTTATTAGAGATGTTTCTCTAAGCTTGGTGGTGATTCCAAGCACTCTTAGGTGGCAAAGCTTACGGTTTATAGGCAAATTCTAGGTGATGAAGCCTAGGATTTATCCTGTTTCTTCTTTCTTTTCCCTTATTTCTATTTCTCACCCTTTGTCCTGCATCATATGGTCTGGAAAAAAAAGAAGTATTTTCTTAGCTCTTACCTGATACCATAAGATATGTGATGCAGGATGGTTAAAAAAGTTCAGCACTATACTAGGTTTCTTGATGAATTCTTGAATAAGGATTATTGTTTAAGAGTTTAGGTTAAAAAGGAATGAATGTTGACGGCTGCTTGGGGCTTAAACAGGGGATAACACAAAATAACATAAATAAAACACTAGGCAATCACACCTAGGTCTTCCTAAGCATCACACCTAGGGTTCCTTGGCATCACACCTCAGAGAAGTTTGCATCACACGAACAAAGCTTAAAATAATCTGCTGAATTTTACTAATCAAAATATTCTGCCATAACATGACCACAAAAGAGCCTTTATATAGAGGCTATAGTAATCCTTTTCCTAGTAGGATATGGACTCTAAATAACCTATTTCTATAATGAATAGGAATACTAATAATAATAATTAAATAAAAGACTTAATAATACGTAAACATAAAATAAGACTCATGGGCCTTTGGTACAGCCAAGGACAGCCCATTCCAGATATCTGGAAATTACCAAATTGCCCTTATCCTAATAGACCTTAATTAAAACTGATCCAGCAGCTTCTCAACCTAAAAGACTTGATACTAATAACTAAAATGACCTATCAAAGGTGCAAAGAAGGTCCGACATCAAAACTAGACCACAATTCTTGAATCTTTGTATATTTAATCTTCTTTTTCCTTGAGCTCTTCCTTGTCCTCATCAATATGGTGGCCTATGACTCAATGGATTCACTTTGTTCTTAATTGCATGTTTTAATTTATGAGCTTGAGGAAACAAATACTGCTAGATAATCTCAATGACGGGCATCCCGTGTAGGAGGGCTTTTAATAGGTCCTCCAAATTTATTTTTTTGGGCCTGGCTGCTAGAATAGGAGCTTAGTATCTAGAAATGTAATTGTTACCGCCTAAGGCCGAGCGCTTCCCTCTTGAGGAAGGGGTGGCGTGGTATTTCCACGGGAGAGGTTTATCGTGGCGCACTATCATGATGATAATGATAGTGCGATAGGCGCACATTACCAAAACTATCTGGGGGGATGCCATGACTGCTCTGCTGCGCTAGTTTTTGCAGTCTGAGCAAAGGATTGTCCCTACATTTTTCTTACTTATCAAAAAAAAAAAAAGGTAGAAACTGAATTTGCTGGAAGTTGTGGACTTTGTTGATTATCTCCAACTTGATCCTAATTAATGGTTTGGAGGGAGGTGATGACAATTGTTTGTGCTAGGTATAATTTATTTCATGAATTAATTGGATAATTTGTGCAAGAAGCAAATATGCAATTATAAATAATAAAAAAAACCTTGGTCCTAATGGCTATGGATCTTTGACAAATTAATCAAAGTCAGTCTCATGTGTTTTTCTTTGCAATTCTATCCTTTATGAAATCATATTCTCTATCACTTTTTTAATTAACTTATGCTTTTTAAATATTTCTACCAATGTCAGGGTTCCTTACTTCCTTTACCTCTTTTTGTTCCCTTGAATCAAATCACTTTTTCTCAATGGTACATTAATTGCACTCCTTTGCTCATGAACAAACCACTTTAAGCAACTCTCTCTCTTTTCATTAATAGGAGCCACTCTTATCTTTAAATGAGTTTGGATTCATATTTCGTCTCTTAACCTTGTATTTTTTTTTTTTGATAGGTAATAACAGCTTTATTGATAATGAAAACACAATGAATTTACGATAGTAAACTCACTGTACAGAAAAGAATACAAACTAGTCAAAAAGATAGACTAACAGAATTAAGAAAATCAAACAAAGAATGACAATGTGTAAACCCCCAAATTCGGGACCACTCAAACAATGTCCTAAGTAGCAAAGACTTCACACAGTCTACAAGTCTCTCAGTTTCCTCAAAAGTACGGGCATTGCGTTCCTTCCAAATTAGCCACATCAGACATGCTAAAACCATATTCCACACTTTTGAAGTGTGACTCACCAACCAATTCCACCATGCAGTAAGAAGTGAAACAACATTCTTCAGCATCACCCACTGAACCCCAAACAAACGAAGAACATCACTCCACAAGGTATAAGCATACTTACAATGGATCAATAAATGATCCACAGTTTCCTCTTCACATCGACAAAGGCAGCACCAATTCACAAGAGGTAACTTCTTCTTAACAAGGTTGTCAATAGTAAGAAGCCCACCCCTAGCAGCTGTCCATAAGAAGAAAGCCACCCTTTTAGGTACCTTAACACACCAAATGCTCTTCCAAGGAAAAGACACAGACGGGGCTGCTAGCAAAGAAGTGTAGAAAGAGCGCACATCAAAAACACCACTACGATTCAATTGCCATATCATGGTATCATCACCCCCCTAGGTAACTTGGAGGAGATATACTCAAAGAAATCATAAAAGATCCTTGTCTCCCAGTCTTGAAAAGCACGACGGAAACGAAAGTTCCAGCTTCTACCACCCCCATTTGGAGCATAATCAACCATATCAGAAATCATAGCTTCCTTGGAGCATAATTAACCTTGTATTTTTTTCTGATCAATCTTAACACTATCATTTCAACTACACTCATGACTCATTCTATGAACATGTTGCTTCTTAATAGCCAACATTCAGTACCATAGAGTATAGTTAGGCTGGTCTCATAGCAGTCTTAGATAAAATTTTCCCTTTTAACTTAATAGGTATTCTACCATCATAAAATATCCTTGATTCTCCTACCCAACCAAGAACCAAAAGTTTTGCTGCCTCTAGTTTTAAGAGTTGCTCTTGCAGATATGGTTTAACATGGAAGGGAAAGCATGATTTTTTTGGAAACAAGTTAGGGGTGTTTGATCCAAGCAATAAACTGGATGTGCATCGGAGAAGAACTGCAACTTGTTGAGTAATATAGAGTTGGGGTTAAGACTTTTTAGTTGGGCTGGATGCATCTTGAAAAAATTTAAGGTCTTGATCTGGGCTTCATTTAGATCCTTCTACCAATAAAGAATAGATATGGTTTCATTTATCATTTATCAAATTACTATATTTTGCTTCTTATATGAAGTTTATGATTGTCCCAACTTTAATATGCCTCCACTTACACTTGTGATATAATGATGTATGCACTTGATGAAATAATGGTTCGTAAAATAAACGTGGCTTAGAAGTAAAAGTTGCTGGTATTGTTTCCATTTTGCAATATTTAGATCCTTCTATGATCTATGGACTTTTTAATTGATCTGTGCTTGATGCTGGTGTTCAGATTCTTGAAATGGACACATACAGGTACCATGGTCATTCCATGTCTGATCCTGGAAGCACCTACCGTACTCGTGATGAGATTTCTGGTGTGAGACAGGTTGATCTATAACTGATACTCCTTTTACCAATGGCAATGGGATACATCTGTTAATTTCATTTAGAAGGATTAGTCTAAACTTATTTTTGCCTCTGTGATTCTAGGAGCGTGATCCAATTGAAAGAGTAAGAAAGCTGATCTTATCTCATGATCTAGCTACTGAAAAGGAGCTAAAGGTAATTAATGACACATGAATTCATAATTAAATATTTATGATTGGGATTTAATATTTTAAAATTTGGTCTGGTATGAAAATTTCTATGATTGGGATTTAGATACAATTATTGAATTCTAGCTCCCCTCTTCTTCATCATATAAGGATGTTGGGGACTGATCTCGACTAGTGTTGCCTTCTTGAAAGTAGACTTTAACATTCAAAATGAGTTCAGGAATTTGAATACTCATTTTGAATGTAAAATGAAGGAACAGAACTGAACAGCATTTTCATTTTCCCCCCTCTGCAGGATACTGAGAAGGAAGTGAGAAAACTAGTTGATGATGCCATTGCTCAAGCCAAGGTAGGAAGCACTATTGCAGTTTTAGTTTTGAAACTATTTTGCTGTTCTTGTTCCTATTTATGGCTTGCAAATTTGCAACTTATGAAACATCTTCGAATAGTTCAAGTCCCTGATGGTGTATTCTTTATTATTCTTCCAATGCTTTCAGGAAAGTCCAATGCCTGAGCCTCATGAACTCTTTACCAACGTGTATGCAAAAGGTTATGGAGTTGAGGTGCGGTTTCCTTCAATTATGTATACTTTGTTCTCCATTGTCTTTTTTGGTTTATTCCATTTTAAAACCCAGAATATTGCAAGGAGTTCTAGCTCTAAAGCCACCTTCCCTTGTAAGACCAAGGTGGAGGGTGAGGCTGTGGGTTCAAACTTCAAAAACCCATTTAGTACCGTATAATTACCAGTAAATATAAAAAACTGAAGAAAATCCTGCATATTGAAAACACCCTCTAAATGCAATGAAGTATCACTTGATAAAGATATAAACCTTTTGATCATATGAGGGATTTGTTATCACCTTAACTGCTTATTTGGAATGGAGGAGAGTTTTACTGTACAAATTGGCTGCTGGGTCATTTACTTATGGATGAAGCTATAGAGTGATCAGTCTTTTTACCTTTTTTTCAGCTGAGTGATCAGTCTTTCTACTTGGTGTGATGTTTATTTAAATGAATTTTGGTTGCAGGCATTTGGAGCTGATAGGAAAGAAGTCAGAGCTGTGCTTCCATAATTTAACATTTATGTGGGAAATTGCGGAAATTACAAAAGCCCCTTCAACACCCCCTTCCTCTCCCAAGAAAAATGAAACCCACTAAATTTACGAAGAATAAAAGGTTTGAGCTAAGGCAATATCCTTCTGGTTTTTGAATTTCGCTTTGTGTTTTGTATAGGAAACTATTCTTCTGTAGCTCTGCGGCGGAGTCAATACATTATGCCTTATATTTTGGAGAGGCTACATTCTGATATTTTTGTGATTGATATGAATATTGTTGTGGCACTGAAAAGCTAAATATAAGCATTGAAGGATAATGAGTTTTCCTGTTCAAATAGTTTCTTTCTTCTTCTGTTTTTTGTATATTACAGTTGTTTCTTTTAATTGTTAGCATCGTTCGGTTCATTTTTTATTAGTTTTGTGGGGTTGGTTTCAAGTAGTGGCATTGTCATCTTGCTGCTACCTAGATTTCAAGTGGACAAGCTGTATTCTCATTTTTTTTATAAATAAAACTATTGGCATTTGTCATCTATTTTCTTTGGGTGTTATGTATTGTCTTCTCATGCTACGTGTTTGTGGTGTTTACAAGCGGTGTTATAGAATGGAAGCTTGAACGAATTGTGGTTTCTATATATAAATTGTTGGAAGCTTGAATATATATAAGTTGTGTTTTGTTGTGCACATCGCCATGGACATCCTATTAGCCTAGGAGTTTCAGTTTGAGAAGACACTGTGATGGACTGATAGTGTTTGGTTGTGTCTGAAAATAACTTTTAGAAATTGTTTTCAGATCATTACAAATAAAACTTACATACGCATGTTTCATTGGTCCCATAAAAAATGTATGTTTTAAAGGTTTGGTTTTTCCTAAATTAGAATCAAAAAAATATTTTCAAACACAATATTTTGATGTTATCTCAAAATAGGTTTATTTTTAGAGAAGTGCTATATATATTATATTTTCACAACAAAACCTAAGTTGCAAGTTGTTATAGGTCTTTAATTTGAATCTATCACTGGAATTACTTTCTTGCTCATAGTAACAGCTTGTAACAAATAACAACTTGTTACTTAAGATTTGATGCAAATGTGTTGTAAAAATATTATGAACTTAACATTTTTCTTATTTTTGTGAATAATTACTTGAAATCAGTTTTTGAAAACAAGTTTGGTAAGGTATTTTTATAGCATATTTAATTTTTGTGAATTGTTCCTTTTAGAGGAACTATGCCGTGGATTCTCTTCTTGGTACTCTTCTCGCTGGTTCATCATCATCCTCTCATTCTCTTCTTTACGATATAAAAAAACTTATTTGTATTCTATTGCGAATAATTATTAAGTATATTTTTATGGTACCCAACATGCTGTTGCGATCTTTTTTTAATCTTATCACTAAGACCTGCAATTCCAATGCTTCTTTCTGTCTCCAGCTTACCTGAAATTTTTCCATTTATATTCAGTGCCAAGAGGCTACAATGTAGTAATAGGTAATGTGAGAATCTCTGGCACATGCTTTATCGTTGTTAGGTTGCTTATCAAGCATATGTGTCCTTTTCTTTCCAGCCAAACAACTGAGTTAACCCAATCTTTTTGTCTTCACATGCACTTGAAACTCATAAACCTTTATTTGTTGTACCCAACACATAAGAGTAGAGAACTTTCTTTAGAGAGCAATGGAGGGATAAAGGGACTAAGTTAATTATTATTTGTTGTTAGGTCAGTAAGTTATTTTTCTTAACTATCTTACGGCCTAAGTTAGCTTTAGGGACCAAATTAGAAACTCCAAACCTTTATTTGTTGTACCCAATACATAGAGTAAAACATTTTCTTTAAAGAGCAATGGAGGGATAAAGGGACTAAGTTAATTATTATTTGCTGTTAGGTCAATTAGTTATGGTTTACAATTGTCTTAAGAACTAAGTTGACTTTAGGGTCAAACGAGTCAGTTTTAAAATATCTTAGACTACATGTTAATGGAATTTATCAAAAATTTTACAATATTATCCTAATTTACTAAAGAAATAAGCAGGTATTGAAGTAATATTACTATCACAAAGGCTTATCACCAACACCAAACATCAATTTTATTATGTATTAATCAAAATATGTTATGTTGTCAACCGTTAGAACACAAATTATGAAAAAAATATTTGTACCTCTAAATTTATTTTTCTTTGAACTTAAAATTGTAATTTGTAATGCGATTTGGTAAAAAGCAAAGTAATGCTGATGTCAAAGAAGTGTCAAAGAACTTCGTTCACTGAATAGTTTTTATGAATCAAAAGGAGGGCATTTCACATGCTTTTACAATTTTTTTTTAAATAGCAACAAGTACAAACAAATGCAGGTATGACAATTGACAACATAAACTATGTGGGGTTGGTTAAGTGGTTGAGCACTTAGTTTTAAAGTGGTTGTCTTGAATTTGATTAGGAGCTCTCTAGTTCCGGGTATCATCATTTTAAAAAAATTCCATGGGCTAACAATTTACCTCACTATGGGCCCACCCGTCATGAGTAGTGATTAATCTCTGATTGAAAGTTTTGAGAAAACATTGTGGTAAACAAAAAAAAAAAAAAAGACATTTGACAACATATAGCTAGCACTCCTAAATCTTTTTTATTTTATAGTAAAAATGAACGAGCATGCGCCTAATTTACGGTCTCTTTTCGGTGCGTTGTATAAAAGCTTAGCGGTGTCAACTGTCAAAGATCACATGTAATTTGTCGAAAAACAAAAACAAAACAAAAATAACAACAGGAAGCACGCTTGTTTCACGGGCGAATTGAAGTCCTCAAATTGAGGCAACAGCCAGAGACAAAGTATGTAGGCACACATTTTGCCACATTTTGATGAGGAGTAATTCTAGAACTACACTCCATTTTACATATTTATTTTATATGAATATACAATAGACAGGACTCAAATCAATTCTCATTATATTATAAGAAAAAGGAAAGATAAAAAGAAGTGATACGTCTACAAATTTTCACAACAAATCATGGCAGATTGTTACGGTTTTTACTCCGAATTCATTATTGAAATTATTTTTTTTACCTACTTGTAACAGCTAGTTAACCTGCCATTTAGAATTTGTTGTGAAAATATTATAGACATAACACTTCAAATATTTAGACAAATGCTCGTTAGGTCCAAGACTTTTCCAAAACTAACCAACCTGATCTCTAATAACCATGAGAGAAAAATGAGCAACGTTTTATGGATTAAATTGGTAAATTTTGAAAAAATCTTAAACCTTAATTAGCATTAGCTCAAATTTACTTTTCAAAGCTAACCAACTTAATCCCTAATGGCCATTAGGAAATAAAAATTAGATTAATTTTGATTAATTTTAAAAAAATCTTAAACCTAACTAACATTATCCCAAATTCCATACATACTTGTGATTGTAATTGTAGTGTTACGAAAGTTGTGAGAAAGTGCATTGTGCTAATAGAACATGAGAGACAAATAAACTTGATTTTTCCGCTCTGTTTGTTTCAATGGAAAACCTTATATAAAGATAGTTTTTCTTATTTTTCAGTGTTTTGCAGTATAAAAAAAGATGAGTCAAAGGAAAACTATCTTTGGTCAACATAAAAAGTATGACTTATTTTTAGAGATTATTTTCCATTAAATTTTTTTAGAAAACAACTCTATCTCACAGTAAGCTAAATAGGGGAAGTTAGGAGATTATTTTTCAACTCATTTAAAGTTGCTACCAAACATTGGAAAATGAGATAGATTTATAGAAAATGCTTCTTAGAAAATGACTCATTTTTAAAAAAACATCATTGTTGAAACAAACAGAGCGTTCGTCGTTGTTTTCTAGGTCTACGGTCTAACTCTCTAGTCTAGTTTACGATGTTTCCTGTAGGACTCAAAATAAGTGGGTGGGCCCTACATACCAACCCCATAGACCACGTGTTATACACAGCAATGTGGGCCTTACTTCACTACGTACTTGTTTTTAACACACAGCCTGGAGTTATTCAAAAAAAAAAAAAAAGAGTCACATGTGGACAAGAGGCACCGTCCGACTCTAGCTTGCACCATACAACATGACATGGGTTCTGGTGCTTTGTTTGGTTACTACGTTTAGCATTAAGTGTCAGAGTATCCTATGCAATTTTTCATTTCATTTCATTGCATTGCAAAATATTAATGCAGCAGCCAAAGCCCAATATACATACACACAACACTGACACACCTAATTTGCCAACTTCTCACCTTCCAATAACCCCTACGAATCTATGACCCACAACACAACATACTAATCTTATTTATTTATGGCATTTAATAGACCTTATTCTATATATGTCCTTGAAAATTTCCACTTAGGTGTAAAATTACCTGCACTTTTAACCCACACATGCAGTACCTTATGGATTTGCTCACCCTAAACCGCATCACATTTTTTAGTAAGACAAGAAACACACATACTTTGACACTTTTTCAATTACCCAAACCAAAAAAAAAAAAGTTCCTACATAAATCATAATATGTAATTTTAATTAAAAAAAAGAGTAAAAGATTTCAACTCATGCGAATCGGGTCTAAAACTTTTCAAAACTAATTAATTTAGTTCCTAAAGCTAACTTAATCCTTAAAACAATTGAGAAAAATGACTATAACTAATTTAATAGTTTTTAAGAACTAAGTTTTAGAGGCCAAATTGGTAATTTTTGAATTATCCTAAACTTGGTTGACATTAACTCAAACCTTAGTTAAAGGAATTTACTCTAAAAATATATTATAAATGTCGTTTAAATGGCTAAAAAAATTAGTATAAATTTTTGTATTACTAAACTTACTGTTTTTAAAAAAATTATAATTATTTGAATCATGAATATCTCTATTAAAAACACCAAGAAGTACTAACACTTACACATAAAACCACCGTAATACTTAAAGAAAAATTGGTTTGATACATCAATCACAAATTAATAAATAAGCTTGTTATAAATTTGAATGCTGGTTTGGATGTGTCTCTAGGGTTTTTTCAAGACCAATCCTAGCTATCAAATTAAATGCTATCATGGATTCTGAAAACTAAAGCAGACACTCTGATCAGTTTCATTTTATATTGCACTGGGTTGCTGTGAATCTGAACACTGTATAATATACATATATTTTTTGAGCATATTTCAGAGTGATGAATCGGGTTTCAGCTTGTTGGAACTTTGAAAGACTTTCGGTTATAAAATAGATTAATAGCTTGCCAAACGAGGCCTAGAAGAAATAAACTTTCTCACTTTTTCATTGTTAATTTATTGCAAGTTGGTTGGGGCTCGGTCTCGGAATCTTCCACCCAATTCCAATTTATTACTTTCAATTATTTTCACCTGACTCCACTAGTATATTTTGTTCCACTTTCACAAGACCTGTTCAAGAAAAGAACAAAAGTTTATTGCCATTGGCCTCTGCTGGTTCTTATTTTTAATAAACCCCCCTCAGGGTGCAAAGCATCTCTATCATCTTTTGTTTATGTTTCATTCTTAAGCTGAGTAAAATATTCAATAACAATTTTGAACCTTTTTAAGGGTAAATTCCGTCAAAATTTGGGCTAATACCAACTAATTATGTCTATAAATTTTCTAAACTGACCAATTTAGACCCTAAAACCAACTTAGTTTTTAAGATAATTGAAAAAAAAAAGACTAACTAGCTAATAGTTTTTAGGGACTAAGTTGGTTTATTGACCAAATTGGTCAGTTTTGAAAGTCTTGAACCTGTTTTGCATTAACCTAAATTTTAGGACCCATTTTTTTTATCATAAGTTTTTAACTCACATATTCAAATGATTATTCGATCTGAAAGTCTTGTTAATAGGTACTTTTAAAACATTTGTTAATGAAATATTTAATGGAAATTTTGATGTCACTTTCATAAGAAATATAAAAAAAAAAGTCAACAAATTAATTATTTTTTCCCATAAAAAGTTTCTAAAAATAAATTCTAAAGCAATGTATTTACGGTATCGGTTAACTTTGTTTTTCTTAAAACAAAATACACACATTTTCATTAGTTTTAGAACTAATGAATTTACCTATCATTCCCTATTTATGAGAAGTAAATACGTTATCAACCCAAGACATTAGCACAGTGGCGACTCTAGGAATTATTTTTAGAGTGGTCACTAAGAAATTTAAATTATACAAATTTTAATAAAAAAGACAATTTGAATATATCAACGTCACAAAAAAACACGAAAATACTTAAAATATTACAATTTTTTTTGTATTAACAAAGAGAATAAAATAGACTAATAAAAGATAAAGTGCAAATTGAAAATATTGATATAAGAATAATAAAGTGACCACAACAATTTCATAACAAATCTTATGCAACAAGTTATTAGTCTGTTATTGGTGGGTAAAACATGTCAATATTGAACCCGAATTAGAATTAGTAATAGCTTACCACATAAGATTTATTGTGAAAATGTTGTGGATGTAGCATTACTCTTATATTTATTGAACTTAAATTCTTAAGAGTCTCAAGTAAAAGTGTTCAAAATTTTTATTAGGTGGTCAAAATAGGTTAATTTAGTAAATAATATATTTTTTAAAAACATATATATACAATATTTTCAAGCTAGGTAGTCCCAGAACATATTAATTTAAAATAATTATTTCTATAATTTTTTTTGCATATATAATTTTTTTTTTTGACGACTGAGGGTGGTCCCTCACATACAAGTAAAGCCGCCAGTGCATTAGCATAAGAATTATAAATTGTATAAATGGTTCATAATGAATTGGTAACAACCGTGTCTTTCATTAGTTATCATATAGGTAGAACTCCAACAGATTCTAGAGCTAGCACTATAACTATAAGAATTGATGACTTGATGAGGCAAGAATAGTGGGTTGTTCGTTCAAATGAGTGGTGGAGTGTGATTATGAAATCGAAATTAGCATAATAAAGTTATAGTTTTTGCTTGGAAGTTACTGCATGCTACACTCCTTATCAGGGTTCAATCGATTAGAAGGGAGATTGGGTGTGAACCTACTTTTATACAGTTATAGTGACTCAGATGAATAATCCCTTAAACATGTATATTAAAGAGAAACTTTGACCCCAAAAAAAATATTAAAGAGAAATTGAAGAATAGTATTTTTTAAACAAATAATTGTAGAAAAAAAAAAATATAAAGAGTATATGTTAGAAGAGATCAAAATCTCATAGAAAAATTACCACCAAAACGAATCCAAGATCTAAAGAGGAATAGCATTACAAATTGAAAACAATTCCTATACTGTCTAACAAGTACCATTACAAACCTGACTTATTTCAAATACAACACCACCACTTAAGGGAAACTAAATCTAAGAAAGAAAAGCCAACCCCAATGTGAAAACACAAATACTATGTAGCCAAGAGGAGGAGACAACCCGATTCTGAAAATCTATGCTTAAAATTTAATATTTTGGTGTTCAAAGAAGCTCATATATGGGTTGATCCCAATATAATTTAAAAACAAATTTAATTAAGTATTAAGATTTTACCATTTTATGTAAATATGACATGATTTCATGGGCCATTGCTCAAATTTATCATCGGTGAATGTGGTAGAACAACTAGCTGGATGATTTGAAGTAAGCGTAACGAAGATTGCCATGGTACACCTTAACTTGATCCTACTATCCTCGCAAAGTATGCTATTACTCATGCTCAAGAGCGGGCTGTACATTATATTCAAAGGGTTCAAATGAATCCCCTAACTTTATATACACGTCTGTGTGTGTGCGCGTTTGTTGATTTTGGGTTGAGTTGATCTGTGATCAGGGAGTAGGGCCGACCCTTTCACTAGGCCAATTAGGCCATTGCCTAAGGCCTCCAAGTGGAAGGAGACCCCAAAATTTTGAAAAAGAAGGGGTAGTAGGAAAAAAAAAAAAAGTTTCAGATGAAACTCCAAAAAATCTGACACATCATTGTAACTAAAGAACAAAAAATCTAGAACATCCTTGTAAACATTGGTACCCCCAAAAATTCATTTGTCTAAACAAAATCAATTCTCCCAAAAAAATCATTATTAACCTCTAGAGAAATCAAAAATCATCTGGATAAAATGCAAATCTGGTCTAAAAAATTACTCACAAAACAATCTCAAATAATAACAAATCAAAAATCTCAAATCCCTAGAATTTACTATTCCTTTTCTCTGTCTCACTCTTGATCTTTGCCTCTCCCTCTCAACTAGATGATGATAATTTGCAAAAATAATGTCTTAAACTTGAATCTTTTCTCAAACATGATGTTTGTAGGGGTATTGGGCCCAGTAATTTATAATGGACGGCCCAACAAGGACTTTTGGGCTAGAAACCCAAATCCGAAAACATCAAAATGATCGTGGAGTGTTTAAGTGTCCCATACCGTCCGAGGAATAGATTTGTCCTTGGAATGTTAAGCCGAGGATACACAGTATACGTGGAGGACAGCAGAAAGAGCGGTGGAATGTCTAAAGTAAAGCTGCTACCACCGCCCATATATTAAAGACCCTGTAATTGATACGCTGACAATAGAGATGGAAGGATGGGACCTGAGCATAGAGCTTGGAACTTGGTCCCAAGTCCCAGCGGGCTTTAGGGAAGAATGGATGGGACAAGTATCCAAAAAATAAGGGTCGCGGCCATAAAGTGGAAGATGATGAAGAGAAGAGGAGGAGTATAGATAGGAGGGAAGGCATACGAAGAAAGGAGAGGCCTTTTGAGAAAGAAAAAGTGTATGATAAACATTATTTGTATCCACACTTGAGAAATACTATTAGAAACTGTCCTCGGAAACAGTCCGAGGAGGAATTCTCAATATTACTCTTTGCAAACGATTCTTTGTTTTGTTCCATTGGGCCCAAAGCCCGTTCTTTTTGTGATTGTCTAAAGCCATCCTTAAAATCTAAATTATAAACCCATCCTCTACAAATTCATTGTGAAGAAAGGCCTTTCAAGCCCATTTTCCTCCTAGTCGTGGTTTGGGAATTTGAATTGTGTCCTTACAATTGGCGCCGTCTGTGGGAATTTACTTTTTAAGGAAGTTTAGGGCATCATGGTAGGATCGGAACCACCACGCAGTGCAGAGTCCGTTGGCTCCCAGCGTGAGGATCACTCCTTACGTCCCGATCATGGAGAAGGCAGAGAAGGAAGTGTACATACTACACACACCATCGGAAGTGCTAGTCATTCGCAAGGAGGAAGTAGAGTTCCTTATGGCGAGAGGAATGCCGAGGGCCATGCGAAAGAGATTGACGGCCTAAAGAGGAGACTGCGTCACGAGAGGAGAAGGAGAACTCCTCCGGTCTCTGACCCCTCTTCGGAAGGATCCGAGGATGACAATTACGAGCGGAGATCCAGAACTCCCCCAGGTGAATATGTCTCTTCCGAGGAAGACAATGCATGGAAGGCGTGGCGAGACTACCCCCCTAGGGGCTTGGGAAATGACGCAATGGGAAGAGCGTTACACCAAATCTCCAGGATCACCCTTCGCGCGCATTGGAGGAAGGGAGGTTACCTCGGCGCTTCACACAACCGGCCTTCACTCTTTACAATGGTCGGACGGATCTGTGGAGCACGTAAGTCATTTCGGCCCGAGAGAATGGCGGTGCATTCCGGGAATGAAACTTTGTTATGCAAGATTTTTCCTTCTAGCCTAGGGCCCGTAGCCATGAGATGGTTTGACGGCTTAAGGGCGAGGCTCCATTGATTCTTTCAAAGAGCTTACTAGAGCATTCGGTTCTCGCTTTATCACGTGCGGTAGAGTTCCTCGTCCATTGGATTCTTTACTATCCATGGCCATGAGGGAAGGGAAACTACGAAAACGTATTCGGACCGATATTGGGAAATGTTCAACGAAATCGACGGAGACTTTGACGATGTAGCCATAAGGACCTTCAAGGTCGGCCTACCAACGGAGCATGACTTGAGGAAATCCTTGACGAAGAAGCTGTAAGAAGCGTACGTCACCGATGGATCGCATCGACGAGTACAAAAGGGTTGAGGAAGATCAGCGGCAGGGAAAAGGCAAGGCGAAGGTTATCCCACAAGAAAGGAGGGATTTCGGGTCGGACCGATACAACAACAACAGGGCCTACGCGGGATTTTTCCGGGCGAGCGGTCACATACCCCCACAAGTGGTCAACACCGTCTTCGGGGAGCCGGTGCGGCAGCTGTTGGAGAAAATAAGGCATGAGCCTTTTTTCAAATGGCCGAATAAAATGGCAGGAGACCACTTTGAGACGCAACCAAAATCTCCTTTGCCATTATCACCGGGAGAGAGGTCATACCACCGAGGACCATCGCACTTTGTGGAATCATCCGGAACAATTGGTTAAAGAGGGAAAGCTGAAGCCGGTTCGTACCAACCCAACGGGCGAGGAAACCAATCGGGAGTGGCAAACCACGATGGTCCTTCATCCGGACACTCCTCACAGGTACTATCAATGTCATTTTTGCAGCACCTGGTAGGACCGGCTCGGCTCCTTTCGGGGTAATGTCGATTGCTCGAACATTTGCCGAGGAGTCACGGGATCAGCCGAAGAGGATTAAGGCAAGTATCCCCGCGTCCTAAGTTTCTCGAAGAGGACAAGATGGGGACCATCCAGCCTCATGATGATGCCTTAGTGGTAACCACTCGAGAATAGGGAACTATGATGTAAAGAGGGTAATGGTTGATCAAGGTAGTGGTGCGGATATCATGTACCACGACCTATTTAGAGGCTTGAAGTTAAGAGTTGAAGATCTTATGCCATATGACTCACCCTTGATAAGCTTCGAAGGGAGAGTCGTTCCAAAGGGACAGATTAGGCTTGCCCGTGTGCAATCGGAGTCGGAGGTGGTAGACGTAGATTTCATCGTGGTCGATGCTTATTCTCCCTATACGGCTATTGTGGCAAGACCTTGGCTGCATGCGTTAGGGGCTGTTTCCTCAACCTTGCATGTCAAAATCAAATTTCATTCGGAGACCAGGTGGTGGAGTTACTTGGGAGTCGGCTGTGGCTCGACGGTGTGTCACGCGCAATTCGCGTCGACCGAACCGGACTCCCCCGTCCTCGACTATCGGTGAAGCATAGCAATCAAAGTCTCTTCCCATAGCCGAGGTAGATGAGCGTATGTGAAGAATTGGAGAAAATTATCATAGACAATGATCTGAAAAGTTCTTCCGGGTTGGAGTTCAATTGCCACGGGAAGAGAAGAAGAGCGATTTTATTTTTAAAGAAAAATATGGATGTGTTCGCTTGGAACGCGTATGAGGCCCCGGGGTTGATCCGAACTTCATATGCCATCATTTAAGGGGTCAATCCAACCGTAGTGCCGAGGAGGCAACCTCCTCGGAGGTCCTCGAAAAGAACATTCCGAAGCCGTAAAGGAGGAAGTGCTTTCAAACTCAAAGCGGCGGGGGCTATCAAAGAAGTGTTCTATCTGAATGGTTAGCCCATACGGTGGTGGTGAAAAAGAAGAATGGGAAGTGGAGAGTTTGTGTAGACTTCTGAGATTTAAACAAAGCTTGCCCAAAGGACTCATTCCCGATGCCTCGAATTGATCAATTGGTTGACGCTGCGGTTGGACATCCTCGGATGAGTTTTCTTGATGCTTTCCAAGGTTATCACCAGGATACCTTTAGCCGTTGAGGACCAGGAGAAGACGCATTCGTCACTCTTACGGGAAATTATCACTATAAGGTAATGCCTTTTGGTTTGAAAAACGCGGGGGCTACCTACCAAAGGATGATGACGAGGATGTTTGAGGCACGGCTAGGAAAAAATATTGAGGTATACGTGGACGATATGGTGGTAAAGAGTAAAGAAGTTTCGCACTTTTATGCGGAAGATGCGAGCAATACTTTTCGAAGCTAAGAGAGTATAAATTGCGGCTCAATGCCTCTAAATGCTCTTTCGGTGTGGGGTCGGGCAAGTTTCTAGGATATATGGTGACTCACCGGGGGAATTGAAGTGAATCTGCTCGAGGTTAAGGCGATAAACGGCTTACACCCACCTCGGAATCCTAAAGAAGTGCAAAGGCTAACGAGGTATGACTGCTGCTCTCGGCCGATTTATATCTCGGTCCGCGGACGGATGCGGCCTTTCTTTCAATTATTAAATAAATGGAAGGGTTTTGAATGGACCGAGGAGTGCGCGATAGCTTTCCAACAGCTAAAAGAATATCTCTCGCGACCACCGGTTATGTCTCGACCGAGAGGTTGATGAGATTCTGTTTGCATATATTGCGGTGGCTAACCATGCGTTTAGTTTGGTTCTTATCCGAGATGACAATAACATCCAGACCTAGGTTTATTATGTAAGCAAATCTGCATGAGGCCGAGTGAGTTATTTGCCACCGGAGAAAGCTATCTTGGCGGTGGTACATGCTACACGAAGACTTCCCCATTACTTCCAGTCTCATACGGTTGTTGTTCTTACACGACTCCCTCTTAAATCAATGCGAAGTGCGGATTATATGGGAAGAATTGCCAAATGGGGAACTGTCCTAGGAGCTTTCGATATCAAGTATATGCCCCGCACCTCTATAAAAGGACAGGTCATCGCGGACCTTGTGGCGGAATTTGCCGAGCCTTCGTTGGAAGACTATCAAGAAGGCATGGGTAAAAATCGGTAGGCATGATTTCGTGTGAAGTGGCCTCCATTATGGAAAGTCCATGTTGATGGAGCAGCAAATCGAGGAGGGGATCGGGTATCGGACTAGTTTTGATATCCCCGTAGGGAATTACTTTTGAGAAATCTTTGAGATTGGGATTCTCGGCCACCAACAACGAAGCCGAGTATGAAGCCGTCCTCGCAGGATGAACATGGTTCATAAAATGGGAGGAAAGACGGTGCGGATGTTCTCGGATTCACTATTGGTGGTAGGCCAAGTAGAAGGCAAGCTAGAAGCAAGGGATTCCGTAATGCGAGAATACCTAACCCCGAGGTGTCGGTATATGCAATCTAAATTTGAGTCATTTCTACTATTGCATGTATCCGGATGTGGCAACACCCATGCCGACTCATTAGCCACGCTCGCGACGTCCTCGGCACAAAGTCTACCACGAGTTATCCTCGTTGAAGATACCGTTGAAACCTTTGGGACGGATAGTAACTCCACTCAAATTCTTCAAATTAGGACGGGGCCTAGTTGGATGGATCAAATAGTAACATTTCTCGGGAATGACATCCTGCACTGGAGAAAAGGTTTGAAGCGGATAAAGTTCGCGGGAAAGCCTTTCGTTTCGGTTATCCGAGGACCGAAAATTGTACAAACGTTCCTTTTCGGGACCATATTTGCTATGCATACACCCCGAGGCAACGGAGCTACTTTTGGAAGAGTTACACGAAGGGATTTGTGGAAGTCACACGGGAGGGAAGGTCTTTAGCTCACGGGGCCCTTACTCGGGGCTATTGGTGGCCAAATATGCGAGAGAGAAGCGCAAAATTATGCAAAGAAATGTGACCAATGTCAAAGGTTCGCTCCAAATATACATCAACCGGGTGGAGTCCCGAATCCTCTATCTAGCCCATGGCCTTTTGCCCAATGGGGCTTGGACATTGTTGGACCCTTCCCCAAAGCAAAGGGAAACAGACGGTGGCTTCTCGTGGAACAGACATTACTTCACCAAATGGGTTGAAGCCGAGCCATTATCAAACATCGAGAGACACGGAAGCAAAAAAGTTTGTATGGAAGAATATCGTTACCGAGTTCGGCATTCTCATACTCTCATTTCAGATAACGGTTTACAATTTGATAGCAAAGCCTTTCGGAAATACCGCTGTGATCTTGGCATTACGAATAGATATTCCACTTTCCGGCTTATCCCCGAAGGAAATGGGCAAGCCGAGGCCGTGAACAAAGTAATAGTAAGCGGACTCAAAAAGAGGTTGGGTGACGCCAAGGGGAGGTGGGTGGAAGAACTGCCACATGTCTTGTGGACGTATAGAACTACACCACGAAGATCCACGGGAGAAACACCCTTCGCCATGACTTATGGGGCCGAGCGGTAATCCCCTTAGAAACCGGGTTCCCGACCACGAAGAAAAACTCCTTTATTCCGGATAGCAATGATGATGTTAATGAGAAACTTAGACTTAGTTGAGGAACGGCGAGAAAGCGACATGGTTCAACTAGCTTATTATCAACATAAGCTCAAGCGAGTGGGTATGATTCTCATGTGAAACTTCGACCTCTTGGACCGGAGTGACTTAGTACTAAGGAAAGTTTTGGGCACGATGAAGAACCTGCGTGGGGAAAATTGGGGCCCAACGGGAAGGACCTTATCGTATTACTTCGGTAGCAGGAATAGGGGCCTACAATCTGGAGGATTTGGACGAAAATGTTGTACAACGTCCCTGGAATGTAAATAATCTACGAAGGTACTATTACTAAATAAAAGGCACTTCAGCCGTTCTTTGTTGTAAACTACATTATATTCGTTATCTTCATTCGTCGAAATATCAAGCTGAAACTTGGTATGCCTGGATCCTCGGATCACATACCTCGTCTAAATTGATATTCTTTACTAAAGTGTTAAACAGAACCTAAGTTACGTCTGGTCCTCGGATCACCTACTTTGGGAAAATTAACATTTTAAATTTATTCACCTAAGTATCAAGCTGAAACTTGGTATGCCTGGATCCTCGGACCACATACCTCGTCTAAATTGATATTCTTTACTAAAGTGTTAAACAGAACCTAAGTTACGTCTGGTCCTCCGATCACCTACTTTGGGAAAATTAACATTTTAAATTTATTCACCTAAGTATCAAGCTGAAACTTGGTATGCCTGGATCCTCGGACCACATACCTCGTCTAAATTGATATTCTTTACTAAAGTGTTAAACGGAACCTAAGTTACGTCCGGTCCTCGGATCACCTACTTTGGGAAAATTAACATTTTAAATTTATTCACCTAAGTATCAAGCTTGAAACTTGGTATGCACGGATCCTGACCACATACCTCGTCTAAATTGATATTCTTTACTAAAGTGTTAAACGAACCTAAGTTACGTACGGTCCTCAGATCACCTACTTTGGGAAAATTAACATTTTAAATTTATTCACCTAAGTATCAAGCCGAAACTTGGTATGCCTGGATCCTCGGACCAGATACCTCGTCTAAATTGATATTCTTTAGAAAGTGTTAAACGAACCTAAGTTACGTCTGGTCCTCGGATCACCTACTTTGGGAAAATTAACATTTTAAATTTATTCGCCTAAGTATCAAGTTTGAAACTTGGTATGCACGGATCCTCGGACCACATACCTCGTCTAAATTGATATTCTTTACTAAAGTGTTAAAACGAACCTAAGTTACGTCCGGTCCTCGGATCACCTACTTTGGGAAAATTAACATTTTAAATTTATTCGCCTAAGTATCGAAATTTGAAACTTGGTATGCCTGGATCCTCGGACCACATACCTCGTCTAAATTGATATTCTTTACAAAGTGTTAAACAGAACCTAAGTTACGTCTGGTCCTCGGATCACCTACTTTGGGAAAATTAACATTTTTAAATTTATTCGTCTAAGTATCAAGCAGAAGCTTGGTATTGTTGGATCCTCGGATCATTTACTTGAGAAAAATTAATACATCAGATATTTGCATAGACCATATGCCTTATCTTTACATAGTCCAAACTAGAGATCCAAAACGAAGAAACAAATGCTCAAATTGCATCACTTAATGCAGTTCTCGGCATAATTAAGCCTTCCTAGGAGTATCAATTTCAATTCAAGCTGTTGTTAATAACTTTGGTAGAAGATAAAGAGATGATATTTATGGAATGATATGCTCAGAACAGAGTAAAAAGTAAGAATCATCCAAACAAGTAAAACAAACATTCGTGCTTATATTAAATTCAAAGTAAGTACTTTTTTCAATCACATTTTAGAAATTACACTTAGAGATAAAACAAAATAAAAAAAAAAAAAAAAAAAAGGAAGGAAGACAGCAGGCATTTATTGTTTCAGCTTGATCTTCAGAGGGCCTTTGGGGTCTTTAGGAGATGGAAGTTGGACCAAGGACTCAATGGCAATTCCTTTGCCTTTGGGATCATCTGTCAAGGGTATTGGATTAGCTTGATCACCCAACTCATCCTTCGAAGATACCTGAAGGTCACTTGAGGGTTGTATGTCTTCAAGCGCCTTTTCTTGTACTGGATCAGCTTGCTTAGAAGCATCTTCAGGAAGAGTTGAATCCTCAACCAAATCAGCCCCCTTATCCTCAGATGATCCCTGGGCAGCTTCTTGGGCAACTTCGGGGAATGGAAGAAGCGCGAATTGCGGGAGGATAGTAGACACTCTCTGCTTTCCAAAGAGTGGAAGAGGCATCAACCCCGGCTTGGGAAAGTGCCTCATTCCACACTTGGAGTGCGGTAATGCCTACATACCTCGGGAACTGAGCCTTGAAGGTTTCGGTGACCTCCTTCACGCCTATATCATAACCGTCTTGTTCGGCTTGGTCCCTTGAGATCTCGGCCTCTTCTTTTGCTTTCTCGGCCTTTTCTTCTCCTCGATGGCTTCCTCTTTGCCCTTAATGGCTTCCTCTTTGGCCTTCTCACACTCGTCCGGATCTCTTGAGATCCTGCGAGCCTGCGTGCCGTTAGGAGGTTGTTGTCGGCTTCACGGAGCTTTAGGCGGCGATCCTCGGCTTGATTAGTCGTGGTCTTCGGATCACCTCCAAGCACCGCCTTATCACTCTGCGCCTTGGCCAACTTTGCTGTGACCTCCTGCCGGTTTCTTCTTATGAAGGTCCGAGATCTTTTGTGCGGTTTCACGCACGGATTCCGGCCCTCAAAAGATTTATAGGAGTTGATGGCAATCTCCTGCCCACATGGGCAGATTGAACGGCCTACGAACAAAAACATATAAAAATCAGGCATATATATATAGGAAATAAAAACAAAGGCCAAGATTTTAGAGAAAGAAAACTTACCATTGCAAGCTCCTTCTTCAAAGTCATGAAGACGGTATGGTCCCTTTTCTTTCTCAGCTCAACCATATCCTCGGGGAGTAACAGCGCCTGCTCCAAAGCATCCGCGATGCATGCAGCTGTCCCTTCATCGGAATTCCTAATGGATGCATCCACAGTAATGGCCTCGTCATCCATAGACATATCGGGGAGCCATAAAGGGGCGCGCACGGCCACCTGTTGGTCAGTTCTTCTCTCGGAGCCTAGTGCACGTATAGTGCGGGCCTGCTTTGCACCCTTTTCCACCTCGGTCTCCTTGGAGACGAGCCCTTCCCTGCCTCCACCACTTCCTTTCCTTTCGTGATCTCTTTTTCTTTTGAGATCAGCTATGTTGGTGCGTTGGGTTTGGGAGGATGGGGGAGGAGGAGGAAGCCTAGCCCGGGGCCTTTGTCGGCACTCCTTTCTTGAGTCCGAGGGCGCACCTCTTTTGGTGGTTCTTGGACTCGGGGGCCTTATCGGTGCCCTCAAGGACATCCTTCAAGGCGGGCTTAGTCTTTCGTTGGATGCCCATAGTGTCAAGTTCTTCGGTGGTAGCCTTTGAGATATGGGTAGAGGTGCCGAGAATGGAAGTTGAATCTTCGGGGAGAGTAGGGTTGATTAAAAACCTCAAAATCGTCCTCGGAATCTGATACCTCAACTATTTCTTCTTCTTCTTCCTTTACAATGGAACGAGAGGGCGCGGCTTCCCCAAATGTTAAATTTGTGGAGAGAGGAACTGTGGGAATCCCAACTGGAACGAATGGTGGTGGTTGGATTGGTTGGGTGACCAAGGTGCCTTGAGGAATGGCAGTCCCCTCCGGTAGCAAAAAACCCTCGACGGCAACAGCGATCCGAGGAAGACGAGGATCGTGGGCTTTGATCACGCACTTCGGCGCACGAAAGGCTTTTGGATATTGGATTGTAGCCGAGGATCAGATGAGCTGCTCGGAGTTGACCGTCAGTATGCACAAAAACCTCAGCTTGTAGGATCCTATCCAACCGTCCGAAGTCAACGAGGTTAGGATGACGATCCGCGGCGTGTGGATCTGTAGAGTTGTCCAAATAAGAGAGGGTAAGAATAAGTAAAAAGACAGAGGATAATAGTATGTAAAAGAAATTTCACCTGGAGTCCCTTCCCTTGTCGGACAGGGGAGGCCGTCGTGCCAATTTCCTGATATGATCAGGAAGTCGTTTTTTAGGCCCTTATTTGATTCAAAGGCGGACATTGAATTAGCCTAATTTCGGGGTATCTAGATTTTAGGTAATACTCATCTTTATTGCTTAGGTAATGGAGGTTGTAAACCCAGTTCACGTCGTGGTGAGTGAGCCCTAAGTCCATCTTCTCATTTAAGGCATCTATGGAACCTAGGATCCTAAAGACGTTTGGGGCGCTTGGGTGGGAGCTAATCTAAAGGCCCTAAAATAATCCCTAGTCACGGTTCCCATGGGGATTTTCATTCCCCCTTCGATGAACGCAATCATCGGGATTACGACTTCCCCCGTTTTTCTTTTTGTATAATACTCTTCCTCGTTACGGTACGTAATGGATACATCAGGGAATTTTGTACTTAGCCTTAAAGTTTGCTCTATTTTTTCGTTCGAATCTACCGGGGACGCGAACCTACCCATTCTTTTTTGAAAAAAGGGGAGGTGGGAAGAAAACTAACTACGCCGAGGATGAAAGACACGGTGAAAGGAGAAGACAGGAAGGAAAAGAAACAAAAGAAACAAAAAGCTGATAAGGAGGGGAAAGAGTATTGAAGAACTCACTTTTAAAAGAAGAAAGCACGTCACCTCGGACAGAGTACTTGATAGAAAGAGAGAGTACGGGGAGATGGAAAGTGTGGCAGGTACGTTATCGAGTTTCGTAGTGTGACGAGGAAGTTTGAAGAAAATTAGTATTTATATGTCAAAAGGTGTTTTGAAGCGGGCAAATTCCCGCCTCAACACGGGAATCGCTCTCGACCGTTGGATATATGTCATATCAATGAAACGTGGGGGACATAGAAGCGCCAATAATAAATTCGGGGGCGTTTCACATACCGAAGCATCGGGAACACGCGGTGGGTAATTCAGAAGTTATTTCCGTTAGTAAATATTCCGAGGATCTGCGGGGTGAAAAGGTCTTTTAAATCGAGATCCTATTTTCCTCCCGAGGTGAGAGAAAAATAAAGAATCTCGAGGGGCTATTGTAGGGGTATTGGGCCCAGTAATTTATAATGGACGGCCCAACAAGGTCTTTTGGGCTAGAAACCCAAATCCGAAAACATCAAAATGATCGTGGAGTGTTTAAGTGTCCCATACCGTCCGAGGAGTAGATTTGTCCTCGGAATGTTAAGCCGAGGATACACAGTATACGTGGAGGACACGAGAAGAGCGGTGGAATGTCTAAAGTAAAGCTGCTACCACCGCCCATATATTAAAGACCCTGTAATTGATACGCTGACAATAGAGATGGAAGGATGAGACCTGAGCATAGAGCTTGGAACTTGGTCCCAAGTCCCAGCGGGCTTTAGGGAAGAATGGATGGGACAAGTATCCAAAAAATAAGGGTCGCGGCCATAAAGTGGAAGATGATGAAGAGAAGAGGAGGAGTATAGATAGGAGGGAAGGCATACGAAGAAAGGAGAGGCCTTTTGAGAAAGAAAAAGTGTATGATAAACATTATTTGTATCCACACTTGAGAAATACTATTAGAAGCTTGTCCTCGGAAACGAGGAGGAATTCTCAATATTACTCTTTGCAAACGATTCTTTGTTTTGTTCCATTGGGCCCAAAGCCCGTTCTTTTTGTGATTGTCTAAAGCCATCCTTAAAATCTAAATTATAAACCCATCCTCTACAAATTCATTGTGAAGAAAGGCCTTTCAAGCCCATTTTCCTCCTAGTCGTGGTTTGGGAATTTGAATTGTGTCCTTACAATGTTTATTATGATATTGATGGTTTCCATTTATTTTCAGAGTTAAAAGTTTTAAAAGAAATTTTACAAATAAAAGAATATACTTTAATTGATATACTAAATTATATAAAAAGGTGAGATTCATTTCCAAATACATGCATTACTTATAGAATGTTATTAACAATACTTGTTACTATTGCTTTTGTCGAAAGAAGTTTTTCAAATTTAAAATTAATAAAATCATATCTAAGAGCAACAATGTCTCAAGAAAGATTAAGTGGATTGACTATACTATTGATTGAAATTGCAATGTTAGAAGAACTTGAATACAAAAATTTAATTAGTCAATTTGTATCTCAAAATGCAAGAAAAATAGATTTTAAATGAACCTATCCAAAAATCAAACAATAACACAAATCACTCTCACTTTCTCTCTTTGATATTATTTTCATGAGTCTTGTCTCATCTCATCTCTCTTCTTTATCTGCCTATCTCGTAATCTTGGACTCTAAGAATAAAGAAAAAAAGAGTGAATGTTTGTGAGTTGTGAGTTTCTCTCTTTACTATAATTAAATTTATATTGTGTGTGTGTGTGTGCGCGCGCACGTGAGAGAGAGAGAGAGAGAGAGAGAGAGAGATATTGATTATGTGCAGCATTTTTTATTTTTTGTTATAATGTTATTTGTGTGAATGTGTGTGTGTATAGTATAATAACACGCACATAATACACGCACATAATCTCTTTATTATGTTCGTTATTTTTTATTTTATATAATTTAATAATTAGAAAATATAAAGGATTTTTTATATATGCATGTATTATTATTATTATTATGATCCAATAACTTTTTGTTACAAAATTAGTGATTCATGAAAAAGAAAAGTAAAATTAGTGATATTTTAAGCATTTGAATGATTAAATAGACATTTAGTGTATTATTTATGCATGGATGAAGGTAGCTGCGTGGGTTAATAACTAATACAATGCAATGGGTTGAATTTTGTGATTTAGTTTAAAATATTTTTTATAAAAACAATGGCAAATAGATAATGACAACCAGGGATGGAACTACCTTGGGGCCACGGGGGTCATGCCCCCCATTCCCCTTCCCCCCCCCCCTCTAGCAGCCTTTGAAAAGAAATTTCCTAGTATATATATTAGCATAAAAAAATTTACCTTTGGCTCTAAAATTAATATACTTGGCCCTCCTCTCCCAAAAATTTTACAAGCTGACCCATCAAAACAAAAATTTAAAAAAATTTCAAATCATCTCTTGTCTGGTTGTCCCAAGAATATCAAGAAAAACATTTAGCTAAACATTTGGACAATTTACATCCGAACAACAAGAAAAATCTACAAAACACTTCACATATTCAGATAATAATAAAAAATATTTGGACACGGTCTAAGTAAAAAAAAAAAAATTATAACAAATCAATTATAAATTCTAGCAAAAAAAATCACAAAACCCAATAATCTTTACCTAATTTCTACCTCTCATTTGAGAGCTCTTTGTTCTTCTCAAATGACTCCACCTTATAGTCATAGAGACATCTCCTATGTTGTTAATCACTCCATCCACACACCAATTAGTATCACTAGCAATTTGAATCAGTTGGTGTCTTTAACTCAACCCATGAATTTTTTTTTAATGATATAATTTTATTAAATTTTAATGTTTTATTAACTTTGGGACACAATTGGAAAGCATGCATAAATGTAATACACATGTGAAACAACAACAACCTACTATTTTGTGCCTTACCTAAACTGCTACCAAAACATGTGTGTGATTAGTCTATTGGTAATAACTTTGTGTCTTAGCTAAATTGATGTAGTGATGGGAAAAGCTTTATTATTTACATAGTTGGAGACTCAAAGTTACCGTTCATTATCATGTGATTGTTTAGCAGATCTCTTTTTCTTTTTCTTTTTCTTTTTTTATGTGAATTTTTTAAAGGAAAAGATCTCACATCTTTATGCTACCTCAACCTTAACCAAGTAATTATATAAAAAGAAACCCTTAACCAAGACACCAATAATTGTCTCACCATTTTTTTTGCTGAATATTAGTGCATAATGTTGATTAACCATTATTTTAGTTATTTTATTGATGTAATACTAGACGTGGATTTGAAATTTTAACTATAGTTTTTGTATTTTTTTTTTTTAAGAATCTTTTGTATATAGCATTATGAAGTTATTAGGTATAAAATTATGTCAAAAGAATAAATAGATTTTTATAAAAAAAAAAAAAAAATTATAATGTGGATAGAATAAAGAATTGGTCTAACCTCATTCAGACCTTAAAAATATCAAGACATGTCGATTAACTCACAAAACTCTTGATTATAAATATTTATTATTGATTTTTAATAAAAGAAAAAATTCAAAAAAATAATTAGAAAAATAATGCATCATTATCAACCTCTAGTATTAATATTCAAACTTTTTAAAATTCTTGAACAAAAAACTTTGGCCCCCCTAAGTTTGAATCTTAGTTTCGTCTCCAATGACAACTATATAAAAATACAAAAATTCTTGAAGCCACCACTACTCATTCTTTGGAATATTTAGAAGTTAACCATGAAGGCCTACATTGAGGAGATTTGTATATAGTTCTCGTTTTGTTTGGAAATTTTGCACCTAAGGGTCTATTTGGAGTCTGTTTATTTTGTTGAAACTGAAATTTTTTTGCTAAAAGTACTATAGATAAAGGTAAAAGTTAGCTGAAATAGTACAATGAGACTCATAAATAGTACCAAAACATGCAATAAGATCCATGAATAGTAGCAAAAATAAGCTTAATAGTAAAATAAATGAGCAAAAATAATTTTTGCCATATACACACTAAGAGGGCGTTTGGATGCAGCTTAAAGTTGCTGTGTCCGCGTTTTGCTGTTTTTTTTTTTTTTTTTTTTTGCTGCTGCGGGGACAAGCGCGCAGTGCGCGTACTGTGCGCGTATTGTGCGCACACTGTGCATGTACTTTTTTAGCAATTTTTTATTAAAAGTGGGTCCCGCAGCACTATTTACACATTTAAAAATTATTTTGCTACAGTGTTTTCAGTTTTCAGTAATAAGTTCCATCCAAACGGACCCTAAGTCTTTACGATAGTTAGATAAGGAAAGACGAAATTATGGTAATTAACTGATATAAACCTGGTCTTATATGTTTGAGTTGTTGTTCTAGTTGAGTTTTGGAGAAGTCACCTTTGTATTGAGCTTTTGCTCCTGTTGTATAGTTTCTGTTTTGTGAATAATTATTTAGTTTTCTCTTCAAAAGTGGAACTAACAGCAACATTAAAAAGGAAAGAAAAAAAAGAAAAAAAAAGAGGCGTGTTAAGCATGGAAACTTTGTTCGAATTTCTTTTTCCAACACTAACTTTTGTTTGACACGTATAAACGCAAGCAACATACGTCAGGTTTTTTTTTTTTTTTAATAGACTTATAAAAGTGAGTCAATAGATTAGAATCAAATTATTGAACCGATGATTCTATTAACGAACTTGTTGATTGCTGGAGAAGGAACGTTCACTCCATTTGGCCAATAACGAACAAAGGGATGTGAACTTGTGAAGTCTTCAAATCTTAGGGTGCACTCAACCAAGCGCATGACTTTCTTTCTAGTCAACAAAATGCCAATGCGTAAACTTCAACTTAACTATTTTGTACTACTTTTTAAAGCATATATATATATATATATATATATATATATATATATATATATATTATATATGTATATATTAGAAAAAGTCTAACAACCCAATAAAATTTCACAAAATTTTTACAATATTCTTGTTTTGAGTTACGTTTGATTCGAAATAAATTTTACTTTAAGTGGTTTGTTGTGAAAATATTGTGATATTTTGTTCTGTATATACTTTATAGAAGAGGTTTTTTTTTTTTTTAAAGTAAAAAAAAAAAATTCTTCTTTTCTACTAATTATTATTATTATTAGGATAAAATACAAAACCACCCTTAAGGTTTGACTAATATTAGGTACTACCTAAATTTTTTAAAAATATCTAGTCTACTTCTTAAGCACAAACTTTAATTACTTAACATTAGGTGGAAATTTCCCTACTCTCGCTTGCCCCTACCTCCCAAATATTTGGTTGTTCTTTTATCAGTTAGTGGTTACCTATACGCTTCATTGTACATATAATTGTTGTAATACAATTATTGTTAAACTTGAGCAATTAAAACAAGCAATTGGAAGAGGAAGCAGTTGACTTGGAAGAGCATTGAACTTTTTTTAACTATGTTAAATATTATTTGTGCTTAGGGAGTAAATTAGATATTTTTGAAAAGTCTCAATAATGTGGGTTTCAATTAGCTCAACTGGTAAAATCTTGGCAAAACTACAATATTGGTCCCTCAAGTTTATTCTGTGTGCGCTATTAGTCCCTCAAGTTTCAACTAAGTACAATTGGTCCTTCAAGTTTATAAAATGAGTTGTATTAGTCATTTTACTAACTGCCATTAGTGATGTTGCTTACGTCGCTAACGGGACAATGACTTGGCATTTTTTTAAATGACATGGCATTTTTTAAATTAAAAAATTATAGTAACTAATTTCCACGTAAGATTGTAGTGACTCGGTTGAAATTAAATTTTAAATTATAACCGGTTACAAATTAAACCCATTTACTTTTACACAAACACAGACGACGCTAGCGTCAGGGAGAGAAAGGGGAAGGAGAGATTGATGTTGAAGGGACAACCTCAGAAATAAGCAACGCTAACTTATCAGAGTTGAACTCATTACGCCGCTTGGTTATTCTCTCTCTAGAGTTGAACTCAAATCATTTACCCAAAGGCTTTGTTTTCCCGGACCCGCATAGATATTTCATATCGATTGACTGCCCAGTCTGGACTCCTATGACACCTAACGACTATTATAGTTTAACATGTATTAACTCAAGAACCTTAGAAATCAAAGATTTGAACGCCTCCTCAATAAACGCATTGAAGTCGTTGTTCCATATTGTGGAATATATTTGGATTGAGTCTTGTGAGATGGAATGCATTGTTGATACAATTGGGGGAAATCATACCGCTACATTTGGTAATTTAATTACACTATGTCTAAAAAGAATGAGCTATCTGAAAACAATATGTGAGGGGCCCAACCAGTATGAAATCTTCAGCAATCTCACATCTTTAGCCGTATCTGGATGCTCGAGATTGATCAGTCTCCTCTCGCCGTCCCTTGCTCAAAATCTAAAAAAGCTAAAAGAACTCACTCTCTCCTTCCCCTTTCTCTCCCTGGCGCTAGCGCCATCTGCGTTTGTGTAAAAGTAAATGGGTTTAATTTGTAACCGGTTATAATTTAAAATTTGATTTCAATCGGGTCACTACAATCTTATGTGAAAATTAGTTATTGTAATTTTTTAATTTAAAAAATGTCATATCATTTAAAAAAGTGTCAAGTCATTATTTCGTTAGTCACGTAAGCAACATCACTAACGGTAGTTAGTAAAAGGACTAATACAACTCATTTTATAAACTTGAGGGACCAATTGTGCTCAGTTAAAACTTAAGGGACCAATTGCGCACACAAAGTAAACTTGAGGGACCAATATTGTAGTTTCGCCTAAAATCTCTAAAAGTTGTATAAAAGATCTAGAATTCAATTCTCGCCTACACTAAAAACTAATTGATATCTTGGTTTATGATAAAGAGCTATCATCAGGAGCGGACGTCATAGGTTGAAATTCTAAAATTAAAAAAAAAGTCTCGATAATACTTAATATTAGCCTAAACTTTTGAGGTTATTTTTTTAATCTATTATTATTATTATAGAACTCAATATTTTCAATTACTATAATAAGTAGGGAAGAAGAATTCCAAGATTCTCCACATAAAGGTCCTTATTACTAGTTGTTAGAAACTATTGACAATTTGGGAGTTTATAATATAAGTTAATGTTGTTAAATATGTGCAAAGCTAATAGCAAAAAATAAAAATTCATTGACCATGACATTTTCAATAATTATGGTATTTTTTCAGTTTTAAATAGTATTGATTACATCCTGGGAAAAAAAAATATTGATTATTGTCCTTAATCTCTAATCATTTATATATAAGTTACAGCTGGTGTAACTTCAAAAGAGTCACACCTTTTTGTAGCTATTGATTTTTATAAGACCTAGCAGTGAGAAAGAGAATAATTTCTCTTATCATTAATATTGTAGAAATTAATGACTTAGCTGCCTCCACAATAAATGTATATTATTTTATTCTTTATTTTCTTAAATTCCCTTCTCTTTTAGGTGTCACCTCTACCGCAGCTCCATCCTCTTCACCATAAAACGAGATGGGTTTATGATGAGGTTAAAGAACTAAACGTATTAAACCAGTAGGGTTTTAGATGGAGACCCACCCTCACAAATACTAGCTATAAGTATTGATTGTCTCTTTATGTTTAAAGATTGAAAAGGAAGAATTGATTTTGTTTGCCCTTTAGATGCAGATGGTACACACAGAGAAAACTGGATCAATAATTTACAGAGTCTCTTTTATTAAACTCTCACCAATATCTTTATGTATAAGAACACAAACCAATATCTTTAAGGTGCTTTACAATTCTATTTGATAGCTACATATGTATTACAAAGTGATAATAGGTTTAGAGGGAGAGAAGATGAAGATGATGGAGAGCAGAGAGTTAATGTTGTTTTTTACTTTTCTATTTTTAATAAGAAGAATTAATGACTTAGTTACCAATTTTTAGGGAACAATAAATACATGACTATGAGTGTTTTTTTCACCCTTAGATCTAATACAAATTAATGGTTTAAAAAATGTGTAACTTGAACTCATCTCTCTCTCTCTCTCTCCCTCTCTCTCTCTCTCTCTCTCTCTCTATATATATATATATATATATATATATATATAACCAAAAACTCTGAAACTCTCACAATTTTTCATGTTAGCACAATATTTACATAAAATTATCATTTTATTTAAATAAAATTATTTTTGTTTATTCCAAACTTAACAAAGAGTGAAATTCCATCTCTCTAACAAATCCAACTTAAACTCAAACTCATCATTATAATTTTTTTTAAACAAAACTATTTTTGTTTAATCAAAACTTAATAAGAAGTGAAACTTTATCTCTCTAAAAAGTCTAACTTAAACTCAAACTCAAACATTAATAATATATATAAAAGCAAAAATTTTGATAGGATTCAAAAAAAAAAAAAAAAAAAGACTCATGTGGAAAAAAAAAAGACTCACGTTAGATTAAGAAAAAGAATTTACATTGTTATTAATGAATTTTATCTTTTATGTCAATTTTTTATTTGCTTTCATATGTGCCTGAGATTTTATTTCTATCTTATTCTTTTGTTATGTTTAGAATTGATTTTCTTTTGAGTATTTGGGTTAATCTCCATATTTATATTGACATTGTTTCATGAGTTTGGTTTTTGGGTTGAAATTTCTATTAATTATTTTTTTTTATTGTACATGGCAGATAAAACATTTCTATTTTTTTTGGAGAAAAATCAAAGCTGGAACTTATGTTTTCCCGCCTAGAGAACGATAAATTTTTATTTTGTATGTTATATATAAATTTGTTGAATTTGGTTTGGTTTTGAAGTAGAATTTGGAGATTTTATAAATTTTGAAGTTTTAAGTCTTGGGGTTTTTGGTATTTGTGTCTCAGTAGGTTGATCTTAATTCTTCATCTTAAATATTTTTTATTTACGTTCATGTGATTTTTTGTTTTCTTATTAAAAGTTATGATTTTTGGTTGATTAATTACTTGTTTGGATTAATTTTAATTAATTATTTTTTGGATTCAACATAAAAGATAATGAAATTAGGTATTATAATTTTGATATTGTTTCATATTTTGAATTGTCTATATTGTTATTACTATGAGAGAGTCATATTGCTACTCAAATTTGAAATTTAGTGTGTCTTCCTCATATCATGGTCTTTATTTATATATTTGTAGTTAATATTAGTTTTAGGTGTGTGTGTGTATATAACTATTGAGAGTTTTGCTTTATTAATTTAAGAATTGTAAATTATTTTGTAGGGTTCGGTAACTATGCACTTGTAATTCAATAACGTTCAATACTAGACAACACTTCTAAACTATGGAAAAGTATAGAAGTTAGATATTTCTTCATTTTTTGTAGAGTCAATAGTTTTTTCGTACATCACACGGGTTAGCGATTAGTTATTAGAATTTAGAATGTGATTTTTTTAAAATTATTTTATTAAAAAAAGTTTCCTGAGTGATTCAAAATCACAAGATGTTAAATTGTTAACAAAATCCTTGTTTATATTTTATTAATTAGTTGAAGTATATCTGTCAATTGATTTCTGATATATACAACTGATTTTAAATTTTACTGGGGTTGCATAATTGACAAGAGAGAGAGAGACTGTTCAGCTAATTAAGATTTGAGTTAAGAAAGAGTTCTTGCTAAAAGAGACTTCAGATTTAATAAACCTGGCTTACAAAAAAAAAATTTAAGGTTTTTAATTTGATGATAACGAACAAATCATTCTAAAGTCTTAACCAAACGTAACAGTCTCAAATTCCACAATAAATATATAGAATTTGAGCTGTTGTGTTGTGTAGCATCGTAATTCAAAGCAGTTGAAATACATATTAAAGGGTATATACTATATACTCTCAGCAAAAAGAAAAAGAAAAAGGGCACATACCATATACAATGCAAGTTTTAAACTTTTAATAGTTACTAACTGCATGAGTGATTCAAAATCATAAGATATGAGATTATTTTTTATTAATTGAAGTATATCTGTCAATTGATTTCTGATATGTACAACTGATATTAAATTTTCTGGCGGTGCATAATTGACTGAGTTTGAGAGGGACTGTTCAGCTATAAATTAGTGTTTTTAATTTGATGATAACTGATAAGGAATAATTATTCTAAGTTTTTTTTTATAAAAAAAAAATGTTTATTGGAATTCTTTTAAGTTGATAGAATTGCAATTTATATCTTAAAATTTGAGGGTGTTTAGATTTTACCACATAAATTTTATTCTATTTGTATCAGCCGCCTTTCATTTATATTTTCGGTTAAGTGTCAGATAAACTTGTCACGCGTGTTTAGTTTTGTCCAATAAAATGATGTCATATCATTTTTTGTAACCTAAAATAATTAAATAATTAAAAGTAATGTTATGACCGCAAACTATAACTATTTTACAATATTTTTACAAAATGTTGATGTGGTACTTCTTATTGATTTTCATCTAAGCCTACCATTAACATTAACATTATTATTATTATTTTTTTTTTATCAATACTCAGGCCCTGTTTGGATTTTTTTTTTCTTCACTCTTCACTCAAATTTTGTCACTCATCACTCATCACTTAAAATACCTCAATTTTCTAATACCCACCCATTTGGTTTTTGTTTTCACTTCACATCACTCAAATTTTCTACTGTTTGTGGGACTCACTGTCTGAGCACCATGTCAATGAGTATAGTTAGCCTACCCACCTCCCTCAACTCTTTTCATTTCATTTTCTTCTCCTTTAGTCACCATTGCCCTATTACTCTCTCTCCCAACACAAACCCAAACCCAGCTAAGATAGAAGATGATCAGCGTTGATTGGTGTAGCGGTGGTGCCGATCGATGTTGATCCTCCAACGTGTAGCGGCGTTGATCGGCGCCAATCTCCACGTTTTATCGGTGTTGATTTTTGAAAACTCCAAGGTGGTGGATGGCTTTCCACGGTGGTCGCTGATTTTTGGGTTTGGTGGTGCGATGGGTTTGCAAATTTGCAGATTTGAGTTTGCTTTTGAGTTTGCAGATGGGTTTGTTGGTGCGATGAGTTTGTTCTGGAAATCTGGATTTGCAGATTTGAGTTTGCTTTTTTTTTTTTTTTTAATGATTGAGAAATTTGGGTTTTTTAATTTTGTTCTGGATTTCATTTTCACTTCTATTGGGGTTTTTTTTTTAAGTTGGGGTTTTCTGTATATTTTGAAGATCTCCATTGGTTTGCGAGAAAAAATAGGGGCAAATGAAGAGAAAAGCGAAGAAAATAGGGGAAAAGGAAGGAAAAAAAGAATGAACTAAGATGAGAAAGGCGAAAATGAAGGAAAAAGAAAAGAACAGAAAGAACGAACTGAGATGAGAAAGGCGAAAAGGAAGAAAAAAGAAAAAAGAAAAAATAACGAACTAAAGAACAGAAAAAGAAGAAAGAAAAGTGGAGAAGAAATGAAAAAAAGAAAAAAAAAAAAGGAGAGTAAAGTTGAAAGTTGCGGCTAGTGGGTCTCTCAGTGTGTTTAATTACGAAAATGTCATTGGAAACAGAGTTATGGAAACTGAAAACACATAAAATGTGTTTTCAGTTTCCATAACTCATAACTAAAAAATCAGAGAATTGAGTGATAGAAACAAAAACAAAAAACACAGCCAAACAAACTTTCTTGGAGTGGGTCCCACTTATTTTGAGTTATAGGTGAAGGAAACAAAATTATGAGTTATGGAAATCATAAATCCAAACAAGCCCTCACTCATTACATTAGCAATTTGTAAAAAAATTTATAAAAAAATTTGTATCATTAGCATTATTTAATAATTAAAAATGATATGACATAATAAAAAGAAAATATTATGTCCACAACATTTTCTCGTTACTAGTGGGTAAGATAATAATTTCACGGGTTGATTTAAATTAAAAACATGTAATAACCCACCAACTAGGACTAGTTGTGAAAATATTAAGGATGTAGCACTTCTCAAAATTTTGGATTCAAATCCTCTAGATTTCTAAGGGTACTTTAGCAATAAATTTCCTTAAATTCTAACAATTCTTTTATTATTTAAGAGTTTAGATTTTGTCATATCAGCATTTCACTAATAATACTCTTAGAATAATATAATGATGTTGCAAACAAAATAGTTAAGATTATTATCAATAGAATGTTGATATGACAAAATTTAGACCATTAAATCATTAAAGAATGGTTAAGATTTAAAGAAATTTATTTGGTAGGAATTTAGATCCTCTAGATTTCTTAATTGTTTTATTTGTAACATTATTTTATTATTTTAAGAATATTGTTAATGAAATGCAGACATGACAAAATTTGGAATAGAGATGGCAATGGGGCGGGGGCGGGTCCGAAGGATGGGGTCTTCGCCCCCGCCCCACATGGTTTTGTCTTTACCCATCTCCACCCCATCTCGCATGACGGAGAAAATTTTCTTGCCCCATCCCCGCCCCTTGGGGCCACACGAAGACCCGCTTCACCCCGTAAAACTCTACTTCTTGTTAATTTGCCCACAACTATTACAATTATTTTTTATAAAACTTGTTTCGTTAATAATAATATACTTAAAATTGCAAATAAATTTATCCCATCAAATCAAACTAATTTTTAGCAAAAATTGAATAATATTATTAAAGTATTTAACAAGACAATATCCTAACAAAAACAAAAATCTTATAATACAAAATCAATGATTCAATAATATATAAATTTGTTTATAATTAAGACAAAAGAAAAATGTTAAAATTTGTACCTTCTTTCCAACCTTGCTAGATTAAAAAAAAAAAAAAAGAGGCAGCAAGCTTTGTTAGATATAATAAAATAAGCTAGTGATATGTTTGTTTAAATAGTAGGGTTCTAGGGTATAAAAAATTTACAATTTAACTCTTATTAATGCGGGGCAAAGCAAGGATGGGTTGGGGCGGGGCAAGGCAGGGATGAGTTCGGGCGGGGCGGGGGCGAGTTGGATCTAGAAAGTCTAAACCCATCCACAGCCCGCCCTGTGGTGTGGGGCTAAAATTTTGCCCCATTCCTATCCCACCACCTTTACGAGGTAGGGAAAACCCATGTGGGACGAAGCGGGAGGGGCGGGTCAAGCGAGGCGACAAAAAATTGTCATCCCTAATTTAGAATATTAAATCATTAAAGAGTGGTTATGATTTAAGTAAAAAATGTTGTGGACATATTATTTTTCTTTAAGGAAATCTATTAGAAGAGTACCTTAGAAAATTTAGAGAATATGAATCCCAAAATTTTAGGGAGTAATTTGCAATTTAACGATTTTATTTATTTATTTATGAAAATTATTCTAAGTTTTATTTTTTTATAGCGAAATTATTCCAAGTTCAAAGCAAAAACGTAATAGTTTGAAATTCTACAATAATAAATACGTAGAGAGCCGTTGTGTTTGAAAATACAAATACATAAAAAGGTTGGTATTAATACAAGTTTTAATGGGAGTGGGGGAGCACGTGATCACATTGGAGTTGGGAAACAGCCAATGATTTAGAGAGTTTCTGAGGCTTTGCCAGACTCTCTATCTCGCTTTGCAGCCGTCAACATCAATCACAATTAGATCACAGCTGTCTTCAATGGGACACAGCTGGCATTTCATTACTGGAGGGAAAGAATATTACTTACTTTGCTACTGTTCTTTGTTCCAAACATCAAAGAAAAACAAAGAGGAATTGATTGCCTCGCCCAGGCTGTGCTCACTGCTCACCGCATTGCATTCTATACGTATGTATATGACCTGGCACTTCATTTACAGCGTGTAACCAGTAAACTGTGTTTCTTTCCATCATTGCGGAGCTACCCACCACCTCACTATTGCTCACTTTGTATTTTTTTTTTAAACTTTCTACTAATATTATGAGCACAATTATTTTGTTTAGGATTAGTTTTTTTTTAATATATAAATTGATGGCTAAATTATAAGGTTTTACATTAACAAAATTAATTTTAGGGTAAAATATTATTTTGGTCCTTAAACTTTGTTAAAAATTTGTTTTTCATTCTTAAACTTGGTAAATAATTTTTTCAATAGTTTAAGGATGAAAAATAAACTTTTGGTAAAATTTAAGGATATAAATAAAATATTTTCAATAGTTTAGAAACAAAAGATTATTATTTTTTAATAATTTAGAGATAAAAAATGAACTTCTTAAAGTTTAGAGATAAAAACCAAACTTTTAGTAAAATTTGAGACTAAAATAGTATTTTACCCCTAATTTTATAACTTATTAAAATGACAAGTTACAAATTATATGATTTTAAAAAAAATTTATTTTATATGGATTTTTAATACTATTTTCATTTTTTTCTGTTCACGTACTATCATGACATCATCTTGATAAATTGTAATAAAAACCCTTGAGAAAAGTAATGTCTACCAAACTTTTACCACCATTTCCTAACAAATATTAAATGATATGTTGTTATTAGTGGACAGAATGTATTGATTTGATCTTGTATGTGGGTCCATTATTTCATAGCATATTGTCATAACAGGTTGTTATTAGTTGTTATTGATAAGTATGAATTTGACCTCATAAGCGGACCCACCACTCCATTACATATTGCAATAATAGCTTGTTATAAGATTAAAACTAATAAATATTCCTCTCAAAAAAAAAAAAACTAATAAATATTTGCCATCTAAGATTTCTTGGGAAAGTATCATGTTCTCAAAAACTTTTGCAATAAATATGTTTTTAGACCTTTTCTTTTCGTAATTTCTTAAGGTGTTTTTGTTCAATTTTAATGCAGAGAATTTTTTTTTTTTTTTGAGAAAGAATTTAAATTAACGTTGCTTTGGCATGAACCTAACAGAAACATCATTTTTTTATTTTTGTCATGCAATGCTGAGTTAATGGTAACATGCCCAAGTCATTAATTGTGAAAAAAATGGTTATAATTTTTTTTTTTTTTTGTGTACCTGTACTTATATTGTTTTGTACCTACACTTTATATTGCTTATTTTCAGATTACTTGTAGAAGCAATCCTCACCTAACTCTAAATTCAATATTTTTTATGGAATAAACATGCTCTAGACTTCTTACAAAAATAAAGAATGCTCTAGACTTCTCTAATTCTTTAATGCTTTATCATAAAATAAAGTTCATTGTTATTTGTTTGTGGTCAGAAGTTGGCAAGTTATTTGAATGCCTAACTAATTGCAATAAATAGTGTACAGATATACCTTCTTATTTAAACAACGCTGCTCGAGTTCCTAAAACTATTTAAAATCCATTGTTAAAATTAATGAGGGAATTGGAGGAGTGTTTACTTAGTCACTAAGGATTTCTCATTAAAAATAAATTTAAGTTAATGCACCTCAAAATATTATTTTCTTTTTCATAAGGGATACTCAGCTTTGATATTGATTTTACATAAGGCCCCATTCAGAGGGAGAAAAAAGGGATTAAACATATGGCATAATAACTCAACTGTGCAATAGTAAGTTATGACTTATGAATGACTTTGAGTTATTGCTTACATTATTTTTAAATAATTGAATTGGTTTTATCATTTTTTATTCCTCTAGTAAACTAAAATTGTGCTTAATTATGTGTGCTCTGGCAAGTCCAATAAAAGCCAGCATTTTATCACAAAAAAACAAAAGGCAGCATTTTCTAGTACACTTTGCTTAAATTCATAAGTTGAATTTAGCTAAAATCATAATTAAAGTTGTGTTTGTATTAGTTAAAATCCGGCTTCCTTTGACAGTCAATTAATATATAATTTATTTTTTTCAAAAAAACTTACCATTTTGGTTTCATTTAAACCATAAAATGAATCTATTGCTGTTAAAAATGAAGATGATTCTTTTCTTAAAATGATATGACGCACGCCTATTTGCGTAACTAGAGCAAATAAATAAATATATCTTGAATGAATTGAAATTAAAAAGGACATCTATCTCAAAGAAACATAAGAAAATACACACTTAAGCGGCATGTATCTCATTTTTTTTTTTTTTTTTTAAAGCTGCATGTATCTAGACACCAAAAAATGCTATAAGTACAAAAAAAAAAAAAATTATTTTTTATTATAAAACTAATTTGACAAAATTTTATTAAGGCTAAAATGCAAAATTAACCCTCTAACTTTCTTTAGATTTCATTTTAGTTTTCTAACTTTGCTTTCGTTCATTTTAGTCCTTTAAGTTTCAGATTTATTCAATTAAGGCATTTCCGTTAACTTTTGTTAAAATGTTTTGAAAAAAAAATTTGCAAAATATTGTTTAATCATTAATTGAATTTTTTTAATCTAAAAATTTGAAGAAAATTTTATAAAATTGAAAAATTAACCAATACATATAATAAAAGTTGATAGACAAGTCATAAATGAATAAACTTGAAAGTTAGAGGACTACAATAAAATCTGAAGAAACTTAAATGATCAGTTTTGTATTTTACCATTGTATTAATTTTGATCTAGATTTTTCTTATGACTAATAATCTCTGGTCAACCATTATGAAATTTGTTTATGTCTAGGTAATTAGGTCAAATCTCCTTGTAGTTATGAATTACAAAAGCGCGTAAATACGTTATGATCACAAAAATTCAAAACTTTTCGTTAGCCAAATTACGTGTTGCTCTAATGCTAATCCCCCTAAAATTCAAACGCGTTTTAATAAAAATCCATTCTACACCTTATTGATAACCAACCAAAAAAAAAAAAAACCAAACCCAGAAAAAAGAAAAGAAAAAACCCAAAAAATTGAAAAAGAAAAAGATAGGAACAAAGAACAAAGAAAAAAAAAAAAAAAAAAAGTATTCCTTCCTTTACCATACCAGCGGTTTCACCAATGGGACCTTTTTCTCCATAAAAGAAAACTCCAGAGAGAGAGAGAGAGAGAGAAGAAAAAGACAGAAAGGGACAGTTCAGACTTAAAGAAAGTCTCTCTAGGCTAGTGAAATCCCATATAAATACGTGATTAAGTTCTCTCTCTCTTTCAAAGAGAAAAAAAAACCCAGTCCCCACTTTTCTCTCTCTTTCACAGGGAAAGCAAAACCGCGTATTGATTTTTTGTTAGCAATGTACAACAAAGAAGAAGAAGAAGAAAGAAATTTATTATAAGCCTTAAAGACTTCATTATACCCAATCTCCAAAACCCATCTCTTTCTTCTTCTTCTTCTTCTTCTTCAAGAACCCACAAAGAAAAAAAAAAACCCTGAAAACCCAGTAATGCTTCCTTTCAGACTAAGAGTAGTCGTTTTGTTTCTTCTCGTGTCGCTTATTTTGCCGCCGTTTTGTCTCTGTATACGGTCGTTTCCGACGAGGCCGAACGACGGCGGAGATGGGCTTGGGCTTGGGCTTGATGGGCTGTCGCGATTTGCTGAAGCGCCGGACTACCGTAACGGGAAAGAGTGCCCGCTGATGAAGAACAAGGAGTCCTACGTGTCCTCGTGCGACCCGTCGTTTATCCACATAGCGATGACGCTGGACTCGGAGTACCTACGTGGCTCCATGGCGGCGGTTCACTCGGTTCTGCGACACGCGTCTTGCCCCGAACACGTGTTCTTCCACTTCGTCTCGGCCGAGTTCGACCCGGCGAGTCCCCGGGTCCTGACCCAACTCGTCCGATCCACGTTCCCTTCCCTCAACTTCAAGGTCTACATCTTCCGCGAAGACACGGTCATAAACCTAATCTCCTCCTCGATCCGACAGGCTCTCGAGAACCCGTTGAACTACGCCCGGAACTACCTCGGAGACATTCTCGATTCCTGCGTTGACCGCGTGATTTACCTCGACTCCGACGTGGTCGTGGTCGACGACATCGTCAAGCTCTGGGAGACCAACCTGACCTCCACGCGTGTCATCGGAGCCCCCGAATACTGCCACGCCAATTTCACCAAGTACTTCACGGCCCCATTCTGGTCCGACCCGGTTCTTTCCCGGGTCTTTTCGACCCGAAAGCCGTGCTACTTCAACACCGGGGTCATGGTCATGGATTTGGTGAAGTGGAGAGAAGGGAACTACAGGAAGAGAATTGAGAACTGGATGGAAGTGCAGAGAAAGAAGAGGATCTACGAGTTGGGTTCGTTGCCACCGTTTTTGTTGGTCTTCGCGGGACACGTGGAGCCCATACACCATAGGTGGAACCAACATGGGCTCGGCGGCGACAATGTACGAGGTAGTTGTAGACCGTTGCATCCTGGTCCGGTTAGTTTGTTACATTGGAGTGGGAAAGGGAAGCCATGGGTGAGGCTCGATATCAAGAAGCCCTGTGAGGTTGACAGGCTTTGGGAGCCGTACGATCTTTTCATTCACGGTAAAGATCATCAACGACTTGGGTCTCGTTCTACTACTACGACGTCGTCTGATACGTTAGCTGGGTATTCGGGTTATTTTTTATGATGATTCTTTGTTTCTATTTTTTGTTACATTGTTGAAAGATTCTTTCATACTTTGTACAGAGATTGATTTTTAATAGAGAAGGGTTTGGTGGGGTTTTTTTTTCTTGGGTTTAATTCTTGATTTTAATTCATGAGGTTCCAATTCTTTGGAACAATTTTTGGTGGATTGATTTTTCTTTCGATGTGTTGTAATGGACTATTATCAGTATTATGGGGACTGTGGAAACATTTTGGATGGTGGAGAAGAAAAAATTGAGAATGACAGTTGAGTCTCTGTCCTTTTTTATTTGTTGTATTGTTGTTGTTTCATTCAAGTCTTTCAATTATGTGTTAGATTTACTGTGATGGCTCTGAACTTTTGTGATATTTGTTTGCTCAATGACATATGATATGGACAAAGCTTTGAGGTGCTGTGTTGTTTACTTTTCCCTCTTTTGCTTAAAAGACAAAAGGAAAGAGTAAAGGAAAAGCTGGGTCATCACTTTTACAGGTTATGATTGAATTTGATCACAGATAGTAGATACACAGTGATTCAAGGTAAAAAACATAATGGGAAAGTTGAGGGAAGAAATGAGAAGCAGTTGAATTCTGCTAGCTAAAAACTAGTCTTGCAAAGTGTGTGTTTCATGAGGTTCAGAGAGCCTGACACGTAGCTCTTCTTTGTATTTTTAATTTATTTTTTCAACAACCTTGGATTCTTCCAGGGCTTTAATGCTTTTGCGAAACTTTCTTTGTGTTTTTTTTTTTCCATTGGGATTACAGGTCAATGAAGTCTATGACGTTTATTTCTTTGAATTTTGGTAAGAATCCCATGTTTGTTCCTTTCAAGTTCCCAATGAGTGACAACTTTGTTTTAATACGTGTCATGCCATACGGTAAAAAATTGAAGCTGATTAGTCGCCAGGTTTCATTTTCATCCTTTTTTTTTTACCTTTCCTATGAAGAAAAAAATAAAGAAAACAGGAGAAATATTCCTGTCCTATTCATAGGTGCTCAAAGAATTCTAGCTCGTCGACAAAGAATTTAAGCATTCATATTTCATTTTGCTTTACTAACTTTCCCAGTGGACGAGATCAATTCAATATCCCCTTATTACCTTTTCAAAACGTCACTGTTTTAGAGAGATTAATATAAAATAAAACAACATTTGGTGCAATAATAAGTTTGCCCATCTTGTGGGTTAATGTTTATATTATTATTATTATCATCCTTTAATTTGGTCGCATACTCACATGGGATTTACCCGATCAAGTTTTTAATGGGGGCCATTTGCCATTGGTCACATGCCCAACAGTTCATTTTACTAAAAATTACTAAAAAATAATAATAATACTAGGCAAGACCCGTATAAGAAGATCTGGAAATTTATGATTAAGATTTACCAGATTTTTTTTTTCTAGTTGGAGATTTACCAGAATTTATTATGAAGATTGCAAGTTTGAAATGTGGAGAGACCTTTCAATTTTACAAAATACGCCAAGTGTTTGGTGAAATTACTTGGTCTGTAGACGATGCTTTCGAGACACATCTCCTTTGCCAGCAAAGCCAAAAGCCCTCACTGCCATGATTTTTGCTGCACAATGCAATGCATTCAATTCCATCCATTTTGACTTCATTTATTGTCATACTTTCATATTCATGAATCATGAAAGTATTACTTAAAAATAGGATCACAAATTCACAATTTGTCAATATGGTTCAAGCAAAAAAAAATGAAAGGATCACAATATGATCGTTGAGTAGTCTATTTTACATGGAAAAAAAAGAGGTTATCAATTCAATGCCACCAGCACAAGCAAGCATACATTCCAAGAATAAATAACTGTGAGCAAACCCTTTATTCCAAAAAGAAAATATAATCACCCTCCAAGGCTTCTTCGAATCCTGATGACATCTTGGTTGGTAATTTTGAACGCATTCTTCAATACCTCATCAGGAATATCAGGAATTGATGTGAATGCGGCTCTTGATGCAAATTGGGTCCCTGGTTTTTGGCTACTGAACCCAGACACCAATAGGACCGGGACCCTTGAGTCTGGATTGTAGAGAAAATGGAGCAGACCCTTTGGGAACACAAACGAGTCACCGGGCCTCAATGCTTGTTGATAGAGACGATTAGAGGTGTCCACAAAGCCCACTTGAAGTTGGCCTTTGAGGCAAATGGTAACTTCCGAGGCCCTTGGGTGCGAATGTGGCGGGACGGAGCCTTTTGGTGCTATGTCTATTCGGGACATGGTCATGCCCAAGGTGTTGAGCCCAGGTAAATCCACGGTGTTGATCACTGTGCCATTGAACCCAAACTGGCTGGTGCTAGCGCTAGTGGGTTTGGACAGAACTGATGTGGTGAAATGGGAAGGTTTTGCGTTGTTTGGGTCAATGCATGGTACACCATTGGTGAAGAGTGGGCTTTGGTTATCTGCAATGCAATAATCTTGAAGCGGATCAGGATCGGGTTTGGCCTGGCCCAATAAAAGAGCTAGGCAGAAGAATATTTGGAGCAAAAGGGACCAATTGGCTTCCATTGAAATGAAAAAAGAAAACATTCAGCTTTGGGGATATGATTTTTAACCAGCACAAGAGTATTAAGCTATATATATACCAAATGTTGGAGAGTGATGTTTGAAAAGTTTAAGGTAGGGAAATGATTGAGTAGCTTAAGAGCATTATAGAATAAAAATGCAAGGCAAGCTAAGAGTATGTGATTAGGTAAGTAAAAGCCCACTCAAGTTGATGATGTTGATTGTATTATATATTTTTATATGCTGTGGTCTAATTCGCTTCGATAACTTCAATTAAGTGCTTGGGCTAGGCCCATTTGATCACGACCCTTCCACCAATGCCCAAGGATCTTGGTTAGCATCCTTTGTATTGGTCATCTTTTGAGTCCATTTTGGTAGGGAGGAAAAGTGAGTAGAAAAAAAAATGGAAGAACTTGGACTAGCTTTAATTGGGACAAGCTAAAACATGCATGGAATGGAAGCGAGGCTATCAAGCAAGTTGTTTTTGCTTACCGACAGATTGATATTTTCTTTAATTTGTAGGCTAAGTAAGACTTGACTTGGGTCTAGTGAATTGGATCCATTGGGATGAAGACACATAGCTAAAAGTGGATATGTCATGATGAATTCTACGTATAATAGTAACGAATTCAATGCAAGTGAATACTAGATCTAAGTTTTTCCCAAAAGAGTAATGGTTATCTTCTATCTAAGCTACCATTTTTAATGTATCGAAAATGAAAGGAAAAGAATAAAGAAAATATACTATACAGGTGATTTTGACAATTTTATCCATTAATTTTGTTAAAAAATATTCAAATACAAAAATTTATTAAGAATTTACTACATGAAACTTTTTTTTTTTGGGTGTCTTCTGCAAAACTCTTACAATACAAAATATTATGGTAAATTTAGTAACTGTTTTTTTTTTCTTCCTTATTTTTTGTTTTTAAATTTTTTTTTCTATTTTTGAGACTAAAAAACTTCTTTGGCAATCCAAAATTGACAGAAAACAAAACATGTTCTCAAAACTCAATTTGTAAAGAAAATTGAAAGAATGCAAAAGACTGTTTTTAGTTTCTAATTTTAAAAAGCCAGTGAAAACACACATTTAATTTAATGAATTAGCATTAGAATTCAAATACTAGTAACAACATATTTTAGTATTTTATATATATATATATATATATTTTTTTTTAAAACTATCATTTTAATTTTAACTAATTAAACATATTTTTGATTAAAAAATGCAAGAATTTTTTTTTATATTCTTAAAAATAAGATTTAAAAAAAAAAAATTGTTATCAAACATAACCTTAATCTTTTTTTAATTTAAATTTTAAATCTCTTTTTTTTTTCTCCATTATTTTTCTTCTTCCTATCAAATAATAAGGCCTTTATGCAGTGACGAGGTAGGAGCTCATCCACAATTAATACAATGTCGTTTTCCTCTGCTAGGATATCTTTTTTACAATAATATTGACAGGTCGTTTTGTCTAAACGTTTCAATAGTAGGGGTCCAGATAGGGCCTTAGGCTTAATAATTTATTTGAGAGACATGTAACTTTTACACGCACCCCGCAAACACTCTAAAGTGGGCCTTCCTTACCATCTAATTATTATCTATTTTTAAAGTTTAAAACTATTTTCATGGCTGGTCTGATAAATGCTAGTGGTTATTCAAAGTCAAGTCTCTCTCTGAAGCCCTGAATAAGAATTCTGAAGGGTATGAATGAAAATTGGTTACATAGAAAATTGTTAAAAAATGGTTGTGAGGTCTTAGTTTATTCAATGCTTCAACCTCTGATTTGTTGAACCACCATTATTGACCCAACTAAATCTTAATGTCCTCATTAAAAGATTTGGTAGTGTAAAGTGTAAACACTATCTTTTCTCTTTTTGTTACCAAAAAGATTAACTTTTCATCTAAACTAGAAATAGTACCTTGTTAGTCTTGATTCTATTACTGTTCATCTAAAAGGAAATCTTGTAGTATAAGTTTCAGTTTAGATAAGTTTCAAATGCTTATCCTTAAAAACAATAAAAAATAAAAAATCTGGTTTCTCAAAAAAAATAAAAAATAAAAAATCTGCAACTAGTATCATCATAATGGGCTACTGCAACTTTGATCTCTTTATCTCTTTTTTTCATACAGTTTGGTTGTTGTCGTTGATTGGATCTATCATTTAGGACCTTCCAGAAGTCCCAGAAGCAGACAAGGTTGTCATTACTGGAAAAGGTGGTAGTGATAATTGTGTCATTGAAAAAATAGAATATGAAAACCAGAAATGTAGGACACAACACATGGACACGTCATGTTTTCTTTGTTACACTTCACTGCTTACAGTTTTTTACCCTGTCTTCTCTTTTTGTCTCCGTAGTCCATGAGTCCACACTGATTTTGCTTACTCTTTGGTCTTCCAGCGAGATCTAGAGAATAGATTGAATGTTCCAAGCTGGTCACAAGCTATGGTATGTACAGTTTTGTGCGGTAGCTCATTGGTAATTCAACACTGACACTGAGATGGGTGAATCAATAGCAGATGTTTCTAGAGTTGAAGATAAGGTAGTAGACTAGTAGTACACCTAATTTGTCTTTAAATCTCTAAGAAGTGACCCATCTGTTTTAATTTATTGTTCTTCCCCTATTTGTTTTATTTGTTTTTATGGCTTATTGATTGGTTAACTATCTGTAATTAGCTAAATTTCCCAACTTTTGTTGTTGTTGTTTTGAGTTGTCATTGTGTGCTTTAGCTTGAAAATATGATTGGGCTTTGGTGTTTTTTCTGTTTTATGCACAGATGGGAGAGACAATCACAGCTGCCTCAAAACCTGGTATGGATGTGTCTGTTTCTTTTGGTAGGTTTGATAATGATTCACTGTCTTGGGAGAAATGGTCAACTTTCTCCTCCAATAAGTACTTAGAAGAAGTTGAGAAGTGTGCAACACCTGGATCAGTAGCTAAAAAAGCAGCCTACTTCGATGCCCATTACAAGAAGATTGCCGCTCGCAAAGCTGAGATAATGGATCAAGATAACCAGATTGGTAATGATCAGTTGAGGTCAGAGAATCTAAATGTTGGAGATCTGACTAGTAATGATAGTGGAGCTGGTTCTGAATTCAATGCATCTAATAGCCACGGTTCCACAGAAGAAGAAGTTGTTAAGCAAGAAACCAACCTGGTCAGTGAGGTAATTAGGACCCATGTGGATGATCTGAAGGAGGACACTCCAATCAGTATAGAAAATCAAAGATCATTAGCTGAGGGAGAGAAAGAAGAAAATGGTGGCACAGGTGATAGCCCCAGGTCAAGCAAACCAGAATCGATCCATTTAGTAGAAGAAGAAGAAGAAGAAGACACTGCTGTGGTTGAATTTCAAGATATAAAGGAAATTTCTGTTGCTCTTGTGGTAAAAGAAGAAGAAGAAGAAAAAGAAGCTGCTTTGCTTGAATCTAGAGATATAAAGGAAGTTCTGCACAATTTGAATACTAAGATAGGAAATGATCCAAAAGTTAAGGAGCAAAAGGCGAAGTTGGACCGTCCAAAGGAATCTAAGAAGGTGAGAAGATTGATTTCTTTAACTAATTGATCTTTATTGGCAAACTTTAAATGCTTATAAACTTTGGTTTTTTGTTTTGTATCTGGTGGCTCATAGTTTTCTTGATTTTGCTTGTACAGGTTACTCCATTGAATAAGGAGAGAAATGTGGCAAGGCTAAATAAGAAACCGGCGTCACCTGTAACTAAAGCGGCATCACCTGTAACTAAAGCATCACATATTAGCACTCCTAAAGTGTCAAAGGCTGCACCAACTTCCACTGCATTATCTGCATCAAGATCGTCAACAAAGAAGGGAAATGATTCATCTTTACCAACGAGGAAAAATCCTTCTATTGTTGAAAGCAAGAAAGTTGCTCCTAAATCCCTGCACATTTCCTTTAGCTTGGGTCCTACAAATTCTGATCAAGTTTCGCTTACAACGAATCGAAAATCCTTAATTATGGAGGAAATGGGGGACAAAGACATTGTCAAACGAGCATTCAAGTCATTTCAAAAGAATTACAACCAACCGAAATCTTCCGGTTATGAGAGATCTCCAGTACCAAAACAGGTTTATCACATTACAACCATTGCCTAAAAGAAGAAACCTTTTTGCTTATCATAAAAAGAAGAAACCTTTAAGCAACTACTCTTGTCTTTACTGATAAAAGTTGAAACTGGCTTATGTAGAATCGGGTTTTCATTTTGTGGAACTTTCTTTTTTTGAATAGGTGGCTACAAAGGGGACAGAACCAATGGTTTCCACTTCTATGACTCCACAAAAAGAGAATGGAGGGTAATGTTTTGGCTCCACACTATTTGCCATTGCATACTGCTGAGTAATCATGTATTGTAGTTTATTTTGGATTAAATCCATGTGATACTTGAATTTTAACACTGTTTGGTTCTATATGTTTACTATCACTATGTCATAGTTAATTAGTTTTTGGTTTGAACCGATTATTTTATCTAATCTAAACAAAAAGGGAACAAGGAGGGTAGTGCAAGTGGAATAGGGGGTGAGATATGAAGAGTTTCTCACATTTTATATGTGTTTGTTAGCGTCCAATTATATTGATTGTCCAGTCTTAACTGTAGGTGCTGCCACTTCCTCACCAAAACAAGGAGATTCAATTCTATCCATTTTTGTCTTTTAATTCAATTATCTCAATGTCCTCACTCTAATTATCTCCTTTCTATGAAATTTTTTTTTCTTGTCTGTCCAACATTGATCTACGTGTGGCACGGCTTTTGTTCATATCAATGTACATAAATTTCCTTTTAACAAAGGTCTAAATGAACCAAGCATAATGTGAAAAATAATTCATCAGATTGACCAATTCATTCCAATTCAATAAAGAAACAATTCTGAAAGAATGCTTTTGAATGCCTCTAGCCTGCTGTTACGCAAATCACCAAATTATAGTTCCCTGATTTGTTTTGCATTAATAAAATTATTAGGGCTGCTCAGTTGAATTTTGAAATCTTTGATCCACTATTATGGAAAATTCAATATTGCATTGCTGTGCTGGAGTAGGTCACTCAAAGCAGGCGGTGTGGATAAAAGAAGTATTAAGGCAGCCCCTTCTTCTTTTGGCTTGAAAAGTGATGAAAGGGCAGAAAAAAGAAAGGAGGTACCAATTAAAACCAACATGATCCCCCCCCTCCCCCCGAATAAAATCTCTATTATGCAAGCACATAATTTCTTTCTATATCTTTATGAAGTTTCAATGTTGTCTTCTACTGACCTCATATTTGGTTATTTTTAGTTTTTAAAGAAATTGGAGGAAAAGTCTAATGCTAAAGAGGTAGAGAAGACACGCCTTCAATCAAAATCAAAGGTACACTTACTTTAGTAGTTCTCTTTATAAAGGGCATGTCTTTCCTTTCCATCATAGTTAGTTCTATAGCTGCACTTTCTCATAATGAATAATACAGTTTCAAAGATGTTCTCAAACAATACCGTCATTAGTTCATCAGAAGATTACTTTATTCAGTCTACACAAATGGCATGTCTGAACTCCCTATGCTTGACACAGGAGCAAAAAGAGGCAGAAATCAGAAAGTTAAGACAGAGTCTTAACTTCAAAGCTACACCCATGCCAGGCTTTTATCGGGGACCAAAAATGTCAAAAAGCACTTCAGATAAGGTATATCACATCTGTGTGTCCTTCCTTGTTCAATTGCAATCTGTTAGAAAGAATGATCTAAATAGGGGATACCATGTATAGTTACATAATGTACAACCTAACTCTTAACTCTTAAGGCAGCTTACACAACATGTTTTGCTGAGACTAAAGTGGTGAGGTCCATAGCTGTCCTGCTTTGCTGTTAAAATTATTCTGTCAAGCTGGCATCACATTAAGTGGGCCACAATCACCGTGATGATTTCTCACTGTTTGTGACAACTTTTTTGCATTATTTTGTCTAAAAGATTGGTGCATTTGTTAAGGGGTCTAGAGGCATGGGAGTATATATGGGTTAATAACCCTGTCAAACCTTTGGCAGCATCACCCATCTGGTCCTCTTAGAAGTGTTCCTTGATTCTTAGTAGCAGCATTCATAGAACCATTGAAGAATTGCTTCTACCTTCCACTTAAAATTTTGCTTTTGCCTACGTTATTAATATTCAAGATCGAAATAAGTTCCATTTTTCCCCCTTCTAAACTCAAAACGAGTGACATTTGAGACAAGATAAGGCCCCATGTTTTGTCTTCCCCATTTTGGGAGAGGCCGAAATGGTTCATTTGGAAGATAATTTTTATGTTAGGAGCCCAAAGCACTGTTGTTTTAGCCTTTTTTACCCCCTTTGTTATTCCTTCAGGAAACGCACAACTTATTGTCTTTTACTGAATGAGTTCCCAAGCCTAATCAACCAGCTTTTGGTTCCCTGGCATTTAAATCAAGTCAAGAGTTTTCCATATGTTCAGTTAATTAAGAACAAGGTTATAGTAATACTGAAGAGCTTCATACATCATTAACTATAAGAGGGGGGTTTGAGAGGGTTTTTATTTTGTGTTTGGAAAAGTCAAAATTGCATATGCACCATGAGAACTTCTCTCTGTTTAATGAGTTAAGGCTACATACGTGAAGTTATTAATGGAGTAGTTAATTTTTCCTCCAATGGAATTTAATTCTGTAGTAATATAAATCCAATTATGCAGGAAGTTTCCAAGAATGAGACTCATCGGTGAACCATGTTCTTCTTTCGGGACTCATGCATCATCTTGTAAGAAACAAATCTGGTTTGGAAGATAATCCTTTTGTGGAAGAAGAAGATACATATGAAGGAATTGCTTCTCCACGGGACTTGTGCCATAATACATTATTCAGCCAAAAGCAAATAGTCACTGATGAGGCGCAGACTGCATATCTGAATGGCTAGAAGAGAACCCATATTAATAATGTGTAGGAGATATGGAGGAGGTTGGGGCTCTGCTAGATTACATGGTGAATTAATACCCTTAGTCTCAAACCAAATATAGATAAAGCAAACAAAAAGGTATATAAATTGTTGGACAGTTAGAATTAATTTAATTCTTGTGGTTGGTTGCCATTCTATATTTGTTCTGGCACTTGGTTATTTTGTTGAAAGCTGAAAGTTGAAACTATGATGTTTGTTCCTAATAATAATCTGGCCTAGGTGAACCATTATGGTTTGATTAAGATTTTATATTGTGCAGTGACCAAACCTTCTATTGAATTTCTCAATGTCATTTTATTTTTCGTCTTTAGAATAAAATTTTCATTTTAGTGGGAATCAAAGGCATAAGCAATTGATTTATTCAAATTCCTATAGACCAAGAAATTTTAATAAAGAAATGAAATTTACAAGTTTTTGATGCTTAGGGGGGAAGCACAAAAAGTAAGAATATAATGAATTAACTCCCTTGAGCAGAGATTGTCCGTTCCAACTTCCATCAAGGCCTCAAATTCTATCACATGAGCTCCCACAGCCCAGGAGGGTTTATTGTTTGTTTGCAAGTTTCCTCAACATTATCCATGGAGGTTTTGTACCCTCCACAGATTTCCATACTTGTGAATGATTGCAGGAGCCAACTTTCTAGAGCATGGCGAGCTAAGGTTCGCCATATACACCAGGAAGCTAACTCTTGCACAGAGTGATTGGCAACCAAAGGCAGAGACCTATCAAAGTCCAAGTGTGTTTGTTTTGATACTCCCACCTTTTTGTGTGCTCAACTTTTGTAAGATGTCATACAGTGGACATCCATGTATTATGTATAAACTTTTGATGTACTGTATTAGTATGTGAATTTTAATATAGCTTAAAAGAAAAAGAAAAAAAAAAGAAAAAGGAACAAACAAACGAGTTAAGCACAGGGCCTGCTAGTGAAACTTTTTTTCATAAAAATCCCACTATTTCCCTCTCTATAATGGTTTAACAGGTTTCTTGCATGTATCTATATATTTATAGCACACCGGCATTAATGGTGTTAGTGAATTATGAATATAAATCTTCTGTCATACTTTTTGTGATGAATATCACATTTAGCAAATGTTGATATTCTTGATTAACTAAAAAATGAAAAGAATATTTATTGTGTTTCTATTTTAGTCCAATCATTGATTCTTGTAAGTCAACTTTAGTGTGTTTGTACTGTCACACTTTTTTGTATTCTTATTATGAATATCACATTTAGTAGATGTTGATTTAGTAAATGTTGATATTCTTGATTAACTAAAATCAAAAGAATATCTTTTGTCTTTCTATTTTAGTCCAATCAAGTGATTCTCATAGGTCAATATTAGAGTATGTTTGTAACAAAGGAAGATGAGAATGGAGGGGAAAGTAGTTGGAATTAGTAGTTACAAACATAGGGCAAATAGTCTGTAAAACAATAATCACTAAAGAACTTTCTGTTGTGGATGTAAGCCATCAAGCCAAACCACATAAATCCTTGATTCTGCTCTATTTTTCTCTCTAAATCATTTCATTTTCTACCATTTATTTTAAATGACAACTTGATGTAGAGTTTCCTGTTATTTTCTTTTTAACGTATATAGGCATATGGAGATTAATTTACCTGGTGCTCCTAAAGGATTTGAGCTGTAGATAGCTGTTTGATATGGACTCTTTGCATGTCTCAATCTCTGCACAGATGTCATTGAAATAAAATACTTGTTGAAAACCCAGGAAATGTGGGAAGTGGTAGGTTTATTCATTTATTTTTTGGGGGTCAGTTCAAAGATCAGTGGAGTTGGCTACCAATGTAGTTGCTGAGAAATGGACGGTTGTGATTGGCCCTTTAGTTAGCCTTACATTTTGGGTTACTGAATTTTAAAAGTTGAGATGGATGAAGAGATAGTCCCTTTGTTAAAGAAATCCCAACTCATCCAACAGTCTTATTTTTTCTTTTGAACATCCAAAGAGTCTTTTGAGTCTCATTCCTTGGTGATTGTAGGTTGTTGATTAGTTAATTCAATCAAATTTCATCATTCCTTCCAAGAGTCTAAATGTCATACGTAGGAAATTTTTTTGGGAAATTCATGATAATATATTATTATTCCTGGGAATGTTATGAACCAACCATAACTTATGGAATCTAATGGGAATGTGACTAATGAATCAAATGCTGTAGTTTTATAATTCTAGGACGTGGTTTCATGGATCAAAGACTCTAGAAATTAAGATCCTACAAACGACCCTTAGAACCGTTTGTTGTTAATTCTTAGTTTTTAATGAATGACACTTCTACCAAATAAGTAAATAACGACAGCAAGAAAGTGTACAATCTATCTAAATTGTATGTAAGTACTGCATTTTCAATCATGTGGTACAAAGAGAAACTAGTCTTACACTAGTGCTTTACAACCATAGGTTCTGTAAAATTAGTTTCCCTGATCTTCATTACATCTCTTAATGTTTTGAGTTCATAAAACCTCTAGCCTTCCAGTGACTGAAGGATTTGGAATACAATTTGATGCAGTAAAAGATGAATCAGTTCTACTGAAAAAATAAAAAGAATCAGGCTATTCATTTCACAATTCATATCATGTGATTTGAATTACATCTATATACAACAAAATCCTGCTACTATACCTATACCCAAAAAAAAAAAATTGAAAAAAAAAATCCTTTACTGATTAAGGCCTAATCTAAAAATCATCTAATTCACTAGAACTGCCTCTTGACTTCTCAGACATGAAATTTTCAGGCAAGTTTGGGAACCTCACTGAGATCCTTGAATGTGGTGATGATGGTCCCACAGTAGTTGCTGACTTCTTCTTCTGCAGGTTTCTAGCAATTTCAATGCATGCCTTATCAACCATATCAAGAAAATTTTTAACTATAACAAATAGTTGAAGTGGGGGTGCTCCTTTGTCCTTTGAAGCTCCTGATTGATAATATTCTGTTGTTTTCTGTACAAGCTTCATTACCATCGTTTGTTCCTCTCTCAACACCTTTAGTTCTTCCTCAGCTGCTTCAAGAAAACCTTTCATCTCTCTCACAAACCCTCCTCCACTTCTATCACTGCCACATTGGGACAAAAGTGCTTTAATTTCTGCTGTATGGGCTGTGAGAGCCGAGATTGTGTCAGCAAAGGTGTCGTAATCTATACTGGCTGCTTTCTTTACATTAGAGAACTCGGAACTGAGGCCTCCTACCATTGGTAATCCCAGAATTTTAAATTCCTTCTCTCTTTCCTCCTTCATTGCTAAACTCTCAGAATTTGAGCTGGTGCTGCTGGTGCTGCTATGGCTGCTACTACGACTCATGTTACGACCCATGCTACGATCCCTATTCAGAACACACCGTTTTCCCTCAGACCGGATTACTTCTTCCACAACAAAATGGAGTAAAGTAGTTTTTCCATCTATGCTTTTAACATCGGAGAGCTTCCGAAGAGCATTAAGGTTGAAGGCTTCAGCATTCCCTCGGGTAGTACCTGCATTCATACGATTGCCAGCCTTGAGGATTGCCTCTAGAAGTTTCAAAAATAGCCCTCGTGTTCTAAGTTCCTTGCAACCCAATTCAAGTGTTTGTATAGATTCCTTCAGGTTTAGAATCTCTGAGTCATAATTCAATCTGAAAAGCATAGCATTAAGGCGAGTAAAACTTGATGGAACAGCTTTCAGGAGGTGGTAAAGGAAGGATTCAGCAGCAGCCAGTCTTCTGGGGTCTCCATCATATTCAAGAATTTTTGATTGTTCTTCCTCAGTTGGGGCAACTCTGGCCAGCTTTTCAATATCATCTGCATTTAGGCCTTGGCCCTCATTAAGCGCATCAAGAAATTCTTCTTGAGAAATGGCCAGAGATTTCACAACAATTGCAATGTTTTGAGACTTTTTAGGATCAAGGATAACCACTTGTGAGCTTCCATCCAATGAATTATTGTTTCGTTGAGGCGAGTTCCGGCTGGTGGCAACATAGCCAAAGAGGGCTTCCATAAGATCTCCATCAAACCTGAAAGTTCCGAATTGAAACCATTAAGAATTAGAAAAAAAACCAACCAAAGATTATTGTGTGTGTGTGTATATATATATAACATAACTCATCTGAAATCCAGAAATGCAAATTACAATTACCTAAAAGAACCACCATCAATTTTGTCCCACACCATGGAATGATCTGTGTTGGTGTTCACCTTATCCCAATGCAAAGCCTTCATTTTGACATGACCATTTCCTGTCCCAGATGAAGACTCTCCTGATTTATTGTGACCCGGCTTGGCATTAGGAGCCGGGGGCACGTTAGATGATGATTTCAAACCACCTGCCTTAAGTGGGGGAGGTGGTGGTGTTGGTGGTGTAAGATTCTTATTCGCCGGGATTGGTGGAGGAGGCGGAGGAGAAGGCCGTGCAGGGCTTTTTGCATCTAGGGGAAGCGGTTTAGGTGAGGATGGTGGGGAAGGAGATGCGGGTGGAGTTGATATTTGAATCAAAGCTTCTGGCTTTTCATCATCCTTGATTCCAAACACAACAGGACGAGGATAAAAAGGACTAACTTGATCTGAATCATCATCCGAATCATTTACTTCTTCCACAAGTATGACCTGGGAAGTTGAAGACTTTCCTCGGAGAAGAGGAACTTCTTGTATAGCTTCAGACTTTCTTTGTCGACGTTCATTTATTTCTATCCTTTCTTCTTGTTCTTCATTCCTTGAATTATGTAATGCATCTTTCTTGAAACCCTTCTTAGAGCTTTTCCCTTCAAGTTTCCTCCAATAAAGCACATCCAAACCATCTTCATCCACAATGTACCCTTTAAGATTCCCATCAAAATCTTTCACTTCATTGCCTGCCCCTGCCCCTGCTGCAGGCTGCTGACCTTGATGCAAATTAGCACTAATAACTTCCTCTCTTTCGCGCTTTGCAGCGACACGCCTTTGGATTATAAAGAAGAGAAGCACAGACAGAACCAGAGTCCCGGCTGCCGTGATAGCTACAGCCTTTGCAATCTTATTTCTTGTGGATGATGAGTTTTTTGGTGGCGGCGCCGGCGATGTTGGAAGTGGAGGCAATGGAGGAACGCTTGATGGGGTGGTGGGAGAACCTGGTTGTGGGGAAGGAGATAGATCATATGGAAAGAAAGTTTCAATGTTTTGTGGAGAACCGTATTGGCAATGAGAGAAAGGAATGAACAAAAACACAAAGAAGAAAACTAGGATTGAAAATGGCTGAAGAAGAATCACAGCCATGAAGTTAATTGATAGAATTGGAAGAGATTCATGGAACTCAAAGTCGTTCTATTTTTATGTATTTGGAGCTTTATCATTTGTCGTGTACAATTTTTTTTTTTAATGTTTTGATATATCACTACTTTGGTTGAGGCTGACAATTTCAAAGAAAGAATACCGTGTTAGTTTTATTGATTCATTCAGGGTTTTCTTTTCCCGGGCTTTGTATTTGACAATGACCAAAATTACACTTTGTACTAAGAATGAGATAATATATAATATATACTATATATATGTGCACTTTGGTTTTCACTATAAAAAAATTATTATCTAATTTATGTAAGACAACGGAGGTGGATGGGGTGGTTTTTACTTTGTCAAACACATGATGGTGGCAAAAGTGTTGAAGTGTACATCATATAACATTTGATAATGTAATGGTTGCTTTCGGAGAAGTTATTAGCATAAGAAAACAAAATATGTAACATGTACAAGTGCGTGAGTTAGCTTCTTAATCTGCGTAAAAAATAAAATAATAAACCATTATGTAATGTCACATTTGCATAAATAACAACATTTTATAAGTTCGAAAGATTAAAGAGAACTATTTCAACAGTACTTTGTAAACCTAATAATTTTTTGTCAAGAAGATAAGTTAAATCATATATTTTTGGTAGATAAATTAAATTAATTACATCAGCTTTTTTGGAAACTTTTTGATGTAATAAGTTGAGAATAGTGAATAATTACCTTTATATAGATCAACTATTAATGTCATTCACCATTACACCATAAGGGAGCAAGGGAGGGAATGAATTCCAGCTGTGGGATAATATATTTAGTATTACTATGTGGGCATTTCTATTTATATATTTAATATTACTATGTGCTTATTTTTATTCATCTAGAAAAAAAAAAAAACTATTAATATCACTTTTATTTTTTATCAACTAACAACCTGTCACCTAATAAGTTGTGGGAAAAAAATTGTATATTGTAGACATGTGTCTAGATTTAACTTTTTATTGTAATTTTCTATTCATTTTTTTTTTCAAAATTGATATTAAACAAAAACAATCCAAACCCATCCTAATAAGAACAGTTGTATATGATGTAGTTGTTTTTTATTGGCCATGTTAATTGGTACTCTTAGGGTTATTGTTAATAAACCAATTCAGGAAAATTTTAATACTAACAAATGCTCTCAGGATATTCGCTAACATTTACTAGAGTTTATAGGGTTTGGCTTATTTTTAGTATTTTTTTAACTAAACATTTTCTTATGTTTTAATGAGAAACTACCATATCACCCATTAACTAAATAAAATGTGAAGATTAAAACTCACAACCATTTGTCAATGTATATTTATAACAGCCGGAGATGTTTAGTTAAAAAATTATTAAAAGTAGGCCAGCCAGAGATGTTTAGTTAAAAAATTATTGGAAGTAGCCCAAACAAATTTATAAAGCCATTTCTTAACTTATCCATTCTTCATAAGCAAAAGTCAGAAGGAAGACTTCCTCCAATTTCACACCTTTATAAGAATCCCCGTATGTGAAGTAGTTCTTCTTTCATAAGCAAAAGTCAGAAGGAAGACTTTCTCCAAATTTCACACCTTTTTAAGAATCCCCGTATGTGAAGTAGTTCTTCTTTCATAAAGCAAAAGTCAGAAGAAAGACTTCCTCAAAAGTTTCACACCTTAATGACAATCCCTGTATGTGAAGTAGTTATTCTTTCATAAGCCAAAGTCAGAACGATTGAACGAAGACATCATCAGTTTATTTTATTAGGTAATGATTAGTTGAAAGTTTCTTCTCGTTTTCAATGAAGTCTTATCAAATGAGCTAATGAATGCACAAAATAATCCATCAAAAGTCCACTTTCTTGTCGGCGCCCATAAGTCTTTACCAAAAAATGGACCAGTGGTCTTCAGGGGTTCTAGAATTTACAAGTCTTTACTCTTTATTTAATGCCATAGAGAATGGTTTCTCACCAATTTGTTTTGTAAATAAGTCTTAGGCTGAACAGATAAATTTCTGTTTATTTGGGAATCACTTATTTAGTTTTTTGTTTGTTAAAAATTTCTTTTTAAAATTGTGCTAAAGTATGTTAAAACTAAACACTCTTAGTTTTTCTGTTGAAAACTTTTTGTTAAAATTATGTTGAAATATACTTGTGAAAAAAAAATTGAAATTTTAAAAAGAAGTACATAAAAACTAAAAACTAAAAAACTGGCTTATAAACTAATGGGTCAATTCTCTTATACATTTTTGGATGCCAAATCTCTAATAAGAGCAGCAAAGCAAGACTCCATCAAATAGTGTGATGTAGTGCTTAATTGACAGAAACTACCCTGAGATCAGGTCATGGTTTTTGGGCCCCTTCACATAAATAAACTCGGTCAAATAGTGTGTTTTTGTGGTGCACTTTGCCAGGTAAATCTTGGTGGCTGAGAACTTTCTATTGCAATGCTACCTTCATATTTATTTGTTGTTTACTTCTTTGTCAGTTGGTGGATGGAAGGGGACCTCCCAATTTCCCTGTTTTCCACTGGCTATTTCCTCTTCTTTTTTTTATTTTATTTATTTTTTATTTATGCATATATCTATTGCATAATATACTTTGTCATTGGTAAGACGCAAATGATATATAATTTTAATTTCACATAAAATAGCACATAGGATTTTAAGAAGTTTTCAACTATCACTGATTTAAAGTAATAAAATGAAATATTGGTAATCATTATTTCTTTGGTTATTGTGTAAATATCATATATATTATTATAATTAAATAAATAAATATTATAAGTCGTAGTTGTATCAAGTAGCTATCTTCTTTTTGTACCAAATAATTTTACTTTTTCTGTTGTTATAATTAAATAAATAAATATTATAAGTCGAATGTTTTTGATTACGTAGTGTATAGTCCCCTATTTATACACAGCTACTAAGAAGAAATCTCTTTGTTGACCCCAAGATATTAGCTACAAAAATATGATAATATTCTCCTCGCGTCAAGTAATTACCATTTATTAAATATTTGTGTAAATCACATAATTCACCTAGCATTATTTATATTATATTCTTTATGACTAAATTTTTTCTATTAAAAAATAATGCTAGATTATTAAAAAATATATAATATAAATAAAAATTTGGTCATTTTGCCTTTACCAAGTGACTACCAATTTTTTAATAATCTAGCATTATTTTTTAATAGGAAAAAAATTAGGTCTTATGCTTAGACCATGCGGCTCAATATAACTATTAACAAATAGTATGACATAATTTTAGCAATACATGATACAACGCTATATAAGTAAATAAAAATTATTGATATAATTTACTTTAAGAGTAAAACTCAATTACCAAATCTAGCATTATTTTTTATAGAAAAAAAAGGTTATTATGATTATACCATGCAGCTGAATATAACTATTACAAATAGTATGACATAATTTTAGTCATACAACTCATTATAATTTACTTTAACGCTCTGTTTATTTCAACAATAATATTTTTTAAGAAAATGAGTCATTTTTCAAAAAATATTTTTTATAAAATCACCTCACTTTCTTATGTTTGATAGCAACCTTAAATGAGTTGAAAAATAATCTCCTAACTTCCTTTATTTAGCTTGTTGTGAGATAGAATTTTTTTTCCAAAAATATTTAGAGGAAAAAAAACTCTAAAAATAATTTATACTTTTTCTGTTGACTAAAGATAATTTTTATTTGACTCATTTTTTCTAATACTACCAAATATTGGAAAACATGAAAAACTATTTTTACACAAAATTTTCCATTGAAACAAAAAAGCGTAAGTGAAAATCAACTATCAAAGTTAAGAAAACATTAAAAACTTATTCAATTAAAACACAATTATCAAAAAATTTCATGAAATTTAAAAAGAGTTTCACTACTTATTTTAAATTATTTCATAATCTACTTAATTAGTTTAATAAAAATTTGATCTTATACAATATATTTTTCACCTTCTAACCTGAAAGTCATTTTATTTTTTAGTTTTATTATCTATTTATTATTCAATTTCAATTATATATTATATATTACTGAAATATTTTTTGAGCTTGTTTAATTAATATGTGCATGCATTACACAGTCATAGTATTGGTATATTAAAAAAAAAAAGGGCAACCAAAGTAGATATATAGCTCAAGGAAGGTGTATGTTGACTATTTTCTGAAATCTTGAGGGAATACTGTCATTTATGAAAATTTCAAAGAATGTTGATATAATTTTTTAAAAAAAATTCAAAATATTAAAAAACTGAGTTGACTTTTTTTTTCATTTGTGACATTGACCTATGATAGGTCATGTCCATATGTCACATGTTCCAAACTCCAAAGACCTCCACAATATAAAGGCCCTTTGGTAACTTTGTTTGTATTTTTAAAAAATATGTGTGTGTGTGAAAATATGTGTATCTGAAAATATGTGTATAAACACATATACCTGACCGCTCCTAAATCTCCACCACATTAGCCCGAAATTCTTAGGAGCCCAACCCACTCAAAGCTTATAAGATATGGGCCTATTTGATGATTGGCCACACATGCTCAGTCTCATCCATAGTACATACCATATTTAGAGTAAAATACAGTACTTACAGACGTATATAATTTGGTATTTTCAAGAAAAATATGTTTTGAATATTCAGCAGAAAAATACAAAAATGGACAAAAATTGGTACTCGTACAAATACAATAAGTTTTTTTTTTTTTTAAAATGCACCATATACGAATTCATTTGTCATATACTTTATTTATTTTTTTAGATATATATACTATAATCATTGTGTTATGTTTAATTGAAGATTCTCAACCATTTAGATTGAAATGAAATAATCTACTTAATAAATAAAATGAATTTAATATTCATTGATAAAAGGATAAGTAGATTGTGCAAAATAACGATTTGGATACAAAAATTATGTATGTATAAAGTTGTGTGCAACAGATGGTGTGAAATAAACATTGTTTTCTTTATAATTATAATAGAATGAAGGATGTTAATTGTTGGCAGCTTTTGTATTTAACATATATGACTTTACTCTCAAAAAAAAAAAAAAATATATATATATACATATATGACTTTCTAAAAAAAAAACAACATACATGACTTTTACAATTGAACATAATAATATTCGATGGCTAGCTATAGCCAATAGCCTACATGTTCCAGCAAGGTTTAGGCAGCTTATTTTATTTTATTAGGACAAAGTTTAGTTATAAAATTGGTTGTAACTTAAGGTTACAATCTTACTCAATATCATTCATATTACTATATATTTTGAAAATTTAACCGTTGAATTATATATTTCTTTTGTTCTTAATACACATATCAAACTTTGTGTCAATTGGATATTATTTATTATATGATATATAAATTTACATTTTATACATAATTTTAAACTACAAAAACTTGCAATTTAAACAATTTATTGAAGATATAGTTATTGATCTTTAATTTTATAGAAATTTTGCAAGTACGGAAGATATAAAAAGAAAATGTAATCTAATGGTAAATTTGTCAAAATTCATCTTCAATAAAAAGATATTAAGTAAGATTGTAGCCTTAAACTACAATAAATTTTGTAGCTAAACTTTATCTATATTATTATAGTATTTTTATTTTTTAGTATGGTAGCGTTGTTAGTATCACTTATCAGATATGTTCAATCTGTTATGGATGCATGGCCACTGCATTAATGGATTAACATGACTTTGGCCGATTAATTTAGATTTATTTTAGACCGCAAATGGATTGACATCACTTATCAACTTTATTTTAGATTTTTATCTTATTGTTTTATATTTGTATTTGAATTTGATACAAGATTGTTACGTTTGCTTTTTTTTTTTTTAGAAACAAATTAATTAACTCATTCTCAAAAAAAGAGAAACAAATTAACTAAATTCAAACACACACTTAATTACACTCTTTCACTTAGCTAGCTGAAACACATTACATTAGTTAAATATCACGACAATTAAACTTTCAAAACAAAAAAAAAAACGCATTTATTACCATATCTTTGGAAACTAAACGAGAAACAATAGTTTCATTATTTGTTACGTATGTAAGCAAAATACTATTGTAACATACGTGTATAAACTAACTATGGCAAAATATTATTGTAACATACGTGTATAAACTAACTATGGTATATATCCACTTTTTTTTTTCTTTTTGGGGGGGGGGGGGCGGGCGGGCGGGCGGCTGGGCGGGGGGAGGGAGAGGGGGTGAAAATAGCATAAATTAAAGATCAAATAAAAGTAACACAAAGTCTAGGATACATGGTGCCCCGAGCATCAATTAAGAGATGTAAAAAATCAAAGGAAGTAGGATTTGAATACATGAAAAAGGTTCACCAATAAAATTTATTTCCTTGGCCAAAAGTTCTGCGCAATGATTCCCTTCGTAATGGGTGTATTGGATAAGAGCTTCATCAAAAAGCTAGAGGAGGGAGCTGCAATTAGAAATAAGAGCACTACAAGGGCGAGAAGTTTCAATCATGGGCCATTGTGATAACATAATGTCGACAACAACTCATGCATCAATCTTTACAAGGAGCTTTTGAATATTTAGACTAACTTCTTATTTTTTAGGACGGTTTTTGAAACATGCACTTTTAGATTAATCCACACCTCTAGGATACACCACCATGCATTATAAATCTAGTCTGTATTGGATATTGATACGCACTATAATGTGTGTGTGTGTTTTTCAGTAATGAAATGAAGACATTGGTTTTTCCCTTCAAAATAAAATAAAATAAAATAAAATCCACACCTCTACTAAGCAAAAGTTCTTTATAATCCCTCATGTGGCGTTTGGTACGGGGAATCCACATTACTCCTGGCATCTAGATTCCCAGGAATGTGAGGAATGTAGCTATTCCTATGTTTGGTTTCATTGGGAGATTCCTAGGAATGTGAGATGATAATGTTTGGTGTATTCCCAGGAATCTTAAATGAATTATTTGTTTTTCCCATTTTGTCCTTAGATTTGAATGTGAAGTACCAAGCCCATTAAAAAAAAATATTCATTTAAATAAAAAAAAATATATATATATATATATAAACTATTAATTAGTCCTTTAAAAAAATATCTTACTCTAAATAGATAGATAAAAAACATTATATAAACTATCAATTAGCAACACATTCATTAAAACTGTGATCTAACATTTCAAAATGATGAGAATAATACAAAAATAACTATTAGCAGAGTTATTTATCCTGTTTATGTTGTTTTGGCGGGAAAAGATAAAGACAAGAGAGAAGATATTGATAATTTGTTTTATAGTTTATCTTAATTGCTTAAATGATAAGGAAAAATGGTTAAAATTGTCAATTTATAAAAAATACAATTTCTTTTAAGTTTGGGAATCTGGATTCCCACCTGTTTTAAAGGGAATCCACATTCCTACTGAGAGGGGTTTAAGGATTCCCCTGGCATCTGATTCCCTAGCGTAATTTGCAACCAAACATGGGAATTTTTAAACATTCCTGGGAATCTTAAAACATTACCCCATACCAAACGCCACCTCAAAGAAAATTGATATAAGGTTTTACATCCCTCAAAGTTCTGGCACTTCCAACCTCACCTATGACTAAGAGGCTATGACATTGACTGATGATGCCGAAAATTGCCAGTAAATCACACAATGTTTACATGCTCTAAATAAGACCTGCACAACACAACAGGAAGAAAAAGAACAAGAGTACCGGTGTGGTACCGGCCAAAAACCCTCTGACGGTCAAGTTAGAGGAATCTCTTGTTCTATAACTCTAGAGTGCTAGAGCTAGGGTAAATTATGCATACCTTGGTTTGTGGGAGGTATGGGGTTTTTATAGTAGTGTAGGGTAGGAATCCATGCATTGGTACATAAGTTCTTTCCTTGTAGGAGAGAACCTCTTTAGTCCGCATATCTTCCGAAATCCTTTCCTTATAGGAATCTTCTTGATTAGGGGTAAGCATGGGGCACAAGGTGTCTCCTTATACACATATGCGTGGAGACCAAGTAAAGCCACGTCGGATCCATCAAAGGTTTATATATATTTTTCAGCTTATCCCCGTTAGCTTTCCATTTCGTCGTCCTAAGTACAGTCGTCAGCTTTAGGGTAAAGCTGTAGACCTTACACTACTATTGTCTCTTATGAGTAATGCTAACAAAATTGTTATGTCCGTTGCCTTTTGTTTCGTTACGGTTTAATTATAAAATTATCCTTATCAGCTGCCCCCTACTCTATAGCCTTGTCAGCTTTAGCTAACGGGTTATGGAGTTAACATCGTCGAAAGTTCATTTATGTGTGATGTCTCAAGCTGCCTTTATTAAATGCTTGGGCACGTGGTGTGAGCTGATTGATTTTGCTTCTGGACGAGCGTGTCGCTTAGTCTTTCTTGCATTCTTTTCCTATATATATATATATATATATATATATATTTCAACTCCTCTCTCATTTCCTACTTTCTAACCCCTGCTGACCTTGAGAGAGAGTCCGTCTCCTCCTGAGCTCCCTACTTCCGTTAGCCTACTGGTCTCATCACCTCGATTGCCGTCATCTTTCCCAAACCATCCTTTTCTTTCAAGGAATCATCTACCTGTAAGTCCTTTTTTCTTTTATTCTACCCCTTATTTTCATTTTTCTAGTTAATTAATTCCATAGTGAGGCCATCATCTTAGGTTTTTTAGAATGAATCCGTCGTTTGTAGATAGTCAAATGTCTAGAGAAGCGACGAGTGAATAATCGTCGATCCGCAATGGAGCGGGTTATGACGAGGTCTTCCAATTAGGACATGAGCTTGAGGAGGGCTTCTCCTGGTCATCAGAGAGGGGAACGTCAGCCCAATCTCCTGACGAGGAAGTGGAGAGTTGTAGAGGAGAGGATGAAGAAGAAGTAGTGAGTGAGGGTGAAGACGAGGGTAATGAGGGAAAAGAGAGAAGAATGACAGGGATGAAAATGACGGAGATGAAGAGGCCTTAGAGAGTACTTCAAAAGGCCCCGAAGATGACCGTCCTTTCATCCTCCCCAAGAATTGTTTTGTCAACGAATTCTTGCCGACGATGTTGGACAAGGTTTTCAAAACTTTACGTGATTGTTACCAAATTTTGGACGTTATCCTAATCCGTCTCCCTAGGGAGCTCGAGAAATGTTATTCAAAGAAGATTGCGGACATCGGCATGTACGACGCCATGTTCACGGCAGGATTGAGGCTGCCACTGACGGCACTTCATCATCAGCTGGCTAATTTTTTGGGTTTATCCGTCAGCCAAATTGCCCCCAATGCTTGGCGGATATTCATTAGGGCTAAGATTTTGTGGGGTCGTCTGAGTGGCGGGAACCGTCAGCTAACTCTTGATGAGTTCTTTTGGTGCTATTGACCTCTAACATATTGCCTCATCCCAGGGGATAAATCATTTTGTAGTAAGGAAGAAGGAGCTAAAGTTGGTGTCTAATATGCCCGATTCTAATAGGAATTAGAAGGGTAGGTACTTTTTTGTCAAATGGATGAACTGGGTATGCCGTCAGGAAGAGTGGAAGACGAAGCCTCATGGCTTTGACAACACTTGGGCTTTTGTCAAGGATTCAAGTTAACCCCGTATGTTTCTTCCCTTAGTTTATTTGTTTCAAATTTCTAATACCGTCTACTTTTCTTTTCAGCTAATGTTCGTCCACATATTACAGCTAAACAAGAAGACTTTATTCGTCAGGTAACATCAATCTCGTTGGACGAGCAGAAGTGTCAAGACCTAATTACACTCGACACTTTACACCTTTACTGCAGAGGTCCAGAGCCGACATTGGTAGCTCATAGGTTAAATGCCTATTCTTGTCGTTGTAAGTATCCATTTGTTTATCTTGTCGCTTTCTTTTTGTCATTTCTTGTCTTAACTCTCATTTCTTATATTTTGTAGAGATGGAGTTAGCTAGGTAGAGGGTGTTGGTGCAAGAGGGAAGGAAAATGAGAAGAAAACAAAGGGGGAGGGGACATCCTCGTCAGCCTCTAAGGCCATCGGGAAGGCAACTGCTAAAAGGAAGGCTGGCGGGAAGGAAGATCGTCCTCCCAAGAACACGGCCATCACCCCCGAGGATAAGCACCCTAAGAAGTTGTCGCCCCTTAAGCCAAACCACGGGACAAGTAAAGTGTTAATGACGACATCAAGCCCCGTCACTCAGGGACCTGAACGCCGTCTTCTAACCCATAAGGACTATGCCATTGAGGTGATGGAGTCCATCCTCAAGAGTGAGGAGGAAGATCCTTGTACTGAGCAAGCGACGGAAGAGTTGGGGGCGTCGGGCCTTTTTGATCTTGCTCGGGTACTTGATTTTATTTTTTGTTATATTTTATCATTTCTTTTTACTCGTGTTTAACAAGCTAATGGCTTTTTTTGTCGTATAGGCTTTGGTTCGTATGAAGGCTTTGCAAGATAGGGGTGTCGCTAAGGAGGGAGTGATCACTCGTCTGCATAAGCGCATCAAAAACTTGATTGATGGTTAGGAGTAATACAAGAAAGCTCTTCGTACTCTCAATAAGGAGGTGAAGGAGCTAAAGGAATAGTTGGAGGAGGAGGGTCGTTAGAGGAAACAAGAACAAGAAGCCAAAGCGATGGTGGAAAAGGAGTTGACGGCTCTTCTAAGCCAGGTGGAGATGGCCAGGATTGATGCGATGGTAGAGTTTAAGGCTTCGCAGCCTTTTATAGATGCTTGCGCCGTCTATTATGGTGACGGGTTCGAGGACTGCCTAAAGCAGGTCAAGTTCGTCTACCCTAACTTGGATTTATCCAAGGTCACTATGGACGATCCTCTACCATTGACACCCATGGGTGATATTGTCTTCAAAGAGAGTGACGACCTCATCGAGTCCGAGGCAAATCTGAAAAATGATAGTGTCGTCCTTGCTTAACCTGCCGTGGAACAGCCCGTTGGCCTGTTGACCTCGTCGGCCAATCCTTCTACTGCTGAAGACCCTTTTACTCAAGGCGTCCAGGACCTTCCTCCCAACGGTGACGAAGACCCACGAGATCCCCCGGCCTCTTGAACTTAGCTTTTTCTTTTTTTGTTTTAAATTTAAGCTAATTTTCGGACAACGTTTGATGCCTGTTTGTTTTTGGGCTTTCCTTGTGAAAAATTTACTTTATTTTTAGTATTTTACACTTGTCACTTTCTGTATACTATGTGCTGCTCTTTATTTGGTGTGTATGTCTATCCTCTGCACTTGTATGTATGTTAGGATACGTTTGTACTTGGTAAACCAGGGCGAATCCATCCACTTAAGGTGTCTTTAGACTCGTCTTCTTTAATGGTTTCAAACCGTCTCTTTGACACTCGTCCTAGTAAATTCATGTTGGATCAATCATGGATCCGTCTACTTGTGGATTTTACTAGTTCGTTTATTGGTGAGTTTTCATCCTCATGAAATAAACTCGTTCATTTATGGACTTTACTATGGATCTGTCCACTTGTGGACTCGGTATTGACTTATCCTCGTGGGGTGAACTCGTCTACTAAGTTGCGAACTCGTCCACTTACTAAACTCGTCCACTTACTAAACTTGTCCACTTTGTGAACCTTGATGATGCAAGAAAAATCAGTAGACTAGATACTTCGAACTTGAAAGGACTACTTGCTACCTTAATGGTCTGAAAAAGAAAGAAAAACGATCAAAGGTGACCGGGGTCGCCAGCTAAAAATCCTCCGATGGCAAAGTTAGTTTTTTTCTCTCTAGACAAAGAGTTCCAACTTTTCGGGAAAATGTAAAAACATACATTTATTTGATTTAAATGGGCGTTTATATAGTGTCCGGAAGACAGTTATCAAGCTTGTAACCTCCCCTGGATTTGAGGAGGTGTGAGGGTTCAAATATAACTTCTGCAATTGCTTAGGAGTTACATACTTCTCACATAACGGTCACTGGAAGTTGTGCGTGTAATGAGGAGTTGTAGTACATACTCAAGAATTTTTCTAAGTATGAGGACCTCGTCTGAGGATCCTCCTATTGATTGTACCTCGCTTGGATATAAAGTCGTTCCCCTTATAGACGACCTTTGTTCAAGATGAGATTTGTGGCCGCCAGGACAAGACGACGTGGTTTTGTCTCTTGACCATGCGAAGCTCGTCCAATCTTCCTCCTCCATGGACGAGTCATTGACAAGGTTCCTAAAATCCCTTCTTCACTGGCCTTGTCTTGGAGGACCTCTATGGACGATGTTGTGGTTGGTTCTTTATCATACCCTATCAGTTGATGCAAGGAAAATCAGTAGACTGGATACTTCGAACTTGAAAGGACTACTTTCTACCTTGATGGTCTGAAAAAGAAAGAAAAACAATCAAAGGTGACCGGGGTCGCCGGCCAAGAACCCTCTGATGGCAAAGTTAGTTTTTTTCTCTCTAGACAAAAAGTTCCAACTTTTCGGGAAAATGTAAAAACATACTTTTCTTTGGTTTGAATGGGCATTTATATAGTGTCCAGAAGACAGTTATTAAGCTTGTAACCTCCCCTAGATTTGAGGAGGTGTAAGGGTTCAAATATAACTTTCACAACTATTTAGGAGTTACATACTTCTCACATAACGGTCACTGGAAGTTGTGCGTGTAATGAGGAGTTGTAGTACATACTCAAGAATTTTTCTAAGTATAAGGACCTCGTTTGAGGATCCTCCTATTGATTGTACCTCGCTTGGATATAAAGTCGTTCCCTCTATAGACGACCTTTGTTCAAGATGAGATTTGTGGCCCCCAGGACAAGATGACGTGGTTTTGTCTCTTGACCATGTGAAGCTCGTCCAATCTTCCTCCTCCATGGACGAGTCATTGACGAGGTTCCTAAAATCCCTTCTTCACTGGCCTTGTCCTGGAGGACCTCTATGGACGATGTTGTGGTTGGTTTTTTATCATACCCTATCAAGCCTACAATATTCATCCACTTTGTGGCCTTAGAAGTAGGTTCGTCCACTTTGTGGACTTGCATTAAACTTGTCTACTTTGTAGACTTGGTAATAGGCTCGTCTGCTTTGTGGACTTAGGCTCGTCTACTTTGTAGACTTGGTAATAGTCTTGTCTACTTTGTAGACTTAGTAATAGTTTTGTCCAGTTTTTGGACTTATATTAAACTCGTCTATTTTGTAGACTTGGTAATGGTTTTGTCTAGTTTTTGGACTTATATTAAACTCGTCTACTTTGTAGACTTGGTAATAGTCTCGTCCACTTTGTGGACTTAGGCTCGTCTACTTTGTAGACTTGGTAATGGTTTTGTCCAGTTTTTGGATTTATATTAAACTTGTCTACTTTGTAGACTTGTTAACAGTTTTGTCCAGTTTTTGGACTTATATTAAACTCGTCTACTTTGTAGATTTGGTAATAGGCCTGTCCACTTTGTGTACTTAGGCTCGTCTACTTTGTAGACTTGGTAATAGTTTTGTCCAGTTTTTGGACTTATATTAAACTCATCTACTTTGTAGACTTTGTAATAGGCCCATCCACTTTGTGAACTTAGGCTCGTCTACTTTGTAGACTTGGTAATAGTTTTGTCCAGTTTTTGGACTTATATTAAACTCGTCTACTTTGTAGACTTGGTAACGGTTTTGTCCAGTTTTTGGACTTAGGCTCATCTACTTTGTAGACTTGGTAATAGTTTTGTCCAATTTTTAGACTTATATTAAACTCGTCTACTTTGTAGACTTGGTAATAGGCCCATCCACTTTGTGGACTTAGGTCATCTACTTTGTAGACTTGGTTATAGGCCCGTCCACTTTGTAGGGGCAAATATGCACATTGGTTATTTCTTAATAACTCCTCTTGTTGTGGTGGATGCATATATAAGTAAAAAATTGTTCTGAAAAGAATAAAACTCAACCCTTTGGGCTTAAAAAGTACTATAGGTAAAAGTAAACTAAGATAAATGACTAAAAGAAATAAACTGGAAATGAGGAGTAGCATTCTTCATGTTGTCTTCTACTGGTAATACTTCCTGAGATGCTTGGCATTCCACAGATAGCGTAGTTTCTGCCCATCAAGTGTCTCCAAGTGGTAGGTGTCTTTCTTTAGCCATGACGTGATTCTGTAGGGTCCTTCCTAGTTTCGGCCGAGCTTTCCTTGTGCGGGGTCTCTGGCGGCGCCCATCACTTTCCTCAAGACGAGGTCTACAACTTTGAAGTCTCGGTGTTTAGCTTGGGAGTTTTAGTGTTTGGCCATAGGTCCTGGTATAGTGTGAGTCTCTATTCAGCTGTCGCCTTGACCTTGTCAACTAGGTCAAGCTGTAGACGTATGGCCTTATTGTTCCTCCCCTCGTCGTGATTGTCCACCCTCTAGCTCGTGAGTCCGACCTTAACTAGGATGACTGCCTCACTTTCGTATGCTAGTCGAAACGAAGTTTCTCTTGTGGGGGTTTTGGTTGTCATCTTGTACACCCATAGTACGCTGGGCAACTCCTCTGGCCATACACCCTTTGCCTCCTCAAGTCGAGTCTTGATGATTCGAAACAAGGATCGGTTCATGACCTCAACTTGTCCTTTGGCTTGGGGATTAGTTCGTTGTCAAATTGCTTCCCTTTGTCTAAACCAAGACCCTAGGGATTTCGTACCTGTAAATGATGCTCTTCCAAATAAAGCTCCGTACGTTCTTCTCCGTGATGGTGGCCAAGGCTTCAGCTTCTACCCATTTGGTGAAGTAGTCTATGCTAACTATTAGAAACTTCAGCTATCTCTCCGCTATCGAGAATGGGCCCATGATGTCCAGTCTCCATTGGGTGAATCGCCACAGGGCTGTTATTAGGGTCAGCTCTTCCGTCGACTATTTGATGATGTTGCTAAACCTTTAACATTTATCGCAGGCTTTGACATAAATCCGGGTGTCCTTCTGCATAGTCGGCCAGTAATATCCAGCCCGAATCAATTGATGCACCATCGACCGCAACCTTGAGTGGTTGCCGTAGATTCCCTCATGTACTTCTCTCATGACATAATCCACTTTTTTGGGGCCTAAACATCTCAAGTACGGTTAAGAGAAACCCCTCTTATACAGGACGTCCTTTATCAAGACGAATCGCGCTGCCTGAACCTTCAGCTTTCTTCGGAACCTATCTCCTGCACATCGATGACATCTATTAGTGGCAAGAGCTGAATAAAGGAAAGTACCTTGTCGGGGATGATCATGTATTGTGTTGATGCGGCCTTGGCAAGACGATCGGCTTGCTAATTCTCTCCCCTTAGGATTTGAACAATCTTGGCCTGTAGCTCGTTTACCCTTCTCTTTGCTTGCTCCAAGTACTTCTTCATCCTTTCGCCCTTACATTCATAATCACCGTTTACTTGGTTTGTGACGACCTGGGAGTTGCAATGGATGACCATACTCGAGGCCCCTACTGCCTTGGCGAGATCAAGTCTTGCTATTAAGGCTTCATACTCCACTTCATTGTTAGTTGTAGGAAGTCGAGATGAATCATGCACTTTTGTAGAATGAAGTACAATGCCTGCTCCACTAGCTTGTTTGTTGGACGACCCGTTAGTGTTTATACTCCATTGTGGATGCTCTCTTGCCCCCTAGCTTTCTGCGTTGGTGAACTCCGCAATAAAATCAGCAACCACCTGTCCCTTAATGGCGATACGCGGGCAGTAGTGTATATCAAATTCACTTAACTCTACTACCCATAATGCCTTCTGTTCAGCAGCATCAGGGTTGCTCATCACTCACTGTAGGGGTTTGTCGGTCAGAATGACTACCATGTGAGCTTGGAAGTATGGCTTGAGCTTACAGGCTGCGGTAACTAAAGTAAAGGCAAGTTTCTCCATCGGTGCGTATCTTTCCTCTGCGCCTCTGAGTGCCCGGCTTGTGTAGTACATGGGTCTCTGCACCCTGTCTTCTTCCCTGTCCATGGTCGCGCTGACGGTAGCTGGGGATACTGCCAAGTAAAGGAATAGTTGTTTACCAGGCGGGGAGGGGCTCAACAATAGAAGGGATAAGAGGTAGGCCTTCAGGACTTCGAATGCCTTTTGACACTCTGTTGTCCATTTAAAAGATTTCTTCAATGTGCGGAAGAAAGGTAGACACTTGTTTGTCGCTCTTGATACGAACATGTTCAACGCGGCTACTTTGTCGTTGAGGCTTTGTACTTCTTTCACGTTCTTCGGGGTGTCATCTCCAGTATGGCCTGATCTTGTCTGGGTTGGCGTCGATACCCCTCTGAGACACCATGAATCCTAGGAACTTTCCTCTCGTCACTCTGAATGCACACTTGTTTGGGTTGAGCTTCATGTTGTAAGAGCGAAGGGTGTCGAAAGTTTCCCTGATATCTTCCAAGGGGTCGTCCTCCCTTCGACTTTTTACCAACATATCGTCGACGTAGACTTAAACATTTCTCCCAATCTGCCATACGAAAATCTTGTTCATGAGCCTCTGATATGTTGCGCCCGCGTTTTTTAGGCCGAACAACATGACCTTGTATCAAAAAAGGCCCTGGCTAGTTATGAATGAAGTCTTCTCCTGATCAGCTTCGTCCATTTGGATTTGATTATATCCTGAAAATGCGTCCATGAAACTCAGTAGCTAGTGTTGAGCCATAGAGTCCACCAAGAGGTCGACTCGCTGGAGGGGGTAGCTATCTTTGGGGCATGCTTTGTTCAGGTTCATGAAGTCTACGCACATCCTCCATTTTTCGTTGCACTTCTTGACCATCATGACGTTCGCCTACCAGTCGGGGTAGTAAACTTCCCTAATGAAACTTGCCTCTTGTAACTTGCGAACCTCTTCTGCCACAACCTGGTCTCTCTTTTGGGCGAACAACTGCTTCTTCTGATAGATGGGTGGAAAGGAAGGCGATACATTCAACCTGTGCACCATGACTGACAGGTCGATTCCTGGCATGTCTTCGTGGCTCTAAGCATATATGTCCCGGTTTTCTTTGAGGAAAGTTGTGAGCGCTTGACAGACAGTCAGGCTTGCAAGGGTGCCGATCTTGGTTGTTCGTTCTAGTTGGGAATTGTCAAGAAGTATCTCTTCAAGTCTTTCAACGGGCTTCGCCATTGTTCGATGTTCTTCTATGCTCATAGCTTGGAGATGGTCGTCCATTTCCATCATAGCTACATAACACTCGAGTGCAGCCATTTAATCTCTTTGCAACTCCCCTACTCCATAGTCAGTAAGGAATTTGATCATTAAATGGTATGTTAAGGTTATAGCCTTCCATGAATTGAGGGTAGGTTGTCCTATGACGGCGATGTAAGCGAACGGGCAGTCGACTATGAGGAATGTTACATTCTTAGTGATCTGCTGGGTATAGTCGCCCATTGTTACGGCCAAAGTGATGGCACCAAGGGGGAATACCCTCATTCCTCCAAAACCAACGAGCAGAGCGTTCATCGGAACCAATCGCTTCCTACTAATCCCCATCTGCTGGAATCCAGGGTAGTAGAGGATGTCAGCCGAGCTGTCGTTGTCAACCAGAACCTGGTGCATGTTGTAGTCTCTTGCTTGTATGCTAACAAAAAGTGCATTGTCATGTGGGTGGTTAAGACGTCGTGCATCTTCTTCCGAGAATCCGATGAGGGGGTTGTCGATCCGCGCCATCTTGGGTATTGAACCCATCAGCTGGATGTTCTTAACCATCCTGAGGTAAGTCTTACGGGCCTTTTTTGACGACCTAGCAGTTGCGATGCCTTCTACAATCATTCTTATATCTCCGATAGGTGGGCTAGGGCATTCGTTCTCCCATCGAGGAGCCTGTTCCTAGGGTGGGTCCGTTTTTTCCTTGCTGACGAACCTCTGCAGCTTTTCCTGCCTGATAAGAGCTTCTATTTGTTACTTCAAGTTGTAGCAGTCAGTTGTGCCATGGCCGTGATCACGGTGGAAGCGGCAATATTTGTCCCTTGACCTCTTGTTAGGATCTCCCTTCAACTTGTCGGGAAAGGTTAGGGCTCCTTCATCCTTAATTTGCATCAGCACTTGGTCAATCGGGGCAGTCAATGGGGTGAAGCTTGTGAACTTCCCTACGGGTGGTTTGGAGCATTTGTCCTCCCATCGTTCTCCAGTTTTAGCCATCTTCCGCCCCTTGTCTGGCCGTATGTCTTCCTGTCTTTCCCTTTTCTTGGGCTTCTCTTCTCGGGCCAGTAGCGCATCTTCCGCGTTCATGTACTTGGTCGCCCTATAAAGCACCTCTGACATGGTCTTCGGGTCATTCTTATATAGAGAAAATAGGAACTTACCCTTCCGTAGCCCATTGGTGAACGCAGCTACAAGTATCTTGTCGTCTGCTTCGTTTATCGAGAGGGCCTCCTTGTTAAAACGAGTTATGTAAGACCTTAGCGTCTCGTCTTCCCGCTGCTTAATGTTCATCAGGCATGTGATGGATTTCTTATACCTGTGGCCCCCAATAAAGTGCGAAGAGAATTGGGCGCTTAACTCCTTGAAAGTACTAATGAAGTTGGGCGTCAGCTTGCTGAACTAGATCCTTGCAGGTCCCTTTAGGGTGGTGGGAAAAGCTCTGCACATAATCTCGTCCTGCACCCGCTGAAGGTGCATCAGGGTCTTGAAAGACTCCAAGTGATCTAAGGGGTCCTTGGACCCATCATAACTTTCCACCTGCAACATACAAAACTTCGGTGGAAGGGGGAATGAAGTGACGGATGTTGTGAACGGCGAGTCTGTTCGTTGGACTAGGTCGTCAAGGTCGTTAGACACACGTCTTCTGAGGGCTTTCATCATAAAGTCCATCTGCTCCTTCGTCATCTGCATCTCAGCGACTATGTGAGGTGGGACAGTATCGATGACAGATGGTCGGCTCATGTCCTGTTGGTTTGGCCTGTTTGGGGCGTTGCTACCTTCCGGCCCCTCCTGGTTCCTTCTCTCGGCACTGGTGCCTTCTTGGTCTTCCTCCTGAGTGTTAGTGCCCGCATTCATTTGGCACAGTTGTTCTTCCAAATCATGGTTTTGTTTGGTGAGACGTTCCACGATGGCTAGAGTTTGGACCTGTCTCTTGAGTGCGGTCATGCGTGGTTCGTCTCCTTGAGCATTGTTAGTGGTCGTCATCGAGCGAGTAAGTACCATGAAGCTCTTTGTCCGGGAAGCGATAGCATGGCTTTTCAAGTCGCTAAACTTCCCACAAACGGCACCAACTGAGGATGCTGAAAATCGTCCAAAAGTCACACGGTGGTTACGTGCTCCAAATAAGACCTGCACAACATAAAAGGAAGAAAAAGAACCTACGAAAAGTACCAATGTGGTACCGGCCAAAAACCCTCCAATGGTCAAGTTAGAGGAATCTCTTATTCTATAACTCTAGAGTGCTAGATCTAGGGTAAATTATGCGTATCTTAGTTTGTAAGGGTTTTGAGGTTTTTATAGTAGTGTAGGGCCGAAATCCATGCCTTGATCCATAAGTTCTTTCCTTGTAGGAGAGAACCTCTTTAATCCGCGTATCTTTCGGAATCCTTTCCTTATAAGAGTCTTCTTGATTAGGGGTAAGCATGGGGCACAAGATGTCTCCTTATACACGTATGTGTAGAGACCAAGTAAGGTCATGTCGGATCAGTCAAAGGTTTATATATCCCCTTCAGCTTATCCCCGTCAGCTTTCCATTTCGTTGTCCTAAGTACAATCATCAGCTTCGGGGTAAAGTCGTAGACCTTACATTGTTGTCGTCTCTTATGAGTAATGCTGACGAAATTGTTATGTCTGTCGCCTTTTGTTTCGTCATGGTTTAATTACAAAATTATCCTTATCACTAACAATAAAATTGCATCCTTTCTCGAAATTGATATGCCTTTAGAACTCAGTTACTAGTCTTACTATCTTCATTAAAGGTGCAATATTCTAAGGGTAATGTTAACGGGTGTTTTTAGAGTAATTATTAATAAATCATATTAGAAAAGTTTTGACACAATTTTCATAAAAAATATAAAAAACTTGTCAAGGAAATTAATTATTTTATCATTTTTTTCATAAAATATTTCTAAAAAATATAGGTCTTAAACTAATGATCTGTTAACATTTCCCTTTCTAATAAATAGTGAAACTCTCTTCAAAAGGTTTCTTTTTTTCTTTTTTTGCGGAACTTCAAAAGGTTTCTTTCGTAATATATGGCCTGTTTGGGAGTTTAGAGAGGGAGGAGAGTAGAGGGGAGGGGAGTAGTGGGGAGGAGAGTAGAGGAGAATGATTACCCTCCACCTTGTTTGGATGTTTTTATAATTAATAAGGGGGGAAGGGAGTAATTAGCCCTTCCCCTTGTTTTTAATATTGTAATTTTATAAATATAATAAGGGTAAATTAGGTAATTTATTTTATCAATAATTTTATGTGCTCTACTCTCTCTCCAAATCTCTCCAATTTGGAGGAATTAAAAATGAGGGGGTTGGAGGTAGTTGAAATCCCTTCAAACCCCTTCAAATCCCTCCCCCTCCTTCCTTAAAAAACTCTCAAATAAGGTAATTGAATTACTCCCCTTCCCTCTACTCTACTCTCCCTCCTTTTTTAAACATCCAAACAGGCCAATAACGTTCCCATCTTTTAATGTAACAACTAACAAGAAAGATAATATCATAATAATAGTATGAATTTGATTGGAGGGTGTAAACTTTCAGGCCTACAGTCTTATCAGTTGAAAAATATTGGGCCCAAACCCATTCGTTCAAAAGAGCATACTAACCTGAGGCCCAAGTAACCTCCTTGGGTAACTTCCACGACCATGGAGGTCAGCTAAGGTGATCTTCCACTTTGAGTAACTTCTAACCTATTTGAATGCTAACATAAGACTTTTGTAGTTTGTACAATATACGTTAACCATTCATCAATTACATCGCATTTAATGTTACTTGACATGTGATTTGCTCTGTGACCTAGAGGGAGGAGAGGGATGCCGACTTTCGGATCAGGATCAGATGAAATAACGTCCCAGTGCAATTACCCTCTCCTCACTCACAAACACTTTTTACCATTTTCACTTTTTTATCTTTCACATTTTTACCTTTTTTTTTTTTTTTTTTAATTTGATGGTTGAAATTTAAAGTTGTTTTTTTCAACTCTTAATCTCATCCTTTGATAGCTACTATATCTAATGCAATACCTAAAGTCTGAATTTGATGGTTGTCAAATCTAACCTCCAAATTCAGACAATGGCGAATTTCTTATAAAGCTTTCAAGATCAAACCAACCCAAATATAATAAAGGCGAAATCAAAAGTAATGTAAAGAGGAACACTTATAATTAAAGCATTGAAAAGATTTATATATATGTGTGTATGTATATAACAAGAAGTTAGCAAAAAGTGTAAAGGAAAATACAAAAGATATCAACAACTAAGTTTTTGTATTTATCTAGAAAATTGATAGAGATTTATAGAAAAAATTTATTAGAATAATTATGTTTTTATGTCTATCTAAAAGCACTGCTGTAATTTGGTCAGTCACACTACTACAATTTGGTACAGCCACTTGATATAATAATGGATTCCAAGCTCAACTTTCATTATATAGTGTATATGATTTTAACATTAACATATGATAGAGTTTCATTAAACTCTAAACTCTATTGTAATATATATCTTGTTATCTAGTATAAATATGGTTTTTGTGAATAAAAAAAAAAAAAACTGAACATATTCATTCTTTTTAGTGTATTAAGAAACTTCTTGTAAAAAATAAATTAATAACAAAGGATTAGATGAAAAAAAAAAATGAAGAATTCGAATTGTAACCAAATTAGGATTTTTATCAATTTAGAAATCTTAGAAGATTAAGATGAGAACAAATAAGCAGGTTGTTTTTATCTAAAATATTGCTACAATTTGGTGTAGTCATTTGACGCAACCATAGTATATATGATTCTCGATAAGAAGAAAGTTTTGCATTTTATTTTGCTAGTAGAACATATATGTTGGAGGGATCACAATTCGACTTTCTACAACCATTCTAAAAACAAGCTTGTAGAGCATGATGTTGGATGCCATAAAAGATTTGAGTGTGTCTGCCCATCACAAATTGGTTTTGAGGTGGCATAGCACAGCTCACAATCAAACAAATGGTATCAGAGTCAAGGTCATGGATTCAAATCACAAGAGTGTCATTGTGAGGGAGGGATTGTTGGAGGACCACAATTCGATTTCCTACAACTACTCTAAAAAATAGGTTCGTAGAAGATGATGTCAAAACTCACTGTTGGACAATATAGAGGGCGTTTGGATTGCACTTATTCCTGCGTCTGCGTTTTCAGTTTTTTTTTTTTTTTTCCTCCAGCCGCAAGTGTTGACCCAATCTTCTGTGAACAGTGCATTCGTGCACTGTTCACAGACCCACAAATTTCACTTTTCAGCCACTTTTTCATTAAAAATGGGTCCCGCGGTACTATTCACACATTTTAAAATTATTTTGCTACAGTGTTTTCAGTTTTCAATTTTCAGGAATAAGTTCTATCCAAACGGACCCATAATATGTACTATCTTTTCCAAAAGTCAATTAAATCAATTATATAATTCGGCCAATGCGCTACCATTAAATTTTAAATTAAGGAATCTAAGATACAACATCCAACTAACTATAATACTAAGTTTTGTCCTTATTTTGCATCTTTATTTACTATAAATCCAGTCACCTCTCTTTCTAAGCATGGGCTATCACGATTCCTTGTAAAGGCATTAAAATCAGAGGACAAGTTTTGAAAAAGAAATGACAAATTCATGAATTCCACTTCAATAATGATTTTTTTGTCCTGAATAAAACCTACACCCACTAGTTGTTAAGGCCCAAATATCCCATTGTAGCAGCACCAAACAAAGCTTCGGACATTTGTTAAGCAAAACAAAACAATGCTAAAGATTTCTAGCCACTAGCACACAAACTTGCCAGCAATGTAGATTCCAAATTAGTTTTCGTAAATGATCAAACACCGTTTCATAGTGACAGATTGAGCACGACATTATTTGGCTCCCTTTCGGCAAAAATGGCCGAAAGAAAGAACAGAGAGAGCTACCAGAAAGCCCCTCTTGTCTATTCATTTCATGCATGGGTTTTTTGGGGGTCATAGGGCCTTATAACACCATATCATATATGCCCAGCCCACATCGAGAAGGCAACCTTCAAATTTATCTTAGAATGAAGGGGTGCTACCTTGAATTCATCAATTTGCCACTTTATAATGGGTTTTAGTAAATTGAAATTTCGGGTTCAAATTTCGTCTACAACTTGATCGTAAAAAATAATTACTGTGCATCAAATGCAAAAGTTTCAAATATTATTGTACATATAAAAAAACAATTGCCATATGAGAATGAGATGCAAATAGTTCATTTGGGAACAGCTTATTTAGTTGAAATTGAATTTTTTTTGCTGAAAGTACTGTAAATAAAGCTAAAAGATAGCTGCAATAGTACAATGAGACTCATGAATAGTATCAAAAAGTGTAATGAGACCTATAAATAGTAGCAAAAATAAGCTGAATAGTAACAAAAATAAGCTAAATAGTAAAAAAATGTGACTTTTAGCGTGCGTTTGCCAATAGATGTTTGTGCGCTTAGCGCTTTTTTTGGCTGGTCTCACTGCACTGTTCATGGACCAGTCAAGTTGTGAAAAATACAGCAATAGTGTTTTGCCTATTAAAAATTATTTTGTTATAGTATTTTTAGTAATAAATTTTCAATTTTTAACAAAATAAATAGTATCCAAACATATCTTTAAAGCCAATGCCAAATAGTGCCTCTCTCTTTTTTTTTTTCTTTTTTTTGCTGAATGATAATTGTGAGAGGCCTATAATTGAAGTCTATGCCAGCCTAGATAGAAAGGCAAATTTGGTCACTTGTTTAGAACCAAACAAAAACCAAATTGCTAAAGATGATAAAACTAAACCCACTTCCAAACACATCAAGCCAATAGTCTCTATGCCATGTTGAAGTAGGGTCTGATTGATTTATCTGGAAACAGAAGCTATGCCTAGAGATTGTGGGGTTTGATTGGGTCTTTTAACCTAAGCTCTTGGCCAGAGGGGCATATGCTATTGCTAGCATGCCACTCCGAAAGAGACAACTAGACAAAACATTTACAGTACAGCTTAGCCCCACACCACCCAGCCTCTTTGAAAGGGAACATTTTAAACATGTCCAATTCACATCCCCATTCCAAATATTCTTTCTAGCAGACAAGATCTTGCATACCTATTCTCCCAATCCCAACCAAATCAATGCAATCCTAACCCAACAAATCTGTACACCTCATTCCAATCCCCCATTTCAGACTTTTCTTTTCATTGCTTTTTACTGCTCAACTTGAATGCGTGGCTTGACTTTAGAGTTCCTTTAATTATCACAACCATTCAAACCAATCAAAAAAAAAAAGTATACCCACTTTAAAATTTGCTTCATAAATACCCTTTAACATAAAGAGGTTATTGATAATGCCATATCAGGTGCCAAATTACACCCGTTAATAAAGAATCGAACAAATTAAGTTTCTTATCATCTACCCACACCAAAACTAATTGATGTTTTGGTTTAATGATAATGAAGAATTATCTAAAATGAATGTCATAATATAAAACTATCTCTAAAAAAAAATCAAACATGTCTTGCTAGATCAAAAAATAGTTTATTAGAAAATTACTCCACTCTTTAGCCCATTTTGAAATTGGTTCCGTTAACGCAGAAATTGATGGATTGCAATAAAAAATAATAATTAACATTAAGCAATGTATTTCAACACAACCCAACATAAAATTTCAATTAAAAGACCTGAGATTGTTCTTAATATAGTAATGTAAATCAGTAAAATCATCATATCAGTATTAGTAAAAACAGAAGTCACCCCTTATATGCACAAACAAAACAAATAACGCCCACCAAAAAGAGAAAAAAAAAACGGTAATGCAACAAAAACCGTTACAGATAACGGGCAATTGCAATTTTGACCAAAAGGGATTTAATTTTTTTTTTTTCATATAAAAAAAAAGAGTAATTGCAGAGATTGCAGGATATCCCACTCTTATAATCATTCAGTGGGGGTCATTTTCAGCCGTCTGACTGGAGAATCTAACGGTGAAGGAGAAGACGGAGCTGATGATGATACAGGAGCCCGTGAAGGAGATTCCGATGATGACGATGATGATGAAGATGATGAAGAAATGGACGGTTCTGATTCAGTTAGATCACAGCAACTCTTTCTCTTGTTCATGTTGCTCTCACTCTCAATCCTAACCTCTCTCATCATGTAATCCTTTAATCTCTTCACATCTGCTAACTTCACTGGCTTCACTATGAAATCCTCTGCCCCTTCCTCCAAACATCTTTAAAAAAACAAAACACAAAATCAATTATATGTTTTTGAAAACCTCGGAAAACAGTAATGGAGAAAAAGAATACATGTGACCGAGGCCGTACCTGTCGATACGGGTTAAGATGTTCTCTGAGGACATAATCACCACTGGAATCTCTCTGAAATTAGACGACTCCTGTTTACATTTTCAAACAAAAATTACACACTATCTTTTTATATATATTAAACAAAAATTGAATTAAATAAATTATTCTGACCTTGATTTTTTTGAGCAATTCGTATCCAGTCATTCCAGGCATACAATAATCTGTGATAATCAGATCCACCTTCAAGCCCTAAAAAGGAAAACAGAGCCAAACAAAAATTAAGAAACTCAAATATACATGAAATAAACACTGAATTGTTTGAAAATATAATTCATTCTCACATCAAAACCAACAGAGGAGGTTTTCTCTTCGTCCAAACCAAGAAATTGCAAGGCTCTTCTTCCACTATCCACAGCAGTCACTGCACATTTTCACACGGTTGAAAAATCAGTATATACACAACCAAAAATAGAAACAAAAAAAGAGAATGTGATGTTCAAAATTTTTGGTCACCTTTGAAAGAAGAAATTTTGAGTAACCGTTCAATGACTTTCCGATCAACGAGACTGTCATCAACGGCCAGAACGTGAGCTTCTTCAGAATCAGCCGGCAAAACATCGAAACCTTCAATCTGCGCCGCCGTCGCCGCCGTAGTCTCCGTCTTCCTCCGCCGCGAAACGACGACGTTCCTCTCCATCTCTATAACTATTTTATAAAAAAAAATTTTAATAAAAAAAATTTTGTTTTTGATTCTGTTTTGGAAAAGCTTTTGTGGCTCTACTTTTTTTTATACGCTGTAATGTGTAAAATGTCACACACACACAACATAACACAAAACGCTCGCTACTATATTAGTAGTCACTTTCTCAAATCAAATCTTTCTCTCTCTCTCTCTAAGAAATCTCAAGTCTACTTTTATATATTATTTTATTTTTTTAGGTTTTTTTTTATTTAAAATTATAAGCCATAAACTCTGAGATTCTGATATCCACTTTGGTGTGATTTCCAAATCACAGTCACCGATATATCTCGTATTTTGACGCGATCGTATCGTATCGCGAGTGAGAATATAAATCAATGTATATTTTTGATTGATTGAGAGATTGAGATTGTCCCGAGAATTTGGTCAATCATGGGTATGTGTGACACAGTGATTGGTCGAGGATCGAGGTGGTAAAAGAAAACAAAGAGTTGACCACAGGTCAATGGAGCGACGCGCCGTCAAATCCGTAGGTGAAAAACACAAAAAACACAGCAAGTAAAAGTAAAAAATATATATATATATATATATATAAAATATAAAATTTTACTTGCTTTAACAAATGGCGGCATTGAAAAAAGAGGGAAATGTTTTTTCTTTTCTGTTTTTTTACCGCTTTTTGGCGGTGACATTTACTGTAAAGTTCGTACAATTTTTTATTTTTATTTTTTATTTTGTGAGTGAGAGAGTATTTTCACTATTTTGTTTCTTTCTCCGATTTCCAAGTCTTTTCGTTTTTTCTCTTTTTCTTTTGCAATAATAAAGATAGAAAGAAACACCAGTATCTTTGCCAATCTTTGTGAACGTGGCTATCCCCACCGCCAATCTCTTACACGTGCTAAATCGTACTTTTTTTTCTTTTGAATTTTTTTTTTTAAAGATTTTTTTTATTATATAATTATTTTGAGTATCCATATTGGTCACGAATGGCTACACTAATTATATGTAAAGAAACAAGTATGATTTTTAGGAATAAGATATTGGCTGATTAAAAACCTTTCTAATTTTAGTTAAGAACAAAATAAAGAAAAAATATATATTGATTTCTCAGTATAATAGTAGTTGTATACTTTATAGGTTACAACTTTGTTATTGTTGTGATAAATTAAGAAGATTGTAAAAATCATCTTATGTGACTTCTTTTTTATAGCATCTTTTGTATATGATATTGTTATGATTAGACTAATTTATTTTAAATATTTTGATTTGAAACTTTCACATTTTCATTTTAATCATTTTAATAAATCTCCTGATTATTAAATATATTACATGACAACAAAAAATATGTGAATACTTGTTTAAAGCACCATGTATTTGTTACCTTTAACCTACTTTAGAGAAAATCGTTTTGATCTTAATCTTTATTTATATTCATAGAAATTGTGAAGATTAAAACACTTTGAAAATGTATGGTTATGATCATAAACTCATAACATGTCCATGTGGCTTTTTTCATGAGATAAAAGTGTATTTTTAGTTAAGTACAGTCACATGATTAAATCTTAAGAAGAAAATTTAAAGAATAGCACATAAGTACTGTACCTAAGTTCTGTTTTTCTTTTATTAAATGATACACACAATAAATTATTATTTTTAAATAAAGTGTAAGGAATGATACAATTCAATAATTACAATCCATTAAATATTTCAATTGATCCACAAAAAGCTGCTTGAAGAGCTTAACGTTTTGTTAAATGAGAAAAATATAATTTAGAGTAATTATCATACGAATGGCAAAAAGGTGGGTTGGGGTCAGATTTGGTGATGCCTATTCCCATCTCATCCTCTCTTTGGACAAGAGTGACGTAGGTTGAGAATGAATTAATCTTGAGGTATTTTGCTACTTCTAATGAGGCGACTTTGATGTTAATGAGATATCATATAAGGGGGATGCATAGTCGTGTACGTACTAAAAAGGAGATAGAGAAGAAAAAAAAAAACACCGCAATAAACCATTTGTGTCTACAATGACGTTTTTTGTGGTTTTATGCAACGTTTTACAAATGCCGCATAAACCCTTTTTTTTTTTTGTAGTGCCTATTCGAGGGAGAAAAAAATTAGATAAGGTAGAACGAGACGAGAAACGTTTTTTCTATCTGTAAACCTATTATAAAGATTATATGAATAATAATTCAATAATTGGAAGATGATAAATTTGAATTGTGAATATCTCTATTAATTACATAAAGAGTGCCAATTGATTGATTTAATAATATAAATGTTATATTATTATTAGTTATAAATTTGAACTTTTTTTTTTTTTTGAGAAGCGTTATAAATTTGAACTTAATTGTTTATACTTTTTTCCTTTCGAGTTTTAGAATGATTTAAATTATAGTATAGATTAAACCTTGTACTTCTTTGTTTAAAGAAGAAATGTTATTAAAGTTATTAATTGTTAATAAGGAGATTCTCCGTGATAATTTTTGCTAATATTTTTGAAAAATAAAAATACTAATAATAATAATTTTAAATAAAAAGCTCCTTGACTACTTTTATTTTTTAAATGAACCTTGACTGCATTTTTTTTTTAATGGGACCCTGGCTATATTAGGGACCTTTTTTGTTTGCAGCAAAACATGCATTTAAACACGTTATGGTAATGTGGGTCTCTCATCTTACACTCAATAGATGAATTCATAACCAAAATAAATTTATTAAAAGATGAACAAACCAAATTAACACACCCTTGATTTTTTTTTTTTTAGAGTTTCCATCTATAACGTTCATTGATGATAATTCTTTTATCATTAGACCAAGACACCAATCAGCTTTCAGTGTAGGCATAGATTAGACCTAAATCTCTTATTCAATCATAAAATTTTTTACCAATTAAACTAATTAGAACCCACAAAATACCCTTGAATTTGATTGTATTCTTTTTAATTAAATAATATGAACACCAACCATATCATTAACAACCTTAATGACAAAGGTGATGGAAGAACTTTCCATGAGGTTTTTTCTTAAACTTTATAGTCAAATCCAATTTAGTGATATACTATTGGGTTTTTCCACTTTTATCTTAGGACTGTTGGATTCGGCAAAAGGACGTCTAGGATGGTAGATTTTTGGGTGCAGTACAATTTATGCTACACATTTTTCTAATAATAATGGAGTAGTTTGACTCACACAAATTATTCTACAATTTTTTAATATTCTACGATCTTGGCATAATAGACTATAAGTAATTAGGATAGTAGTTTTTGGGTGCAGTACAATGTATGCTACACATTTTTCTAATAATAATGGAGTCGTTTGATGAGCACAAATTATTCTACAATTTTTTAATATTCTACAATCTTAGCATAACATGATAGTAGTTTTTGGGGTGCAGTACAATGCATGCTACACATTTTTCTAACAATAATAGAGTAGTTTGATGAACACAAATTATTCTACAATTTTTTTAATATTCTACAATCTTGGCATAACAGATTATAAGTAATTAGGATAGTAGTTTTTTAGGTGTAGTACAATATATGCTACACACTGTTTTAATAATAATTGAGTAGTTTGACAATTACAAATTATTTTACAATTTTTTAATATTCTACAATCTTGACATTGCAGACTTTAAATAATTAATAATTAATTTTTTATAAATTAATTTTTTTTTCATTAATCACATTTTGTCGCGTTGAATTAAAATAAAAAATTGTGAAAAAATTTATAATTATAAACTTTAACATAATAAAGAAATTAAATTTTGGCAGAGACCAACAAGACATGAGAGAGAGAGAAAGAATTGAGGAGATTTGGGAGTCCCAAAGAAATCTAGAGGTGGGACCCTCACTCTATTCCTTTTCTAAGCTTGGACTTTTGCTGCCAAAAGTTCAAAATATTCAGACACTGCAGATCAAATCTGGGATATTACTACTCAAATTGTCTTTCCCAGATTGATTTTTTTTTTTCATCTCGTAGTCAGATCACCCAAATCGCCGATTTAAAGGCGATTAGTGTGGAGATAGAGAGTAAGTGCTAATCTTATAAGGGATTTGATGGTTTTCCATCACAGTCACATCCGCCCCCGTACGATTCGATTCCATTTGATTCATTTGAATGCATCATGCATAGGCTTCATGCTAGTAGATATCAGGCCCACGCGGTGCTTTGCTTGCCTACAATGCCTTCGCCCGAAGGTAAACGGTACGAATCCATTAATTTATTATTATTATTATTATTTATTTTTTGATAACTCCTATGAGATACAAAGGCTCAATGTAGCATGCCGTAGAGCATCTTGATGTAAAGGCCCGATTGGTATACTGTTTAAAAAATATATATATATATATATATATATATTTAAGTAATATTACATGTATTTTTATACATTTTTTATATATGTTTTCAAATAATAAAACACATATTTTTAAGTACATGTACCAAACATTCCCAAAATTTCAACCATTTTGCAAAAAAAAAAAAAAAAAATTATATTCTACACACTCAATTCTACAAAACATTCATAGTAGTTTGTTTATTCTACCATCTATTTTATTTAAATAATATTTTCCTCACTTTGTTTTATTATTTATCAACTTTCTCTTCTTAACCCATTTGAAACTCTTTCTCTCTCTATATTCACACCGCCGCCTCTATAATGAAACTTGCCTCCCCCTCTCTCCCTCACGGTTATAAACAACGATCCACAAGCATTGATCCATGATCTACAACCATTGATCCATGATCCACAAGTATTGTTCCAATCGATCCAAGCACCAACCCATAACCACAAGTTCACAAAAATGCTTTCTATGTATCTATTGGCGTGTCCATGTGTGGGTGTGTTTGATTTTTAGTTGATTTTGTGGTGTGTCCGTGTGTGGGTTTGTTCGATTTTGGTTGATTTTGTGGTGTGTTCATGTTGTGGTGGTGGTGGTAGGCGATGCTGGGTTGCAGTGGTGGTGGTTGGTGGTGTTGGGTTGCGATGGTGGGTCAGTTTGTGGTTGTGGGTTTGTGTGTGGTTGGCAATGCTGAGTTGCGGTGGTTGGTCTGTTTGCAGTGGTTGGTCTATGTGTGGTTGGTGGTGTTGGGTTACGGTGATGTGGGTGGTAGTGCTGGGTCTATGTAGTTGGCAGTGCTGGGTTATCAGGTGCAGAGATTATGGGTTGAAGAGAGAGTCAAGGGAGGAGAGCGAATGTGAGGGGAGATAAAAAAAATATTAAAAAAATATATAGAAATCTATAGTAACCGTGCATATATGCACGGTTACTATAGCACTTTTGGATATATACACACTTTTTGCAAGCATTGATGCATGTGTTTTTTTTTGTTAAAATGTGTAAAATTAGCCCATTTTTCTATTTTGAAAGCTCTAATATGGTTGCTCTTAGGCCACCAAATATAAAAGTGTATCTTTATTTGTAAGAGTATTAGCATTTGGTTTCTACAAATTATCCTATTTTACAATCTTAAAAGTTATTTTATCTATTATATTATTCCATTTTACAACACACCTAATGTCCCAAACTCTTTTTTTTTTTTGCCATTTTATTTAAATATTAATTATTATTATTATTTTACTCTCTCTCTCTCTCTCTCTCTCCTACTACAACCAACAACCACAACCACACCAGAAAAAACCTAACCACACCCACACTCACACTCATCAAACCCACCACCACCAATCACCACCCATGGCCAAAACATCACCAAAGCCCATCAGCAAGCAATCCCAACATCACCCATACCCATGGCCAAAACCCAACACCGATCTTGCAACCAGAACCACGCCGATCCAGCAACCACCAGACAACATGATGGCAACACCCATCGGAACCCACCCAAAATCAAACCCATGCCATAAATCCAACCTAAACCCATCAAAACCCAACTACAACCACATTTACCTAGCCACCACGACCACCATTATCCAGCATCGGAACCCATACCACCACCACTGTTACCCAGCCGCAACCACGGCCCCACACCACCACTACACCTCCATGACCAAAACCCCCATGCCACCAGAAGCCATAACCCTACAACCCACCACACTGCCGCCATCCATCGACCCAAAACCCAATCCCACACAAATCAAAACCCCACACCTACACCACCGAACCACATCATAGACCACCCCACGACCTAGATCAACCCACACCGGCGCTTACCTCTGCCGCTACCATCACCACACGAATTTCGAGTATCTTAGGTTTGAGGAGAGAACATAACAAGAACAAGAACGAGAGAGAGAGAGAGAGAGAGAGAGAGAGAGAGAGAGAGAGAGAGAGAGAGTTATAGAAGCTTGCTACAGTACAATAATATATTTAGGATAGTATTGTAGCATAATTGTATAATTTTTTTACAATTGGAAGACTTGGTAATGAGCTTTTTTTGTGCTTTGATGCTAAAATATATCATATTATACCATATAACGTGTTGGGTACTGATGCTCTAAGAGTATTAATTAAGCTCCTATTAGTTAATGAGAAATGCTATGTACACAGCACTTTCGCAACAAATCATAAGTAGTAGGTTGTTACAATTTTAATTAGTAGTTGTGCATCTAAACAAGCAAGTAAAATAGCTTTTATATAAAAAATTATTATTTAATTGATATTTAAATATATAAAAGGTCTTTATTTAGTTCTCACTTTAGGCCCCAACATACATGGAGCCGACCCTGTACAACGGAAGGGAGAATTTGAATTTTGAACGTCTTAAAAAAAACAAAGAGGTGTCTACTAGTTGAGCTACAACCTACGCACTCTTGGCATGAACTCTTTAATTTTAGTATTAGTATTATTTAAAAATTTTATTTTTTTCCAACATTTCTTGAAATTGATCATAGAACTTTGATGTGAGTTTTGGTTTGCTTAACTAGTAAAGTCTATTGTCATCGAACAAGAGCAAAGGATCGAATCATACCTATACTAAAAATCAACTGATGTTTTAGCCTAATAATAAAAATCAATTATCATAGAGTTAACAATATAAATTAAAATTCAAACATATCTATCAAAAATCATAGAACTTCAATGTTTAACGATCAAGAAAATGATAACCATGGTCAAGCAAAGAAAAATAAATGTTTTGAGTGAGACTAATGTTTCGTTATTATGACTCAAATTCATCCAAGTGAGTGTTTACATATATCTTATTTGAGATTCCTTGCAAGTTTGTCTAGACCCAGGAACGTAGCTACCTTTGGACTAGGGGGGCAATCCCCCCCCCCCCCCCCAATTTTTTTAAAAATATATTATTATATATATGTGTACTAATTTTAGCAATTTTGTTCTATAAAATTATATTATTTTCCTAAAATAATATTATTGATTATTTTAAGAGTAATGTTATACTCACAAACTTTTTACAAATTGTTTTTATAGCAAATTCTTATTGGTTCGCACATAGACCCATCATTTGCATCATTTTTTTTACTTACTAGTAACCACTTATCACATCAATAATTTATAAAAAAGTTTGTAAAGCTAGTATGTTCCTCATTTTAGTGACTATTAAAAAAATTATAGATCTAAAATCTAAAACAAAATATACAAGCCTAAAAAAATAACTCAACAACAAAAATTACAAATAGTAAAACTAAAAATATAAAAAATTAAGCTCAATTAACTAGTTTTATCTAAAACAAACAACTCTTCCCTTTAAAAAATTCTAAACAAAATTAATTTTGTTCTTACAAAAAAAAAAAAAAAACTTAGCAACTAAGTAGTAGCAGAGTCAAAGGTTTAAATCACTGCATATAGCTAACAATAAAGCCGCCCCCTTTAACTCAAAGTTCTAGCTCCGTCCCTGTCTAGACCCCTTTAGTTTAGATTTCCCATAAAATATGGAGTTAATAGGTCTTATCTAGGTAGAGTAGTCATAGTTAGTCGTTTCCTTCGTTTTGCACCATAAAAGAGAAAAAAAGAAACTTTGTGGTTTTAGATCATTAGACTCGAAGCATTCATTCTAATCAACAAACTAGCATTACAACAACAACAACAACAACAAAACACACACACAAACACACACACACACAATGCTATACTCCATTAAAACCCATCAGCTTAACAAATTGCTTCAAAAAAAATGTATCTATTAACAGTACCTCAATATACTTTCTGAGGTATTGGTCATCAACACATCAAATAATTTTTTTTTTTATGCTCTCTGGTCCTTCGGCAACAAGAATCTTGTTGTTGAGTTATGGTTTTTTACATAATATTTATGTTGGCTTATTCCATGACAAAAAGTGTTGTAATTGCATTAATTTATTTCCTTGTATTTTGTGGGATTTTATTGTATTGGGTTTAGTATTAAGTTGGTGAAGATTGCTCAAGAAGTTGATCTCGTGGCTCGGCTCGCGAGTGGTGCAACCCGTGAATGTCTCATGAGAAGCACATGCTGGAAGATGAAGAGTTATGTGCTAGGTAGTATTTTGCGAGTCACTTCGTGGCTTAGGCCAAGTTGCGCCTAAGTCACGAGTGACCAACGAAACTCTCTACCTAGGAGATTTTAAGTGTGACTCTTATACCCATCACCATACTATATATACCCTCATTACCCACAAAAAAAAAATAAGGCTATTCAGAGAAAAACCCTAGAGAGGTTTCTACAACACACCCACCTTTTAGAGAAAGAGCTACTCATTCTTTAGTGAGAAATTATTGTAGTCTCCCATTGTTATTTAGAGAAAGAGGTTTCTTCTACTCATTCTCATTAAATTTATATAAATTTATAGTGAGATTTGTTATTTGTGTACAAAGATGGATTTTTTTTTTTTGAAATATTGAATAATTTTCCATGGTTGACGCATAACAATTGGCTTTTCACAAAAGTTGGGACATGTTGGAACCATGCTACGGGCCACTCTATTTCCGTTTCTAGACATGTGCATGCATTACCTCCCAGTTTCCGAAGAATTGTGGATGTGTATGATCCCATCCCACACTCTAAGGATTTGGTTATGTCATATGTGGGCTCAAACAAGTGTCACTGCCTCCCCTTCCAATTGAATATCTTGCACCTTGTTCTAATGCTAGAGATTCAAAGTTCAAACCTTTTATTATTTGAAAATGAAGTTGTTGTGGGTTTTAATTAGTAAATTTTATTGTTATTGAACAAGATCTTGCCTATACCAAAAAATCAGTTAATGACAAACGCCATATACTCAAATTTATGGTTTCTATTAAAAAAAAAAAAGAAAAGGAAAATCTGACTTTGCTCATTCAATTTCCCTTCCTGAATTGCTTCTTTAATGTTCAACCATTTAATGTTTATTTTTTATAATTTGATAATTGGAGAGGGGGAGTTGAATCCTATATTTTTGTTAGAAATATTAGAGGTACCAACTAATTGAAGTAAAAATACAAAACTCATAGTACAACTTAATATTTTATATGATGGTGTCATATAAAACAATGAAAACTTCCTCATATATGTACTATTATTATTTCGTACACAACAGGTATCCATGATATCGGATATCCTCTACTTTGCTACCCATTTGTTGTGGCTTCACATTTTTTATTTCTTTTCTTCCTTATAAATTGGCAGATCATGAGATGAGTTCTCCAGTATATTTGACAATTTATATATTTTTTTTCACAAAATTCATTTCATAGTCATTTCACTAAATTTAATGTTGTTGACTGTTAATTTTAACTGCAGTGACGAGTGACTTAAAAGTATAGAAATCAAACTTTGGAAAATGAAAATGAGAATAAGATATAATAATTCAAATTTGATTAAAAGCGTTGTAACTTAATTGACACAATTTTATACATAAAGTATTTGAAGATTTAGAGGGAAAAAAAAAAAACACTCTGCAAAATTAACAACATATTATAACTATCTAAAAAAAATCAACACCAAAATGGTGAAACTCTAAACCTCCATTTTTGACATGTGGATAACCACTATTGTGCTGTAATGTCATCCACAACTTTGTTTGTTAAAAGATTCCATGGGGACAATATCTAAGTTCTAAAAACGTAGTCCACCTCTGAATTTCATCATACTCTGTCTCTAAATTGAAGTCTTATACCTGAACATTTCAATCTAAATTTAGTTGAGGTTTAAGTTTCCACTTTTGAGAGAAATCGAAGTATTATTAGACTATAATTTTAGTAATACCTTTTCATGGTTTGATACTCATCTAAAGACACTTTTTAACGATAGTGATATATTCTTAAACCTTAAAACATAATTGACTTAAAAAAAAAAACTTACAATTAAGGGATGCATGATTGATGTAGCTGACTGAGTAGAACGTCTTTATTGCATTTATATGCTTAAATGCTTAATATAATTAATGCATTATATAGAACACCCTAATCACTTTTGTTTATGTTTCCAAATCTTCTAAAAACTAATTAACTTTTGTATACAAAATAGCTACACTACATAGTATTCGAAAAATGTGTTAATTAAGAATTGGTTGACTTTATTAATCATGAAAAGCAAAGCTAAACAAAACACAAACAAGGAGAGGTCTAAAATCTACATAAAATAACAACCAATTTCACTTTAGTCAAACAAAATCTCAATTTGGGGTATACCAAGACCCCACAATTTTAATTTATATTTGCGCCGTTCACCTTTTCATGATTATCAAAAGACCATTTTGATAATAAATGTGGGGTCATAATATTCAATTAATTTGGTTTCATAAATATTATATTCCATTACTTGGTTGTTGGGCATGGTTGATATATATGGGTAATGTGTTCATCAAGTAATGTGTTCATCAATAACATTCATATTCACATTATGGCCGACCAATTGAACTTAACTGTATGGATCAGATCAGATCATGCATTGAAGGTTCAATGAGAATCATAGACCCCGCACAAAGCTAAAATAAAACATCAAAATCATCTTTCTTTTTTTCAATGACTTTAAAAGGTTTTTAAAAAAGGAGCAACGACCGTTTGATGATCCCTCTTTCTTTTTCTTGTAAGATATGGCATCTCCTTTTACAAAATTGAGTGTGATTTGGAGCATCTTTTTCTTGCTGTTTATTGTACTAGCAAGATGCACAGGAGCTTTGGATCTCTCTTTACCAGACAGGTAATCAGAACATTTTCCAAATTTTCAAACACTACCCACTTCAAGACTTGAGGATATATTGAAGGTACAACTAAGGATATGCTATAATATTATGGGGAATAATAATATTGGTTAAGATTATGAACAAAATGATGGCTTTAAAGTTTAATGGCCTTGAAAGATGATACTAGTTTATTATATTCTATTTGATTAATGTCAAGGACACGACTATTACACAATATTTTTTTATAATTTAAAAATTTTATAAGCTGTGATTGATAGTTGTAATATTTATAATACTTTCTCACTGATATTACTTTTATTATACACCAATCAGAGCAAGTCATGTTAATAATTGTAAACTTTTTTGTAAGGTCTTATTAACGAATCTTTTTAGGACATCCATTAATAAACTATTTTAAGCAATTTTTAAATGAAAAAAAATGTATGCCCACCCTTTTTTTAATTTTATTTTTATGCTAAAACTTATTATTATGTTTAGAGTCATGATTATACTTGACCGTATATTCTAACATGTGGTGGAGTTGCATTGGTTGAAAACTCGAAATGATAATTTAGGCATAGCAGCACAACAGATTGACCTATTTAACTGATGCATGTACCCACATCTGAACCTCATTATGGTATGCATCTTATGCATGCGTTTGCTGAGGTAGCTATACTTAACTCATTAATGTTAGGTTAAGTTTGATTATTGAAAAAGTGGTAAAACTCAGCGTAAAAATCTTGCGACAGAAACTCTAGACCTAACTCTGATCTTGGTCATCATTTTCTACCATCCTCTCAACAATAAAAGGAAAGCATCCGAAAGATTGGTTTCTGTGCATACCCAGTCACCTTCCATTTTAAGGTTGCCATGGAAAAGACTTGTATTGAAATTGAGAGTGTATCCTCTAACCAAACAGACTATTACTTTCTTGTCTTGAAAAAACATACTTTAATGTCCTTTAAGGTTTACAAGAAATTAATTACACTCCTAAAAGGCTCACTTCTCAAATAATATTACTGGTTTATACACCAAAAAACACAACCAAGAAGAAAGACTTTTTTCTTCCTCAAAAAAAAAAAGAAAAAAAAAGAAAAGGAGAAAGACTTTTCCCCCCTAAGAAGAATTGTGTTATTGGACACTTTATATTTATCCAATATTTAATAAAGAATTAAGAAAAATTAAACCAATTTCAAAAGAATTTATGGAATGATTGTCTCTTACTTAAGTTTTGTGATATGCATTACAGAAATGATGCAATATCCATTTTCCCCTTGATTTATTATATTTTTTGTGGATCTCACCTTTTGTTAAGTGACATTTCTAATTTGTCCTTCATTTATCATTAAAATCACTACTTTACCCTTAAGTTACTTAATTTATCAACAATAAAAGATGCTTAATCAAATAACTCAATGGTTAAATAGAAATTCCCATGAAACTCTTGCTCAAATGGAATGTTTGGGGAGGAGCTCCTCAGCAACTTCCATCCAATATACTTTGTGAAGCTCGAAGCACAGCTGACTCGAACATACTCATGGTACAACAATAGAAGTTTGAAGTAGAGTCATTGGGATTGACCGAGCTATGATCACGATTTCCTCGAGTTGAATTCTCAATGTAGAGTTAATTGTTCATCCGTATTTATTGTTGTCACCTATTAACAACCACCCAACATTAAATACTAAATGATTGATCTGAACAATAAGAAAGGTAGGATTAGACCTATAGTCATCCTTTCATCTTGGCAGCGTTGGGGAGATTGGATTGGAACCAACTCTCAATCCCCTAATCATTTTGGGGATAGGAGCTTAATACTCACCTATAAATACCCTCATCCACCTATAAATACCCCATCCACACCAGACTTGAGAGAGAACACTTTCCATGAAGACAGTCAATAGTTGAGCTTCAGACTTGAGAAGTACCAATAGCCTTTTAGTAAATAGGGTGTGAAATATGAGTGTTTTGACTATATTATAGTGAGATTGTTGTTTTTAAGATATGTACGTAGTTCTCTTGTCGATGAACAAAAATGGGTAGATTTTCATTTTTTTAAAGTTCTCGTCACATGCCAAATTTCTTGTGTTGAGTAAATTTTTACCCAACTATAATGCTTATGTAAAATTTAAAGATACTATCGTTTTTACAAAATTTGATTTTTTTTTTCTTCTCTATATGTGAAGGGGGATAATTTTAACCAATTTTAAATATATTATTTTTTCATTAATAAATGATTTATTAGTTTCTTAAACATATTAATGTATAAAAAATTATCGACATCTCATGTTTTTCAATTTAGAAGAGTTTGATATACCTAATCTTGTTTTTAAAGGCAAGTTTGACATAAGAACTATTTTTTTTTTTTTTTGATGATTCAATAATTTAACGGAGGTAGGCAATTTAAATCTGGATATCTCAATTAGAATTACCAAGAGGTGCAAGTTGGAGCACAGTGTAATTTTCTATATTTTTTCTTTTGGGTCATTCACCTTTAGACCTTTTCATTTTTTGGGGCCTCAATTCTATTCCCTAAAACGTATAAATGGGCTGGGCTATATTTTTGAGCTAGATGAATGTAGATTGAATTTGGGCCTCAAGTTGTCCATCTGGGCTCTGTTCCATTGAAGCGAATTAACAGAACAAGGAAGCCCATCCCAAAAAAAAAAAAAAAAAAAGAACAAGGAAGCGACAAAGCTGTGAAGGAAGTGATCCAAGCAAAGAAGGAACCAACAACAATGGAGTGCGCCGGAAAAGGCAGGGGAACTCGTTGTTTGGGCCCACCCAGAAAACGCTGTCACCGTTGCGGAGCCGTTGCTTATTGCTCAGCCTCTCACCAGGTATAAGTTTTTATTTATTTATTTTTTATTTTTAACTTTAGATTTTACATGTGCCTTTGTAATCATAACCTTGGTCCGCATTTGATTGTTCTAAAGAACACCCAATTTGGATATGGTGTTGTACTGTAGCATCCTAGTTCTTACTTTTGTTTGTGTTAAGTGTTTTGACCCTCTTGGGGAACCAAACCATGTGTATGGACTTTAATGAATTCAACATAGTATTATTGTATGCAACAACAATTGGGTTTGTCTTAGTTTGAACAGAATTGGTGCCAGCTTGAAAAAAGAAAACTTGGCTTCTAATTGTCATTTGAATTAGTTCATGCCCACAAAAGAAGTTAGGTCAAATTATAACTGTGTAACTCTTTGTTAATGTGGCAGAGTTCATTAGCCACAAATGAATATTATTGCAATTTACGGTTAATTATCTTACGCCCTTAACAGAATTATATTGATGTGTATATGTAAGGCTTGTGAAAAATGTAGTTCTTGATGACTGTAGACTAGTGTCTCAACTAGGCCTTTCAAAACAAGTCTAGTCGCATTTAGGTCATTCTCTGTGGAAGTTTGGTAATGCTCATGATTTAATTCTCTTTGCTTATTTTCGTACGAGGTTTGGAATGTGAGACTGAGACAGCTGGTTATTGAGTGCTTATTACACGTATCAATTTGTTAACTATGGGATTAAAAGTTTCTGTGACTTCATCTACACAAAAGATACAATCAATGATGTTGAGAGCCAAAAAGGAAATCAACTATATTAAATGTTGCCTACATTTCTCATTGCCGAGTCTATAGATTTTATTGGGGGTGAAAGGTTACTTCGGTATCAGTGTATCCATTAATGTAATTTAATTGCAGCATTAACATCTTTGGAGATAGAGATTATTCATAGTACAAGATTATGCATGTGTCTTCAATGACTGCCCTGAAGTTCCCAGAAGCTGCTGTCAGTACTTCTCGTTGCTCTGATGGGACATGTTATTGTTTCTTTCCATCACTGTTCAGTGATCTTTACTTGGGTTAATATCCATCATTTTACCTTATAAATCTCTCATATGGCTGTCATTTTGTGTGTGTGTGTGTGTGTGTGTAAAACCCCCTTTTTATCCTTTGGCTGAAAGCTATCGTTCAACTTTTGCCTTTAGATTTTGCACTGGAGTGATCACAAAGAAGAGTGCAAAAGATTAGCACAACAAATGAAAAGTGTTGATGTCTTGAATGACTTTCCTTTCACATTTTCTCAAGAAGCTACACTTATGGTAATTACCTTATACTGTCTACATGATATTTTGTTGACATTATTGACATACTTCTGGTCAAATCTGTTAGGTCCATGAAAAGAAAGAGACTAGGTGTTCATTCTTGAGCAAAAGGGGTGTCCATCAAGTGGGAATGTGGCTATATGAATGTTGTTGTGGCTCATCAGTTACTTCCTCTGACTGTTTTAGGTAATTATCTTTTTAAATCTTTTCTATCTATATGGTGCATAAAGGATTTTCTCTGTTATGATGTCATACATGTTTTCTTAATTTTGGTCAGCTATATTTTTTCCTTCTTATTGGCAGGTCAAATGATGGTTGGCACCTTCCAAGAATCTTATGCCCGTGTAATGGTAGTAGCTTTTGCTTGTGGCTCATTGTTTTGGAGTAGAAGTTGATGTTTTTTAATTCACAATATAAATATGCAGAGCCTGTAGCTCCAATACCAAAGCAGTTAAGTAGTTGGAAGGACTACTATGAGTGGAGGTGCATTCCACTTCATTCACCTGTGGCTTTGCTTCTTCACTGGGTATGTATGTTGTGTTTAAGTCGTTAGTTGAGAGGTGGAATTTATGAACTACTTCTTATTACTTTTAAAAGATCAATCTACAGTATTTCTTATGTGGCCAAGATTGAAGCATGTAGGAAGAATCAACACCTTAGCATTTTAGCTACAATCTCCTTTTCTGGAATGCATATTTTGTGAGGCTGCTTATGGTTGCTATGATTCTTTTTGGAATATGATTTTTAAAATCTGTGTGGTTGGATTCTTTAAAAAAAAAAAAAACTGTGTGGTTGTATTGGTAGCAGCTTCCCATTTATATTTCAATCCACAATTTTTTTTTTGAATGGTGTTTTGGCTTCTGCTTTTAAGAAGAAGTTGAATTCAAATCCAACACTCTTTATTTATGAATCCAGATGCAGCTTACTGTTAATTCTTAGATATTGTGATTTTAATCAGAAGAATAAGGATTTTTTTCCCCATTAATTTCAGCCACTTATGATATATCAAGCCATTCAAGTTACTGGTCTTGGAAGTTCAACTTCGGAAATCAGGGATAAACTGTGCATACACTATCTTGGTATGTTGTTGCAGCTCAATTATTTACTCTGCAAGCAGTAAATTTAACGTTTGATGTCTCTTTTGAACTGTTTTTCTAGTATTATGGTTCTATGCTAATGGATGTGTCTTAGGCCAATTCCTTTCCTTAAAATCTTTCTTTTTCTGTAAATTATTTAGAGAAATCCACAGAAAGTAATATGTTTTCTGAAGTTCATGCTTCACATTTGTTCCTTAAGTCACATAGCAGGCCTTGACATTGTGAATAGTTTTGGACCTAGCCCGTGTGTCTTCTTGGAACTTGGTTTGGAGGATGAGTTTTAGAATGAGTCGCATCAATGGATATTTTATAACTGTCCTAGTTTATAAGGTAATTTTTATAATATTTTAGTCCATCCTCTAGCCTGTATTATAGGAGTTGAACTTTGTGCCCAACCTCCCTACAACTGCTACAAGTCTTACAGTAACAAGTGAGACTGATAGTTGTTGGCCTTGAAAACTATGTTTGTTAAAGCTAATGCTGACTACATGGTTTGTCAGGGTATGCAATGTAGAAGCATGGGTTTTTGATAATTATGCTGCTTTATCGTTTACCCTGGAGCCCATTCATCTAGGCAATTGGCTATTTTCTTTTACTCGTAAAATAAAAGAGTGTTTTGAATATAGTGTAGTATGATGTGAATGTATATTGCCGTATTATCTACTGGCACTTGAGTCAGGGTGAAAATGCTTGTACGCAAGTATTATAAAATGATGTTCATCCTATATTAAGCTTTAAATTTCTACAAAGTGCTGATGTTGCGTCTAGGTAATATCAAAAATAGTTTTATGTGCCTTTTTACTAATGATAAGTTTGTTGATCATCCATATAATATCACCAATGTATTACTGAAGCTTTTGTTATTGACAGGGCCTGAGAAAGAGCTTTTGCAACTTGCTGTGTTTGCAGAGTTGCATGCACTTTTCCCTGGTGTGCATGTGCATATAGAGCTTGTTGGGCCTGAAATTCCACAACATAGGTCAGTTAGTGCACTTCATAATGGATGTATTATAAGGATTTATTTAGTTCAGTAGTTTTTATTAGAACTTAATTCGCCAATGAGCTCTAGGTGGAGAGTGAGGTTGTGGGTTCAAGATTCATTGGGTGCATGTGTAACTTAAAATAAAAGGAAAAAAAAGACTTTATTCCATGAAGGTAAATTTAGTTAGCAGTAAAATTGTTTCTCTCTGTTGTAACCATCATGATGCTTAAGACATTACTGAGAAATATTATGATACTGAAAACATTATTGCTGACAAATATTTTTTTCTTTTCCTGCATTGGGATAAGTAGGGATGGTGAGAGGATTGATCTTGGAAATTATGCTCATTGCCTTGAGACAGATTGCATTTGTAAATCTGCAAGCGAGAATTTGAGCTGGGATGTACAGACCGGAAGAACTTCAAAAGTGACGTTGCAGCTTCGAAGAGGGTTATATCATGACTGCTATCATGAAATAGCAAAGGTATCTTTCTTTATTTCTGTTGTTATAGACAGACACCCATACACACTCACAAAATTATGTTAAATTATATATTTTGCACTTAAGTTGTCTTTCCAAAACCTGTCACCTAGGTATGTTAGTTGCTTAATTCTCCTATTGGCAGTAATTCCTGACTTCTGGTACATGAACAGGATTTCTCTCCTCATTTGGTGATTGCTCCAAATGCCGGCATTGCTGCTTATTCGAGTTGGTTGCCAACAATTGTGTGTGTTTTGTTACTCTTAACATCTCACTCTCATAGTTTACATTTGTGTTTACTTGTCACAGAAAAAGAAGCTTTTACCATTACAAGCAAACAAAGAGCAGAAAGTGCCTGTAATTTATTATTATTATTAAATACTAGTTCTTTTGTTTACTTGGAAGAGTGTTTCAGGAGCTAATAAAGGAGACAAATGTCCCAGCAGTTTTTTCTGATTACTGTGAAGAAGCTTGTCATCTTGGAGCTTGTTGCATAAGCACTTTAACTGGCCGTCCTCTCACATTTCCTGTGTGTTAACATTGCTTTATTGTTTCTTTGTGTTATTTTTTTCTAAGCTACTGTTTCATTGTGTTCAAAAGCTTTGAATTGTTATGCTTAATTTAATCGGATCCCAAAATTTGCCACTGCCTTGTAGACACAATTAAATCCATTCAGGCAGCCAATGGTGGTTGAAGACAGCGCTCTATTTCTTCCTTGCTACAGTAATTGCTTCCTCTTTGGGATGTGACATGGTCTTCAAGGTCAACTTGAGTACTGTTTATTGACTTCTTAAGATGGATTTCTGAACTTGAGTACTATTGTTCAATTGGGTTATCAACGCATATAAGGCATGTTTACTGATGAAGCAGTCTTGAGGTTTCCAAGGTGATTATGAAGTTTTGTTGCAAGACATCACCATGTGCGTGCCTTATTCTGGCGAACAAGATCAAGTGGCTTGATGGAATGTTTAGTGTATTCAACTCAGGATTTACCTAAAAAAGGAAAGAGAAAGATCCTAGGGAGATCTAGAAGTTTCTTGGCTCTCAAGATGATGCCAGTGGTTCTTTAGCTCTTTACATTATTCACAGGCACAGAAGCTATATGCTATTGCATTACAAGTTTGTTGGTTCAGTGAAGCATTTGCCAATCAAGGTCGCTGCAAGTTTTTGACAGATCAAACCCGTTCAAACTTCATTTCTGCTTCTCCTTTCTCTCTTTTATGCTATACCAATAGTTTTTCTAACCCATCACGATGCTCTCGATGACCTTTTGACAAGAACATTAGAATTTCATATTTATCTGCCTTGTGGAATGTATTTATTTACTTGTGTTAATGAACTTGCAAATGTTAGATATACTAACTGAGACCTTCATTTCAGAGTTTATTACTCCCAAAGATGGATAGTGAATATCTTCTCATTGTTGATATGTCTAGCTGGACCAAGTAGCAAAGTTATTGAAAGTTAACGGGGGCTTGCATGCAACATCCCTCTTACATGAAGGTAAATCTCACACCGCATGCAACATCCCTCTTACATGAAAGTAAATTTCACACGATATCCCATTCACATGAGATTGGACCTCATAACTGAAAGGGATGTAGGAAATAATATATCCATTGGAAGAGTGACACAGGACACTATAGTCTCCATCCGATGGAGGTGCACTACAGTCACCATGAGTGGGATGAGTTGGTAGCGACTATAAAAAGTGACACTATAAGATGCTTTTGCTATGAAATCATGTTTAGCAAATACTTGATTCAAGCAGTCAAATTAAAAAAAAAAAAAAACTAGTTAATCAAGCCAAAGGTCACTTTGAGCATTTTCTAAAGATTCTGAACTAATATTATGACAATTTTTATTTAATTTTTCAAATTTGTAATACTTTATCATGTCAATTTCAAGCAATGATCCATGTGTAGTGGACAGTTCATATAGTGAGTTTTAGTGAAGTGAGCAAGCCTCATCCTTTTTTTTTTTAATGATGTTAAGATATAAAACTGAAATAATATCTAAGACTTTTCATCGGTGCAAAATTATTTGCAACCGTTTTTTTTAGTTATAAATATAAAAATGATTAACTTTCATTTATTTGACCTAATTTTGGTATTATTCAAGTCTTTGATTTTTTTAAAGAAAGTTTCAACTTATGGCATCCGCTCTTTATCATCAGACCAAGACACCAATCAGTTTTTAGTGTAGACGGAGATTGAACTCCAGATCCCTTATTAAACCATTAGAGACTATACCAATTGAACAAATTGGAACCCACACCAAGTCTTAGATTCTTGATAGTATAAATAGTGATAATAACTTATAATATACTCCAGTTAAAAAAGAAAGAAAGAAAGAAAGCTTGTATGAAATTTGTATCAGTGAAAAAGCAGTTAATCAACTCGTAGAAATAAATAAAGACTTTACTATTTACTATCACAATAAATTTGTTTAGAGACGGGAAGTCAAATTTGTTTATGATATCTAATGCACGAACTAAGAAGGTTTATGTCATAGACTTGAGTAAGAAATTATGCTTCTTCTATTAATCCACAGTTTAAGAACTGGTTAAGAAAAAATACAAGTGTTGGTTCTCGGGTCCAGTCTAAGGTTGGGGTTACAGATGGATAGTTTCTTTTCTTTCTTTTTTGGCTCCCTTTGTGTTTGGATCTTCCTCTTGCTTTTATATCCAGCTATAGCCGATCTGAATCTTACACTTGGAGGGATAAGATTGCACTCCTAGAATGCTTGTCCCATCCAGAACATACTAGCAAGCTTTACCCCTATAATCTTAGTTGTGCCACCACCATTCATGGTCATTTTCTCATTAATGTGGCTAGAGGAGTGATTGTCTTGTATTTAATGCGGAGGGGATGGCTTCTATACCCTTCTTTCTTCATCCTTCTCGGATTTTATGCCAAGTCTGATTTCTTTCCTTTTTGATATTTTAACTTTATGCGCCTCATATTGCCAGTGCTCATCATCGAGGTCTGAGGTGCGTCCTCAGAAATAACCTTAACTATCCATTTAAATTAGATGTGGGATTCTCGTCCCCACAATAGCCCCCTAGAACCTTAATTTTCGTTCTTGACTTAAAAAAGTGAGGTTTTGGCTAATAAAAGTTATTGATAATAGCCTACTCGCAAATAGGTTCCTACAATGTCCAAACCCTATTGGGCAAAAGGCCAAGGGCTACTTAGTGGGTTTAGCAATCCTCCAAGCTGATGAATGTTAGGAGCATACCCCTGACACTTATCACATTTCTTAACATACTCTTGCGAGCATTTTTGCATGCTTAGTCACCAATACCCTTGTGTCAAAGCTCAATGAGCAAGTGACATGCCCCCTGTATGGCTACCACAAATCCCTTCATGTAATTATTCTAACAACATTTCAACTACCTCGGGATGAACACACAACAAGTATGGTCCCGAGGGTGAGCATTTGTAAAGTTTTTGGTCCTCAGAAAGCCAAAACCTTGGCGCCTTTCTACGAACCTTTTTTGCCTCAACCTGGTCCTCGAGTAAAATTCCATCATTCAAAAATGCGACTAATGGATTTTGCCAACTAGGGCCTACCCTCGTAAAATTAATTTTCACTGGAAGTAGCTCATCATAAGCAGGCGACACATAACTCTTAACGAGTACGATCAGAGACAAATCCTCCCTACTAACCGTGGCCAAAGTTGCGGGTGAATCAACATGAGAATTCTTACCTCGAAGAACTTGCTTAAGTGTAAAAGAATGAAAGGACCTTGACAATCGCTTTACTCGACCTAAATACCAAAGCATCCTCGGTTCCTTCGCTTCGTACTCTCCTTGGACTTGTCTAACTACAAGTCTTGAAGCATAATATTCTCTTATAGTCTTGCCACCAAGCTTTTACATAGCATTCAGATTTGCCAGCAAAGCTCCATACTCTGCTTCATTATTTGTTGCTAAAAACCCGAGCCTTAGTGACTTCTCCAAATTTAATACAATTTGGTGAAACCATCACAATCCCTATTCCTGATCCCTTCTTGTTTGCTACACCATCCACAAAAAACTGCCGGGTACACTGAGCTACTACCGTTTCCACATGCACGGGCCCTTCAAGTCTTTCCCCCTCCTCTGAGTTTCTCAATTCCTCAGTAAATTCTGCCACTAAATTTGTTAGAACTTGACCCTTCATAGCTGTTTGAGGCATATACTTGATATCGAATGCCCTGAGCATGGCCCTCCATTTGGCCACCCTTCTCGTATAATCTGATTTTCGGAGCAAGGCCTGTAAGGGAAACTGAGTCAAAATAACCACAATATGTGCCTGAAAATAATGAGGCAGCTTCTTAGTGGCATGAATGATAGCAAGAATTTTTTTTCCAAGTGAAGATACCTAACCTCGGCCTCTTATAAGGATTTACTGACATAATACACTGGTTTTTGAACTCCTTCGTCCACACATATCAAGACCAAACTCACAGCATGCTGAGCTACAACCACATAAGCATATAAAACTTGCTCATTTTTTGGTCTGGACAAGACTGGTGGATGAGCCAAATATGCCTTTGACTCTACAAAAGTTCTATTACATTCCTTAGACCATGTAAAATCCTTCCACTTATGCAATAGCTGGAAAAATGGTCTACACCGCTCTGCAGACTTTGGTATAAACCTATTTAGAGTTGTTGTCTTTTCGATTAGGTGCTGAACTTCCTTCGGGTTCCGAGGAGGATGCAAATTGTGAATGACCTTAATCTGGTTGGGATTAACCTCAATCCCACGATGAGTTATCATATACTCCAGAAACTTTCTTGATCTGATTCCAATGGAACATTATGAAGCATTCAAACGCAGCTTGTGTTTCCTTAAGATTACAAAAGTGTCACCGAGGTTTGATAAGTGTTTGGTCTCTTCTTTATTTTTTACCACCATATCATCAATATAAACCTCCACGTTTCTTCCCAATCGACTTTCAAACATTCTCGGCACCATTCTTTGATATGTTGACCCAGCGTTTTTTAGTCCGAATGACATTACTCTGTAATGGAAGTTTCCTTGGAGTGAGGAAGACAATTTTCTCTTGGTCCGACAATGCCAAAGGAATCTAGTGGTAACCTTGGAAAGCGAAGCTCATCCTCGGATGCCCAAATGTTGCATCCATCAATTGATCAATTTTGGGAATTAGAAATGGGTCTTTTGGACAGGCCTTATTGAGGTCCATGAAATCTACACATACTCTCCACTTTCCCGACTTCTTCTTTACCATCACTGTATTGGCCAACCACATTGGGTAGAAAACCTCTTTAATTGCTCCCGCCTGTTTAAGCTTACGGACCTCATCCTTAACAGCTTCGGCATGTTCTTTTGAGGACCGCTGATGTATTTGTTTCTTCGGAGTAACACTAGGATTAACATTCAAATGATGACAAATAAATTCAAGATCAATCCCAGGTGCTTTATATGCACTCCACGCAAAGACATCAAGATTGTCTTTCAAAAACTTCACCAATTGCATTTTATCCTTTGCTGGGAGTAGAGATCCAACATGAGAATATCGATTTACATCTTCCTCAATAGTGACCCTTTCCAACTCTTCACACAATACTGAACTATCCGAGGAGACCGACGACTCTAGCTGTGATTGCTACAACGTCAGAACTACTCCGGAAGAACTCAACATAATAATATGGTGATTAACTGTTGCCACCATGCATTGCCTAGTTGTTGATTGACATTCCACCAATTCAGCCACCCTTCCATTAGTGGGATACTTCACTTTAACATGCAACAAGGATGTAACTGCCCCCATAGCATGCAGCCACGATCTGGCCAAAATGGCAATGTACGGCGAAAAGACATCTACTACTATAAAATCCACACTTACCATCCTATCCCTAATTAAAATGAGTAATTGGATCCTCCCTCTTGGGATAGTGGAACTCCCATCGAACCCAATCAACTTAGAATCATTATGGTCCAAATCCTCAAGTTTGAGCCCTAAACCTTTAAACAAAGTCCGAGTACATTATCTTAGCCCCACTGCCTTGGTCAATCATCACCCTCTTGACATCATACCCCGTTATCTGCACGGTCACCACCAAAGCATTGTCATGTGGCTGAAAGGTTCCCAACTTGTCATCTTTAGAAAATCTTATGATTGGTTGATTCGAGACTTTGCATATTTTACTCGAGGCTTCTCCTTCAGGGCCTTCCACCTGTGTCGACATCAGCATTACCCATTTAGCTGGGTGAGGCTTCTTTCTCATGGTTGCAAAAATAACATTTATTGTCCCCAAAGATGCCCAAGGGACACCACCATTATGTGATCCACTCCCAAGTCGGTCTGCTTGATTACTCAACCGTTGTAGAAATTGTTTCAATTTGCTCGCTTTCACCAATTGATTTAAAATGGCCTGCAAGGTCCCACAATCCTCGGTTGTATGACCCTGATCCTGGTGATATTGATAATACAAGCTTTGATTTCTTTTAGTGAGGACACTCTTCATCTTGTTCGGCCATCTAAAATAAGGTTTGTGTTTAATTTTATCTAAAACTTGATATATCGGTTCCTTAAACACCGAGTTCACCATTTGAGGAGCAACAACCTCATGGGACGCTTGATTATAATACTCCCTCCTCGGTTGAGAAGACAAAAACTGGCGTCTTGAGTTATCCATTCAATCATTGGTAGAAACCTTATTTTTACCTCTGGCGGAACTTTGATTGTCCTTGACCTTTTCATGCTCTTTGATTTGGTCCATCAATTGGTGCACAGTCTGAGGGGGTTTTATGGTAAGTGATTTTCACAAATTGGAGTTCGTAGGAAGACGTATCTTAAAAGTCCATACAGTCGCATCCTTGAAATCCCCATCAATTTTATTATAAAGCTCCCAATAACGATCGGAGTAAGTGTTCACTGTTTCTCCCTCTCATTGACATTGAGAGCAATGAATCCAAAGGTCAAGGAACTTGGCTACAAGTCAGGAATCTTGCCCCAAAAGCCTTGGTCAACTCCTCAAAAGAATGTATTGATCCTTCCGCCAGACTATCAAACCACCTCATTGCCATTGACTCGAGGCTTCAGGTGAAAACCTTACACATCAAAGCCTTATTCTTGGAGTGAATAACCATCCTTTGGTTAAAGTGGTTCATATGTTCAACAGAGTCAGTCCTACCATTGTAGATGGTGAAAGTAGGCTGGTTGAAGCAACGAGGGAGCTCGGCTTGCTCAATATGTTGAGAAAAAGGAGAACGAGATATTTGAAGGAGGGCTTTACCCATGGCGTCATGACCTTGACTCTCCTTGACGGGGTAACAAATTTCTTATGATAGTGTTTTTGCCCTGAGATATGCCGGGAGGATGATGTAAATGACTCACTGGTTAGGGTCCTGCTCCTAGACCTATAACTTTTATCACTGCTAGAACTCAAGTACTGGCTTGAAAAAGGAGTCCTATCATCTCTCCCATGCATCCTATATCGAAGATGTCTACGTAACCGTTCTAACTTTCTCTCCAGATCATACACTTCATCATCTAGTGATTGATAACTAGCCTCTTGCTGCCTCGTTCGTCTTGAAGAAAAAGATGCTCCCTAACCATGTGTATGAGTCTCATGGCGATCTCTTCTCCATTCCAAATTGACAACTGGTCCCTGCATTGGGAGCCAACAGACTCTAGCGATCCGCTCTGCCGATGACCAGACATAATTATGAAGTTGCACAAGGATATTCAAAGGAGTTCCCACAAACGGCACCAATTGTAAAGGCAAAAAAGCAGTTGATCAACTCATAGAAATAAATGAAGACGTTACTGTTTGCTATCACAGTAAATTTGTTTAGATATGGGAAGTCAAATTTGTTTATGATATCCAATGCACGAACTAAGAAGGTTTATGTCATAGACTTGAGCAAAAGCTTCTTCTATTAATCCACAGTTTAAGAATTGGTTAAAAAAAATACAAGTGTTGGTTCTTGGGTCCAGTCTGAGGTTGGGGTTATAGATGGATAGCTTCTTTTCTTTCTTTTTTGGCTCTCTCCGTGTCTGGATCTTCCTCTTGCTTTTATATCCAGCTACAACCGATTTGAATCTTACACTTGGAGGGCTGAGATTGCACTCCTAGAACTCTTGTCCTATCTAGAACATACTAGCAAGTTTTACCATATAATCTTAGTTGTGTCACTACCATTCATGATCATTTTCTCATTAATGTGGCCAAAGGAGTGGTTGTCTTGTATTTAATGTTGAGGGGATGGCTTCTATACCATTCTTTCTTCATCCTTCTCGTATTCCATGCCGAGTTTGCTTTCTTTCCTTTTTGATGTTTTAATTTTATGCGCCTTACATAACCCGTGCTTGTCCCTAAGGTCCGATGTGCATTCTCGAAAATAACCTTAACTGCCCCATTTAAATTAGATGTGAGATCCTCGTCTTCACAAAATTCATATAGGCTTTTTTAATATATATATATATATATATAAACAATAAAAGAACCAACTTTTTCGGTGCGTTAAGGGTCCGTTTGGATAGAACTTATTGCTGAAAACTGAAAACTGAAAACACTGTAGCAAAATAATTTTTAAATGTGTAAATAGTGTTGCGGGACTCATTTTTAATAAAAAATTGCTAAAAAAGTACATGCACAGTGCGTGCACAGTACGCGCACAGTGCCGCACAGTACACGCACAGTGCCGCACAGTGCGCGCACTGCGCACATGTCCCCTCTGCAGCAGAATCAAAAAAAAAAAAAAAAAAAACCAAAACGTAAAACGCAAAACGTGGAAACGTAACAACTGTATCCAAACCCCCTCTAAATATACTTTATACATAAAAAAAAACTACTGCATTTGGCTCTTCAATCCAACATTGGATTTTTTTTCTCTATCTACAAAAAAATTAAGAGGTCAAACTATCATTTGGTACATTAAACCATGTGCTAAATTTAATATATATTTTTTGTTATCATCATTTGTGAACTATTATTCATATTAATGATTCAATTATACACTTATTCCACTTACCATCGAAATTGATTGCCCCAATTGTTATGAACAAATTGATAAAAAAAAGGATCTGGCTAGACACGTTGGATTCATGACACGTGTCCAGTCTTGAACACGTGTCGCCAATCTAACGTGTCCAAGTGGCCACTGGATAGAAGCTAAACCCTAAAAAAAAGTCACAATCGTACAACTTTTGTTTCAATTGAACTCTTTTGACCTAGCATTAATAACGAGCATTAATAACGACAATAATTAATTACAAATAGTGGTGTCAAGATAATATAGATTTTTTTAATCAATATTAAATAATTGATAGTTCAACTTTGATAATAACAAAAAAAAAAAATCTAATTTTTTAACGCATGTTTCAAGAACCAAATCCATAAGTTCTCCAAAATTAATACTTAAAAAAAAAAAACATTATTCTAAATAAGATTATGTCAACCTTTATCCTTTTCACTTCAGCATAACGAACTTTTCTATAAAAGTTTTAGATAAAATAATTATATGGTTTGTTGTGCAATATAGTTACTTTAATTGTTAAAGTTTTTCAATCTTTGCTTACATTAAAAACAAATTATAGTATTATATTAACAATATAATAAATAATTAAAAAAATTTTGAATTAGTTTTTGTTTTTTATTTAAAAAGTTGAAACATAAATTTGTAAGACTTGTATAGTAGAATTTATAATGTCCTTAACATTATTATAATTTTTTTTAGAGAGTTTCAACATTATTATAAATTAGATGATACATATATATAAATTTAGGTGCAATTTCTTAAGTGTAGCACATTACACATACATTAGATTTTTCAATTAAATTAGAACACATAATTAATTTGAATTCTTTTTTAAAAAGATAATATTAATTATATTGTATTGGTCCATAAACAGGTTTAGAGGAATCGTTTACAATCCATTAGGTGGTGGGTCACACAACCATCAACTTGTATTACTTAAACAAGTTACATTACTCATAAAATAGGTAATATGATTAAAACTATATGCAAATGATTTTGTGAACTTTTTTCATAGTTAATAAAAATATATGCTTGCAATTAATTGAAAATTTTAATATATTGCATGTAATAGTTTTTTTTTTTTTGATTTAAGAAGTCATGAATGTTTTTTCCTAATATTATTAGTTTACTACTTTTTTAAAGATAAGATAAAATTTTAATGTGATCTTATAATGATTATTCTTTATTATTTTTGGTGTAAGAAACATCTGACTTCTTATTTAAAGACAATAAACTTCACCAGTTGAGCTGGATCTCACAGCTTAAATAGTTACATATTGGAAGAATTAATGATGGGCAAAAACTCTATCCTTTTGGATCATAGCAAGAACCAGAAGAAATGTCCTCATAAACTCACTAAAATGTTGAAGTTTCCACCAAGAAACATTGTAACAAAAAAACAAAGCTAACTAACAAAGTAGCTATGAAAACAAAAGTATAGTCCACCACTCCACCCCTAAAGTCTAAGGCCTAATAATAAAAAGTCCAAATCCCTCTTTTCCCTTCAATTCCCAATTTCTCATCCCCCAAATTAGGGTTCCCTGCTCTCTTCCCAAATCGATCAGAGCTTGGACCCATCACCCATGTCTCTGAACTCTCCATGCAAGCACAGACTACTGTCAATACTGCTCTGCGTTTTGGGTCTTGGGTTCGGGTTCGGGTCGGATGCTCTGAAGTTACCGTTTCGGGTCAACGATGTTCTACCCGTTTTGCCTCACCAGATTTCGTGGCCGGTACTGAACAACTTTCACAGCGCCGTTGATTTGCTGCCCGCTTTTGTGGGATCGGTGAGCCCCAACAATGGCACCCTTGAGTGGAAAGGCGCGTGCTTTTATGGCAACGAGGCTCGCCTCGAGTTCATCGAGGGCGATAGGGACGAACCCACTTTGGGTGGCGGTGTTCTTTATCTAAAGGTCACTCTTTTTAGTCCCACTTTTTTTTTTTGTTAAAGACCCATTTGGATTTTTGATTGTAATTTTTGAAATTGAAAAGGAAAAATGCTAAAAGCTAGTGATAGTTTTTACTATAAAAGGTTTTGAAACTGATGAGACAATGAATGTTATCTGGGTATGAAGGTTTTTAGTGCCACTTTTATCTGATTGGGATTTGCTGCAATTGAAAAGGAAAATGGTAAAGTTGTTATCAATTTAACTATTACAAGTTTAGAAACTGATGTGATCTGGGTATATGAGGTTTTGTTTTGGAAAGGTTTTAAAATTTGTATTGGGCTTTCTGAAAAACTTAATGCTTGGCCTAGTTTTAAAGTATCATCTACTTTGGTTTACTTTGTAAAGCATTAGTTTTACTACAAAAGCCTTTCATACTGATAAGATAATGAATGTGATTGGGATGACATCATCAGTATAATAAATAAAATTGATCAATTTTCTTTGTTGTTTCTTGTTTAGAAGGTAACACGTTAGTTTGTAAGTCTAATTTATTAAAATTTGTAGTACTGTTCGCTTCACTCTAAGTTAAAACTAAGACGGTGGTGCGATCAATTGGAACTATTTAGCAATAAAAGGAATTTAAAGATCCGTGTTTATTTCATTGTGGCCATGTTAAATGCACTTCAGAGGTGAGGGGAAAAGTGTGTGGTAGATTGGTTATATATATATTTGGTCTTGATATTATGGTAAACTTTCTTGGACTGAGTTTCTGCAAGCTTTACAGACTTCTGCAGCGCACAGTTGGACCTGCATGGATCTCTATGTTTTTGCAACACCCTACAGGATTACATGGGATTACTACTTCTCTGCTCGAGAACATACGTTGAAATTTGATTCATGGGAAGAGCCTGCAGAGTTGGAATATGTATGCTTGAGTTCTCTGATGTTTGTTTAGATCTTGTGCATCTTAACCTTGTGCATAAAAGGTGATTTTCCTCATTCATTCTATTGAGCAGGTTAAGCAGCATGGGGTTTCTGTATTTCTCATGCCATCAGGAATGCTGGGGACCTTGCTTTCTTTAGTAGATGTATTGCCTTTGTTTTCGAATACTGGGTGGGGTCAAAGTGCTAACTTAGCTTTTCTGAAGAGCCACATGGGTGCCTCATTTGAAAAACGTCCTCAGCCTTGGCTTGCAACTATAAATCCTGATGATGTTCATTCTGGTGATTTCTTAGCTGTATCAAAGATCCGTGGTCGGTGGGGTGGATTTGAGACATTAGAAAAATGGGTAACTGGTGCTTTTGCTGGTCATACTGCTGTCTGCTTGAAGGATGAGATGGGAAGTCTTTGGGTTGGTGAATCTGGACATGAGAATGAAAAGGTATGAAATAATTAACATGTTGCACGTACGCTTGCTCACATCACAATAAGTAGGAGTTCATAGAATGTACATTTATGTTCATCCCTATATATTAGATTGAGCACATCCTTACATGTAGATGAAATTTGCATTAAGAGAGTTGTGCAGTAGGTTGATGTGAAACTGAGACACACACACACACACACACACACATGTATATATATAATTACATTATTTCTAAAGAACAGTTGCGTGATCTTTGCAGGGTGAAGAAATTATAGTAGTAATTCCATGGGATGAATGGTGGGAGTTGGCACTGAAGGATAGTTCTAATCCACAAATAGCCTTGCTTCCCTTGCATCCTGACTTGCGTGCAAAATTCAACTCCACTGCAGCATGGGAGTATGCTAGGAGCATGGCAGGCAAGCCATATGGTTATCACAACATGATATTTAGTTGGATTGACACTATCTCTGACAACTATCCTCCACCTCTTGATGCTCACTTGGTATGCTTCTTAACTAATTATATTATAAATATGGCTTAGTGAACTTTTTCAAGGAGGGTATTGTGTGCTATTAAATCATTGGTAAGCATCCTTGCTAAACAGAGCTAGAGTTGATTTTCTGAACATCTGCAACAATTGTGTTTGTGTGCGCTTGTCTGCATCCTGTATGTTTGTAGAGTTGTATATACTGGTATGTATGGTACCTTATTGATATGAGCTTTTGTGAAGATTTTGATCTATGAAGAAGAGCTTTGCATGATTAGATCAACCTATACAACTGTTGTCAAGTTTCTTTTTTGTGAATAGTAGGTATTTATTCTTCATCTCCCCTGCCCTCCCTCCCTTCCTCCCCATCCCCCTCTTTTCAAAACAGAATACCCAGTATGCACCTCTAGTGCCATGAAGAATGTACTATGTAGGATGGTACATGGAGAGTTTCATTAGTAGTAGTATTGAACTGGTCAGATCTGTCTACAGGTCATTTCTGTCATGTCTATGTGGACTAGATTGCAGCCAGCATATGCTGCAAATATGTGGAATGAAGCTCTAAACAAGCGGCTAGGGACTGAGGTAGCTCCTTTTCTTTGAGATCATTTTTTATACTGTTTATGGCTGTATGGGGATTAATTCAACATTAGTCTGCATTCTGAACTATATTGTTTTGCTCTAATTCCAAATAAAAAGTCAGAAACTTGGATGTGAACTTTTGGGCTTTTTAGAAGTTTTGAAATTTTAGTATTCGTTTGGCAAATATTATTTTTGCCAACTTATTTTACTATTCAGCTTATTTTTGTTACTATTCACTGCACTTTTTTGGTATTATTCATGGGTCTCACTGTACTATTTCAGCTAACTTTTACTTTTATCTACAGTACTTTCAATAAAAAGTTTTCAGTTTCAGCAAAATAAGCGGATCTCAAATGAACTTTTAGATGCTTCCTATGTACTAGAGTTGTACCCTCTTTTTGTGCTTCTTTAATGAAATTTATTACCTGTAAAAGAAAACAAATCAGTGACTCAACAAAATGTATTCAGTTTTAGCAAAATAAGCCGATTCCAAATGGACCTTTAAATGCTTCCTATGTACTAGAGTTGTACCCTCTTTTTGTGCTTTAATGAAATTTATTACCTGTAAAAGAAAACAAATCAGTGAACCTTGGTGACTTGGTGTATGTGGTGTCATTCAAACTTATCAAAGCAATTATTCTAAGAGGAAAAATGTGCATTGAGGAAAGATGGATAGTGAACGGTTATATTTATTTATTTCTTTGTGTTTTATTTTTTATTTATTTATTTTTTTAATGTTTGCCTATGCATGCATCTCATTAGGAATTAGTTTGACTTGATGGTTTTTTGTGCTTCACTGTTGACTGGTTTTCTTATACTATAAATGATACAGTTCAATAAATTTTCCTTGTTGAAAAATTATGCACTTATAAAAAGGGCTTTTTTAATTTTTTAAAGCTCTTGTTCAAGAGGTTTGAATTAATTTTTATATTTTGGTGTTGTGTATGTGATGTTAAGTACCACAGCAAGTTGGTTGTACTGGTCTGTTTAATTGTGAGAATGATTGGTCAAAGTATCTTAACTTTGTATTATATATAATGTTATTGTCTCACTTAAGATTTGTTTGTTTTCTTTCAGGATTTGGACTTGCATGATATTCTAGCTGAAACTGAAAAGCGTGGCATATCATTTGATCAATTGCTTACTATTCCAGAACAAGATGATTGGGTGTATAGTGATGGGAAATCGACAACCTGCGTTGCATTTATCCTTGCTATGTATAAAGAGGCTGGAATTTTTGGACCCATTTCAAACTCTATTCAAGTAACTGAGTTCACTGTAAGTCGTAGCCCAGTCACTTTAATTATTATTATTTTTTTTGGGTGGGTGAATCATATCCTTGGATTGTTCCCCATCATCCTCATTGTATATGACATTGACTTTATCACTTGTTGCAGATTCGTGATGCTTATATGCTTAAGATTTATGAGGATAACCAAACACGCCTACCAAAGTGGTGCAACGATGAGGATGGACGGCTCCCATTCTGCCAGATTCTTGGTGAATACTGGATGGAACTTCCTCAGTATAACACACTAGAGCCATATGCCAACATGAATGAGAACTGCCCCACCTTACCCCCTATTTATGATAGGCCCATTCGATGCTAAGTTGAAATTCAATGTATGTATTTGTATTTTTGTTGTTCCTCGGAGATGCATTTAAGCTGCTTTTATACATGTATGACATTTTTACATAGCTGCAAATATGTTTATCCAAATATCCTTAGAATATGTGGGGATAAAACTCGCTCACGTGAAAAATTCAATAATTGTATATATCTATTACTAGAGTTAAAAAAACATTTTTAGTTAATGTTTGTAATCTGTAAATTGGTTGTGGATTGAATATATATATATATATATATATATATTTTTTTTCTGGCTTTACAACAAGTGAGTAAAAATTGATTTGAATTCAAATTTCTCTCATCAGAGAACAGGACAGTGTCAATAGGCAGAAGGTCCTTTGGCTGAAGGGAAAGTAATTTTTCTTTTTAGCTATACAGAAACATTTTATACCATGTATGCTTAAACATGCTTGGATTTAACTTTGAGAAACAGAGACAAGTGACCCATAAGTGACTTCATAGTGAAATTAACACAAGTGTCAACAATAAAGGTGGACATTTTCATTTTGACAACATTAAAGTTCATTGACGGCCATTTCCTGCTGAAAGGGTCAACAGATTTGCGTATTGGACACTTATTTTGCTTTACATCTTATAGAGGAAAACCAATAACAATAGTCTAAACACGCATTTTTTCAAGGGTTAACTTGAAAATCTTAAAAAATTTAAACTTTTGTCATTTTATCCACTTACCGTTGAAGAAGATTGTTGGAGCTTTTCTGGAGACTGTCAACATTGATTCAACATATCTTCTCAAATATATTTAGCAGTGGGTGGATGGAGTCACAAAGTTATTATATTTTGTTTAAATTTAAAATCTAAATTTTAGGGGCTAAACACTTTTGAGTCAGAATGTGAAAAATAAAACCATTCCTTGGAGTTAACCAGTCATCCACGATCGAGAAACCTTGTAGAGTCCAACACAATTCCATAAACAAATCACCTGAAACAAATCACTGATCTGCAACTCCCCAAAACAAGAGAAGATCAAGAGGTGCAAAACGAAAATCTGAAACATATACACAACCTTGGTTTCATGATCTTTAATAGATCTCATAAGATTTTTTATGATGCTCTATTGGCTTCCTGCCAAGATTATATCCGTTCCTATTTTTTACCCATCTCAAATCTCAATAACTCAAAGAAAGAAGGGTCTTGTTATCATAAGACAATTGTTAATAAACTATTTTTTAAAAAGTTTTGACACTACTTTAATGGGAAATATAAAAAGTAATTAGAAAAATTAATTACTTTTTTCCTTTTTGTTGGGCTTTATAGAACCTAATTGTGTTTGATATGGATTATGACCTGATCCAGTATAAAAGTGCTATAGTTTTTAATATGATTTATTTATCTATTTATTTTTCTGAGGCTTAGTTAATGAAGCGGAGGTTTAGGTTGAAAATTTTTTGGCCCATGTTTAACCCATTGTGAATTCTCTCTACAAGAGTGACATATAATGGTTTTCAGATTAGGGTTTTGTTGTTGTTTTGAGACAAAAAACTGTACTGCCACATCTTATAATTTTCACAGTGAATAGTGAAATCATTGCAACTCCATAGACATTAGAAAATTGCCGAATCACGTAAATATTATCTTGTGTGATTGTTTTTCTTTGGCGCATATTTTATTCTATTTTTGCATCTCACAGACCTGAGAATTTCATGTATATTCCCTTCACTTTTCCCATAAAAAGTTTCTAAAATAATATCCTAAACTAATACCCTTGGGCATCCATTAACATTTTCGGAAAAAAAAAAAAAAAGGTAACAACAACAATGAGTAATGGACCTGGCTCCAACCAAATCTGTATATAACAGCAATGAGTTTCTATTACATAAAACTTAGAAAAAGAAAAAAATAACGAAAAAGATGATGATTATTGAAAGGGTCACGCGGTTAAGGTTATTGCTAACAAATCATCTTAAAAAAGTTTTGATATCACTTATATGGGAAATATAAAAAGTTGTTAAAATATTAATTATTTTTTTTTTTCTCATAAAAACTTTCCTTAAAGTAGTTTACTAACAAATGTCCTTAGAGTATCTGTTAACATTTTCCCCTCTTGAAAACTAGACAAGCATCAATTAATGCTTTTGAAAAAAAAAAAAAAAAAACCTGTCTTATAATTAAGGCAAGCTTACCGGACATCATTCTCATATATGTTATGAGAGGGAATAATCTGATATGAGCCCGGTGTGTAAACCATCTCTCTCACTGACAGGTGGGCTCCATGCCTATGGGGCCCTATCTATCAAAGAGATGTCTCATGCACCGGGTGCATGAGATACCTCCTTGTTGTGAGAGAGATTCCTTCTTAGGCTTCTTAGTGGCCTTGCGGTACTTGTCTTTGATCCAACGAATGCACGCATCGGTTGTTTCCTTAGTTAATAATTTCTTCATGCCATCTCGAATCTTTGTTAAATTTGTAGCCTTGCACCATCTAGGCTCTACTTGGTCTCAGTAGTCTGGTCTGGGCTGTTGTTCTTGTGGTCCCGTTGGTCAGCCCACGTGTTCCATATCCTTTTGGGTTATGAGAATTGTGAGTCTATTTATGGATGGTATCTTTAGTCATTTATAGAACTCAGTCAGACAGAAGCCAAGTTATTATTTCAGAGAATATATATTAAAAATGTTCATCCCTGCTCCACTATGTACCCAAGTGAGAGGAAATTTCCTTAGGCCCCAAATCCAAATATAAAAAGACCCCAAAATACTTTTTATTTTTTGAGAGTTTTATAATTTATGGTGTTCGCTCTTAATGATAGTTTTTTATTTTTAGATCAAGATACTAATTGGTTTTTGGTGTAAACGGGGATTGAACTCTAAATCTTATATTCAATCATTAGAGACTTTAACAGTTGAACTGGAATCCACAATGACTTAATAATTGGTTGCTACTAACAAAAGATATATTTTTATTTGTAAGAGTATTAAATTATGAGTAATGTTAATTAGTGCTCGGTCATGATTAATAAATCATATTAAGAAAATTTTGACATTACCTTCATGGAAAATATAAAAAGCTGTCAAAAAAATTAATTGAATTATCATTTTCTCATAAAATGTTCCTAAAAATAATTTATAAACTAATGCTCCGGGTATCTGTTAACATTTCACTTAAAAATTACTAATTAAGTCTTTGTCATTCGATTCTCAAAAAAAAAAAAGTCCTTGTCATTCAATAGATAAAAAATTAATTCTAAAAAATGAAAATGTTAAAACTATTACAACTTTTATCAACTACCTAATAAATGATTTGGTAATGAATATGATTGATATCCCCTAATAAATGTTTTTTTAATTTAATTATTGATTTGTGACAAATATCACTCTTATAAGAAAAAAACATAGAAAAAAAAATCTCTTCATTTAATGTATAAGTGACGGTTGGTTTTCTCTATGTGGGAGTTTTAGAGTGTAGAACTTGTAGTCACGCTGGAAAGCTAGATAGTCACTCATTCTCTCACCCTCTCAAAAAACCAAACGTTTTAGATCTTTTGCTTCTTAACCTCATTGCATAAAAGGTGATTTTTCTTTCATTCATTCTATTGAGCAGGTCAAGTAGCATGCGGTTTTGGTATTTCTCATGCCATCAGGAATGCTGGGGACCTTGCCTTTACATGAACTACTCGTAACTCCGTGCGATGCACGGTAATATCTAATTATTTTGTAACGAAGCTGTAAGTGCACAATTGCACCTGGACCCAAAGATAGACGTGGACTTAGGCCCAATGAGCCTTAAACAATAAGATTTGTAGAGTGTGGATTTGAAATCTAGTTTAGAGGTATTGGAAACTTGACAAGCAGGCTAGAATGCCACAATCTTTGCAAATGATAAACAAATATGACAAGGGAACCTCCTCAGACGTAAGCCGAGGACGATTTATGTATTGCTTATCTTTTATGCCCAAATTACAGTTCTTCGTTCTTTTTCTCCTAACTGACAGATCTCTCCCCTCTCATTTTTTCCCTCTTCTCCTTAAATATTCTTCTTCTTTCCTCCTACCTCCATGTGTCTCACAAATCTTATCCTTAGGTGCCTTCTTTTCCTCTCCACCACCTTTTTGAAGTCTTTAAATAATAGCAGGAAAGTTCAATTCTACTGTTTAGGGGTCATTTCCTCATTAATGCGGCCAGGGAAGTAGGTGCAGGGTCTTTAATGTGGAGGTAGCAGCTTTTTTCTCAGATATTTCTATCAAGCCGTTCCCTCTAGAGGGTACTTGGATCTCCCTCTTACCCAATAGTTTTTCCAGAACTCTGCCTTTAATCTTCTTGGCAAATCCAGGGTGCGTGCCGGGCCCATCCGAGGAGACATTCATCCTCGGACTGTTCCTCGGATGTCTGTAGTGTAGGTTGGCTCGTGGGCTTAGGGGCCTAATGAAAAAAACAAACTGGTACCAATTGATCAAGCCCACGACCCATTTGTTTATTTTATAAATCTTACCCCCCACAATAGCCCCTCAAAAATTTATTTTTACCCCCATCCGAGGAGAGAAATAGAGTTTTGATTCGACCAGAATACCTCTCACATGTTTTGTACATCGCCACGCGTGCGGGGGTCCTTTCGTTTCCTAGAAAATGTCGTCTGGCGCTTTGAATCTCGGAACGCTCGCATTTATGACCGCAAGTTACACCCTGTTCCCCACGTTCAACGGTGAGATGAACATCTAACGGTCCAGGTCGCCCCTTGAAAATTTGAGCGGGACAAATCTAATTTCAAGGCCGCCTCCCGCACGTCAAAATGCTTGGAAACCCGCGCCTCCATTCATTTCTTCAGAATTCAATCATATCAAAGCATCAGTCATAGCCTTTTCTCTCCAGAAACTCGTGAAGACTTGCATAACCAAACCCCGTAAGTTCTTGCTTTCTTTGCTCCTCCCTTCTCGGATTCTGTCCTCGGCTCCACTCTTAACTTCTTTTCTTCTCAAAACTTGTATTTTCACCTCTCCTAAATGGGTAGGTTCAAGTGCCTAGTAGATACCGACGCTGGTATGGAAGGGTTTAGGGCCAAATACCAGATTCCTAATGATATAGTTCTAAAATACTGCCCGGTAGAAGCCGTAGGAGGCTCTAGAAAAACGGGGGAAGTCATCATTCCCATGATCGCCTTCATAGAAGGTGGAATGACTCTCCTTATGAGAAGTGTGACTAGGGAATACCTCCGCAGCCACAGGTTATGCCCAGACCAGTGCGCACCAAATGTGTTTAGGGTCTTAGAAAGTGTCGACGCTCTAAATGAGCAGATGGACTTGAATCTCACATGGCATGATGTTGCCTTCATGTACGAATGCCACAAACTTAGAAACGTAGGTTATTACATTAAGTCGGGGTCTAGTGTAGTTAGGTTGATCTCGTGTCTGCCCAAATCCAACAAAGGCATGAAGGACGACTACCTCATCGCCTCAGGGAACTGGTATGACGATCCCCACTGCCCAGTCGAATGGGGAGATCCAGGTGTGACTTCTTAGGAATTAGAATTACTAACCCCTAATTCAATCCTACTACCTTTACCATTTTTCAACTTTTATCGCACATTGTTTCCTTTTGCTTTGATGTCTATCCTCAGTCTGACCATGTCCTTCTTCTTGGACGTTTTTCCTTACAGATAAACAATACGTGCGCCCACACCTGAGCCATTGCAACGTCGTCGACCTAAACCGTGTTCTCCGCTCAGAAGTATTTGTGAGTGAAGACTTACAAGTGAGAGCGGCACACTTGATATTAGGATACGACCCTATATCAACGGACTTCCAGGAGATAGAAAACGCGATTATCGCGGGGGACAAGCGAAGCAGAAGGATAAACGTAGCAAGGCCGCACTTTCTCTTCGACCACGATATTCTCGACGAACCCAATACCATCCTATACACGCACCCCATCGCAGCAGTCCTGCTCTCGGCGCACTCCCAAGCGACCGCCGTCCCAGAAGAACAAGCCTCCTCGCCGCACTTGTTGGACGAGGAGATAGACTAGTTCCAACTTGAGGACGTTGAAAGGACCCGAGGAAACCCGTTTGTCGTACCCTCAGACGAGGAGGACGAGCCTGCCGAGACTTCCGAGATCGTAGGTTTGGTAGTTGCCCGCCCCGACTCTAGCTCCGAAGAGGAAGAGATGGATGTGCTGAAAGGGCTAATGCAACAGAGGGGCGAAAGAATCGCCAAAAAAGGAGCAGGGGGATCTAAAGTCCCTCCGTCCTTGCAACCACCCCCTCCTCCATCCGATCCTAAGCCTCACGTCGAGGAGCCCAAGAAGAAGAGGAAGGGAGGCCGAGGAGGCTGGTGGGGAAAGGCAGAAGAAGCTGAAACAACAGTAACAGCAACCCCAGCAGCAGAAACTGGACAAAGGCAAGGGATGTTCTCCTTCAGTAGAAAGCGGGGAGATCCGGGATCTTGCCGAAGTGCACCGTGCGCCGTGCACCGGCTAATTGGTCTCCCGAGCTCACGCTGGACAGGGCACCTATCTCCTGCCAGTCCAACATCAGGATGTTCCAACATGGCCATGCCCTCCACCTGGCCGAGGCCTTGGAATGTCCTTTCCTGCTGCCTCGGGGCATGGAGGCCCTAGACAAGATGACTTAGTCCCAGCTGTTCCTTTCACTAAAAAGGGACTTGAGCTTGGTAAATATTCAAATTTTATCTTCATCCCCTTTTTTTTTTTTTTTTTTTTTTTTTTTTTTTTTTTTAAATTCCTCGTAGGAGACCCTTTTATACATTTGATAACCTGATATCTTGTTACATGTCGTTTAGCAAGTCTTTGCTGCCAAGAAGTGGGTGGAGGATTCTCGGAAGAAAGCTGGACTGGAACTGGAGTTTCGGTTGGAAACTGAGAAGTCCTTGGGCCAGGCCCTCGTGGAAAACAAGAAGCTCACTTCTCAGCTGGTGGGTCTAAAAAGAGAAAGAGATGGCGCTGAGGCAAGCCTGAGGACCATGAAGACCCAAGTGGAGGGGCGGCGCAAGCTTCTTCATCAGAAGGATGAAGAGCTGTCCAAAGCTCAGCGGGACTGCTCCAACTTTGAGAAGGAGCTTGCGAAGATGAAGGACGAGGCTCGTACCTTCAAGGGTTTGCTAGAGGCCACGAAGAAGGCAGCTTACGACGAAGG